>NC_086284.1:141419275-142777892 GCF_963924245.1 Chroicocephalus ridibundus
AGTACTAGAGTAATAAACCTCATACTGTTAATTTATTGATCAAATTCATTTTCAGTAATGAATAATTGAATATCTACAACTGGTGAGGTATTTCATGAAGACAAGTTACTTTGATCTTCTATCAGACCTCTAACTGTTTGATAAATATGTGTGAAGGCAGGTAAATTAGGTGTTGATAGGATGCTAATGAAATTTGTCTGTTAATGAAGAGGTAAAAAGTATTATTATTTGGAGATAATGGTTTGGACAATGGTTCTTTGGAGTTGTTCCCTAGCACATTTTGATGCCCTCTCTTCAACTTCTTTCTGTCACAGTAGCTCTGTGAGGATGATAGGATTCACTAGCATGTTTCATTTCAGAGTTTAATTTCATGCAATGAAGTGAACTCATTTGCATTTCCCTTTATTTCTATTTTCCAAACAAAAACAATCTGCCCTGATCGTTACTGAATGGTTACAGTGACCTTTTCTGCGCAGCACGGTGTCTGTTGTAACACAGCCGGGCTCACCCAGTGTATAAAGTGTATTTCCTGGGTCATCCTGCTGGGATCGAATCCAGACCTTTTGCAGCACCCAAAGCACCCAGGCTTAAGCATTCTTCCACTGCTTAAGCTTGCAGATGGATAATATTGAAGTGAAAGTACCTGTCCGTTATGTAAGTAGAGGGCCTTGCAGGAAGTGAATTGATCTCCCAGACTCTGCATCCTGCTGTCATCACACTTGCTCTTTGCCTTTCTAATCAGCTACTCTCTTTGCTATATACAAATTGGAGACCCCTTAGCAAGTCACCTGTGAGTGCTGCCTTCACCCCCTCCAAGAAAATGTGACTGATTCCATTTAAATAAAAGCCTAACAAAGCAAAGGAAAATCAACAGGGACAGATGTCACTATCATCTTCCATTCATTTCCACATATGTGCAGAGGACTGCACTACTATACCTCATGTTGTTGCAGGGGGCAGACTGAAGATATACTTAATGCAGAGATTCGAGAGCTCCCTGTGCAGACGGGGCTGCGGAGGCTCCACTGAGATTCACAGGTAACCAGTGACTTGGATACCTCAGGTAATGCTGCAGGCAGCACAGCCTTTGATCCCATAGAAGAGTTCTGCATGGGACAGTGGGAGCACATCTGGCCTCCACTGTGCCAGTGGGAGGTAGGCCTGACTTCTACTTAAAAATACACAAAAGAATTTTTAAAAAATGAAAGACAGAATGACTCCCACATTTGTGAAAAGATAAGCTGGCTGTATTACGTAGTTGCCTTCCACGTGTGACAATAAAGAAGCCCTCGAGACCAGATATACAAGCAGCCCACACAGTAAGCCTGGAGTCTATGCCGGGAGATGCGATGCTGACTTTGTGCACTAAGGTATAATCAAGTGAGTTACTGGTGATAAGCAAAGACCAGACATGCATACACCATATGGATGGCCAGGCAAGAAGCTACACTCTTAAGAGTAGTAAGGATGCAGCAAAAAGAAAAAAAAAAGTTTACAGCTGCATCATCTGGATTTTTATCCATGGGGAGAATTCTGTTTCCTTTTAAATTCTGCCTGGACGTTATTCAACCTTAGACTGACATCAAAACAACTGAAGTAGTAATGGAAGTCCCAGGTTTTTTGACTGTGCAGTACTAATGTTGTTGTGCTTGACTGCTGTGATCCTGGAGCCCAGTAGTCAGAGGAGATATATCTCAAATGGAAAATGTTCCAAAAACTTACCAAACACAATGGTCACCACCACCGGCAGAAATCCCAAAGATACACATAGCCCACAGGCTGTGAAAAAGAGGATCATTAATGGTGTTGTATACATGAGCACTTAGGCTCAGACTATATTTCAGTATTAAGTGAGACAGCAGTAGGGATAGCCTTTCACTTAAGCTCTAAGTATGTAAATACAAAGCACTACTGAAGTCAAACATTATATACACATATATAAACATATATAAATTGACATTTATATAACTGGACCATTTGATAAAATGACCAACTATCACCGAATTGGCTTTTTTTTTTTATCTGTATACACCCTAAAGTTTTCCACAGAAGTGCAGACCCTTGTATAGCAAGGATCCAGTCCCAAGTTTACTATCGCCTCTATATTTTGCAGACCTCTTAGCAATAATTGCTGGAGGCTGAGAACTCGCAGGTCATCACTGACGCCAAGCAAGCTACACCCATGTTTGGAAAACAGGAGAATGCTCTCACACAACTGAAACATTAAAGGCTGACGTTCAGAGTATGGCTGCAGTCTTGAATCAAATGTATTTTCTCTTTGTCACAAGCCCACCTTCACACACAAACTTCAATGCAGATGTGCAAGCTCATCTGTTGCAAAGGCACAAATTATTTTCTCTAATGAGGTTTGTCTTCACTTTCTGCATCTTACCCAAGAATATTTCACACAGGTAAATGCCTGTTTTCACATAAAAGAATCAAACATAAACAGTCCACACTTGGATCAAACGTAACAGTTAATTTTTATGACTACAGCTTTGCCTAGAAGTAAATTCACAGGCTTTGTCTTGTCCAAGCCAGGAGACCTGGAACTAGATTCGGAGCTAGACTTCAACTTCCTGCAGGAAGGTGTCTTACCAAACACAAAAGAAAAAAGTCTTACATATTCTCCGCGAGAAGCACTCTTTACAGCGCCTCCCTGCCTTCCGCACCCATGAACAGGCTGTCACTTCTTGTTTGGCATCTGGTTTGACATTAGTAGAGTCTACATTCACAAAAGGTGCTTGTGCCGTCCAGGTGGCCTCAGCCTCCTGTTCATCTTCAGGCTCCATCTACAGCTGGGAAACAAAGAAGTTATGTTTAATGAGTGCTTCCCCTAATGTCTATAAATGAGTGGAAACAGTAGAAATCTCAAAGCTGCCTTAGTTATTGCCTGTACCTGAGAGGATGAGGGGAGGGTGGACAGAGAAATGAGGAAACAAATACAAAATAAGGAGCTTGTGCAACATATTTGAGGCCCACCAAAAGAAGGTGGGCCTCAGATACATTGCAAATATCCTCCTTCCCAGGGAGGGGGGCAATAAGGACTGTAATGGAGGGTAAGGGAAGGACAGAGCAGATGGGAACAATGTGACAGGGAAGGGATAGGGCATATCCAGGCAGCAAGGAAAGGAAAAAAACCCAGAGTTTTCTGCTTCACCACTAGGCAGTTTAAAGCAGTTTTGTCTGCATGCGAAAAGTTTGGGCAATTTCCCAAGTGAGGCAGAACCTGGTCTGCAGGTTCACCGTGTTCTTTTCTGCTCACTCCAAGAAGTGGGTTTTCTCACCGTTTTCCTTAAATTCCACTTTCAATTCCATAAATTTAACAGAAAAAGTCGTCCAGAGAAGAATATGCAGCTATAAACATCATTGTGTCCATGCAGAAATGTCAATTCATCTTCATGAGTTAGGTTATAATAGGGAAAAAAAACCAACCCTACTCCTCTTTAGAAAAAAGACTTCAATATCCTTACTTTCATTACTGTTATTATTAGGCATGTACCACTTAACATAAATAAGAGGCCTCCTCAAGTTCACAAATTCGTAATGGTAGTTAGGTGCCTAAATATCTCTAAGACTCAGACTCCACTTGTGCTTGCTCTACGTGAAGCAGGAAGAAACTAAGGCTTGGAATCACATTCTCCAGTAAGGTATTCTTTCACCATGTTTGCTCATGGACTGGGCCTCTTCCCTCCACTGAGCACGCTACACTTTGTTACTGCACAGGAAATGCACTGGTTCTGACTCCAGCCACAGAGGAGTTTCTCCTAAACCTTCTTGTCCACACTAGAGAAAAAGCTTCTCCCCTACCCTTGGCTTTTGGGATGTAACAGTGAGCAGCACAGACAGCTGAGGTACAGGTGAGCTCTGTAACACAAGGCACTTGTTGAAGGCAGGTGCATTTCAAAGAAGGTTTGGAAAATTGAAGATTGAATCACTATTTCCTTTGGAAGAAACACCAGCAGGAGCTTTGTTTGTTCTAGGCCACAAGACAACTGCAAGCAAACCACGGAGATCCAGGCCACACCTGCTTTAAACAAACACATTCTCCTCCTCATTAGTCATAGAATGGTTTAGGTTGGAAGGGACCTTCAAGATCACCTAGTTCCAACCCCCCTGCCGTGGGCAGGGACACCTCCCACTAGACCAGGCTGCTCAAAGCCCCACCCAGCCTGGCCTTGAACACTTCCAGGGATGGGGCATCCACAGCTTCCCTGGGCAACCTGTTCCAGTGTCTCACCACCCTCAGAGTAAAGAATTTCTTCCTGATATCGAAACTACATCTACCCTCTTCCAGTTTGAAGCCATTAGCCCTCATTCTATCACTACATGCCCTTGTAAAAAGTCCCTCCACAGCTTTCTTGCAGGCCCCCTTCAGGCACTGTAAAGTATAAGGTCCCCCTGGGGCCTTCTCTTCTCCAGGCTGAACAACCCCAACTCTCTCAGCCTGTCCCCATAGCAGAGGTGCTCCAGCCCTCTATCATCTTCATGGCCCTCCTCTGGACCCGCTCCAACAGGTCCATGTCCTCCTTATGTTGGGGGCCACACAGCTGGACGCAGTACTGCAGGTGGGGTCTCACCAGAGCAGAATAGAGGGGCAGAATCATCTCCCTCGACCTGCTGGCCACGCTTCTTTTGATACTGCGAGCCATCCCCATTTTCCTCCTCTTCAGCGCCACCTTCGCTTCTGATTTGGCTTTGTCGGGGGGTGCACGCGGGCCCCCGGCCTGAGCCCTAGCAGCAGCAGCAGCACCCCATACCTTCTCCCGGCGCCGCCGGCGGGGGGTTTCCGCTTGCCGGCCCCCGCCGCCCCCTGCGTGCGGTGAAGCGGCGGCCCACGACGGCCGCCACGTGGGTGCGAGACCGGCCATCGCCACCCGCCCGCCCCGGGCCTCGCTGCCCGCTTGGCTCTTCCCTACCCCGCTCCCCGATGGCTCTAGCGGGCTCTGCCCGGGCCCCCACCCGCCCCTTACCGCCGCCGCCGCCGCCGCCGCCGTCCGCCGTGCCGCCGCCGGGACCAGGATCCTCCTCCGCGCCGCGCTGTGCTGCGCCTCGGGCGCCTCCCGTGGCTGAAAAGAAGAGGCAGCGAGGGGGCTTCCGCCCCGCGGCGGCGATGGAGGAGCCAGGCGGCAGCGAGGTCTCGTTCTCCCCGTCCTGGCGCCGGGATGCCCTGCGGCGGCTCCGGCGGCTCCGGCGGCGGATCTCCTCTGACCCGCTGCTGGCCCGGCTGTTGCCCGGGGACGGGTCGCCCACGTCCCGCCGGTCGGTGGTTGTGGTGAGGGGGCCGATGCCGAAGGGGAAGCCGGCGACGGACTGGAGACGCCAAGTGTGGCCGGGTGAGACAGACGGGCGAGCCGGGACGGTACCTGCGGCGAAGTCCCAGCCGTGCCCGGGAAGAGAGGGGTGAGGTGGGGTGGGCAGGGGACCGCCCTTCCCCCCTGAGGGCGGTACCGTGGGCATTTAGCGCTCGGGGAACTGTATTCTGCGAGGATATTTCTGTGGGATTGCGCAATTTAATACACTTGAAAATGCGGTCAGTTTTAGAGGTACCGACGCGCTGCAGTACCCAGTCGTTTCCGGGGTAGTTGCAAGGGTTTGGAACATCTTAATGAAGTAAATATATCTGCATGGGGGTTTTTTTTGACCTGAGTTTTCAGTTCCTTACACATGCTGTTTATTCCTTGACATGCGTTAATATTTCTTTCTCTCCTTAGATATGTTTTCTCACTTCTCTTTCTGGAAAAGAATTGTGGGAATTCTCATCACTGTTGCTGTGATTTTACTCTTAACATGGATTACTCTATGTAAGCAAACCTATTTAAAAAAAAATTAGCTCTGGAAAGAGAAATTCTCCCTTTAGTTACATTGTCTCTTCATTGCTGAGGGGTGAGAGGTATTTTCACTGGCTTTCAGCTCTCTCACACACCCTGTCATGGCAGCAGAAAGATTAGAATCCCACAAAGGAAAATGAAACTAAATTGTGTTACGAGCTGGTCCTTAGTTTAATTTTTTAAACTGTTTGCAGGACTTCCTTGTACTGCAGCATAGCAAAATGCTGAGGAGTGGCAAAGCGTAAGCGGAGTTAGGGAGG
This sequence comes from Chroicocephalus ridibundus, assembly GCF_963924245.1. Lineage (NCBI taxonomy): Eukaryota > Metazoa > Chordata > Aves > Charadriiformes > Laridae > Chroicocephalus > Chroicocephalus ridibundus. The sequence continues at coordinate 141,425,367 of NC_086284.1, forward strand.
CAGTACTGACTTTTTAATTTGATGGTTCTGGCCTAGAGAGTTATGACTGAGTACATTGAACCAGAACCTGTTTCAGGTCAAATTTTAGCTGCTTCACAGTAGATAACTAGTGTCTATATCAGCACTCTTTGTCAGAGACAGCCTTCTGCCCTGATGTTCTCGCCCGTGGTGTCCCTGGTGCAGTTGTAGCTTTGCACTTTGCACCTGCTGGAGTCTGTCTGCTGGCACGTGCCCAGCATGTGAGCATATAATCAGAGATTACTGGACACGCTGTAGCCGGTATAACTAGAAAAACTAAGACTGAGCAGAATCCTTCAGTTGTATTGTGTTCACCCATCTCCTGATTAATTCAGTGCAAGTTGCAGATATTTTTAAGGTAGAAGAAGAAGGTCCAGAATGTGTAAATGTGTATATGGTTGTATTTTAAATAGGTAATGATGAGTAAGTAACACTCTCTTCATTTCTTCATTTGAACAAAAGATCCACCTAAGTTACCACAGCTGGAGCCGTGCCCTGATGACTGGCTGTACTACAGGAAGAAGTGTTACTATCATTCAGACAGCAGATCCCCGGCAGATTGGAATTCCAGTCAGGAGGCCTGCTCTAACTACGGAGCTTCCCTTGCAGTGATTGGCAACCACCAAGAGCTGGTAAGATGTCCAGCGCCTTGAATTCAGTGTTATATCTGCTGCCCTAACAGTTTCTGTAACTCCCTCACTTGTTCCCTTGTATAGCTTGAAACCCAGCATACTGTGTGGCGGACTTGTTAGCTGTGAGTCATAGAATCATAGAATTGTTAGGGTTGGAAGGGACCTTAAAGATCATCAAGTTACAACCCTCCTGCCATGGGCAGGGACACCTCCCACTAGATCAGGTTGCTCAGAGCCGTGAGTCGGTACAACCTACAGAGTTCATAGAATCATAGAATGTATTGAGTTGGAAGGGACCTTTAAAGCTCATCTAGTCCAACCTCCCTGCAATAAGCAGGATCTTCTTCAACTAGATCAGGTTGCTCAGAGCCTCATCAAGCCTGGCCTTGAATGTCTCCAGGGATGGGGCCTCCACCACCTCTCTGGGCAACCTGTTCCAGTGCCTCACCACCCACATTGTAAAGAACTTCCTATTCACTTCACACTTCCTACTTCAGTGCGACGTGGTCTGCTCACCAAAATCCGCTGTAGAAATTCTATTATTACCTTAGAGGGTATTGCAGAAATTAAAAGTATAGATTAAAAGTAAAGCCTGAAAGAATATGACCATGGAGTTGTGAATCCCAATTACTAATAAAGAAGGTGTGTTGGGGTTTTTTTTGAACTGGCAATTTATATGTGCATTTTAAGTTAGGCAATTTATCCTGTCCTCTCCCCTCACACCCTCTTGATGTTCATTTCCTCCCCAGGGTACCCAAAATACAGTAAACAGCAATTCCCACACTAAATATAACCTCTAAACTAATTTTGAGTTTACAGACCACTAGTGCATATCTATATGTTTTGTCTTCTTGATACAGTTTAAGGACATGGTTCTTTTAAAGGGTGCTTTCTTTACAAATGGTTTAGTGGCCAACTGAGGAACAGAAATGTGTTGTTAGTTCTGTGCAAAATAGCCAATTTCTTTGTTTCCACAAAAGGCGAAGACCAGCTGTGGTTATATGATGCTGAGACTCATGGTATTGAAAATACCTGGTTCATGCAGTAGTTCCTACCTGTGTGTTTTGTTGTTTTCAAACCATTTTTTTTTTTGCTTTGCTTTTTAAATCTCCTGTAGTGTCCTACCGATTCAGAGTGTTCTGTATGGCTGAGAAATGCAAAAGAAAATTGCACTACAGCAAATGTGTTTTCAGAGATGATTATAGGATCATAAGGAAATAATTGAGAAAGTCTTTATGTTATTCATACTGCAGATGGTAAACTACATGTGTGCCCTCGAATGTCCTGGAGTTTGAGTTTAGGTAGGCCCAGCTGGCTTTACAGTCAGGAATATGAGGAACAGGACACAGAACAGACTCACGCGCTTATGATACTATTAGCGTCAAGAGTAAAAGTGTGAAAATTGGGGGATTTTAAATTTGATAGAGGCGCAACGTAAGTGACATCCAAGGAATTATGGTGATGTAACGCAATCAAGGCAACCTGTGCTGAGTCAGGCACTGTCCCCCCGCTAAATACATGTCCTTGTACTGAAATGTCATTTTCCTGGTGATACAGTGAAACCATTGTACTAGTGTGTGATGTGATATGGTGTATCTAATGACATACGTGGATGTTTTTAATTATGGGGTGGGACAGGGTATAGGTGAATGGTCAGTAACACTCTGCATGACTACCAACTAAATAGCTGGGACCTCACTGACTATTAGTAATGGATCTAAGGCTTCCTTTAGTATTTCATCTAATCAAATTCAGCAGTAAAACATCAGTGACCTGTGGAAAAAAAAAAGTCCACCATTGTATATTCTGTGACACAGTTTATATCTGCGCAGTTTTTATACAAAAAGCTATATAATCATCATCATAAAAAAATCTAACGGCCATTTGTCATTTTATTCTGTGTTTTGTCTAGAACTTTATAATGTATCGAATACGAATAACAGACTTCTGGATTGGGCTGCGCAGGAAAGGAAACAAATTCTTCTGGGTGAATGGAGAGTCATTTGACACGAACTTGTGAGTTTTCTTTCAAATACATTATGCGGGAGGAGACTCAGTAGCTTTTTCGTCCAAGTAGAAAAGTTATTCTGTGTTACCTATTCCACTGTAGATAAACTGGTGTATCTTAGCAAATGAGGGCTGTCAAATGGCTGTAAAAACATTAATACTATGCTAATAAAACTAGTTATGTCCCCAGAGAAGTATGGAAGGGGCATCATTGCCTGCTTTTTCATGTGGTTACATAGCAGCTGTTGGGTTATGCCTAGAGTAACTTGTTTCTGTACAATCCCACTATACGAGATGGATAACATTTGTCCTATTAGGAAGAATTACTGATGTTAGACATTATAATTTGTTTGAATTAGCTTGCCCTGTTGGCCTCGCAGGGTTCAACACTCAGCTAGTGTAGACAGGGCTTCCTAAGACCAACTGAGACACTCAGGACCATGTTGGAAGGCCACTGGGCTGGGGGATTGTGCCTCAGAAAGCATCGTTTTTAGCCACATCCTGGAGACGGGCTTTCTTTGCAGCCACATCCTGTGTATTCTGCAGAGACTCAGCAAAATTGGTGGGAAGAGGTGGTAGGGCTCCATTCTGTACTGGAGGAGTACTGCTGCCATGGGTCCTGCTGGGACCCACTCTCTCCTTCTCTGAAGAATTGTGCCTTCTATGCTCACAACACGTTGTAGACTGTGAAGTACAAGTACACGTGGTACCTCTCTGTGGGGATCAAGGCAGCTTGTTTTAATAGTAGGTGCATCAGAGTATTGCCATGTGTTTCACATGCATGTGAACTCTGATCCTTTCAATGAGAAGCAGGGGTCATTTAAAATCATTCTCTAGTTTGTTCTCTGCAGTCTTTAAGACCCAATTTTACAAAGATTAAGAAATAGGTGTTATAATATTTAGACCAAAATTCTGCTCTGACTTTTATTTTTCTCTTGGCTTTTTAGATTTCATGTCAATATAACAAATGACGGAGACTGTGTCCATATAGATTCAGCCTTCATCTCTACCAGAAAGTGCTCCTCACGCAGGAACTGGCTTTGCACCATTGGTCAGTTTAATCCCAAGACAAGCTCTTACTAGGGAAGAGCTGGCTGTGCAGATACAGACTTCCTCCATGAGAAGCTGGAATTTGGAATACTGAAAGTCATTGTTGTAGGAGGTCCACAGTGGCAAGATGTGCTGTGACGAGGATCATATCCAAACTTCTCCAAGCGAAGCGATACGGGGAGTAATAGTGACTCCATGAGAAAGAGGTAATTGGTTAAGAAGTGGCAGTACCGAGAGAGGAAACAATGATACAACGGCAGTTGCAAAGAACAGAAGTTGCTTCTTGGTAATACAGTTTCATTGTGGAAACTGCTGAAGGACATGGCAATTAATACTTTTCTCGAGAACTCTTCACGATTGCAAAACATAATTTTTTAAGGCAGCTAAAAACATTGTTACATGGATGTGAAGATCTTAGTGAAAATGCAATTTTTACAATAGTGTGTTTTTTCCTCTTCTCTATGGAACTCGCTAATTCTTTGTCTAAGAACTTTGTTTGTCTTTGTGGTAAGTGGATGAGATTTCATAAGGTGTTTTGACTTCCTTCCTCTTCTTTTTCCATGGGGTTTTCAAATGTGATTGGTGTGTAATGTCCAAGGAAATAAATGGGAGCTTTGTAAACCAGGAAGGCAGATAATGACTAGGTCTTCTGGTGAATGGCACTGCTGTTATGGGGCATACAGAGTGGGACAGATTACAGATGTTCTTCTCTATCCCTCTGGACTGATCTAGAAACATGACTGCAGCTACCCCAAACTTCCCTGAATATGTGGCAGCAATAGGAAAGCTCCCAGACTGAATCACGCACAACTGTTGTTTTGGGAGGGCTGACAAAGTCAACTGGATTTGGAAGGGGAGAAACATGTCTGTCTAGCATGGAAAGGGTTCTAAGACTGCTTAAAGTGAGGTGCTTGTGGTATTTGTCTGTTTGCCTGTGCAGGGTTAAAAAAAGCTTTTCTTGTTTCCAGCACAGCTATTTTATCAAGCGACTTGTGTGGGCAAGGATAGTTTAACAGTCCATGGGATAGATGCACTAGGACTAAATAGCATAGCACCCTGAATTAAACTGTTTAAATTCTTGGTATGATGCCCTCAAAATGGGCAGTGGGGGCACGGGAGGCTCACCTGGAAGCTCTGTGGTTTGTTTCTGTCTGTTCACTCTCAGGTTCAGCAGATACCTGTACAATGACTGCTTCCCAAGATACATGATTTACAAAGGGTGATTACTGTCTTCAAAAATGTGAACTAGAAGACAGGCTTTTTAAGCTAGGAAAATGTTCTAGTTTGGAAACAGAATGCCACATTAAGCTCAGAGAAGCTCACAGAGAAGATGAAGAGTTTGGCATGTTGATCTTCAAAGAACTGGGAAGAAAAAATTTCAAATTGCTGTAAACACACTTGGTATTTATCCAGAAGTTGTACTTCTTTGGAGGGAAAGAAATAGGTGAGACGAGAAACTGGACCAGAGTATATCTTCATTCCCCATCGTAGTTCCCCAAGAAAGCATAGGAACAGAAGGGGAAGCACCTTGTAAGGAACCGAGGACATGGTTCAGATTGCCAGGGTAGGGACCTATTTCCCACCATGTGTCAAAAGTCCAGTTGAAAGAGTCCGCATGAAGTGCCAAAAAGGGCGACAAGTCCGTTTTGCTGTCACTGTAAACTGCCTTGTCAGTATGCCAATAAATACTTCCAGTAATTGCTCCTAGTGATGCTTTGGGTCTCTGCTTTTGGTTGAGCTTGCACCCCTGCTTTAGGTTTGTGGTGGTCTAGGACTGCTTTGTTTAACTTAGGGTACCTGCTTCCTTACCCGTGTTTAGTTGCTGTCAGTAAAAGCAGAACATCAGTGGAATGTCGGTAGGCACAGAACATTTCGGGACAGTTAAATTCACAAACTCTGTGTAGGACCATGACAGAGTTTGTGAATTCATCATGACTGCTCCTCCCATGCCCCAGCCCAGGGGCTCAGGACCCCATTTCAGCTCAACCGATCCCTTGATTTACCAGCTTGATCTGGACACTTGTCTGAGCCAGGCTACTGACTGCATCTTCCCTGCTCGCATTAAAAGTCTCACATGGCAGCTAAATTACAGCTAATTGCTAATAGATAATTGAAATAGCTTTAAGAAAACTAAATCCCACGTGAACTTCCCCTCATTTTAAGCTTCTTTTTGTCAAGGAAAACTTGCACAATAGTCACCGGTGGTGTGAGCTTCCCAAGCAACGTTAGGTGAGGAACATAGCAACAGTCACACAAGTGATTTTGTAATGCAATTCAACAGGTGACTTGCTGAATGGGATTTCCTTTAAGCTTTCCATCAGAGTAGTAACCCACAAAAACAGAAGTTGAAAATAATATTTGAATAAATATGATTGCTGTGTACATTTCCTGGATTATTTAACCACTGCGGTTAAAATTGAAACGGGCTGGATGGGTACTTTATTTCTTGCTCTTCTGGGCTATAAAGTTCTTGTGCAGTGCGCTCTTTGGCAGGTAGATCAGTTTTCGCTGCATGATCTGCACAGTATCTAACATACTTGTCTGTGAACAATTAATACAATAGTAATTAGATTTATTATAACAATTAAATTACATGCATTTTCAAAAGTAGTTTCCCAATTCACCAAATAACATATTCCATCTCCCACAGTATGAAATTCCCCTGTGATTCCCTTGTGCATCCCTACCACAGTCGGAGATGCTGTGAACATTCTCAATTCCCAATGGTTTCATGCTACCCCTAGTTCTGTAACTGATGGAAAAATTATGATTTTCATTTAAAAAAATTGACTGGAACAGGCACATAAACCCAGCTGGTGAGAAATAATCAACAACTGGAAGTTTTGCACAATGCTGAGCTCCATGGGAAGAGCAGAAGTTTGTGGGAACTTAATCTCCTGCCCTGCAAACCTGTGTCCTCTTCCAACAGCAAATCTAAAATAAAGTCAGTCCCCATTTCAGCTGGACTATAGGTTGCAAGTTTCATAAATTCATAAAGGTCTGTCATCGTCCTCCCCCTAAAATTTATCTTTTGCTCCTACAAAAAACATTATGCCATGATTTCACATCATGTTAAGGGCAGGTCTGCACTGGCATAGATACTGTTTGTTGTGGTATTTCACCATGTCTGGCATAACTTTGTCTCAGGCAAGGCATGAGTACCTGCTTTTACTCCTCTCAAGTTGCAAGCTACATGCACAAGCGTTCGCAGTGGCTTCATGGTTGCTGTGGGAAATCTAACCCAGCAGAGAGGTACCGTGGCATGGACATGCACAGCCTGATTGGGTGTGAAGTCTGCCAAAACACCACACAGAAAAATGCATGTCTCTCTCTTGCTGCTGCTTCTCCTTAGCCCTTACCAGGGAGAAGGAAGCAGGGAGGGAGCAGGATGCACAAGGCAGATGTGCAATATGGAGCTTTACCCTCCAAAATTACTCCTGGCTTCAGCCATGCCTATTCCACCTGCAGAGCTGCTGGGTTGGATGCCTGTTGGTCCAGGACAGCTCTTGAACACTTGGACTCTCTACAGTATCTCCATAAGGCAGGAGATATCAGTGATGCAGCCGCCTCTAGGCAGGGAGGTTTCATACTCATCGTGGCCGTTCCCTGAGTCAAGCTGGTTGGAGTCCACTTGTCTTTTCCATCGTCCCCACGCAGGCTGGTCCCTGCTTCTGCACAGCCATTTCCACACTAACCACTTTAGGAACCGCTTCCAATCACTTCTTCCTTTTCCAGACTGACAGGCTGTGGGGAGGGAGAAGAGGCTTAAGCACCAGTGATGACAAAGTCAGAGGAACTGAACAGATCTTCACAGTCCAACAGGGAAGGATTACAGGAAGGGTACTGTGAAAGGCTCAATGAAGGACTTAACTGCTTACAGTTGAGACTGTTTGTACTTCAGACATGTTGGATGTGCCAGGTGGCCTTTGAGAAGACTGGGCTGATCTTGCTACATAGCTGCCCAGGTAGCATCCCATGTATGCTCGCCATTCACTGTGGTGAAAAGGGAAGTAACCATTATATTTGGAAATCAGTGACCCTTAGTGGTCCCCGCCAGCTGCCTATGGCCACTCAGCCCACCGTTGGGAAATTCGCAGCTGGAGATGCTGCAGATACTCTGTCCGCTGTGGGTACCCTGGGTGAGCTGAAACCTCCTGAGTATTCAGCATTTAATCCACAGGGTAAACTTGGAGAAGCTCTGCCACTCCAGCTGGTCTCAGGCAGATCATTATGGAGAGCGTATTCCCTCTCCTGTCTCTGTACTGTGTTACCCTGGACATGAAGCGATATATATGGATCCTGACAGTGCCTTCGTATGGTGCCCCTGTGCAGCTGAACAAGGTTGCATACTGTGCATGTGCCTGGCTGAAATCTGGACACTGATCACCAGCTATGGTTCACACAGCACGTGCTGCGCCCATTGCTGTGTCCTTGCCTCCCTCCCCAGGAGCCAAGATCATAGAATCATAGAATAGAATCATAGAATCATCTAGGTTGGAAGGGACCTTTCAGATCATCGAGTCCAACCATCAACCTAACTCTGACAAAACCGCCACTAACCCACGTCCCTCAGCACCACGTCTGCCCGGCTTTTAAATACCTCCAGGGATGGTGACTCCACCACTGCCCTGGGCAGCCTGTTCCAATGCTTGACAACCCTTTCGGTGAAGAAATTTTTGCTAAGATCCATCCTAAATCTCCCCTGGCACAACTTGAGGCCTTTTCCTCTTGTCCCATCACCTGTTCCTTGGGAGAAGAGACTGACCCCTCCTGGCTACCCCCTCCTTTCAGGTAGCTGTAGAGAGCGAGAAGGTCTCCCCTCAGCCTCCTTTTCTCCAGGCTGAACACCCTCAGCTCCCTCAGACACTCCTCACAAGACTTGTGCCTCAAACCAGTTTAACTATCATCAGATCTCATCACTGCCCTAGTCTTCTGGTCCTGGCCCTGCAGAAAAGCCACCAAGAAACCTGCCCAGCTCACACAAAACTTCCCCAAATCTCCCCCAGGGAGAACAGCACATCGGCTGGCGTGAGCCAGGCTGGCGGGAAGGTCACACTAACCTAGAGACAGCGTTTGCAAAAATCACTGCAGAGGTAAAGCACAAAGCTGGGTCCAGGAAACGATGTAAATTGAGTTTGTCTGCGCTGACAATAGCTCTTGATTAGAGGCTTCCAAAGCTCCTGAGGAGCTTGCAAATTCTTTTTTTTCCCCCCAAGTCACAGACCACAGCAGCCTCGGGATCAGAAAAAGCGGACTTACAGTGGGTGTAAAGGGGAGTAGGGTCCTTTATTCATTTGCACACCCCTGCCACATCCAGCTATGGCCCAAACTCCACTTTCAGGGGGGCTGCACAAATACAGGAGAGAGCTGCAAGGACAAGGTCATGAAAGTAATTCAAAGAGCTTATCAAGGTTTAGTGTTTCCTCCCCATAAACAGGTCAAGACAAGGGAGGAGAAAAAAAAAGAAAAAGGCTTTTTGATATTTTAAACGTTGTCAAATTTGCAAGCAAATGCTTTGAAATACAAAGGCTTTTTTTTTTTTTTTAATGGAATGTATTTTCTGGTGTTTAAACAAAGCAAGTACCTGGCAACAAAACCCCGAGCCAAATTATTGTTAACAATGAAACAATAATTGCAGCAATAAATAGGATATGTTGAAAATTATAGCAGCCTGAAAACATTTACCCCATCTGACAATATATGGGACAATTTAGCTCCTGATGAGCAACATAATTCCTGGTTTTACTATTATACAGAGATTCCTGCAAAGTAAAGTTGTCATACACATCCATAAAATATATATGGAGCAAAGTTAATTCAGGGAGATGCACTTTTATCTTCAGTAAATAAACTTTTTGCTAGATGTTGTCCTCATTACCCTGTCATGCATTATAACAACTTCCCAAGCCCTCCTTGTTTCCAAAGCAGGCTTTGGTTCATTCCAGGGGAAGCGAACATGTTATCGATTAAGTACGCCAACTAAAATTATAGGCTGTTCACAGTTGCTTATATTTCCATTATTATCACAGTCTATTACAGCATACTGCCATGTGGCACTCTGCAATATGTCACATTTCTTCAAATGACGGTCACAATCCTGCTAAAAGCTATTTATAGCGCTGTGTATGCACAGGACTTACGGCACAGAGCGAGGAAAGAGAACTTCCCATGGGTGCAAAGCTGCAGTCGGGCCCTCGACCTCCTGCATCTGATCGCTGCCTCAAGCCAGGGGCTTATCCAAGGCTCCTTTTACACTCAGAAACCCTCAGTTCTTCGGTGCCTTTGAAAAAATAACCTTCCTGTTTCATAGCAGAACGTAGCAGTGCATTTATGCATGCAGCCACTGGGCATATCAACTGCCTGTTTCTCACCCTCCATGCAGACCTTTCCAGGTACCCCCTGCACAACACAGCCGAAAGTCTAAGCGTAAAGAAAAAAGAAAAAAAAACCAAAATGCTTCCTCGGGGTTTTCTGTTAGGAAAAAAATTCCCGCCCTCTCGAAATGTGTGTCTTTTCCTGCCGTGGGCTGTAACCGCTGTTCTGGGCACACGGTGATCTACCCTGTGTACTTCACGGGAGCAGAGGAGCTTCACACTAGCACTTAGCGACTGCTAAATATCAACAGACAGATTTGAGATGACCATGAAAAACTCCCCCAGTGCTGAAGAAGGAGCCCCCATTCCCACAGACACTTTCAGGTGCCAACCGTCCCTGTGCTCAGGTGTACAGGCCACAGGCACTGCAGCACCCACCTTTTTTACATGCATAAATCCTTGCTGGATCTAATCCTAATACTTGACAAAAGTACTTCTCATCTTCATCACTGATGAACGAAATTCTGGAACACAGAGGGACTCTGCGTGAATGCTACCTTTATCTCAGCCCTATCACCGACAATCTACGGTCCCCCATCTTCCTCCTAATAGTATCGCAAATCGGTAAATATTTGTACAGCATTTTAAAAGATGTAAAACACTACTTTAATGCCAACTATAATCATATCCAAGATAAGCATTTTTAACTGCCACATTATTCCTGAAAATTATTCTTTTTTTTACTGTTTTGATTATTGCAGATATTAGAAACTCTTGTTCCTTCAGCAGTTTAAAATATTTTTTTTTTTTAACATTTGTATCATAATGTAGCGCTCAACTCTTTTTCCAACTTGATATCATTCTTCATCGCAGTTGGCTTTATTACAGCAATACTGAACAATGGAGAATTGCAATACAAAGTAATTCACCAGAAAATGAGCACACTAACAATAAGAAACAAGCACTGTCTTCACTTCCCAAGAGAAAAAAACCACACCAAACAATGTACACATGCAAAGGCACAGAAAGAAAAGTTAAATTTAGGATGCGTGACCTTGCAGCAAAAGTCTCCTACCCAGGACATTTTAAAAGGGAAAGTATATCCACCCTTTGAAGCATTTACAACGAGCACAGTTCATGGCACTAGACGTAAGGGTCTAAAAATAGCATTACAGGGATGACTTCCATCGCAAGGTGAATATAAGCCTAAAATGAAACCAGGCACAAAATACAAGAAGTAAATATTCCAAGACAAAAATTCTAGTATCTAATATACTACAGTAATGCTGGCAGTCCCAGGCACAGAGTCTCTATATTAACATGCATGCAGTTGCAGGCACCTACATGGAAAATAATCCAAGTCCTGGGCATGCTAGCTGGTTCTTATTTAAATCAGTCCAAAATCTACAAGGCAAAGATTTAACATTTTAGACAGGTGTATTAGAAACAATAGTATGCCAACAATGCATTATTAAAAAAAAACCCAAAACTCTGTTTACAGCAAACCAAGGAAAGCAACATAGATTTTTTAAGGGTGCTGTCTCTTCAAATTGGGCATGCCGAGACATCCTTGCTGTCACACGGGCACCAGCCCATCAAGCCTGCTCATGTCAACATCACTTACAGCTGTAACTCCCATGGCAGCGTTACGTGGGAGCTTTGGACCTGCCACACAGGATCAAATCACTGCTCCAACCCACCCAACATCCTTTCTCCAATGGCCAATAGCTGATGCTGATAAGGAAAATAATCCTTTTCAGACCATTCCCACATAGTTGGTATGATCCGCTGTGCCTGGGAGGAAGCAGGAACATATTTTTTTCCCTAGGGACAGAATTATACCTCCAAAATGTAAGACTTTGATGCATCAATTGTACTCTTAACTACAATAGCTACTACTGTTAGTAATGATCATTAGGCTGTTTAATCAGTTCAAACTATGCGGCAATTGTAATTCCTGCTAATGAGCAAGTATCTCGAGAATAGTCCTAATGTCTGAAGCCTACTGAACTGCTTCAAACTCACAGGGACAGACGAACCGGAGACCTGCAGATAAGGAAATCATTAATGATTCCCCATGCCACAGGGACAGCTCTTCAGCCTCCACATGACACAGACATACCCCAAATCCTGCAGCGTCACTGAAATAGCAACAACTTGCTTTCTGCCCAAGACCTTCTGCCGTCCCTCTGCAAAACTTCCTGCTTTTCCAGCAGCCTCAGTTAAGACAGCAATTGTCGGGGAGGTCTCCGTACCTGTCCACCCGGCAAAGCACCAGCTCCTTAGTCCACATCCTGTTTGTGGGGTAGGTAACAGCCAACACCATCTGAAGTTGGACACGCTGTGCATGTGGGAGATTGAAGACACGACACACATGGGGCTATGATGACTCAAGAGATGCTAAATCATGGAATGTGTTGGGTTGGAAGCGACCTCTAAAGGCCATCTAGTCCAACCCCCTGCAGTAAGCAGGGACATCCTCCACTAGATCAGATTGCTCTGAGCCCCATCAAGCCTGGCCTTGAATGTCTCCAGGGATGGGGCCTCCACCACCTCTCTGGGCAACCTGGTCCAGTGTACCACCACCCTCATTGGAAAGAACTTCTTCCTAATGTCTAATCTAAACCTGCCCTGCTCTAGTTTAAAATCATTGCCCCTCATCCTATCGCTACATGCCCTTGCAAACAGCCCCTCCCCAGCTTTCCTGTAGGCCTCTGGAAGGTCTCTACAGTACCTACAGGCCTCTGTAGGTACTGTAAGGCTGCTATGAGGTCTCCCGGGAGCCTTCTCTTCTCCAGGCTGAACAACCCCAACTCTCTCAGCCTGCCAAACACTGTCCCCAGGAGGCTGCCAAGTCCAAGCTACGGGATCTCCAGGGCATCCAGCTGTACACCCAGCCTCACCTTTCCCCACAACAAGGAAAGCCCTGAGGATCAATGGCTATTGCCTACCCAGGGCCACCTCAAGATTTTTTGTAAGTCGCACGCAGGGTCAGGAAGGGCAGCCAGCCTCCACCACTTCAACCTGACCTTTACTTTCTCACCTGCATGGCTAAGACAGCTCTTATTACCACTTTTGTCAAGGCTTTCTTCAGTTTTGAGTTTCCTTCACAAGGCAGTTGTTTTTTCTTAAAAAGAAGAAAACCTTTTAACTCATTCCAGAATTAAATCTACAAATAATGGAGAAATCAAAAGGGTGGTGAAAAAATGAACTACCCAGTCATTCTTTAGTCTAGACCATGATAAATTTAACAGAGCTTTCTCATATAAAACCACTCAGGCTGTAACTGATTGCGGTTAAAATAGGAGGTGATAGCTCCAGGTCACTTAGAAAAAGGAGACAGCTCCGTTACTGCAGCTTTGCGGCGGGATAACACCATTGGTGTTGATGGACCTCCCCGTGATTCATGGTGCAGTAATTAAGTCTGGAAGTAAAGCTGAAAATTGGCCCAACATAGGTGAAGTAAAACATAACAGATGACATACTAATGCAGAAAGGCTAATTTGCTCTGTCTATCTTGAACAACCGAAGCAGAATGAATGTGTAATTCAGATGAGGTTTACCCCCTCCATGACTTGGGCTCCTTAAAGAACTTGTTCAGACCAAGGATGTCACATCCAGGTGTCCTGGTTTGAGGTAAAACAGAACCAACTTTCTGTTCAGTAATTTTATTTCTTAACTAGGCCTCTTCTAACTCTCTGAAAATAACAGCATATTGTGCCTAAAACAGCTCATTCTCAGAGTGGTAAAACTGATGTTTACGGTCTGTGCCAAGGAATGGAGTGCAGAGAGGCTCTTGCTTATACCTATTGCTATTTTCATTATTTGCCCTGTTGGAAGGTAGAAAGCAGAAAACCGTAGAGGGGTCCCACCTGCAGGGAGGAGCGGACAGGACAGGTGACCCAAAACCGACCAACAGGGCATTCCATCCCATCTGCCCCATGCTTGGTATAAAAGCTGAGGGATCAAAGGGTCAGCTCTCTTTCTTCAATGGCCGGCGTCTGAGGAGGACTCTGTCTGTTCCTCTGCCTTTGATCCCCATCCGTGAGTTCCTGACTCCAGCTCTGGAATCCAGTTTCCACCCATTGCCGAGCCTAGTCTGGGACTTCCCCAGTGCCTGCCAATGACATCGTCCTGGGAGCTTGATAGTTTTGTATATATTGTATCTATTTCATTATTTTCCTTTATATTTTATTATTGACATTTCACTAAAGTAGTTTAGTTTCTTCTAAACTCGTAAACCTCTTTATCTCTCCTCCTCCTATCCATGTACGAGAGTTTGTGGCGGGGGAGCATCTGTCACCAGCCATTGGCCAATTTGGCCAAAACCACGACAGATTTATTGGCACCCAACATGGGGGCACAAACGGAGCTCTGACAGATTGCCTGAATAGTTTGAATTCCAGCTTGTTCAGGGAGAACAGACAGTTCACATCATGTCGTTCTTACATGAAATCTTGTATTGTGCCTTTAGAGAGTTTTGTATGAAGTTAATTGATGCAGTGGAGCTTAGTTGGTCGAATATATTGCATGGTTTATTTCTTCTTTGTGTTTGGATGCGGTGGTCTAAGTGTGCTATGTTGGTGTGGATTTGCCTTCAGATGTAAAAAATAATTGCTTGGATAACGGTTCTACCTGCATACCTTGGGCATCTTGTAATGGATTCTTTTACTAATTATGCTTTTGGTCTTACCTGGGGAAAGTTTGCTTTGCCCTTTGATGATTATGCCAAAGTGATAGTAAGAGAATCAGGGGATGAGAAACCTTCGGGCTGTTTAGAGAGTGAATGTTAATTTAATTCGTATGTGATTTTGTTGTAGGTTTTGTGTTGCAGGGGTGGTTTACTGTTAGATATCAGTGCAGGAGTGAGTATTGTGTGACGTGTGATATGGCTACTCAAACCCCACGGCCAAAGTCAAAGAAAGAGCAGAAATTCAGACAGCCCCGCCTCCAAAAGCCACAGCAGAAATTCAGGCAGCCCTGCCACCGAAAGCTGCAGTAGGAATTCAGACACCCACACACACACACACACACACTGAAAGCTACAGCACAAACTCAAACAACCCAGATTACTGCCCAAACCACAACACAGACACAACGCCACCGGCCCCGACACCAGCCTGAGCAGCATCGGCTGCCCCCCAACAGGCCCCCGGCAAACGCAATGGTCCCGGGACAGCCCCGGTCACTCCGCACGGTCAAAGGCCTCAGAGCGGAGGGTGGGACGAGGAAAGTGTTTACTCAGTTGGTTCATTGTCTTTAACTCTTTTTGTGCATGCGTTTTTGTATACCGCAGGAAAGCACCTGTTTAGGCCAGCATCAGCAACGGAAGGAAACTACAGAGAAAAGCCGGAATATTGTCTTTCTCAGCAGGCACTTTTGGTGTTCCCTGGCATGAATTTATGGAGTACCTACCATCCTTATCTAAGTGCTTTCTTCTAAGGTAGTGGAGCCACTCAGGCTTTCACTGATTGAAACAGAAGGGTGATACCATAAGCCGGCGATTAAGAACTCTCTAAGACTCAATTTTGGAGTGTTAGAAAGCAGGCATTCTTTATTGCAGCACTGGGCGCACAGGGGATCACATCGCCTAGTGTGCGCGCTTTGTAGTTGCTCAACTACAAAGGCTATAAGCAATCAGAATATGCATATTCATTAAATTTCCCAGAAATGATTAACATATTCATATTATCACCTAAAACTCATTAATATATGCAAATGTCCTTGACACATGCGCATCCATGTCCATTGGCGCTCTTGCAGGGTCCTCTGGTGGTCATCAATAGTCTTCCTCACCGTGTCCGCTGGTTGAACTTGATCTTCATGCATACTCAGTTGGTCTTTTGGCTTAGTTTGCAACTCCTGTTCTCACAAAACTAGCTTATTCTAGCATCTCTCCCTATCTGTTCTACTCAAGGATGCAGTGTCTCAAGGCTTCCTTTTATCCAACTAAACCCAGCAGATGTCTAACTCATCCGCTTACAAAGCATTTCAAACTTAGCTACATTATTCCAGTAAGGAGAGAACCACATGTTCTTTTTAACTTGGTATCAGTAAGGCCTGAGGGGCCTTCCACCCCAGCGGTTTGTGCTGTTCAAGGCTACTGTATCACCAGCTACTGTGTCAATGGCAGCAACCCCTGAAACAATAGGAGGCTTTATTCATTGTAGAATTACAACTTTTAAGTCTTTTCATTCCTTAACATGCAAATAATAGTCATTCAAAATTATACAATCAAAAAACAGTATCCAAGGTTGTGACTGACAGTTTAGTTGAGCTGAGCAAGAAGAAGAAGAAGAAGAAGAAGTAGAAGTAGTAATAAGTACATGAAATAATGCTGCATTACTTTTTGGCAGACTGCAGCTGATCATTAATTTCAACTCAGTGTCACGTGCTTTTTATTAGTGCCATTTATGATACACACTGTGCAATACATGCAGACTGCTCTACTCAGACTTAGGAAGATCTTCAAATGTTTGAAATAAGGTTGTCACAGGAAATCTTGCCTGAAGCTTTCTCCTGATAACTACAGAAGGAAACAGTATTGCATCCCTCCTCTCCCAAGCAGACTGAGAATCCACTCAAAGCACACTCTCCACACTCAGGCTGTTGTTGACCTTACTAAAAATCAACAGGAGCTGGTAAGGCACTAAACAGAGAAAGATCCATGCATTAACACTTCTCTTGCCTCTGATTACTATGAAAAGAATTACTTTTACCTGAATGTGTTGCAGTACAGCATCATACTTGGTCTTCGTCTATTCATTAAGTACATGTGTGAGACAAAAATCAAGTTGCAGACAGTCTAAAACAGTTTCCAGAACTTTTGAATGCATTCGTAAGAGATATATTGTTCAGAAGCAATAATAAAAGCATTTTCTTATTCCCCTTCTAAGAAAACATACAATTGTTAAGGGAAATGGTGGGTAATTATCAGATGGCAGGGCCTCCACCATCCTGAAAATACAGGATTTATTTCCCAGGCATACTACGTTTGCATCTGCCACCTCCCACAGGTTGTTTAAAAGAAAAAAAAATCGAAAAAAAACCCTATTTTAAATTTTTCTTGGTGGTTGTTATTTTGCTTGTTCAGCTCTAGTCAGCTCTTCAGCTTATGCTCAAAAAGTTGAAAACTTGAAGTGATAGAGTGTTGCCATGGTTTTGCCCTCAAACCAGGACAAGTGACTTATACGCACGGAGATTTATATACTTAAGTTATGTACTTGCTTTAGATATAAAAGATATTAATTTATTCTCCATAGTGAAGACTTCAAAACCATGAAAAAAACAATCTAAAAAATCGTGAAAAGAAAAGGTTGAGAAAGGATTTCCATGGATTGTCCAGTTCCTACTCTGCCCCAATGCAGGAACAACAACCCACTATTATCTATTTCAGGGGGGGAAAAAGCCCTGTTTCTTTTAGCCTAAGCCAGGGAATTTCCTTTGTGTAGGAGTTAAAGCAGAGCTTTAGGTCCTGGGACAGAGCAGGCTTATATGCAGAAACTCACTAAATCAAACCGGTCAGTCTTAGGTTGTTGCTGCCCTTGGGAGAGAGTTGCCTGGAGCGAGACTTCTCTCTGCTTCGAGCTCTGCCAGCGTGCTGCTTGCTGTGCCCCACTGAAGTCCTGTCACCCAACACCACCTTCATGGTCTGTTTAGCCAAAGATTTTGAGGTACGTACTGTGGTCTTTGACACCCTCCTCCATCTCTGCTACCATCGTCACTAATCATAGGCTATGTCTGTTGCACATCTGTCCACGATACCGGCTTCCCATTTCTCTCACATCCCTGTCCCCTGATCAGGATTGGTTTAAACTGCTTAAGTTTATAATCTAGCTACAGGGGTGCAGTTATATCCCAGTATCTCTACGATATTTTACTGTGCTGGCATCGGTTATGAAAAGCTTACTGCTAAGTCTTCTGTGCTTCATGAATTTGTAGCCAATACCCATCTCATCCGCTCCTTTTGTATCTTCCAGGTTCCTTTCTCCTTCACGCTCTATCTATTTCTGACATGCTATTTTATGCAACTCGTACTTTAACAAAAAGGCTATATAAGCATATAAGATTTCCTTCAGTTTAAACGGAATAGAATTTCTGATATATTTTATGGTGCAGCAGAGACATCTAGCGACTGTTTTGTGTTATTAAAATACAAAGGACTAATGAAAGAGGGCAAAAGACCTCTTCCAAACCATTGAAATATCCTTGTAGTGACAGGTACATCTTTACATGCTTTCACCAAATCCACTGACAAAATAATTTTGTCAGTTCCGTGCAACTAATAATAAACAGGATGGAAAACAGTGATCAAACATCACTGTCTTCTGTTCCTCCAGAGCCTCTTTTCTCCTTTCCCCAGATGTCTTCAAAAGCCTTGGATGCTACAATAAATAGTCTAGCTTTGCATTACTGGCACTGATAGCACAGTGTCAATACAAATCCCTTCCTCATGTTATTTTGCTGAATTAAAGAATCCGCCTCAGAACATCTTGGCTGCAGAGTCAGGCAGCAAATGTCTTTTTCAACTGAATCATCACGCGCCTGCTAAGGGAAGGGGAGGATGTTGGAATTGGAAGGGGGTTGGAACTACGTGATCTTTAAGGTCCCTTCCAACCCAAACCATTTGATGATGCTGTGGTTCTATGATCCTTTAGATAGCAATGCTTTAATCCTGAGATCTTCTGCTCGCTGATTTAGGTACCTAAGGGCAGATGTCTAAATCTAAGATGTTTACTTTCTTTTACTTTCCAGTTAGTAGAGAGAGATAGGTACCTCCATGGTCCTATCATCTTCTGAAAGGTCAGAGGAATGGTCCTTGAATGTCTCCTGACAGGACAGACTAGGTGAAGGAGGCACCAGGGGGAGGTATGTCCTCTGCTCCTGCAGTGTCCCAAGGTGCTGTTGAAGGGCAGGACCTGGCTCTGAGGTAGGTGCTTTGAGCGTGACCACTCCACCACTTGTTTTCCCAGATGCATAAAATAATGCAGGTCAACCTGATGGTGCTTGTCTCCCTTTCCAGAAACCTCCTGTCTACAGAGGAAGACTGTCCTGAATTGTGAACATGAATCCGGCTGCTCTTGACGGACCAGAGCTACTAAAAATGCCTTTAGCAAGCAAATTCTTCCATTCCCTACAGACTGCTCAAGGATGGCACGACATGACATGCAAACTTAGCCGAAATCATCCTATCGCATGAACCAAATGCTGCAACAGCCCTAAGCAATTGTGTGCTACATAGCTTGAGCAAGAACAGCAGTCGTGTATTTGCTTGTGCAGTGCAGAGCACCCAGATAAGGAGCATGGTGTCACAGCGGTGTTTGTGCATGGCGTGGGTGAGTTGCTAGTGTGGTACATGCTGGAGAGGTCTGTGGGATGCAGTTATACCAACTAATAGAAAGTATGCATGCATCCAGGTGCCTCCAGAGTGGTTCTCCTAGAATGGTGTAGGCATGCCTACGGTGCCAGCAGGCAGCTGGAGGCCTGGCCTGGGGGCGAAGGCTCATTCTCTGGCACTGCTAATAAAGACATTGTAAACTTACTCTGTGTTACCAAGGCATTAAATAGGAATATGTGTTTAATTTACACATACATTAAATGTATATATACCTATTGAGGCATATGTACAACAGTTTCCTACAGATCCTTCAAACAAACAGTAGTTGTATTATGTCCCAATGTTGTTGATATGCTGCCCTATAGCATATATACGTCTCATCTAAGGACGTTCAGTTTCTTCTCTTTGTGTCTGAAATGGCTGGTTTTCAGCGTTATTTTTTTCTTTCTGGGAAATCATCTCTACGGTTGTCATTGTTTTTCCAGTTTGAACCTGACAGTTTTCAGCAAGTCTTCCAGTAGGGCTGAGTAGTTCATATTTACTCCAAATCATTGCAGTAGAATAAAAAAATCAATGTGCTTTGCCTTAACCTTTCCTCTTCGTCTGTTCAAAGTATATGGTTTGTCAGGCTGCATAAAAAGCTTGGTCTTAGCAGGTAAGACAGACAGCAGCAAATCATTTCACCTCAAACTTTTCCCTGGAAGAAGAGGGCATCGTTACACAGAACCTTTTAGTCACCAGGATCGTGTCAGTCCATTCTCAAAAGAGTTTAATGATTTAAGCTGAAAAAGCCAAATTGTTGTTCATCTTACTTCCATGGCTGGTCCCAAGAGGGCAGAATATTGCACTTCTTGACTTACCACCATGATAACTACATTGACTTCATCTTGAACTAATACCTCTACTAGAGGGAAAAAAAAAATGTGTTGTCTGCCTTTAATGAGAACATTTGATGACCAACACGCAGAGCAGTCACAGATACGACTCAGCCCTGGTTTAATGCTAAAGTTAATAGTGCCCCTGGGATGTGAAGATTAGCGTGTGGTCTAGGCATGATTGAAGTGCAGAAATTCCTCTGGGAGAAGAATTCAAATTTTGTCATGATTTTAAGTTACCATAAAAGTAAAAAAATTTAGAAATTTCCATGTAGAGGAACACCCGAAAAAAAAAGAAAGTTGACCTAAGAGCAATATTTTGTTTCAAACCCAACTTTAAAAATTACTTTTATTCAAAAGAAAAATATATGAAAAAATATAGAATATATATAAATATACATATAAAGTATATAAAACATAGAAAAATGAAAATGCAGAAATAGTTTCTCTCAAAAGCCTTGAAATTAGATGCTTCAGCAATGTCAGATGTTTCCTCCATTCCTCTCCTCATCATTGCTTTCTGATTTCAACCCTGAACTAACCAAGTTTAGGAGGAAGTGATTTGATAATCACAAACTGAAGCAATCTAATAATGACAATCTGAGTTTTCCGTTGAAATACATTTTAGTGTCCAGTTGGTTTGAGGGGGATATATTCATACTCGGCGTGTTGCCAGCTCAGGTTCCAAATGAAAATTATGACAGAAGGTCACAATTTGTAAGAAACTTGATAAAATAACAGATATACTGTTTTTAATTGAACATATATCAACAGAAGGGGCTAAGAATTAAGAACTGTTTATCAAAAGCTACAAGGTGAGAATTTACATTTAAAAAAAAAAAAAGTATCTAATTTCCTTCCGTTTTAGAAACACCTAAACATTTCTTTTGACCTAATGTGGTGTGATGGAGGGGGGAGGCCAGAAAGGATGTAATACTGGGTACTACTTCTTCAATGAGTCCATTTTGATTGCAGATCTGAAAGCATCTTTTCAAAATGGCAAGTGAGGTGGTTTATGCAGAGGTATCGCCCAAGGAAAGAGTGCATTTTACTTCACTAACTTCAGATACAGGTAAAAAATGGTCATCTCGGTATTACTTACTTTTCCTTTGCTTAGTGACGCATTCTTAAAACTTTAATTCTTTCTTAAATCAAAGCATTCATAAGAAGCTGAAGTCATGCTCAAAGCATTTTTAGAACGATTAATATCCATTTCTGTTTATTATATATCTATTTGCTTGACAAATTCATGTTTATTAATAGAAGGAATACTGAATTCTAGCGAAAATAAAGAATGACCTTTAAAATCCCATTCTGGATTTCAGCAGTATGACTAAAATGTGCTGTTTCTTAAACACAGATGTTGTTTCAGAAAATGATAAGACATTGAAGATATTAATAAGGATTATTGGAAACTCATTGGCAGTCACACTGCACTGATGACACTGAATGAACTTCTCCTGCAGTAGATTTACATTTTATATTTTAATTTGATTCATTTCCTTATACACTGGAAATATTTTTAAATTGTAAAATGATAGGTCTGTTTATCCTTCCTTTCTCTCTTTCTCTCTTTCTTTCTTGCATTCTTTCTTTTGTTCTTTCTCTCTCCTCTTTCTCTCTTTTTCTTTCTCTTTCTGTCTCTCGCATCTTTTCTCTTCTCTTCTTCTCTTACATTGAGAAAAATACAAGTCAAGAATCAACAGAGGTTTCTGTAATTTTGAAAACTGTTAGTCCTACAATTTGTGTATGACCTGATGTCTTCAACTATAAAACTACATTACTTTAAAAATATATTTTCAAGAAATAAAGTGCAAAAGATAGCCATTAATAGATGTAAGTAGGAGGCAATTCATGTTTTAAAACAAAAGTATCAAGTTTTATTTTTTAGATTCCAATAAAAAAAGAAATCTTTGCTAGTGATAAGACAATTAAGCTTGGAAAATTATTTAAAATTATAATATTCAGAGGTCACACTGTGAAAGAAAAATGTGTCCTGAATATACTAGCAAAGCAACATTTCTTTCTTCTATAGTAATAAGTTTTCTACATTCGCCCCTTGGGACACAGTACTAAAAGCGTCTGTACAGGTATGACGTCTTTGTCTTTCATGTGTTAACTCAGTTTGCCCCTCAGATTGTGTGATCAGTTCACCGAAGAAGAGCTGCATCGCCAGGACAATCTTTGGTAGCCCAGTGTAGAACTACCCCATAAGTACTTATGGGAGATGCACACACATGCCCAGTGCAAGCGTCTGTACAAAATGTCTCCGAATTTGATAGCACAAAAGTATGTTCCACCTAATTATTTTTTGTTTCCTCACCTGAGAATTTCCAGTTATATTTTATAGTTTGAACTGCTTTTACACAGCTTTTAATACACTTCAGTGAATTATGCTTAGAAATTGCTGTTGTAAGTTATCCTGAGAGCCCTCTAACTCCTGCAAGCTGCCAGTACGAGATGCTTGGAAAGACAGTGTCTAAAAAATTTTGATGGCCAATTATGAGGCTAATTAAGTAAGCAAATTTCAGGCAAAATGTTCTTCTCACATGACAGCATGGTGTTTACCCTTTCTTAATCTTTTTGAAAAATCTTTTTGAAAAATCTTTTTGAAAAACCTCTTCAATTGCAATGCCTATATTCTTATCACTTTTGTGAATCTTGCATCCATTTTGGTGTCCTAATAAAGGCTTTATTTTAATGACATCCTAAAGCTATGACTTCTACAGGCTGATTCTAATATCTTGCACAAAGAAACACTTTAAATCGATCTTTAATTTGCGACCTATTAATAGCATCAGTGTGTCCTAGTGAGACATAGTGAAAAAAACACCTATCTGTATAATTAATATTTTTATCGTGTTCTTATATATATAAATTTCCATTATACATTCTTACAATCTCTATCTTCGATTTTTACATGTGCTCCATTCCTTTCACAGTTGAGAGCGCAAGTGCAGGAAATTGTGGTCCTTATCTTCCGCCAAACGCTGTTCTGCCTCCTTGGCTGCAGCGCGAGAGCGATGCTGGATTCAACGTGATGGGGATTTGATAATGCTTGGGACTAAAAATGGTTTAGACTCAAGATTTTTATTAAGTCTAAGGCAGATCTCTGGCACCCTTAGGAGGCTGCATTTCTTCAGGCAAAAGCTTGGTATTTGCCATGCTACAGTGAGTTCAGAGCAGTTAAGCTGGCTACCACCCATCTGCCTGAAAAAGCTCAAAGGAAGGAGTTGCTGTCTTACCCCGTGCATATTTTACATTAGATCACTGATACGGCAAGACTTGGAAAGTCTAAAGTTGCTCCTGTGAGACAGGAATAATAGCCTAGGCAGGCAAAGAAAAGGGGTTTCATACTGCCCTGTCTCTGAGCATTTTTTTGAGTTACAGACTTCAGCGTTTGTACTGTCTTTTCTGTTTCCCCATGGCCACTATGCCTGTCCCCTGGCTAGTCTGCACCTCGCTTCTCCTCTCCCTTCGGCCCCCTTCTGCTTCCTTGAGTATTTGCATGTGGCAGATAGAGCTTTTCATCTCCACGTTGCTGGACTTGTCCTACATTTTGCACTGATGAAGTTTGTATTTGTTTGTCTTCCCCACGGCACTTCAGAGAAAAATCGGTGTGGTTTCTCTCTCAAGAAAAAAAACCTGTCTTATTTCATACACTGTCCGCAAGCAAATTTGATGTAAGTAGCTCCTGGGAAATGAGGCAAAACATGCAAAGCAGGCAACCTACGAGGCGGTGTGTTGCAGTTGATATAAAAATACAGTTTCTTCCTTCCTTCTTTCCACTGCCACACCTACCAAAAACTGCTGGGGTCAGTCAGGCATGTCCCATTGCTCACCGTTTTCCCTCTCCCTCCTACTCTGAGAGTTCACCTGCGGATTTAATATCGCAAGATGGAGGAGAAACTGTGTCACAGGGCAGTTCACCACCTCATTAGACCTGCAGTCATCTTCCTACTTACACCTCTTCTCATGAGCTTTTCTGACTGTACAGTATTGCTGATTTGGGTCAATAGTCCTGTAGATGCCCTCTGAGCAGTGAGATGTCTTCTGGACATACGAATTTGAAAGCGCTGCCTATGTGATGAAGCTCAACTACTAACAGAGGTCAGGTACTTAACCTTCATCTTTGCCTTCCTTGAGCTTTTCATCTAGTACTGGCCACTGAATTAAATAGCCAAAGGATGCACTGCTTTTACAGCCAC
Source organism: Chroicocephalus ridibundus (assembly GCF_963924245.1). NCBI lineage: Eukaryota > Metazoa > Chordata > Aves > Charadriiformes > Laridae > Chroicocephalus > Chroicocephalus ridibundus. The sequence continues at coordinate 141,449,808 of NC_086284.1, forward strand.
AGTGAAGCAGATCTCTTCTGTCATGCAGATGGCCACTGTAAGCATCCATACATAATAACAGACAAGTGTAGGCGAGGCCTCCAAAGATAAGGAGAGCAATGCTTAGCTCTTGGTGTTAAAGCAAAGCAATCGCAGCAAACCACCCGCTTTCTTGTGAAAATTAATAGCAGCTGCTGAAAATCCTGTTGCCAATTCCTTCTCCAGCCCAGCTCCCATTATTGGTAGCGAATCCGCCCAAGTGATCAAGCACTCCTGATAATGCAGCAGATGGGAATTCCCCCCTGTTGAGGCTGGGAAGGCAGAGAACGTGCAGTTTGCCAGGCAATCCCACACCTTTGGGGAAACCCACCCTAACAACATTTTTTATGCTCTCCATTGGTTGCAAAAATCTTGTTAACACATGGTGAAAACATTTTTTTTAATGGTTGCAACCGTGAGTGTCACAACCATGCTAGTGATTATCAGGGCAGAGGAGCTTTTTCTACTGACTGACCACCAGATATGGAATAGGTTCTTTCAGTGCGGCCATGTCTTAGTCCGATATAATTTACGTAGGCCAATACCTCCAAGCAGTCTGGAGATGCTAGGTAGTTTTCAGAGGGAATGGGTGATTGTTCTGAGGCATGAGCATCTGACAAACACTTCTTCCTGATGTGTGTAAAGGCAGTCAAATCAAGTGTAAGAAGAGAGGAGCTTTTTTTGCACAATAAATCCTAAAACCAGATATCTGAGAACAAGGGTGGTCTGAGAAGATCTTTACCCTGATGCAGCTGACAAACAGGAAAAAAGTCGGGACGGAGCGTGGCAAGAAGAAACAGAGAAGAAAGCAGCGACTGGAGGAAGACCAGTTGTTCCCTGTGGTTGCTAGACCTCATTACAACAAACAGCATAAATGTTCACAATGAGAGAAAGACCTGCTACATTGACTTGGTTTGTGAAATGGGGATTTCCGAGCCCGGAGGAATGCGTGTCTCTGTTCAACGGAGATGAATGCTGCTGCAATTTCAGCGGTGGTGACAGCTCTGCATCGAATACGGAAAGCTTCCCTTGCAAATGGTTTTTAGTCACGGAAAGCATGTGTCCAGGGCACTGATGTAAGAGAGGAGAGGGCCTCCTCTGCTGGCAAACGAGAATGGTCATAAATTAGCAAGACAATAAAGATTCAGATAAGTCTATTGTTAAGTCTTCTCCCCCCAAGTTTCTGTCTTCTGTGACTAGCAACAAACGGGGCGGAGGGGAAGCTGCTTTTGGACTGTTCTGGCTGAGAATAAGCTACAGACTGGCTTTCCTTCCCCTTTTTTTTGAGAAAGTTGAATTAATGGTTTGTACTGAAAAATCTGTGCTCTCTCTGCAGTGATGCTTACCAACCATTAATTAAAACTTCACTTAAATATTTGTAAGAATGAACTTGAGGAAGAAAAATCTGTGGATGAAATGAAGAGAGTATGTTTATATTTTGCATAATGTTTTACATCTGGTGATTTACTCTGAATTCTTAAAAATTATGTTTAATTCATAAGTGATTGAAAAATAGCTTGTCTGTGCTCTATGCACATGCATAGCTTTGTTCCAGTAGGAACTGTGCTCCTCTTTGTGAAAGAAGCAACAGCAGAAAACAGACATGCTTCGTACCCATGTACAAGATCTGAATTTACTAGGAAGAAAAAGTTTCTGGAGAAGTAAATAGAAAAAAAAATTCAGTCAAAAAAGTTGCCATTGATTAACTTCTGCGTAAAGATCAACAGAATGTATACGTTATATATAAGGTATGGAATAATAAGAAAAAATAGAATTAATAATACCAGAGTCCAGTGTGTGATAACCTACAGTCACCTAGAGTGATTTTTTTTTTAAATGTTTCTAAAATTTATTAACTGAATAACATTTTTTCTAGTTTTTGGGGAACTGCACAGCAGGACAATTATTCACATGAACTCTTCTAGTAATTTCTTTCTGGTACATTCATTCAGCGACACACAAGTCTTACCAGAAACAAAATGAAAACAACCTCTCTTACGTGCTCTTGCTCTCCACACTTTCTCAGAGAAGGTCTACTGCTGCAGGGTACTGGATGCAATGAGAATGGCAAGGCCTGGCCTCAGGCAGGTTCTCTAGTTGTAACGCTTTTTGTCTCTACAGGTGATCCAGTCACATATGCTGAGGTGAATGTGAAACGGCAGTCTGACAGACCTGACAGGACACCCAAAACTACACATACAGGTACTGCAATACCGCAGGACACTTCATATTTTCTCATATTTTATCCTTTTTGTATGCCATAATAATTACACATTTACATATAGTGGAGGAGTCGCTTAGGTCTAGATGCCCAAAGAGATGTTGATATGATCTAGGCAAATTAAAATACCTTCAAAACCTTTCCCAGCTGCTGTTTTGCCCCGGGGGTGCCTGAAGGCTGCTGGTGACAGTGTTTTCAAAGTTCGCAGGTAGAGTCACAGGCCCCCAGGTTTGCATTAGGCTCAACTTTTTGTCCCGCAGCCTGTGAGGATTCACAGCTTTGGCGTCCCTTGCCCCTGGGGCCACTCTAGCAAGCCTCTGGCTTATGTCTGTGCTGCTGGTATGGATTGCATCCGGGAGCGAAGGGTGGCCCCAGGGCCCATTGGTGCAGATGGATTTGTGTCCACGCTCCTCAGTGCAAGCATCTCTGGAGCAAACTGGCTGCTTCTGCACAGTGCAGCCCCAGGCCACTCACCTCCTTTGGGCCCTGTGAGACTTGTTCGGTTGTGGCATCCTAGTTCAGAATTGCCTGAATTTAAAAGGCTGTGTTGCACCTCACCAAAGTACCTTTTTTTTTTAAAGCATGGCACAGAATACATTGCAACGTGCTGCTGGGAACGTAATAAGGGGTCTCACATAGACCATGGGAATGTCCACTGGGGATGCTGCTGGAGAACATTTCTGAGCAGAGGGAGTAAAATTTGTCACTATCCGTGTCTGCCTTGTTGGAAGGGATTGGTTCTGTAGAATGCGACCAGCTATCTTCTGAGTTAGCTCCTGCCAGAAGCAAATGAACGTGCACCATGCAGGCAGTGTGGTCCACAGGAGGACCAGGGCCTGGTAGCAGGACAAACTGCCATTCCATGCTTCTAGTGAGTAGATACACAAAAAGCACAGCAACTCCCCACCCATTCAGCAGCCAAATAGCACACTTTTCCAGGGTATGGAACAGTGTAACTTTCTGTCTTTGCTGCGGGTGATTTCAATCCGTTTCCCCCTGCTCCTCACTCCTGATGGGATGCTCAGAACACATGGTTAAAATTTATTTTGCAGTGGAGACACTCGCAAACTCTTCTGTTCTTTTCAGCAACAATTTAGGTGTACTGTTTTTCATTTCCAAATGCATTTAGGGTGAATGAACAAGTCAGCAATAGTATTTAAAGCACAGAAACTGATTTCGTTTTAGAAAGTAGTGGCTGAGGGCGCAAAAATTAGCTTTTGAACAGTTATTGACAAGTTCAGATAACTTGTGTCTATCTTAAGTGAAAATTTTAACATACGTTAAACTATTTGCTCAAACTGTGTAACCAGCCCTGAAAGGAAATTTCGTTTGGCAAAGTGAAATAATATATTGGATATAAGTTTTAACTCTCTTGTATGAGGTGGAAAAGAAGAAGAGAAGGAAAGAAAATATTGCATTCGTGCAATGCCTAAGAACAATTAAGATATTTATAGAAAAAGTGTTGGCTGCAAAAATGCTAGTGAGAACAAATGTTTCCATTGGTGGGTTAATTTGGCCTTACCACAAGGGAAAAGAAACTGAAAGCTTCAGATAGTCTTTCTGATTAGAAGTGGCAGTTGGGCAGACAAGAGAGTGGGCCAAGTGGAGATCTCGGTCCTGCTGTTACAAAGGCAAAACCTATTTACTGGCTTCATTCAAATGCCCTCTGATTTTATGGCAGTGAAACTGAGATTGGACTGCAGCATGGAAAGTATTGTCAGTAACGCAGTTTTGATATATCGCCATCTGCCCATCTGTTTCTTGACTACCTTTTATACCCCAGTCCGCACTTCTTCCATTCTTTCTCTGATTCTGCCTACACCGTCCATATTTCTAGGTTTTCAGAATTTTATTCTAGGAACACCAAAATCCATATATGCTATATATGGATAAATGCTGTAGGTGATCTCTGTTCCTTCACGTTCCTCACTGAAACCTCTTTAAAATCACAGAAGTCATGTGTTTGTTCTAATTCTGGTTTAGACTGGGTTTTTTTTTTACCATGCATATCAGCCTGGTAAGTGTTAAGGATCAACACAACGGGGATCAAAACAACACAGAGATCCTAGTCAGGATTACAGTTGGAACAGAAAATGACAGAGGCAGGGACTGAACGACTAATTAAACGTGTGTTTCTTTGTTGTGCTTAAAAAGGATGGTAATCTGGAAAAAGAGTCCCTAGAACTTCAAATTACCTACTGTTTTTAAATCCTCTATGTGAACCCCAGGATTTCCTTGTGGGTCTTCAATTGTATAACCTCAGAAAAATAACCTATGATAGCACAACGATTGCAAGCCATTCTCCAAAGGGAAAGGCAGGGTGTATTCCAGAGCACGAAGCACTGTCAGACCTGCGTGGGAGTTGCAGGAAAACTGCGTGGCAAAGTGTTGACACAGCAGCGTTGGCAACGCTGTGCACTGCCACAGAGGGCGAGAGGTCACATTTTTAGGCGTCTTCTCAACAGCTATGATGATATAAACTGGGACTGGCTAGAAAAAGGGTTCTTCTGACCCTGAAGATGTGATTTCATATATAAACATACATACAGGTTTATATACATAAAACCTATATACATATATAAACATATAAAGATTTTTTTTCCCTTAATAACTAAAATGCTAGGACTCACAGCTTTCCAGTTTTTAGGAATTATTTTTTTTTTGGTTAAGAAAACAACTTCCAAAGCAAGGTTTAGCTTCTACAGGTACATTTAGCTGAAAAAAAAAAGAAGTGTCTTCAGCTGTATCAGCTGCAGCACACCAAGGACGTCCTCATAAACTTGCCCTTTACTTTCCACAGGTGCTAGATCTCTAGCACACACTGTAACCCTTTCCTACTGAAGGCCTAGCTAAAATGGTTTTGCATACCCCCATAACTCAGAAGAAAAGTTGACTTGCTGCTGCCTGTGGTGAGACCCCTCTCCCTTGTCCCTTTGGCAGCGACCTGCTTGGAGAACTCACCCTGGTGTTACGTTGCTGTTGCCCTGTACTTCACCTCAGTGATTCTGCTCATCACTGTCATCCTCTTGGCGGTGAAATGTCAGAAGCTCTGAGGCGGACCCTGCCATGCTGCTGACGTACAGGGTAAGCCATTTTTTGCCATGCTCGTATTTTCATACAATACTTTTTCATTTGTCAGAGGAGGTGCAAGGAAGCATCTGAAAACAAATGCTAAAGTCACCGTCACAAATTCAACCAGCCAACAATTCACAGTCACACTAGATAACATCTAGGTCCCTGCCACCGATGCATGCTGCACTTAATGGAGCACGTTTGAATACCCAGAAGCTTCATCAGAACCACCTGCCAGAGCAAGTATTGGGCTCCACTGCTTTTACTCCAAGAAAATTCATCACTTAATCGTAGGTGTCTCCCAGATGTGGAGTGAAATAACCCCACAAACCTGCCATGACGTGAAACAAGCACATGGCCGGGTGCAGCTGGAGATGATTCCCAGGCCAGGATCAACAGTGACCTGGTAAAGTGACAGGAGACAAGCCAGCTGTGTTGTTCAGTCTGGGATTTGAAGGAAACCAGGAGAACTGTTGTCCAATTTGGAGTAGGAATGGTAGTGAACAGCCTTCCAGAGAAAACCTTCTCATCCACATCTAGTGCTTCATGTAGAGCACCAAAGCATGTATAATCGCTCCTCTGGATTTCTCTCCCTAGAAGCCATCACTGGCCGTGCTGAAGACACCATGTCCCATCCCGTGTCAGAACTGTGCCTGTGTCACTGAGCAGCTCACTAGTCATATGTGCACTACCACTCCTTCAACACGAGGCACGACCCGTCTTGCCATGGTCCTTATGGCATACGGGTGCCCTCTCTGTACTCACATTCACAGCAGGTTGAACTTCAGTAAGATATTCCTATTAGCTTTTGTCTTTTTCACTTGCAGATAACTCGGTGCAGGAAGTCTATGCTTCTTCAACAAAACAAGACATAATCCTTGTTTACTTTTACATTATTTTCTCCAAACAGACCTTTATGAAAGAAGACATGCCATCAGTCTGGTCACTCTTCAGTTATGTCTTCCAGGATCTCCATTAAACGTTTAACCACTCCATATATGGACAAAACATATATTATTACTTTTATTTGGAGTTTGCTTAATCCTGTAATACCAGCAACCATCAAATAATATCAGTGTGTGTAACATGGAATGGGCTCAAGCTGCTGCATCAAAAGTTGGATTTGGGTCTTGTCTAGGCATCACAAATGACCAGGTGGACCAGTTTGAGACATCACTTTTAACTCACACCTGACTTTATTTTGCAATAATTTGCAATATAGTTAAGCTTTTAGATTTCAATATGTGCAAGTACAAAAATTCGTGGATAAAACAAGGAATATGAAAGGTTGAACTTTTTTATGAAGCCCAGATTTGGATGTGATTTTTCATCTCCTGACAGCCATGAGTGAGATTTGTATGAAAGGGGTACTGAAGGTGCAAGAAACTATATAAATTTAGTAGAGAAGTCTCGGTCTCATCCCCTTATTGGCTGTTCTACTTGTCCAGATGAGTGTCTGTCTCACAGAGATACAATATGTTGTTTCTGTCTTGGGGCAGTAATTAATTTTGTATTTGTTTTGTTTTTTTCCCAAATGCTGTAGCTTCAGTTAAATCTGAGTCCTCCACTAGAACTAAGCCACCGCAGGTTCAGATGCATTTGCTTGTAATTATTATTTTGCTGTCTGTTTTTATATTATTTTCAGCTCTCATCAGTTACATTATAACTGCTTTGGGGCAGGCTGATATCAGACCCTGCGTTGGAGTTGTCTGTATAGCAAATTATTTCTATAATTGTTCCCTGTGTATAAGCTTATCTGTACCTAAGCCATGTTGTTGCTGTTGATCATGTACCACATTTTTATAGTACATGCACCAGAAATCAATAAAGAGATTTAGTAAAGCACTCGACGTGCTGGTGTTTGTTCCTACGTTAGTCAGACTAGAAGAAAAATAACATTTAGTATTTGTATAACTGTAACACCTCTGAGCTGTTGTCATGAAGCAAGACCCTGCTGTGGTAAGTACGGTCTAAAGACAGAATCCCTGCCCCACTGAGCTGAGCACCAAAGGAATAGTAGAAGCAAATGGTTATGTTTGTCTTGAGATCACCCTTTTGTTTGCCAGGTGTTCTGGGATACATCCAGGTCTTCAAATACCAGCGGAGAAAGCAATGTTTAAAAAACAGAGATAAAAAAAAGAAGAGTTGGCAGATGACATTTTGACCTGAAGTGGATCTGCATGTTGTTGTCATTCACTAACCTGATTCTGATTCTTAAGATAGTCGTCTTTCACGTCAGACTCTCAGATAACCCCTACAACCAAATGAAATCCCCAGCCCAAATTAATTAGCTCCAGCTTTCTTTAGAAGCAAGCAAAATTCCACACAGCCTTTGTGAGCTAAAGCGATATGGTTTTGCATATAATTTGTTCAATAATAGCAGGTTATTGAAAAGGGACGTGCAGCAGCAGTGGTCATTAGTTCCAGGCACACAGGCCCTACCAAGTCGAAAGTCTTCATTTCAGAACCAGGAGCTGAACTGAACGTGCACCCACCCAGACGCCACGTAGGCAAATGCAGCAAAGGGAAACACATTTCAGGACCGCCTAGAAATCACCACTGATTATAAGTCAGGGACTCACTGCAGATAACCAGGTCTCCAGTTGCTGCAGGCAGATCTCTGGGAATTTCAGTGGCAGGTCCTAGCATCTGAAAGGCAATCATTTGCATAGTGTAGACAACTGGGTAAGAAGCATGCAGATACTGCCCAGCAAATCTGAAGGAGGGAAAGTACGCTGATTAAAACGAGAAGTTGTTAACTGAAACCAAAGTGACTGCTTTTTTTCTGGTTACTGAGAATTTGGAACACTGGGCTGTGGTTTTGGCAAGGCACTATAGCATTTAAGGCAAGTTCAACAAACTTCAATCTGAATTTTCATGCTCTGCAGGCAGACAGTATAATTGTGTTCACTGGATTTGGGGGAGTTTGTCAATGTTTATAATCTCTTTAGCAACTCTGAAATAGAAAGTATTTCCCAGCTGATGGCTCTTGGCAGATAGAAAGCCATGGATGATGGATAGGCAGGTATGCATCAGGCTCCTCTGGATCCCTGCTGAGCTCTAGTTACTTCTTGGATGGTGGAGCCAAAACAGATGATCACTCTGCTCTTCATAACCTGGTTGCTCTCAGGGACAGCTTGCAATGGCTTCTCATCCCAACAATACTAAGGATACGGGCAAACAAAATGCCTCTCTCCTTGCATCTGTTTCATACTCACACCCTCCTGCTCTCAAACGTAAAGGCACAGTCCTTCTTGGAGTTTGAGAGGAAAATATCCTATTGTTACTGAATTGTTAAAACAAGGTTGCCTGGTCATTGGTTATATATATGACATTATACATATTACACATGACGTCTAAAAATCACATGTGACTGTAAATCTGGCGCTAGGCAGTTGTCTCTCTCCTTTGTTTCTTGACCCTTTCCTTTTCTCTGGAGCTTTCTTATATTGCATTCTCTCTCCCTCTGGCTTCAGGCACATCCCGGAGCTATGAGTGACACTCATTCCTGCAGTTCTGGCTTGGCCTTTTTTTTTTTCATGGCCTTTCAGCCTTTCTCTCAGTCCTTGCTGATAAGCACCATCCCTTTTATGCCCAGACACAGTAATGCTTGTGTAAAGACCGAAGGAGATAATTAAAAGAATGCAAACAAGCCATTAAAAGGATGGCCTTGATAACTTGCACAGGCTAGAACAAACATTTTCGGACCTTGATGAAGGCAAATATAAAAATGTAAGAAGAACAACTAAAATCCCAAACTAGGGGTAGCTTCAAAGCATTTTCTTTGGAAATTCAGCACACTCTTTTTAAAGGCTGCAGTGTGGGAATAGGAGGGATAGGAGTTCACCTGAAGAAGGAGGTACTATCGTTCATCTTCTCAACCCTGCACACCTTCTTCCCCCAGTAGCCAAATTCTGAGCTGGCAGAATACTCAAAATTCAGGCTGCCTAGCAATTCTCAGTACTGCATCAATTCCTGAGAGAAACTGTAACAAAGTCCACTTATTTGGAATGCAAGAGAATGCTGTTTTGGCTAATACCTGGCATCAAGTCACCAGTGTGAGAGGCCGGTTAGAAAAAGCTCTCTATCTGCCTGTGTTGGAATCATCCCAGAGCAAAGCCACCTTTACAGGCAGGAGAACTTCAAGGTGGAAGATCTGATCTCAGTTGTGTCATGTCCTGCCTCCATGTTGGCAGAAGATAAGAGACAATTGTGCATCTCCTCCCTATGGCTGCTTGAGCAGCAAGTGAGCCATGGTACGTCCCAGCAGGTTTTCCAGTGGAAATGCCTGGGAGACAAGGATCTGATTAGGACCTGAGCCATGAACATGGAGGAACTTCTGTGAGCTGTACTGGTTCATTTTGTACGTTTTCATAGGGCTTGCTTGCCTGCAACTGGGTGTTTGGTGTGCACGTGCTGAAGATGTGTTGCAACAGTAAAACTCAGACAGCTCCTCCTAAATGACAGGACATACCATAGCGCACTCTCTGTGAAACAAATCAGCTAATCACCTATCTGCATTCAGCCACTGCAATATTGTCTATTGTCGTTAGTTGGTAGCATGGCCAGGCTGCTGACGTACAAGATGTTCCATGACGGACAAGAATCAGAAGGCTGTAGATTACTCATCAAACGTGGGGTTTCTTTCTGAATTGGTTGGCAGCACTAAAATATTGCAAAAGTCTCAAATATACCTTGCTCTGCATTGCTTCTTGCTGGTTCTGGTGCATCTAAGTCACTCACCATCTCTAGTGAATAGAAAACTACCTCTGACCCCTGAGGTCAGAGGTCTGGCCCTGAACGCAAAGGAAATTTTCTGAGCTGTATCATCACGCTTTTACAGTTCTGGTCCATTCAGATGCGCTTCCTTTGTTTTTACAGAGGACAAGTTGGGGAACAGTTCTGTGGGTGTATATGTCCTTCAACAGTCCATCTGATTATTTTTTCCCTTTTTCCTAATTGCAGTAAGCTCGTCCTACATCTGAGGATGCAAGTTCAAGATGATCCTCTTTTACAAATACAGCATGCACTGTCTTGTATGTTACTGTACTCCTCAGGGAGTGGGGGGAGGGAGGTAGTCTCCTAGTGCTTTTAGCTCTAATATTTCCAAATGTGGCTTTGACACAAAGGTGAGGTAAACCAACGCATGCCCCTAAATCCCAGGGATGCGCTAGAGGATGATGAAGTAAACCAGTGTTATATGATTTTGATACACTGCATTCTGTAATCCCAAATGAATTAGGAACTGAACACAGCATCAAAGAAGAGAACAGTGTTATGGGGGAGAAAGATCACCCCATTCATAAGCACCAGTGCATTAACCTTTACATTCCTTTTTCTTTCTCATGGTGAAGCTGGTGTCTTGGAATCCGGAAAACCAAATGGGGACCTTAGTGGAGAAGCAAGCAGGGAATCTAGTTTACAAACAAATGGTCAACTGGGCTAGTACCCCAGGGGCCAACCATATAGTAAGTTACACCTGTTTCTTCCTATTCCTTTCTTACAGCTTTTCTACAGTTATCTACCAAAAGACAGACAAGGAGGGCCAAAATGTCTTCTGGTCAAGTCTTTTTCCTCAGTAGACCCATTAGGATACTTGGAACTTCGCAAAAGACTGGGCGGCTCCCGTAGTCAACCGCTCTTCAGCCATACATACCCTACCCCAGAGATTTCATGAGGGTGTAAGGTAACAGCTACGCAGGAAAGAGAAATTGTGCTTTGTGGCAAATTCCATTATTACAGTCTTCAGTTTTGCTTAGGGACAATGAAGGGCTGAATGATTAAATTTTATGTTACAAAGCATTTTGGGCAAAAATGCGTTAGGGTTCCTCAAAATACTTACTTTCACTAAAAATTAAGATGTGTTGTTATTTTAACTTGTTTCTGGTTTTGTATTTTAGTTCTCTACTGGAATGCTGAAAAGCAAGACTGCATGGGACCTCGTAAGACCACCCAAGAGAGCCCAGCCCTCTGTGTACTAACGGGAGTTCTGCCTAAATGTGTACCAGAAGAGACACCTTTCTATTTTATGTTATCAAGTAGTATTCGTATTGCAGTTTTGCATCTAATCTATTTATCTAGGTTACCTCTAAAATATATACCTAAACTTCACTGTGCAATAACATTTTTCACTCGTATCTTTTCTCTCTCTCTCTCTAGTGTATTATACAAATGCACCACAGTGGAAGTAGATGGCCATTTTCCGATCATTTCATTTATATGAAAGGAAAATTCAAGCCTCAACATGAAAAACATCTTCCCTGAATGAATAAAAGTGCATAGTGAAAGTGTGGAGTTTGATAAATTACTCATATCTGTGATGATTTTCTTCACCATTTCTTATGGTGCAAATGAACATGGGACATGACCATGTAGCAACAGACCTACTTCTCAGCTTCCCTCTGTGTAAGAGTGACAATCTAGAGTGATTAACCATTAACAGCTGTTCATTTGTGCTCACCCTAGAGTCTGCAAAGGTGCGGGTGAGCTGGAGGCTGCTACTTTTTGTGCCTCATCCAGAGGAAGTTTTACAGAATGTTACCCTCTCATATCCTGATGATGGTGAGACATGTCACTGAGGGCAGAAATTTGGACAGCAAGACTTCCATTATTGGTGACAATTGATAAAAATAACACATCTCAGACCAATTCTTGGAGCTCTATATGGATTCGCAGGGGAAGCCGCCGAAGTTCCCATGTTTTATTTGTAATTTAATCTGCAGTAACTGCAAAAGCCTGGAATGTTTCTGTAGCGTGGAAGCACTATCAGAGTAGGAATCTGCTTCCACCTGAGATAAAATTTATGGGTCCACTGCCACTGGAACAGGTTGCCCAGAGAGGTGGTGGAAGCCCCATCCCTGGAAGCTTTTAAGGCCAGGCTGGATGGGGCTCTGAGCAACCTGATCTACTGGGAAGTGTCCCTGTCCATGGCAGGGGGGTTGGAACTAGATGATCTTTAAGTTCCTTTCCAGCTCTAACAATTCTATGATTCTATGATTCTATAATGTACAATAATTACAATATTTTAAGAATGTCCATGCCATTGAGCACTGTCCAAAATAAAGTCTACTGCTAGAGGATGCAACAAACACAAGACATGTTAAAAGTTGTGTAGAGAGTAAAATAGCTATTGAAGTCTTCTTTTATCCAGAGATCACATACCATTCTTGCCCAGACTTCCTCTACCTCCTGGCATAAAAATCACACACAAAAAATATTATTAAAATTTAACAATGAAGCAAAACCTTTATTAGGAAATCTCAGAGGTGTTCTTGAACATGTTGTGCATCTGAACGTGACTCATGGCTTAAGGCTCAAGCTCAATTTTCTTGATCCATTTGCCCTCAAAGTCCATTTCAGAGCCTTATATATCTCACTTGCAGGTTTATTTTTTTCCTGTCTGCCAGCCTAAAATGTCTTTTTAATCTACCTCAAAAGATAGACCGCCCAGCTCCCAAATTCCTTAAGGTTGGTGCAGTTAACTGTTTGCCTTGCTTCCACATCCTGAGCTCCCTGAAACCTTCTGTACTTTTAGCGTTAGGTACTTCTTTGGCCTCCCACTGGCCATACTTCAGGTTTCGACTCCTGCAAAGCTGCTGCCCCTGGCTAGCTGTGCTGCCTCTAATGCAGGCTCCAATATTATCCAGTTACAAAGCTTGACTCAGCAGCAGAAGTAACTCTCTGACCCTTGAGAGTTACTCCAGTTGCAGTAGCAGCTGGGTTAGTCCTTACCTGCTTGCAGTCCTCCTTCTGTGCTTAGGCGTGACAGCAATTAGAGTTTTCTCAGCTCTGGCTACACGGAGAGGAGATGATTCAAAGACAGTTGGAAATTTAAGAACAAATTTCTACAATTCAGTAAAAAACACGCACTTAAAAAACCTGCCTTGAAGTACCACCTTTTACAACATGTTCTCAAAGCCATATCCTTGTATACATTTAGTCTAAAAAACCATATTTCTAGGCTGATTTCAGTGTGTGCTTTAATTCTGGACTCTTAGTTCTTTCCTCATAATAATGGTCAAACTGCTGAACAGCTTTTTATCCAGACCTTCTTTTTTTCACAGGATCAGGCCCCCATCCTCAATCAATTGTGCTTGAACAGGAAGGCAGCTACTAAACAGCAAATAACAAAACACAGCCCCTAAAACTGGAATGGCAAAACGCCTTAACATGTAACCTGAGATGGAAGAAAATGCAGTTGAGTTAGAATGGAAGATGTGTGCATCCTGAATAATGTATAGGTCTCAGCCCTGATCTCAGAGCACATCTGGCTGCATGTTCACCCCTTAGTCACCATTTCCCTTTTTATCAAATATATGTGCCTTGAAAACTGACATTACAGAAAAAGGTAAGGAGACACGATGTTTGTCCTGAGGTTTCAGGGCATTTCATAGTCCTTTGGCCTGGGAGTGGAGATTCGTGCAGAAGTCTCTTCAACTTCCTTTGCTTCTTACTTTAAATCTTGGTGGTAACTTGGGTTGAGATACTCGTGCAGCACCAAGAAAGATAAAAGTCCTGTACAACTGTATAAAACACGTTGTGGTTAAGAAGGGGTTAGAAATAGCAAGCCAAACCTCTCTGCCACAACATGAGGATGCTGTGAATGCTAAAACAAGACACTTCCTCTTTCAACCCGGAAATGTGACTAGTGTTTTCCAGGATAACAAACTGTGGCAAAGGCAAGCCTGTGAGCACAGCCCATATTGCATCCCTAACTTGCAGCAGAAAGGGCTGGAACAGGTGAGTCCATACATGAACAATCACCTGGTGTAATTTGCAGGACCAGCAGGAGGAATATAATCCTCTTCATCTGTCAGGTTTTGTGAGGAAGAATTGGTTTCAGTGAGGAAGGACACTGGGAGTTAATAAACATGTATTTCCACTTCATTTAATTTTCCCTTCATGATTTTATCTCCTTTTCCCCTAGTGGAAATTCCTTTCTTTTTTTCACTGCTTTCTCTCTGGGACTGCATCAGTTACAAGATGGAAAAGCTGGGGGTCAAGGAGACCATGTCAGCTCAGAGTCTCATCAAGAAACACTAGATTGCTCACTTTTTAATTCTCCACAGCACACACTGGCTGAAGCCCACACCCTGTCTTACAAAGGCTATGCTGAGCGCTCTCTCGTATTCCACAATGAAGTTTGCACAGGGTCCATCAGATTCCAGTTTGAAGCCATATTCTTCAGCAGATACTGCTGTTTACTAGTGTCTCCTTATTTTGCATTTCCATTAAAACTCTTCAGAATTACTGTGTGGTTAAGGCAGGGTTTTCAGGTTTTGTTTATTTTCCCAAGAGTTGAGCAAATTCTTCTTGTACCTGTTACAGAGCAAGACGAAGAGACACTTTCTGGTAAGCAAAGAAACACAGACCAGGCTTTGGCATCACAGTAAATCTGCCCTGAGGTCTTCTAGCGCCACATCAAAATACCCCTACCTTGTGCTGTTTGAAATTTGTTACAAATATTGAAGGCTCAACTTTGTACTACCGGGCTCGATGACAGATCAGTCATTATCTCACCTTTCATAACTGGAAAAAAGCATGAGCTTAAATGCTGTCCCAGATTAATGCCTCAGAAATACAACCTTGTGCACAGCTCTGTACTGCTCTTTAACCCTGCAGGGCCCGGGCCTGGTATTAATGGCCACACAACTATCACCTCACCCCGTCTAGACCAGGAAAAGGTATCTTCGAAAGAATATCTAGCCTTTAATTAATACATTTTAATCACCACTTCATGCCTCTTGCAGGCAAAGTGTGCCATGTTTAAAAGCATGTTATGCTGTTAATTAAGTCACTTGATTTCTAGCAGTTGCTTTTCCCAAGGCAGAGAGACAACTCCTTACTGATGAGGAGAATTAGAAGGTAGTTCTCTGGAGGGGTCCACCTGTGTGGATTCATGGATGTCTAACAGGGGGTCTCATCACACTACATTACTACTAGTCACAGATGACTCCAGAGATGTTCACAGTTTGGGAGGGCAGCCGTAGAATCACAGAATATCTATGAGCAATTCCTGTGAATTCCATGGGGCTGCTCATAAACGTAAAGGCAGAAGGATCAAATCCAGATGATCTTGGCAGGCTCTTTGAAAGAAATGGGGAGGAAGCCTGCAATTGTGGTGTGACTTTGTCCTTTTCCTTTAGAAAATAACAAACAAAACCCCCTAGTTTTATTTCAGGCCAACATAATAATGTGCAAAGGAATTACTAAACATAAAGAACCATCCAGAAAACCTCACACATCCTCCCAAGCTGGGGTTAGATGGCGACTTATTAAATTCTGTTAAAGCGAGCTGACAGGACACAAAAAGAAAGAGGCTGTCCGTGCTTTAAGGGACGCTGGCCCTGCTCCGAGCCCGCTGCAGGAGCTGGAAACGGGAAAGCCGAGACGAAGCAGAGAACGGCCGCGACCGCCCGGGTGCCCGGGGCGGGCAGGCCCCGGGATGGCCGATGAGGCGGGCGGGAGTGGAGCGCTGCCTCGAGGCTACGCTTTTGCAAACCGGTAATAGGGCGAAAAAGGGGAATTTCCACTGCCTGGAAAATGCGGGAATGTGTTTGTGGGTGGCCGCGGCGCCTTCAGCCGGTCCCTCCCCCGGGTTTCCCCCCGCCCGCCCCCCCGCGGCTGCTCCTCAAGTACCGGCGGCGCAGCGCAGCGGGCAGGCCGCGGACAATGCCGAGGGAAGCCCTGCTCCTCCTGGCCTGCCTGGCCCCGCTGCTGGCCTTCCCCACCGCGGCACCAGGTAACCAGGGGACCGTCCCGGCGGGGTGGGCTGAGGTGGCACGGCTGCTCTGTGAGACCCTGGACAGGCCGCCCGCCATTTGGGTTGGCACAGGCTGGCGTGTGGCCAGCGGCCTCGCCGGTGTGGGTGCCGGCAGCGGGGCAAGGGCATGCTGCCCGTCCAGCACGATGGGTTTTGTTTGGGTAGAGCATCTTTCCCCAGACAACCTCTTTTGGGGGGTGTCTCCACAGCCTTAGCCCATGTTTTTGGTAGGGGTCCTCCCACCGCATCCCCGTCTTCATGGGTTGGCTTGCAGGTTGTGTGGCCTGCTGTGCTCCGTCTCCTTCCCTCCCCCAGTTGAGATAAATGTTGCAAAAGCTGAATCCTGTTTTCTTTCTAAGATGAAATCTGCACAGGAGTTTTTTCCAGCAGGTGCTGGAACCTCTGAGCAAGGTCGGGCGAGCAACCTGATCTAGTTGAAGATGTCCCTGCTTGTTGCAGGGGCGTGGACTAGATGGCCTTTAAAGGTCCCTTCCAACCCAAACCACTCTGAAATTCTATGATAAAACAAGTGCAGTGCGGAGACCCAAGGTGCTGTTGGGAAGCAATGGTGGAGAATTCAGCTGGTCTCATCACTGTGTATGCCTGCAACCTCTAGAGATCAAAACAGGTCTTAGGGATCCGCAGCTGAAAGTCTTTCAAGACGGTGGTGAGCGCTGAGAGTTACTCAGATACGTGGTCTTTGCTGTGGGGATTAAAACTTCCAGAAGGTAGTTCATGTCCTCTGAGTGTACAGGAGATATTTATTTCTCATAATTATTGTCCCCAGATATCACAGATTCTTACCTGGAGGGCACAACCACAGAAGCTACTGGTGAGTTTTATTTTCCCTGTAACCTGTAACAAACTAAAGAAGGAATGGACCCCCACACTGGGAGCCCCTAGGGAGCCATGCAAAGAGGTGGTTTATATACAGCATTGCATGCTAGCTCACATGACGCTGCTTAAAACCCCTTTTTAAGCAGTGTAAATTTTTTACTATGGAAATCAACCCTAAAAATGGGGACAACTGACAACTAGAATGCTTTATGGAATATGTCAGCGCCTATGTATTGAAATGAGTTTGAATGGATATTATTGACAGAAACTGTAGAACTGATTCTTAACAGAAGGAAAGTGTTCTTCAAAAAAATGGGATGCAGCTCCCTCTCTGAGCCCTGCTCGCTTTTTATCCAGCCTATTCACAGGTCCTCCATTACTCTCATACAATTTTCAATATATTTATCAACACTCATTTTGCACATGTATACTGGCAAACACAAAGGCTATATATCCTGCCAAAAATCAGACAGGAATTCAGTAACAAAACAGGCACTGGAACACTTCTCCCAGATTCTACGCCAGGGCTCTAACCAATGGCCATCTGCTTTGTAAAGCCAATAGGAGCTGAAACAAGTAATAATTACTGAAGTCAGCAGATAAAACTGACTGCAGGGAAGGAACCAGCTTGTTAAGGAAAATGAAAATCATGCTGTGTAGTCACACATAAATTCGCAAAACATAGTTTTACTTCTTTAGTGTATGGAACTTTTCCTGTAGAAATATTCCAAGTACATTACAGTCTCTGTGTTAATCATGGCAATTGAAAAGTGGTCTTCTGTTTTAATTATCTCAGTTTGAGCTCCAAACAGAGTATCTGAAGCCAAAAACCATTTTTCTTTTAAATGTTGGTCTTAATGTTTTCACAGCACTATGTGAACATTCATGAACGACTTCTAAAAGAAGGTGGCTGGTCAGGACGGGCACCGATGCACAGAAATCTGGGTTCTGCAGCAGCCCCTGTTCTTTATACCTAGGACCATCCAAGGAATTTCTTGGCGACTTCCTCTCTAGGTGTTGGTTGGGCTTCATTACCTTTTGTTTGACATTGAAATTGGCTACAGGTCTCAACTGCATCTCAAGAGTGTTGTAGGCAGCTGTCTGGATTTCTTCTTACATAGTGGAAATAACATCCTAGATGTGTGCTGAGTCTTGTTTTACTTTGGTTTATGTTTTAAATTAGGTCAGGTTAGTATACAGTGTAGTTAAAAGTCTAAAAATGCCCAAGAAAAACATCACAGTGTTGTAGAAACTGAATACGTAAGAGTTTGGTTATGTATGGTTTGATCCTGCTGTGGTCTTTGCAGGATTGATTCATATAATGTATACTGTCATTTAGTATATAGATCAAGAGACTTAAGTAATGTAAATCACACCACTTCCCAGAGGAATGCTGTCACTGGAAATTCACTCATTAGAAATATGTTCATAATCAAAATTACCCTTTGTTCATTTAATCTTATTTAGTACACGTCATGCATGACAAGTATGGAACTTCTGATAGATGTAATTAAGATAAATTTAGTAATTTTTGTTTCTAAAATATTTCTAACTAGTTTTGAGTCTTTCGCTTTCTTTGTTTCACCAGGTTTTACCCAATCTGTTACTGAGGAAGGAATAACAAAGATATCTGGTGAGTTTCTACCTAAATTACATTATTTAATTTCCTAGAAACATGGGAACCAATGGAAGTGTGCTAATGCCTCTAAAATATCCCACTGTTAGTGATATTAAAGGAGAAGCACAGTTAAGAAATGATGTATCTTCTCCTTTCCCTGTTTGGAAATTTTATAATCTCATACTTAGGAATAATGACTCTCCATTACCAAAAAAGTGAGTTTTTGAATAAAAGACTTTTTCCAGTTTTCCAACATGCATTATAGGTTTTTAATAAAAGCTACTTTTGTTTATCCTGCATTTCAGCTCTTCTGTAGAAATAAGTACAGAAAAAAAGCAGTGAGTCCATACCTGAGCTGTCCTAATTCTTCTCTAAAAAATGCAGTAGTTCAATTCCTAACCTGTAACATATTCATTAATAGCAATATGCGTTTCTCTAGTAATGCAGCTTCTAATTTTTTTCTAAGAAAATTTTACATTACCCTCTGGTGGTTTGCTATAGGTAATTATATTACTTTTTCCTTTGGTTTAATCTAGCTGTACTCTGCATCTTCCGTACTATCGGGAAATTTGTTCTTTTAGAGATGGCACTCATTATGGTTCAGCTGTCCACCTGGACATTGCTCGTTTTGTGGAAATGAGCAATTTTTATCAAAGACTTTCTCTAAATCTACACAGGAAAAGGAAAAGGAGCTTCTTGTAGCTATGTCTCTGTCTATTAGGTTCATTGTCAATGAAGACATCAGAGAAATTGTCAGGAAAAAATGAAGTATAAGGAAATATAAAAAAATATTTGCAAACATTTAAAAATAATCTTTAAAACAATAGGCAGAAGTATTTTTGTGAAGTCTGGGTGTCTTTCATACTTTGCTCTTCCACTAATACTGACAAGCGCACAAGACTAGAAAGAACCTAACTAATTTGTCTGCTTTAATTAGCTTTTCTAAATACCACCTTTCACAACGAAGGCTAGACTGGACAGGCAACAGGTGAATTAGTGTCATCCTTCTTTTCTTCAAAATGCTTCTTAGCCTTGATACCTGTTCTTTCTACCTGATAAATCATTAGAAGTCAAAAAAACAGTTGACGTTGAGTTTTTTTCAAGAAATGTAAGCATATTTTTCTGTTTGCTAATAGTCTAAGCAAAATTACTTTAAAGCTTTAACTGACTTTATTAGTTCAGTTTTAAAGTGTGGTATTAAAGAGTGAAGAATGTATGCGTCATTGAGTCCAGTGATCCTAAAATAAGATATAATTTCTATTTTAATTTTGTTTCCACATGGCTCTGCCAGGTCTTTGCACTCTCGCTAGCCCTGCTAGCCTAGCCCAGGGCTGCCCCCACGGCTTTATTTATACATATCAGTATGTCTCAGGGCACTTTGATTTTTTTTTTTTTTAATACTTTGTGTTGCTGTGCTGACACACTTTAGTTCCTCCATGCAGTAGTTGTTCCCTTCTGGCTTTTGGTGTGATTGCAGGTTAGTCTGAGATGATGTGTTACACTGAAATGCCTCCTTAGCAGATGGTTTTAAAGCATTTGTTAAGAAAAAAGTATCCTATGTAAAAGAACAGCAGTAATCAACAGTTATATGTAATTGTAATGTTTTCTTTCTGTCTAGCTGAACTCACCTTTGACCCAAATGGAGGTAAGCTCAGTGAATATCCTGCAACTTAAATATTTCTTTCATGTTATATTTTGTGTTTTGGTGTGCTGCACAAGACCTTCCTGTTTTCAGAAAGGGGCTACCTATTAGCCATGGTCTATGAGTGATTCTTTAAAGCTCTCGATTGATTATTGGAGCATCAGCTGCAACCCCAGCTTTCCTTTTTCCTTTTTTTCCCCCATTTGGATCAGTTCTCTCGTCTGGGCTCACAGCATAGTGTCTCAGATAATTCAGTCATCACAACTGAAAGTTGAACATTTTCTGGTACAGAACAAGAATGAGCCAAAGCTGATTTGAGAGGTAACAGCTTGCACAAACTGGCATTGCTGCTGCAATACCAGTGATGCAGCGGAGCATCTCTTAGATGTCATATTTCCCAGTAGCCCAGATGTTTTGACCATGCTCCATGGGAGCGTAGCCACAGCAGCTGGCCATGTGTGCCTACCCATGTCGGTGTTGGAGAGCAACTAGTAGAGCGTAGCTGGCTTAAATGTAGTCTCTTGTATTCATCGCTGCAGGTGAAGTGACCACCAGTGGAAGCAGAGGCAGGAGGAGTGAATACAGTAAGTTAGCCTTGTACTTTCTGATACTTTTAAAGTACCTAACTCTTGTTGCTGTGGTATATATTCCTGCAGTACCTGTATGAAAGGCTATAGCTGCCACTGGGAGGTCACAGGAGCCACAGAGTAAGACCCAGACTGTTAAAGGTGTGTAAATTTGGGGGCTTGGGGACCCCAAGCTGTCTTTTCATACTAAAAAACTGTGGGAAAGACAGCTTCAGCCCAAGTCACCGATTAATGCTCTTCAGATTGCTTTATCTCTTCACCACCTGAGTCCCAGAGGACGTTATTTAATAGGAATAAGGAATTCAGATTTTTCTTCCTTTAATACTGCCAGTACCCCTCCAGTCTTGACTTACACTCCCTTTGCCATGACAGCTGTGTCCTCCCTCCACACCTCCTTACTGCGGCGTCCTCTGCCACTGGTTATGTTCTTTCTTTTCAACATTTGATTAAAAAAGACACCCCAAGAAGACACACTATTCCACGTGAAGTAGGTCAGACTTATTATTAAACTTGGCAAATTGCCATGACAACAAAAATAGCTTTGCCTTTTACAATATGATGATATTATTTTTAATTTTTGTTTTAAATAGTTGAATACGACTCTATCACAGAGGAAGACTACATGACTGGTATGTCCAGGGAGCTCCGTTTCTTCTACCCCTCTGCTTGCAAATGTATTCAGCGAACAGCCTCACAGTTACCCTTTCTCACACACACCTCAGATTCCTACAGTGATGGCCTGTAGAGAGGAGAAGGAAAATTTTATGGTTGTTGCTTAGATATTGGCTTCTTAGCCTATTCCTTTGTGAAGTATAATGAGAGGCAGAAGGACTGAGGGTTTTTATTGTTTCTGGCCTTTTTCATCATCCTAAAAATATTAAAAATTTCATGTCCGGCCTCCTAGTTTAGT
Organism: Chroicocephalus ridibundus; assembly: GCF_963924245.1. Classification (NCBI taxonomy): domain Eukaryota; kingdom Metazoa; phylum Chordata; class Aves; order Charadriiformes; family Laridae; genus Chroicocephalus; species Chroicocephalus ridibundus. Next base: position 141,471,475 of record NC_086284.1, read on the forward strand.
CAGAAAATTTCATGGAGATTTTAGTATGCTATATTATCCTGGAAATAGGAGAAATAGCTAAGTTTTTAGCCATTTCCTTTCTCCAGCTGTAAATATACTGTGGAAATGAAATAAATGCAACCCCCAAACCATGTTTTACAGGATCCAAATAGCCTTCTCATTTGGTACATTTTTCATTTTTTGTCTGTTGTATTGCCAGTATTTTATTAATTTTTATTCTTGTTGTAAATTCTTCAAGCCTGCAGCAGGTATAAGTTATGTATATGAAACATAAGCAAAGGGAACAAGTATCTGCAGGTACTCAAGAAGGGAAAAATAGCACAGTCTGTTTTATGTATGTGATAAATGGCAAGCTTTACATGAAAAACAGTTACTGATATTGCTGGGAGGGGGTGCAGGAAATTCAGCTGACTTGCTACTTCTGCTTCCTCATCTTTGCGCAACCTTCCCGCCCTACAGTACCCTGCAGTGGCAATTTACAAAGAGTTTTGCTGAAAAGGATGTGAAATGTACATTTCCATAAAGTACTGATTTTTCTTTTTCTGTAGGTGAGCCCAGCATCATCTCCGCTGAGCAATATGTGCAAAAAAGAACATGTAAGAAGTTTCCTCTTTACGTTTAAAATATTTAGCTTATAAATGGTGATGTTTGCATCTTTATTACACTATGTGAAAAATTTATTTTTCAGGCACTCTCTAAAGAAGTATAAGCATGACAGTGCTGGAGAGGGGGAGCTTGTGATTGTGGGGACTTTTTTAAATCCAGAGAAATGTCTTTACACTGAGGGAGCATCAAACAGTAGGCTTTGCCTCAATAACTTAATAAAGATATTCACGAGGCCTGTAACTCTTTTCTGAGGAAAACATGGCAAGAATCAGTATTTTTGCTGTGATACTACACAATGGTGCCTAATGAAATAGGCCCATGGTTCATAATGAGCGTACTTAGGTATTCTGGTGATAGAAAGAATAAGCAGTTGTCTTAATAACACATATGGAGGCCTCCTGGCTGTGCTAGCATTCTGATCTAAATTCAGGACAGGGAAACTGTTGCAAGGGATGCAGCCAGTGCACAGCAATCCAGCATTCCTGATTTTACCATTATAGGACATCATAGCTGTGTCTTCCTTCTTCTCTACAAACACAGCAGAGTTGGAGAGGCATCACGTCATGTGTGCCAGTGCCAGGTGGTCCATGCCAGTTACCAGTGCTACCTGGCTTCTGAATAACCTTCTTTTGGGTATTTCATATCAAGTTAGGAAAGAAAAAGACCAAACAAATTGTAGAGTACTTTGTTATAAAGATGAAATATAAAAGGCTTTACTGATATAAGATTTACTGGCTTGGGTTTTTTGCTTGTCTGGTTTTTTTAAACATCTTTTTCTTATGCCAGCAGTTGAGCATAGCATCAGTTTGAATGAAGGATCTGTGATTGGGGGTCCACGTGAGTGTTCCTTTCTGTTCCCTTTTTTTCTTTTTTTTTCTGCTCCTCTACAGCAACAGTCCTGATTGTCTTCTTATACAGGTGTTACCTAATCTGTGTGCTTCAGGGTCTAGATCAACTTGGAGACCACAGATCTTCATGATCTAAACACAGTGCTCTGTTGCAGATTAAAAAAAAACCACAAAAACAAACAAACAAGCAAACAAAAAACCCCAAAACCCAACAACTTTCCCACCGCTAGAAGTTTATGAAGTAGTGTGTGCACGAGGAAGGGCAAAAGTTATTACCTCAAGTTCATATCTGGGTCCTGGCTCATTAGTGACTGGGCTCAGTCTGCCATATCTGATCAGACATGTCTAGATCTGGAACTCGTTCTAAATCTTATATTAAAATGTAGGGTTCTGTCTGTTTTCAAGGGTGATTTATTTGGATGGAAATAAAAGCATAAGATGAGGTGTTTTGGGGCGGATTAAAATTACCTTGGATTGCTTGATGCATGGCTGCTTTTTAAGGTAATAAACCCGTTTAGTTGAAAAGGCAGCCTGGGCTCTTCCAGAGCATCCTATTTTTGCACTTCCCCTTCAGTGTTCTCCCATGATGACCCTGATCTGTACCAACCCCTTCGGGCATCACTGTGTCCCACTTGGCAGATCAAGGCATGGGGCTGTATCTTCACTGGGTGTGTGTAGGGGGGTAACGTCCAGCAGTGTGACCCCTCTGGTGTTTTGTTACAGAGGGAGCCATCTATGGTGAGGAAAATGCCGGAGGAAAAGATCAGCCTTGTAAGTGAACTGTTTTTATAGGCATCCAAACTAAGATAACTATGCATTTTATCTGCACATTTTTTAAAGAACATTTGTTATGAGATAGTAAGGCAAAGGTGATTAGCAGATACCTATAGTGTCTCCCAAAAGATGAATCAGTCCTGTAGTGTTACATCATGCTGAGACAGTTGAGAGCTACCCCAGGACTGCATGATTTGATGCCTGAGTCTTTTCTTCTCTTCCCATACAGAAAGAGGTGCACAGAGTGAAGAAACCTGGTCATCATCTGGCCATTTCAGCTTCATCACAGAACATTTGATTCCTCAAGTACAGAATTTGTTTTGTTGGGTAGGAATCCTTCTGTAAAATTTGCATTGGATCCTCTTTGTGTTAACGTTAGAATCTGGATTGCAATAAATCAGCATCAATGTTTGCCCTGCCATGCTGTAGTGCCTTAATTTTATCCCTTAGTAAGAGGACCAAGAGATAGAGCGCCCTGGCTGCTTGTATGGGCTTAGAGGTCAAGTTCTCTGCAAGCAGAAAAAGATGCTCTGTCCATATCCTTGCTACATGTGATAACTATGTGTTATGGGCTGGAAAGTTTTCTGATGATTCTTGAAAAGCAACAAAATAGACTATAAAAAGCCCCAAATTTGAAATAAAATAAACTAGCAAAATGAAAACAAAAATAACTCTTGAAAGCTCTGTGGAAAGCCTTTAGAAAACGGCTTCATTTTTCACTCTGTCTCACGGTTCTTTTCCTGGCCAGCTTGGCAAGTCAAAGATCAATAAGGATGGAAAGCTACAGCTCTGGTTGATGCAGCACAATTTACTTCCTGTGTACCACCAAAAGAGGGATCACTTCGGCTCCCCAGACACAGATTAAATGTGTTTGGACCCTGAAGAGCGTTGCCTGACCTGTCTTCTTCCGTGCCGCATCTGACTTGGTTTTCTAGTGTGGCGTCCTTTCCTTTGCCTACAATTCCTAGCTGCCATCCCAGGCTGAAAGCCACATGAGGACAAACTGAATTGTGGTTGTAGATAGCAAAAAGGACCAAAAGAGATTATGCGCAAGAGAAAGCCTCTGGGGCTGTAGGCTGCAAAAGTAGGTGTTTTTAGCCATAAGAGAATTTCATCCTTTTTAAGAATAGCAACAGAAGAGGAATGGGTAGGCAGATAAAGTATGATAAAGTAAAATCTTTTAAGGTGCCAAGATGCTGCTATGCTGCATGGTGGTCTGGTCAGCCTGCGAGTAAAGGCTGTCACAGGTTCTGTGGCAGATCTCTTGGCTTTGTATTCAGATGTGCAAACTGCCAACAATGCCCTCTGAATCTGTCATGTAAGCATTTCTAAAACTCAAGCTCTCACATGCTCCAAGTCTCACCATTCCTCTGTAAAATAAGGGGCAAACTACTTCACAAATTCACCGTCATCAATTTGGATAGGACTGAATTAAAAGTTAGGAAAAAGCCTCTTCTGGATGGGGCTCTTTTCTGGTCTGAGCTGGTGGTACTCCTCATTTAGGGTTGCATTGTCACTCAACTGGTCCATACCTGTCAGTGATAATGTACTTTTACTATACCTCAGGCTGTATACAAGAGCAAGTAGTACATCTGCCTACCCTGTTGGTATGCTCTCTCACTTAGTGGCCAAAAGCAGATATGGAGGGAAGAAAATAAGAACAGGGCAATTATGCACTGATCCTACCTCTGGTCTTACCTCCCAGCTCTCAGCAATCTGTTAATAGTGACTTTCCATGTCAAGATTTGCATATTAGTGTCTACTAATCCTCCAAGGAGTTTCAGGAATTTATCTAATTCTCTTGCGTGAATGTAAGTTTTGGGGTTGTACAACATCCTGTTACCACGTGTTTGACAATTTAATTTAACAGCATGGGAAAAGTTCCTGCTTTTGTTTATTTTGGCCCTGCCACCTGATGAATTAATATATGCTAAAATTGCTAACCAGAAATGTCCTGTACTGTCCCTGCAGTACAAGTGGTTTTAGACCTCTATCTTTTTTCCAGCTGGCCACAGCTAGTTCAGAGCCCATCCATGCATGATTGTTTTTCTTGATGTGCAGCTCTGCATTTTTCAATAATGAATGAATATCTGCTGGTTGATTGTCTAGTTACTTCATATTTCTCAGCTGTTCACAGTCTGCTTTTGTTTTTATGGTTCTAAAGAATTCAGCATTGGTAAATTTTGCACCCTCCCCTGTACCCATTTTTAAAGATCATTTATGAGTATGTAAAACACAACAGGCCATAGCAAAGTTCCTTTTAGGACATAAATGGTCACTTTTGTCTTCTGTGGAAGTGAACAATTTATTTATCATCTTTATTTCTTATTCTTAGCTAGACAATAATACAGAAAAGGACCCTTTTCAGCATTTTTCTTCTCTTTGGGGCATTCTGAGAGATTGTAAACATTTTAAAACATCCAAAAATGTTATATAAATCAGATCACTCTTGCCTATATACAGAGTTCCAGCACATTGATGAGACATGATTGCCCTTGTTTAAAGTCCATGTTATCTCTTCTCCCTACATCATATTAAAATCACGTCAACTAATGCTTGAGTTTGAGACAGGTCTCCTGTTGCCTCTCTCGTTAAGAAAAAATCTGCTGTAGGAGCCTCCTTAAATTTCTTCACAATACAGGCCAAGAGTTTCTTTGGGTTTTTTTGCCACCCCTTTGTCTTTTTTTTAATGTTTTTTTTTTAAAAAGTGTCAAAAAAAAAAGGCATAATCAGTTGGCCCTGCAGACCCTGAGGCAGCATGCCTCACTCTTAAGTTTGAAATAAAATCATCAGGTAATTTCTATGCTATAAGGAAGATTTTCTTGAATTTCCCTCTCTCCGGATTTTAATTGTGTTTTTGTAACCTATTTGCCAAAGTATGTGTTATTTTATACTTTGTTTGCTTGGACAGGTTTTAAACTTTTTGCAGGATTGCTATTATTACTATTATTGCTTATTTCTACTTTACAGGGGTGCTTGGCCTTCTAGACTTCAGGAAGGAAAAAATTAGGAGAGATTCTTTTTGAAATATTTTCTTTGAGCCTTTCCCTGTTTCCTTTTAAAAAATCTCCATGCTGCTTTTGAAGTATTTAATCACTTTAGTTGATGGCATTAATTTCCTGTTACCTGCTCTATGCAGTTCTTCCTGACAGTTAACTGCATTTTACTGCAGTTAAGTGAAAGACGGCTCGCATTGTGTATGTTTTTGTCACCAACGTGACCTTGGATCTGTTCTTCCAAAGCTGGTGTCATTGTTGACATTTGTTACTCTAATTGCAAATCTCACTTTCTGTCGGATACTTTCTCCTTACTTGAAATCTGCTACTACCATCTTTGTTAATAAATTAGAAACGTAAACAGATTTTAAAATAATCATTCACTGTACCAATCTATTTCTCAGTGTTCTGAGCATGAACTGCAAATTCTAAAGATTTTTCAGTCAATTTTCGAATGTTACTGTGCCAAGGCACAGCTGCTGCTGCCCTCCACTGGCTGAAACCTCTGCATGCTTAGGCTCCTTACTGTAGTTGCAAAGGAAGTGAAGGCACCAGTTTCAGCGCAAGAACAGAAGTGAAGGTATTTTTCAGAGACTGCCCTTAGCTATTCTCCTTGTCTCTCGTCCAGCTAAATGTTGGGAAAGCAGCGCTTTTAGGTACGGCGAACCCTTTTCCTCGTTGCTGATATGAACTGAGAAGTGTAGTTAATGTAAATGAAGATGTATTTGAGCTGTAAGACCACTAAAGGCTAGCCAGTGCAGGGCAGTAATGACTTCTTTTAAAAAAGCAATTTAGAAAGTTTTCAGCTCTTGGTTTTCAGTTCCTGTCTGGCTACAGGGTGGTAGTGCTTAGTTGTTCCCTTCGCTGTGCAGCAAGTAAACCTCACTTTGCTCTTGATAAATAGGTATCTAAATTACACAAGAAAACCACTGAATCTTGGCCCGTCAAAAAGAAAGCAATGAAAAAATAGATCAAACTCCCTTCAGCCCCTGGGAGAAGCAGCTGAGTAGCAAGTGGTCCTGCAATCATTTGGGGCAAAAGAGAATTTCTGGTGACTACGAAGTTGGCACCTTGTTGCCAGCATTCTGTGAATTCATTTGCAACATCCTGTAAACACAGCCACTTGGAAAATGTTTTTAAATGCAGGGGGTTTTAATAGTTTGGTTTTTTTTTTTTCTATCTACAGCTTTATTTTAAATGAAGCTCAAGAGGACAAACTGATCCCCAGAGCATTCTCATATAGATCCCTTTGAACTGTATTTATGCACTGAAAGTAAGGTTTCCCACATTGCATAGCGGGCTTTTGCACAGCACTTGTCTTCTTCCCAGTCTCCATTGTCTCCGCAGGACATGGTTGAACATTTAAGAGAGGAAGGAGAACTGTGGAAGAAGCAGGGATGGAAAGGTGGGTGCTGGACCTCCCCAGTGTTGAAGACAGACTCCTGAGGTGAGAAGCCTTTCAGATGCCACGTATGGTTTTGTCGTCTGGAGGAATTTGTTTGGGAGACCTGTGAGGAAGGCCACATGGGTGTCCTCTGTGGGGCCATAAAGAAGGACGAAACACAGGTTTTGCTGTTGCAGCGAGGAGACCTGTTGTTAAAGTGATGACAAGGTGAAGAACATCATGAAATGCTGGTGACCTGGACTGAACTTCTTTAACCAGTAATTAATGTTTTTTCTTCCCAAAAAGATGATCATTTCAGAGCTTTCAGAATAAGGGTAAACGAAGGGAAATTGATGCTTGCTGGTTGCTTTTGCATCCATTCTTTTATGCTGTTGTTATCTCGGGAAAGAAAGCACATCTGATGCAGAAAACTTGTCTGATTATTTGGAGTTTTAAGTAGACTGTTCCTAGCTGGCCTCAACAGTGAAATGTCTGCATGGCTTCTCAGTGATAAGAGGTATGGCTGCATTCACTGAGTCTCTTCATTTGCAGGGAAAGAAAATGTTTAAAATGGAAATAAAATGGGGAATCATTCCCAAGGAGATGACTTCTAATGTGACCTTCTCATAAAATCAACCCATCTCATTTCAATTCATGACTCTAATTTGGACTACCAGGTGGAATTGATACTTGGTAGTCTTCTGTCTGAGAAGCACCATTTTACATGGAAAGTCTGATCCTGCTTAAGCCAGTGGCACTTTTGTGTATGTCAGGGCTGCAGCACATGAAGTGAAAAGGATGATAAGCGGTATGTTGGACCCATCCTGACTCTAGTTTCTGTGTTTCTCATGGGTTCTAAGAAGCGGGAGTTCAATGAAGACAAAAGAAAGCAGCTGAGCAATAATAGATTAGGGAAAAAATGGAAATAAAAAAGACTTACCAATTACACTTGGCACAGTGGTGTAGTCAGCGATGATCTCTAAGCACAACAAACATGAGTCATGAGAAAAACTGATGGGAAACACCTGGGAGTAGGGTTTTACTGACCCCATAATTAAATTATTAAATTGATCTCAAGCCCTGTAGGAATCAAGTACTATTCTCATTGGATTGTCTCTGAAGTATTCCCAGGCAAAGAATTCATGAACTGAGGCTGAAGGTTATATGTAAGAGAAAATTTTCATAAGATTCACAGGACTCATCCAAGTCCAGAGGCTCGGATGGACTAGCTTGTAGGGTTTGAGCAGTTGAGAAGGTTTAATCGAGGATGTGGAAGGTTTGGTAGCTAGGAAAGTGGGTTGGCAGGATGAAGTGATAGAAGCAATTCCTTTTCTTCTAGGCGCATCACTTAACACATCCCAGTTCTTCATTTCACCTCTTACTGTCTTATTGTCTGTTGCAGAAGGGTCTAACTGCTTTTGCTTGTTTTTTCCTTTACCTGAGAGGAAAAAACCACTTGCATCATCCAAAATCCTAGCGTATAAGTGCCACCAAACCATAAAGTTAGTAAAAGTATGGGTCAGCATGGAGTGACTGTAGCTGCTAGAGGGTGCATGAAATGGGTTTTAGTGAAAAGCAAAGATAGGAAGTGCAGGGGGCGCAGAGGATGCTTCTTGGCTGGAGTGTTCAGGGGCCACTGAAGATGTTTTATCCCACAGAAGATGACTTGGGAGCGAACTAGCCAATTATTTCCTGGTGGCTGTAGTTGCAGGAAGACAATATTTCTGGCAACCACACAAAACAAGCGATATAACAATGACAGCAGGTACTAGCAGGTAACTGATAGAAATCAGAGTCAAAAGTGTGGAAGTGATTCTGTAGCAGTTTCGTTGTATATCAGTATTCATTGTGTATCAGTGGAAGTGATTCTGTAGCACTTTCATTGGTGATAGAAAGGACACGGTCATCCAAAGAAACCAAACGTAACTAACAAGCAAAATGATATCTCAGGGAATATGATTCCATTGAACCAACTCTGAGCAGTTCTGACACTCAGGACATCAGGCTGGGCAATTTACAGTGTATAGAGTGCGGTAGGATGCCCACCACTATTGGTGGCCTTCTTAAATGTCAGTGAATCAGGCCCAGGAGGGAGGAACTCCGCACTGACAGACTGGTAGAGAAAAGACAGTTTGAGTATGATTTTACTGAATGTGACATAATTTTGGCAAGTCACTTTCAGGCTCTCTGATGTATTTTCTATTTATTCTCAGCCCAGTTGTTGTTCTTAACACTAAGGTGCAGCCAGGACAGACTTTCAGTACCCAAACCTGAATTTACTGTGGTGACCTGTTGTTGCTGAGCTCTAGTTAAAGGTCGTATTGGTTGTGCTACAGAAGTCCACCTCTTCCAGATAATAACAGCATCATTCACATTGACTGTAATTTTAAGAATATTTGAGCACGTCCTAATTATCTAAGGAGCTGGCAGATAATAGCACCGTGCTGTGATGACATAGTACACGCATGTCATTGGGTCTTGTTACAAAGAAAGCTCGTTCTGCTCCTTTCATGATTTTAAAGCACTGTTGCATTATAGGCAGGAGAACAGTGGGTTTGGAGATAAAGCATGAATATGGGTGGATGTTTTGCCTGGTGGTTCATAGGCATGTGTCAGAAGCCGAGTACTGGGATGAGTCAGTACAGAAGTGTCATCAGATAAAAATAGCTCTAGGACAGAGCAGGGTGTGGTAGCTACCAAACAGATCATTGCACGGCACTCACATGGAAGAAAATTCTTCTGCCATTCCTACTCTCCCCTTCCCCCTCCCCTGTTCCCAGCCATTTCATTTTCCCTCTAGCTCCTACCTGCCTGTGTCACTGAGAGCTTACCTGCTTCAGCTCAGGTACAAGGATCTGGGTCATGGCTGCAGCAAAGGGTCAGACAGCCCAAAGCAGCTAGTGGGGTTCCTATGGATACCTCAAGTATGGAGCAACAAACGCCCAGGCTCACAGCCCAGCTCTGAGTGTTGCGAGTGGCCATCTGAATTTGACCACCCCGTGGTGGCCAGAGAGACAGAGCGGTGGTCAGGTGGCTGGCTGCAATGTACTGCCTGGCTGAAGCCAGACAGAGGCTAGAACCAGCAACAGAGCCTGGCACAAAGCCTTCTGGGGACGGAGTTACTGCCAAATTGTTCACTTCTGGAATAAGCTGACTGATTGCTGAAGACCTGCTGACGGAATGGAGAAGTCATTCAGTACAGAGAGTTTACTGGTGGGATGACTAAACATGAATGTCTGGTGCCGTCTTATATCATCTAGGTCTTCCTTCTAGCCTCTGGGTGCCTCTCCAGAAGGGAGAAGGTCTCCTGTAGATCACGTGTAATGCCTCCCAGTCCCTTGGAGTTGTGTCAGAAATAGTAGGTTATCCCAAATGAATGCACATGCCTCTGTTCAAGCAACTGCACCCAACCACGCTGCTTTTTTCAGAGATCAACAACACGGTTCTTCACAGGATCCCTGTCTGTGTCTTCTTTTCAGAGAGAACACTTAGAAACCACTTTGTCTAGATAACACTTTTTCTACGTGAAAGCCTAAATCTTGATGAAGATATCATGACATAATAAATGTATATGGACAGTTGCACCTTCAGGGGAGCAACAACCTTCCCAGAGGTCCTTAGGGCTTGTGCTCTCTGAAGGAAAGCCAAGGAGCATCTGGCTAAAGCTGGTCATCAAAGGCTCCCAACATCCTATTTCACCAGCTCTCACTCTGCCTGCTGGAGCTCACTGAAGGGACAGCCTTGCTGCCCATGAATCTTGTGCTGGAAAGGCTGGATGCTGGGGAGGTGGCCCTGTACCCCTGCGTAGAGATTTCCCTCACCTGTAGGAATGCAATGCCATGCTGCTCACCAGCCACTCTGAAATCATCCTTTACAGCAGACAATCACTAAAGTAAAAATAAGGAAATGAAGCATTTACTACATTCAGATGCTGACAACGCGTTTACTGTCTGCACAGGAGCAGCAAAAACCAAGGCCCTTGCCCCTGCCATGGCATGAGAAGACCAGGCTAGCTGCTGCTGCAGAGGAGGGGCTTGGGAGCTGCTTCCCGGAGGATTGTGCCAGTGGGAAGCAGATGCTATCCTCCTCAGGGAACAGCAGGATGAGGAAGTACGGTCTTGCCAGGCCCTGTCCCCCACCTTTCCATTCCAGCTCTGCTCCTTGCCCTCCCCATTCCACTTCCCAAAGTCAGGAACAGTCTGGCTCTTGCACCTTACTGTCAGACCACAAAACCGACTTGGCCTGCAGAGCTGGAAAATTTGAATGGCTCTGTGTGTACAGAAATTGAAGAAGTATGTTTACTCAGCTTACATATAAGTGTAGATCGAAACCAGAAGGTTTCGAAATCCGTTTCCTGCAGCTGTCCAGCCACTTACACAACCTCAAGGCTAGGATTCACCATTCAATCAAAATCCTCCCAGCACTGTCGAGTTATCCCCAGGCAGATCCAATTCAAATGCAAAGCTTGTAGCCCAACCCCAGAAGGGTTTACCATGATTCATACCTTAATCTGGTCTTCGCTTTTAACTTCAGAAGGCACCTGGCAAGGTAAAGCCACCTCCCCACCAGACAGTGAACAGAACCTGGTAACAGCTGTCATGGCATTAAATAGTAGACAAGTCGCTACCGGCATTAAATACCTGTCTGGGTATCTCAGTGCATTACTGCTTTATACACTGCAACTTACGTTTGATATAAGCCTGGCGCAAAGTGATAGTGATTAGTGATACTTAATACCTATGACATGGGCAGTTGATATTAGTTTTTTACAGAGCCTGTAACAGGAGCCAGGTAACCGTGTTAATAACAATGTGGCAGTGAATGCCTTTGGCTCTGGCTTAAAGAGGTGCCGTCACAAAGAGTTTCCTTGCCATTCAATGAGCTTTTCGGTTGTCCCAGTTTCAGGATTTTATTAGATTTTTCAGCTTTACAAGAAAAGCTGAGCAACTTTATCAGACTTTGAAGTTAGCCCTCCTCCAAGCAGGGAGCGGGACTAGATGACCTTCTTCCCACATAAATTTTTCTGTGATTCTAAAATGGTGATGGTTGTGAAAAGGAGAGGAAAAGGAACAATACTACATTTCAAGGATAGATTCAAACAAATTGGGACTTACCAAAGGGTCTTGTTGAAGTGTCTTCAGAGAACACATATCCCTCTAGGGTACCAGGCGGAAGCCATTAAATTAAGTTCAGCCTCGCACAACACGTGTGAGGTTGGTTTAATTTAAACCCTCCTAGGGCCGTGACATGAGGGATCTCTCACTCTCAGCAGGGACAGGCCCAGAATATAAAATCCAGGAGTCTTTGTGGTTGCTGGTGACTCAGCTAGGGATGCCATTTCCTCTAGGTGTTACATATAGCTTGTGATTAAACAGCTTTCCCCTGAGAAAACTTTTCAGTGGAATTAATGCTTCTATTTTCATTGAAAAAGTTTCTTTGAAAAGTTTTACCTGCTGAAAAAGTTTTAGATTTTGAAGAACTTTGAATTAACTTGTCACTTATCAGAAGCCTCTTTCTGTGAAAAATGTCAACCTGATTCCACTCTGAATGGGGCATTTTATTATTTATATTTAGACGTTATATTAATTCTATATTTTTATATATTATATAATAAGAATTGTGTTTATGTTCATTGTGGTTTGTAGAATAATGGTATATGTCATAGCTGGAGCAGAGTGCAGCCTATGGGATACTACAGGTGACAATCAGAGGGCATTTATCAGGGTGGGGGGGCAGAGGAGGAGAACAAACTAGTTTTGGGATGCAACTTAACACATTTCCTAAGGATGTAATGTGATGACGACGCACACAAAGCCAGAGTCCCAGGACTCTGCAGGCTTCTGCTTGCATGTTTTATCCCTCTCAGTGTGACAGATGAGAGTCATGTCCCTTAATGCCCAGGTGGGAAGCACTCAGTTATTGCAGGGTGGCATCACAACTAACGCAGACCTCAATGCCGAGCGTTTCATTCAGCTCACATAATGCAGGACTACGCAGTATTCCGCTGCACAAGGTTTTACTTTGTATTAAAGTGCACGGCCTGAGCTTGGACCGCTACACTTGCTCAAGATCCTGGGATGGTTTTTCTTTGCCGTATTCAATTTGCTAATCCAAATGCTGAGCAGACGTTACTGGGGACAAATGGGCTCTGGGTTACTTAACTGTCTATCTGCACGTCAGCTGGCTGTAGTCTTCGCTTTCTCCATGAGCTTTTGTTCAGTTGTGGGATCATGCTCACCAGCTACTGGGACTTCGGTGAGGGAGAGCTGATTTTCAGCAGGTTGTGCATGATCCTACCTGTGAATCGGGCATCGTGCTTGCAACCCTTCTTTACGGAATCTTATTTGTGGGGTTAAATCGTGAAACCAGAAATTTACTGTTAGCATTTCTTGCATGTCCATAGAATCTAAGGAGAAAGGCACGAGGGCATAAGAAAAAAATGGTTCTCTGAGACACTATGCCTTTCTAATCTAACTGCAGAGTATGGCACCAGGTTAAGGTGAAGTCTCTGCATTGAAATGCAAACCCGCCTGCTGTTCCTCAATTACAGGTTAATCCTCCCTGTTCCCCATGTTTTACTGCCATCTACTGGCTCTGACTGAATGGACTCGATAGAACAAGAAGGAATAGCTTTAAGGTGCAACGGGGTAGGTCTAGACTGGACATTAGGAAAAAATTTTTCACAGAAAGAGCGCTCAGACACTGAGGTGCCCAAGGAGGTGGTGGAGCCACCATCCATGAATGTGTTGAAGACTCGTTTAGATGTGGTGTTAGGGGATAGGGTGTAGGGGAGAACTTTGTAGAGTGGGGTTGATGATTGGACTCGATGATCCCAAGGGTCTTTTCCAACCTAAATGATTCTATGATTCTATGACGCATCGTTGGAACTTGAATAAATATCTCTGGTTTACTGTATTTATTTAAAAGCTACGAGTTTTGATAAAACCATTATTTCTGCTGGCCTTGGAAGGTTTGTTTTCCTTTCCATTTTAAATCTCATATTCCCTCTTAGCTTTGCAGCACGAATATATCATATAGAGTTACTGGTGCGGAGAAAAAAAAAAAAGCCTTTTGGCTCAAAAGAGAAGAGGAGGTACAGGCAGTGTAGCAGGCTTTCTGCATGTGATGTCTCTTCTCAGAGGATTCCTGCATGCATTCAGAAATTCCTAGGCAGAAGTAAAGAAAAGCTGTGTAGAGCAGGGGAATGGGATTTGCTTGAATAGGAACTGTGGGCTCGCTTTTTATTAACACAGACAGTGCTGAATACGTCATGTTTTCAGAGGAAGGTACTCCATCACCACCATCACCACCTCACATCTTCTTGCAGCGGTGGGGTGGAGTGAAGGGGAATGTCCCTCATATTCATAAGGACGGTTGGCATTCACTCCCAAAATTTTATAATCACAAATCATCAGAGCCTAGGGCAGGAGAGCTGAATTGCCTCTGTCAGCAGCGTCCCTCGTGTGACATGCAGCACTTCATATCTCGTGGAACAGCAGCACACTGACAAGGGAACTGCAGAGAGGGCTTTTGGAATGCGTTAACGGAGGAACGCAGCGCTTGTGTGATGGCAAGCTTGGGCCGTATTTGGGGAGAAGTCTTGGCTAGAGAAAGGAGAAGGCAATCCGAAAGAGACAAGTGTTGCATTTCAGTGGTTTGAAAACAAAGAATTTTGATTTTTTTATTTGAAGCAAGTTCAAAAAAACCCCTATGACCCTCCCAAAGTTTAATTTAAAACAGGGCTTTATAAAAGGTGCCAAAATGCATCCCCAAAGTCAATCTCAGAGCATTACAGTTATGTGGCCCAACCTGCAGCTAGGACTAGCAAACTGGCTCCAAGAAATACCATGAAGCTCTCTCAAGTGAAGGAAAGCAACCGCCTCCTTGGACAAGAACATCCTGCGGTGTGCTGCTCTTGATATGTGCTGGTTTGATTGCTTCAGGGACCTGTCCCTGCTCTACCGCTGCAGGTAATGTTGTAACTCTTTAGTGTCTTGTAAATGATCTGATAGGTATTAAGTCAAGCAGAAATCATTCAGAAAAGGTGATTGCTTTGATTTTTGATGTTGATAAAGGGAGGCAAGATTGGTTGGATTTTTATTATGGTTGACCCTTGTTTTGATTTCTTCTTCTCCCCTCTTACATGCAACCACTAGGTAAGCACCACGTGAATGCGCTGGTGCTCCCGGTGTCGGAATAGACACAACAAGAGAGCAGACTGCAAACCCGGCCTCTTCCATGTTGGTGCGACACAACCTCCCAGCAACCCAGCTTCTTGCTGTCTTGGGCTGTCAGCCTGCTGGGAACTGTTGTGAGTCCAACAGTATTTAGCTCATGTTGCAGCTCAGACAGGAGGCATTCCTGGAGCACACACATTTCACAGGGTGCCTAGTGAAAAAGCACTCTATTAGATCCCATCTTAGGCACTTTTCGTCTTACCTGGCAGAGCACAATTCCCCTCTACAATCTATTCTTTGGAGCTCTGTTTTGCTTTAATGCAACTTAGCTTTAAATTTAATGTGATTTTTGCCACCCCCACAGAGTCTGATGCTTGCTGTTATGAACAAAGTATTGAACCGCTTAGCTATCAGCATGTCTCCTTCTGCCAGGCAGAGTTGCCACCTGCCTGCAGATATCCACCCCATGGGCCAGGATAATTTTTCTTTATTGCAGTGCTTTCTTTCCTCATTATAAACGTTTTGCACGGGCTCAGACAATTCCCCTCTTCGCTTGGCACTCTTAACTTTTAAAAAATCTTTAATGATTTGCCGTAAAGCCTTGAATTGACTATGTTTAATGCATCTCCCAACCCATTTCCCCTACAGGCGTGTGCAGGCATATGGTACATTACAGCTAGAGGGAGCAAACTCACAGAGAAAGGAGAAAGCTTGTTTCAGAAGAGCAGGCCCCACACTTAAGAACTGAATCCCAGCGTCCAAGTTTGCTTTGACACATACTTCCTCCACAAAACGCCCCAAGGACAAAAAAGAAAAAAAGCTGATGGCATGCTCGGGAGCGGAGAAGGAATTTATTAACTATGCAGATTTCTGTCGCCACAAGAGGCAAAAGGAGAATCCAGTGCCATAGGCAGATGTCATAGCATTCTTCATCTTGGTATAGCGCTTACATATAATGGACTTTCTACAGAGTGCACGGGTAGAGGATACTCCTGGGTGGACACCCTCCTCTGAGTGTGTTATTTACTTGATGTCAGGTCAGTTGACATTCCATTTACACTTTTCCACTCATATCCCCCTGATCCTTACTGCCATTGTACTTTCCATAGTGATATAAAGACTGTAACTGTAGAAAAGATTACAAAGGCAGTCAATGCCCATGACTTCAGAAATAATCATGAAATGCAAGGAAAAGACTATTTCCAAGAGAGGCGCTGGAGGACACAAGAAGATTGTTCTTGTGTCCCCTAGGGAGCCTAGTGTGTTCTGCACCTCTCCGTTATTTTCTCACCTTGACCCTTCTCACTGCTCTACTGACCCGAGCTGCTTACAACGAGCCTCTGCCTGGGGTTTGATCTGCAGCCCCCCACCTTCGTGTGACCGAGGCTTCCCATAGATCTCTGGTGGCTATTCTCAGTTCATTCCTGTCTTCCGTGACCAAGCACGGCAGCTCATGAGGGGTTCCGCCAATCTGAGTTTTTGTTTTGTAGTGCAGGCAAATGCGCGTTTTGCCTGTGACGTTAAGGAAGGATGTGCTGTGTATAGTTCTCTCTGTATGTGGTCTGTGTTACATGGGCAGTCAAATTTGTGAACGTGTGGTCTGTGGTGTGCGTATGTGGCTGAGGAATGGTTTTCTGAGTCGAAATTTAGGAACCGTGTTCTATACTTGTTTGCAACTACAACACAAATTACAACTTGCAAAGTCCTTTCCAAATGCAGACATCTTGTTCCTTGGCCTCCTCGCAGAGCCAACAGTTGGCTGTCATCCAGTCTTTTTAAAATGGTAAATAAACAAAGATCCGGAAGCAAGCCGATGTGACTGTCAGTACACAATTCAGTGCTGTAGTGAGCTAATTCCTTATCTTGATAAGGTCCTTCCAGATATACTTTATACTCCATTAGAATAACACCGGCTATTGTGCATTCACCTTATGTCACCTTAACCCCTAAGAGACCGCAAGAAGCCTTGGCTGGAGCAACAATACAAGGGAGCATCCAGAGAACAGGAATGGAGAGGGCTGACCCCACTTCTGCAGGGTAACTTGTGGCAGGACGCTGAGCCAGGGCAGTGAGTCAGCAGAGGGTCCCCAGCCATCGAGCAAGACCGAGAACGGCTCTACAAGCACACGCTAAACTCCTTCCTCAGTTTCTTCATTAAAAGTCATATTTGCGTGGTAGTACAGTAACATAGTTAAGCCAAGTCAGCTATCCAGTCTTTGACACACTCGGGATCTGATCAAAACTTTGTAGATGTCAGTCCATCAACAGAACATTCACTGACCGCTGGTCAGGTCCTTCCTCTCTTAGCAAAGAAATTACCATTGTTCAACAGCAGCAGCTTTTTCTCGAGTTCATGTCTTTCAACCATGGCCTAGAACCAGGTTCTTTGTATCTCACAGATCGCCAGACAATCAAAATCATTTTGCTCATAAGTTTTTCTGTATTTTACAACACACAAATCCTGATGGAAATCATCGACAGTCATTTCAAGTCCTGCCATCTGGAATGATCCAAAATTGCTTATAAACAGTAATTCTCAGGTACTTCAACCAAGTTTGAAACGCATCCTCTTTGTGGTAGAACACACCAGTCCTGAGAGTGAATTTGATCCAACACTTCCCAGGTTAGTGCCAAGCGACGGCTTATTTTGGGATGGATTGTTATTCATTTGCCATGCTGAAGCAGGTGCACTGTATGTACTACCTACATACTCATTTAACATATTCAAATGGATTCTTTGACAATTTTGAAGCATTTTGTTGATTTTATTTTGCCTAAAATTATTAATGAATGTGATCTCAGTTCAGAGCATTCTCTCTTAAATTGTTCACTGGAAAATTTTTATCCCAGGTTCATCTCCCAGGCTGGGAGATGCTTGCAGGACAACATGAAGATCAAGGGACAATGACTTCTGGAGCCTTTGTTACTTTCCTACCACAGTAACCTTGTTATATTTTCCAAGATCACCTTCCACAGCTTTAATGGGAAAGATATTCTTTATCCTTATGCCATTACTCTAAAGTATTCTCAACACAGGCTGGTGGAGCAGCATTTTGCATTTGACTGCTGTACCCTGCAGATATTTAATCCATAAACCACTTTGATTCCTTCTAGATTAAAGGATTTACAAGACTATCAATACTTTCCATTAAAGTCGGTGTAAGTCGTTTTTTTCTTAACAAAAGTCTTCCAAAAAAAAAACCCTAAACAAATTGCTGGATTTTGTAACACTGCCTTCAGTCCAATATTAAAGATGTTACTTGAGAAGTAGCTGTTGACGATATAAAATGCAATGCAAAAGTAATTAAGATCAATCAATCCTCTACGTTTTAGATCCATCCATACGCTTAGGGCTTAATTCCAAGCCCATTTTTCCACTGACTCAATGGATCAAGTGCTACATTTTTTATGATTTTCTGACTTTTTAAACTTGCTTTTGTAAACAAATCTTATAACTGAGATTATTCAATAAGGAAGGTAAGTAGACAGTTTAAATGACCTGCCTGTGGTAGATCATTGTATTATCAATTTTATGACAATGTCAGCACAGGCACAGGCTGCAGTGAAGATAAGGACCCAATTACACCAGGGTGTATATAACAGCACACTAAAGGGCCGTTTATAATTTGAAGAATTTATGGTTTAAATTCAGGGTTAAGGCTGAATAAGTCTCTTGCTGGTCCAGCTGAGAAGACCAGGGGTTTCGATTTTAAAGGAAATTCTACAGCTTTGAATGTCTCTCCTTTCCAAAATTGGAAGAAAAAGGAGTATTTCTAGATGTATTTTATAAAATATATCCTCAGAAAAATACTGTTCACTGTAAAGAAAAAAAAACATTTCAACATTATTTGTGTATTACATGAAGTAATTTCGGTACATTAAATTATCTAGAAATGCTATGTTGAAATGTTAGTTTCTGCAATTGCTGAAACAGAATTTTTCCACTTTATTGAAAGGTGTTATCTCCATTTTTTTCCAAGAAATACAATTCCAGAAATTGATTCATATCTGCAAAATGTTGCCGCTTTGGTGAACACCACATTTTCTAAGTACAAAACCTGTTAGCTCAACCTGCTCTTGGATCAGCGTGTCCTGTTACAGCTGGGTGAATGCAGCCACCTTGCACATCATCCTCCCAGTAAAATCTTCAGAACTCCTGTTTTGCCCTCAGATTTCTCAGTAGAGCCTGAGGCTCCTAAAGAGCTACTTTATAAGTAGAAAATATTATTCATGGCCAGAAATCATCAAATAGGCTCTACCTATTTGATCTAGAACTATTGCAGCATACTACTGGCGATTCCTAGCCCTTCAAATTTGCTGGAGTTGGTTTAAAATAATGGAATTTTTAGAACAATAATGAATTTTAGCTCTTCTGATCTATCTTCCGGTATCTAAGCCTTAAGCAGTACATTTCAAGATCTTTTCTGCAGCCGGCACAGAGTAAGCAGGTTCTGCACAATGAAACAAAAGCACAGAATTTCAGGTTATCACAGGGCCCCAGAGGCTAGGATTGTAAAAGAGAGCCCTGCAAATAAATGTGACACTTGCTATAAAACTCACAACGTACTTCATTTTTAGGAGCTGCACAACCTCATGCAGGTACCTGGCAGATTCAGGAGATGGAGCTGGGTGCCTGGGCTGCCCACACAGAGCATGGGAAGGATTAGTCACCGAAGGTGAGAAATTCACGGGATACAATGAACGATGACCTACGCTCACCAGTGGGAAACGGCGAGAAAAGATGGGGTTCAAACCCCATCCCTCCAAGGATGCTCCGGTGCTGCAACGAGACATCTCCTCTCGCTCGGGATCTGCAGGAGCAACCTCCCCTGAAGCCAGGGGCACAAAATAGCTCCCATGCTCCTATGCCACGTCCCACCCTCCTGCAGGCGTCTCAAGTCCCACCCAACCTGTGAAAATAGTAAGTTCCCAGGAAAAGAAACGCGTGTATGTTCAAGGCAGCTACCCAGAATCAGCAGATACTTGAAAACAGCAGCATTGATCTCTTTTTGCCTCTGTTCCCCATGCCCAGAATGGAGACGATAATCCCAGCTGTTTGCACATGATGTTGGATAAAATACACTCATTAATGCTTGTGATCCATGGGTAGATAACGGTAAAAGCCCCACAGCATCCCAAAGCAAGAAGGGAATGAATAATTCTGCATCTAGTCTGTGGGTTATATAATATGCATTAAATAATAGCTTGAGCTGCACATGGAGTGAGGAGGATGAAAGGGACTATTGAAAAACAGCTCATTTGCCGAAAAAAGGCAGGATCCTCTGGGAAGAAGAATATGTGATCATCTAATTAAGAAATGCGTAATTATCCCTACACTTAAGGGGGCTGAACTTCAAGCTTACAAGTAACCTCATTCCTAGTGTTGCTTAACTTTTCCTTGCTTAACTTTGCAGCTTTACTGGCTTTTGTCAAACGGGTTTCAGTTCCCTTCCAAAAGTAAAACAGCAATAAACCCCAGGCTGGGGAATTACACTTTTGTCCCACAGAGCCACTCTGACTAACCCGTGCGAGAAGCAGGTCTGGCCCCGCAGGACTTCAGCTCGGACACCTTCCACCGGGGGAGCTGGAGCAGCAGGAGGCAAAGCACATAGGGTACGAATCAGAGGGGTATGAAACACCCATCGCCGGGCCTCTCTGCTCTTGCTCAGCCACTGTTTTCTCTTGGATTCTGCCCCCAGTATTTCATCCCCTTCCGACAAGTGTCTTCACCCTGGACGTTTCCCTCCCTGGTCTTGCATTCGGCGAAGCCCATGCTCCTCAGCCATCCTCTGCTTCCTGCCTTTGTTACAACGTGGGCAGCAGGGAGGCACACGGAAGAGCACTGACGGGATATTCTTCTCTCTCCAAACACCGGTGACTGCTGTCACAGTGACCTAGAACTGCAATTGCAAGGGTGACCTGCTCGGCTGTCCCCGGCCGGACTGTCCCGTGGCACTCACGCAGGAGTGACAGACAGGGGCTTCAAACAGCAGGGAAGAACTGGAGCATACTTGGTGCACCTCCAGACGGCACCTTCAGATCATTTCTCTACTGACCACGTGGTAAAGATATTTTTTCAGAAGTTCATTACTTGGTGAAATTTGATTGCTAGTAGTTTCGAGGGGTGTTTGAGGGAGTTCTGTTCTCCCCCCAAAGAAGAACAGTAAAACACATTTCTATCACACCTAAATTTCAACTTTCCATTCAAAAGCACCGAGTCACTGTAACTTATACAGCCAAGTCCTAAAACAAATTCAAATAATGGAAAACAAAGTATTTTTCCCACATCTCATTGTCAGGACTCAGTATCTTTTGCTGAACTATTTGAATGAGAAGTACAAATTTCCGTCTAAGCTGTCACAGTTTGGCCAAGTTATAAGCAACTTAAACAGTGTGTTAGATTGATATTTCCACCACCTGCAAGGTCAGAAGGATGTTGTTGATGTGCTATGGAACTATTAATTAGGAAAGAGAGGCAGGAAAATAATTTGTAGAAATTTTGAGAATTTTTGAGAAGACACTTTTTTAAAAAAAATGCATCTTCTGCAAACTGTGTTCCTTCTGGGGGTGACAGTCAGGGGGCCCGGGTGGTGTTCTCCTTAACCCTGCCAGTGAGGGGAAAGATGCGAGGAGAGTTACAGGCTCTTTAGGAAGGACAGGCTGAGAAGACCTGGAGTTGCCCACTGTGTGAGAGGGCAGCTGGAGTTCCCGCAGGTCCGCCTGGGAATGGATAATGAGCCAACACAAGGATGCGAGCAACACAAGGATTAAAGAGCAGACCAGTATGGGTGACATTGTAATGGGTGTCTGGCATAGGCCACTTGACCAGGAAGAACAAGCGGATGAGGCCCAGTACAGACAGGTAGGAGCAGCCTCACGTTCCCAGGCCCTGTCCTCATGGAGGACTTTAATCACCCTGACACCTGCTGAAGGAACTACACAGCATGGCATAAGCAATCCAAGAGGTTCCTGGAGAGCGCTGATGACAATTGCCTCACACAAGTGGTCGAGGAGCCAATGAGGACAGATGCAATGAGGACAGGGAGGGTGAAAAGAGGACAGAGCCGGGCTCTCTTCTGTGGTGCCCAGTGACAGGACCAGAGGGAACAGGCACAGACTGAAATACAGAAAACTCCCTCTGAACTTCAAGAAACACTTGTTTACGGTGAGGCTGACTCACAAGAAAGAGAGAGGTTGTAGAGTCTCCATCCTTGGAGATACTCAAAAGCTGTCTGGACGTGGTCGCAGGCAACCAGCTCTAGGTGGCCCTGCTTGAGCAGGGAGGTTGGACCAGATGGCTTCCAGAGGTCCCTTCCAACTTCAGCCATCCTGTGATGCTGTAATGTTCTAAATTTTACAAAGTAGTTATTTACAACAAGTTCATAGGAATTATTCAGAAAATGTAGAGAGATGCAGAAAATAAGTCTCCACATGCAACAGTTACAATTTTTTTATTACCCAAGTTGGTGGATTAATTTCTTCCAACACAATTTTTGGAAAAGAGATTGAATACTGAAGCAAAGGAAATGTATTACCAATTGTCAGAAAGAAAAGGAAAAATTAGACTACTTTCTCTATAATTCTTACATTTTGTCATTATTAAAATAATAGAAAACAATAGACAAAAAACATCGCCAATTTTCTACAAAGGAATGGAATAAAACACAATACATTTCCACAGCTTGTATACTGCAGTTTTTTGTTGAATGGGCTTTTCAATACAACTCTAAAATTAGCTGGAGGAAGAAAAAGTAATTAACAAGAAAAAAGAAATTTGGTATCTCAAGTGCCTGAATTTTGATAACACATTTGACTTAACGTAATAAACCTTCCTCTCAAAATTTATTCAAATGAGCACCCTCAGAGATATTTTCATGCACTTGGAACATGTAAAAGGACAGAAAGTGACACAACCTTAAAATAATGAAATTAACATAGAGTGGAGGATTAAAAACTGCGGGACAAAAATTATTTTTTTTTGTTTCTTATGCGTACAGTGGGATGCAATGACGAGGACTGTTAATTTCCATCCGGGATTTAGAAAATGGTGTAAGAAACTGAATTGGCAGCAGCGATGCCTGTGTGGGTGGAAATACCCCTGAATGCTCTGAAAGCAGTCTGAATTCCAAAGCAGCTCATTATCAGTCTCCCAAGTAGCTAAGCCTTAGCCTGTCTGCAGTTGTGGGAGGGTCCAAATCACCACATTGTAGCATCTCTTGCTTTTGGCTCCGACATCTGTCAAACCCAGGTTCAAGGCTCCTGAGGAGTTTCAGTCGGTGAGACCTCGTGCAGCTTAAACCATCCCCTAAGGCGTGCCTTGCCAGTGAACACTTCACCTGAGACTGCTTTGGAGCTGATGTTGTCATTGCTACCTGAGGGATGGGTACAGCCCCGCAGGCTGGGTGGAGAATGGACTGAGATCAGCCCTGAGGAGAAGGACTTGGGGGTGCTGGTGGACGAGAAGCTCAACATGACCAGGCAATGTGTGCTCGCAGCCCAGAAAGCCAACCACATCCTGGGCTGCATCAAAAGAAGCATGGCCAGCAGGTTGAGGGAGGTGATTCTGCCTCTCTGCTCTGCTCTGGTGAGACCCCACCTGGAGTACTGCGTCCAGCTCTGGAATTCTCACCACAAGAAGGACATGGACCTGTTGGTACAGGTCCAGAAAAGGGCCATGAAGATCATCAGAGGGCTGGAGCACCTCTGCTATGAGGACAGGCTGAGAGAGTTGGGGTTGTTCAGCCTGGAGAAGAGAAGGCTCCAAGGAGACCTTATAGCAGCCTTCCAGTGCCTAAAGGGGGCCTACAGGAAGGATGGGGAGGGACTCTTTATCAGGGAGTGTAATGATAGGGTGAGGGGTAATGGTTTTAAACTGAAAGAGGGTAGATTTAGGTTGGATATCGGGAAGAAATTCTTTACTGTGAGGGTGGTGAGACACTGGAACAGGTTGCCAGGGAAGTTGTGGATGCCCCATCCCTGGAAGTGTTCAAGGCCAGGCTGGATGGGGCTTTGAGCAGCCTGGTCTAATGGGAGGTGTCCCTGCCCATGGCAGGGGAGTTGGAACCAGATGATCTTAAACGCCCCTTCCAACTCTAACCATTCTATGATTCTACGATGATGTTCAGCAAGGGATGCCCTCCGAAGACCTTCATTTTTGTTGTGAGAACTAACAAGGAATTGTTGAGAAGTGGGGATATGGAGGGGGCACACAGCGAAAGCCAAACAGCACCACGCTCTTTGAGTCTTCAGGTATACACAGAAGCAAAGGAAAACTTCAGAAAGCGGAGAAGGCCGCATGCATGAAGCTTCAGCTCAGGCACCCATCTCGTCGGGAAGGGTGGGCACAAGGCAGCGGCGATTACGGAAAGTGACGTGGTGGGAGTGTGGCGCAAGGAAGGGGTGCCGGCGTGAAAACTGCAAAAGAGAGCAGAAACGTCACGGAAAGGGCACCCGCGGGGGTGTCCAAAACCCGTGGGAAAGACATGGGAAGAGCAAAAAGAGGCAGGAAGGCGGGGGAGGAGGCTGCGGGGGCCGCGCCGCGGAGATGAGGCAGCAGCGGGACGGCGGGGAACCAGCCGTCAGAGGGGTGCGAGCGGGAGGACCTCACGGGAGAGAAAGTGCCGACGTGGAACGGGCGGCAAGGAAAGCAACAGGAGCGACAACGCCAGCGCAGGCACCTCCACGCTCACGCACACACGCACCCATTCATCCCCCCCGCCGCCCGCGCGGGAGCGGGCGTACAAAGCGCTGCCCCTGCCGCGCCGAGCCGCGCTCGCCCACGCGGGAGCCGACGGGCAGCTCAGCCCCTCCGCGCTCCCACGCATATACATACATATATATATGTACGCGCACACGTGCCCGCGCGCAGGGGCACCCACAGACACGGACGCGCGCCCTCCCCGCGGCGCTCCGCTCCGCGGCCGCGCGCACGCCCCACGCACGTACACACACTCCTGCACACACACGCGGCCACGTATGTACCCGCACAGCCGCGCACGCAGAAAGGGCCGCGGCGCGTCCACCCGCGCCTTGGTCCTCCCGCCCACTCACTCACTCGCCACCCGCTGGCCTCCCACGCCATGCCGGCCCGGGCCGGGCCCACGCGTGTCCTCCGCCGCGGGGGGCAAGCCGCTCTCCTCTCCACCCCGCGCCGCCCGCTCTGCTCGATCCATGTCGGCGCGGCCCCTTTAAATGCTAATGAGGCGGCGCGAGTGCCGGCGCCGGCCCCCGCTGACTGTGTTAAAACTTCGGCGGGGCCATTTTGGGGGCAGTAAGACCCAGCGCGGGCCCGAGGGACACCAGCCGCCCAGCGCCGCGCACCAACCGCCCGCCACCCATCCCGCCAGGCACCATGAGCGAGGCGGCGGAGACCAGCACCGCCAGCCCGCCGCCCGCCGCGGCCGCCACCACTACGACTACCGTAGCAGCTGCCGCCGCCCCGGCAGGAACCCCCGCGCCACCGCCGGACGCCAAGCCCAAGAGCCCCGTCAGCGCCGCCGCGCCGGGTGCGGCTGTGGGTGAGGCGGCCCCCGCTGCTGCTGCTGCTGCCGCCGCCGCCGCCACCACAACCGCCACAACTGCCGCGGCCGAGACGGAGAAGAAAGTGCTGGGTGAGTGCCGGGCCCCGCTCCCAACTTCCCCGGGAGTGGCGGCGGGGGGGGCAGCACATGGCGGCCGCCGCCCGGGGCCCAGCCCGGTTCCCCCCCCCCGCGGCTGTGAGTCAGGCTGCGCTCGGGGGGAGGCGGCCGTGCCGCCTCCTCCTCCTCTTCCCCCGGCCGGGGGGAGCCGAGCGACGCTTAGCCGGGACGCCAAGTCGGGGAGTTAGGGCCGGAGCACCTGTGTGGAGCAACGGCGGAGAGAGTCCGCTTCTCCGGGGCCGGGCGGGGAATAGCAAGTGAAACGTAGCCATGTTGACGGGCTTCCCGGCACCTGCCGCCGGCCCCCTGCCCCGCAGGGGCATCCCCCCCTACCCCGCCTTGGAAGGGTTTGCCGCTGAGCCAGGTGTTGGCCCCCTTTCATCTGAAGGTCTTTTCACAACTCTCCTATCCATCAGGAATGCTGCTTTAATAGTGCCTCTAGGATTAGTGGTGGTTCTGTTGTTTGGGTTTTTTTGTTGTTGTTGTTTGGTTGGTTGGTTTTTTTGCGTTTCTGCTTTATCAGTAAAGGCGCAAGTGAAATGCCAAGTTGCCATCTCGGCGCGCAAGGCCAGCGTCACAGCTAGTGTTTCTTTATTGTGATCAAACTGGATCGACCTGTTGAAAAGGTGGAAGTAGGGATCTGGTGTTTGTGACTGCCTAACTTGAGGAGGTTAGCAAGGCAAAGAAAGCCATGGCTGAGCGATAGTGCGGTGTCACAAACTTACATGAAGGAAAGGCAGTATCCCCTTTGGAAGGGAAAGAGTGAGGTCATACAGCAGCAAATAGAGGAGCCAGGTAAAGGATTTCTCTGGAGCTGAGTTAAGAAGGGTTCTAGCAAAACAGAAATTGGAGGTACTGTTTGTGTGGGGTTTTTTCCCCCTGTTCTGTTATCCGATTTGTCAGTAATCGGTGAAGGCACATCCATATCTGTTGGTATGTCTGGCTGCTTCTTGCCTTAACGCGGCTTGTTTAATTCTGGTAATGTTTTTATCTTGTTCACCTATTGCTTTGGGGGGGGGTGGCGGCGAGGACACAAGTGCCTTTACTGGTCTAGCAGGAAAAAGAAAACCAACGTGGTGATGTTCTTTCACTCTGGTCTTATTGTTAGGCAAGTTTTTTAGCAGGAGTTGTAAGGAAAATGATCATTGATAATGCTAATTAAAAATGGACTTACGTTCAAGTCCACCTCAAATGTCTGTGTTAATGATCTTGTAATTATGTTCACTTAAGTCTCTTCTTACAAAGATCCCATTAGAAGCAAGGTTTGATGCTTGCCCAGGGCAATCCAAATGTCGGACTTCTAGGAATAAGGATAAAGGTTAGTCAGCTTTCTCTTCTGTCTTGGTCACAGGAAGCTTTGGCTTGTTAAAACTAATGAAAAGGCTATTTTGGCATGGGTGGGAGTAGCTGGTGATTGTTTCCTCTGATAGCATCAGAGTACAACATCTTGTAGAAATATGCGGGCTTTCACTTGCTGGCGGGACAGGTGTCAACACATCAGCTACCTTCTCTGACTCCTCACTAAAACTGGTTGTGGCGTCTGCTGGGCTTGCCCTCCTCCTTGCTTCATCTCCCTGCTATGACAGCTCAGGCTTTACGATGGCAGCACCATGGCCATGTGGATGTTCAGTGTCATGCTATTGTGTCTGATGGTCTCCCCCCACCACTGTAATGCTTAGGGGAGACACTGAGACTAATGTGGGTAGGGAATGGTATTTCCCCAGTATGCTGTTTCAGGGAATATATTGGAGACTCACTCCTGGTCTCTAGCAGCTTATGCAGAAGCAGCAATGCTGCTCCGAAGCTGTGCGTGTGGATTTCCATTTATCAGCAGCCAGTTGGCCATGTAGAGTGAGTTTTGACAGCCTCTCCTTCTGCCAGCTTTCTGCCTTCTCTGAGGGTTTTCCTCAGGCTTCCTAGGTTTCTCGCCTAATCTGATTGAAATAGGCCAACAGATTCAATAGCTGTTTTGTGGGGGAGGGAAAGGATGATGGTGGAAGAATCAGTGGTATTAGCCTTGTTTCTTAAAGCAGGCTAAAATCTGCACGTGCAATTGGCACCTGTTTCTGAGCTCCCATCCTCCCTTACCCTGTTTCTTCCCCTGCTGACTTATCTTAGTGCAGTGAGATCTTGTATGTAGCCAGTGCCTTTAGGTACAGATGCTTATCCCTACCACAGTGGTGTCCCCATGAAACTGAACCTAAAAGCACAACTATAATTGTTAATGCTGAAGACTGTCATTGTTATTGAATCGGTGCTAGGCAGTGGAACTCAGGTTCTTTATCTCTGTAAGGAAGAAGTCTTGGGTATGGATGCTGTACTAAGAGCCCTCTTCTAAGAACTGTCTCAGTCTTAACGTGGTTTTACGTCTTCCACGCTGTCCGCTAAAATTTGTATTAAAGACCAAAACCTTCACTTCTATAGGTGCGATGAGAAATGGCTTGCTGTTCAGGGCAGGAGGAAGAGGTTGCTCTTTTTGTCTGTCTGAGGGGTATATAAGAATGGCAAGACTGTGTGAGACCAAAGGTCTGTCTAGCTCTGTCATCTAGTGGATGTTTAGGGAAGAATGTAGGTGTAGAGCAGATGAAGGTAATGATTTGCAGTGTGTCCTTGCCTCTAGCAGACTGGCTTGGACTTCTGAACAGGAGAGTCTCTCTAGACTATTTTCCTTTTAATTGCCTCTTAGGTTCCTCCCACCCCCCAAACATATGTAATGTTTTTTAACAAGCAGTCATCTGTAGGTGACTAGACCCTTTTCAAATAATTGTTAAATAGCTGTGATCATGATACATCGTAACATCTGTCAAAATCCAGAGCCCAAAATTTTCCCTTTTCTGCAGGTTTGTAAGGCACAAGTCTGTGGCCTCCGCCCAGTTGCTGAGGGGAGGAGAGGTTGAACTACCTCCATTGCTGTTGAGTTCCTCCCACACGTACCTATATGTTGGAGGAACAGGTTTTGCTAGATCCTATAAGACGCTGCAGTATAGCTTCTAAATAAGACACTGTTTTGGTGTTGAGACAGGAGCTTGTCTTGATCCTAGACACCTTGGAATATAAAGTTGGTCACTTTAACTGGTAAATTGGATCTCTAGAAGTAGGAATATAAAAAAATGCAAACAACAAAAAAAACCCCATGTTGTGGGATCTTGTTTGGTTAGAGTGATGTTGACAATGCAAGAAAGAGCTTGCCCGATATAAGGGTGTGCTGCCTTTCCGCTTGAGAGAGTTGCATGGTGCTGGATACTGCTTCTTTGACCAGCTCTCCTTTCCAAGGAAGAGTAACTCCGAGTGAGAGGACTTCTAAACAGCTTTCTTCAGTGATGTTTCATGTCTAGCTACTAAGCCAAAGAGAACTGATGAATGGCAGTGGGATTTCCAGCTTCACTGCCCACTTCTGGGATAAGAAGTGAAAAAAGAGAAGGAATATATGGTCAATTCTGAAAAGAGAGTTGGACTTCATTCTAGATGCTGTGTGGTAAACTCTTGGATGAAGAACAGCAAGTGAAAGCACTGCTTCCTGCTACTGCATTTATATAAACTGAAGTGGGCAGTGAAGGTACACCTTAAATGTTAAGGGAGCAGAATAGGTTTGCTCGTGACTTCATACGCAGGTATAAAAGTATTTTTGTAACATTCTTGTACTTCATTATGTTTTAGAGTAACTTCTTTAACTTTTTCTTTCCAGCCACCAAAGTTCTTGGCACAGTCAAGTGGTTCAATGTCAGAAATGGATATGGCTTTATCAACAGGTATGTTTACATTATGATAGTCGTATTTACTGTACTAAGACTCATGGTACAGATAATATGTCATGCGTTAGTAGTTGCAGCAGAGACCTGTGGACCTGACTACATGATGCAGTTGATAGCCATTTCGGCCAGGCATCCAACAAACTTGGATATCATCTCAGGGGACTCTTACCCCCTCACACCCTCCATTGAAGGTTGCATGTATGGGGAGAAAACAGAAAGGGTCAGACTCATTACAAACTTCTTACTTGTTTCTCATGTTTATTGATACTACACCTTTAATGAGCTGTATGTTTTCATGACTGCCTGGCTTTTTTAAAGCTTAAATGCAAGTAAGGTTGGAGGATGAGAGGAAATACTTCCAGGTAAAAATTCAAATATTAACTGATTGGTCAAAATACCGACTCTAAATGCACATTGAGATTCTCTGATACCATCTAACTGAAGATATCGCAGGCCTGGGTTCACAGAAGGTTCTCCCTTTGTATCTCTTTTTCCTCTCTGAATGTGAGCAAACTTCTGAATGGCATCAATAATCCAAATATCTGTAAGTGATACTGATGACACTTCAACCCTAGGTGCGCAAGATCAACACTTGCAAGTTACTGGAGGAAACTCTGGCTTTTAAGGCTGGAATATCTGTGGGGCTGAGGGGCTTAAATGTCTTGTGTGCTTTATGAAAAATGAAGCTCCTGCATGGTGAATGATTGTCTTGCAAAAGACATACCTGGCAAGTTTTGTCCTGCAAGTCCTTGAGCTGTTAAACAGCAGGTAGGTTTGGGTGAGTTGGACACCATAGAAAGGGGTAGAAGAGCCCCATTTCATGGATCTGAAGGCAGTCCCGTACAGTATTAATACCAGTCTCTGGATACTACTATCCAGTATTATGTAAGCTTAGAAGAAAAGCTTGAATTATCAAGTACTCTTAAAAGTCTTTCACAGCAGTTGATGTGAGAGCCTGAGGCTGGATATGGTGTAATGACGTGTTACCTTTCTTCCTAAACCAAAGTCTACTGTTACTTCAGTGCAACAAGCTTTGGATTACGCGTTATCTTCACAAACTCTTTGATGCTCCTGTTCCCGCTGTCAAGAAGGAATTGAGTGAACAGACGGCAGGGTCTAGGCTTTTTCTGTTGTATGGGAACACGGAATTGAGGTCTCAGACCTGTCTTCATGCTTTGCATGCGAAAGCCTGAACTGGCTGGGCTGATTGGGGCAACCTCATGTTCGTGTCTGGGTTCCTCTCCAATGGACTCCACTAACACCTCTTGTGCATAGTTGCTTTGAGTTTCACTGAAAGGAGAGCTCTGTTAACAGCTGTGGCCAGTCCTGTTGATAGTCTTGCTTGACCTCTGGGATAACAGCTCAGGTTGCAGGCCCTGTGGAAGTTTTTTTGGGAGGGTTGAATAGTGAAAGGCAAGTGGTGTAGTCATTAACTCTGCTCTGTGTCAAAACAAAATATTGAATGTTTGCCAGAAGATTACGGAGAACCTCACCTTTCTGAAGGTGGGCGGTCCTTTCTGCTGTCAAGCATATGACCCTAGAAATTCAGAGCAGGGTCTTGGTAGCATAGTCTTACGCAGAATGGATGGAATCCAGGGGATGTACTACAGGGTGGGGGAAGGAGGGCTTCACTTGTGAAGTCAGGGACTTCTATTTAAATCTCTTAATCTAAACTCTTATGACTTCTCACTTTCTTTTCGCAGAAATGATACCAAAGAAGACGTGTTTGTTCATCAGGTAAGACAGCAATAATTGTACTTGGAGATGTGCACTATGATAGGTTTCTAATGCAACTTCCTGAAACAGCCACCCAACCATGTCCTGGCTTCTTAGAATATTTACCACAAATACCTTGAGTGGACATGTATGTTGAAATTTTCAGGGAGCAATATTAGGGTATGTTTCCCTTCTCTCAGGAATTGTAACTGAAGGAGCAGGTATTAAATGGTTCACGCTTTCTGTTGTCTGCTCTGATTTGAACACTAAAGGTTTTCGAGGATGTTTTTGGTGTGGTTTTGTTTGGTCATCTCTTCTCTGAGGAGATGACTCCTGTTTTGTAAAGACCTTGCTACTTGTGGTCTGTCCTTCTCCCCAACTTCCATGTGCTGCTTGTGTCTTCTGTTTCTTCCTGCCCTCTTAACTTGCAGGTCTGTTCTGTCTGCCCTCCCTGGTATTGGAGAGAAAGTGATCTAATCTGGCTCTTGACCAGCCTGGGTTGCCATCAGCTGTTGCTGCATGAGGCAGCTGCTCTTAGGAAGGAGAGAGGGAAGGCTGTGTGCCAAGTGTGCCCAAGCGGAGAGAGGTTGCCTAGCGGCTTGTTATTGACAGTTTCCCTGAACTGCCAGTAGGCTGTTCTAAGCTTATACTGTGATTCTTAGGACACAGGCAACTAATGGGAAGACAGAGGATGCTGTCTCCATGCTGATACAAACTGGTTAGTTGGTTTAGGTCTGGTTTTGCATCATCTGAGGCTTTGCTTTACTTCACCAGGAAATGGAATGTTGCCCCTGGAGCCTGTCCCATATGAAATGTCTGCTGGCCCATATGATTCTTAAAAGCATGATCTTTGTGGCATAAGTGGTAGTATTTCTGTCAAATATAATCAGGAACCTTGTACTTGGAGTTGGTTACAGAGGACAAGGATATATACATACGTAGTTGTGTTAAACGTGCTGGTCCACATCAAGAGTTAGTTTAGTTTTTTGTGGCTTCATGATTAAATAGCCTGTGATAACTATTTCTCTGGGTCAAGGGGTGTAGACTCATTAGCCTTAAAATGGATGAAACTAGGAGGGAGTAAGTCTAGTGCCTCTAATGAGTGAAGATGTCAGGAAGCGTGTGCAGTACATATTCCCAATTCAGTTAGCGGTCTGGGAGCAAGACGTCTCAATGCATGGACCAATTTCTAATCGTCACCCTCCTTCTTTAATGACTGTGTCCATCTCGAGCCGTTCCAGTACGGGAATGTGCTTGCTACCAGAGCCTGGGGCTTTCTGGCTGGAGCTCCTGCCCTGAGTGCTTGGCTCGGCAGGGCCAGTGGATGGGGCCCGCCCGGCGAGGCAGACAAATCCATGGCGTAAGCAAACATCCCGCTGCAAGCTCCCTCTCCTCGGTTCCTGCCGGTTCTGCCCCTCCTCCCTGCACCCGTTCTGGGACGGCCTGGATTACATGCCTAATCCCTTCAGAATAAGGCTGACCTAGTTGAATAGATACAGCCTCCTCCCTGCCTCCCCAGCACGCATCCGCAGTGGGGAGGGAACAGGCCGATCTCATGATTGGAATGGGGGTTAACGCTGGGTGTCTGGCTATTGGATGCTATTTATAAACCTAGTACAGATTAAAATGCTTTTCTCTTTAGGGCATGCATGGCTTGCTTTGAATTAACCCTTTGTCTTGCCGGGGACCCAAGCAGTGTTTTGGGGAAGGGTAATTCTTCACCTGCTTTGTCTTGCTTGCATCCATCCTTGATCCGTTGGTTCGAGCAAGGTGCTATTGATGTACTTTAACACTATCTAGGGCACTGTGTCAGTTAGAGGTGGTGTGAGCAATAGGAATCGGCCTGCCTTGTAGGCTGGAGTGTGTCTGGGGGGAAGGAGGATCTTGTATTAATTAAGTACCATTAAAATTGCCGGTAGCCAGAGAAGTCCAGTTTAATTAGGTGTAGTTTGAATCAACAAGCAGTGAGGAGGAGTTAAGCTCTTCTGCTGCACAGGTCTGTCTCTTTCTTCACTGGATCATATTCCTTGGGCACAGCCTCATGTATGTGCACCAGTTACTGGTGTAATAAATCTTGGCTATTGCTGTGGCAGTGCTGTATGGGCACATGATGTGGTGATATCATGAGGATATGGAAAGAACTCCTCCAAACAAAATACTGAACTAGCTCTGAAGACTTTTATAGCTGTCTGTTCATTAGTGTCCCCTTGGGAAAGGAAAGGCTCTGTCTTAATTGTTGAGTGCTGTCTGTGTTAACACAAAACATCTGTCTTTTTAATCAAAGAAGCTGAAGCCTGCAGGATGCTGGTGAACAGTAACAGAGAGAATAGGGCTTTCTCCCCTCTGGATATACAAGAGTAAAAAGTATTTTCATCAAGCTTAGAGCTTAGGCTTGTTAGAGGCTTCTTTCAGCAATGTTTACCTGCAGCTGAAGTAGTAAGTAGTAAAGCTGTATAGTTTCTGCTGTGAATTCTAGGACTTACTGAAAATTGTTCCTGGTTGTCTTTATAAAACAGATTCCAGCCTACTGTGTGTGGTAGCCTCTATTTCCTATTGGCAGGTTATTCAATTGTAAATCTGAATCTTGAAGTTTCTGTCCCTAAAGCTGGAACAGAACATATGGAATCCTATCAAATTTATCTTCTATTACCCTTCTTAGAGGATGCTTGAGGAGCTTGATTAATCTTGAGTACACCCTCTGCTGAAAAGAAATCTGGTAGTCCTTTCTTCCTCTGCATTTATGAGGAAGGGGAAGGAGTTTGACAGAGGTATCAACAAGCTGAATTTCATATGCAGAGCACAAGTCTCACGAGTTTGAGTCAGTTGTCTCAGTAAAAGTGGTGGTGAAAGAATTAAGCCCTTAGTCTGCAGTGAAGATAATGATTTTAGTCTTAGTATATAGCATTTGTGGAAAAGCTGGCACTTCCAGCTGATTTTAGAAATGGGGCAGTTACACTAATAGGTCAGCAGAAAGCAAACAAAGCTGTCTCAGCTGATGGTGGGAGTCTCGCTTTGTAAAGTAATTCCCAAAAGAATTCACTTGAGCAGCTCATTCTCTTTCTGTATCAAAAAACCCTGCTGTTGTGGTTTTTTTTTTTTGATAGCAATAATATGTACACTCTTGTGTTCTTCCTTAAGCTGTTCAGGGACACTGCAGGGTACAGGGAAAGGTGTGGCTAGATGTAGGGCTAAAAGGACATGCTGGCCTATTGCCTAAAACACAAAGGGGACTGTATTCAGCAACAATGAGAATACTTTTTCCTAAACTGGTCAAGCTCAACTTTAAACTGATTAGAACTCTTCCTTCAGTGGGAAATGTTTTTGGGCTGTTGTTGACTGAATGACTGTAGTTGCCACGCATGGGCAACAACTCAACTATTGTTCATTCTGCTTGTTTTCCTTGAACTGCAGATGGATAGGAAAACTCTCTCCTCTTCTGTTTCTGCCCTGCATCCCATTTCTTAAGTCAGACTTGTGCCCTGTATTTTCCTGTGTGGTTCTGTCTACTGGATCTGCACCTGCCTCCTTCATGCTAACAAAAGATGCCCCTGTCAGAAAACTTGAAGTGGATTGGTCTTAATCTAAGAGAACTTCAGTAAAAAGCTGGCCCCTAGATTGGCTTGTATAATGTGTGTGTTTTGGTTTTGTTTGGTCGTTTGTCTGTTTCTCCCCTGGCCTCTTCCAGTTTGTGAACCCTTAGCAAATGAACAGATAGTAGGCTTGCTAATTGCCTTTTGTGGAATTGTAGAGATACTCCATAGAGCAAAAGGCCTCTGTAGTTGACAGGCTGAAAAATGGCTTCAGGAGGCTTGAATGTTCCTGTGAGTGTGAGGAGGTTTTCAACTGGTTTTGATCCAAAGCCACGTTGTTATTGGTATTTTGGGGTTTCTGTTTAGAAAAGATGACTAAGACTGAGACTGTCTGTTCTGTACTGTGAACAGTGTCTGTTCATAGGTGCTATTCCTGTGTTCCTTAGGGACTCACCTAACTTTTTTTTTCTGTCTCCCTTACAGTTCTTAGATAAAAAGCTTATTTATGTTAGATCAGAGTTCTAGTAATTCTTCTCCAGTTACTATGAGTTGCCATGATGCCTTATAGTTAATGTCATCTTCTAAAAATTGCTCCTGGTCTTAACTTCTCTGTAGATGGCCTACAGTCTCCTAATGGCTCTGAAAGCATGGGTCACAGTTGCTGCTGGAGCTGCCTTTGTACAGCTTGCAGGAGATCAAACAGTGCGAACTCAGTTCATACAGAAATATGTAATGGTCTGAATATTTAGTAGGCTTGACAGAGGGGATCCTGGAGCAACAGCTGATCTGTAAACTCATGAGTATTGAGCAAGGAGTAAACCTTGCCCCTGAGTATTGGAGAGCCTGTGAAATGAGGCATCTGTGACTATGAAGTAACTTGGTGTGGTGATTGATCTGGTATGTAGAGTTGGGGTTGTAGCTGAATACTATCCTTCCCTTATCTTCAGGGTATGAATGTGTATGAAAATGAGTAAGATAAACTAATGTATTTTCCTGTATCTTCTTTCTTTAAAGACAGCGATAAAGAAAAACAACCCACGGAAATATCTGCGCAGTGTTGGTGACGGAGAGACTGTAGAATTTGATGTGGTTGAAGGAGAGAAGGTAAGAGATTTAGGAGTGTGGTCCAACAGAGTTAACATCACTCTAGTGGGGAGTAGCACAGAGCCTTAGCTGTGTATCTGGTGGCTTTGTCTAATGTGTTAATCCCTGTAGTGGGTGGCATTCATACAGCTTTTCTGTGGAAGATCTGCTTTATAAAGGCTTCGTTAAGAAGTGTTTCTAGATACTTATCAAAACTCTAACTATATCCTAGTGCTTCTAGAGTTCGTAATTTTTACTTGATAGAGCACTCGGAGCTTGTAGTCTGCTCAGTAAACATTAACTGCTGCATATATTGCCCTGAAGAACTTGTCCTGGAGTCTGGTAGCTTAATAATTGTAAGAACATTCAAGTTTTTTTTGCACTTCTACTTTCTCAAACATTTTTTGAGTCTTCTGAGCTCTTTTGATTTTTGGTTTGGGTTTCTTTTTTTTTTTTTTGCCTTTAATCAGTTACTTCTTCCTTTTTCCCCCTGAACTCAGCCTGGCTGATGGGGTATTAACTCATGATCGTAACTCTTGTGTTACAGGGTTGAGAATAACAGACCTGCTTTTGTGTTACTTGGGAGGAAGGAATCTCTGTAGCTTGGAACTGATGCAGACAAGTCTCTTTCCTGTTTTTTTTCTCCCTGTACCTGGTTGTTCTTTTCTTGCCCTGCCCTGGATTACTTTCCTTTGGCCCTTTTAGGGTGCAGAAGCAGCTAACGTCACTGGTCCAGATGGAGTCCCTGTAGAAGGCAGCCGTTATGCTGCAGACCGGCGCCGCTATCGACGTGGCTATTATGGCCGACGCCGTGGACCTCCTCGAAGTGTAAGTTTGACTTCTCTAGTGGTGATAATCCTTTGTCCTCAGCAGCCTTCTGATCTTTTCATGAGAGGGAACTACAGGTTCAGCACTGGCATATAGTAAACTGTTGATGCTTAACTAAGTTTTGAGTGTTCTTCAGTAATGTTCTGGCTCCCTCTAGCACATCATTGATGTCAATACTGATATTTTCTATTATTTGGTGTCCTGTAGGCCCCTCCTTGGTGTGTCTTTCTACAATTGTGTTAAAAGCATCTCTTGGGCTGTTAGGTGTCTCACTCCTTTGTGTTTACTCTTCAGACCATTAAGTGGTTCACCATGCCCCTTACCTGAAGAAAGGGGAAGTATTTATATTACCTTAAGTAGTGTAACTATAATTTGGAAGAGGTACTTGGAAAACCAGATTTATTTAGAAGTTCATCATTTTTGCATGGCATGGTAGTAGTTTAACCAACTAGTTGAAACCTCCTTATAGGCCTCTGCCTACAGCAGTACAGTGTAAAAATAATGCATTTTTTCTTTAAACTAGCTATGCACAGCCCTCCATAACATCTGCAAGCCTTCCTAAGCAGCTCTCTGCGAGTTTTTGCAGGGGGAGAAGTATGAGGTACATGGCTGTAGTTCTAGCAGTTACTGCTCCTATCCACATCATGCATCTGCTAAATGGATGCCTGGAACAATCCAGCTGGAATGTACTCTAGGCTTGATATTTCCTTTCATAGTTCAGTCTGTGATCATCGCTTGTAGGAATGTATGAATGACCTAATATGAGAGCCCTGGTGGAAGTCTCTACCCAAGCAACACAACTCTCCTCTCATCTTGTTCTAGAGAGTTGACAGCATGGGGGCAAACTTGAGTGTTGTCAAAGCTTTCCTTAAAGCCTAGCTGTTTATACTAGCTATTGTAAGGTCTCTTCTTTAATCCTGTTGGGCACCACTGAGCCTTAAATACGTGAAAGGTATTCTTTCTGAGTCCCTTTTGAGACTGCTAGAAGCTGGTGCTGGTAACCGATGAATACTTACTGCTGAGTATGTCTTTGCCTTTGTGGCAATACAGTTTGTAGCTTCAGCTGACATGCCAAGTGGCAAAGAACTGGGATACTCTGGTTTGTTCCGCTTTCTGATATTTCTAGTCTTATCTGTTAGCTCATCAACCAGCAACATTCCAGTATTGATTCCGGTTCCTTTTGCTCTCCTGAGATTAAAATCGCCCTCAAGTGTCTTTATTGGGAGTAAATGCTTTAGTTGGTGGTATTAGTGTTGTCTTGGAGCCGCTTGAGATTTTAAATAAGCAGACATGTCAACACTTAGACAACCCTGTGTGCTGCTGAGTATGGAAAGCTGCTGTTTCTTTCTGCCTGAAGAGTGATCATGTTAGACCCATCTTGGACATAGGGAACATTCAGTCTCAGGGTATTTATGCTGCAACATGTTCTTCTCTTGGATGTCTTATGCAAATGCTAAAAATCTGGTTTGCATGTGACACTGTAACACCCTTGGATCCCAGTACTGGAAGATGTACACATGGGGAACAAATTGTGTTATCACACTCTCTTCCTTTGGCTTGCTTACATCTGAGTCCCCAGACTGTTTTGGTGTGGGCACCAGACCTTAGCCTGGTGTGACTGGTGCCTCATGTCCTATGAAGTAATCTGCAATTTCATAACCAAACCCATACTGCTCTTTCTCTGAGATCATTGACTCGAAGAATTACAGCCTTCAAAACTTGTAAATGATAATTTACAAAAGGATGTTATCCTGGGTGTTTGTTTAATTCGTTGAGGTGACTTTTGACGTGGTGACCTTCTAGGCTTCAAGAACTCTTAATTGATGTTGGCTAACAATTCCTGTCCAACCTTGTAGCTCAGCAAGAGCTGATTTCTCCTTCCTCACTGGCATGGTTTTAGGCAAACGGGAGATGCTATTCTTTGTTTGCCATGCTAGCTCAAATGGGTCTCTACTCTGCATGTAACTTAGTGCGTCTGTTTCTGAACATGTTGTGTGAATTTCTCAAGAGCGAAGAAAACCTTGAGGAATCTGAGCTCCAGTGGAACTGCGTTTGGATTGCATGGAGAGTTCTGTGGAAAATGTAATTACTTGTTCATATCAAAAATTTCTTAATTGCATCCACTACAGAAAAGAGGCTGTGGTTTTCACTGAACTGTCTGTGACAACACAGACATGGTATGGAGCTGTAGTCAGAAAGTTATAACAGGCAATAAATGATGGAACAACCTTGAGAACCGATGACGTCCTTATCTAAATACTGTGTGCATTGCTAGAAGAAGCCTTTGTATCAGTGAGTTGGAAAACAACTGAAATGGTTTGAGAGCCCTTTTATAGGCTGACACTATTTCTTGTAGAGAGGAGACCTGAAAATATGGATAGTATTATACAAAAGCTAGAGATTGATCTGAAGCGATATAAGAACAAACGAAGAAGAAATCAGGGGAAGCAGAGGGGTAAAAAGCTCCTTGCAGTTACAGTTAAAGCTTACAGAACTCTTCTTGGGGGGCCAGCAATAAAATTTTGTACTTTTTCAGGGTTAGGGAAATCTGACCGAGATCTTACCGGGGAATTGCAGCCTGCATGCCTATTTTGGCCTTCTTCATAGCACAACGTAGAGTGCAGCAGGCCAGCTTCATTCATTTGTCTTTTAGGATGAGCTAATGTTTTGTTAGAAGGTATTGCACTGAGTTAAAAGGTTAGGTTTCTGTGAAGGAGACTGAGTGAACAGGATCACGTGTATGCTAGACGTAGTGTGGTGGTTTTAAGAGTCAAATGAAGCTTTCCTAATAAATGAATGTCGTATACTTACTCTCAGTATAGTAAAACAAGACCTCAAAGGTCAGGTTCTGTTTTCTGGTCAAATTGTATCTGTTTCAGTGACTTCTGACAGCATAATTGTTTTGTTCTGGAGCTATACTTCGCTTCTGGCCAATACATCTAGATCAATTGACAGTGATACTAATGTAATATGTTAATTGAATTTTTGTGATGCTATAGAAGATGCAGGAAATTATCAGGACTTCTGGGCTAAGCAGTTCATTTGCTTTGCTATTATGTGTTCAACTCACGGGTTAAGCAAAATCCATTTAAAATACTGACATAGCAACATTGAGTTCAAGATGAATAGAAAAATATTTGCATTTGGTTTTGAGTAATGCTTCATCAGGTTTAGTCATTCTTTCCTCTGTCACTACAGGACATGGAGTCTTTTATCTGAGATTCCAGTGCAGCCCTTTAGTAGGGAGGAGTGGACTTGGGTTGTGCCATCAAAAACATGTAGAAATTCAATACTGCCTTTAAAGAGCTGTGAATGCAATGCTGATTGTCAAGTGCTACAGGAGAGCTTTGACTAGTGAAAAATATTGTTGTGTGCCCCTCCCTGCGATTAGGTTGGTTGATGCTTTGTTAGCTTTTGCCACATTGTCCCTCAGACAAGACCTACTAGGCCTTGTAGTTCTATATTTCTGGCATTGCGGTACTAGAACAGAGTGCTGATTCCACATGTGCTTGCTCAGAAATCCTGGAGAAGAGAAATGGTGATTATGCTGGAACACATTCGGGATTGTTTTAGCTTTTGTGTCCTCTCTTCCCTTCACATCTTGCAGCTCTCTTCTGTTTCTGTGCTTTGCGGTCCTCACATGAGGAAGAGAGTGAGAGCAGGAGCAGCATTAGGTCCTTGCTTCACAAAAGGCAAATCCCAAGACCTCTGGATCACTATTGCCACACAATACTGGCAGTGCTGTTTCTCACCTTACTGTCTGAGACACTTCTGACCACCCATCACAGGTCTAATAAACTGTAAGTTATATAGTACGAAGCATCTTGATAGAAAAAGGACAGATTCGTATTGCACAGTAGATTGTAGTATAATGCTGTCTTAAACTCAGAAATGTAATTTCTCCTTTTGCTTTCTGAGTCTCTCGAGTACTTTTCAACTGCTATCAGATGCTATCTTTTATTACTGTCAGTGGGAGTTCCTGTGGATTTTCAGTTATCCTGATCAGCTTTATACATGAGAGAACATAACAGATAACGTTATTTATGATTGTGGGTTTTTTATTGAATTATGATTTCTCTCTACTCACCTTAGCAGCTGACCCTGTCATATTGTTAAGAATAGCTGGTATAGCTATTTCTAGGTACAGCATGTGGAATATTCCAGTTGCCTTTAGGCCATGTCTTTGTGCTTTTTGGAAACTTGGAAAGCAACAAAGAGTGCTTGAAATTATTAATGCATTTGGAGGGTATCTTACTGTGGTGAGAGGAAAGGATTGTTCAGGTCAGTCACTGAGGTTCATGTAATTCCCCAAGATTTCTTGTTACAAGCTACAGTGCACCAGCTTTTCTAAATGTTTGTCATCATGCTATCTTAGCTAAAGAAAAGTTCACTGCCCACACAGTTGCCTGAGATTGCTAGTTAAAATAGAGCAAAAAATGGTGGTGGTTAAAATAGCTGTGTAGAATTGGAAGGAGACCTGTCAAACTTAGCGTAGACTACTGAAGGCTGTCATGAAGCAACAGCTTTTCTTTTGCAGTGGATCAGATGCAGAAGATGCACTTCTGTTTCTAGATTTCTTGTTAAATTCCCTCCCTAAAGGGAAGAATAGTACAATGGGAACTCTAGATAGCGTAATGTTTTACAAAACAGACATTACTGATGGCTATCACTTTAAAAAAAAAAAAAAACACACAGAAAAAAAACCCAAACAAACTGAAATAGAGCTTTATCAGTTAAGGGCTGAAGGGGAAAGATACCCACTGCATCTCTGAAAGGTTGAAAATGTTGATTGTGTAGAAGAGTATTTAACATGATGTAGTACAGTTTTTCTGTCTTTGAATTCCTTGATGTTTTTGTGGGAGTTCTCTGTGGAATGGGGCTTTGTGTAGAATGAGGCCAGAAGTGGTCTCTGGCAAGTTTCAGTATGATGTCTTTCAGTTAGCTTTCCAAATGCAGAAGTGTCCTGATCAGCTGCTTCTCCATAACATGTTTACCCCTTACTATGCAGTGTCATGTCTTGAAATGCACTTTCACATGTGTCAGAACTATCAGGTTCTCTGCCTTTCTTGGCAGACAGGGATTAAGGCATTGTCAGATAGCGTCTTAGTCTGTTACTGTGAGGAACAAGGGCAGCATTATTGGCTCTTGTTCCGTCCTACTCTTATCTCTGCCCAAATTAAAGCCTTCTGAGTATCTGCTGCTTCTTTTTAACCAATATGCCGGTGTTTCTGTACTGATGTACTGTTTTCAAACTTTGTGTTCAGGTCCTTGGGCTTTATAGTTAATATACCCCCCATGAAATAAGGTAACACTTCATCTTTGCCTCTGTCTTCTGTTCTCTTTTGGCTGTAGGGTGGTGAGGGAGAGATAAAGGATGGTGTCACAGAAGGAGGACAACTTCAGCAAGTCCATAGGAATCCTACCTATCGTCCCCGCTATCGCAGGTTTGTATTATTTCCTTTGCTTGTCACTATATTTGGATGCTTTTGTGATCTACACAGGCTTCATTAAAAGCAGGAAGCTATATTCCCTAGCATTAATGCATATGCAAATGGTAGGGACAGTGAGAAGCATTTTAATTACTAGGAGAAAGGTGAGCCACAAGAGTAAGGAAACAACTGTAGAAGTTGTTCAATGTGCTTATATACTGCTCAGAGCTAGGAACAGCCTAAGAAAGAGAGAATTCTTTGTATCCTCTTACTTCTCACAATTGAGCAATTTACTAAGTGAGTTGGAGGGCCTGTGCCTTCCCAGCTGGTCTTTTATGCTTTCCTCGACAATCCAAATCCCACTTGATCTGGGATCAAGCTAGGCCCACCATCTGGAGGGACAGGCTGTGCTCTATAACTCTTCTTGTGGACTGCGGGCAGTAGTTTGCAACTTAGCTCTGGACTAGTAGCTTGTGCATATAGCTCAGTCCTATGTGTCACTCGGGCTCGGTTCTATGCGCTGGTGCTACTTGTATGGAGGAAAGCCTACTATTCAGTAAAAACTGACGTTGTGTCCTATCTCTTACAGGCAGCATTAGAGTTGCCTTGTAGTATCTAGTTCTAGTGGAGGGCATTGCAGTCAGTCAGCTTACAAATGTTAAGTTCCTGGAGGGCTTCTAAAGGAGAAGTAACAAAATAGGATTATTACTTGATAAAATTTTTGGAGAAAGGGGGTGCTAAAGAGACTGGAGAGCTTCCAGCCTAATAAGACAAAACTCATCAAGATGATCGAAGGGGGAAGAATGTGTGAAGCGTGGAAGTGACTGAGTACTCTGAGGCTGGGAGAAGAGACAAATGCAGATAGATTTATAAAGGTCCTCAGAATAATGACTAGCATGGAAAGGGTAGATGAAATTTGTTTTACTTTTTCTTCTGATAAAAGACTATACTATGAGGACACTGTAAATGAAAGAAGTGGGAGGCATGCTGAAAAACAAAGGGAGGCTCATAGAACCACAGAGAACAGCCCAGGTTGGGAGGGACCTGAAAAAACAATCTGGTCTAACCT
Organism: Chroicocephalus ridibundus; assembly: GCF_963924245.1. Taxonomy (NCBI): domain Eukaryota; kingdom Metazoa; phylum Chordata; class Aves; order Charadriiformes; family Laridae; genus Chroicocephalus; species Chroicocephalus ridibundus. The sequence continues at coordinate 141,514,304 of NC_086284.1, forward strand.
TTTGTGGGAAAGAGAGTCTAGATGAGTTTATCTAGCACCCTGTCCAGTCACATATTGAAAACCTTCAGTGGTGGGGCCTCTGCCACATTCCTGTAGAGGTTTTTCCAGTAAATGATTGTTCTCACTGTAAGTCTTTCTTGTATCAAGACAACCTTTCCAGGCGCAACTTGTACCTGTTGCTCCTTTTCTTAATGTGGCTCCTTGTGAAGAGAGAGCCTCTGTCCTCTTTTTAGTTGCTCTTTAAGCACTGGAATATTGCGGTGTTGTCTGTTTCTCACACACACCTTCCCCCAAGCTTTCTCTTCTCCAGGCAGAAAAGACCCAACACCTTCAGTCTTTCCTCGTAGGTCAGTTTCTCCAGCCCTTTGATCATCATGGCCCTCCTTTGGCTGTATCCAGTCTGTCTGCTTTCTGAATGGTGGGGACCAGAACTGGACACAGTACTTCAGGCGTAGCCTGATGAACCCTGTCTGGCTTAGGAGATCTGCAGTGTGGAAAACAATTGGAGGCTGGGAGGCTATTTGGGAAGTAGGCTTCCTTGTCTTTGTTTTCCTAGGGATTCATAGAATTGGGATAAATGAATACCTGAAGACCCAGTAGGCCATTCTTGTTTTTCTTTTAGTAAAGATCCTTTGGATTTCACATGAACACTGATGCTTTCTCCACTGATTCATGGAGTAAGTTGCTGAGTCATCTGTGTTACTCATCCCTTAAACTGGCCAGTGTAGGATTGTTTTCTTCATTTTCCAGCCTTATTTCTGACATGACCACTCCAGCTTCCAGCCTCTGCATTGAAGGGAACAATTCCATAGCTGAGGAATTTGGTGCAGTTAAAAATATCGGTGTGAAATAATCAACCTCTGACTGTCATACCTTTGGGATGTTGCCTCACTTTTTTATTGAATTACTTTAATTGGAAAAGCTCATTCAGATTTTTGGCTTCTTGCAACTTGTTTTGTCTTGGAGAATGAGTGGCATTTAAAATGAAATACTGGATTACTTTCACTGGTGTTCTTCATAAAGCATTCTGCTCTCAAGGAGCTAATTTGTCTTAGTCTGCCATTCAGTTGCTTGCTCCTCTTAATCTTGTCCTTGTCTGTCTATCAGTTATCTTATGAGGTCAATTTCCAACATTGAATTTAGAGAGATGAACTATGAAATGAATGTAATCCCCACTTTTTCATATACATTTTTGTTGAAAAACAGCAGGAGGTTAATGACAGTGCAAGAGCAACATGAGCTGAGTTTCGCAGGAATAACAACATTGTCCTTAATGACTACCTGTTCCATGCAAAATGTATCCATCCTTCTGGATGCTGGGTATAGAACCACAAGCCTTCCACCTCTGCTCTGGGTGTTTCTGTCTTTAAACATTTGTGCTACAGTTGGCTTTCTTATCTAGGACTGTGGGAACTGGGGTAATACTCATAGGGGTCTGAGCAGAATAAATTTTATTCCCGAAAGTCTTCGTTAGCATTGGGCAGTCAGGAATAGCGCCACACCAAGTACACTGAGGCACCTGAGCTTTTGCATGTTATGTGGGTGAATCACAAGCTGGATGATTTGCCCATGGCTAACAGGAATTTATGTGTTTCTGTTGCGTTTTCCCCTGTAAGAGGTATGGTAGCTTACTCTGTCCAATGTGCGTGCAGAGTGTTTCTGTTTGAGTTAACAGGTAGGTACTGCTTGCATTTACATGCACTAAATACAGTGACAGTGATACTTTTACGTTAGATTCCTTTGGAAAAGCTAGTGGTTTTGGGGATTGGATAGCTGTGGATTAGCTAAGCCAGCTAATGGGAACTAGATAGTAGGCAGTAACTTTGTCATCACTTTTGGCTGTGTCTTGACAGTTTATAAACATACTTTCTTTGTACTGGAAACTGGATGAAATGCTCTGCATACTTCAGGAATATGGACTTAATAGCTTATAGAATCATAGAATACCTTGAGTTGGAAGGGACCTGTAAGTCCAACTTCCTGCTTCTCACAGGAGGAGCACAAACTAAACCTAAAACTAAACCATAGGACTAGGAGTGTTGTCCAGATACTCCTTGAACTCTGACAGGCTTGCTGCCACGACCACTTCCCTGGGGAGCCTGTTACAGCAACTGACCACCCTCTGTGAAGAACTTTTTCCTAATGTCCAAGCTAAACTCTGTCTGACACAGCTTTGTTCTGTTTCCTCGTGCCCTATCATCGGTCACCAGAGAAAGGAGATCAGCACCTCCCCCTCCACTGCCCCCCTTGAGGGAGTTGTAGACCATAGTTAGAGACTGTAGCATGTATCCACACATTTAAGATGTGACCATACATTGTAGTTCCAAACCTAAAGCCTCTCTGTCTGCCTTTGAATAACCAATCCCAGAGATCTCCTCATGTCATTAACATGTTAATGAGGTCCAACTTGCCTGGCTGAGATACATGCTTCACTTTCTTATATGGTTGAGAGGGGCAACATAAGGCAAAGAGGAAAGATCCAGGAATGGTTTACAGGTGGAACTGCAATTCTCAGGGATTGCACCATTAATTATGAAGAGGGCTGGACTGGTATATAACTAGTCCAAGGTCAGCCTGGCAGAGTCGGACAGTGTGATCACTACTGGCTTGTTTCTTCTTCTAGCCAGCAATTCAAATAGGCTAACTACCCCTTCACTGTAGGACAGACAGTAGAATATGCTGATGTAGCTTCAGCAGTGAAGAGACACCCAGGTTACTTGTCTAACCCAATGAAATGGCTTTCCCTTTCAACTATATGCCAGCTGAAGTCCAAAGGGATGATTTGCTAGCATTCAAAACTGTTACAGATGGTACTTGGTTAGAGAGGTTTTTGCTGGGTTCGTGGTAGTTCAACCTTCTTGAGCTTCTCTTAACATATTTCTCCTCCTCTTCAGAGGGCCCCCGCGTCCACGCCCTGCCCCAGTGGCTGGAGAGGCTGAAAACAAAGAGAACCATCACGAGGCCAATGCTATGAGTCAGCAGCCACTTCGTCGTGGGTATAGGCGCCCATACAACTACCGGCGTCGACCTCGTCCACCCAATGCTCCGGCTCAGGATGGGAAAGAGGTAAGCATGCTCCTGGCAAAATATGGCAGAGATGGAGTTTTGATGGGGTGAATGCTCAAGACCTGTGGTGGTTTTACCAAGAGTATTGTTGGTGTGGTGGAGGAGTCTGATGGCCAAGTCCAAAGTGCTGGTGGTTGAAGGGAGCTGGTTTCATTACCTGTTCCTTGTGAACTACTTTGAGAATGAGCAGCTTATCTTAAATGGAACCAGCAGTGGGATAGAGATTGCTTCTGGACAGTTCTTAATTGGGGTCAGATGGTAACAAATACTTTTGAAATGGAGAAAAACAGTTGTGTTTTCCAGCTTCCTCAAACTTTCCATCTGTAAATAGTATAAGAGATGGATTTGAAAGGTCCAGATCCATTTCCTGAACTGTGTGGGCTGGATGATTTCAGGGAACTGTTTGCAAACACAGATTTTTATCCTAATGAGGAAAGACTTTTCTTATTGTGCATCTACTTGAGGTGTTCCCCTGACAGAATCTGCTGTGTAATACTACAGGAAGTACACTAAAGTTTATATTTTCTGAAGATTCACCTTCCTTGATTATTCTAAAAGCTGGGTTGTGCTGGGCCTACCACTGAACAGAGGGAAGGTCTGGAGGTCAGTCTTTGCCTATAATAAAGGTTTATTGTGTCTCAGACAAAGGTGACTGAAACACCTGCTGAAAATCCTGCTCCAGTGACCGAGCAGAGTGGTGCTGAGTAATGTCCGGCTCCCCAGGCACCTTTACTATCCCTCAGGTAAGGATTATAGATAGTTCCTGTTCTCCAACTGAAGCAGCATTGTGTATACTTCTAAGATTTGGACTCTGGCCACATCCCTCTTATGTATGGCTAGATATTTGTCATAACTTCTGAGAGTGCTGCATAGGCAAACCAAGGAACTGTCTGCTGCTTTCTCTTCTTTCTCTCCTCTGCCTCAGTGTCTGTATTTGTCACTAAGTAAATCTCGTTCTATCAGTCTGATTTATTTTTTTTTTTTCAGGAAGATCTATCTGGTCTATATAGCAGTAGCATCTGCTGATGAGTTAGTGTGTTTTGCTTTAGGAAGATACTGTACTCCCAGCTTACAAACAGGATAAGCCAGTCCTGCTTATCCTGTCTGTTGTTATAATAACTCCCTCTCCACCTGACGTCCCACCTCTTCAACAGGAAAACGGAATTTAATAAACTGCATTTTCTTAAATTTGGCTCTCTAACAGGTGCCCTAAAATACAACTCAAAAGTAACACCAAAGAAACACTCAAGCAATAAAATGTCAACAGTGATGATGAAAGCAAAGATTTGAAACATCGGAACTTAAAAGAAAAAATATATTTACCAGCAACTGAGATCCAGGGAACGCCTGCAAGATAGATGCATGAAGAGGAAAAAAAAAAAAAAAGAGAGCGAGATTCAGAAAGAGCAACCTCCCCAGGTTCAACAGCAACTGTGGGTTATCGGGGTTTTTTTTTTTTTTTTTTAGAATTTCACTGTTTCGCTAGTATTGAATTTTTCAATTTTTCTTTTGGCATCAGACTGAAAAGGGAAAAAACCCAACCAAAGAACTGAAATTGAAATCAAATGCTTTTTTTTACTGGATGCTGGTGCTAAACCTCCCAGGTGTGATGAGTTTTATTTTTTTGTGCCAGTCCTGTTCACTACAGGACATGGGGAGGAGAAACTTCCGCTTTTCTTGGTAAGATCTATTTGAAACTGTGCAGCATGGGTGACGTTCCTCACAAATAAAAGTGATTTCAACTACCAAAAAAACCTTTCTGTTTTAGTGTTTTTCATGTTTGTTTTTAAAATAATGAATTATTTTAATCTTGTGGCTTCAGCATTTATATGTGAAAATGAGAGCTGCCTTTTTTAATGTGATGTATCTTGTCTAAAACCATGCTGGGTAAACCAAGGTTAGGTGGATGTACGTGACTAGGTTAGGTGGATCTACTTCAATCCAAAACAACTTCTGCAAAGAAATTATGCAACACAGCTACAACCTATGCTGTCCTCTCTGCTTTTCTGGCTCAAATGGTGTTGATTTAATGGTTGGATTTTTCTGTTGCCATCTTGTGTCAGGAGTCTGAGGGATTTGGAGTGGGTTACTGGGATGTTACTTCCCCATCTGTTTGCTAGGTTTTTGTGTTCTGTGAACAGTAAAATCCAAGCTTTGAGACTCCTCTGCTTAAAAAGACAAAATGGGCTTAGTAACTGCCACTTTACAGAATCACAGGGTGGCCTAGGTTGGAAGGGACCTTTCAGATCATCTAGTCCAACCATCAACTTAACTCTGACAAAAACCGTCACTGAGCCATATCTCTAAGCACTGTGTCTACCCATCTTTTAAATACCTCCAGGGATGGTGCCTCAACTGCTTCCCTGGGCAGCCTGTTCCAATGCTTGATAAACCTTTCAGTGTAAAATTTTTTCCTAATATCCCATCTAAACCTCCCCTGGTGCAACTTGAGGCCATTTCTTCTTGTGCTATCGCCTGTTACTTGGGAGAAGAGACTGACCCTCACCTCTCTACAGCCTCCTTTCAGGTAGTTGTAGAGAGTGATAAGGTCTCCCCTCAGCCTCCTTTTCTCCAGACTAAACAATTCCAGCTCCCTCAGCTGCTCCTCATAAGACTTGCTCTCCAAAGCTTATTCAAGCTCCTGCTCCAAATAGTGGCAGTATATTTTACTTGCCTCTCCACTTTTCCTTACTCGAAACCAGTAAAATCTTTGTACCTGTGCCATCTTGTGTTAATGAGCAAAGTACTTATCTGTTTTACTAATGTGTGTGTATTTCTAATGTTTCTCTCTAAAACTTGGATATCTTGCAAGTGTTATCAGTCTGCTTCCAGCTGTTGAATATGGGTGCGTTTCTTGAGCTATCTTGTGTCCTTCATTCTCTAGTCCAGCACTCCTCACGTTCCTGTCTTGCGGTTGCTGTTATCCAAACCTTAGATAGTAGATTTGTTTGCTTAAAACACCTCTTTCTGTTCTTAGGTATGCAGTCGTTATCCAGCCGTTACTGAGTAACGCTTCATGTAAACCCCTTTGGTCCAGAGCAACACTGTAACTGTACACACGTAGGACTGTCCTTGTCTCTAGTTTCTCTGTTCTTGCACACTATTAATAATTAAAAAACACCGTATGAGGTTCTCTGGAGACAGGCTTTCTCATGTTACTCCTCAGGAAATGAGAAGCAGGGGGAGCGTAGGGGATAATTGGGCTCCAAAGCACTTTCCGTCCATCTTCTGGGAAGGTGAGGAATGGCCCTTGCACTCTGCCTTTGCCTTGCTGGGGTAGGGGAAGGTTTAGTGATGCATGAGTTGCAGTGCCCGCAGCTGACTGCATTGGGGATTTCCTGCTTGCTTTTGCAATGAATTAGGAACTATTAATGAGATGTGAAGTGAAAGCTACGGGCTTAGTTCAGGAAGGAGAATGCTTCTGACTCCCTGGAGTACACATCGCTGCTGCATTCCCCGCAAACTCACGTAGCGTAACCTGCTGTTGCAGCACTGGATCACTTACCCAGCAGTTCTGAAAGTACGTTGATACAAGGATTGCTTAGAGACTGAGTTTTTGTACTGAATATGGTAAGCTTTAGACTGTGAAAGATGTTGAGAGGGACACAGTGGTATTCTAACGGCTTTCCTTGGAAAATGAAGAATATGGCTGTTTTGACGTAGAACAAAATTCAATAAGGTGAAGAAAATGAGTAATGCACCTTTTACAAATTCTTAAGCAGGATAATCCTCAGCAGACTTTAGATTTGTTCAGAACTAAATCTATTTTGGGCAGATTGGGGCAAGGTTGTCAGTTTCACTGTAATATAAACAGATGTAAGATATTCATAAACATTGAAACAGTACTGCAGAACTTGTCATAAAAACTAGTAGAACTGCCTTCAATTGTTCAAAAGCAAGTGTTTCTTAGAGTGAGATTTGACAAGCCAAAGAGAATTTTTTTAATACTTTCAAAAATGTAGGTCAGATTTGAATCAGTTTAACAAAAGCACCTGACTAGTTATCTTTATTTTATGGAAGGAGAAATAGAGGGAGAGATGCAAGTAGTGTCCTGGTGTCTAGTTTTTTCTGTTACTTCAGTCCTACCTTAGTGATAGGAAGGACCTCAGCATAAACCAGAAGCTTCTGATGAGCATAACCCCCTTCATCCCTGAATTCCCCCTTAAGAAAATATAAGCTCAACTCAAGCGTTCGATTCTAAAACACTTACCATAATTACATTTTTAGATGTCTCAGGCAGGGCATAAGTTGTTCCCTTACTAGGCCACTACTTGTCTTGTTAGCTGAACTTTGAGCACCAGTTTTCTATTTCTTCAGCCAATAAGGAGGGTCAGTTCTCTTGGCAACTGCGGTGCTTGCGTGCCTGTGAATAAGGCTATGGGTTATTTGCCTCAAGCAGAACTTCAGATAAGTGCTTAGTTTGTGTTGTGGTGTTTTGTTCTGTTTGATTTTTTTTTTTTTTAAAGGCTTTTGGCTACAAGGATTTTGAATTTGCAGAGTAGTTAATGTGCTTCTATACCTACTTGGAGCCATTGTTTTTGTGCTACGTTCATTCTCTCATTGCAGCATTCTTCCCTTTCATGGGCACTTATAATGGCTTACACTTGGAGTGGATTACATTTTTATAGTGTAATCATTTTACAGTGTTTTCATAATACTCTGCCTGCCTGACTGTAACCAGGCTTTTTGCTTGTGAAGGCTGTTGTCTGCTGTTACTTAGCTGCAAAAGTATTCCCTGTGGCTTGTGATCTTTTGAGGAGTGTAAAGAAGGGAAGAAGAATGTTCTGTAGGCCTTTGTCTGTGCGCTGTTTCAGTTAAACATAATAGTCTTGCAATAACAAGATACTGATACAAGATACGTATTTCTCTGGAAACTTTTGCATTGAACAACAGCATATCCATGTGCGGCCCTTTCCACCCACTTATGTGGGAGGACTGTACACAGGTGCAACAAATGCCTTGGAAGTGAAACAGACTTTCTGCTGCAGTTGGAAAATCTTTGGAAATAAAGTCTCTGCTACATAGAACTTGATTTCGCAGCCCTTATGGCAAGCTATGTGCATACTTAATTCATGCCAGGGCGTATGCTTGAGACTCCCCCTTGGAATACTAGAATGAATGTGCATGGGATCTGGATAACAAGTGTACTGACCCTAATGGATCTGGAACAGCGGTTTTCAAACTCTTCAATTTGTAGATCCATGGAAATTTACAACGAAGATGGAAACTACGCAAGTTTGACAGTTATTTGTTGTGGCTTTTTAGAGAGTTTTATTTGTAGAACCTGAGTTCAAAGCCATGGCCTTAGACATTACCCTTTCTGCTGGTTTGGCTTTCTGAAGAACCAGCTAGCCTTCAGCATTACTGTGACGCTGTGGAATGAAGGTATCTGCTCCGAGATTTTCAGACATACTTTGGGGGGAAAAACAGCTGCACAAGCCACGCAGCAGTGGGACCCCTCGGTCAAGTGTAAAGGAGATGAGAAAGTTTTGAACGCTGTGTCAAACAAGTAGCAGTTTGAACTCTTCATTTTGTGCTGTTGACAATGGTGGAGCAATGTCACTGTGATTTGATTTTTGAGTCTTAGAGGTAGACAACAATGCACTGTGCAGAAAATTGATCCTGACAACTTAGAAGTAATTATTCATCTTATCAGCTGGCAATACTAATATCTGAAGGTTTTAAAACGTGATAGGAAAGACCTACAGAAAGTTGTCACTGAGTTCAGAGCTTCATCGTATTTCCTTGACTTGTCAAAATGCATCATTCTTCCATGCTTAGCTATTAGTCTGGAGTTTTGGCTTGTAAATTGTAACTTTTGTAAGACCATATAGGTCCTTAGAATTAGCCAGGACCTGCTTTTGCAGCGCGTTTCTGAGGATGATTGACAATAAAGTATGCGTCTGTAGTATGGAAGGAGATCTGTTCTCACAAAATTCGGAGTGTGGGTTAAGTATGTGAAGATCCATACAGTCATAGCTCAGATAAGCAACTCGTGTTAGTGTCAGCCTACAACTCAACATTAGCTGCACCTCAAGTTAAAGTCAAACTTCTGCTGTTTTAACATATTAAGTGACATCAGTTAGGTGGTAAGTTACAAAATATGCTTTGTACAGTGTACCTGTAACAGTCTTGTTTTGTTTCCAGAGGCTTAGAAGATCTGCGTTGTGTGGTTATTGTTCAGTGTGTTGATCTAGCCAATTATTTTCACTTGCATTACATAGTACTCGCAGTTTTCTCCATGACAACTGTTACCAGTTTTTAACAGCCTTCCTTTAAAATACATGTCATCTCAAAACCTTGTAATCTTACCACCTACGTTCGTATTCCAGTGATCCAAGCCCAGAGCACCTAGAGAAAACCAGGCAAGCAAGGTAGACAATAGATTATCAGAAAAAGAAAAATGAGAGAATACCCTAATATGTTTTCGTTGAAAAATGTAAATGTGTTTCGCGGTGGTGCAGAAGCAAGAAGGAGGCAGTGCTGCTACAAAAAAGAAATGAGTATTAATAGAATGTACACAGAAAAGGCACTGCCGCTTTCATGCTGATAGTGCCTAGGTGATACGGTCCTTGCCCTGGAAGAAATGACTCAGAAGGAACGTTGTTCACTCCCTTTGTTTATGATAAGCTCTTTGCTTCTCTGGTAAGAATGCCAGCAAAAAGAACGTTATTTTTAGTACTAACGTGTAAATAGGGCTGTTACAGATTTAATAATCTCTCCATACACATCTCGGAAACAATTGCTGCAGGGATCTGGACTGAAATTTGAAACAACTTATGCCAACAAGTAAACCAGCTAGTGAGTACGGAGTGTCTTCTTGAGCCTTCCTGAGGTGACCTGAATTGGGGTTTTAATAATCAAGAACTGGAAAGAACTAGTACTAAATGAAATAAATATTCTAAACAAAGCTCTAGGCCACGTTCTGACAAGGATTGAGATGCATAAGTGGACATGTGAAATGTCCACAGCCCCTTCTCAGTTGTTTTACACTACACTGGAGAGATGGGCACAATTTCAACCCTCAGAACTTCCTGGGAGACTGCCTATCGGCCTTTTAGCTAAGCTTCCTGGTGAGAAACTGTTAATGGAAACTCTAAAGCAGTGTTAACAATCCAGGCAGCTCTGATAAGTGCAGTAGCACCCGAGGTGCTAGATAAAAAGGGGCTGCAGGACACTTTGCATACCTCTGTTTTATAGGAAAGGTAGATGTTTACATTCAGACGAGGCATGTGCTTTGAGCTACACCATTGCACGCTGTTTGGGCTGGACAACGTATGGCTCAGTTTGGTGGCTTTTGGATAGTTCGCTCTTAATCATCCAACTCTTGCCTTGTGGACAGGTTAAGTACATCACAGCATCACAGAGTGTTTCGGGTTGGAAGGGACATTTAAGATCATCTGGTTCCAACGCCCCTGCCTTGGGCAGGGACACCTCCCACTAGACCAGGCTGCTCAAAGCCCCATCCAGCCTGGCCTTGAACACTTCCAGGGATGAGGCATCCACAACTTCCCTGGGCAACCTGTTCCAGTGCATCACTACCCTTACTGTAAAGAATTTCTTCCTGATATCCAATCTAAATCTACCCTCTTTCAGTTTGAAACCCTTAGCCCATGTCCTCTCATTACACTCCCTGATAAAAGAGTCCCTCCCCATCCTTCCTGTAGGCCCCCTTTAGGCACTGGAAGGCTGCTATAAGGTCTCCTTGGAGCCTTCTCTTCCCCAGGCTGAACAACCCCAACTCTCTCAGCCTGTCCTCATAGCAGAGGTGCTCCAGCCCTCTGATGATCTTCATGGCCCTTTTCTGGACCTGTTCCAACAGGTCTGTGTCCTTCTTGTGCTGAGGATTCCAGAGCTGGACGCAGTACTCCAGGTGGGGTCTCACCAGAGCACAGTAGAGAGGCAGAACCACCTCCCTTGACCTGCTGGCCACGCTTCTTTTGATGCAGCCCACGATGCAGTTGGCTTTCTGGGCTGCAAGTCCGCATTGCCTGCTCACGTTGAGCTTCTCATCCACCAGCACCCCCAAGTCCTTCTCCTCAGGGCTGTTCTCAGTCCATTCTCTGCCCAGCCTGTATTTGTGCCTGGGATTGCCATGACCCAGGTGTAGGACCTTGCACCTGGCCTGGTCAAACTTCACGAGGTTCGCACGGGCCCACCTCTCAAGCCTGTCCAGGTCCCTCTGGATGGCATCCCTTCCCTCCAGCGTGTCGACTGCACCACACAGCTTGGTGACGTCAGCAAACTTGCTGACGGTGCACTCAATCTCACTGTCCATGTCACTGACAAAGGTGTTAAACAGCACTGGTCCCAGTACTGATCCCTGAGGAATGCCACTTGTCACTGATTTCCATGTGGACATTGAGCCACTGACTGCAACCCTTTCAGTGCAGCCATCTAGCCAGTTCCTTATCCATCGAGTGGTCCGTCCATCAAATCCATGCTTTTCCAACTTATAGACCAGGATGTCGTGCGGGACAGTGTCAAATGCTTTGCTTAAGTCCAGGTAGATGACGTCGGTTGCTCTCCCCTTATCCACCAATGCTGTAGCAACATCATAGAAGGTCACCAGATTTGTCAGGCACGATTTGCCTTTGGTGAAGCCATGTTGGTTGTCAGTCAATCACCTCCTTATTTTCCATGTGCCTTAGCAGAGTTTCCAGGAGGATCTGCTCCATGATCTTGCCAGGCACAGAGGTGAGACTGACCGGTCTGTAGTTCCCTAGGTCATCCTTTTTTCCCTTTTTGAAAATGGGGTTATGTAAGATCAGTAAATTTTGTTGTGATAAGAACAGTAAAAGCATTGCGGTCTTAGACACCAGAGCATCTATTACCCTTAATCAGTAGGGATCGAGTCCATAACCTCTCTGCTATACTTCATAGATTTCTTGATTAAAGGCTGATACAGAACTGTGGAAATAAGAGCCTGCCTATCCATGCAAAATGAACCAGGGTGAATACAGATTTCAGTACTGGTCCAGGTGTGTGCATAAAACAAAACAAGAAAACCCCAAAACAAACATTTCAACTGATTTGTGGCTTGCTTATTTAGTGTCACTTAATAGAGGCTAAGGAATGAATACCTAAGAAAACAGAATTCCTTACTGCTGTATTTGAGCATACAGATGGGCACTGCACCAGCGACAGCTTCTCTTGCTTCTGTAGCCCTTTTGCAGAAGCATGCTTTTCTTAAATACAGTACAGGAAGCACCTGTGAAAAACTGCTGTACAGGCTTAGATCACGGAAGTGGAGTTCGCTGGGAGTGAACACAAAGCTAAACTGCTGCTCACACTTTTCATTACAGAAATCTTTGGTGATGGGTGATTAAGAGATGTCTACCCAGCAATCCGGATTACTGTTACTGTTTTAAGCTATGTGAGCACTAGATGGAGCTGTTGCTCCACAGCCTTTTTACTGAAAATTTATGTCACACCCCCGTGGCAGGAAATCAAGGAGTTTCAATGTGGACTATCTGGTTTCCACTGAAAGTCTAAAGCATCTAGCTGGGCTGAAACGTAGTAGATGGTGAGACGCATGCAATAAAACTCAACAATCCCCATAAGTTGATTCTCAATGTAAAAAAAAAATTAAAAAAAGAAATTAAAAAAATAATAAAAAAAAAACCCAACCTAAAATAAGTACATTTTAGTAGTAAAGAAAAAGTATAAACATTTTGCTGTATAGTTTTTCAAGGAATATGCACTGTTCCTATGCTGGTCCATATCCGGAACTCTCCTCCGGTTACCATCACGCAGCTAGGAAGAAAATCTTGAAGGGAAAGAGGCAGCAGGCCCAGTCTACTCAGCCAGCAAGATTCCCCAGGCAGAGCACATGCTGTGCTCCCAGCCTCAACCGTCAGTTTTCTCTTCCCAACTTCTGTCCCTACCGCTCATCGCCGTTAGGTGTTTGTGGTCACGTGAGTGAGAGCTTTCATGAGTAAGAAAAAGGGCGGCACTTTACGGCTAAAAAGACACACAAAATCACAAAATTCAGTACATTCCTAAAGAAGCTTTTAAAGACCACGCCTCTTCAAAGAATGTAGTTTTTAACATAGACTTAAAGAATGAAGGCAATGTAGTCATAGGTACCAAAGTCACAACATGCCATTAAAAATCCTCCAGAGAAGATTAACTTGCACTTAATCAAAGTGCAGGTTTCCTCATGTTGCTCTGCCATTTTGCCCTACCTTGGCTGGAATGAAGACCTACGCACTGAAAAATCAAGAGTGGAATTCAAAATTTATGTTCTTAACCATTTGTGCCTCTAGAAACACTTGGAAGCAATGCAAAAAAAAAAAAAGTGACATTATTTACATATTTCTCACTTTAGTGGGATAAACATTCTGTCTGAATCGAGATCAACCAGTCTCAAGAGAATACTTAGCTAACTTTTGACAGATCATTTCGATGTGATTTAAATCATCAAATCCCTCTTCAAAGGCGATGCTTTCACTTGGTACATGGTGCTTACTTTCTAGTTAAAAGAGACTGATTTTAATAAAGGGGAAGATCCTTCTCCTCAAAACTTGCATTGACGTTCATCTCAGATAAAATACTCAACCGCATACCACAAGATGGTGCTCTTAATCACATCTTGACTACAAAAGAAAAGATTTTTTTTCTTTTCTTTCTTTTTTAATATTGCACAGTAGGAACACATGGAGAAAAAGCATGTTTTATAACATGGTTGGTTTGGTTTCTGCAGCAGCCCCACAGACTACACCACACACAGTGCAGTCTACAATGGTAAACAATGTTTTCTTAAATGAGACATGCTACCTTCAGAGGATTTGAGAAGAACAATCTTTCTGGGAAAACCAGTACAAAAAATTTGTTAAAAATCCAAGGAAACAAAGTGAAACAACTACAGATGAGCTACATGAATACTCAAATTCTGTAACTGAACACCTAGTTGGTAATCCCATATCAAACTAACCCAGTCTATCTGCAAATCTAGAATTCCACCTGTTTTTCATTTAGAAAAAAAGTAATTCTTCAGTTTTTCCTGAAAGGCATCTGCTGGTGCAATACCACTGCGATGTCCACTGTACTACCACCCCCCTGCTCCCTCCCCCATTTGTTCAGGTGTCAAAGAATTCCACGTATATTGATGATCTTCCAGGAAGGAAGACACAGAAAGAATATAAGTTTTGTATGCACACACACTACAAATATTACTCATGAGCATAATAAAAATAGACACATTGTTATCTTTTACCTTCAATAATATAAATATATATATATGTGTGTAATCTCATTAAAATACTTCCACAGGTGTATACACATAAGTAGTTCTTAGTAAGATGAAAGCAAATCCATTTTCCACAGTGTCTGTGAAGCTTCCACAGCTGGAAAACAAAAAGACCGGAGTGGTTTTCCAAGGGATGTAGTCCTGCCAGCATGGCTGAATTCAGTTTATTCCTTTTTTTCCTCTTCACCTTTAGATTCACTCAGCACATCTTGCCATTTCTTCTCCACCTCTTCTTTGCAACTCAGGAACGCATCCTCCAAACGCCTCATGGAGGTGGCCAGGTCTGGGTTGGTACGTATGACTACCATGTCATAAGCCATCCAGGTTGCCTGCACTACAGATACTACAAAGCTAGGAATTTTGGCTAAATAAAAGCAATGGGTGATTCAATAAACAGATAAAGGACATCAATTATTATCAGTACAGGTCCTATGTCAGAAGGCCTGCTATAAGTGGAAACTGCCCGCAGTAATACTTAAGATTAAATAAAAGACTTTTCAGTATTACTTCTTTATGTCTCAAAATATTTCAGAATGGAAGTACACTGACGTAAATTACAAAAGGGAGACACTTTTACCTAAAAATGACAACAAAATAGGTAATCAAAAAGAAACATTCAACAGACTGTTTTAAAATAAATGAACCAAAGAATCCTCTCTCCAGACCAGTTACAGTTAGGAGGCTTGTGTTAGGTGAGGAAGAGTGAGATCAAGCCGGCTGCAGCATAGAAATGAAAGGTTTTCAGAACAACCTAAATAATGAAATTGATTTTAAAATAACAAGGATCTGATAAAGCAGAGCAAGTAGTTTTAGCACTTATTTCATACTTTCCCTTTTACCGTATATTGACTGTAGTTTTCTCAATGGCACTCATAAATTGTGTTTAATTACAATAGTTTAAGTAACAGTTTCCATCTATTCTTGTTAGTTGCACACAGTTTCTAACAGATTTGTTGCAGAACATGGAGAGGAATATGCAATCCTCTCCATACACAGAGGACTAAGTTTGAATTTGCAGAGAAATCTTTGTTCTAACTGAGGAATTAAACACATCATGCACTGACCTCCGAGGTACTATGTGTCCCACTGTTTTTTCAGAATTAAATCTTATTTTATGTATGTTTTAGTAATTGTAAATTAAATACTTTAGCATTATTTCTGTTTTCAACCACCATTATGAACTAAGCATTCATCACCTATTAATTTTCAATTCTGAGCCATCTGAAACTTCTAGATTATTTGCACGCTTTCTCCCAATTAGGGCATTCATTAGTTGGTGGTGATTGTTTCCACTTCCATTTCTATCACACAGAAGTTTACAACAATAAATACAAATAATAAATCTTCAATGTCTTCACTCTAGTAGACAAATTTGTATCATTCTTAATAAAGACCTGTACCTGTTAGTTTTTCCATTTCCTCCAGGAGATTTTCTAAGTCCCTATTCAGGTCCTCCACCATTTTAACCATGTTATCATAGTTTCCTTCCTGAGGTTCTGATTCAGCCATCTACAAGGAAAACAGGAATTTCATACTTTATTTTATTTTGAAATGAACTGATTTTCACAGTTGAGAGAATGTAACATTGCAATAAATTTAAAAAAAAACCCAGTATGTATATAAATATTCAATTTACATGTGAATTCATTAAGAATCTGATGTTGAAGTTACTGGTCGTCACCTGTATGCTGCATACTATTTTCAATCCATTTTGAAATTAAGTAGGAAGAATTACACTCAAATACACTGTGTTTGCGCCAAATGAAAATTTTGGTATCAGTAAGAACAAAAGATCACTGTTTCAAACACTTCATTAGAAAATTTTATCTATTATCCTATTACAGTTGTCTTCCAGATACTCTGAGGTACGGCAATTCCTAATTTTCAAATTTAGCTGTAAAATCCTCATTTGTATCCAGTGTTTCACACTTGCATGCTACAGCCAGGTAACTACAAACAATAAGTTCTGTCACCATATAAGCAGCTAAGTGCTTATGATTTACTAACCTCTGCTTAAGTTGTAGTTAGTCAAATTTCAGGAAGTAAAATCACTTGGGTCAACATTATAGATTTAGAGGACAAGTTTATGCAATTAAAAGTTTCAGAACCTTGGTATTAACCAAAAATGTGACACACAGCCTTGCCTTTAATGTCCTTTTCTGAATTTTCTGAAAACCACCAACGAATGGGACAAAACTATGGCGGAGGAGACGGAAGAGCTTCACTGTACTGACTATACACGTCATGCAGCAGGCGTAGTTTTTTGTCCAGTTTCTTATTTTATATACAATTTCTCAAACTCAACTGGTCCGTAGCCATTTTCTGGTTTGTTTTTTTTTTTTTTTTAATTTTTTTTTATTGCCAACAGACATGGAAGGAAGGCATGGGTTTATAACGGCTTTAAAGCGCCTTAGAGCAATGCCAAGCCCTGTCAAGACGCTGGGTGTTCAAGGGTCTCTTCACAAAACCAATTTCACTCGGTAGCCCCGTACCGGCAAACCTTCTACCCCGGAGACCTTAAAAAGCCCCCACCGTTCGTCGTACCACATAAGGGGCACCCTCTCACTTCCCACCAGGACCCACAGGCCGCAGGGGGGCCGCCGGGCCGAGCCCGAAGGCGGTGTGAGGCACGGCCCTCAGAGGGCGGCCGTTGCCCACCCGTGACCAGCCGTCGCCCCGCCGCCCCCGGCCTCCCTGCCTCTCTCCCAGACGAGGTGGATAGCCCCTCTGCCGCCCTCCGGCCTGTCCGCCCTCCCCCTTCCCCGCCTCACCCTCCCCTTTCCCCGCCGCCGCCGCCGCCAACCGCGCCGCCCCCGAATTCCAGGGGCACGCGCTCTCCCGCCTCCCGGGACGGGGACAGGAGCGGGCGGGAACGGGACACCAAAAAAACCCCGCCATTCTGTCCTCCCCGTCCTCTCTTGCCCGCTCTGCCCCCGAGCTCACGGACTCGATTAATTTTGTGTTTCACGAAAACAAGGACTTGGGTGAGGAGTTAGGCAGCCGAAGGACGGGAAGGGGGAAGGCACACGGGTTTGCCCCCCGCACCGAGACAGGGAGGCGGGAGGCGGCTCCGGGCCCGGTCTGTGGCAGGGTTCCCTGTCCCGCCACCCCACCTCTTTCCAGTGCACCCGCAGCCGGTCCTGGGCCGCGGCACAGCGGGCCCCTCAGCAGACCTGGCCACCCCCGCGGCCTCTGGTCGCCTGCCTGCGGCGGTGCCGTAGTTGCCCTTCCCCGGAGGCTGGACGACAGGAGGTAACCCCCTCCCCCCTCCTTACCGTCCCTCCGGCTGTCCCCCGGCCTCCCCCGGACCCGGTGCGGGGCCTCCCCTCACCCTCCTCCTCCACCCGCCCCGAGTCATGGCCGGCAGAAGGTGGCCTGTCGTTTTGGGAATTGTCCTGAAAGTAATCCAAAAGTTACGTCTTGAGCCCAAAGTTTCAAAGTTGGGTGGGGGTTCCGCTTCTTCTCGGTGGGGGTTCATCTCCCCCAGTCTGCATGATGGGGAGAGACTTCAGAGCAGGGCCTGTAGTGACAGGACAAGGGGCAGCTGTTTTACGCTGACAAAGGGTAGGTTTAGATCAGATATAAGGAAGAAATTCTTTACTGTGAGGGTGGTGAGGCACTGGAACAGGTTGCCCAGGGAAGCTGTGGATGCCCCGTCCCTGGAAGTGTTCAAGGCCAGGCTGGATGGGGCTTTGAGCAGCCTGGTCGAGTGGGAGGTGTCCCTGCCCATGGCAGGGGGGTTGGAACCAGATGGTCTTTGAAGGTCCCTTCCAACACAAACTGTTCTGTGATTCTATGATCTTTGTCTTCTTTAAAATAATAACCAGAGAAGGTGTTTGCAGGACTAGACAAAGAAAGGTTAGAAATTTTCTGATGACTGAGCAACAAGAGTCAAAGTTTGTCAAGAGTTTGCCGATACTAGGAATTATCTGGTATCTAGCAGAGTGAGAATCAAGTCCCTTCTCTGAATTGCTCGCACCCCAAATCATGTCCCATTCCAGATCAACATCCAAACTTTAAATGGTTTGGGCTGTCTCTTGTTCTCCTTTTTCATCCACACAAATACAAACTCAGTCTTGTTTTTAAGGGATTGAGTATTCTCATGACTCATGAAACTCATCTCTTGCTACCACCACTCATTTCACTGCCAACTGAGTAGCTGGTTTGAAGATGTCAATCTATCTTCAAAACAAACAAAATGAAGTATTTATTCACCCACGTTATACGAATGCTGAAGAATTTATCAGAGAGCATTATGTTGCTAAAGTTTTGCAGGCATTCAAAAGCAATTGTGCAAAATCCTTTGACGCGTATGAAAGAAAACGTTATATTTGGCTAAGCAAATCCTGGAACTGGAGGCTACTAGAGGCTGGGGAGAGCGTTAAGGGAAGTACCATTTTCTGTTGTTATAGTCTTTCATTCCCCTAGGCGCTCTCACTGCCAGCTGTCTGAGGCATAGTACTAGGCTCATGGGCCCTTGGTTTGAGGTGGCACAGTCATTTCTTAGGTAACCCCGACTCCTAAATTCTGAGCCTTTAACCTGTCTCCCAGATGCTGCCTCCTGCTGTACATGTCTGTATGTGATTAGGAGGCTGATTGTTAGTGGCATTGCTATTTAATACTGCTTCATTACTCTATGAAAACCTGTGCAGCAAATACCATGTGTTTGTGCATGTAATTCCAATAGCTTAGCAGATGCCTCGCTTCTGCATAATAAATGTGCTAGAATCCATTTCCAGTGACACTGTCAGACAGCAGCATGTTTTGTTTCAACATTTCTTGGTTTATTTGTGATTTTTGACTACTATAATTAGGACACAGTAATGTGTTAGAGGGTGAATTACAGATGTAAAAATTATATTTTTAAACGGAATAGTTCTTACCTGCATTTTTATGTAACATTTTTTCAGCTCTTGTTGATACATTCTTTCTAGTTCTTCTAAGGTCTCTCTGGGTGTCCTTTCCAGGAGATAGCTGGCTCGTCTGCTTCTTTCTGTGCGAAGCCCTGCAATTTATTCCATACTGAGACTGGGTGTCTAGGTCACTATAGCTCTGTTCACCAGCTTCTAGGTTTTGCCAAGTGGAGCTATTGGATTCTCACTGGAAAACGTGAACAGTGTCAAAATGCAGTGGCAAAGACCAGGAACTTAAAAGGAAGATTTATATATTTAACGAAAAGAACATGAGAAATTGAAAGAGGAAAGGTGAAAGTAACAGAGGAATATGCGGACATATTGTGCTCAGGATGTTGGTTGCTCAGGATAAAATCACTTGGGAACTAGACAGAGTGGAACTGAATGTGTGTGATATATGCTGCACCTCACTTGCAGTCTAACAGTTCATCTGTCGGTCTTGGAGTTCTGGGAGAAGCTGTGGCCAAGCTACCGAGTTATGCTGCAGATAAGTGCTGATTTGGGGAGCTCAAAGAGTTCCTGCTCAGGGAAGTTATGTCTTTGAAGAAGTGGAAGACAACAGAATTCAGCTGCAATGTATGGCATATAACTTCTGACATTTGACCAAGACATGAAAATCAGGAGCTAGGTTACCCTTTGTTACCTCTGACATCAGTATAGAGAGAGAGGATTTTAGTACTTGAATTGCTTTACAGAAGTTCTTATGACCTTGTATTATATTAACTATACGGATCTTCTGGGCCTGTAAAATCTGCCGAAGAAACCAAAGGGGAAAACCATACTTACGGCATCTAATCAACCTTCAGGATCTTTCCTGAGCATCTGGTTTGAGAACAGTGGGCTGACTAGGCCAGTGACTGCATGAAACTGTGCAAATGAAACTTCCCTTTAGATTTAAGAAAAGAGTTGGGAATGATAAGATCTAATTTGGCAGGAACTTGTAGGAAAAAGACTTACTATTAAATATGCCTAACCCTGAATAGAGAAAGTGCTAGCAAATTACTGGACCTTCAACTGGCTGAAGAAGATTGATTCATAATCCTTCAGTCATTTCATTTTTGTAAGGAGAAGCTCTTTTTTTTTTTCTTTATTTCTTTTCATATAATGCTACCCCCTCTTAGCCTTTGTCTCTTGTGAAATTTTAAATAACAAAAACTGTGGGGATGAGCTGAAAATCACAGTAGAACTACCATTTTCAAGACAAATCTAAATATTAAATAGGCAAATGAATTGTTCTCAAGTCAGAAGACCTGCCATCTTGAGAGGTAAAGCTCATGGGGCAGAACAGAGACTTGGGATAATGATGGGAATTTTAATTTCACTTCTAGATTATTTGTTCTGATTCTTACCTCATTTGGGGATGAATGGCGGGCTTGCAGAAACAAAAGAACAGATACTGAGCCTTTCAACCTCTGTGGGCTTAGGCTGACCAAAAGATCAGTCACAGTCCTATCAGCTATAAGCTACATTTTTAAATCTTACATTAAGATGTGAAAGTAAGTCAGAGACCTCCAAATTACTGCAGAAAAAGTCAATACCACAATGACATTTAAGAAGGGGATCCTTTCATCTGAAGCTGGCTTTTTCTGGTCCAGCAGCAGTTACTTGGAGTATGCTTACCTTCCAGAAGCTGAACTGCAAAATTAGCACCCTTGTTAACAGTCTCAGTACATAGGACAAAGACTGAATGGTTTGTGGCTGAAGTGCTGCTTAGTCCCAGAAGCAAGTCTTGAGGCTCCTGAGCCGCTGCTGTGTGGTTTGGATGGTTGCTCTATGTGCTATAGCTGTCTTGGAGATGAAGAGGACGTTCTTGTTAGTAAGAGTGCCAGTCTACTGCCTTTCAGTGTGCCTAATCATACTTGCTTAAGGAAAAATCAGAGAGAAGGACAGAGGCATTTAAACAGGCAGTGTTTTCTTTGTGGATGTGCACACAGTACAAGACTTATAGCAGGAGAGGTTTGTTTTTCACAGGACAAAAGTGACAATAAATGACTGTTGTTCCTTAACTAAACAGGGGGAGGGGCTTCTGGATCAGTGAGGAAGATTATACAGTCTGAGGCCTGATCTCTGAACCATTAAAATATCTTCTCCAACCAGTCAGACTGGGAGCACAGCAGAGAGATTGACTGGGGAAACTAAAAGCAGCAGCAGTTGCTGTTTTTGCACATGTGTACCTTGAATATTAACCCTTTGCCTTTCCCACTCCTTCTTCTACAGTTGAGGGCTGTAGAAACTGAAAGAAGGAGCAAAAAGAGGAATATTGTCAATTATCATATTTTTAAACAGGAATCCGAATAGGTTCCCCCAGGTGCCTCAGGGAAGGTGCCTGTGGAAAGTAATACATTTCAGTAAAGAACTCGTTTAAATGAGGAACTGTCCTTTGCATTTTCGCCACTCTTCAATGGGGAATGAGGTATAGGAGAGACCCCTTGCTCCTTCATGGAGAAAATACTGCAGAGAATCAATGCAAGTTAGTACCAGAATAAGAGGAAAGCTGAAACCAGAGCCTGAGCCTACACTCCGCAGCTGTAGTGAACTTTCTAACTCGAGAAAATTTTCAGTCTAGAAGATATCTCTCCTAGTTTCTCAGAGGATGAAAGTCTGCATCACAGAGCTATTTCACTGATACTATTTTGTCCACTTGTGCCAGTCTCTGTAGAAAGATTAAGCAATGAAGAAAACCACTCGTCATTTTCCCCATTTTGCACACACGGACAGCAAATGCCAGCTGGAAGAATAATCCCAGAGAGAAGTTGAGGATGTACCGTTGTACAAATATAGCGATATGCAGTCTCTCTGATGGATAAATTAACTATTGTGTTTCAGTATCTAAAGCTATTGTCTGTACCGCAACTAAAATTTTCCCACAACAAAATAATATATGCAGCAGCAAAGTGTTAATGGGAGTAGGTAAGTTTTGCTCAAACAGTTGTCAGAGATGATATCATATTCTACATCTTCCCAAAGCCACCTGCAGTGTGTTGTTGAGTGTGAAACAAACTTTGTCTCTCAACGGTAGGCCTCATGTTGTTTCCTCTTGTAATACAACTGCCTCTCACTTGTATGAAGTAGGTAAGCAAATAATCTTGTACAGACTCATATAACCAGGAGTCGGGAAACTGAAACTCTTAACACAAGCTTTTTCAGTGATAGGGGAGGGCAGGCCAACAGCTAGGGCTTGCCTACACGGGTTGGGTGGGAAGACAGTCCCCAGAACTAAAATGCTGAGGAACTGAGGTGCAATGAAGATTACGCCACACAGCTGCTGAGGACTGAGGGAACCAGCAGGGTGCAATGGTGACCCGAAAGGCATCATAGCAGGAAAAGGTCACAGGGCAAGTTCAAGAATATCGTCTGGTCTGGCTGGGGAGCTCAGGATGGATTTAGAAGGTTTTTTTTTAAGTGAGGATCATTGCCAGAGCTGTGTGGGAGCTCTGGGCTGGAGTGGTAGGAGGAAGGGGCAGGGGAGGGCTGGTGGCAGGGCTGGAAAATGCTGGCAGAATGCATGGACAGCTTGAGCGGGAGGGATACGAACAGGTAAGTCAGAATGTTAAAAAAGCCTGCATCGCTGCTGTCTGTTGTAGCCTGCTTTGATATTATTAATCTTTTCTCTCTTTATTTGTTTGCAGATTGTGTTCCTGATAGAGAGCTTTTTCAGTGTCTGGAGTCTGTGGGTTTTGTACAGATTTTCTGTTCCAAGAAACCGTTTTTTCGAAACGTGAACTTGTAATCTGAAGTGTATGATTTCTGCTTGTTACGTTAGCCTATCGCTGTTGCTCTGTGTTTGCCTGCCTTTCAAATTACACTCCAGGTCCCCACCCGAGGACTCTGCTTTGCCTGTCTCTGTCACCAGCAAATGAGCAGCTGGTGCGTGGAAGCCAGGCAGACTCGTTTTACAAGTGTGTGCCTATCTGTCAGCTCGTGTGTTGAACCTACACTCAAGCAAACTCCCTGGGGAGACAGCTGAGAAGATCTTGAGGAGTAAAGAATTGAAGCTGGGCAGGTCTGGGGTAGGAAAATCAGTGAGGAGGAACTTAGTCATAAGAATTACAACCACACAAAGTAACCATCAGTGCTATCAGGAGTGGCCTCAAACAAACTGTGAACCGGCAGCCCGCAAGCTTCAGGAAAAAACTACCGCAGGGCAAGAGAAGTGGTGTAATTCAGGTAAGTGAGAGAAAACACTGCTGGAAGATTAGCTAATGAATTTATTTAAAAAAAACAAGACTTTAATTGACATAAATGCGACATGAACTAGGATATAGCTGTACCATAAAATCTATACGCCTATGCATGTACTTACTGCTTGTATTGAAGTTACTTACAGTAATAAATTTCTGTGTTCATAATGGTATTAGGCTTTGAGAAAACAAGAGGAGATATGTCCTCTACATGCACGTTGATTTAAACAAAATAACTTCTAGGCATATTTTAAACAGGAAGAAAATAACAAAGGAACTAAGTTTCATATAAAATTAGTCTCAGTTTGCTGAAACAATACAGGGCAATGCTATGCATGTGTGCATAAATATGTTCAGTGTTTGGTTAAGTAATACATGCCTCAGGCTGGATTCAGAACTAATTAGCATTTAATTTCCATCACTGTTACTTGATTGTAAGGAAATTAACTCTAATCCAAAATGATGCAGGCATCTAGATTTTTCAGTGTCTTTACCTGTTTTCACGGATTTGTGTGTGTGTGAGCTACTGATTAAATTATAAACAAAATCTATGTTAAATGCACCAAGAAATATCCGAAAGTTGGGGAATTGTGAAGCTAAAGTTGTTTACATAACTTCAGCTGTTTCCTCGTGGCTGTGCATTTATGAAAGCAGATTCACGTTCCATTTCTTAAGCCATTACGCAGCAATGTGATACCGTGCAGCATTGTTACCACACAGTGTTTTCTACAACAAGAGCTACATGTATACATGGTTCTTTGAAAAACTCCTTCATTCTTATGTCCCATCACAGCTTTTGCTGTCAGTTTTTCAGAGTATCTGTATCAACTTTGTGCTAGGGTTTGATACAGGCTTAATACTGGCAGTTCCCACCAAAATAAGAAGTCGGTCAGTAAGAAAGAGACGGAATGGCTGGCATTTTCAAAAGTAGTGTGTGATTTTGACTACACAAAAGGAAGTCATAGGTAAGAGTGTGCTGTTGAGAGTTTGATCTCCAGGCTTTTCATATTCCAAACGGCTTGCTCACTAGGGGCTTCAAGTTAATGTATTCCTCACCTTTTTTTTTTTTATTATTTTAACTTCGGTTTTGCAGATTAACTGTGAGGAATTACTTTTCATGGCCTTTTCAGGGGGAGTGTGATAAAGATATATGTTAATTTTTCAGAAACTACAGTCAGCCTTATCTGCATTAGAAAAAAATATTTTTGTCTTAATCGCCATTCAGTTTTTGTACCATTTCATGCTTCTGTACTCAGGCTTCCTCATGCTGCACAAATACATTAATTTTTGTGAGATGATCTGAGTTTAAGCAAAACTTAGCACTATAAGAACTTGCATATCTCCACTGATACGGTGCCAGTTTGGACTAACCTTGTTAGCATAAACGCACAGCAGTGCAGAGTCCTCCTGATGCATATCTCTCAATTGCTGACTTTGCCTATTTTTTCTGCTCCCTTGAAAAGCAGCCAAGTTTGCCCTAAGTAATTCACCTGCTCAAATAGCAGCATGGACCTCATCATTTGCTGTTCTCTCCATGGCCTAGCTCTTTGGAAGTGGTCAGCCTAATTGTCTTTCACTCCTCTAATATGGTTGTGGCAACTAGCCTAGGCTTCATGTTCAGGTACCGCTTCTAATTTTGGAGCAAGAGAAAATCTTGAGTCACTGTACGTGACTTTTTGAAACACTTTGTTTTCTTACAGGGTGTTACAGCTACTAGCTGTTGCAAAAGTAAATTAGAGTTCCAAATCTTTATAGATGAGACATTATTACAGCCAGTACAGCAAGCCGCAGGATATTATCAGTAATCGTTGTTCAGGACAGAAGTGAGGTGGCTCCGGTATGTTATAACCTGGGTTGACCAGTCAGAATTTCCCATTCTACACAGTAGGAGCTGCTGCTTGGTAACCCACAGGTGCCTTAACAGTGAGAGATGAGATGACTTGGTGGGCCAGGGGAACCTTGCAAATATGTCATGATCTGCCGTATGAAATAGTCACCAAGGTCTTCTGAAGGCAGAAGAGACTGGATATGTAATCTAAAAAGTACATAGCCTTTTGCAGAAATATGTTCTTATCGCATTAAGTTGTTAGGGTTGAGTCCTGTTGGACTTGTTTTTTATTTGTTTTGGACGCTGCTTTTAGTAAAATGGTGGACATTACAGAGAAAAAATCTCTGTTTCACTGTTTGCTTTTCCCTGGTCCTCTTCTTCTTTCACATTCAATGTCCATGACTGCTCGTCTGTCCTGAGCCCACAGATCATGTTTTCACTGCCGTTTTACTTCCTGCAATTCCCTGGTAGCTCCCCTCCCTTTCAGCTGCACAGCCAGGGCAGCGCGGTTGTGCGTAACGGTTGCCTAAACCTTGACTGGTGGCCTGGTTCAAAGGTGATCTAAGAGGAGGAAAATAATAAAAGCGGTACAGAAATGGTGACTGGAAAAGCTTGAGAGTGCAGTTCTGCCACTGTAAGAAATTAAATAGAAGGTGTCATGGGTAAAGGACTTTCTTTGTCTTTTATCAGTCAGGCAGTGGGCTGGACTCAGCTGTTCTTTACATGCCTGTAGACGTATTGTATTTGGTCCTCACAGTTCATCCATGAAAAACACCTGTAAGAGTATTTTTATGATTGAGTGGTGTGCAGTTAATGCAGACCAGGAAGTTTGGAGGATTAACTGATATTCCATATCAGTTCAGAGCACAGTTTAAAAGGTCTAATGAAGATCCAAATGAATCTTAGCCTTTATCATACTTAATTAATTTAATCAGCTGTTTCTTTAGACAGAATAGCTAATCACTGCTCAAGGATTTACACATTTGCACTGGTGATGAAAAATGATGTTGGTTCCCAAGTCAGACATATTCACTGGCAAAACTGTCTATTTGCTGTGAGTATGTACAACATCGGATTTTCCTGAACATGGCAGGAGCACGCATCAGGCTTCTCGAGTCTTATGTCCTGGCACTTTAAATAGCATAAATTGAGCCTGATGAAAAATTTAAGTCCATAAAATGTGAGAGTTCACCACATTGCCATGTGAATGCTTGTGCTAGAGCTAAAGGGACAGCGTACCTGTGGGAATGAATGACAGGGGACTGGAAAAATCTTAGTGCTGACACTTTGGGAATGGTTTCACAATGCAGCTTTAGACGAATTAGCCATTCACTACCCTGGGTGGCGGGAGATCTGTTTTACGTGTTCCTGCTTTTGGATATGTGCTCCTGCCACTTCCTCGAGCCTGTGTTGGCACTTGTGGAATTGCTTGGCAAACTAATACCACTCATTAAAATGGCAGGAAATTACCATGGCAAAAGAACAGTGAATTTTTCCTGATAGGGTAGTGGTTTGAATCAGTTTACCATGTGATCAATTGCACAGCTGGGAGCAAAACAAGGAGTGGTAAGAGAGCAGAGATACTCCCTTCTTTTGGCATTGTTGAGCACTTAATTTAGCTCAGCTGCATTCACAAAACCATATTCACATTCAGTATTGGGGCTTCCTGAACTGGTTTAAGCAGCCCCCAGAACTGTCATCTTTTAGCTGCCTATTCCTGACCCTGTGTTGCCCACTGTGCTTTGTCTAAGTTGCCAGGGCAGCAGAACAGCTTGGCCAACAAACATGGCTGAAAACAAAACACCACCTTTTTCCCCAGTGTTCATTCATCCTGTTGGCAGATGTACATAGAGGAGCAGTAAGTGTCGGTGTAGGACAGATATGGGGGCTAATTAACCTGGCGCTGTCACCACGCTGTGAAACTTCTGCGCTGTGCACAGTTCACCAGGTAGTCTGCTAGTAGCAGTTTGCAAATGCTGTTGACTGTAGGTTAGCTTCTGCTAACGTTTTGCCTTGTATCATTGTCTAAGAACGGCCGCTTCTGCTCTTTCTAGATACCATGATCTTCGTTGTATATTTAGCTTGGATGTGGGGCTTTGGATTCAGGTATTAGTCAAAGAAAGGCTATACTGCCATCATTGTTGCAGTCTGCTCGTGTCATGGTTTTGGCCAGGTTAGCCGATCAGAACAACAGATGCCCCTTCCCCCACTCTCTCTTCAGAGAGGAGAGGAAGAGATAAGGAGATTTACAAGTTTAGAAAAAGAACTAAACTACTTTAATGAAAATAATAATAAATAAAAAAATAGTAAATAATAATAGAATAATAAAAATTAAAGGGAAAAAAAAGTATACAATATACATAAAACCGTATCCAGCTCCCAGAATGACGATCGTGTCACCAGCAGACACAGAGAAAGTCCCAGACTGGAGTCAGTGACGGACAGGAGCTGAATTTCGGAACTAGAGTCAGGAGTGCTCAGATAGGATCAAAGGCAGACGAACAGACAGGGTCCTCCTCAGATGTCGGCCATTGGAGAAAAAACGAGCCAGAGCCCCCTTGCCCCTTTGATACCTCAGCTTTTATACTGAGCGTGACACATATGGGATGGAATACCCTGTTGGTCAGTTTTGGGTCACCTGTCCCGTTTGCTCCTCCCTGCGGGTGGGACCCCTCTACGCTTCACTGCTTCTGACCCTCTGACGGGGCAAACAGCGAAGTTAGCTGGCCTTGGTTGTTATAAGTATAAGCAAGAGCCTGTCTGTGTACCATGCCTTGGTATGATCAGGTCTTATCACTCTGAGAGCGAACAGTTTCTGAACAATATGCTGTTAATTTCAGACTTTAGTCAGTTAGAAGAGGCCCAGCTAAAATGTAAAATTACAAATCAGAAAGTTGGTTCTGTTTTACCTCAAACCAGGACAGCTTGGAACTGTGTAGTATCTGAACATTGTTAATAATACATTGAGCATTGCCCTCTAAGCCAGCCTGTCTGCGTTGATTCATATTCATTTCCCTCTGCCCCAGCAAAAGCTCCCCACATCTCTCCAAATCTTTTGAGTGGAAACCCTGTTCCCTCCTGAGCTCTAGTCAGGGGAACAAATCCCTTTTCAAAACTCATTTACAAAGACCTTCACAGCCCCTTGTTGCTCCTATTCAGTCCATTGTGTTGAGAGCTTTGTTCTAGAAAAGCTCATTTGCTTTCTGGTCACTGTTATCACAGTCTTTCAGGAAGGCTTTGGAGTTTGAAACTGAGTGGGAACATAGCACCTTTACCTTGAGCCTTGGCGTTTTGAAGGAAGAGTGGCCTAGTACTACCGTGTTTAATTTTTGTATTTCACTGCCAACTACTTTTCTTAAATAAGATGTTAAGTCACATGGATGTGCTGCACAATAGAGGACCTGATGAAAAAAGATGTGTGTCCAAGAGAAAAAGGAAAGTTCCAGGTTTTGTGTAAATGAAAATAATGAGTTTCAACTGAAGGAGGAGGAAATCAGAATAGTTTGAAAGAGTAGATAGGCCTAGGCAAGGAGAGTAGACTTTTGAAGCAAATATGGTTTTGAAAGTAAACAATAAAGGGAAATTAATTCCGGTGAGTGGATTTCAGTGTATGTAAAAGAGTAATAAAAAGCCAGTGGAATAACTAGGCTGAAATTTACTTGCGATTGCACAAATTGCCTAATGCAAATTCTAAATTGAAATAATAGAGGCTATGTTCTACTGTGCTCATGACCTAGACAGCACTGGTCTTGGTAAAACATAACACACAAACAAGGAAAATCATGCCAGCGAGGTACAGGTTTTGAACCTCTTAAGGTATTTTTGTCCCTCTTATCCTGGCTTGGTACCGGAATACTGTCTTCAAATAATAAAATAAGTGGTTGAGCACTGACAATGCTTTCTGCTGTGTGGTGAGTATGCACCTGTACATTGAAGATGTTAGTTCCACATAACCTCCATGTCACCCCTACTGATACACTGCAAAAAATACTTACTAAATGTGTAACGTGAGATCTGTGTATTTCTGAGTTACCACTGTTATTGTGCGGATGGAAATGTAGGAACTGCAATAATGTTACTGTTAGACAAGTATACTGCAGAAGGAGCTAAGTATAAGAATTCGTTTTGTCTTGGCCTGGAAAGGATCACTGAAAAGACGTTTCAGAATTATCTCAAGTGCAACTTCTTTTCCTGCTTCCTAAGTTTGGCAAGAGGGTAAACACAGAGCGTGTAAATGGACTTGTCTAATCAAAGTCTTCCAGTCGTAACACCTGTGCGGCTCCATAAGCAACAGGTGGGAGTGCCAGTGCAAATAAAGTGCCAATGGCTGCCAGTGCTTTTATTTCTCGATCCCATAGTTCTGCCCTGAGTATGGTTAGAAAACATGGGTGCCACCCACTGGCATCACTGATGGGAGGTGCATAAGGAAGTAGGCAGGAATCTTTTTGATGGACAGGGGACCAGTATAGACATGGTTGCTGTGTCAAAGCTTTTTTGTGTGGATCTCTGTGACTCTGTGAGCATGTTCCTGTGTAAGTACGAGTTGGTATGTGTGTGCTTATATGTCCCTGTGCATGCCCATCGTTTAAACATATGTTTGCATTTCTAGTGGGCATCTGCATGAAGCAAAAACCATTTAACTAGTGTTAAGATGGAGCTTGGACTGTTTATGACTCAGATTATACGTATACGATTGCTGGCTAATAGTCCTAAAGTCTATTTTCCTGTAATGCTGTCATGTCTGTTCATACGTGTGTTTCATATCTGTGTGTATCTGAGAGTGAAAGAAGCTAGGACTGTTCTTATGGTGATACCTGTGTATTTGTGTGTAAGAGTGTATATGTGTTATAGCCAAGGCAGGTTGACTTAGTGTGCTTGCTTTCAGAGTGCACCTGAAAAGCTTGGTGTTATTGCTGTATTATTGCTCCTTTGACTGGATTCGTGTTGTAGCCACACCCTGAAACCAGGTGAATTTGCTAGCATATTAAGAATCAAAGGAAATAAAATGAAACAGACTTTTTGTGATAAAGTGCATATATATTCTATTTTCCTCTTTCTGCTGCCTCTGTTGTGCAACTGATATAGTGGAATTTCGCCCGTTAATTTTAAGCATGAGAACAACCTGTTTAATGTTTTATCTATCACCAACTTCCATAAAACCATACTAGTATCAGTAAGAATGCCATACATTATTCTTAACGTTTGCCATTGAGGTTAATTGACTTGAACTCATAGCTGAAAATAAAGTAAGTACTTACAGGATAAAATTCCTGATGTCTGTAAAACATTCTAGATTATACTGTTTGTGAAGCTATCAAGTCTTACATTTTTGGCAATGTTTATAAGAAACAGTGGCTAAATGTACATGCCTTCCTTGCCTTTCTGTCAATCATCACTATTCACCGCATTGATTTCTTGCAATTTAGATATAGTAGTCCAGGTCCTCTGCTGATGTAAATCAATGCAGCACCACGGAGCCTATTCCTATCTTATGACTTTAGTTCTCAGTAAAGATAGTATACTTAGTGTAGCAGTGGGACATGTTCTAAAGTGCTTATGTGTTCTCCAGAGAATAAACAAAAACACACGCACCCATTTGAACTGAAATACAAGTTTCTACAGGGGCGATCTCCCCCTGTAATGCAGAACAGCAAAAATCCTACGTCTGGGAGGCCTGCAGCTGATCTGCAGTCCTGGCACAACTCAAAGATGCTGGCATACGCTGGTGAATCTAGCCCTGTCTGAGCAGGATTGTACACATGGCAAACGCATTTACACAATCAGAAGGTTTTGTAGGTCTATGATTGCACATGGTAAGGAAGAGGTTAGTGATAGCTGAAATTACAGCTGGAAAGGTGCACGTTTGCACAGGCCCTGGATTTTCAACTACAAATACAGAAGAGTTCCAGATGTTATGCTTCAGTTTAGTTATAGACCTGGCGGTGTTAAGGAGTCAGTACCAGACAGCCCTAATGGCAAGCCTTTTTCTCTCCTTGTCTTTGTGGAGCAATAGTATGAGTTATGGCAGGAGCTGTAGTCAAGAATGACAGACACTTTGTATGCATGCTGCTGATCTGTTCATTTGTTATGGACCAGAAGATAAAAGGCTGGGCCATCCTGGCATCAAAGAAGTGTGATAGCTAGAAGTGTATTAGCTGTATTAGCTATTCTTTGAATATAATTAAGTTCATGACTATGAGTTTTTGTGCATATGGCAGCCTGTAGGCCTAGGGATACCCTATTGCTGGTGAAGCACTGTAGAACAAGCTTAATCTTAAATTCTCTCTGGTCATACAGTCTACCCTTCATAGGATTTGATAATGGATGTCCTGTATCGTTCTCTAAGCCTCTAAGTCCCAATGCTGCTTCTTCACAAAACCACTGTTCATAAGGGGTAGAAAGCTCCATATTCAGCTCACCTGTTGCTTCATTAATCACCCTTTCTCCTAATAAATTTCATTAATATTATTTGTGTCTGTGCAGAAGATAGAGATTGGAGACCCACTTGCTTGTAATTGAACATGGCAGGGGATATAAAAAGATTCACACGCATGCTACTGGAATGCAACAGCAGTGACAAGCTATGTGGTAAGATTCACAGATTCCTTTAAGTAATAAGCTTTCACATGCTGATCAGGAAGTCCAGCTTTACTGAAAAGCAGGCCAAGCCCTTTCCCCTCCTCTACCTGCATCCCAGCCCACACAGAAGGATTTGACTGACCTTTCCCTGCATTGTGTCTCGGGGAGAAACTTTTAAGGGGATGCGGCCTTTGTGGTGGGATTAATCTTATGTAATTTTAGCCATTTTAGAGTATTTCTACTTTGAATGAGACATAATATAGTCATTAAAGATTCCCTGCCGCTTCCCTAAGGACCAGTCTTGTGAGATTTCGATTTCATGACTTTCTGTCGTCTTTGGGAACTGAAATGTGGTCTTGGCCTACACAAAAATAGCACCACCTCCAAATCTGGGCGTATAAGAGAGTGAGTTAGTTACCTGCAACATCCTTGTTAATTGCAATGTCTTCCGGTCAAATTCCAAACCAGCTGACCACGCCCTGTTTTCTTTGAAATGTTGCCTATAATTTTAATGGAAGGAGCTGAAGTTGTAATTGCACATGTATTTGTGATGGCATTGTAATAATCAGCCCTTCCCATCTCCCTGCTGTTCCTCTGCCAGGGCCAGTTCTGTTTCACTGGTGGATGACACTTACACATGGCTGCAATTCCTAGCCTCTGTGTTAAGGCATCAAATAAGTGACCTTAGGTGTGGGAGTGGTTTCATGCAGTTTAGATACTCAGCACCTTTGAAAAATAGTGTGGCAGCACTAATAGTGTTGAGTTGCTATTCCAAGTAGCAGAGGGCAGATACACATGCTTTTGGGGTTGAAAGTTACTGGCAGGGGTCATTACTACTTTGTTATACAGAACCCATGTGAATCTGGCAGTGCTGCTTATTCCTTGGTTTCCCATTTTCTTTTTCTGCTGATAGTTGTGCGTGAATATCAGACTGAAGTGATTGTTGTCCCAGTTCTCCTTGTGGGTTTTTTTGTCATCGTGCTAACTGTGATCCTTTGGCTCCACTGTCGAGGCTTGCGAGCAAAGCAGGAGCAACCATCATCATCATCTGGACAACAAGGTAAAAAAATGTCTTTCAGACAGAGGAAAGAGTGTTGGTTTCAGTGACCAGAAGTCAATTCCTTTTCCCCATTGCTTCAGCTGTTAGGCAGCTGTTAGGCAGTAGCATTTATGAAGAGCCTGAGTGGTATTCAGCAATCCAGTAAACATTAGAAAAAATGGGAACCCTGGTTTACCCCACTCACAGTAGTAGTAGTGGAATCTGTAGTATAGATGGACCTGAGAAAACCTAAAGCAACATACCATATAGGCTGTTTAAAGTACTGTGGTAACATCACTTGAAAGCTGCAAAGAGTATTTATGTAACAGCCTTCTAGAGGCTATTGGTGCAATTATGAATGACTTGCTTTGATGTAGATGACACGTCATTAATCCGTTTTCTATACTGTCATTTAAGAAATTTAATTTCAAGCTGCTGTCTCCTACTTCCTATTGAGACAAAAGGAAATAGAACAGGGACTGGTGAGGGGATAGGGAAAGGTTTGTTGGTACCACAAACACATGTTGCAGTGTGGAAATGAAAATCCAGTTCTGAACTGATTTTAGTTTTGTAGAGGGAAAAGCCTCTTCAGCCTATGTTAAGGGAAACAATTGAGAACAAAGATAAGGCTTTTGTGGAAGCACCCTGTGCATGTCACTTTCATAACAACTGGTAGCTGGTAAGAAAAGAAAATGGTCTTCTTCAGCACATGGGAATCAAGTACAAATGCTTCTTATCTAGGAAAATTTAGATAGTTAAATATAGTAGAGATCTCCAGACTCGTTCCTGCCTTTTCATCAGAATGGGAGACAGATTCCTTCTCCTCTTGAAGGGCCAGGTTAAGTAAGATACAGCAACAGTTCTTTACTTTGTCCCGATTTCCAAAACAGTATGGAGCAAAAAATTAAAGGGAAGAACAGGCATTGCCACCTACTACAAGAGTTCATCTGTCTGGTTTTTTGCATCATGTGCATTTGCTTTTGTCAGTGAATGACAAGAATTGGCAGGAATCCAGCTCAACAGAGAAACGCTATATCCAGCTGAGTGAGACATCTATGGAGAGCCTGCTACATTCTGCATCCTTAACTCTGAAAGAACTGGAGATACCCCGAGAGAAACTCTCACCAAGCACCTGGCAGCTGATAAAACAAGGCCGCTATGGGAGCATCTACAGAGCACAATTGGAAACTGGGGACCCTGGGAAGACTAAGACTGTAGTATTGAAAGCCTTACAAGGTAAGGCACATGGCCAGGATCCCCTTTGGTATAGATCTCTGTATCAAAGACATGATGCTGGGCAGAATCGGCAGTCATTACTGGGCAAGAATAAGCTGTTTTCAGTATCACGTTAGCTAGTCAGAGTAGCCTTTTGGTGGGAGTGTCTTGACTAAAGAAGATTGCTGTTCATGTTGATTTTAAGCTATGCACCCAGTTCTTTGCTGCTTCCATTTGGGGGCTTTTTGGTGGTTTTTGTTGTTGTTGTTGGTGGTGGTGGTGGTTTTGTTTATTTGTTTTGTTTTGGGGTTCTTTTTGTTCCTTCAGACCTGACTAGTCCTCAGGAAGTAAAGGATTTCCTGGGAAGGATTAAATTCCATCAAAATCTTGGCCATCATGAGAACCTGGTTGAATTGCTTGGATGCTGTGTAGGCCAGCTCCCACTTTATATGATTATGGAAGATGTGTCTCTTGGTGACCTGTTGACATTTCTATGGACGTGTCGGAAGGTGAGTCAAAAGGAGCAATTATATATCTTCTTAAATTCCTTAGGTACAAATCTATCCATAAGTCGTAGTCCATAAGTCATAGATGATTCTTTTCATCTCTCAGTGCATCCCTCTATATCAGTCTAAACTATTTCCATCCACCTAAGAAGTTCTACACAAGTCTAAACTGGAATAAAATTGGTGGATATCTGGATTGAGATGATATAGTTTGGAAGAAGTTGATATACTTTTGTAAAGCTAAGTCCTACTTTGCAGACCATTGGAGTTCCTTGAAGGGTATAGCAGGCACTGGAATATGAGTGAGAGTTGATACAGCTACCTGAATTTCTAAAAAGTTTTAAAAGTTTCACTCCAAGGGCTTTTAAGAAAGCAGAGCAGTTACAACACCAGGGAGAAGGTCACAGAATCATAGAATCATCTACGTTGGAAGGGACCTTTAAGATCTTCAAGTC
Organism: Chroicocephalus ridibundus; assembly: GCF_963924245.1. Taxonomy (NCBI): domain Eukaryota; kingdom Metazoa; phylum Chordata; class Aves; order Charadriiformes; family Laridae; genus Chroicocephalus; species Chroicocephalus ridibundus. The sequence goes on from NC_086284.1 coordinate 141,549,337, forward strand.
CAACCATAACCTAACGCTGCCAAAACTACCACTAAACCATGTACCTAGGCACCACATCTACACGTCTTTTAAATACTTCCAGGGATGGTGATTCAACCATTTCCCTGGGCAGCCTGTTCCAATGTTTGATAACCCTTTCTGTGAAAAAATTTTTCCTAATATCCAATCTAAACCTCCCTCCTCAATGGCATAACTTGAGGCCATTTCCTCTTGTTACTTGCCTCGCCTTGTTACTCCCTCGCCTGTTACTTGGGAGAAGAGACCGACCCCCACCTCACTACAACCTGCTTTCAGGTAGTTGTAGAGAGCAGTAAGGTCTCCCCTCAGCCTGCTTTTCTCGAGGCTAAAGAACCCCAGTTCCTTCAGCTGTTCCTCATAAGACTTGTTCTCTAGACCCCTCACTAGCTTTGTTGCTCTCCTCTGGACTCTCTCCAGAATCTCAATGTTTTTCTTGTAGTAAGTGGCCCAAAACTGAACATTGAATGATAACCAATTGATTAAAAGACAGGAAACAGAGCGTAAGACTGAAAGGTTGGTACTTGCACTGGAGGGAGGTCACCCATGTAGGACTTGGTGCTGTTCATTGCATGTATCAGTGTCATGGTTTAGCCTCAGATGGTAACAAAGAACCACGTGCCGCTCACTCGGGCTTCCCCAATATGGGAAGAATCAGAAGAAAAAGGTGAAACTCTTGGGTTGAGACAAAAGCAGTTTAATAGAACAGCAAAGGGAACAAGAAAACAACAACAATAACACAGACAGAGGAATATACAAACACGATTATGGAACTGCCACTCCTAGCCGCTCACCAACCGGACCCAGAATGCCCCAGCCTGCTCCAAGCGGCGACTTCCTGCCCCCTCCCCCGGGCAGCTCAGGGTGGGCATGGCTCACATGGCATGGGATACCTGTGTCTCTGCCGGAGCCTGGGGAGAATAAACCCTACCCCTGCTGGAACCAGGACCCTTATTCCATACCATTTTTGCCATGCCCAGATCTTACAGGTTCCAATGAATTGCCACCACTTGCCCCTGTCATATATATATATACACATATATATTCATGCAGATATAATGCCCTTAGTTTATGGGCCATCCCTCCAAAGTGTCCGTTGAGTTCATTTAATCCATGGCTTTGGGCTCCCTCTGTTAGAACAGTCTCTCAGGGCAGAAGAGATGCCGTGTGGTGCTGGCCTGTTGCATGCTGTATTTTCGGAGCTTGTGACTGGTGCACCCGGTGTGGCTCATGCACACAGTCCGTGGGCTGAAGATATAGATCTTGAGGAAGTTGCTGGGCACCAGCTGCTGAGGCCTGTTCTGATCCCATGACCGCTGTGCTTTACTCAATTTTTCATCAAAGTCCATCTGTCCTTAATTTGTGTGATTCTTACTGTAGTACATCTGATAGCAATTATAGTAACGAGGATATACAGTGACAGTGTTACTTAGCAATCAACAACACACAATTTGATTCATTGGCTATTCTCACCCAAACTCAGATCCCCATGAGGTACACATCGGACCTCCCCATCCTTCTGCATCACCCACCAAGTGCACCCAGGTCCTTGGGCAAAAGCAATCCCACAGATGTGTTTGCCTTTGCCTGAGGCAGGACTAACCCAGACTGTCTTCCCTAACATATTCTTCATGTGCACTACAGGGACTTTATCCCCTTCTGCAGTACGTGGAAGTTTTGATTGGGCAGGGCCAGCCCGATTGGTAGGTGCCCTGGTGTTAACTAGCCAGGTAGCTTTTGCTAAATGTGCATCCCAATGTTTTAAAGTCCCACCACCCATTGCTCTCAGTGTAGTTTTTAACAGTCCATTGTATCATTCTTTCTTCCCAGAGGCTGGTGCGTGATATGGGATGTGATACACCCACTCAATACCATGCTCTTTGGCCCAGGTGTCTATGAGGCTGTTTCGGAAATGAGTCCCGTTGTCCGACTCAATTCTCTCTGGGCTACCATGTTGCCATAGGACTTGCTTTTCAAGGCCCACAGTTGCGTTCCGGGCAGTGGCATGGGGCACAGGGTATGTTTCCAGCCATCCAGTGGTTGATTCCACCATTGTGAGCACATGGCGCTTGCCTTGACGGGTTTGTTCAGTGTGATATAATCAATCTGCTAGGCCTCCCCATATTTATATTTCAGCCATCGCCCTCCATACCAAAGAGGCTTTAACAGCTTGGCTTGCTTGATTGCAGCGCATGTCTCACATTCATGGATGACCTGTGCAATGGTGTCCATGGTCAAGTCCACCCCTCGGTCACGAGCCCATCTATATGTTGCATCTCTCCCTTGATGGCCTGAGGAGTCATGGGCCCACCGAGGTATGAATAGTTCACCCTTATGTTGCAAGTCCAGATACACCTGACCCACTTCAATCCTAGCAGCCCAATCCACTTGCTGGTTGTTCTGATGTTCCTCCGTGGCCCGATTCTTCGGTACATGGGCGTCTACATTGCATACTTTCACAAACAGATTCTCTATCCGGGCAGCAATATCTTGCCATAGTTCAGCAGCGCAGATGGGTTTGCCTCTGCGCTGCCAGTTGCCCCGCTTCCACTGCTGTAACCACCCCCACAGAGCATTTGCCACCATCCATGAGTCAGTGTAGAGATAAAGTACTGGCCATTTTTCTCGCTCAGCAATGTCCAAAGCCAGCTGAATGGCTTTCACCTCTGCAAACTGGCTCGATTCACCCTGTCCCTCACTGGCTTCTGCAACTTGTCATGTAGGACTCCACATAGCAGCCTTCCACTTTCAGTGGTTTCCCACAATCCGGTAGGACCCATCAGTGAAGAGGGCATATTTCTTCTCATTTTCTGGCAGTTTATTATATGGTGGGGCCTCTTCCACATGCGTCACCTCCTCCTCTGGTGACATTCCGAAATCCTTGCTTTCTGGCCAGTCCATGATCACTTCCAGAATTCCTGGGCGACTGGGGTTTCCCATTTGAGTTCGCTGTGTGATCAGTGCAATCCACTTACTCCATGTAGCATCAGTTGCATGATGTGTGGTGGGGACCCTTTCTTTGAACATCCAGCCCAGCACCGGCAGTCGAGGTGCTAAGAGGAGCTGGGCTTCTCTACCATCCACTTCCAAAGCAGCTCGAACCCCTTCATATGCTGCCAATATCTCTTTTTCTGTTGGAGTGTAGCAGGCTTCGGATCCTCTGTATCCCTGACTCCAAAACCCTAGGGGTCGACCTCGGGTCTCCCCTGGTGCTTTCTGCCAGAGGCTCCAGGTAGGGCCATTCTCTCCGGCTGCGGTGTAGAGCACATTATTAACATCTTGTCCTGCCCAGACTGGCCCCAGGGCCACTGCATGGACTATTTCCTGTTTGATTTGTTCAAAAGCTTGTCATTGCTCAGGACCCCATTTAAAATCGTTCTTCTTCCGGGTTACTTGATACAGAGGGCTTACAATTAGACTGTAATCTGGGATATGCATTCTCCAAAAACCCACAATGCCTAAGAAAGCTTGTGTTTCCTTTTTACTAGTTGGTGGAGACATAGCTGCTATTTTGTTGATCACATCCATTGGGATCTGGCGTCCCAATGGTGTTTCTGCTGACCTCAGAAATACGGCATCCATCTTGCCATTTTATTCCTAAAAACTGGATCTCCTGCACAGGTCCCTTGACCTTACTTCGTTTTATGGCAAAACCAGCTTTCAGAAGGATTCAGACTATTTTATTCCCTTTCTCAAAAACTTCTTCTGCTGTGTTTCCCCATACGATGATGTCGTCAATGTATTGCAGATGTTCTGGAGCTTCACCCTGCTCCAGTGCAGTCTGGATCAGTCCATGGCAAATGGTGGGGCTGTGTTTCCACCCCTGGGGCAGTCAATTCCAGGTGTATTGGATGCCCCTCCAAGTGAAAGCAAACTGTGGCCTGCACTCTGCTGCCAAAGGGATTGAGAAGAATGCATTAGCTATATCAGTTGTGACATACCACTTGGCTGCCTTGTACTCCAGTTTGTACTGGAGTTCTAGCATGTCCGGCATGGCAGCACTCAGCGGTGGCATGACTTCATTCAGGCCACGATAGTCTACAGTTAGCCTCCACTCTCCATTAGATTTTCACATCGGCCATATAGGACTGTTAAAGGGTGAGCGAGTCTTGCTGATCACTCCTTGAACCTCTAGTTGATGAACCAGTTTTTGGATGGGAATCAGAGAGTCTCAGTGCGCTATTGCCGCCGATGCACCGTTGTGGTAGCAATCGGCACCTGTTGTTCTTCGACCCTCAACAACCCCACAACAGAAGAGTTCTCCGAGAGACCAGGCAAGGTGGACAACTGTTTAACTTCCTCCGTCTCCAAGGCAACTATGCAAAAGGCCCACTGGTCCCCTTTTGGGTCCTTGAAATACCCTCTCCTGAGGTAATCTATACCAAGGATGCATGGAGCCTCTGGGCCAGTCACAATGGGATGTTTTTCCCACTCATTCCCAGTTAGGCTCACTTCCGCCTCCAGTACAGTCAACTCTTGGGATCCCCCTGTGACCCTAGAAATACAAATGGGTTCTGCCCCTCTGTAGCTTGATGGTATTAAAGTACACTGCGCACCCATGTCCACTAGAGCCTTATACTCCTGTGGGTCTGATGTGCCAGGCCATCGAATCCACACCGTCCAATAAACCCGGTTGTCCCTTTCCCTGACCTGGCCAGAGGCAGGGCCCCTCTAATCCTGGTTATAGTATCCATTACTCACTTCTTGCAGAAATGACTTGGAAGTTCCTTCAAGAGGATCAGAAGCACGATCAGGCCTTCTGCTCTGTCTGGGGAACTGCCCACTGGAAACTGGGGCGGCACTTTTCCTGGAGGGATCCCCTTTTGTGGTTGTTCTTCCTTGCAACTCCTGTACCTGTGTCCGCAGGGTCGAAGTAGGTTGTCCATCCCACTGCCTCATGTCCTCCCTGTGGTCCCGCAGGTAGAACCACAGGGTGCCTCGTGGTGTGTACCCTCTGTACTCTCTCTCTTGAGTGGGGAAAACGCCTGCTCCTAAGAGCTGAGATGCTGGCCCATATAGGTGGGGAGTAGGACGTGGTCTCTTCAAGTTGCTGGATCTTCTGGGACAGTTTCTCCACAGCTGAGACAAGGGGGGAAGAGAAACTTCCTTCGTATTGCTGGAGATGGCCAGCCACCTCATCCACCATTGGTCCCTCTTCACCTTTACATTCCATTACTGCCAGTGAGTTGGCATATGACAATGGTGCGCTCCGTACAAACTTCCGCCACATGGGCCTTGTGCATTGCACCTCATCAGGGTCTGTGGGTAAGTCTGCATTGTCCAAGTCATAATAAATCATCTCCCACATGGCTAATTCTCTCAGGTACTGGATACCTCTTTCCACGGTAGTCCACTTTCTTGGGTGACATAGAACATCTTCACTGAAGGGGTACCTTTACCTCATGCTTGACAGGAGTCATTTCCAGAGGCTGAGGTCTTGGGTCTTCTTTCCAATGGCCTTGTCAATGCCCCCTTCCCTAGACAGGGATCCCAGCTGCCTGGCTTCCCTACCCTCTAATTCCAGGCTACTGGCCCCGTTATCCCAACACCGAAGCAGCCAGGTGACAATGTGCTCGCCTGAAAGTCAGCTAAAATCTTTTTGCATATCCCACAGCTCACTCAAGGATGGAGATTGAGTGATTATCTCTGGTTCTGCCTCTTCCTCCTGTTCTCATGATGGCCCTGGTTCATCATCATCTCTTACTAAGTGAACTGATTTCTTCATGTAGTTCTTCTTCTGTATGGGGGCAACTGATACTGACACGGGTTGGTTCCCTGGTTCAGCGGCAGTGGCTGCCACCGCGGTTGGAGTAGTGGCAGTGTCTGCCGCAGGGGTTTCAGTAGCCGCAGTGTCTGTCGCAGGGGTTGCAGTAGCCACAGTGGCTGCTGGTCTGGTCTCCATCTCTTCCCCTTGAGGGTGCTGTGTAACACTGAGCAGTGCCTGGTAGATACTGGCCAGAGCCCAGCACAGCACGGTGAGTTGTGCCTCTCTGGAATAGCCACAGCATTTTCTCTTCAGATATTCTACCACTTTATCAGGGTCCTGTAATTTTTCAGGGGTGAAGTCCCAGACCATTGGAGGTGAGAATTTCTCTAGATACCTGCCCATGCTCTCCCACATGCCGTGCCACCCCTGACTATCCAGCCTCGGAGCAGATCTCTGGGTGGTAGTCTTAAGTAGTCCTTTAACCTTAAACAAGACCTGGAACATATTCAGGAGACATAACACTAGGAACATGCTGGTTTGAGCATCCCAAGGATATTGAAAATTCTCAAAAGCCCATACCTCATACCTGACCTGAAGGAGAAAAGGGAGGCAAAAGAGCTGGGGAAAGTGTCCCCCCCTGTTTCCCCCATAGACTGGGTGTAATTATTAATAAATTCTGAGAGACGGCAACGGACAGGACAGCAATACCACATAAACGCCCCAAAGTAACTGTCTAACAAGTGATGTTATCATATCATAAGCCGATGTCGCACAGGACAGCAAAATGATAATCCTCATCCCTCTCCCAGAAGTAACAAATATCACCGCAGGGAGTACATAAGCCATATAGCAATTCACATAACACAGCCATGAGAATAAACCAAGCAACATGGTGACCAGCGACTATTTACCTAATACAATAAACGCATACAACAAATTGTTTTTTTCAAGCTCTAGTTGGATTCTGTCGTTATCTCAACCCTTCGAGCCCCATGTTGGGCGCCGAAAGGACTGTCGTGGTTTAGCCTCAGATGGCAACAAAGAATCACGTGCCGCTCGCTCGGGCCTTCCCAATATGGGAAGAATCATAAGAAAAAGGCAAAACTCTTGGGTTGAGACAAAGGCAGTTTAACAGAACAGCAAAGGGAACAACAACAACAATAACACGGACAGAGGAATATACAAACACGGTTATGGAACTCACCGACCGGACCTGGGATGCCCCAGCCCGCTCCAAGCAGCGACTTCCTGCCCCCTCCCCCGGCAGCTCAGGGTGGGCATGGCTCACATGGCATGGGATACCTGTGTCCCTGCCAGAGCCTGGGAAGAATGAACCCTATCCCTGCCAGAACCAGGACATTCAATAACCTAAAAAATGGGATGACAGTGAGATGATGATGGTTCCTGATGATTCCAGCCAGTAAAGGTCAGGGCTGACCCTGAGGAAGACTGAGAGGCAAACAAATGGAGGTGGTCCTTCATGGAGTAGGGTGTAGACTAATGGAATTCCTTGCCACTGACTGCTGTGGATACTGAAACTTTACATGGGTTCAAGACAAGACTGAGAACATTCATGGAAGATAACCTTTCAGAGGTTGCTGAACATGTTGAAACCATAACCATCTCAGGAAGTTCCTTAAATTGAAAATAGTTGGGGGCTGGAAAACAACACAGGGAAACACTGTGTGCTTACCTTATTCTTTTTCTCTCATCTGGGCATCCAACTAGGGTCACTGTTACAGGCCGGCTAGTAAGAGAGACAGACTGTTAGTCTCATACCAGATAACCGTTCATATGTTATAACTATGCTTTTCTACTCATCAGTCTAATTTATAATATATCTTTCATTCATCTGTATGGATTGTCAGTCTCCACTGTTATTCTGCCCATTTCTGTCTAACCTATTAATCTCTTCTCCACGCTTCAGTTTACCCACCTGTAGTCTCTATGTACTTGTCTTACACATTACACCATCCATCCATCATCACCCATCCATGTACCCTTATATTTCAGACAATTTGTGACCAATTGTGAAATTAGCTGAGGGACCATAAGATTAGATAGTACTTATTTTATTATATTAGAAGAAAACATTCCCCAGTACCCTACAGCTATGGCATTTGTATGAACCAAGGTCTGCTCTTTTGCCTCTAGGATGTAATGACAATCGATGGTATCCCCTATGATCTTACTGAGAGGCAAGTGTATGAAGTTGGACATCAGGTTGCCGCAGCTCTGGTAAGTCTGCTCACATTCGCTGCAGTTTTTTGTTCTTGTTTGCTTGCAACACAAGTCTGTATGGTGGCCTAAGTCTTCTTGGCCTGAGCACTGAGAATGTGCTTTGTTAAAACTGAGCGAAATATGCTTGCATTATTTGGGTGAGCATACACCCCTATTCCACAGCGTGGAAGACAGGCATAAACTAAGTGAAAATTCATATAAATGAAAATTAATTTAAAAATGATCACAGTCTCTTTCTTTTCCAAATTTCTAGGCTTACCTTGAACAGAAGAAGTTGTTCCACGGAGACATTGCTGCCAGGAATGTCCTCCTCCATCACAACTTCACTGCTAAGCTCTGTGGTTTGGGTCTGGCCTATGAAACTCACACATATGGTGCCAACTCAGTCACACAGATTGTGCCAGTCAAGTGGCAGGCACCAGAGCGGCTCCTGAAGAAACCCCCCAGCATCAAGGCAGACATGTATGATTTCATTTTTGGACTCAAAGTTCATCTGTCTGTCAGGCCTGTCTCTTTCACTCCTTTATGTATCATTTCATGTTCTGAAATTCACAGTAAGGCATATCTAGTCTCAGCATAAGGCTCCACTTTATAGCTCGTACCTTCTCTTCTTATTCTGCAGGTCATGCCTAGTTGTTTGTATGTACTGAAGCTAGCTAGCTAGCTGGAATGGGAACTTATCATTGCTTTGTTTTCTTTTCTTGCAGATGGTCTTTTGGAATTCTACTGTATGAGATGATTACATTAGGTAAGAAGATTTAATGGTCATTAAAAAAATAAGTAAGGAAGCAGCAAATTTAACAAGACTTAAAATCTCAAATTTTAGAATGTGAAGTTGGGCCATTTAAATAAGCATCCAGTTTTTTCCAACTTGCAAAGTCTTGACAATTCCTTTCAGACTTTGTTTCAGCGTGAACTGTGGAAGGAAAAAAAATGGCCTGTGGTAGGCAAGGAAGGCCTTCTTACACAGAAGCTGCTATCTTATAGTTTTTCTACTGTTACTCCTTTTGCCCTTCTAGGAGCTCCACCATATCCTGAGGTGCCACCTTCTGACATTTTACCATACCTGCAGAGACAGAACATTATGAAGCAGCCCTCAACCTGCCAGCAAGCCATGTAAGCCACTTGCTTTATGGACAATTGAACCTGAGATCTGCAGAGCTAAATGGAAGTGAGACATAAAAAACTAGATCTTAGAGAAGATCTCTAAGTCTAGACCATACAAAACAGTAACCTGTTAATCTGAAAAGATTTGTTCTCACAAGTCTGCCACATCTGCTTAATGGATTCGGCTGCATGAAACCTTGATTGCCAAAACCTTTCTTTACCGCTTTTGAAAACTGCTCTTGTTTCAGTTTCCTTGTCTGCCTTTGCATTTTGTTGCTCCACTGCTTCCCTGCAAGGTGAAGGGCTATTCTGGAATAATCTTTCTCCTCTAAGTTGCGGGGTTCTCCCTGAAATGAACAAAGCATCTGCAGGGAATATCTAAGGCATTATATTTCTTTTTGTGAACACATAATTTCTTTTAATATTCAGAGCCTTTTTCTTCCATAATGCTGTTTCAAAAGGAAATACCAAACAATCTTTTTCCCTTTTCCCATACTGCCAGTTTACTTCCTGGCGAATAACTGCATGTCTTTGTCCCCCCACATTATTGCGTGGTTGCAAATTTCAAAGGGTCATTGAAAGAACTTCATATGAAGCATAAAAAGAGAAGGTCTCTAGGCATTTTAAGTATGAGATGACTTGACTGTAGTAAAATTTTGCGTTGGTGCTTCTCATTCCCAGTGCTTCCCTACTTCTCCATCTTACAGGTACAACATCATGAAGTCCTGCTGGCAGTGGAGTGCAACTAACCGGCCTTCTCCAGCAGCCCTGATGCAGTCCCTCCAAACAGCTGTAAAGACAAGCAATGACCACGCAGTACTGCAGGTGCCTGAGCTGGTGGTGCCTGAACTCTATGCTAATGTCGCTGGTGTTCATGTGCACAGTCTAGTGAGTGAATACACTGTACTCTGAAGGACCCTTTCACATGTTGGTAAAGGAGAAGCCTCTGAGTTTGCCCTTTCTAGACACTTTGCAAGCTCAGAATGAGGTGTGTCTGTTGGAAGGGATCTCTGTTCTTAAACACATTATATATATATCAGATCGCCCCTCCATGCCAGAAGCAACAAACTATTATCGTTACTATTATTAAATCAACCTGTTGATGTCATTCTGCCAGTGGTCATTTGGGAGCAAAATGGGTTTAGGAAGCTCTAGAAAATGTAATGAGAAACTTGAGTTAAAGGAATGTATTGGGTTTGTGTGACAAGGTTTTGGTAGCAAGGGGGCTACAGGGGTGTCTTCTGGAAGAAGATACCAGAAGCTTCCCTCACGCCCGATAGAGCCAGTTCCAGCCGGCTCCAAGACAAACCTGCTGCTGGCCAAAGCTGAGGCCGTCACCGACATTGGTAGCACCTCTGTGATAACATATTTAAGACGTGTTAAAAAATACTGCACAACAGCGGCTGGAAGAGAGGAGTGACAATGTGTGAGAGAAGCAGCCCTGCAGACACCAAGGTCAGTGAAGGAGAGGGAGGAGGCGCTGCATGTGCTGGAGCAGACATTCCCCTGCATCTGCATGGTGAAGACCATGGTGAGTCAGGCTGTCCCCCTGCAGCCCATGGAGGTTAACGGTGGAGCGGATATCCGCCTGCAGCCCATGGAGGACCCCATGCTGGAGCAGGTGGATGCACCTGAAGGAGGCTGTGACCCTGTGTGAAGCCCCATGCCAGAGCAGACTCCTGGCAGAACCTGTGGCGCTGTGGAGAGGACCCCACACTGGAGCAGGTTTGCTGGCAGGACTTGTGATCCTGTGGGGGACCCACGCTGGAGCAGCCTGCCCCTGAAGGGCTGCACCATATGGAAAGGATGCATGCTGGAGCAGTTGGTAAACAACTGCAGCCCGTGGGAAGGACCCACCCACTTTGGAAAAGTTCATGGAAGAGTGTCCCCTGTGGGAGGGACACCACACTGGAGCAAGGGAAGAGTGTGAGGAGGAAGGAGCAGAAGAGAAAACGTGTGATGAACTGACTGCAACCTCCATTCCCCTGCACTACTGGAGGGGAGGAGCTAGAGAAAATCGGGGGTTAAGCTGAGCTGGGGAAGAAGGGATGTGAGGGAAGGTGTTTTAAGATTTGTTTTTATTTCTCATTATCCTACTCTGATTTTGATTGGCAATAAATTAAATTTATTTTCCCAAGTCGAGTCTGTTTTGTCTGGGATTGTAATTGGTGAGTGATCTCTCTGTCCTTATCTTGATCCATGAGCTTTTCATCATATTTTCTCTCCCCTGTCCAGCTGAGGAGGGGGAGTCATAGAGCAGCTTTGGTGGGCACCTGGCAGCCAGCCAGGGTCAACCCACCACAAGGAGGTTTCTGGAAATCTCTCACCATAACTTTGTGTCCCAGGAAACTGCATCAGTTGGGTATTCAAAAGAGGAGATGTCTTGGGGAATATGCTATGGGGCACAGCCCTATAGGAAAAAGTGTACATAATAGATTATACATGCATAGTTTCCTGTCTATTCACTAAGGACCTATTCAAGACTGTTGTGTTCTTGCCTTTTAAGTGTTCCATAAATATCTGGGATTTCCCCAGTGCTTTATAACCTTAACTTTCCACAGGAGAATGGGTACTGTATTTAAAAACCAAAACCAAAACCAAAACCAAAACCTTGCATATCTATGGATGCAGAAGTTGTTACATTAATGTAATACATCTTCATGTAGAGCGTACCTTCCCTGTAGTAGCAGTGGGCTCAAGCGTGTACTCCAAGACAAAAGGCCTATTATCCCATGCTCCTCTCAGGAAAAAGTCCTTACAGACCTGAATTTCCCAGGGATCATCCTTAACCAGTCATTCCTTTGAGCAGAGCAGCTCATTGGTTCATTCGTGTGCCTCTCTTTTGAGTTGCTAATTGCTGGGTTAATTATTTTTGGTTTTTTGGAGAAATCTGTCCATGGTTATCATAACTACTATGAAAATAGTGTGTAAATGTTAAGAGTACACCAAATAAGAAAGGCTGGTCTACAGTAAAAACAACATATGATGAGAATAAGCATGCATAGCCACATTGTTGTGTGATTATGGTGAGAATATACTGTAGACTGTGTTCACCTCTGTGGTGACACCATTGCTGTATGACTTCTGCAGTAAGGATCTGGATATCAGACATCACCTCCATAGCTACCCTATGACAAGTGTGTTACTGTGATAACAGGGCTACTTCAAGGTCTCGCATATGAACAACACAGATAACTTTGGTAATCACATGGAAGATATGAACTTGTGCCTAGTGAGCTGCTGAATAGGAACTCAAGATTCAGCTTAAAACAGTGTGAGAAATTTTTTGTATTTAGTTGTCTTGTAAGCCATTTATGTGCCATGCATTAGTCAGTGGCTATGTTTTAATGTGAGTTCCAGGCTTGTTTCCACTAAAGATTTCAATGACTAGGGTTGTTGCACTGGTGATTTGTGTGAGTGCTCATGATTTGACTATTCAGGTTATGAGCAGGCTCTGGCTGTGCCAGTGCTATTGCAGAAATTGTGGAAAGAGCAGTGCCTATGCTAAGGCTTGCCCTAGGAAAGCTGAAGTCCCCATGGAAATACATCTGTCTTCAGTGTCTGCCTGGAACAGGGGCAAGTCTCTCTAAAAAGAGCGCGGTTTTTGCTTGTTCAGTATTTATAATATAAGCTGCACAAAGCTTATCTGAAAGTATTTTGCCATTGACTTTAATGAACATGCAAACTTTGTAAAAAATCAGAGGCACCTGAAGTTGTGAACATTTTTCCTTCACTTCAAAAGAAGCAGAATCAGTCTGTGAAACAAATTTTCTCACATGACTTCTACTGTTTGTGGCCTTAATTTTTTTTCCCTCTTAATTATTTTCACACTTAGAGCAATAAAGGTTCCTGTAAAAAAAAAGAAAAAAAGAATAAACGCACATTAAAGGAATAGTTTTACTGTTCTGTGTGAAGAGTGGATTCAATGTTCGCTCAGTAGCCCTCCAATTAGCATGACCCTCATCTGTATTTGAAGTTGCAGGGCATAGCGACCCACAAAAGGCTAATTGCAGTCAGTTATATTCATTAGGTTTCATTCTTTCGTGTAGTTGAATCCCTGATCATTTCAGCACAAGTTGCAGGCCTGCAGCATCCTACAAAACCAAAATTAGTTATGTTAGTCATGTAGGATACAAAGCTGAAAACTGATGTTGTGAAAAAAGCTAAACGATGGCTCTTCTAAAGGGCAATATTTACCCTGAAGGAAGTCTTCAACCATCACTTTAAATATTAAACATATATCGCTGTAAAAAGGAGCTTAGATTCTGGTTTCCGTCAAAATTTATTGGTCTTCTTCCAAAGACCACGTTAAGAAGTTTTCCCTTTTAAATGCAAAATAGCACGAATGGAATGGTTGCTTTTCTTATATCACTTAGGCTTTGTAAGAAACTATGTTTCCATCCAGAAATGAAAGCAATGTTAGTTCATACAGAACAAATATCACCACCATACAGCGGAACATTGCAAACTCCATTCAGAGGTGCTCAGTTAGCTTTCTGGCTTTTCTTATGGTGTTGGCTAATCGCCACCTTAATGTCCATAACGACTATTGGTGTAAATCTGGCTTGAAGAATTGGAACATCTTCTTTCCAAAATGCTAAAATGATAAGATGCTCTTGTCTTTCCCTTGCTTAAAAACAGGTTCAAAGCTACCCGGTAATTTTTTTTTTGTTTTGGTGAATAAACTATTCATTAAAAAAAACCCCACATTTGCTTAGTTCATACCTCCCACCCAAGAATGGGATATTCTCAAAGGTCTTGCCCGCGAAAGGTGGGTGTGTTTCAGATACGAAATACAATCCCAGAACCGTGAACAGCATCCGTAGCGCTGCTGCAGACCTGATGAATAATGCACAGGGCTACATAGGGAGCTTTGTTAAACGGAGAGACAAACGTGACAAATGCATCACTGTTCTCAAAGCTCCCTATCTTGTTACATCGCAGAAAGCCATGTTCTGGTTTACACCAATCCTCATATTTTGTTTCTGTTATCAAAGCTCCGATCAAGGGAATCCGCGGGAATTCAGGATGCCGAGCACCTCACAGCCTCTAAGAAAAGATCTGCTTTAGTTTCCCCTGAGATCAAGCCTGTGCCAAGACCCTGCTTATGAACTTGTCCACAGAAAGTTATTTTCCTGCTATATGATAAGGTCTAAGTTTAATTTCGTTCCAGTAAAGTGGCTTGATTCTCAATGTGAGCATTCTTATTCTGGTTTGACTGCCTTTTCCCCAGGTTAGTTTATATAGATTTGGAAGTGGCTGAATCTAAATCAGGTTAAATTTTATAGTGGCACAAAGGAATTATACGTGTGGAGTTACCCTAGTTTAACTACCCTTCATGCTAGTTAAAGTGGTCTGTGTACTCTCCCTAAATTCTTAGGATCAGTGTAGACTCGAGGGCCTGTGAAAATTTTTCTCAGTTGTATCATGGAGAAGCCTGGGGTTTTAGTGGAAGACTTTGTTTTATTTGTTTGATTGGAGTATCTTGGTCCCATGAAAAATGTTGACTTTTTATTATTATGTTGACATTTTCTCCAAGATGGCAGGGCCCTCTGCATAATTCAGTCAGTCCCCGTGGACTTAGTGTGAAGCAGAGGAGCCGCAGCTCCTGCAGGGCTTGCAGAATGGGCTTTGCACCTGGACTTTACCTCTCTGATTTGCAATACCTCTATCGGATAATTTGCCATCACTGAAAGCGTGAGTTTACTGTTTCTTTGAAACAAACCTTTTTACTCTCTCCATGGTGATGCCCTAGGCTCGGGGTGTAAAACTGGAAGCTTTTTTTCCGAGAGAAGACTTCCTCCACCTGGAACAAATGCAGGGAACCAACACAGCTATTGCATTGGGGTCTCCTGAACCTTTGAAGCCATGACAGCAAGACCCCCTGCCTGAGCCGGTTAGGTCTGCTGAGAGGTATCGAGTGTGCGGGTCAGCAGCGGCTGCCTCCCCTCACTCTACGCTCGTCTGATTATGAGTTTGCCCAGCCTTACTTCTGACAGGACAAGGAAGGAACAGGTTAGTGCGGTAGCACGCAAATCGTGTCTACACGAGTCTTTATTTGACTCACATTCAATGGCACCCACTTATACAGGATCGGCGATTGGAAAAGGGTCAATCGTTTCACCATCCTTCTCAAATGTAGGCGTAGCTTGTCTTTCACTACAGATGAAAGTTTATCTCTGATACCTGCCTTCTCCGGCCATTTGATCGTCTTTTCAGTGAGAGACTGAATTAGCATCAATAGCTTTCCTAAGGATGAGAAAGTTCTGTCCAGTGCAGGCAGAGGGAAAAAAATGCTTATGGTCCAAAAAGCGACAACAGACAGGATGCATGGATACTAAATATTCATGATGCGGTTTGGCTTCACCACGCTTGCAATTCCCTGAAACCACAGATGAGTCATTAGCTTTTTAAGAGTCTTTTTGAACTCTCTAGGCCTTCTTAAATCTTTTTCCTGCTACAGTGGGCATGTGGCAAGGGACTCCCATTTAAACACATGGAAAAGAGATACTGCAGTGCTCTTACTAGCTCTTCTGTGGTCACAGAATTGCTTTTTTGGTGAGAGTTGCAGTTTTGTCATGAGGATGTGAGAGTGCATTCATTTATGCTATCTCCTACAGCTTGTGGTTTTATTTATAGCAGGTGCTGCACTATCAAGAAATAGTGATAATTCCAAAAAAACCTACCGAAACTATACAAGATACATAAAATTGCTAATTTTTTCACGTTAGTTAGTCTCATATTTATAGGATGCTTTAACGTGTCTTTCTACCTATGAGAAAAGGAGAAGGTGGCCTGGGGTTTTCCTCTTGCCTTGTTTTTAAACAGCCTCCATTGTCATCCACTTCTGCGAGGGGCATTTTACTCCCGTAGCTTTGTGTTTTACACGAGAGGTGTTGCTCTTCTGTTCCCGTGTCAGCATACCTTCACACAAAGCACATTACAGCCATAGCTCAGAAGTTACAAGCTCGTTTACCTTGCAAGCTTATTGCCAGTTTTTCACCAGCGCTTTACATCTGTTTTACTTTCCCCTGCTGCCATCGCCCTGCATATTTTGCTCTTTGTTTGTCTTTGCTGGAGCAGCCCTTGCTGTCAGAGCTGCTGCGAGGTGGCGTCTGAATAACAGGATCAGTCATGCTTCACTGCAGCAGTCGCTGTCGCTGAGGCAGGGGAAGTTTCTCACAGGTCAGACCAAATGGACACCAAAAAAAACCCCTTGTTGCAGGGTTACGGGTGCCTTTAGTTCACATGGGTTCCTGAAGGATGCCAGCATGGTTTCTGGTATAAGAAAGAGGCAGCAACGTGGTAAAACCCAGACCTATCCCACGGGCTGCAGTGTTTACCCGTGTTTCCCTCCAGTTGCTGCAGCGGGTTGTCTGGCAGGACTGACTGGTCTTACCACATCTCCCCTCTGGTAGACTACCTTAAAATGTAGAATTAATGCTGCGATGCAAGAGGAGGACCTGACTGTACGTCTGATTTTATTTAGGTGCACCTGTGAATACGAATACAATTAAAACCAACTCCGTATGCAGTTGGTTCATACAATTCGGGTAACAGCAGTATCTGTTCTGTCTGGTAATACAAGAGGAACCCTGCCACTTCTCAACTGCGGAACGAATTGAGATATTTCTGTTTCTTTTTCTGCGTCATCGCACGTTCATACTGATTCGGTGGAGCCCTTTTCTAACCGACCCTCTGGGCCATTGTTAGGTTTCTATCCACTGTCTGAAACTGGTAATTCATAAGCACAACTATGCTAGTTTGGTGATGTTCATGGGAATGTTTGAGTCTTTTGTGGCTTAGAACTTGCTATCCGACAATTTTTTTCCAAATGTTAATGAATGTTAACGAAGACTGTGGCATCCATGAGCTCCACAACCACCAGGTCTGATGCAGCCTCTCAGACGGAGCTCCTGTGGGAACCTGCTGCCACCCAGACATCGGGCTGTAGGTCGTGCCCTGCTCTCACGCCGGGGTCGGATGGCAGTGATGGGCACGCCTGTGGGAGATGTGCCCAGATAGAGGAACTCCTCCGATCAGTGATGGAGCTCAGGGAGGAGGTACGTAGGTTGAGGAGCATCAGGGAATGCAAGAGGGAGATAGATTCTTGGAGTAGAATCCTGCATCCCACAACAGAAACCCAGCAGGCAGACAGAACCCCTGCAACAGAGAACTCCCTGTCCTCTCTCACCTCAGCTGAAGGTGGTGACCTGGAGGACAGGGGCCAATGGCAGGAAGTTCCTGCACGGCGCAACAGGCGCCGCACTCGAGACTGCCTGGCGAGTACCCCATCTTCCCAGGTGCTATTATTTAACAGGTACAGTGCTCTGCAGAGGAACCTGGATGATGACGAGCACGATAGTTCTCCTACCTTGGAGGCGTCAGCGAGGCCTAGTCAGACCTCCCTCTGTATCAAAACCTCTGCGGTAAAGAAGAAAAGACGGGTCCTTGTCATAGGTGACTCCCTGCTGAAGGGAGCGGAAGGCCCAATGTGCAGGCCGGAGCCGGTACATAGGGAGGTCTGTTGCCTCCCTGGGGCCTGGGTCAAGGACGTGAAGAGGATGCTTCCTTCCCTGGTACGGCCCTCGGACTACTACCCACTTTTGCTCTTTCAGGTAGGCAGCGACGAGGTAACAAGAAGAAGTCCAAGGGCAATGAAGAAAGATTTCAAGACCCTGGGACGGCTGGTCAAGGGATCGGGAGCGCAAGTTGTGTTCTCGCCTATCCCCCAGTTGTGGGGAATGACGAGGGGCTAAATAGGAGGAGCCAGCGGATCAACGCCTGGCTCCGAGCCTGGTGCTGCCGGCAGGACTTTGGGTTCTTTGATCATGGCCCGATCTACAAAACGCCTGGCCTGCTGGTAACAGGCGGGAATACCCTGACTTCCAAGGGGAAAAGGGTTCTAGGACAAGAGTTATCAGGGCTCATGTATAGGGCTTTAAACTAGATTTGAAGGGGGGTGGGGACGGTACTGGGCTTGCTGGTGAGGTGCCAGGGCGTAGTTGCTCAGCGCTCGTGGGCCAGTGTGCCAGTATTTCTGAAAGCCAGAAGGCACACCACATCTCAAGGGTCAAAACTACACACACGACTCCCTCTCTGAAATGCTTATACACCATTGCATGCAGCATGGGGAATAAGCAGGAAGAGCTGGAGATCTGTGTGCGGTTGCAGGGCCACGATCTCATGGCAACTACTGAGACATGGTGGGACAGCTCGCTTGACTGGAATGCTGTCATGGATGGCTATGTCCTTTTCAGGAAAGACAGACCAGCGAGGCGTGGTGGTGGAATTGCACCCTATGTGAGAGAGAATTTGAATGCATCGAGCTCTCACTAAGGGCGGATGACGAGAGGGTCGAGAGTTTATGGGTAAGGATTAAGGGGCAGGCAAATATGAGGGACACTGTTGTGGGTGTTTGTTACAGGCCACCTGATCAGGATGGGGAAGCTGATGAGGCTTTCTACAGACGGCTAAAGGTAGCCTTGCAATCTCAGGCCTTGGTTCTAATGGGGGACTTCAAACACCCCGATATCTGCTGGGAAGGCTACACAGCCAGGCAGGAACAGTCCAGGAGGCTCCTCCAGTGCATTGATGATAACTTCTTGACACAGGTGGTGCAGGAGCCAACAAGGAGAGGAGCACTCCTGGACCTGGTACTGACAAAGACAGAGGGACTGGTGGAGGACATTAAGGTTGGGGGCACCCTAGGTTGTAGTGATCACGAAATGATAGAGTTCAGGATCATGGGTACCACGCACAAAACAACAAGAAGTAAAATTACAACCTTAGATTTCAGGAGGGCTAACTTCAACCTCTTCAAGGAACTGCTTGGAGAGATCCCGTGGGCTAGGGCTCTGGAAGGCAAAGGGGCTCAAGAAAGCTGGTTGGTATTCAAAGACCACTTCCTCCAAGCTCAGGATTGGTGCATCCCTAAGAGAAAGAAATCAGCCAAGGGAAGCAGGAGACCTGCATGGTTGAACAGGGAGCTTCTGAAAAAGCTCAAGTGGAAGAAGGAAGTTTACAATAAGTGGAAGAGGGGACTGACCCCTTGGGAGGATTACAAGAATGCTGCCAGAGTGTGCAGGGATGAAACAAGGAAAGCCAAGGCTGCCCTGGAATTAAACCTGGCTAGGGATGTCAAGCTCAACAGGAAGGGCTTCTACAAGTATATTGGAAGCAAAAGGAAGACCAGAGAAGTTGTGGGCCCACTGTTGAATGAGACAGGAGCCATGAGAAGGCGGAGTTACTGAATGCCTTCTTTGCTTCAGACTTTACTGCTCGGCCCAGCCCTCAGGAGTCCCAGGCACTGGGGGAAGTAACGGGGAAAGAAGAAGACTTCCCTTCAGTTGAGGAGGATCGAGTGAGGGATCGATTAGATCAATTAGATATTCACAAGTCCATGGGCCCCGATGGGATGCACCCGAGAGTGCTGAGAGAGCTGGCGGAAGTCATTGCTGGGCCACTCTCCATCACCTTTGAAAGGTCCTGGAGAACATGCGAGGTGCCTGAGGACTGGAGGAAAGCCAGTGTCACTCCAGTCTTCAAAAAGGGCAAGAAGGAGGAGCCGGGGAACTACAACCTCACCTCCATCCCTGGAAAGATGATGGAACAGCTTGTTCTGGGCTTCATCTCAAGGCACGTGGAGGAAAAGAAAGCTATCAGAAGTACTCAACATGGATTCACCAAGGGGAAATCATGTCTGACTAATCTGATAGCCTTCTGTGATGGCATGACTGGATGGATAGATGAGGGGAGGGCGGTAGATGTGGTCTACCTTGACTTAAGCAAGGCCTTTGACACGGTCTCCCACAGCATCCTCATAGGGAAGCTTAGGAAGAGTGGGCTTGATGAATGGACAGTAAGGTGGATAGATAACTGGTTGAAAGACAGAGCTCAGAGGGTCGTGATTAGGGGCACAGAGTCTAGTTGGAGGTCAGTGACGAGTGGTGTTCCCCAGGGGTCAGTACTGGGTCCAATCCTCTTCAATATATTCATCAATGACCTGGGTGAAGGGATAGAGGGCACCCTCAGCAAGTTTGCTGATGACACAAAGCTGGGGTGGGGTGGATGACACACCAGAAGGCTGTGCTGCCGTACAGAGAGACCTGGACAGGCTGGAGAGTTGGGCAAAGAGGAACCTTATGAAATTCAACAAGGGCAAGTGTAGGGTGCTGCACCTGGGGAGGAATAACCCCATGCACCAGTACAGGTTGGGGGCTGACCTGCTGGAGAGCAGCTCGGTGGAAAGAGACCTGGGAGTCCTGGTGGACAACAGGATGACCATGAGCCAGCAATGTGCCCTCGTGGCCAAGAAGGCCAATGGCATCCTGGGGTGCATCAAGAAGAGTGTGGCCAGCAGGTCGAGGGAGGTCATCCTCCCCCTCTACTCTGCCTTGGTGAGGCCGCACCTGGAGTACTGTGTCCAGTTCTGGGCTCCCAGGTTCAAGAAGGACAGAGAACTGCTGGAGAGGGTGCAGCAGAGACCTACCAAGATGATGAGGGGACTGGAACACCTCTCTTATGAAGAAAGGCTGAGGGATTTGGGTCTCTTCAGTCTGGAAAAAAGACGGCTGAGGGGGGATCTTATCAACCCTTATAAATACTTAAAGGGTGGGTGTCAGGAGGATGGGGCCAGGCTCTTTTCAGTGGTGGCCAGCGACAGGACAAGAGGTAACAAGCGCAAACTTGAGCATAGGAAGTTCCACCTAAACATGAGGAGGAACTTCTTTCCTGTGAGGGTGGCAGAGCACTGGAACAGGCTGCCCAGAGAGGTGGTGGAGTCTCTGTCTCTGGAGACATTTAAAAGCCTCCTGGACGCGTTCCTGTGCAACCTGCTCTAGGTGACCCTGCTCTGCCAGGGGGGTTGGACTAGATGATCTCCAGAGGTCCCTTCCAACCCTATGATTCTATGAATGCTGTCTTGGTTTTCTTATCGTAAATTGCTTAGGATTATAATAATTTTATTTCAAATTCCACCTCCTGTGGAAATTATTTCTGTGCAGGATGTTATATTTCCCTTTGGGCATTTTGTTTTGGGTTTTTGTTTTTTTTTTCCCCAATTTTGCCCTTGGAATTTCATTTTCTTTCCTCTTTTTCTTGCAGATCTCTTCTGCAGAACTCATTCCCAAGAATCTCATATGCATATGTGGCAAGCTACTCTGAGCTGCCACCACTGACTTTCAGCAACAGTGGTTTGAGTACTATATCAAAACCATTCTTGATACAATATCACACACAAAAATACAGTAACTCTTTTTTATTTTCCATTCCACGAGCAAGCCTGTGGAATGTAATGGAGTTACAAAAAAGCTGGATTTCATATAGGCTGTCAGTAATCCAAGGACTTTTGAATATGGGTCATGTACAAAACATACCAAGAAAGCAAAAATGACTGGGAAGCATGCCTAGTATCGTCCATGACTGGACTTAGGCAAGGTGCCATTAAATCATTTGTGACTGAGGGCAAACACCCATTTTTTCAGGGCAAGTGATACATTGGAGTCAGAGAATGCGGTCACGTCTTTCCCACCGTGGCTCTGCTGCTCCTGTTAAAAATGTTGATAATTTGGTATGATCCCCTACTGCAAATCACTGTCCATTCTTGACGGGCCAATGTTGGAAGGCCATCTGACCTAGCTTTTGTTGCTGTAAGTGTAAGTTGATACACCTCAGTTGTGAATAATTGTTCCGAAAATCGTTACTGAAATCTTGCTGTGCTGTGTAGCTGGTTTTATAGCCTCTTTAAAATAGAGTTCGGTGGTTGTTGGTTTGTGCGTTGTAAGGTCCCTGCCCTGTGGTTGAGCGATAGGTGAGCAGCCAGTAGGCAGCAGATGAAGAAATGCAGTGTGGAAAGCACAATCACAGTGTTTTGTTCTGCAGGCTTCTGTACTTCTAGAGGGAATCTGACATGTGGCATTGGCACGTGAAGTACCATATCGTATCAGATAAGATGACAAGGTCTTGAAGTGTTGGGCTTTGGTAAGGAGGACACGTATCTGTAGATCCTGCAACCCATGTAGTCTCCTTTAAAGCTGAAGCAAAAATTTCTGGACTCCAGCTGTCCCAAAAGTCTCGCAACTCACAGATCTTCCTTCTTACTTCCCTCTTGGGTTTGATAAATGTTTCTTACCCAGCACTGCTTTTTTTTTTCCTGTTCCTCTTGGAGGTGCAGATTTAAAGTTCATCCTGGACTTGTTTCTGAGCTCTTAAGACTGTGTGAGCCTGCAGATCGTGAAGTGTGAGTGGGGAGGCTTAGCCTTCACCGGCAAGTGAGTGGCTGGGTGTTAAGCTGAAAAATCTTCTCCCCTGCTGCTGTTTTATGTAGCAGTGCTGGATGCTTTTGAGGAGTCCTGTGTTAGAGATCTCTTTCTCTGTATTGAAAATGCCTCTACCGTGGTATTTACAGCTGCTATCTCATCCGACACGGAAGCGCGCGTGAGGAGTGCCCCAGCCTGTGCGCAGACACACAGCCCCTGTCTCTCGGGGTTCCGGCAGCTGGCCGGCTTCCTGAAGGCTGCCTTTAAGCATGGCCCGCTTTATCACCTGGTACACTGCATTCGCAGAAATCGCTCCTTTCCAAAATATCTCTGTTCAGCCTTGACTGTGAATTTCCATTTCAAAGTATAAATTAAAAAAAAAAAAAGGTAAATGGGAAACTTGTCTTTTTGTCATGTATGGTTAATACAAAAATCTCTTACAACCGAACCAACTCACTTCACCCTGCCCTTCCCTTTTTCACCCTCTGCTTGACTTACAGTAACTAATTCTGATTTTGGGAAACTTATAGCAGATCTATGGTGTGAGATAGTGCTAGGCTCGAGCCACAACACTAACAAGGCATGTTATGAAATATTTATAATCCTGCTTAGATTAGAATTAAATAGGTGTAGATTAGTCAAGGAATCATTTCTGTCCAGACTCTAACTTTGAAGTTTTTCTTCTTGGAGCAGCTGTTGGTAGAAGTAAAGGTCTCAGCATCCAGGGTTTAAGAGCAAAACAACTGTTAAAAAGGAAGTGAAGAGCACACGTAGGATTAAAGAAGTTGACGAGATGTTCGTGGCAGATGAAGAAGATACTGTGGCTTCTTACTACCATGGGATGACCCTTGCCTACATCAAGTACCTTCAAAAGGTGCTGGATGTGTTTATCAGGAAGCTCCTTGATCACACGCTAAGTAGTATTAAGGTGACAGCAGAAGACTAAGCCCTGTCATGAGACCCAAGCTGTGCCTTTCTTCCTGCTTTCTGCAGCCTATATGAAATCCAGCTTTTTTGTAACTCCATTTATAAGTTTATAAGGGGAAAATTACTAAACAGAAGAAAATGTCTGTTGAAATACTAGAGAAAATGCCTGCCAGCCAGGGAACAAGGCCTGGGAACCAGACGCATCCTGGAGAAGCACAGCTGGCATCTTTGAAGTGCAGCTGGGTACCTAGAAAGCCAAGACAGCCTGAGATACCATCGGCAAGCACAACAAGGGACTGTAAGGGCAACTTACCATCTGGAAAGGTGAAAAACAGTCCAGCAAAAGGGGAAAAAACCCAGAGAAAGTCAGAATTGGTAACTGCTATTAGCTGTTAGAATCATAGAATCATAGAATTGCTGAGGTTGGAAGGGACCTTTAAGATCATCAAGTCCAACCTGTTCTAGATGCAAGAACAGGAAAACAGTCTGAAAAAAAAATTGGTCTGAGAGAACAGAAAACATCATCTACTGGCTGCCCCAGGTGAAAAACAGAAATTAGCTGCCTCTATTGGCTGTTCCAAGTGGTGGTGTCCTATGCCCCTTTATGTCTCTGTGATATAGAAATGACTTATTTTTACACAAAATGGAGCCTCTGTCTCTGCGAACTTCCCATCCTGCATGTACTTTTCCTTTTCCTAAGCAGGCTGAATTCCCTGCACGAACTTTTCTATGAGATCTCCTAGACAAGTTATTGGGCCATCACCAGGGACACCTGACTAACTCCTATCTCCATGACGTGGATCACCTTTGAAGTGAGCCTCTGTCTTGTTTTATTGGGTTGGTTTTATTTGGTCCCACTTGTGATGTTCCTAGTAACCTGAAAAACTAAGTATATAGTTAGAATATATAGAACCATTGAACCATAGAATCATTTAGGTTGGAGAAGACCCTTGAGTTCATTGAGTCCAACCATAACCTAACACTGCCAAGTCCGCCACTAAACCATGTCCCGAAGCACCACATGTACACATCATTTAAATACTTCCAGGGATGGTGACTCAACCACTTCCCTGGGCAGCCTGTTCCAATGTTTGATAACCCTTTCAGTGTAAAAATTTTTCCTAATTTCCCATCTAAACCTCCTCTGGTGCAACTTGAGGCCATTTCCTCTTGTGCTATTGCCTGTTACTTGGGAGAAGAGACCAACCCCCACCTCTCTACAACCTCCTTTCAGGTAGCTGTAGAGAGCGATAAGGTCTCCCCTCCCCTTTTCTCAAGACTAAACAGCCCCAGCTCCCTCAGCTGCTCCTCATAAGACTTATTCTCCAGACCCCTCACCAGCTTCGTTGCCCTTCTCTGGGGCACCCTCTTTGTGGTGAGGGGCCCAACACTGAACACAGTACTCGAAGTGGGACCTCACCAGTGCTGAGTACAGGGGGAAGATCACTTCCCTAGTCCTGCTGGCCACACTGCTCCTGATACAGCCCAGGATGTTGTTGGCCTTCTTGGCCAGCTGGGCACACTGCTGGCTCATATTTAGATGGCTCTTGACCAACATCCTCAGGTCCTTTTCTGCCAGGCAGCTCTCCAGCCACTCTTCCCCAAGCCTGTAGCACTGCATGGGGTTGTTGTGACCCGAGTGCAGGACCTGTCACTTAGCCTTGTTGAACCTCATACCATTGGCCTTGGCCCATTGATCCAGCCTGTCCAGATCCCTCTGCAAAGCCTTTCTACCCTCAAGCAGGTCGACACTCCCACCTAGTTTGGTGTCATCTGCAAACTTACCGAGGGTGCACTCAATTCCCTCATCCAGATCATTGATAAAGATATCAAAGAGGCCCCAATAGCAAGCCCTGGGGAACACCACTCATGACTGGCTGCCAACTGCATTTAACTCCATTCACCACCACTCTCTGGACCTGGCCCTCCAGCCGTTTTTTAACCCAGCATAGACTACTCCCGTCCAAGCCATGGGCAGCCATTTTCTCCAGGAGGATGCTGTGGGAAACTGTATCAAAGGCCTTACTAAGGTCCAGCTAAACAACATCCACAGCCTTTCCCTCATCCACTATGTGGGTCACTTTGTCATAGAAGATCAGGTTTGTCAAGCAGGACCTGCCTTTCATGAACCCATGCTGACTGGGCCTGCCCACCTGATTGTCCTTGATGTACCACATAATGGCACTGACGATAATCTGTTCTGCGACCTTCCAGCCCTACAACATCCACAGTCTTTCCCTCATCCACCAAGTGGGTCACATTGCCATAAGAGATTAGGTTAGGGAAGAAGAACCTGCCTTTCATAAACCCATGCTGACTGATTGCCTGGTTGTCCTTTATGTGCCGTGTGATGACACTCAAGATGATCTGCTCTGTGACCTTCCGTGGCACCAAGGTCAGACTGACAGGCCTGTAATTCCCCAGATCCTCCTTCCAGACCTTCTTGTGGATGGGCATCACATTTGCTAACCTCCAGTCAACTGGGACCTCCCCATTTAGCCAGGACTGTTGATAAATGATGGAAAGTGTCTTGGTGAGCACTTCTGCCAGCTCCCTCAGTACCCTCAGGTGGATCCCATCTGGCCCCATAGACTTGTGTATGTCTAAGTGCTGTAGCAGGTCACTCACCATTTCCACTTGGATTGCAAGGGCTTCATTCTGCTACCATTCCCTATCTTCCAGCTCAACGGGCTGGGTACGCTGAGAGCAACTGGTCCTACTATTAAAGACTGAGGCAAAGGCGTCATTAAGCACTGTAGCTCTTTCCTCATTCTTTGTCACTGTGTTTCCCTCCACATACAATAAAGGATGAAGAGTCTCCTTAGCCCTCTTTTTGTTGCTAATGTATTTATAGAAACTTTTTTTATTGTCTTTTACCACAGTAGTCAGATTAAGTTCTAGTTGGGCCTTGGCCCTTCTAATTTTCTCCCTGCATAATCTCACAACACCTTTGTTGTCCTCCTGAGTGGCCTGTCCCTTCTTCCAAAGGTCATAAACTCTCTTTTTTTTCCTGAGTTTCAGCCAAAGCTCTCTGTTCAACCAGGCCGGTCTTCTTCCCTGTCTTCTCATCTTTCGGCACATAGGAATGGCCTGCTTCTGCACCTTTAAGAGTTCCTTCTTGAAGAATGTCCAGCCTTGCTGGACTCCTTTGACCTTCAGGACTGCCTTCCAAGGGACTCTGGACTTGACTCCAAGGGTCAACCAGACCCCTAAACAGGCCAAAGATCTGTCCTCCTGAAGTCCAAGGAAGCAGTTCTTCTAACCCTCCTCATGACTCCTCCAAGAATTGGAAACTCTCTCATTTTGTGATCACTATGCCCAAGGAAGCCTTCAACCACCACATCACTCACAAGTCCTTCTCTGTTCACAAACAACAGGTCCAACAGGGCACCTTCCCTAGTTGTCTCACTCACCAGCTGTGTCAGGAAGTTATCTTCCACACACTCCAAGAACCTCCTAGTCTGTTTCCTCTCTGGTGTATTGTATTCCCAGCAGACATCTGGTAAGTTAAAGTCCCTCAGGAGAACAAGGGCTAGCGATCATGAGACTTCTCCCAGCTGCTTATAGAATATTTCATCTGCCTCTTCATCCTGATTGGATGGTCTGTAACAGACTTCCACCACGATATCTGACTTGTTGGCCTTTTCCCTGATTCTGACCCATAAATACTCAACCCTATCGTCATCACTGTCAAGCTTTAGACACTCAAACATACAGGGCCACCCCACTGCCTCTCCTTCCTTGCCTGGCCCTTCTGAAGAGTTTACAGCCATCCATTGCAGCACTCCAGTTGTGTGAGTCATCCCACCATGTTTCTGTGATTGCAACTATATTATACTTTTCCAGCTGCACAATGGCTTCAACTCCTCCTGTTTGTTGCCCTTGCAGTGTGCGTTGGTGTAGATGCACTTGAGTTGGGCTATTGATCCTGCCACCTTTTTTTGGGAGAAACCCTAATTCATATGTGACTTTTCTCAGGTTCTTCTGTGCTTTTTAATGGCACTGACAACCCTTATATCTTTGCTGCCATGTGGATCTCTATCCCCTGCCTCCACTGAGATGGCTGAGGTGCTGTGCGCATTAGTACAGGGACATATCAAATGCGCTCTAGTGTACTCAGCACATCATAAAGCAGACCGAAGGACCTCACTAGCACACTGTCCCTCAAACATTGATATGCTGCTCTCAGGCTTATCTCTTGTGAGCCTGGTTTTATCCCTTTCCCCATTCAAAGCTAGTTTAAAGCTCTTTCAATGAGTTCTGCCAACTCCTGCACAAAGATCCTTTTCCCCCTTTGAGAAAGGTGTACCTTGTCTGGTGCCAGGAGGCGTGGTGTCACGTAGACATGATCAAAAATCCCCAAAATTCTGTCGGTGACTCCAGTCCCAGAGCCAGGTATTGATCTGCTGGGTCTTCCTGTTTCTTCCCTCATCATTACCTGCAACTGTAAGGACAGAGAGCACTATTTGTGCTCCTGATCCCTTAACCAGTTGTCCCAAGACCTTGAAATCTCTTTTGATCACCCTTGGACTTCTAATTGCAGCTGCATTGCTGCCTACAAGAAAAAGCAATAATGGATAATAATCTGAGGGCTGGACCAAGGTAAGAAGCTTTCTTGTCACATCTTTAAGCTGAGCCCCAGGGGCCTGCAGTTGTTGCTGCTGTTCTTGGTTGCTGCTATTCTTGATTGCTTCTATGCTGATAATAAGTTGTAATAGCTTGAGATATATATATATATATTCACTTTATTAGTCATAGGTATGCTTGCTAGTGGTGATTTGTGGTAATCTGTAGTCAAGTAGAGAAATTAAGAGGATAAAACCTCTGTGTGCTTGTGTACCAGGGCATCCTGTGAACCAACGTTTGCAATCTCTACACACCCACAGGCTGGGTAACCCTTTAGTTTGTGACATACTTAGACCCTGATTTGCCTTGGCCCACCTGGGTGGATTCTTTCTGCATGCAGATAGAGCATGAAAATATGTTATTGCTGTAAAAACAACAAAAAAAAGGCTTTTCTTTTTAAGCAAGAAAACAGGGAAAAAAAGACAGAGCAGTCCCGTTATTTTACTGAGAGAAATGTTGTCTTACAACCTTTATTTTAACAAGTAAGGAGAAAAAAAGTTAGCTCAACGCTGACAAAATAATCATACAGGGTATGCCAGCAACTTACACATCGACATAGTGCAAATTATGCTTCTTAACTATCTTTGAGAGCACGGTTTTCAAAAAAAGAAGGGGGGGGTGTTTGCAGGGAGTGTGTGGGTGGGGAGGTTACACAGCCTTAGCTGGCTGAAAGTTTCAGAAAAAAAACCCCACAGCATTTCACATTCATAAAACTCTCTGTTCCTGTCTATAGCACTTCACTACCGGACAGAGGTGCCTTCATATATATGTTTTATTTATTATTTATTGCAGTCCTCACAATGGTATTTCTCACTGTTTCTCCATGACTCCTTCTGTCCTTTGCCCCAAGACACACAGGTGCACAGGCTCAGGAGCAACGCAGATGCAGTCCTGAATGGGGAGGGGACACCACGGCAAGAAAGCAACCGGCCGATGCCATATGCCTTTAAAAGAAGTGAACCACATAACGTGATCACAGATGACACCATTTTAAAAATCATGTTGAAAGTCTGACACCTTAAAAAGCGTAGGTGTGAAGCAGTCACGTAAAGGAAGTGACAAGAGGTAAAAAGAGAGAATTAGAAAGCAGAAGTCATTGTGAAATAGCACCAGGACCAGAAGAAGATAAAAATAAAAAAAAAAAAAAGAAAACCCGCTCTGGCAGAAAGCTTATAGAACATAGATAACATCACCTTTCCAAACTGATCACCTAAGAGTAGGAAGCTGTGGCGTGACTGTGCAGAGGGCAAGGCAGGCAGTGCCCGTGGTGCAAGCCCAGCTCCAGCTGCCCCAATGTGGGGCTGGCGCCTGCTTCTGCCCTTGCTCCCTGAGCGCGTGCCCCTCCTCCGGTCCCCGTGAGTGCATTGGGTACAGTGTGTACCTGTGCAGGGTGTCTGTGGCAAGGTGTGGGCAGCAGGGGACTGCAGGAGTGATCTCTGTGGGAAGAAACCGGGGGCTGCCGACCCTGCAACGGACCAGTCGCAAGACACACCTGAACCCCTCGGCCAGGGTGGTGGCACCTCTGGAGAAATGTATAAAAGGAAGGGCAGGGATAAAAAAAAGCAAGAAACAACAGAGAGAACACCAACATCAGGGCAAGGAGGAGGAAGGAGGGACTTTCGTGTCTATGGCGTTTGTCGTCCCAAGCGACCATTATGTGTGCTGAGTCCACCTTTCCTGGTATCATCTGGACATCTGCCAGCTGGTGCGAAGGAGTGAAAAAAATTTTTGCTTTGGTGTGCAGCTTTTGCTTTCTCAAATGAACTGCCATTATCTCAGTCCACAAGTTCTCTCACCTTACTTCTATTTTCTCCCTGTCCCATCAGAGAGGGGAGTGAGTGAATGGCTGGGTGGGGGTTTGGCTGTTGACCGGGGTCAACCCACCACAGTAACTTACTTCTTGAATGTATCCCAACACAAAAGAAACCAAAGGCAAATGTGGCACCACTTTTAAAAAGGTCTTAAAACTACAGATCAGAAGCTTGACCATCACATTACACATGCTGGTAGAAACCATTACAAATGTAGACTGGACAAGGCATTAAATACAATGGACTGAGGAAGCAGATGACTTTGCTTCTGTGCAAGGAACACATCAATTAAACTGAAGTACTCCTCTGAAGAGGTAAATAAGCAGGTATATATGAGGAAATTGATATATGCAATTCTGACAGTCTTGCTGATAAGGGATGTTTTAAGTGGATGCCACCTCCAACAGCTCTGGTGCTCAGAGATTCCTACTGGCTGGCCACTGGAGCCTACACCGGTGCATCTGTGGTCCTGGGAGATCCCAGCTGATGGACACATCTGCTTCTTTCATGTTTGCATGTTCAGCTCAGCTAGTGAAGCTGAGCATGTGTCCCAGACACACACAAATACACAACACTAGCACTGCTAGATACACAAATGGCCACAGGCACGGCGATGCCTTCAACAGCACCTATGGATAACACTCCAGGACTCACACAAACATTAGTTACAGACAGCGCAGTCCCCTTCCTCCACTCTGCTTGCTCAGGATTGAAGTTCACTAGTGAAGGCACACAGTGCTCTCTGGGTTCACAAGCACATGCACACTTTCATGGACCCATGAGTACCAGCACAGCACCTCTCCATCTGACACCCCTGCCCAGATCACAGCATCTCTTACCCCCAGGTGCCACCCCACAGGTGCCCTACTCACCAGCAGGTCCAGCTCGGTACTGGCTAAAAAGCAGACCCATACACTATGCATTTATCTCACAGGCACCCCACAATCACAGGAACCCCCAAATACCAGCACAGACCCTCTGCCCACCTGATGCCCTTGCCCAGACCCAGGTGTGGCAGGTGCATACCCCCACAGCTGTTAAGAACAAAACTTCTTGAAGCCACATCGTGACTATTGTCACATACACACTTTGGTCGAAAGACGAGGAATTTAAGACCCTCAGCCAATGAGGACTAACATGACCATATATGATCACAGATCAGATCCAACTAGGGTATAAATGAAGCCCCACCAGAGGACAAACTGAGTGAATCCTCCTCAGAGCAGCAGGTCTGCAGCTGGGGACTCTCCCTGTGGGTTGGACACCACCTAAAGTAAACTCCTGCAGGTTGAGAGCCCTCGCTTTATTTGGTGAAACCCTTGCTTTATTTGGTGAGTGATTGCGCATTTTGGATCCTTGTTTCTAAAACTTAAGAATTCTTAAGTTGGCTGTGTAGTATTAATTCCATTTGACACCTTGAACCTGCGGTTTACTAATGTTGTCAGAGTCTTAAACAGTTTGGTTAGCATAAAGTTGTTTGGTTAGAATAAAGTTTATCACCTGCCTAATTTAATTTTCTTATAAGTGTCTGTGACACCAGGGCCTCCTACTCGCCGGCTTGGAGCTTGCTAGGGAATTGCAGAGGCACAGCCCACGCACCCCAGGCTGGGGGAGGACTCAAGCACTCTCCCCCCAGCACCCGGCAGACAGGCTGTGACCCACAGTCCCGCTCCAGCCGTTGGCGCTGAGTCTCTCACTCGCCCCGGTCCCCCCAGCAGCTGTGCGCAGGGCACACGGACATCGGTGAGAGTCCCTCACCCACCCCACATGCTTACATACGATCAGCACCTGCTCACATGACCCATCCCCTGCTTTACCCCATCCTCTCTGTTTACCTCCCTTCCCCTAAATGTTCCTCAACAAGTTTTTCACAGTCCCACAGGCCCTCCTCGAATACCCCAAATCCTCCTGTTCTTCTTGTTGCCCACTTCTTATCAGTTACAAAGCCCAGGTTGGCCCTCTCCGAAGCTGTGCCTGGAGTCTCTTGGTGGCCCATCAGTCAGTGGCTGAAGACTTTTGGTCTTTGCTGTTGCCTCTGTTATTTCTTGTGCACCGAGTTTGTGTCTCTCTGGATTTCTGTTTAATCATTTACTCCTTATTATCTTATTTTGCATTTAGAGGGTCCTTGATTGGATAACCTTAATGAAGCAGAGGCTTTCACCTTCCACATAGCTGTACAGAAGGACTTTAGTGTCAGTGTGAGCAGAAGCGGTTTGATCAGTTTCCTGTGATTAGCAATTCAAAATTCTAACATGGACTTGTGTGTGTACGTTTCATTTAAATGTTCCCTAATGTGACCCAGCTCCACCAAGGATAAGTCTACCTTATGCTGGACTTTCTCATGTTCAACGAACAGCGAAGCGCTGTGAGGTGCTGTGCTGGTACTGGTGGGTCCATGAAAGTGTGCATGTGCTTGTGAACCAAGGGAGCCTTGTGTGTGTGCCTCCACTAGTGAACTTCAATCCTGATCAGGCAGAGTGGGGCCCATCTCACACGGAGGAGATGCATGGGGCTCGGGTAGGTAAGAAGGGAATATTTTGATGTGGGAAGGTTATAGCAGAGCTGTTGCCATTGGATAAACCTTTCACTACTTTTCACCTGAATCACTGTAACAAGAATGAAAGCAATTAAATATTTGTACCTGAGTCAGGTCACGATCAGCTGTTCCTTTCTTCATTGTACTAATAGCCTGTATGTGATCCTGTACGTACGCACGCAGCAGAGCTGCAGGTCTCAGCTCTTCACCACAACCTGTCTTCAAGACGAGGTGAAGAGATAGGAGCAGTACTGTACACTGTGGAAACGTACACTATAAAAAATGTATGCCGCTCTGTTTGGATGAGTTTATTTTTTGTTTATTGTTAATTGTACTTTTCATGAGAAGTCTTGAGTCTGAGATAACCAAAAACCAGAGCAGGAAAACAGCCCCACAATCAATCAAACCAACCAACCAGAAATGGAGGTGTTTGGCTGAAGTTCTTAACCTTTGGACATGTTGCAGTACAGGCTTATCTGCTGAACACACAAAGAAGTGGCATTATGACATATATATGGCATCATGGAAGAGAAGCTCTCAGATCTTGCTCATTGCCTTTCTTATTAATCATTCCTTCCTATGAGAAATATATCACACAAAAAAGCCTTTTGTGAAGCTAATGCTTCCTGTCTGGTTGAAGCTAATGCCTTCAGAAGAAGCATTACCCATGAGCTGGTGTTATCTCTTCAAAGTGTGGATTTGATGTGGTTTATTGTTTGTGACAAGAAAGAGGAGCCAGATGCAAGCTCTAACCTAAGTTTTTTTTGAATGTGTACTTCCTGCACAGGTATATGCCAGCTCTCAGGTGAAGGACTGTATTTAGCTTGATTAGTTATGTTTTAATACATTTAATTATTTAATTTCTTTTACTGAATTATAAAAAGGAAGATTTTTATTAAATTTAATCTTGCATTCCGTATTTCAATTTTTTGATACATCCATGTTTTGAATGAAGAACATCCTTCCCTAGAATATGCAATCAGTTGCAGCAGCACAATGAAGAACTCAGGGGCACAGGGGTTGATTTTAGATCCAGTTTGCTGGGGAGTGTGATAAGTCTGATGTTTATGTCAAAAACCTGCCCACAAGGAGCCACAGATTTGTAAAACAAAGCTAAAGTTCTTCACCCAGTCAGTGCTCGTCCTTTATGTGATTTCTACTGTGTGTCCCATCAGGGCCCATGGACTTGTGTACGTACATTTCATTTAAATGCTCCCTAATATGATTCTCCTCTACCAAGGATACCTTGCACTGGACTTTCTCATAGTTTTCATAGACCTGAGATTGCTGGGGGCAAGTCACATCGGCAAAGATGGAGACAAAGAAGGCACTGAATCACAGGGTGTTTCACAATTTTCTACGTCTTTGTGACCAGCTCCACTGTATATTCAGCAGAGGGACCACATTATATCCTAGTTTTCATCTTGCTGGTGTACCTGTAGAAACCTTTCTTGTTGCCCTTCACATCCCTCATCAGATTCAAATCCAGGTGGGCTTTGGCTTTCCTAATTGCAAGTTAGGGGATTCCTCCTGGGTGACCTGACCCTGCTTCATCCTCTTGTACGCTTCCTTTTTTATGCCTGAGCTTAGTCAGG
The DNA here is from genome assembly GCF_963924245.1 of Chroicocephalus ridibundus. NCBI lineage: Eukaryota > Metazoa > Chordata > Aves > Charadriiformes > Laridae > Chroicocephalus > Chroicocephalus ridibundus. Next base: position 141,583,161 of record NC_086284.1, read on the forward strand.
AGCTCCTTGCTCATCCATGCAGGCCCACTGCCACCTTTGCTTTGTATCCTACTCATTGGGATGGACCATACTTCAGTTCAGAGGAGCTGAAAACCAACCAGCTGTTCTGAACCCCTCTTCTCTCCAGGACTGTCGGCCATGGGATTCTTGAAAGCAGATTCCTGAGCAGGCCGAAGTCTCGTCTCCTCAAGTCCAGGGCTGTGAGTCTGCGTTTCATTTTTTGCCCCTTCTTTTCAGGATCCTGAACTCCACCATCTCATGGTTACTGCAGCCAAGCCAACCCCAAGGTTTACATCCTTGCCCAGTTCTTGTCCATGTCCTTAAAAATAAATGGAGTAAGAAGAAAAAGACGGGGAAGAAAATGAAGAAAAGAGATGGAAATTATTTTTATCTTTTGATATTAAAGATATATGTTTCTGGTAACTTATAAAGTGAAAATAATTATGCAAAAGTCCGGTTCTGAAGGTACTATAATTTCTCTTTTCCATGTGAAGTCAGGTCCCAACCTATCTGTAAAGCAGGCATGAGCATCTTTTTTCTACACAGACCAAAGACTTGTGTGGAAAGACTGATACTGTTGGGCAAATAAGACAAATTGTTCTTGTAGGAAAAGAACTGGCAGTACGAGCCTATGATTTTAGTAGTGGATTCTGCAGGTTCAATTTGTTCAATGTATTCTGTTGCTCAGTGAATGTGACACTTCAACTAGCTCAAACCGAGTTTCATGTGACCATGGTAGGCATAGGTTTTGTCACTGTAAGTCTGAAAGGGTAAAGCTTTGTGCTGGGGTGAAGGAATGCAAGTTTCCTGTGTGGGTGACCACAATACTTTTTTCTCATCCCTCAGCTGCCCTGTTTCAGTCTGATGATAATGATCACTTTGTAACCCTGCAGAGTCACATATGGAAACCAGGACAGATGCATCACCTCCTCTGCTATTATATTTCAGCTTCCTCCTGTGGAATTAAGGTAATGTCCCACCGATTTTCTTGTCTCAATACTCAAAGAACTTTTGTTTTTAAATCAGTATGTTGCTGAAATAGATCAAATGCATCTGTATTGTTTTTATTGACGGTGCTTGCAGTGAAAGAGAGAAATGCATTCTGCCAATTGTTCCACTAGAATTACCCATGTGCATCCATTTGCTGCATAAGGAAATTCCTTACCTCACCTTTGTCATCTTGGTCAAGCCTAAGTTGCTTACTTATATTAGTTGTTGTGGAGAATGCTAGATAACTTCACTTACCTGTGAAAGCAAGATCCACTGTATAACACTGACCTACTTAGCATCCGTCATAGCAGCAGTTTAATCACAAAAGATAGAGCTCTTGTTTAAATTATTTTGTATTCCAGAAAGCTGATTTAGAACATCATTCCTTGTCTGTGTTACTCTTTGGCTAATATGCTTTGTTGTCAGAAATGACTCCAAGCTGCTGGGAGGAAAGCTCTATTGACCTTCAGGGAAATTCAAATCCAGGTCTGGACTTTGTAACTAATTGCACTTTTAAATTCCAAATAAAGAAAAGTGAAAAAAGGCAAAACTTAAAAGCATGTGATGGGAATACAAATGAGCACATCTATCTGAATGTGAAATACAGCCCCTCTTCCAAGAAACAGAAAATGAGAAGACAAAGTACAGAGGAGAACCAGAACACCAAGAGCAAAGGTAAAGTCTCTTAATAATGGGAAAGATGTATGCATTACTGAACAAACAGTCTAGCAGATTTCATGTCTGAATTAGAGATCTGCATTTGTATGCTAAAATTTTTTATTTTCTATCCTGCTGTTTGAAGTTGTGAAGGTTGGGCAGTTCAAGGCAGGTTAAAGTTGGAGACTTGCAGCTCCAACAGATTTAAGTAATGTGTGGTCTAATGATTTCTGTTGATGCCATATCAAAACAGTCATTATATTTGGATTTGGGACCCTTCAGACGTCATCCTGAGTTGTGACTGATCAATAAGCCCCTACGATGGGAGAAGGCTCAAAGGAGATGGGCAAGTGAAATGTGCTCATGAAGTATGCAGTGGTTGAACACAGCTGTCAGAAAGAAAGTTGAACTTAGCGTTAAGGGGACCAGAGAGGTACCTTTTTTTAGATTAACAGTTGCATCAGTTGGGTGGATCAACTGGCTGTACCTGTTGCGTGGATCAGTTGGTTGTGTAAATTTTTGTCCGTGAGTTAATCAAAAGAGTGTGAATGTCTTCCTGAGTTAGCCAGACCAGCATGGGGGGAGCATACATGGCTCAGCCTAACACAGAATACAACCCCTGAACAACTGACAAAAAGAGTTTTGAAGAGAGCAACAGGCTTGAGCTGCTTAAACACACATATTCCTTCCCGGTGCCACCCAGTGTTGTGATGGTTAGCCATAGAGACTGGCAATGAGAATCACATTTGTATTGTGATTCAGCTGTGCATTGAAATTCCTGTATTCTGCTAAAAGTAATTTGCCGTTATGTTGTGCTTTCAAGACATAACTGTATCATTCTGATAAATCAGAATCCCACGTAACATCACATATCTTCAAATAGGTAAATTGTGTATTAAACATTAAATTATCCGTGTGTAGAATCTCAAAAAGAACCTGGTCAGACAGTATTGGACTCTGACATGAGTGCAGGCTGAAGTAAAGAGACACTGCAGTTCAATGCAAATTGTATTTTTAGAGCTGATACCATTGAGAAAGCCTCACCTTTCTCACATTTATGTTCTTTTTCTTCTTGTTAGATTCTCCTATGTCATGTACTACCTGTTGGATTATTGCAGTGATTCTAGGGATCCTCCTCTTGGCATTGCTGGGAACAACAGTGGGCTTTATTATCAAGGGTAAATGAATCTCCTCCATTGAAAACATTTTATTTGAATTTAGAACTTTGTCAGGGAACAAAACAGAGCTCTTGAAATCTGCTCAGAGGTCCAAGAAAAGCATGGAAGAACCTTTTACCTGTGAAAAAAGACTTGCTTCTTTTTTCTGAGATTTTTAAATGTTAAGCTTGATCTGGTTAGACCTCCCCTCAGCAGGAACAAGACAGTAAGGGGTAGAATGCATCAAAGGTGCCTTTGAAAGGGTGACTGAGTAGACTTCAGTGTATAGCAAGCACACTGTGCTGGGTGCTCAGCCACTCAGGAATATTTACATCCTGATGAATACAGCTCTAGGCTGGAGGTTGTAACCTGAAGGCCCATTTTTTTTTTCTCAGCACATCAGTGCTGTGCAGTGAGAGAATGAACCCTGAGGTGCTCAGTGGCCATCCATGGGCTAGTAGCATCAGCTGGTCTCCTGTTAGGAAGGAAAAGGAGGGCACTTCAAACTGCAAGACCTCCATGACTAGCAGCTGTTATAAAATGATTCCTGTTCCTAGGAAATTTAAGCCTTTTGACCAGCTTGTTGTGAAATGCTATGAAGCAGCAGTTCTTCAGAAATGTGCTACAGGATATGCCCTCGCAGCAGCCAGCGCTAGTGTAGGCTGTATGGAAATGGGCCACCTGCCACAAACTTGTCAGGTGCCAGGGCTTTGCCTATCTCATGGAACAGAAGGAAACATGGGTCAAAGACAAAACTCATATGGAGAAGACAGAACAAAAAAGGGGGGGAAACAAAAATGCAAAAACATGGGGAAGGAAAAGGAAGGTCTCAAGAGACCCCTACACACTCTCCCACCTATTCCCATCTGGAAAATGGATGCCTTTAACAGAGCCCTTCAGAGACTCTGATGCAGGTAATTACACTGTGTTTGCCAGTCTCAGAAGAGCTCCGGGGATGGCATTCCTGTAACTGCAGAGAATAATTTTCTGGAGAGCGCGTATTTGTGAAATGTGTTTGTAATGAACTAGGCTGTGACTGTGAATGGGAAGAGAGATGCATGATTGTTTTGCAGGCTGTCGGAATCCACCCTGCCCTGAGCAGTGGGTGGCCTACAGAGGGAGCTGCTACTCCTTCTCCAAGGAGAAGAAGGACTGGCATTCCAGCCAGCAATCCTGCTCGGAGCAGGGAGCTCATCTCCTGGTGATCAGCGATACCAGAGAAATGGTAATGGTTTTCTTATTCTTTGAGGATCTTCCATTTCCTTGCAGATACCTCCTCAGTGACTGACATCCAAGCAGTGCTGTCACTTTGGCAATACTTTGACTTTAAAGGAGAGGAAGGATTTATGACTGTGACATTATAGTGCACTTCCAGTTTCAGTGTACACCGTAGAAGTTCCCAGCAGGCAAAGAAACAAAGGGGAGAAGGGAGAGGTGAGGGTCCCTCAGGGTCCCTCAGAATCAACCTATGAAGGATGCTAGGAGACAGCCTTCTCCACTGCCCCTCTCCACCTCCCCTCCTAGCCCCGACAAAGCTGATACGAATGCTCACAGGAAAAGTGGCACCGTGCATTCTCTGTACTCATTGCCTACAAGCGAATATGTCCCTACTCTTCAGAAACGCTTCCTTTGCAAAAGCGATAGCTCTCCGCCCAGCAACCACCCCAGCTCCTCCCGCTCAGTGACCCTTGTGTTCACGCACAGATATTTCTTTCTCAGTCTGTTTTCAATGCTTACTTCCTCTCTCTGCCAAAAAACCTCAGCTGTGCTGGTGAAATCAGGAACCCTCTGTTTCACTGCTCATTTTCTAGCAGGTGCTCACTGGGGGCAGAGGCATGTGTGACCACTAAAGGAACTGGTAGAGCTGATCACTAAGGAGGTGAGGCACGTCTGCCTAATTAGAGCAGAAGTACTTGATTTGGTTTTGTGCAAGCCAGGGCCTATTAGCTGAGGCCCAATGAACGTGGACAGCTTCCAGTGCCTGGACAGAAGTTGCATTGTATGATGTTCTGTGGGGGCTTATAAAGCCAGGTCTCTGCTTGGCTGGGAGCATCTACCAGGCTGTCACACTTTCTTAGGCAAATCCTGATTCCTTGGAAAATACTCATCTTCCCCAGATTACCCCTTTCTTTGCAAGAAGAAAGCCTCCCTGGTCTGGCTGCTTTCCTCCTATTGTCTCTGCTACTAGAGTGTTACCCATTGTCCCTGCTCAGACTTCCCCGCATAAACAAGACTTTCCCAGCTGTACATGCCCTGTGCTGCAAAGGCTGTGACTGTCCAACCTCCCTTCACCTGTCAGGGAAGCACAGTCCCCTCCAAACCACCAGCAACACTCAGGCATTCCTCAAGCTACTCCTGTTCCCACCACTTGACCAAGCCAGCTTTGTCAATGCTTCTGTGTGAAGACACTGCTCTCAAGCGTTGTTCATGCCAGCAGGAGACAAGGATGGAGCCCAGCCAAACTACCTGAAAGGCTGTTTTCGTTGGGTTTCATTACAAATGTGGACAAGACAAATTTCTCCCTTGTCTTTGTCTTTTTTTTGGGGGGGGGGATTTACTTCAGGGTTGAGTTTCTGTTGCAGGCTTCGCCTTTTAACGATAAACAAGTGTTAAAGGTTAGGCAAAAGGAAATGAACATTGAAAACCCATAAGCGGGAAAGTTTATATAAAATGTAATGAGCTTTGGTCCTGGGCTCTTTACACACGTCTGTTGGTGCCTACGCTTTCTGCCCTGACCTGATTTTACCTTTAATTGTTAATACTTTGTATTAGCTTGCTAGTTAGCTGTGTGGCAGAGCATTAATATTAATATTAATAGCACACGTTTCTACATAAAGCTCTGTGTAGGAAACTCCAGGAGGCTGGGGTCCAGTTGGTTCACACATATCGCCCTGAGAAATGTCCTTGGAAGAAGCTGCCCAGGACCCCTGAAAGCACGCTGACTTCCTTGTGAGTGTACACACACATAGTCTTTACTCCAGGCATGTTCTGCAGGGCTGATCTTCCCGATTCGAAGGTGTGGAGAAGCAGCATTGTCAGCCACTAAGGAACATTCGGGCGAGCGGATCTGTCTTGCTCTCTGGTCTCTTTACTTACCCTTGCCTCCATTTTCAGGCTGGCTTTCATTGGTCATTTTGTAATTCATCACCATTTCTAGGACCTGTTCAAGAGTATTCAGACGGAATGTTTCTGGATTGGACTGAGGAACAGCACAGGCTCTGTCTGGATTTGGGAAGATGGCTCTATATTCAATGGCACCAAGTGAGTTTAATGCTGTTTTAAAAACATCAGTGCTAATTCAGATTGCCTGGTGTTCTGCAACACCCAGAGTTTGTGCACCAGATCTCAGGAGCTTTCTTCCTGGGTAGATTTTCTTCTTGTCATCACCTGTACGGCACTGAACCTGAAAGAGCCTACTTTTTGCTGCACTGCACCTTGTAAAGGCACCTGCCTGTGAAAAGCAGAGCTAATGTTAGTATCTCACTCTCTACTTCCCTCCAGCTGCTCGGACCAAGGATTATTCACCTGCACTGCCCACACAGTTGCTCAGTCAGAAAAGCATATGGTCCATCTTGGCTTTATAGGGTTTAGCCACCTCGCACGCATTCTGCCAAGCGTTGGTGTCACTAGGTGGGAGGACCTAGACCTTTGCTGCTTTGCTGCTGCCAACCCAAGTCAGAACTTTAATTTTGGCTCAGTCTTCATTTGGACAAAACTCAGCATTCTGCATGAGAAAAACCATTATGATTTGGTCCGGTGACTTTCCTGGCCCTTTCCTTTTTATGGCAGTTAACACAATGTGTTAGTCTCTAACACTTCTGCAGCAAGGAAACTTGCCCGAGATCTCACTGTCGCAGGTCAGCACTCGAAGCACTTGGCTTAGTTACCCAGCTTTCTGTTCTTACAAGGCCCTTGGAGGCAATCATCTTTTCGTGAAACTCTCAGCGCTGTTGTTCTCATGCCGGTGGATATCACTGACACTGCAGGGCATCGTGTCTGTGTTTGGTTCTGATCTGGGTTCTGCAATGGCAAAATTACTTAGATGTGTAATCTCCCAGGCAGGTAGTTTTTTGGTGTACATTTGGTTTTGTAACAGCTGCCCCTTGGGGGCTGGGTTCTTTCACTTCCTCTGGGCTCCACCCTTCAAAATCAGATGTTTTTTCTTGCTCGCCTCCAGGAGACAATCTCGGCATTTTCTCTCAGTCTCACTTTTGTTCTGTGTCTCTTGCAGGATCACCTCTAACAGCCCTGTGCAACACTGTGCTGTCCTGATAAAAGGTCACTTTCAGGCCTCCAGCTGTGAATATGCTGCTCCGTGGATCTGTGAGAAATCTCTCAGATAAATCCCACGCGCATTTTCGTCTCATAACCATCTCATCAGTGGTACAAGTGGATCATTGTCCTGCAAACCAAAGCTCTGCACAAGACCAAGGACTTGCCCTTTCCACACCCTCACAGAGGTGCTTTGTAGAGACAGGCTTGTTGCCCACAAGGGTGAGTTATCCTCAGTGGTAGACCCATTCCCAACAGAAGTTTTGTCACAACCGACGCTGGGTCTTCAGATCCCTGAGGTTGAGCTGGCCATTTTCCTCCGTTCCTGAGCATCAGCTGTCATTTCCATTCCCTGCATCTCCATTGTCTGGTGCCAGCAGGACCAGGAAAGTGAAGCCTGCTGTTCACTGTCAGAAACATATAAACAGACTTCTCCCGGTGGCAGCCTCTCCTTTTGCATCCCAGTGCTGCCAGTTAGGGAGAAGAGGGTGAAACTATAGACTGCACCTTCTGTAAATCTTGCAGCGAAAATAAACCTCCAGTACTGCACCGGACTAAAAGTGTGTACCCATGTCATTACTTCGCTCTGTTGGAAGGACCCAGCTGCGCACCATGTTTTATAGGCCAACTTCAACCAAACTAGTCAAGAGGCAGGATTTCTGGAGTCAAAGGAATACAGGTAATTGTGTGTCATTATTGAAGCAATCAAGAATGTGTTTCCCTCTCCACCTCTGCAGTTGTTGCTCTCCTTTCCCTGACTATGGGATTATGCTGTGTTGGCAAATAGAGAAGATATTGATGGGTCCTACGGAGGATTTACTGTTGAAATTGGGGTTGTATCAGTGCTGGTGGCTTTGTAGTCCTGTTGAGACATGAGCTGTCAGTGCTGCTGGTGGTAGTGCTGGAGCTTCTAGACTGGAATGTTGACATATAATCACCAAAGACAGAAATGAAAACCAAACCCACCCTCACATGTTCAAGTCCGTTCCCTTGGGATCAGTGTGGTGCTGTAGCTATTGCGCTCTGTGCAGTGCTGTATGTGGTCATGGTTTTAAACTCCCTATTTCTGGCCCTTGAGGTACTTCAGATACTGGACTCAAGATTTTTGTAGACCTATCTAGCCCATATGCCCATTAGCAGTGGGAATTGTTTCTATGCAGCACTTCTGTGATTTGTCAACCAGTTGTCCTCTGAAATGTGCTATCAGGAGACTTTCAGGATGCTATTCTAAGGCTGTTTGTACTGAATAATAAACACAGAAATCAACACTGTGCTTTTATAAAGTTCTTTCATTGAATTCTTGAATTTGAAAGCCCGATGGGGCACTTAAGAGTTTTGATATTGTGTCAGCCCATCCAATGTATCTGATTTACACTTCAAAAAGCATTTCCTTTTGGAGAAATCAATGGTCATTTTTGCTGTTCAGGACAGCATCTGGATGCTCAGCATCACACAAGGAGTGGAGATGGCGAATACATGCACAGAGAAGCAAAGCATGGACATTCTTAACTTTTGAAGAAAATTATTTATCTACAATTGTCTTTATCTTGCCAGAGCTCTGAAACAAGTTTATAGCTGTGAAGTAAAAGAGTTGGTAACTGGTGTGGGACGCAGGATAGGGAATGAATTCTAGTAATTATTCTGTCTCTTCAGCTTAATTTTGAGACATATACATATATGTTAACGATTTCTATGAAAGGAATAAATAACATATTAAATATGAAAACTGGATATTGCTAAAGACCAGGAAAAGATGCAAAGAATTCCGCAGAACACAAACTTGCAAAAATAATTAAATGAGATGGGAATCATAACATTGTGTTGTTATGCCTTTCAGGCAAAATAATTAAAAAACCTAAAGGCACTGAATGTATACAAAAACATCTGGAAATCAACAGTGTACCTTGAACAGAGCTGTAAATAAAAGACGTGCTATTAGAGATTCATTCAATCAAAATTAGCCTCTCAAAACAATATACTATGTCTAGAACATCATATTTGGATTGATATTTCTTAATAACGGTTCCAAATTAAATTTCACACTACTTAGAAAAATGGAATATCCTTGATTAGTCAACAGGAAGAAAGCAGTAACTTAAATATAATTCAACAAAATTTGTGAATTTCTGCTATTTTCACATTTTTCCACTACTTATTACCCGGTCCTCCTACCACTTAAGCTGATGTGAAATTTCGAGGCACATACTAAAAGCCAGTGACTGGAAAATGACTGGAAAGAAAGAACTCATTTCTGCAGATTCCTCAGTGTATCAAGAAAAGAAATTATATATCTGAACCTTAGCAAATCACATGATATGTCTTTCTAAGAAATATTTTTTTTAATTTACAGATCACAGAATCATTTAGGTTGAGTGGGACACTTGAGTCCCACTGTTCCCTGATGAAGCAGGGTCAGCTGCAGCAGGTTGTCCAGGACTGTGTCCAGTCTGGTTTAGAATATCCTCACAGATGGAGACTCCACAGCCCCTCTGGGCAACCTATTCCAGTACTTGACCACTGTCACAGTGAAATTTTTTTCTTTCATTCAGATTGTAGTTAATTTTTTTTAATTTATGCCCATTGCCTCTTGTTCTGTCAGTGGTCTATATGAAGGGCCTGGCTCCCTCTTCTTCATTCCCTCTTGTCAGGTTTTTACGTACATTGGTGAGATCCTCTTTCAGCCTTCTCTTCTCCAGCTCTCTCAGTCTTTCCTCATGTGAGAGATGCACCAGTCCCTTCATCATGCCTGTGGTCCTTTGCTGGACTCACTCCAGTAAGTCCATATTCTTGTTGTACAGGGGATCCCAGAACCAAACAACTTGACACATGGCCTGACCAGTGCTGACTAGAGGGGAAGGATCACCTGCCTCCCTTGTCCTGCTGGACATATGTTTCTTAATGCATCTAAGTACTCAATATTGACCCCAGGGGTACACCACTAATCACTGGCCTCCAACTGCACTTTGTGTCACTGATCACCACCCTCAGGACCTGTCTGTTCAGCCAGTTTTCTGTTGACGTGGAAGGCTCGGACAATAACACAACGACCAATATGATCAGGTTAATGCCAGTTTATTGCACAGATAGCTCAGTTATTATAGACGTTCTGATTCCGCATCATGCGCCAACAATTTACTGATTGGTTGCATGAGCTGTGCATGCGGTAAGCAACATATTATAATTGGCTTAAAGCATCTGTCCACGCGGACAATCACCCCTCCTATATCCTGGGTGAAGTTCTACATTTCGCACGCTGAATTCAGCACACTTTCTCGTATCTTGTTGGTCTCAGCATTTCTAACATCGCTACAATGTTTTCACATAGCCTTCAAACTAACAAAGCCTACATAGTTGTTAGCAATTCTTCGGTGCAAAGCCTACATAGTTGTTAGCAATTCTTCGGTGCTTGGAGTGTTCACAGGATGACCCCTTTGTACTAAAAATCCTCCAACAGTTTTCAATCCACCTCACTGCCCACTTGTCTAACTCCATACTTCATCAGCTTTTCTATGCAGATTTCAATGGGAGAAAACAATCAAGGCTTCTAGTAAAGTCAAGACAAATAAAATCCACAGCTCTCCCTTCATCCATCAAACCAGACACCTCTTTGTAGAAGGCTATCAGGTTGGCTAAGCATGATTTCTCCTTCATAAATCCATGCTGACTACTCCTGATCATCTTCTTGTCCTTCCATGTGTCTCCATCAGCTTTCCATGGGCTGATGTGAGACTGAGTGGCCTGTAGTTGCCTGCGTCCTCCTCCTTGCCCTTCTTGAAGACAGGAGTGACAATTGCTTCCATCCAGTCCTCAGGAACATATCCCAGGTTGCCATTACCTTTTAAAAATAACCAGGAATGCCCTTGAAATGGCATCAGCAGAAATGGTTATAATATGAGCAATTTAACCCAATATGGAGTCCATGGTGGCTAGTATGTTTGAACAAACTGTAAGAAGATACCAGCTCCAGTACTTTTCTACGGGAGTCAGAAAACCAGTGAACTAATAGAGGTTTATGAGGTGTCTCCCATAACAAGAGATTTCAACCAATTATCTCAATGTAAAGGATGAAAAAATTGTAATGTTACTTATATGTAGTGACTAATTAACATTTGCTGTACTGTAAATGCTTAGTGCAGGAACAATGTGTAGAGTATACATTAATTTCAGGTTCAGTAAATACTTATCACCAGGGAGATCCTGGGTATTGAATAGCACAGAATGAAACCTAGCATGACACGATAAATCAAATATGAGCTTGCAGTAGGATTTTTGACAACACACACCCAGATATCCTATGACAAGGTGGAGAAGTATGCCTCTTTTTCAAGTTCTTCAGACACAAACTTGTCAAACAGTCTATGCCAATTAAAGATGAGATATCTTTAAAGCTTCCTAGGACAGAACTCTGTCTTCTGAACACTGATGACTGGATGAATAGCCAGTCACTCTAGAATAAGTCAATTTTCTATTATACTCTTTCATCTATGTTCATATTATAGAACATATCAGGAAAAAAATCCCACACCAAACCAACAATTTCCTTAGAATCATCTACTGGATTAGCAAAAAAAGGTGTTTTGATCAAATAATGTTTAATGACTAATAAACAACCATCATCTATTCATTTTGCTCTACTTCGTTTATATTAGGAACAAAGCCAGGATTGGAAATCAGAGCAGGCTTTCAATCATTGCTTTGTGAAGCTTTTAAAGAGAGCTTCATACCTCTGAAAGTATTTATGAACAGTATCAAAGCATCTAGTGTATTGCCTGCAGGAATTTGTGTAACCAGCCTTCTCCTGCTGTGTTCACTGGCTGTGTAGCGGAACGGTGAGTGCCAGTTTGGGGAAACCTTATTCCATAAATACAAAAAAGTATAGCTCCAGCACAGCAGCAGGCCAAGGAAAATCCTGTGAAAATTTACAACATATAACCCGTACGTATGAGTCTCTTCTGTACGAATTTGAAAGTCTGAAGGGTGCCCTCTGCTATTCAAAATGAATACAGCAACATTAGATGTCCCCATGTAAAGAGAACACAATCCCTATACATACATTACAGCGGTAATGAAATAACTTTGTTACTGTACTCAGAAATTAATGAGTTAAAAAAAGACAGTTTTGTAAAACTGCGGTTTTGTTTTAGGTTACTCAGTTTGCTGCGATGCCAATTTGAAAGATGTTTTTTCACTCCAGTGAGACCAATGCAGGCAGACACCACCTAGCAGCCCAGCCTGCGGGAGGTTTTTGGGTAGTTTGACAAATCCTGCGAGAAGTCTGCAAGAAAAGAGGGAGGGTTGTTTGAGTCTTGCAGGTGAGGCCCTCAGAGGCTGCGCAGAGGAAAGGTGGGCGCTGAATAGCTCTCTTCTCCCAGGACACCGTGGGGGCGGTGATGCTCTCTCAGCTCTCGCTGTTCAACCCAGGGGGAAGGAAAGGCTGTCCCCGATCCCAGCGGGACGGGACAGTTCCCGGCCGAAAGCCTGTCCTCAGCTGCCTCCCACTGGAGCTGAGCCACCATTGCAGCCGAGGTGACTCCCTGCAACCAAAACCCAGGGTTTTCGCTCCTAAACGCCGTTCGACTTTATTTGAACACTATTTCACCTTCCAATAATCTTAATGCAGGGTTACTGTAGGACTGCATATTTTACTGTAAGATAATTTCCGTAATTTACTCTAAGATATTTTTCTGCAGTCAACTGCTACCCACAGTCTAATAAGAAAGTAAATAATTTTCCAAGAAATTCTGGCAAAATCCACTTAGGTGTATGTCAAACTAATTTTTTTCCAGGATTCAGACATTTCTAGGCACTTCCAAAGATCATAAGGCCCTTACACTGGTACAGTGTAGCATTAGTATTATTACCATATGGATTACTTCATAAATATAATTCCTATTTCTTTTTTCACATCTCCAGGCTGTGATAAGACCTTTGTAGGACTTTTACAAAATTGGCTTTATAAGGATGTGTTGTTTATAAGGGAGTTTTTCCATTGACCTCATTGAGGCCGTGTTTCCCCCAGAATCTCCTTCCTGAAAATTTTGCTGTCTAGGAGGCCTTGACAGGCTTCAGATGATGGTGCTGATAAAGTTTTGAAGTATGGTGCTCGGTATGGTTCTGCCAGGCAGCTGGGTTCGGGTCAGCATTTAGTAGATGCGTAAGGAGAATGAGTCCTTCTCTCTGTTCAGAGCTCTTCCTGTGCTACAAAATGAGAATATTGCAGCGTTGGTACCTTTATAGGACCTACTGGTTTGCTTGAGATGAGATTTTTCTGAAAATTTCTAAGGCAGATTTTATGTACTGAGGGTTGCTTTTAATTGAGAATTATTAGTTAAATCAGAGGATCTAGTCCCTGGCCTGGACTCACTGTTTATGGTCATTTCCCTGGGGTCTAGTCACCAAAAATGAGCCCTAAGATGCAGCTTGTTTCCCCACAGGACTTCAGAAAGGTACTAACATTTTCTTTTCCCTGCAAAGAAAACAGTGTCCACAAGAATTAGAAGAGTCTCAGCCATGGCAACACATTCTTATTCAGAGTACAGTCTGTGAGGTGTGAGCAGAGAGAAATGGTGAAATCTCTGCAGGGAGTGCCATAGCCCAAATACGGGGATCATTGCATCATAGATGATGAGATGTGGGACAAAGTAGCTATCCCACCACCAAAAGCAGTAACCTGAGGAGGTGAGAATAGCATGCAACACCACCAATCCTGGTGTTCACTGACTTTATGTGGAAGGTGAGGACACACTGGCCATTGGGAGGTGCAACACATCATGTAGGGCTGGGACCTTAGGCACTGCTAGAGAGCTAAGTGAACACATGAGAAGAACCGTAACTAGATTTCTGTGTGTCCAAGGGGTATTTGTTTGAAAATGAAATTCTCATTTCAGGATGCCTGGAGCTCTCCTTAGATAGATTTTGTATTACCTTTGAGTGACAGGGAGTCTAGAAATCTCTCCAGTCTTTCTCTGTCCCAGGCCTACACGCTGTAGGATGTGCGGTCTCCACTGGTGGTATGCTGAAGGGCCATAGATTACAAGAGAGGAAGGTAAGACATACAGCCAGATGACAGAGATGGGAGGACAAGAAAATATGGCCAGTCACCCCATCCCTGCTTCAGCATGCTTAGTCAAGGGGACCTCACTGAGGAGAGGGGAAGTGGCACTTTCCTTGCAGCTGGCTGGACATGCTCAGCTTCCAGAAGGTGGGATGCAGCAGGCAGGGGTCACACAGCAAGGGGGAGCCCTGAAACCAAAGGAGAGCAAGGTGATCTGCTCTGGATGCAGACCTCCAGCACAGCCTCATGCCTTCTGGAGGCTGACGGTGTTTATTGCTTATTTAATGTAGGGAATCACTGAAAAAAACCTGCAGAACTGGACCTAGGAAGGATCAGCCTGACAGCGTAGAGCACTCAGAGGAGATTTTAGCCCCCCCAGCAAGTAAAATCTGATTTTCTTTTGTTTTCAAGGTTATCTTATCCTTGTTTTTCATTTTGTGCTTTTACAAAGCCTGCTTTGGGAGGTGGATGCCTTTGGGCATGTTCTCTTTCAGAAGGAAGGAGAGTTCTGTCTCAAGGCTTGGGCAGTCAAAGGCTTTTATAACAGCATTTTGAGTAGTTAGAACAGTGATACTGATATGGCCCTTGTCCTTATGTCTATCCAGTGATACTGATATGGCCCTTGTCCTTATGTCTGTCCCTTGTCTCCCCTCTGCTGTCCCAAGCTCCCAGTACAGTGGCCATTCCTTGTGTTAAGCCTTGCCCTCTTTGTCTACTAGCCCCCATTTCCAGGGCTATGAAGCAATCCTGGGCTGTATTCATGTCTGACAGTGCAAACTACAGCAGCAACTACAGCTCATGGTTTTTCTCTTAGGAGAATATTAAGTGTATCTGCCTTACTTTTTGTCCCTTGTATACGGACTTCTGTGATGGAGCAGAGCCTGGTATGGCTCACCCATCTGCCCCTTCCGTGCCGAATCCCTTTAAACTCCAAGAGAACTAAGTGTACTCAGAGAAACAAACAACAGACCATTTCTTTATGTGCCTTTTATAGTAAGATTAGAAAAGTTAACAATAAAAGATGTCTTCCAACTTCAGCTTTCAAATAAAACAGGATGACATAAGACACCAGGCTGCTTTCAGAACAGAAGACCTTTATTCCTTTGGCTACGTATCAGGACTAGATCATATTTGTGAACAAAGGGCTTTCTAAGGCAACCCCACCATCAACGAGGTGGAGAAAATCATGCTACTACTAATAATACTGAGGGGTATGACATACTGGAGAAAAAAATCTTACAGTAGTAGTAGCCCTGCTGCTTTGCAAAATACTCATCTTGATTGCCTTGGAAGGATTTAAAAATTTTCAGCAGCCATCACAGCAATCTTCTGGGATTTTTTTGTGCCTTATGGTAAAGAATAAGCAGTAGTTTTAGCATGGCACGCTGCAAGTCGCTGTGAACCAGAGATCTCTTCTGTGACCATGCTTATTGTATGGATGCAGGAGGAGTTTATTTTAAAAGTGCAATCAGTTCAGAAGCAATTAATAAACACTTTGCAAATGTTAGTCCTTTGTGTTCATTAGTTTTCTTTAATAGGTATTCACTATGAGTTACAAAAACTAACACAGCATGTGAGAAAAACAGCAGAGATGCTTCAAATACCTTTTGATAAATACGGTTGTTTTCTCTATTTCTTCCTAGCAGAATGTAAAGCAAACCAGGCAGGATTCTTGGCATGTGAATTCTTCTCATCTGGGTGTTGTTTCAGCCTCTGAGGAGCACTCTCCTCTTTAATATGTATGATAGCACCCCATGAATACAGGAGTCTTTTTTCAGCACAAGGAATTTGTGCCCTGTTCTCGCTGTAGAGTCTGAGGAATGAAAGGAATGGGTTTGGGTTATTTCTGCAGATTGTATCACTTGTGAATTTTCCATAATCAGCTATTAGATCCATAAACTATACTGACAGCACTGGGGGGGTGGGAAATTACTTGGGCTCTGGAATGAAACCCAGTGTTTACGCATACTAAGACAAAAATAAATATTTTAGCACAGCCTTCTCTCAAAGGCACTGTGCATTGCTGAGATGCGCCACTGGTTGTCAGAGGGATGGAAACAGGGAAAAAGCATGGCCACGCTGAGAAACAGTGTATGACCCTCAGTCCCCAGTGTTTCAGGGAGCATAGAGATCAAAATGCATTTTAAGAAGGTAGTGGTGTGGGTGGTGCGGAAGTGGTGCTATATAGAGAAAAGGAGCTCCTAACCCAGGGGAGGGTAGGCCACAAAAAAGGATTTATATAAGTTTAGTTCATCTCTGTTCTAAAGTTAGTTACCTGGGTGCTGTTGTTACAAGAATTGTGCTGCCATGGACATCTGGGAGATGGGAAATTGGTCTATCACCTACTTGCTTGTTATTTGTAATTTTGCAAGACTGACATCTAAACCCTGATACTTTTTGACAATGTCCATTCAAGCATTATGCCATCTGACAATCTCTCCTAATGACTGACTTGGTGGAAACCTTGTTAACTTTCTGTTCTGTGCTGCCTGCAGTGTGTTAAATGCCTAAAAGGGACTGAATTTTTCTTATGGTATTTGATACAACCTGAAGCAGTCCTGCTGTGCACATAGTGTCAGGAAAAAAAAAACCCAGGGGTGGGGGGGGGAAGTTTAGATAATCCAGTTCTTTTTAAAGAATTCGTATCTGTAGTCTATTTTGTTTAATAGTATTAATCACAAAGGCAGAAGAGAATTTCTCACTGTGATCTGACTTTTTTGGGCCACCTGTGATAGTTAATGCTGTGCAGACGTGTCCACTGAAGAGGTAGTTGCTTGGAAATGTAGGGGAGGATGTTCTCAGGAGCTGTGAACAGCCACCTATTAATAATCCGCTATGTTTTTCAGTGGTTTTCAATGGATGAGGTTTTGAGGGCTGTGAACACCCTGACATATGTCAGACCCAGCCAAGTGCCTCATATCTTTTGCTTTGCTGGCCAGTAAGACCTGTCATGAAATATCAGTTCAATCAGAACATGTTTTTTCCATCTAGTTCCCGGCTTCCTTTCTAAATCTTGCATCATTGCCCAGCTGGGTCCACCGACAGCATGAAAGAAAAGAAACAGCAACCTTGTTTTATATTCTTTCAAGGCAGCTGTCCCCAGGTAGGATCTACCCAGTCTAAATTCCAGTATTAATCCCCTCTCAGCAGCATTTTCAAGCCTGACATATATGGTGATGACGGAAATGGGAACTGAAGGAGTAGGGCACCACCCATATAGGCTGAAGCATTTGTCATAGAGACCTGCGGACAACTACCACAAAACTTTCTTGGGTTCATTTTGATTCCCACCAAGAAAGAAAGGAATGTTTCCAGTGAACTTTGAAGAGGAACAGTTTTTCTGCTTGGAAATAAAGAACTTCAGTTTTGACAGCATTTTGGATATGAAAGGTGAAATATGTATTCCACTGCTCATGATTCTGGTTTGGGGTGGAACTTTCAACTTGATTTTCAGCTGCGAGCTTCAGCGAGTAGGTGTTATTTTATCAGGCTATTTTGGAAACAAGAAGAAAATACCATGTGCGTAAAATAACCCTGGCTTATCAGCCTCCTAGAGGAGCAGATGTGAATGAGCACCATTCTGCCAGACCTGGCAGTTCTCAGCACTTTGAACCTTTAAAATATGCTTGGCAACAGTGATTAACTAAAACTAAGTAATTTATTTGAATTAAACTTAAAATTAAGCATAATATTTCTGCAGACTTTTATTTTGGTATTTTTAATTAATTTCTTTTCATTTTTCTTCATCTGGTTCAGCAGAAGACTGAATCATTCCCTTTTAATTTTTTTGTATTACTCCTTGACTGGAGTCTTGTTAGTTGTCTTCAAATACCATACGTAAGTGAATCAGACCTGCTAATTAATTCTGTTGTTCTGGTTTTGTTTGCAAATTATAATGAACTTAGATCATTATGAAATCTAGTAATATCTACTTGTGCAAAAAGTAAATTGACTAATACTAATAATGCACAGGTTTGACAGAAGAGATTCTCAAGTATTTTGATGCAAATGTATTTTATTATGTTAAATAAGTGTTACAGACTCCAGGAAAAAAAAAAAAAAAGAGAGAGAGTTGCTGAGGACAGTCTTTAACATAAAGGAAACCTGAATTTTATCAAATTACTTGTTCTTATGCTGGAGAAGGAGAGATATTTTAAGCTGGTGCTTCCGGATAAGGCAAGACGTTACTGTCAGTTGCAACTCTACCGATCTCAGGGCCATGAATGTAGCCCAGAGCAGAATCTTATCTCTGCTTTTGGATGCAGAGTCTGCACTCACAGAAACCAAACCAAAACTCTTCAGTAGTGCCAGTGAAAGCAGGATCAAGCATGTAACATTTTTCTTCCAGCGTAAATCCTTTATGTCTCCTTTGATGCTCCTTCCTGTCCTTTAGAAACTCATTGCCACTTCTTGGTCCAGAGGAGTTTATTAGTTACTGTCATTGTTACCTAGCTGGGGGGATAGGGCTATTCTTTACACTCTAATCCCAGGAGAGTCAAGTTTTGGTTACAGCCTCTAAACTGTAGTTTTAGAGTTCATAGCAGTGAATCCTACTTAATGTTGTGGTCTAGGGTCCTGCACTAACGTTACTGAATCTGTCCCATCGGATAACTTTATATTCTTTGTTCTACACTTTGGAGGTTCACAACTTCTACACTGCATCAGGCAGACAAACAAATACCTCACATAAACAGTAGATATTTGAGTTCTTTGACTGAAACATGATTTTTTAATAGAAAATGCTTAATGATAACAATTGTCTGAAAGTGGAAAACTGGAATAGCTCTGAGGTTTCTGTCTCACCTACACTGGGTTAGGCTACTTTACCCTGTCTCTTTTTCTGTACTGTTTTCAGAGGCAGTACAAAACTCCCCAGAAAACACACTCTCCCCAGATTGTAGCCAGCATATATAATTTTACTGTTATTTCATTATATAATTTAGCCTTCCATTCTTCTCCTTTTAAAACTCCCACACGATGCATGGCTTATATCTTTCATATTTCCAATCAAAAACCATGCTATTTAGAGACAGAAAATAATTTTCAAACTAAGCTTATGAATTATCTTCAGTATTTCTGAAAGTGGATGAGTCTATGAAAGTGTTGACCCAGTTCTAGCACACAGAATGCCCCCACCTCCTGCTTCAGAGACCTGGTGTTATTCTGCTTTTTCTACCTGGTACCTAGTTGATCTATGATTTTTTTCTGCAGCTCAAATAACAGCTGTCTTTCCATAAGTAGAATGACCATTTTAGTATCAGTCTCTGTAGATTGCTTGGAGATCCTTTGGAAATGAAAGCTAGGCTTGTCACGTGGTGAAACTTGCCCAAAACTACCACTCAGACAAAATGAGACCTGAACTGCTTTGCCGGCTTTAACACTTCAGATGATCCTGGTATGTACTGGGAAAAACAAGGAAAGCGCAAATAGGTGTGATGGGGAAAGCTCACCCAAAGCTCTGAACTACATCTGCCCTGTTCCGAATGATTCAGGTATGCAACAGAAAGAAACAAGAAGCACAGAGGAACCCTTTACAACTTTACATCCTTGTAACACTTGTAACTGTTTTAGTGACCCCAGAAGTGACCATTAATTTGCTTAACATATGGAGAAAACTAAAGCAGCCTGGGCTGACCTGAAAATGAGGTAATTGGTGACTTACTGGCCATCTCAGTTAGGCAGCAATAAATAGTGAAAACAATTGTCTCTGAGGGAAGAAACCACATCCACAGATGTATACAGCATCATCCAGAAGGCTTTGCTTGAGATGGAGCTGATACATGTACAACCTGGGCCACCAGGCAGGTCTTGGACACTTTTACTAGCTGGAGTAAGTGGAGTCGAGTAAGCTGTCACGGCCAAAGCTGTCTTGACTCGGGGAGCTTTATTTAATTTAATTTGTTGCCAACCAGCACAAACTTTTGATTGCTGATTTGGATATTCAGAAAAAAAGAAAAAGTAAACAACTAAACAAACATTTAGGGAAACACATTTCCTCCCATTTCTCCAGCTCATCTTCAGCCAAACACTGCTCCCACCCCTGCCTGGTCCTAGCTTCCCTTGGTTTTGCCATACCTTACACTCAGTCTCTCTCAATTCCTTCAGGGATGTGATCGGCAGTGCAGGAATCTGAGGTTGGAACATAATGGTTTCTCTCTGACAGTTCATGCATTTTATTCATTTTCCTGTGCTCTGGCACGGGTCACCCACAGGCTACAGTCTTTCGGGGGTGCCCCTGCTCTGGTATGGGTTCTCCATGAGCCACAGTCCCTCAGGCATGTCCCTGCTCTGACGTGGAGCTTCTCCTTCCAAGGGTGCATCTCCAGCCATGTCCCCATCAATGTCTTCTTCCATGTGTCTCCTCACATATCTCCTCCCCTTTATGGGTGCTGCTCTTTCTCAAATCTGTTTGAGCAGGGGTGCCATGTGCTCTGACATGGATCTTCTGACTGGCTCTGACAGGTTGAGGTTTCTGGAGCACCATGGGCTGTTCACATCCATTTCAGAGTTAACTAAGTAGCTGTGACAGGCATGGGGCAGCTCACTGACTCCTCCCGCACACGGCAGCCCTGCAGCCCCCTGTTACAGAAGCCCTGCCAGTTGTTGCCCTGAGTCCATGGTGCCACTCACAGTCATACTGGAGTTTTGGGTTGGGGGGTGCGTGTTCTGCAAAGAGTGTGTGAGTATGCATTTCATAGCTAGAAATTGCCAGCCACCCGTTAATACCATCTCCCTTAGTAAATGGAATTTATATCTTAAGTCACTGAGTTGCATTCTTTTCTTGTGGCTACCTCACCCTAAGTTGCCCAGCACAACTTGCTTTCCTTTTAAAATTGTTTCTTTATTGTCTTGTTCAAGAATATGCTGCATACCAGGTGGCATATTCATATCCTTTCTGGGAGGCAGACTCTGACCAGGAATCTTTTGCAGGGAGGTATTTTCAAGGAGATTTTTGTAGTCTGGACAACCCAACACCAACTCCAGGAAGAGGAGAAAATGTCCATGCTGTGGGAGCAATCAACTGGCAATGCCTGAGTCAAGGGAAGTGTCAGTGGGCTGCAGCAAATTGCAGCTCATGCTACCTGGGGTGCACTACTTTGATGTGTTTTCTCCTTTCTGGAAAAATATGAGAATATAACAGTAAAGGAATATGCTAACATAGATTATAAGAATATGCTAAAATATGAAGCTGCTTTAGCAGCTTTGTGATTTTTCCAGAGCTCAGAAGTTTGTCTAAATATGCACTTCATTCTGCCTTCTGTAATAGTCAAAGTTTTAATAAAAGGTGTTTTCCCCTGTGGTTGAGTTGGGGAAATGCAGTTTTCTTACAGGACGTCCTTGAGGCAAAATAAGCTGAAAACTTTTATAAGAAGCAAAAATATCTCAGTCACTGCAGTGATGTTTAACTTAATAACACTTCTCCATTTTATTAGGTAGCTGTATGGCCTTCAATCTCTACCACTGGATAGGTGCTTTCTCATCTTCTGAGGCCAAGACAGCAGATGACATTTTTCTCTAACAAGTGAAACACTCTAACACTCATCTCCGTGACATCCGCGGCAAATGTATAGATTTTAAACTGCCTTTTTTTTTTTTTTTTTTTTTTTCCACCCAGGAAATGCTATCCCAAAAGGATAACATTTTCAAAAGTATCTTATGTCTGGTTTTTATTTAGACAACCACAGTTGCGTATAGCTATATAGTTTCAAAAACGTGATGTTTTCTTTCTGCTTTGTCATGTGACTATGTCTTGAAAAATAATCCAAACCAAAATATTACTGAAAGTCTGTGGCTACAGTGTTGCATTTATTTCAGCATTTTCAAGAGCTAATGGGACTTCAGCCCTGAAGATCTAGAGGTAAATGTCTAAATTCTTTCAAAATTACACTTAGGCTTCTAAATCATTTGAATCCTTTTGCAAATTTTATGAAACATGTTCGTAATTAAATAGAAGAGCAGATACTAAATACTTGTAAGTTGCAAGAAATTCCAACAAAATGCAAATCACAAGAGGAAAATGCACATTTTTTTCCCAGGCTTGCACTGTGATTTGTTTTTTGTTCCAGAGAAAGAAGGCACTGATAAATGTATCAATGAGCTTTGAAGAGAGCTGTTGCTCAAAGACAATTTGGCAGTGTTTTCTTGGCAGTATGTCAAGAGTAGGAGCTACCTTCTTGTTGCTGGTTCTGGCAAAGAAATCAGAGCTTTTCCAGTCCACAAATGGCAGAACATCAAAATGTTACAATGCTGTGTTCCTAAAGATGATGAGGGGTTTCTTTCTTTAATGAAAGATAATGTGAATATACAGAATCCACATTTCAAATTTTACCGTGTAATGAGTATAATCCTACTATTGGAAGTGCTAAAGATCAGAGGGACAAGGCTTTTTTTCTAACTCTGCTTCTAATTCGTCGCATGGCTTTGAGGTAAGTCACTCCACATCTCTGCACCTCAATTTCCCCAACAGCAGGCTGGAGACAATAAGAGCTACCCCACTGGGCTGCTGTAAGGACAAATAGATCAGTATTTTTGAAAGGAGTGAGACTGCCATATAGAACTTGTTATGTAAGTGTGAAGTAATAAAATGCAAACTAATGAAATACGATCAGACCTGTCACTGCTCATTTTGTGTCGCATACCCCTTGGGACAAATGAACTGTGAGTGAGACCTGAAATATTCCAACGTTACATCTGAACAACCACGGTAAAATGGGAAAATACTTATTTCAGATTCTAATCTGTATTAGCATCTTCTCCATCATTTTTACATTCATTCTTACATAGTGCATTGCAGCTTGACTCCTGCCTTTCTTGGGTGTCATTCTAAAAGACTTGTTTTGCCCATTGTCTCCCAGTTGTTCTCTCCTAAATACTTGACTCTATTGCCCTTTGTATCTGCACAGTGACACCACTCCTTTAATTTTATGCTTGTTTTGCTCTGGGGCTCAGAATACCTCTTAAGAAAAAGAAGGACCACCCCTGTGATAACTGTTCAGTCCCTTGGCCTGTTTGATGTCAGGCAAAAGCATTTGGGACGTCCCATACCGCTGTCCACCCAGGGTCAAAGAGGCTAATGGATAGCACTGGGGTAGCACGGTGGTCACAGGGAGCTTGGATGGCTACTGTAAAGACTATGAACAAAGGACTAGATAGAGAGATGGGTGGGTAAATAACCATGGCCTCACCAGATATTCAGCTTTGCAGCTGCAGTTCTACTGGTGGTGACAGCAGTCTGAATGCACAGGTACCTGTTGGAGCCACCACCCACCTAATCTCAGAGGAGCTTTTTCTGGAATACCTTTGGCATTAGTTTAAGCTGTCTGTATCTTTTCACTCCTGTCTTGAAGCCACTGTGTTATTCCAGTGCTGGGCTTCTCACAAAATTCTGACAGGTTCACTCATATCCTGCAGTCCTTTCACTAGTCTGTTCTTACTCTCCTCCCACTCCTTGCTCCACCAGGCTACTACCTCCATCTGCACTCCCCAAACTGCTGATACTCCAGTTTTGCCTCCCTCCTGTTCTCCCAACCCAATCCAGTCCTAGTCAGAAGGGTCCTGCTTTTCCAGACTCTAATTTTCACCTTCAATTGCAAAGCATAGAGGAAGAAGGGACTGCTGTTTCTTCACCTCTGAAATATGGATGTAGGTAGCGGGCTTCTTTCCTCCTCTCCTATGACCTGATGCTTTCTTGGCATCCCTTGCACTCCACAGACAAGAGGCAGTTGGTGGCTGTAGACTGCAGTACCTTTTCTCCAGGTTCGTTTCTCACTCCTACTTTTACCCTTGCAAACATTTCTGCAAACACCTGAAGCCCATGACTGTATATTACCCTGTTCATTTTTTTCATCCTGTGTTTCCCTATTGATTTCCACTTCTTAATGACCATTTTTGACACATGGTTGTTAGCTCCAGTTGTGTTGAATACCTGTTAGCGCAAAAAGTAGGTTTGTCCATCATCCTAAGTGCTGGGTGAAAGAGAGTATGCACAGGCAAATATATTGCTGTATTTCTTTCTTGATTGCCTGTATACATTACACTTGCTGAAGTGTCTGTATTTCAGGCCTATAAAACATCACGTCCAGTGTACACATGCATCTGCCTTTTTCTTTCCTTACTGCACTGTTTTCCAAACTTGGTATCTCTGTGGGGAGCTGAACTACACTCTAAGCATGCACTGAATATCACTCTCTCCATTACATACATTCTGATTACATGTGCCTCAGGTGAACACCATCAGACTGGGATGTTTTACATATTTGCTGCAATGTAAGGCTCAGCATAGGAAGCACAGTGTATCATGGGAATGCATGCAACTTCACCGGGGCGTGGGGTACAACTGAAGGCACAGAGTGCGTTTTGACATGGCGATAATCATGATGTGGGCAGTGCAGCATGTGAAGATGTAGGTGTGTTTAATGCAGTGTGAGGTGTGGCAGAAAAGGTGCATGTGTGTACAAGTGTCTCTAGAGTGAACGTGTTGTGGTATGTCCAGCATAAGGTGCAGGACGTAGCCTCTCTGTGTGTGTGGTCAAGGTGGTGTGGTCACAGATGCGTATTTGTTGTGGGAATGATATGCAATGACTTTGGCTATTTGATGCGATGTATTTTCAGCCCTGCTCACTGTGTGTTTGGCAGCAAAGTGTCTTCAGACCCCAGGTAATGGAGGTAGGTGATGCTGCTGCATGAAAGTATATCTCAGCCTTCTGTAATCTCTGTGAGAGAGAAGGTGGCCGGGCAGGCAATGACATCAAAGGGTAAGGAAAGCTTTCTGTTCCTGCTAATCTCGCTGCACCCTGAGGGGAAAAAGGGCAGATGCTACTGGAGGAATAATAGGATACTGGAAGAGAGAAGAGGAAGAGCCAGTCTCAGCTACAAGCTGAAGAAAAGGTAGAGGAGGAAGACTCTATGTTTGATGAGGATATATATCATAAACTCCTGATCTCCCTGACATGTTAGGAGACACTCTCAAGTTCCACAGGCAGTTGCCATCCTCTTGCAGACCCCCTGTGCTTCTAGACAGCTCCAACTTTGGGAACATAGTGCTGAACACTGGCACAAGACATCATATCTGGGAGACCAAAACCAGATTTCCAGCAGGAAGGAAACAGGCTGCAGATTTGGTGAAAATTGTGAGACGTGTCATGTACAGGTTGCATGCACACTGAACAGGGATGCTTTTGGCCCAATATACAGCAAAAAATTACATCCTCTGCGAAAACTAGGGATTTACAGTCACTCACCTAAAGGCATGCTGCTACATGGAAGAGTATTGCAAACGGGTCAAGTAGCAAGCTAGCAAATATGAGGAGGAATGCTGACTGAAAAGGTTATATGAAGTGGCTCAAGAGTGGTAAGGTACACTGAAGGCTAGGAGAATGTCCTGCTAAAGGTTAACAGGGACTGCCACCTCCTGAAAGCTCCCTAAGTTTCTGAGCGTTGTGTGGACACTGCAGGAGACTGCTCAGATGATCAGAGAGGATTGTGGCAAAACAATAACACAGGGTCCTGAGCTCTGACAAAGATTCCTCTAATCAGGAGGGGCCGGGGAAAGTAGACAGGAAGTGAATTAGATCAGTTTTTTCTTCAGCTAATAATCCAGTACATACAACCTTAATGCAGTTCTAGCAATGCCCTCACTTGAAAATGAGGGTCTTTATGTTCTCCTGCTGCTTCCATGTATTACTATTTATAGCATTTATTAACAATCTTTTAATTCCCAAAGAACAATACAACATGCACATGATATTGGCCAGAGAAATCAGGGAGAACCAGAACCTTACTGTACAGAAAGGTACTGCAAGATCCAGCTATTTCAGGAGAATATTAACTAATTCCTGTAACACATGTATATCCAGGTATGAGCTGTGCTTTGGGACTCATATGAGCTTCCAGGAACACAAGTACCATGGGACTTGGAACATCCTCCTAAGGATTGGCAGCACAGGCTGGGGCAGCTGCTGTTCGTGGTCAGCTGTGCTCTGCCTGGGTCTGCGAGCGCCCTGCCAGCAATGAGCTCTCTAGTCACACTCTGTGGCTCATCCTGGGGGAGCATTTATCCGAGACTGAGTGACAGAAATGAGCTGGAGTTTCTCCCTCCGGTAGTCTTATTTCTGTTTTAATCAGTGTTTCTTTCATCTCAGACATGACTGTTTTATGGAAGTGAAAACATCAGTTTTTAGCATAATTCGGGACCTGTTATGTTAGCCCAGATATCCTTCACAGTGATGTTGTGAGGCTCTAATACCCCAGGCCATCTTTTCTCCCTGCTCCAGGAGGAAGCTTTCTTCCAAAGCAAAAGTCAGAGTGACTGGAGAGAGGATCTCAGGTGCAGTGATAGTGACCAAGGCAGAGTATTAATTACTTAACCGCTCTTAACCAGCTGAGCCCCTAGTTTCCCCCCGGCGTTGCTCCAATCCCATTTCCATAACCCACAGAATAAAGGTGACAGCCTTTGAGCACAGGCTAACATTTCACATACGGACCACGCAAATCACATTCAGCAAATGCGCCTGCCTGCTGCTTGTCTCAGCCATGGCACTGACACAAGCATGCAAAGCAGCACGGCAGGTACAAACATCACTGATGCACCATTTTCCTCGGAAAGGGGTGAGCGGGGGAGTGGGACAGGCCTGCTCAGGCATATGCCATAGGGGTTTTCTACTTGATCCGGCAGACAATACCACAACCTAAACAGCAAAACAAGTTTGAAGCTGAAATTCAAATTATTTCAGATGATAGTGTAAGCTTTCAGCTGATCTCTGCCCATCTGCCTGGAGTCATGGCACCCTTCTGCCATACAGGGGGAGCTTGTTTTAGTCAGGATGGTGGATACGAGCACAGAAACTGCTGCTCTGGGCAGGCTCTGAGTTTACATGGTGCAGATGAATTACTGCCTCTCCTTCAGCACTAGCAACAGAAGCTCACAGTGTGGCTCCACCATGTATGTAAGTGGGGAGAAGAAGACTCTATTAGGCCTAGCAAGCTTTATTCCTGTGAGTTTCAGCGTCCTAATTCTTGACTTCAGTGCTCCAAGCAACTCTAGCCCAGTGCACAGCAGGACGAGAGCTGATGGTCGCTCCTCCACAGCATTGGCATGGCCTGTTTCTGCTGCTCCGGCCAGCAGCACCCGCACAAACCACAGCTGACGAGGAGGAGGGAGGAGGTGGAAGAAGCAGCACGTCTCTCGCTGCTTCCCCAGATGACAGCAGGCATCGCTTTCCTCCTCATGTGCTGCCAGTGCCTGACGCAGAGTTATGGTGCTGAGCAAACGGCGCCTGCTGGTCTCGCCAGCTCCCAGCAGGACTCCTTCCCTCTCAGCGCACAAATACCCACAAGGAAAAAAAGCCTAGATCTGCTGCTACTGCAGGCTTACTTTTGACGGAGTCCCAGATTTCCTTATGTCTGCTTTTCCTATCTGTAGAGGGCCCTGAGGCATGGAGGGGCCTCCCCAGGGCCACCCCCACACCCTCTGCCCACAGCTGGGAGTCCCACCTCAGCCAGACCTGTCAGGAGACAGTGAGGGCTAGTGGGCTAGTGCTTCCCTGAGGAACATGGCCAGCAGGGCACCCATCCTACTGCACCAAAGAGGGGGACTGGGGCAGGCCCAGGGGTGGTGGCCAGGCCCAGGCACAAGCCCTGACCATAAGGCGCATCACGGCAGGTCAAGATGGGAATCCCATCTGCAGGCCAGGCCCAGTGATGGCAGGGTTGTGGGGTGGGCCTGGCTTGGCAGGGCCCATGGCCGGGCAGGGCAGGGCAGGGCTGTGGAGAGCTGGAGACCAGCCCTGTTGCGGCATCATTGTGGCAGGGGCTGACAGCCCTGGGGGGGCTGAGATGGGCTCCTGGGCCATGGGCAGGGTGATGGGTGGCCCTGGGGGCCTGGCAGGGACAGTCAGGCCTGGTGGTGCCCTCGGGGCCCCATCAGCTGGCTAGGGCTATTCAGGGCCTTAAATGGCAGATAATGCTTCAGTGCATCCAAAATGCTTCTTAAGACCTTCTCATGTCACCCAAGTCTAACTGAAGGTCATGTTGGTGGTACAGCAAGACACAGCCAAGTGTGCATGTGACAATATAACCAAAAAAAAGGAGAGAAGTGACTTGTCCCGGCAGGCAGGACAGAGGAAATCTGGGGTTCTGGGAAAAAGTTGCAAAGAGAAGTTCTGACAAAGCTGTTCCTTTATTTACAAGCCCACGTAGGGAAGAAATGCTAGTCACCCATTTTGGACCAAGCCTGTGATTTTCAAATGCGTCTTTATTGATCGGTTGATTTAGCTCAAGTAGTATGAACTTTATTTTACAAGAACCTGCAGCTAACCAACACAAAAAAAGAATTACCATCATTACCTCGTACAATACCAGACTAGCGCAAAAACAGAAGTAAATGCCACAATCCAGTTAAAAGAACCAGAAAATAACTAAATTAAACTGTAAACTCTACATGTAACAAACGGCTGAGATTAGTCCCACACATGTCACTTATAAACCCAGCAGCAGGAGGGGAGGGGAGGTCTGAACACACAACCAAGCACCCCAGATGCCAACTTTTTCTCCCCTAAGTGTGCCTAAGCATGGGCTCATTTGAGACAACACACAACCACGTGCTTGGCAGCACGTGCGTGAGCAAGTGGGTCAGCGGCAGAGAGATGCACACCACCTGCCCGCATCTCGTCTTTTACCTTAGAAAGCCTCCTAGGTCTGTTCTCTGCTTCAGAACATTCAGGGCTTCCTAAAACAAGAGACTGATGCGGATTTGCACCCAAAGGATGTGAGAAGAGTCTGGCAACTGGAGGAGAGTGGGCCAAAAAGAGAGGACTGACCACTGCAGGCAGAACAGGCAGTATCTAAGTTGGCAGTAGGTACAACTCATCCAAACACATTTCTTCCAGAAGAGCACATGATGGAACAGCAAACCTGAAGTACAGGATGAAAAACGGGAATCCTAACCCACTCATTTCATTCTTTGTTCCCCTGTTTTCTGTCTGTCCATTATGACTCCTCTGTCTACATCTCTTGCATACCTTCACCTCTCTCCCGTTCATCTGCTACTTCCCATACTACACGGGCAGTGCCTTCCTGCCCCACTACACTCCTTCCTTGACCTTCACACAGTTCTGCCAATGACACCCACTTCACATTCCCAGTCTACTCTTCTGATTCGTGTACCTCTGCGGAACAATAGTCAGAGAAGGCTGAAACCTGATTTCCTGTCTCCCACAAACAGAAGAGCACTCATCTTGATTTATCGTTCCTGAGGAACGCTGAGAACTGGGATCTAACTTGATGTAAATAGAGCAAACACCTTCAACTTATTTTGGAATCTGCCTGTCTTCTTTATCCTTCTTGTCTTTTCCTCCCTCTTGGTCCTTCCCTTAAATGTAGGAATGTTTACAGTAATTCAGGTCCAGCTCTCTGATTTTTAGATAAAACCCCAGAATTTTCCTGAAAGTCAGCTCACTCCCCAAACCCCATCCCTTCATCAGAGTTATGGCAGTCATGGGAAAATCTGCTGTTTGTGCCACTGGGAAGAAACTGCTTTGGCATGACAGCATAAGGCTTGCACAGGACAGCATCTATCTGGCACCTTTCTAAGAACAACACTGGCTTAAAATAAAATAATTTAAAAAAAAATCTGCACAGAATCTATTCCCCTTCCCCTTCAACTCTAAAAGCACCTCTCTTGCGGCAAAGAGTGGCACTGCTGTCCAATCACAAAAAGTCAGCAAAACACACGTGGGAGCAACTGATTTCTTCCGCTTGTGCATGTGGTGCAAGAGCTGTACAGGGATGAGACGTGGGAGGGAAGGCTAAACCCACAGGACTTCTGCCATCTTCAAATCTGCAGATGACTGGTGCAAGGACAACACCAATAGATAATTTTCGGTGTTCACCAATAACAAGACCATTAGTATTTAGCTGCTTAAATACACAGTAAGGGAGACTGAAGTTAGGTAGCAAGAAAAGCTCTCTTATAGGCTAGCTAGGAACTGGAAAAGACTATCTCAGCGGTCTCCAGGATCCACCGCAGTGAAGTTCACTAAGAACAAGTCAGATGAGCAGCCATGGTGGACACGTTTGCTATACTCAGTCCTGTCTCAGAGCTGGGGTGGGATAGTCATTCTCTTGAGGTCCTTTCTAGCCCTAAGCTTATGAGTTTATCAGTTGGCTTCACTGAAAAGAACAAAAGGGTCATCTCAAATTTTTCTGTCCAGCACTTGCAATTAAAGCAACAAAGGAAAAAAAAAAATTCTTTCTTCTCTTCCCCAACCTTGACATCTCACAGCTGAGGAGTTCCCAGCCCTCAGAGTTAGCCCTTCTAATACTGACGGAAGTGACGGGAAACGCAATACTCTTGGAACGCTTCACAGGTAGCAGCTGGAGTGAGGACTGTCAGTGCAGGATAGCCTTGTGCAGGCAGAGTGAAGTCTTTCACAGCTCACTGAATGCTCACAGGAGTGCAGCCATGCCATGGGCAAAGCGTGACAAGGTCAGTGTACAATACATGGCATGCCTTCTTCATCCAATGAAAGGATCACACAAAAATGGCTATCCTGCCCAGTCACTCTCCTGGAGCTCCACAACACTGGCTTGTCCAGCAGCCTCCAGTACTGGCTAACTACTTCCAGCTGTGTCAAGAAAAGAACTACAGTGAAGTCTCCCCATCCCTCAGCACAGAACCCCTCGTTAGCCTTTCAGTTCACCTTTTCATACACGGTCCCCCTTACCCTCCCTCCCTTCAATTTAAAAAATAACGGTTATAATTAATGCATGGAAGGTGATGGCATTGTGCATGTGGTTCACTTCCAGTTCTCTTCCCCTCTTCTCAGGCATCCTCCTTCCTCCTCTCCAGCATCCCCCCCACCCCCCCAAATCCATTCCATCAGTCCATCTCGCCTGCATGCCTGGGGGGCTGGTGCTCACTTGCCATAGACGCTCTCATCGCTGTAGGCCACATAGAGAAAATAGTCCTCCTCGTGGTTATCCTGTGAGGGGAGAAAGAGAGAAAGTAACAAACCAACGCCCTGGAACTCACTACATGTGAAAAGCCCAACCAAGAGATCACTGTAACAACCAGAAGGCATAACCTCTCTTTCGCTGTTTTTGCCTCTTTGCATTGAAGGCTTCACTTCCTCATACCAAAGAGAGTGTATAGTAACTCCCTCTCTCTGGCCACAGCTCTACCTCTAAATTCAGGCATGTCACATTTCTGGATGCTGTGAATTTACTTAAAGAGCCACAGCCAGAGTGTGCCGCAAATGTGCAACAGAAACAGCTCTGACTGTTGCAGGCTGGGCAGCAGAATCTCAGTGCTGGTATGGCCTTAAGATCGAGGGACTTGGAAGGCTTTAACAAGTCAAAAATCACCTCTAGATACCTCAGTATTTGACAAATGTGGTTATATTTTTTGTTTTTCAGAACACTTTGACAAGTGGCTATATTTCTAGTCCTGTTTTACGTATGGGCAGTAAAGCTGAAAGGTTAAGTGATTACACTGACACAAAAAGTCTGTGGAGCGCCAGGAACAGAGGCCTCATCTCAGCTTTGGACAGTTAGACATACCTTCCTCCTAAATGCCCAGATTTAGAAAACTCCCTGTGTGTGTTAATCTCATATTATCTTCATCAGTCAAGATACATATTTGTCCAGTTATCGTCAAAAAGGCTCATAGCATCATACTGGAGCTCTCCTATTAAAACACACTTATGCAGCAGAAGGAGAAATCAAGGAGAAATCAATCCAGGCTGCAAACCACCCGTGATATAATGGCTACATAATTGAGGAACATTCCTCTGATGGGCACAGAATATGCCTTTAAGGTCGATTAATTAACACTGCTCAGTAGAAATGTGGGCTAGCAATGTTCACAGTATCCTATAAGGTCCTCATATATACAGCACAAGCTATGAAAAAGTAATTCTGAACAAAGAATAAGTCTTCCTTGACAATGTATTTATACACTGTTAGTTGCCCAGTGATACTATGTTCTTTTACTGGCTAAAAGGAAACCCCTTTTGTATAAACAGGAAAGCTAGTGTGTATGTTCTCCAGCCCTCCCCCCCGCCGCCGTCCCCGCCACAATCTTTCCTCTGAAATACAAATAATAAAGTGGTTTATTTCAATACTTCGTTTAAATAGTAGGAGCAACATATCACTGATGGGGCAACTATTCACCACCTGGTATGACAAGCCTTTCAACTAGCACACAATCAGTTAAAATGATGAAGCTCCCCAGGCTCCTCTTCACAACTGCAGGGTGGAGCTTCCCTAAACAGACGATAAGATACAGTCCAGGTCAAGGGGGTCCGTGTTCAGGCATCTGGAACCAAGCTGCACCCACTGCCAGTTGAGTAGCGCTCAGTTGTCCTTCAGTGAGGATATGCATTCTTCTGGACACTCCAAGAAAAGGAGAAAGATGGGCCAGGCTTACCTCATACAGCTGGCCCATGGTAGCACTGGTGGGAGGGATGGTATTATTGACAAAGAAGAACAGGGCATCCTCTGGCCTCAGGTGGATCCGCTTTCGGATTAAGAAGTAGAATTGGCCAACTGAAGAGGAACAGAGGAGAACGCCTTAGATGTAGAAAGAACCTTAGATGTAGAAAGAAAGAAACTTTCTTTTTTCTTTTTTTACCCTAACCATGGTTGTTTTCTTTTGGTGGTGGAAGTCATATGCTGTGTGTAAAAAGTGGGGAAGAACGAACAATGTGGGAAAGAAAGCAGTAACTTCATGACTGTTACCACATTAGCAGCCAATCCACTTGGAGACGGCAGTTTCTCAGGTACATGCCTCAGGCCATGTACCCTCTAAATCCACACTCTACCTACTATGGTACGAAATGCTCTAGTACTGGGATTGGTGGGAAGACCTCTAACTAGCTTAACCTTTAAATCCTACAGATTAAAGACACCTTAAAGAGTTTAGCCTCTGTGTAAATAGTCATAACATTCCTGAAAACAAATTCCTGAAAATAAATTCCTTACTATTTGCTTGAGCTATGTTGCACAAGACAGTATTCCACAATCCATTATATACTGCAAGAAAAAGAAATGCTTTTTCTTTAACTCATTCATGTTCTCAAATGAAAACAAATGTAATCACACACAAAATGGCCGTGACCATTCAGAAAAGGAACTTTGTAGCCATGACTCCAACCACAGGGGTGGAAAACAATGGGAGTATTTCAAGAACTTGTCTCTTCCTGCAACAAGGATACAGCCTCTGGCAACTCTGCAGCTAGGTCATCACTGACTGATGATTATGCTACTGCCTATGATACACAATTCAGTCATTTTCATCATGTCTAGAAGTCAGCAGTGACACATGCATGTTAGCTAAGTCAGTGAGATGTCGCAGAAGATCTCAGAGAATTCTGCATGTTGTAATCCAGGCTGTAAGGTACATAAATATAGCAAGGACAGCCAGGTAAACTGCAGTAATGATAAGACGTTGAGCCCGCCTGAATATTTTGTTTGTGCTGATCACAGAGTAAAAAGCACTTCTGAGACCTTCTCGATTGAAAATCAGGAGGAAAGGGAGCAGACTTTGTTACCTGTGAGATCAGAAGGCACAAGATACTTCCTTTTGTCTAGGTCAGGTACTCTGGCTTTTGGTGCTTTTTCCACAATTACCTGGAGAGAGAGAGTGAGGGAAAGCAAGAAACAACCCATGAGTATCACAAAACAAAATGGACCAAAAAGCATCAGGGTATTACCCTTCGAGACAGACGGTGCTACAGGCCTTTAGAAATCTGTTTAATCTCTAGCAAATACACAACATTAAAAACCAGATAGGTGAGAAGAAGACTTGAAATCACTGGCAATAGCTGTGCTGGGAGCCCAAGACTACAGCAGTAAGCACAGTGAGTGAAAAACGGAGACTGGAACAGACATAAAAATAAACCATAATAGCCAATAAAAAAAATAAATCAGGTCACCTTGATGGTCCCAATGCAGGTTAATTCTGTATGAAGGAGCTGCCAGGAGGCTAATGCACGAACACAAGTATCACAAGTTGAACTGTTTCCAGGTTACAGTTCCAAAATGCCTGGCACAAAATCAGCCCTAGTCCCAGTAGTCCCACATCCTAATTTCTATATTCACCAATAGCAAGTGCTCTATAATGAAGCAAAGAATTAAAGAGAAACTGCAGCTCAATGGGGAAAGTATTTTTAATCCCCAGTTCTTCAGTAGTTATCTTCAACTCTGAAATTCATAACTCTTAAGGTTATTTTCCCTACTTCATATTGTTATTGACATTTCCTTATTCATATAAATATCTAATAATTAAAAAAAACAGGCTACCATCTGGGCAATTGGACCCACAGAGACCTTTGACACAAAATACTAATCCTCATTATATTCTGATGTCATTATGACATAGAAAAATATGAAGCTTAGCAGCTTTAAGTTCAAACAGACAAAGAGATCTTCTGCTACAGGAAAATTTTTGTTACTAGAGCTAGGCAAAATCTTTACCTCAGAAGCAAAAAGTATTCCAAAGTGATCTGAGCTCCTTCCAGGAAAAGCCTTGGAAACCTTTCCAAAGGTTGGAGTTATGTGTCCATGGAACTACTGGGTTTGTGCAGAAAAATCTGCAGGCAGTTTTGTGGGTTGTTTTTTTGGGGGGGACGCGTATTTTTGAACTGGTAAGAGATATATTACACGATTCAATTCCTTTGGCTTGCTGTTTTGCAGATGCCATTCTGACCATCTAAACAAGAAGCTGTTTGTTTTCTAAATAGAAACCTGGTCATTTCTGCTACTTCGAGAACTTCAAGCACCTCAATTAGTACAGGCCATTCAAGCTCTTTAAGACAGTTAGTGGTAGGACATGTGTTTCTGTACAAGATGCAGTTGGTATGTGCTGTAAAGGAAGGACAGTTCCCCAGTCTCACTGAAGAGATGGAGGCTGAACAGCAACAGCGCTTTGCACATTTTCTTACCCACACATCCAACAAGACATCTAACACAATAAATTGCAGAGAAAAGAAACCTTTAGTTCTTGCCTCCAATTAAAGAAACTACTGATAAGCAGAACTGCTAGCCAGCAGCACTGATGTGGTCACCCTGACTCAAAAGGTTGGCTTGTAGCTTGGGTCATTAGATAATAAAGAAAAAGAAGTCATGCCTATGAGGAAGAGGTGAGAGTGCTGGGGCTTCTAAACCCCTAGGAAGGATTTAATCCAGATCACCAGTGTGCTTAAGAGAGATCTGATTGCAAAGAGGCAGGGAAGGAATGGAGGTGCTCTGCTAATCTGACTATCAACTGCAGTCAGTTTGCCTGATAACACAGGTACCTCTTCTAAAGCACTAAACCCTTCACACATACAAACAAACAAACCTACAAAGAAAATCCAAAGGGCAGTTACAGATTATCTGTTGTTGCTGGGTGGTGACTGTGGTAATGTGGGACTGTGCCAACAGTATAATCTCAGCAAAGTGCCAAGATGTATCAGGGCACTGCAGTGTAGGCAGCCAAATGGACGTCATCTTCAAGGATCCTGCTATCAGGAAGGGCAGAGACACAAGTGATGTAAAGAACAGTTGTCTGCTGCATTCATTTGCTCCGTGTGCATCTCTGACAACAGGCTACCCCCAGCAATTCGCGTCTGGGTCTTGCCATGTGCCATTCTCATTTATCCTTAATTACAGCACACCTTGTTATTTTGGTCCTGGCTTTCTCCATAAAGATATGCTGATGTCCCTCTACCTTGACCTCTTTTCCTCTTGCCAGACCAGGTCTGTCCTGGGCTCCCCAAAACGTCTCTTCCACACACATCTTCCAGACACGTCTCTTCCACACACATCTATTGTCTGCTGTACAATCTGCGGTGCTAATCCTCAGTTTACAGCTTGTCTCGCTCCTGACCTACAGAGCCCTCTGCGGTCCTCATCTTAAAACGCAGAACTGCATACACTTCATCACTGACTGGCTGCCTGCTCAACTTGCTGTGCTATGCCAGGGGTCCCAAAAACAGCTGGGACAAACGCACCCACATACTGAATTCCAAAAACTTTTAAAGTCCAAGTGAGGGCCACTTCCAAGATGAAAAATGGTGTTAGCCTGCAGGGAAAACACGTAGTCTAACTGCTCTCCCTTGACCTCAGGTTTATGGGGGAGTCTAAGTTACCTTGCATGCAGTACCCCTGGGCAGCAAATCTAGGACAGATCTCTCCAGTGGGGATGGAAAGAACATTTGCAAACCGTTCATTAAAAAGGAACTAAAAAAAAAAAAATCACAATTAACTCGATTTGTCATTTCTTTTTCCCAATTATTAGTAGTAATTATAAAGCTAGAAGCTTTCCACGGGCACTCCAAAGGGACCTAAGGATGAGGAAGCAAAGTTTAGCTAGATGACCTTGTTTCCTAAGTGACGTTTTTTCCACAGGATGATTAAACAGGAGGGCAGAAACATTGAGAAGTATCATTTTTCCCTCATGCAAAAGAAAACAACACAGCAATACTATACCGAAAAGACAGGCCAAAACCAAGTAAAATAAAAATAAAGGGAAAGTATCAGGTGACACGGATACTGCTGTTGTTTTCTATAAAGAGCACCCGGCTAACTCACTCATTGTTCTCCTCCATTTTTACAGAGCTGATGGTAAGCTCCTTCCCCACCCCCCAACCCCACGCACGCAGGCTGCCAGAAAAAAAAGCTTAGCAGGATTTCTCGCTGTCGAGTTACTGCGGATCCCAGAAAAAAATGGGTGCATTGCACCCCGCACCCACCCCCGGATACGGACCTTCGCACACGAAATAAACAGCCACAGCTTTGCGCGAAAGAGAGAAGCAGCCTGGAATTCGAATCAGACCATCGAGATCACAACCATCTTTATAAATCTCCTTTCTCTCGCCTTAAAAAAAAACAAAACAAAAAAAAAAACAACCAACAAAAAACCAAACCAAACCAAACCAAAAAAAAAAAACAAAACAAAAACCCGAAAGAAGCAGCCGGCAGCCGACAAAGGCGGCGGAGCGCGGAGGGCTGCCAGGCCAGCCGGCCAGCAGCCATCGCCGCTGCCCTCGCACCCCCACACTCACAGGGACTCTGTCGGGATATTTCTTCCTGATTTTCTCCCCTTCTTTTTTCCTGTACTCGAACGGGTGGTCTTCCTTGTACTGGAACTTCATGCTGCCGGGGCTGTCACCTTCCCTCCCCTACCGCCGGCTACTTTGCGAGACTCCCCGGACGCCCCCGCAAGCGGCAGCGCAGCGGAGCGCAACCCCGAGCCCTGCCTCGGGAGCGCACCAACCCGCTGACGGCAAACTGGGCTCCGTGACGTCACGGGGAGGCACCCCCCCCCCCCCCGCCACACACACCCCACCCCACCCCCCCGCCGTCACGGTGCCGCCGGGGCGGAGCTGGGGTCCACACCGCCCGTGGAGGGGGAGGGAAGGCGCAGACCCTTCACGTACCGCGGAGGGGGGCAAGGAGGGATGTGCCCCCCACGCGTGACGGGGGGAGGCGCGGTGGAGCGGGGGGGGGGGGGGGGGCGCCCTCCCCCGCCTCCGCCGCGCAGGACCGCGTGTTTTTTGTTTGTAGATTGATTTATTGGGCGGCAATAAATAATAAATTCAAAATAATATTTTTTAAAAAAATTTTTTAAAGGCTTGCAAAATAAACATAACGATTGAGCAACGCCGCACCCTCGCGTGACTCAGGGGTTATAAATACAGCATGAGCAGACACATAATCCACCCGGAACTGCGGGGATAGCCGCCTTGCTCCTCCCTCTCTCCCGGCCGGCGCAGCGGCGTGGGGCGGCGCTCCGCGCGTGGGAGCGGGGCCGGGCTGCGCCGGGGTCCGCGGCTTGGGGTCCCCGGTGTGAATGTTGGCTGCCTCTGCTTGTCTAAAATGGGGGTAATGAGCCTGACCTATTCTTAAAGTGGCTGACGAGGTGTAAGGCCGAAAAAATGCTTCTTTTTGTGACCGTCCCCGTCGCTGTCAGATCTGGATTATTCCCCTGGTTATAACACCTCGGTTAAACAACAAGGGGCAGAAAGTGTGTCACGTAATGTGACAGACCAGATGCACGCTACAAACAGCAGACAGTTAAAAGGGAACTGTCAGCAAACAAGCCAAAATAGCTGGCCAATTTTAGCCCAGTTACACAGCTGATACATATTTGGAAAATCTTTGGTTTTTCTCGTAGTTGGGCTCACAATTACTGAGTGACCAGCAAAAGGGAAGATATTAATGAATGTATCCGCATGCTCAAATCAGCACAAAAAATAATTGCTGCTACCCTGGGAACAATGAATGGGGGTGTATCAAATAATTATTTCTTTGCATGGCTCATCCAGAGGAGCAGGACTTTTCCAAGGATGATCTTTTATTTGTGTAGTGGTTTTAGTTATACTAGTAGGGGCTGAGTGGGACAGCAGAGTGCCTCGGGTGATTAACGTGACTCTCCAAGGCCACACCAGTGGCAGAGCTGAGAGGACCCAGGTTCTTATATCTGATCCAACTCTGTGCCAGTGTGTTGATGCTGAATGAACAGGGGTAGGAAAAGAAAAATTGTTGCTGTTTTGCTGTCACTGTGCTTCTACAGTGTGTTTAGAATGGAAAAAAATCCAGGCTATAGCAGACTCAGCTTGAATCCTGAAGAAATTGAACAGCAAGCAGGATGATCTGTAATGATAAAAATAGGATCAGGGGAAAATAAAGCCCTGGTCTTTTTCTACAAGTACTCACATAAATCACAGAATCCCAGAATGGTAGGGGATGGAAGGGACCTCTGGAGATCATCTAGTCCAACCCCCCTGGCAGAGCAGGGTCACCTAGAGCAGGTTGCACAGGAACACGTCCAGGCGGGTTTTGAATGTCTCCAGAGATGGAGACTCCACCACCTCTCTGGGCAGCCTGTGCCAGTGCTCTGCCACCCTCAAAGGAAAGAAGTTCCTCCTCATGTTTAGGTGGAACTTCCTATGCTCAAGTTTGTTCCCGTTACCTCTTGTCCTGTCGCTGGGCACCACTGAAAAGAGCCTGGCCCCATCCTCCTGACACCCACCCTTTAAGTGTTTATAAGCACTGATAAGATTCCCCCTCAGTCTTCTCTTCTCCAGACTGAAATGACCCAAGTCCCTCAGCCTTTCTTCATAAGAGAAATGTTCTAGCCCCCTAATCATTTACTCCCCTAAATCCTTTAGGCTGCCCCAAAAAACTCATAGCACATATATTGATATGCACGCTTGAGTTGCCTGCAGGGTGGGAATCAGGCCGACATTGAGGGTAGGAAGGGCCTATTACAAATTCTCACTGCAGTTCCAGGGTGTTAGCTTACGCTCTCTGCCTTGTAGAGAGTTCTTTCATGTACTGTCCACCACCCACCTTTGCACTCAATAGCACACTGCTTTTTGAACTCATTTTGGTAATGCTCCCTCTCCAAGCCCTAGTCCAGTGTGATCTCTCATCTTGAACATAAGCAGGAGAGATGTGGAGGAAATACATTTATGTAGTTGCAGATATGCTCAGATGACGGCAGCTCCCAGATAATCATGCCTGGCACGGGGCTATAAATGGGCATGGGATATAAATCTCACCCACACTTATAATGTAGGCATGTACAGCTGAGCCTGTCACTTTAAACTGCCTTTGTGGTCAATGGCAATAAATAGGTATGTTGGAGTGGGATTTTTCTCACCTAAAGCATGACATCTGCTTTTGGATGGCCAAAGTGTGCCCGCAAGAACTATGGCAGGCGCTTTAGTGTCTAAGCTTCTGCTGCTCAGTATGGTGTAGTGTGGCCTCCTGCACAGCTCCAACAGGTGCACGCCTGAATCTCTTAAGGAGAGAGCAGCCCACAGTGGGAATGGCGTGGACCGATGTGTCCCAGCCTCCACCAGTGCATGTGCATTAATGTTTGTACAGGAAGTGTCATCAGCTTGTTTCTGTCTGTCCTAGGACATGTGAACATTTCCCCATGGTTGCAGGTAGTGTCAGAGGATCTCAGAAGGGTGAGTCAGAAGGAAGGCATTATTTTTGTGCAGTGCCATAGTAAATAGCCTAGACTGAAGGAATCCCAGGGTTCAGACCTGGGGAAAATTCTGGTTTCAAAGCATTATGCCTTTCTGTAATACCTGTGTTTGGCCTCCTTGCTTCCTAACTACCAGCAGCATAGCAGTTGCTAAAGTGTACTGGAGGTCTGTAGTGATATAGATGCTTCTTCCTCAAGGACAAAAGACAGGAAATTTTCTAGCCTGTTTCACCCAGGCTGCCAACACATTCTGGCAATCTTAACAGACTGATTTCAAACTCCCATTGTCCTGTAAATCACTGTTTGCATCTCCAGGACTATACACAAGGCAGCTGAGCTAGCATCTAGTTTGAATTTCTGTCAACAAATCAGAGAGGAGTTCCAGGGTTCTTCCCTGGCCTGATGCAAAGACATGGCCTGCGAGTGCATTGCTAGGTGACTTCTCCTCCCCCAACAAATCCCACGTGAGGATCATAAATCTCCTTACTGAACTCTTCCTGCCCTGATGATGCAGCCCCGGACGTGCAGCCACAAGCCTCGCTCCTCCCACATTGTCGCTTCCTCCCCATCAGGCACTGAATTCCCAGCCCTCTCCTCCAGCTCAATAATAACAATAACGTCACTGGCACAACAGCGGGCAGGAAGATGATACATGTAGAAGCAGTGACAAACAGCTAATCATCTGACTTAAGGGTCTTATTAAAATGTCAACCCATGGGCACGTGACAAACCCCACATTCTGGGTCCGTGTGCTCGAGGGAGGAACTGGAAATGGGGTTTGTTATGTTTCCCACCTTGCACTGCCAGCCCAAAGTGGTCCTCCACAGTGTCAAAACAATATACTCTTTCTTAACCTAGAGTGTCAGAACAGCTCTGAGCAGGTAATGTATTGCTGTGTCTGCAGCTCACGCAGGCAGAGGTTCACTCTAAAAGGGATTCCCCAAGTGTTGCCAATACTGTAGCCACAGAAGCAGGAGATAAAAATATTTGCACAGAATCTGGGGGCAGGGTTCGCAGCCTGTGCTGTACCACGCAGAGCTCCAGAGTCACTGCTGGGAGCTCTGCAGCGCACTACTGTGAAGTGAAGCTAGCTTAGGTGGCTAACTGGCTAAAATTCTGTGAATTAAGGACAAAAATATCCATTATTTGCCCCGTGTTTCTTGGAGATGTCATCTAGGCGGATGTCTTTTGGCAACCCCCTGGAGCTACTGTTCAGCTGCCTATAACTCTGGACTCCCTTGGATATTTCTTTGATTAGTACCTCTTCTTGAGTATTTATTCCATTTGTGCCTCCATAGGCTGAATTTTTTATTTTTTTTTTAATCTTTAGTGTGGATTCAGCATGTCAAAGCCTCTCTTGTCAGAAAACTACTTTGTAGTCTAAATGCTGTTTAAACCACAGAGGGCATACCTGAAGTCACTTGTGATTCTGCTCTGTTTGATGTCCATCCATGGCTCGGTCCTTGCCTGGTGTCTCTCCTGCACCACTTGTGACTGGTCACCAGTTACACTTGACACTAGATCTATAGCGGCCTCAGAGCCAGTTGGGCACATTGACCCTGGGTGAGGGTACAGGGCTAGTCACTCCCAGCAAACAATGGCTAATTGTGTAGATGTTTTCCTTTCCTCTAGGAAATAGCTTTGTATTGTCTCTGCTGAACTGCCATCTCACTGCTCTATTTTCTACAGCTTCTTATTTTTTACAAAAAAGCTGCGCATTCCTCCCAAACTGATTGTATGGCCCAGCCTCAGCTCAAGTTGCTTAAATGCATACAAATGATGTTATGAGGAGATTAAGGAATGAACATACCTTGCTCCATAGTGAAAAGCAGTAGTAAAGGACAAAACCCCTGAGCTGAATAACGTGAGTCTGAGATCCCTTTGTTCCAACTAATAGTTTGGAGTGGCCTGTTAGGGACAGGTGTCATTGTTACTTACAGTCCTCTGAAAACAAAGGAGGAACACAACAGTGAAGCCAGTGGGGTGTTTCTGACGACCAGTCTTTCTCAAGTACCACATGTTCTAGGGGTACCTAAGGATGGTGTGGACAACTCCTTTGCAGCACCTGGTGTTGGTGTTCCTCTCATGGTTCCAGCTCAAATTACTCCACGTGGAGGCTAAAGGTAGTCAGTGGAGACCAGCTGCTTTTTCTCCTTCCGTATCACTTGCCCCGTGCTTGCTCAGGTCCCAGCCTTTTCCCAGTGTTTGGTCAAGGGTTGAGTGAACAAGCGAGCCGAAGCCGAGCCATGGGTCAGTGACTTGGTTATGATATAGTTACCTTCAGTACTTTGTGCATCATTTTGCCCATCTACAAATGGAATGCTAAGGCTTGTCTGATACACAGGCAGCTTGACAACATACTTAAAGTCTGTAACGTGCATGGGGATCTTTGAATGCAGGTACTTAATTATTCATAACTGAAGAGGATTGCTTTTGATTGTATTCTTTCCCATGCTATGCAGGATATTGGAGTGCTCTGCAGAAAATGTGTACTCCAGCGCAGCCAACTTGACACCGGTGGCTGTACACAGCAACTGAACAAACCCTAAAATTATTTAATGATTAACAGAAACCTTTTATTTGTTTTCCAAAGTATGTCATTATGTATTTGTGAGCAGTTCATGTCCCTATCGCTCTTAAGTGCAGGGAAAGCAGTTGCTCTTCGAATATTTTTTTAAAATGTTGCATGGAATTATTAGTTCTTTATGCCTAACAATATTTAATATTTTTACTTAATTTTCAATCTGAAAGCATGAAAGATTTCAAAGTGCTTATTGGTTGATATAATACAACACACAAAGTATATTCAAGGTCCAGACTCAACAGTGAGACAGAACCACCACTCATGGAGTAAAAAAACCAGCTGAATAACAGCAAATTGCAGTACCAAGTAGCAGTTTACCTCTGTAAATAAGTAAACTTGCTATATTTTTACGGGGTGTGGCCCTGCTTTGTCACAAAGTACATGTGGTCTTTATTGAGACTGTCCTTGTTTTTGGATTTTTGTGAGGAGAGAATGTCTTTGAATCCTAACAGATTTGAGGGTGAGAGTGAAGTGTTTCCAGTCACTGACACCTGGTCTTTGCTTTCCTCCACAACCTTGTATGGTTAGATAGAGCGTCTGTAGATCTGCTGCTGTTTTTTGTTTGTTCGTTTTAAT
Organism: Chroicocephalus ridibundus; assembly: GCF_963924245.1. NCBI lineage: Eukaryota > Metazoa > Chordata > Aves > Charadriiformes > Laridae > Chroicocephalus > Chroicocephalus ridibundus. The sequence goes on from NC_086284.1 coordinate 141,626,429, forward strand.
TTAATCTGGTGTTTATTATGTCTTATGGGCTCTGAGTGGCTGATCCCTTGCAAGAGTTATAAATATTTCCTCTGAAATCGCTTATCTGAAGTCAGTTTAGTAGGAAACAATCCCTGAGCAAGTGACTTTATCTACCATTATTGTCCCTTGAAATATTTTGGATGTCTTGCCAGTAAAAAAACCTTGAGGGTACCTGCTCTAGCACCTAACGACTAAGAGCGAGACAAGCAAAGAAAGATGTGAGCAGAGGGGAATGGGCAGGAGAGTTAGACAATACTGGCTCTGGTCAAGGGAAATACGCTGAAACCAGCAGGTAATACCGAGCTTTGGGTACGAGTGACCTGTAACTTTTCCCCTTGAAACCAAGAAAGGAGACAGTGGAGGTGAACTGATGCAGAGGAGGAGAAAATCAAGAATTTTTAAACTTCCCTTTTCATTGCGCATCTTATAAAGAATTTACGGTGAAATTATTATTGCAAATTATTAAAAATTGCGCAGGATTGCTGCCCTGTGGAGCAGGGCTGCCACCTCGTGTTAAATGCCCGCGCAGCTCGGGGCCGACTAGACAGAAGGAAAGGGGCGGAGACAGCGGAGGAATGGTATGTTCCCTGGAAACGATTGGGAAGGCTTCCAGGAAGTTTCTGGGCTTGATAGCGCTTGACGCATGTTCAGCAGATCCAAATGTCTCTGCTTGCTTCGGGCTTTTACTGTGGAGTAAACAAGAGCCTTCCAGGAAATGTTCTGCAGCTTGGTGAAGTCAGGCTTGAATTGGACTTCAGAGATGGGCTGATGAAATAGGTCTCTAGTAGATGCTCCACAAACAGTTGTTATTATTATTTCAAGCAGGCTGTATAGCAGAAGAGACATAACCTTATATGTCACTTATTTATTTATTCCATTCCAGTTTATCACTCATTAATGGTACAGTTAGGTAATGACTAGGCAATTCAGGAAGAAGTTTGTGACCTAGGAAATCAAGACCGTCACTAAATTCCCTTTGATAGAAAATTCCTGTGGCTGGACAAGGTCTGTCAAAATACCTTTGACACCATCAAAGGTATTTTGGTTGTTCAGTTATGCTTTATGCTATCCCTGAAGCTGTCTTAGCAACCTTCCATAAAATTTTCTATGGCTGTAATCTCAACAGCATTTATGTTTCTCAGTATATTTAGGGACCTGGTCCTTGTTCTCCTTAGCCACAAAATAACCCTATTTTCTGTATTTTCACAGGAGTGTTGTGAAGATCAGCATACTGAGGACAGTCAGAATTTGGGTACTCCATTAGGAAGGGCCATCCAGGCACTTCAAAAGATGTGATATCTGTGACCTGTGCATTCATATCAACATTAACATATGCATGCAATTCATTCATGGGTGCTTATGATCTGATATTGGATGTCCTTCTGCTTTAATGTTTTCAGTTGCTGAACCTGGGGTAGAGACATTACGGATGTTCTTCAACAGTTACCTTCTCATGAGTACCTAGTCCAAGAAAACATTTTACAGTTGGTCCATAGCTGTGTTCATCCAAACGCCTTGATTAATATTTCTGAATGATTCAACATATTTGTATCAATCAGGTAAGACTCACAAATTATTTCCATTTAAGAAATGGCTTAAATATTTTAAATGGTCTTATTTAAGACAGCAACATTAGGAATAATTAATAATTGATAGAATATGAATGCAACTAAAATACGATTGAACTTTACTTCAGGGGTAGTGTTCCTGCTCCTCTCCTTGTTTGATACGTTATTGCACATGTATTTTTTTAATTCAAATATAAAAGCTAGTGACTCCTGTTTCAGAATTCCTATATATCATATTCATAACCAGTCTGTATTCATTCTGTATATCCTATAGGGCACTTAGGACACTATACTGCACACACTACCAAATGTATGCTATCTGTTGTTTACACGAAGATTGTGTTCCTACACACCTCCTTTTTTTAATTATTTTTTTTTAAATTACTATAAATGGTTGGCACTTTCCAGAACTTTGGTTTGTTGTTATTATTAGGTATTAAGACCTTCTCACATGTCATTCTTTTTCTCGTTGTGAAGACTTCTCTGCCGTACCCAGGAAACTTAGGCTGGAGACAAGCAGAATGAGACAGCATCTGCAGTCTCCCTGCAGGTCACTAGCCTGCAAAGTGACTCAGCACCTTGATTCTGCTGCCTGCTTGTTTGTGCAAAGGGTGATACTAGTGATGTGTGTGTGAGTGTCATAAATGGACATGGGGACAGCCAACTGTTGATTTTCTGAAGGAGGAGTGAAAAGGAGCCATCAAAATATGCTGGATCTAAAACTATTTTAGTCTTTTTCTTCCCTTTCTCAGTAGACTGAGGAGGTTAATCTGATATTCCTAACCCTGTTAAGAAGAATTAGTCTCTGCATATAACTATTCTGTATTATTTGCCATTCAGTAAAAACAGGCACTAGTGTCCTGGGAGGGCTGGCTGGGCATCCTTGCCCTCAGCAGATGCCTGCAGTTTTTCCTCCGGCACTGGATCCAGGTCTGGCACTTTCTGCCCCGTCTTGGCAACTGTGAATCTGCTCATGTGCAGAGCTTCTTCGTAGACTGGAGGAGTGTCTGATGCTGAGAGGGGTGGCGTTCCCTGCGCAGCGTTATGGGAGTGTGCCACCGCTAATATCCTCCTGGCAGCAGGCCCGAACACAGAATGGAGAGCTGAAAGGGTGAAGACAAAAGCAGTTTGCCTCATCCTGAAAACACCACGCGATTAGAGGAGGACAAGTATATCTGTAGCGCACAGGCTTTTCTCTCCCCACAGCCTGAATGTTTTCCTGCCCCTTCATCCTTCCCTCAAAGGGAGGTGTGTTAAACCCCATCAACAACATCCCACAATTACTCCTTCCTTAAATGCCAATGAGGCCTGTAGCTGCCCTCATTCCACCCAAACATGTCTCAAAGCTGATTCACCATCTGGCTGCATTTGCTACACGAAGCCTGGTGAGCACCTTAATTTGTACTGTGTACAGATCCTGGTTTCCCCACATCCTGCCATGAACTTCCCTCTGCCACCTTGGGGTGCCGCAATCTGGGCTTTTTAGAGTGCAGCCCCTCACGTCGGGCCGTGCTGAGGTCCCCAGCCTCTGTCAAAGCCAACTCACAGGTAATGGTGCTCTGAAGGGTGCTGTCATGATCAAAAGCAATGACGGTGACCTCATAGGGTTGAGGACCCGATTCCTCCCCTGTCTGACGGCAATGAAAACAGCATCTCACACAGACGGAAACCAGGCCACACAGGAGCAACAGCCCACCGATCGCCACCACCAGCCTGGAAATACAGAGGACACAGAATTAAGACAGAAAGACTTATTTTGCAGGGGACCTTTTAAGGTCTCTCCCTGCTTGAAGTAGAGCTAACCTCAAAGCTAGATATGATCATTTAGACCCTTGTCCAGCAGATTTTGGACAGTCTCCAGGGATGGATATTCCATGTCCCCTCCAGGCACCCATTCCAGTGCTGCACCACCCTTGGGGGAAGCATTTTTCCCTTCTGTCTAATCAGAATTCCCCTGGATGCAGCTTGGCCAGTTGCCTCAGGTCCTTTTGCTGGGCACCTCTGAGAAAACTCTGGCTCTATCTATCTTCTCTCTAGATCCAATTTAGGTAGTGGAAAACTGCAGTTAGGTTGCACCCTTAGCCTCCTCCAGGCTGAACAAACATGGTCCTTTCAGCCTCTCCTCATACATCACGTCCTCTGGACCCCTGACCATTTTATTGTCTCTCCAGTGGACTTGCTCCAGTTTGTCAACATCTCTCTTGTACTGAGGGACCACGACTGGACAAAGACTGGACTATGTATTCCAGACGTGTCCTCATGAGTGACAAGCAGAGAGGAAAAATCATATCTCTCAATTTACTGGCTATACTCTTATTAATGCAGCCTTGTAGATGTCAAACAACTACCATCCTTTTTAATCTCATCCCGTTGAGAACTACTAAGGATTCAGACTGAAATTACTTAAAAATTGTGCCTTTTAAAAGGCATATTGTGCTATGAATGCTTTATTAATATTGTTCACCTGACTAAATTAATAGATGGAATAAAAAAAGGAGGCTGGCAAATCAACATTTGTTAAAGACATGCGATAGCTAAGGGGTTGCCTTGCTACTGTAGAGCATTAGTGTCCCAAGGGAAAGTGGGGGGCGGCATCACACTTGAGCAGGTCACAGTTAATCCCCCTCTTTGCTGCTGGAATTGTCCAGTGATGCAGATATTTAAAGTAACCATATGCCATCTTACCAGATGTACCACAAACGGTCCCACTCCGTACCTGAACAGCTGAGGAGAAGAGCGTACAACATACAGTTAGCCACAGAATGCCAAATAAATGGGAAGATCCCTACTGCATCCTCTTCCGGCTCCCCTCACACTCCCTAATTACACTCCAGCTTCTAAATGGCACAGTGAAGAGTAACTCGCTGTGCTTCATGGAGGAGATACTTGTCCAACCTCATCAATATCTCTGTCAGGTGAGTTTGCCTTCTCTTTGGCTTTCTCTCTTTATTGTTCCCCTGATATTTGTGCCTGCCCAATTCTGTTTGCAAACCTTATGGATCTGCATTATGTCATAATTTCTGAACTTCCCTTCTTTTATATATTTTTTTCACAATTTAGTCTGCCAAACCCTCTTATCTTTTGCTTTGTTTTTTTTCTGACTTTCTATTTGATTTCTTTCTGGCTCTATGGGAACATTTTGGATGATGTGTTGTATGTTCCTTTAGTTTTAGTTAGTAGACCTGTCTGTGCATTTTTAAACACTATTTTTTAAGTCAAAAAAGACTCCTCCTAGGCAATTTTACATATTTGCTTTGCCTTGATTTCTGTTATTCTTACAAATGACATCAAAAAGAGGAATATTCACCAAAGCACTATATTTCAAATAAATTTTCAAGGAAAGGTCAATTCCAAATTTATAATCTCAGTCAATCAAAATTACACCAGAAAGCTCTTAACCATTACAGTTATCCAAACAGGTAGCAGAAATAGTACCACATGATCAGTATGTTGGATATATAGTAAAAAATACACTTCACATTCAAAGCAATGGAAATTTTATCTGAGTTTTCAATAGTTGCAATTAAAGGAAGCTTTTCTGGAAAATGTCAGCCATCATGTCATAACACTGATGTCTAGTACTGCCTTTGTCCTTCGTTGTCTTCTTAAAAGAGTGCCCGATCAACAAATTCTTACAGTTCAGTGTTGAGACAGCCTTCCTCACCTCTCACTTGGGAGAACTAGAAGGAGAAAATCAAACAAGACACAGCTGGAGTGAATTAAGTCTTTGTCATATGCAACTTTTATCTCTGGTCACCTGGACTACTACCTGTCTGAATCTCCTACAGTAAATACTTACTGTTATCTATCTTCTGTTGTTTCCACCGTATATTCTGCTGTAGATTTGAAGTTACTGTGATTGTTTCACATCTTAACTTCACATCGTCATTAAAATCCTGTTCCCAGCACAGACCCTGACTTACCTTCACCCTCACCACAGGTTTCCCTTTCCCCACCGCAAGCTGTGTTATGTTACAGATGTAGATCCTTGTCCATGCTCAAATATTAACACCCTTTAAATGTCCTGCTTCATATTATACCTAAACTGACTTGAATTCTGCTCGGTCCCTTCAGCACTCCTAGCCTTCTCATTCCTTTTCCTTGGGTACCCTGTCCTCTGTGTTACCATCCACGGAATAGCAGCAAATATTCTTCTTTTCTGCTTGTCTGCTTTTTATATGTCCAGGTCTTTCTAATATCAGGGCAATTATTGTGATTGTCAATTGCTAATGCCCCTTCATCTTTCCAAGGTAACTCCCTGACTGAGCAGAGACCCCATAACAAGGAACCTGAGATGTGACTTACCCATAAGAAACATCCTAAAACAAAGCAGATCATGACTGGACTATGCATCCCCGTAGGGTGGTTCTGTGGCCTCTTGGTGTCTCAAGCTGCTCGATGTCTTCTTGTCCTTTCTAGTTCCAGTTCATCCTCACTAGTCCACTGACCAGGAGAAGGTGCAGATTCCTTGTTGTGCGTTGAATCCAGTCTCTTCTTCCAGCTCTGCCTCTTTCTGTCCTCCTCTGGGTATATCCTTCTGCTCTGCCCTTTAAATTTTTGCTTTCTCTCTTTCCCTCTTTGTCACAGGCAATTCCTGGTTGTTTCTGCCTGTCTCCTTTTGTTATACTCTTGGCCTGCTTCTCTCCCTCTTTTGAAGGGATCTCTAAAGCCTTCCAGTCAGATCAGGAGAAAAGCGGTGGCTACAAGTTCTTACTTTAGATGTTGAACTAGTTCAGTGAAGGGCATCATGAGATCTCTGCATACCTGGCCGTTCCCTTCTGTGAGCAGCAAGGGTCTCTGAGTTTGTTGATTCCCAGTTATTCCTCTCCCCGCCCCTACCCTGAGGGGGGGTGGGTTGAAGGTCATGTTATTGACCTGTTTAAATGGAGTTCAGATTCCTCTCCCTCCTCCAGTACCCTCTTCTGTTCCTGCACTCACATTTTCCTACTTCTGTGGATCCAATCTATTTACTTTAGCCATATGATCAACATCCAGAGTATATGTTACAAGTGAGATGTTCCTGCTGAAGTGAAAGAGTTTGCAATAGAATAACTCTGTACAGCATTATGTATATAGTTATATATATATGTGTATATGTATATGAATGCAACACATAGATACACATCTATGTGTATATATGTATGCATATACATATATGTATATATATGCATATGCAATACCTCTTCCATCTCCCATTTTAAGGCTCTGCCACCGTCCCTCTTACCTGGTAGACTGCTGTGTCAGTCCTGCAATCGACAGTCTGCTCGCTCACAGGTCCCACTCCTGAAGTTCCTGCATGGCCAGCCAAGTTCCCCTGAATACTTTGCATCACAGGGAATACATGTTAATTCTCCTGTCCTGGATACTATTTGTCCTGCGGCTGGTTATATTAGTAGGTTCCATCCAATGACCCATTCATTTTCTCTCTGTCGTAGAACTGCTTTAGATTTCTGTTAGTGCTTGTGGCTATTCACAGTGTTATTACATGCATATAATTGTGTTCACCTTCTCTTTCTCTTTTGAATAGTTGAGAGAGAAAAAAATGCTATGCAGCAATGTGTTACTATTTGTGTTTGGGAACCTCCTGGGACTGGTGCATAAATATATGTTAAGGGCAAGAAAGCAGCGAGAGAAACTTGTTGCCCCATGTTGCAGTCACAATGCATTCACATTAAACTGGTGAATCATTAGCCTTGGTGATGCATATTGGAGTTGCAGAGCAGAACCAATGGATTCATGAACATAATGTATTCTCCCAAGGCAGGCTAAAAACCATTTACCATTCTATAATTGTAAAAGTACTGTTGCGGTGTAAACATGGAGTATGAGCATGCACTTCTTTATCTATCTATCTATCTATCTATCTATCTATCTATCTATCTATCTATTTATCTGTCTGTCTGTCTGTCTCTCTGTCTGTCTAAACTAGTCTGATACTAGAAGAAGCTTTCTGTGGCCTGGTCGACAAAAAGAAACATGGAAACATGAGCTATTGGCTTTCTGTTTACATGGGAATTGCCCAATATTCTTTTTGCCTCTTTCTCTTTAAATTCTTTTATGCATTATAGGAGTTTTAGAAGAAAAGACCCAGCAGAACTGTAAAATAGCCTTTCTCGTATGTACAGCTTAAAACTGGTGGGATTCAATGTGGAAAAGAAGTGCAAATTACCCATGTTTTTCAGGGGCTTTTTATTATCGGTGTGATAATTCAATAGATTATCACATGATTTTTAACTGAAATTCAGTCTCATGATAATTGCAAATTCTAGAAGGATCAAACTGGAGAAATATCAGATAAAGTGATAAAAAATGTCTTTAAAGAAAAAAGCAGCAGTGTGACATGAAGCTGTGACCCCTCCAAAAGCATATCATAAGTCGTTCTTGCTGAAACTTATTGATCATTCTTTTTCTATTTCTATGGCATTGCAATTAATACTGTGCTTCCAGTAAACCAGCAATGGCTCTGCTAGCCTGTCACCCAACAATGATTTAAATTTCTCCACATTCCCCTGGTACTTTGCCTCAATTATCTCAGTATTTTATTTTTCTTTGTTTTATGTTACCTTGAAGTGACTTTTCTCTTTCATATTTCCTCCTTGCCACCTTTCAAAAGGTTTTAAAAATGTGGTCAGATTCTTGCAGAACTGCCAAAACAAACAGATATCTCATCATTGACTTTTCACCATTCTTTGTGATTGTTTAAACTCTAAGGGTCCATTCCATAGTAAGCTACATGATTTGAACATGTCCTTCCTTGGGTGCCAAAGCAAACTGTGGTATGGACAGAAAATACTTCTGTCTTCCTGGCTTCCCTGTTCTGGCTGTATCCAGGGATGTGTGTCAAACCTGTTCTAACTTTCATTTCCTCAGTAGCATGGTCTTAACTGGGAGTTAAGCTTAAAGAGCTGAAAAAAACCGCTGCTGTACTGCTTGTACTAGTAGTTGAGAAATTGCTGCTTGTTCCTTGTTACTCTTCAAAGGAGTATTCCTCCCAAGCCAACTTGACTAATCATACACAATACTTCCCTGTAGCATCTAGAAATGTAAACTGTGGGAACACAAATGTAGGGCTCACAGGGATCCCTGATACTTTTGCAGGTGTAGTAAGACATTATCAAAGCTTTCATGTATTTTATACTCGATGATGATAATCCAAAAGGGCTCTGTTGCTTGTAAAACAAAACAAGATAATTGTTGAATAAACTGAGCAGAAAGAAGCAGAATACTTCTCTCCCACATTTCATGCTCTTTCCACTGAGGACGTAAGGGTTGTTACCTCCCCTTGACAGAAAATGTGACAGAGGGTTCAAAAGCAGCAGCTCATTGGAGACAGGGTAGGACACTCTTGTAAATTAACATGTATTGGTCTATATGTGTCTGCCCGGATGCTGGAGTATAAGTAATTGCACTCCATTTTTCCACTCTAAGATAAAAGTCTGGGAATGCCTTCTGCCCTGTACCCAGGGAGCTTTGATCTCCAGCGGCCTGGTGTTGGCAAAACCCCAGGTGAGACGTGGTGCTGGGGAAGTATATTCTGTGCTGCCTGGTGCTCATCCTTGTTCCCAAGTTAACAGCTGGCGAGACCAGTAGTTCTTGGGCTGTGTGCGGTAGAGCCGTATGAAATAAAACTGAAAGTTCAGGTCTCATTCCTGTCATTTCACCAGCAGGCCTAGAAATATCAGGGAACGTAGGACCAGTTGTTTCTCCATCTTATTCCTAGTGCTCAAAGTTCAGGAGAGTGTTGTGCAGGTGCTCCAGCACAACCATCCTGCTTGGATGCAGCAGCAGCCCTAGTGCAACGGCATGCTACTGTGCTCTGTTTATCACTCTTGCCGAAAGGCAGGGATTATCACATGTGACTTTGCCTAGACTGCTTCCAGGCCAGAGCTAGTCCGGGAGCACAGGATCATATACTGGTACATGATTTTTCTACCCAGACTCCTCATTAATTCAGCAGATTTCTTCATCTCATTCTCTTTTACAGTGCAGACATACCTGGAATGTCAGCTGGGAAACCTGGATTCATTTCTTTGAGTCCTAGGAATGGGCAATGTCTGTGACAAGTCCATGTGCTATCCCATCAGGACAAGTGTGATGTGCTTACAGGCAATAAGCAAAGGGGATCAGTATGTTTCTCACTTTATTTTACCTCCAATCTTCCTGTGCCCCTCGGGAGATCAAGGAGCTCTTCTGGCTGAATTTACTGAATGTTACTCACCATATAATAAAGCCAGGAAACAAACTCCCCTGCTGCTGAAAAACTTCAAGGAATTCTTTAGATTTAATCCAAAATTAATGTAATTTCCTCTTCACCTCACCTCTTCCTTCTTTTCTTTCTACAGAAATGATGTACCCCCAAATCATGTAACTCTATGCATCTGTTCCAGGAACTGAGAACTATGAGATATTCATGTCCCATTGCATTTTTGCACACAAGGGAAATTTAAATACTCTGGGACTCTGCTGCATGTAAACAACTTGAAGCATCGCTTTGTCATGAAATCCTTAGTATGAGCCAAAAACCCCTTCTGACTTCTGCATGAATCACTCTGTTAACGCTCCCAATGACACTGACTGTTTGTTTGATCCCAGGCAGAACCTTATCCCTATTTCTTCTGTGGGAGCAACCAAATTGTTGAATTCTCCTGTAACTTGCCAAAATGACAAGTGAAGAAGTGACATACGCGGACCTGAGGTTCACGACACTAGAAAAATCCCAGGACCAGGAGCTCCATACTGCCAGAGCGAAAGGTAGTGCTGGTTTTTGGGGGCAGTTCTCTCCAAGGCAAACTCTCACCTTGGAGAACATTTTTTATGTGAGACTCAGAGGAGGATGTCACCTATCAAGGAGCATCTCAGCTTCTGGGAGCCCTTTGGACTCAAATCTTTGAAGAAATTGGGGGGAGAAAACTAAAAAGGCAGGAGATTAAAAAGAATGTAAGGGTGGAGAATATGGAAAAACTCTTTAGGTTTCAGAGGAGAGATATAATTAAGGTTGTGGGATGCAGTTCAGTAAAAATAAACATGTTCCAGTTAGACATTAAGTGTCAGCTCCTGGAAGTTAGTTAAGTAATCTGCGTAAGGGACCTTGCAAAAGTCTTTCAGATTTACTCATTTAAATATGACTAACTGAATCAAATAAAGGGAAGCTGGGGAAAAAATATGTTTTCTCTCAAGGGAAGGAATAGATGGACAGATACCTTTTTGTTCTTAAAAATCATAAAAATTATATTTCATAGCTTCAAGAGGAAGGGAAGAATGTGGCTGGTCCCAAATCTATATTCTTTATGCTATGCATTAGTGCTTTAGAATTGCTCTGTATGAAAGGTAGTAGTAAAGCAAAGAGAGGTTTTTTTTCAGCCTGGCTAAATGTCTGGAGATGAATTTGATAAATTTGATAATAATCTAATAGATTAAAGAGCTCTTTCTGAAGGAAACTTTCCCTTATTGGCTAGCCAGTGATTATCTCATTCTCACTTTTTGAGGGGTCCTTGAGTTTTATACTTGGAGCCTGAAGCTGAACTACCAGTAATCTAGTAGAGTTCTTCTCAACTAGAGTTGAGTTAGGGTTAGAGTTAGGGAACACAGGGGATAAAAGGCAGAAATACCACAAGTTGGTATGCCAGTTATTTCTCTTGGTGACTTCAACATAAGTATTCCCTTGGAAATTTCATACTGGAGTCTAATAAAAGAACACAAAAGTCTTAAATTGGAAGCAATCCATTCCTCTGTGTTTTTTTGGGCTCTGTGTGATTTCACATGGGTCTTTGCATCTGCCCACATTGCAAGAACGGGTGTGTGCATTTCCAATTGTGAGACTGTGTTTCTGTGCAACTGCAGGTATGTGGTCTTGTTCACATCTGTGTGCCCTTATTTCAGATTATTTTACAGGGACCTGGCTTTCATTGGTGACTGTTCCTGAGGGTATTTTCTCAAAAGGTGAATTTATTCCTGATTTGGCAGGTTAGGCACTCAAAAGTAAAAATACCCCAAAGTAAAAATACCTGGCTGCATATGAAAATTTCAGCCATGTTGTAAGCACAAATACTTTGATATTCTTTCCCCATGTGTGAAATCCTGTGCTGTTGAGCTTTATTTGTCCAATCCGTTTTCTCTTAAAAGCTCCTGGCTAAGCTAGTCTTCACAGCTTGCTTGCTTTCCAGCCCCTGTCTCCTAAGGAGGTCCCAAATGATGGGACAGTTTTCATCATGTAATACCACATACCAGTCTGAAAATCAGCAGTTCACTGGGCAGACTACCAGTCGTGTTGTCTTGTGCAACGCAGGAGCTGCAGATACAAAGAAGAGAGGTTCCTGTTCTTGCTGCTTTTCCTTCTTTTTGTCTATCTCAGATTCCCCCAGTCCGTCTTCCTGTTGGCGACTGGCTACAGTGGCGCTTGGGGTCTTCTGCCTAAGTTCAGTGGTAGCTGCAGGAGTCTTGGCTGCCAGGTGTAAGTATGGTCACGGAAGGGGTGCTCAGAGTTCAGTATGAACAATTAAAAGTCTAGGAAATTAGTTAAAGAAAAGGATTAGCCTAGGGGATTAATGATGCAAAACGGTGTCTCTTGCTGGAAGAGTTTACCTACTCAAGAGATCTCCAGTCTTTGAAATTGGGATGCTTTACGGCTTGCTCATAGGTGTGCACAAACTGTACGTAGGTCAAGTGTATTCAGTCATGGGGAGGTACGCGTGTCTTTGGTAAGTTCATTCAGGTTGCATTGAGCATTTTAGCTTTAATATTAATGGAACAATTTCATGTTTCCCTGTGATTCAAGTCATCCTGGTCTGCCACCTTGTGCGTGAAAGGGATGAAAACTCCACTCTGCAAAAGGCACTTATGGAAAGCCTCAACCAGCAGCTGGAACACCTCCAGGCTCAGAATTTGAACTTGACAGAGACTGTAAAGCAACTTGCCACCTCCAGAGGTACATAGTGGTGGGAAGATGGTGGTTCCATTGCATTATGGTAGCCACAGATTCATTTTTTTTCTATCAAGCATATTGGAAGGAATAATAAAAAATCTCTAAAATTGCCTGGAATTATTTCATTTAAAAACAAATTTCAACCAAGTCAATCAAAAGGCTGCATTTCCATTTTGATCATTTTTAAGTAACAGTCTTTCTGAAGTATGATTATTAGATTTTTGTAATGGGTATGGATTATACCCTAAACTAAACATTTTAATTCAGAAAATACCATGATGATGGCACTTCTTTTTTAAAAAAAAGAAGTGTTTCTAATAGGTAAATCTACCATTCCTTCTTTCACAGTCAGTTTCAGTGAATCATCTTAAAAAAAATTTGATGGAAGATTCCTACTGGTTTTAATTGTCTGGAATGCTTTGACTCCTCAATACAGCTTCATTCTGTTATGCAGTAGTGGATGCAGCAGTGTCAGTACTGCTGCTCTCTACCAAGTGGGATCATAATCACTGTCTTTAACAGTTTACACACTATATGCTGAGGGTGTCTTTTTTCTTGTGCAAAATTATGTTGTGAAACTTTAATGATGTGTAAGCTGAGTATGTTAGATTATCCTACAGCAGAGGGAAGAGAATTGTAATAAGTTAACATCTTGTGAGAGAGTCGCAATGCTATTATCTATGTAAATTGTCTGCATTTGAATTTAGTGCAAACCAGAAACTATTTGTGAGAGTCAAGTGCACTGTGCTGTGCTATCTATTGCCATCCAGCATCAAGTCCTAGCATTCCCAGCTGGCACTCATTTGTTACAGCACATAATGGTCCTGCAAACTGTAGAGCAGTGAACATGATTCACCCTATAGTTGGGACCCAGTTCCCAGAGATTTCAAAATATTTTGTCTGGCAGGTTTTTTTGCTGCTTGCAATTATTTCAGTTTCCAACTGGAAGGGGAGTTCTCCAACAGTGCAAGAGTGAAAGAAAAATCCAACATTTTTGAGTTCTTCCTCGATTCAGTATTACTCAGGGTCCCTACAGGCAGCTAACAGAATAATGTGGCCAAAAAGAGTCAAAGTGTGGCTGTCAGAAAGGTGTTTTCTTTAACAGCCATGGTCTTGTTATCTTTCACTTTGGCTGGCCACCACTGTCTGATGTCTGCGCACTGCAAATATGAAATGCTATTGGGAAAGTTAAATTGTGTTGTAAAGCATATAGCAGGGAAGAGCTGGCCTTAATGTTAACAAGAAGTTAAAAGTAAGTTCACATGAATAGAGACGTACTCATGTGACTGAAAGTATAGGCTTTTACTGCTTCCACCTAGATCCATGTCTCGCTGAACCTTCCAAAATTTTCTCTATTTGTGTTTTACTACCACCGTTCAGGTTTTCTGGTCGGATTCAAAACACATTTATTATTAGGTTTTCTGATTTTCATTTAGAAGTGTTTTTATGTTCTTCTGACAACTGGGTTTATTAAGTCTCCAATGAAGAAATGAATTTAGGTGCAGAATGCAGGAGGAATTGTTGCTCCTCTGTGATCGAGAGGCTGTGCACTGCTCTAGTGATCCTGCAGGGTTCCACTAGACCACTGGAGACTGACAAACCTCATCAGGTGCTCTTTTGTTTTTTTTTTAGGACATAAATGTATTCCTTGTCCTGAGAACTGGCTGCAGTATGGGGAGGACTGCTATTACTTTTCAAAAGAATGGAAAACTTGGCAAGAAAGCAAGGCTCAATGCTCTGCTCTGGAGTCCAGACTTCTTAAGATAGAGAGTAAGGAAGAGCTGGTAAAGATTATTTTTTTCTCTCTCTCTCATTATACGTTCTGCATTTTGCTGTGGCATGAGCAGCCACTCTTCCACTGGTTCTATGGCACCCTGTGGCACGCGTGGGCTGGACCAAGTGGCAAAAGCTGTCCATGCTCCACTGGAGCCCCCCTACTAGTACTGTGGCTGCACCCTCCCTGGTGTGTCTCTACTGGCTTAGGGGGGTTAACTGAGACACACCAGCTTGGGTCTACATCTAGATCCTCATCTCATCCCAGGGCAAATACAACCGTGCTAGTACTGGTTGGCAACTTTTTTGTTGTCTTGCTGGAGCAAACTATTTAGCAATAATCAGAAGCCTGGTCTTCATTTTCCTGCTGTCCACAACTAGAAAGCTCGCTGGCCTGGCCTGCTCACTGCCGTCTTCTCCCACAGGACCAGAAGAAGATTCATATCTTTTTCTGACTCCTATGTTGTAGATGAAGCAGCAGATAAAACACAGCTAGAAGAGCTCTTCGCTGTGAAGGAATTTCTACCCAGACCCTTAATGGCAATGGGATTATGTCTTGCACTCTGTGATTTTATTGTCTGTGTTTTGAATTTCCTGTGTACATTAATAGCAAATGATGCAAAGGCCTTTTCCTGCCGGACTTATGCAACCAGGGCATTGGAGGGAAGTCATTATCCTATACCCATTACCCAGCTAACTTTGGTTATCTCAATACTACTGAGAGCTACTGAAGGCTCTCAGCAGGTTCATTTTCATTATCTCCAAAACAGCACTGACTGCCATGAGTAGGAGGCACCGCCCAGATTCACTTGCGAACCAAAGTCTGTTATGCACGGGTGTGAGCAGCTCGCTTTTGTTTGCCTCTCTTCCAAATCATAGGCTGTTATGGGGCCACCGAGATGTGATTCACAGGCTTTGCACTTATTTCTGTACAGGACTTCGTGATGCGATCCGCACAGTTTTACAGTTCTTACTCTTTCTGGATTGGGCTGTCTCGCAATGGAACTGAGGGGCCCTGGCTGTGGGAGGACGGATCAGCTTTCTCCCCTGATCTGTAAGTCGCTGCACAGATAGGAGCAGACCATGTCCCTGTGTATGTGTTATGAGCCAGAAGCAGCAACTGTTAACCACCGCTCAGTAACCTGCAGTCCCCCAGCCTGTTTGCCAGCAGAAGGGTTACCCATCACTCACGTGCTTATCAACCTAGGCAAGCCCCCATCAGAGAGCTTGTATGCATTCCATGGGATGATGAATATCTCTGCTATTTTTTCACAGGTTTCAGATCCAACGAGCCAGCTCAAGTCCTTTCCTAGACTGTGTGTGGCTTCAAGGTGCAAACATAGATGCTGCACGGTGTGGCGAGTACAAATTTTACATTTGTGAGAAAGTGGCGTATCCTGCCATGGTCAAGCAAGCGAGCTACTTGGACAGGCTCTAGTATGCAGAGCCCTATCCTGGGATGCGCTTTTGTGAGGGCAAGTTCTGCTCCAGGGTTTGTGATAAGGAAAACAAGTCTGAGCTCAGGATAATGTAACATCTAAGCTTAACTTGCCCTCTGGTAATGCACATCAGCCAGACTCCTTGAGCTTTTTCTTCAACAACTTCATTCCCTCTTTGTTCTTTCAGCCCTTGCATTCTTGTGTAATCACTTCTATCCATTTCTCATAAATTCCTTTCTAAATGAAACAAAATTAAGTATGTGATTCCAGAACTCTATTTTAAAGCTTCATACCTATCTCCCAGAAACAGAGATCAATGACCGTTTGTAAGAGTAACACATCATGTTTTCAAAATCGGGTATGCACAGGATGTGAGCTGTCAGTTTACAATAAATTTCTAGGTATTTGATTTAATTTCACTCCCCATCTGCTGACAACTAGACAGTGCAACAGAATCAGAGCCTGCACTAAGAGAAAAATAAAAATATTTCTAGTTCTTCTGGTTAGAGAGGAAAGCTTTCAAATGGGATTGCATGCCCTATTTGAAGGCAAAAAACAGAAGGCAAATACACAACACATCTTTATTGGAGAAAGTCAGCAATATTTAAAGCCCAGGAATGCCAGCATAGCTGCTAGTGGATTGTTCTGCTGCAATGGGCATTATAAGGGAAGGTGCATTCCTCTAAGACATCTGTCTTGGTAATTATCCCTGTCACATTTGATCCAGTTCTTTGATTTCTCAAATGCATTTTCCGTTCTGTTGCACAATTTCACAACTGGAATAAATATTGCAGCTACTGACCGTTTCTGTAGTGTGTCTTTTTAGTAAGTCACTGGGCACAGTAGGCTCAAAACCCATCAGATACAGGGCCTTTAACAATGCAAACTCTCCTGCTGCTTTGCTGCTGTTTAGGAGGCTGCTCAAAGAGAAGACTGCATCAGAGAGAGCATCTCTCTTCTATGGCCCTAGCGAACAACAGAGATCTTTGAAATCTCTCAAAAGCAGTCAATTTTATGGTTGGAACTTCTGTTCCTGTGTGTATTTTGTACTAATTTACGGCATTCAATGAAAATTGAATTGTAAGTCGGGGAAGGTGGAGGTATTTAGGCAAGCCTCTGATTATGTTTATTTCAGACATAAAGCTGTGCATCAGAACTCTGCAGTAGCAACAGCCAAGTGTGCTGCATCCCTCTCTAAATGAGTGTTTAGCAATATGGCAATTATCTTAATTATGGATATGAAGAAGTAATTTAGAGGAGCAGGGACAACAGAATGTCTTGCCACACAACTATCTCATACTCTGGAAATGCTTCCTATTTGAAGTCTAAGCACAGGTTCTTAGCAGCTGTGGCGATACTACCTGGGATCCCACCACTGACTGGTCTACAGGGGATGCAGGTACAACATGAACGATGGGAGGGGTAACCCATACAGGGCCGCTGTTCTAACACACGCAGGGCTTGGTGGGAGGCCCCATCTTCCAGCCCTTGATAATGCAAGAGAATCTTAAAGATCACACAACGAGGAAGCAGCAGAGCCCTCACTGAGGGGCCTGGCATGAGGAGGAGCCGGTGAAGAGCTGAAGCAGTGAGCGAAACTGATGTGAGGGAACTGGTGGCATGGGCATGGGGTCAGCGGACCGGTGAAGGGAGCAGTGGTTGATTGTAGGGGCCTGGCTGACGGAAAAGTGTTGCCTGTGAAAAGCACTGGGATTATGGACTATTGCTGGGGGCGAAATGCTGCAGAAAATGAAGGAAGGAAATGCTGAATGAAAGTCTGCTATTCTGTATTGTATTTGGGAGGAAAATCCATTAGCCTGTCTTGTCCCCGTCCGGGTCATGAAGCATTGGCCCCTGTGCCTGGCTGCTGAATATTCACAAGCTGAGGGACTTATAAAACAAGGGGTAAGTTCCTGGTCCTTATTGCTGTCTGGTTTTTTTTTTTTTTTTTTCATTTTATACCACATCTTCATGCCTCAGTGACTCGTAATTAGAAGTGCTACGCGATGAGCCAAGTTGCACAGAACAGAAGAGCGCATACATGGCATCCAGTAATTGCCCTGAGGTGTGCAGTGTACAACCTGTTACTGTGTTTGTTTAATACTTAACCCTGAATTTCCTTGATATGTAGCATAAATCAGTTCTTGAATTTTGGCTTAAACCAGGGGGGAAAAATTTACCCTTACGCATAAGATGATCACTAATTCACAATACAATAATTATTCTAACAGATGTCACATTTTTTGTTATATGAGTTTAAAATGTTCAGAACCTTAAA
The DNA here is from genome assembly GCF_963924245.1 of Chroicocephalus ridibundus. Lineage (NCBI taxonomy): Eukaryota > Metazoa > Chordata > Aves > Charadriiformes > Laridae > Chroicocephalus > Chroicocephalus ridibundus. The sequence continues at coordinate 141,644,429 of NC_086284.1, forward strand.
GCAATTCAGAACTAAGCAATTTCATGCGCACATCTTCTGCACTTTCCCCTTTCCCATCACGACCTACACACATCGGACCATCTTCTCAATCGCTCTGTGCATTCTTCCTGCAATTCTTATTAACTCTCTTTGAAATGTCCTCTTCAGAAATCTTTCTCAGATTGCCCAGTGTCCATTAAACTAGTTGGTTCACAGGAATCCGTTCTGTGCTGCTGAATAAAGGGAACGTTCTCAGTAAGCAATGATTGATAGAAACAGATTTACCACAGCTTTGCAAGTCATGCTGACCGTTTTTTGCACAGCTACCTGCGAAGTCTCGTCCTTCGAAATTACTGCAACTTCAATGTCAATCTCTCTTAAGATCGATGGCATCTCTGCTGTCATTTGGCTGCAGAAAGCATGTAAAACTGACAAAGTTCAAAAGACAGCATGCAATCATACCTTTAATTGAATTAACTGAGTCATTTCAAGTCATACAATGCTCATAGGCAAATCTTTAGGTTTTGTTGCACGCTGAAAAAGACAAAAGGCAATTTTTTTTTTGACAGCCACCACTAGATCAGTAATTAGTTGCTGTTTGTTGTTGCCATAAGGTTTTATTAGCACAGCCAGTTCTGTATTCTTGGTGTTATGTTATTCACAGTGACAAAAGATCTTGAGTGTATAATTAGCCTTTTTGGTTCAATACAATGTCCATTAAAAGCAGAGTATAAGCATTATACCCATGCCACGTTGTTACAAAACAAGCGTTCAGCTCACAAGCCACTCTCAGTGCTCCTTGGCTAATGCTTTCCCTACTGTTCCCAAAATGAGTATTCGTCTCAATAGATCTACCAAACTCATGAATGTTTTTCTTCATAGTGCCTACGCGTTTTAGAGAAAAAATGTTCTGCTCACTTAGCTTTCAGTTGCTTCATATTGACATATAGCTGCACAAATAGCTCATTTCTCAGCAAAGCTCAGAGATGCAACGTTGAATGGAGTGTCACAGCTTTACTTTTTAATGAGTTTTCTTCTCTGCATTGTCATGCTCTTTACCCTTGGTGTCAGACAGTCAGTAAACCACCTGCGTCATAAAAACTTAAACAAATCCAAGTGGGGAAAAATGTTCTTCCGCCAAGATCCCAATACTCATAATTAGGAGAGAAAATAGATGCGGCTCTGATTTCAGGTGGAGACAGAAGCTGCTGTCTATAAACAGCAGGCCTTGCAAAATATACTGTAATTTTTCAAGTTGCACAGCCACATGATCTATGAAAAATGCTGCTAAATCACCTCTGCTAAGGACCACTGAGAGAACAAGGAAGAAAGGAGAGAAGCACAATGATTTATTGAAAATATCACAATATATGCGGCTGTATATTGGGTGCTTTGAGTGAAATATTAAATTTTGTGGAGGCTTTCAGTTTTGTTTAAAATGAGTGTTCGTGTGTTAGACCTAAAATCAAAGTGAAAGCCATGACAAATTGTGAAGAGAGGGGTTTTTTGTGCACTTTGAATTCTGCAGACAGAGTCAGGATTTTGGGGACCTCTATTTAAACCTATGCATTCAGACTTGTTTAAACTAATCTTTTGCCCTCTCTCGAAACTTTGATTCTCCTTCCACCACCATCTGAACCCTAGCCTTTGTTGTTTGGATAACAGAACTAGTTTTAATGCTAAAAAAAAGAAGTAAAAAAGGAAACATTACTCATCTTCCAGTTCCCTGGTTAGAGTCATGTGGGGATTTCTCCTTTTGCTAAATTAAGATTCCTCTGCTGTAAATTTAGTAAAAAGAAACTTGTGATTTTACATTTGAAAACTAAAATGCAGAGCTTGTCTAAATGCTTCCAGAGAAGCCTATTTCTATTTCAGAAATTCAGTCAGTGTTTTGCAATCACACATATGCCTGTTATCCTGAAAATTTACCTATCCTCCCTGCTCCTCACCATTCTGGAGGCCCACCAGGAAACTGAGCAGGAAGAAATGCTCACTCCTTCTGTAGAAGGGTTGCCCTTTTGTTCTGATTTGAAACAAAAATATTCAGAGTTGGGAAATATTCTTTGGCAGAGACAGACTATGTAAGTCTGATTAAGCCATCAGCAGCAAAGCCAGTATTTCCTCTGTATTGAGTGTTTCCTGTATTTTATTCCTCTCTCATTCTTTAGATTTATTGGGCTTTTTTCAGAAGAACATAACTAGTAACAGTGAGCATCTGAAACAAACAAACAAACAAACAAATGGTCTCAAGTGACATATGGAATTGCAGCACTGAGTTGGAACACACTTAAATGTGAAAGATGCACAGGTGGCCTTTGTGGGTAAAGCATTTCCTGGAGATGGGCAGTCAAATGAGAGTCATATTTGCTGCTATTTATAATGTCAAATTCAGTTGAAGGCTCGTCATAGCACAAATTGTGGTGCAGGTATTTAATAAGAATTGTGTAGCTAGAAAGCAGTATTCTGTATGGGAAAATAAATAAATAAATAACATCAACTTGCCTACGGCAGAAGTCATGCACTTAAAAAAATCTGCATTTTGAAGCATAATATTACAACCCAAGGAAAGGGAGCAGTTTCTTCTGCTGTATAAATAAGACTGTATCACAACGACCACACATTCATAGGCCAAGATGTGTCATTGTTGAATGTGGTGGTTCCAGCTGCATCCCTATGCAAAATGCATATAGAAATATGCGTCAAGTTTCTAGTGGACATAATGTATTAAGCGTCACAAGAATATATCAAAATATCCTTTCCAATTTGTCTACTCAACTCAATTTTCCAACATGAAGTAAAGATCTCAGAGTCACTTCAAACTTGGAACAATAACAAGGGGATTTTTGTAAGCAGTGTCCCCACTAAAAAATGGCGGGGCTGTTAAATTGAGCACCCCATATGAGCATGGCCACATTGGTATCACACAGAGATTTTTATTCACTAGTGTCTAAAATATGAGCTCTTGAAAAAACACAGAATCACCAAATGGTTGAGGTTGGAAGGGACCTCAGATGAGAGGGCTGAAACAGCTTTCCTATGAAGACAGGTGGAGAGAGTTGGGGTTGTTCAGCCTCTCCTCAAGAAGAGGAGGCTCCGGGGACACCTTGTTCTGGCCTTTAAATATATACAGAGAACTTTAAGAAAGACGGAGACTTTTTACCAAGGTCTGTAGCGACAGGACAACAGGCGACGGTTTTAAACTAAAAGAAGGTAGGTTTTAGATTAGACATAAGAAAGAAATTTTTTATGGTGGGGGTGGTAAGACACTGGAAGAGGTTGCCCAGAGAATTTGTGGATGCCACCTCCCTGGAAGTGTTGAAGGTCAGGTTGGATGGCCTTTGAGCAACCTGACCTAGTGAAAAATGTCCCTGCTCAGGGCAAGGGAGTTGGACTAGACAATCTTTAAAGGCCCCTTCCAACCCAACTGTTCAGTGATTCTGTGACCTCTGGAAGTCATCTGCTACAACGCGCTGCTCAAGTAGGGCCACATAGAACCAGTTGTCCAGGACTATATCCAGTTTGGTTTTGAATAGCTCCATGAAGGGATACTCCACAACCTCGCTGGGCAACTAGTGACTCTGTTTGGTCACCCTCACAGTAAAAAAGTGTTTCCTGACGTTCAGAGGAAAGCTCCTCTGTTTCAGTTTGTGCCCATTGCCTCTGGTCCTGTCACTGAACACCCCTGAAAAGAGCCTGGATCCATGCTTCCTTCAGGTATTTATATACATTAATAACTTCCCCTCCAAGCCTTCTCTTTTCTAGGCTAACCCATCCTAGCTCCCTCAGCCTTTCCTCATAGGAGAGATGCGCCAGTCTCTTCATCATCTTCGTGGCCCTTGGTTGGACCCTCTCCAGTATCTCCATGTCTCTCTTGTACTGGGGAGCCTAGCACTGGACCCAGTACTCCAGGCGTTACCGCACCAATGCTGAGCAGAGGGGAAGGATCACCTCCGTCAACCTGCTGGCAACACTCCTCCTAATGCAGCCCAGGTTACCATAAGCCTTCTTTGCCGCAAGGGCATACTGTTGGCTTATGGTCAATTTGGTGCCCACCAGCACCCCAGGTCCTTTTCTGCAAAACTGCCTTCCAGCTGGTCGGTCCCCAGCATGTATTGGTGCATGGGATTGTTCCTCTCCACTTGCAGGACTTTACACTTCTCCTTATTGAACTTAATGAGATTCCTGTCAGCCCATTTCTCCAGCCTATTGAGGTCCCTCTGCATGGCAGCACAATCCTCTGGTGTATCAGCCACTTCTCCCAGTTTTGTGTCGTTAACAAACTGCCCAATCATCCAGATCGTTAATGAAGACGTTGATCCCTGGGATGCACCACTAGTGGCTGGCCTCCAGTTGTAGGCTTCATGCCACTGCTCAGCACCCTCTGTGTCCATCTATTTAGCCAGTTTTCAATCCACCTCACTGCTCATCCAGCCTGTACATCATCAGCTTCTCCATGAGGATCTTATGGGAGAGAGTGCTGAAAGCCTTACTGAAGTCTAGGTAGACAATATTCACTGTTCTCTCCCTGTCTACCAAGCCAATCATCTCATCATAAAATGTTATCAGGTTTGTCAAGTATGACTTCCCCTTGGTGAATCCATGCTGGCTACTCCCAATCACCTTCTTGTCCTTCATGTGCCTAGAAATGATTACCAGAACTAGTTGCTCCATCAGCTTCCTAGGGATCAAGGTAAGGCTAAGCAGCATGTAGTTCCCTGGGTCCTCCTTCCTGCCCTTATTGAACATAGGAGTGACATATGTTTTCTTCCAGTCCTTGGGCACTTCTCCCAGTTGCCATGATCAGTCAAAGAATATTGAGAGTTACCTCACAATGACATCTTCCAGCTTTCTCAGCATTCGTGGGTGCATCCCATCAGGGCCCATGAGCTTATGCATGTCCAGCTTGCTTAAGTATTCCCTGATCTGATCCTTTTCCACCATGGATACACCTTCCTTGTTCCAGACTTCCCTGGTCTCTGGGATGTGGGATTCCTGAAGGCTGGTCTTGCCAGTAAAGACTCAGGCAAAGGTGGCATTCAGTACCTCAGCCTTTTCCATGTCCTGTGTCACCAGGCCCCTGGTCTCATTCAGCAGTGGGCCCACATTCTCCTTAGTCTTCCTTTTGTCACTTATGTACTTATTGAAGCCCTCCTTGTTGCCTTTGACACCCCTCACCAGATTCATTTCCTTTTGGGCTTTGGCTTTCCTAACCTCATCCCTGCATGCTCTGACAGTGTCTCTGTGTTCCTTTCAGGTTACCTGTCCCTGCGTCCACCCTCTGTATGCTTCTTATTTGTGTTTGAGTTTTGCCAAGATCAGCTTGTTCATCCATGTAGGCCTTCTGGCATTCCTGTCTGCCTTCCTACTCACTGGGATGGGCCACTTTTGAGTTTGAAGAACTTAATCCTTGGATATTAACCAGCTTTCTTGGGCTCCTCTTCCCTCCAGGGCCTTATCCCATGGGACTCTTCTAAGCAGATCTTTGAAGAGGCCAAAGTCTGCTCTCCTGAAGTCCAGGGCTGTGAGCTCGCTTTTTACCCACCTCCCTCCCCTCAGGATCCTGAACAAGATATAGCAGATATAGTTACTTAGATTTAGAAAATCATCCATTCTAAAAAACCCCCAACATTTAATATATAATACCAAAAACATGTACTGTCTGATACAGTGGAAAATTCAATTCCTCATTCAGTAATTGATACTTTTCTGGATACTGTCACAGCATTTCAGCTACCAGTGCAGCCATTCATGCCACATATCCATCCTTTCATATTATGAGATGCATTAGGTAAAGGACTGGACATATTCTGTGTTAGCTGAAGATTAATGGCCCTCAGATGTTGTTCTTAGAAAAATCCAATCATTATTTCCATTGACCCTGCATAACTGCAATGGTGATTATGATAATAGCATACTGTTTATTAAAACTCATTTAACAGTGACTTCTCAATATTCTTGGACGATCCTATAATTACATGTAAATATAATCATTATCTGGAAGTAAAATTTGAACATATCTAAAATTTGAATACTATACCCAGTCAAAAAGAGGATGAGGATGCTAAGTGATGCTTCACTGCCAAGCAGTGAACAAGGAAGTCACATGTCTTTGAGTGGTAAAAGAGAGGAAAGCTTGCCTTGGAGTTTTGGAGGAATAAGTGAAAGTGAGTGTGCTGAAGAGAGGGCTGGAAATAGTTAAGAGTTATTGGAGGTTAACACATCTTTACAAATAGAAGTGGGAGAAAACTCATCATCTGAGTAAGGTGAAATGGACTAGAGAGAGATCCTTGGTAGAAATGGATATACATGAAATTCCAATCAGAGTGACAGTGGTCCCATGGGCCTTTACAATTCTGATTTCTTTGTCTCTACATGATGCTTAAGATTGTCAGCATTTTTAAGGTAGAGGTTTCTGGACTCAAACAATGAGACTAATAACTCATCTCTGGTTCATGATATTTATTACTGCTGGGTCTTGTTATCTGCAAAGGCTTTCTGTCTCTTTGTCATTTTTGTTTTGTGTGAATACACCAGCAGGAAAGTATGGACTCTGCCCTGAATTTGTATTAAACATTATTTTACACCCCTTTTTTGAAAAATATGAACATGAAAATCTTCTTCATACTCTTCCAGTTGTTTTTCTGCTGATAACCTTTTTAGATCAGCTGGACTGCTGCCATCTCACAGATCCAGGGATATTTCTCATTACAGTTCTCACTGTAAACTCTTGACTTACGATAGAACAGGTATGCACAGTTTTGCTCAGAGGATAAATCAATCCTAGAAAGAAAACCACACCATCTTGGTAAAAAATTTCATGTACAAATTAAAAAAAAAACAACTAACCAAACATAAAGCCCTTTTGGCCAATCATACATTATTGCAAAAGTTACTTAGTCATTTTAAGGTTTATAAAGGGTTATACAAAATATTGAAGAACATAACAGCTCATATAATTCAAATCCGAAGGATCATTCTCCCACCTGCCTTCAGCTCAAAGATGTAAAAAAGAAAGCTTGTATATGGCGCACCATCGAAACACAAGGTAGTACTAGTTCCTTGCAAGTGATTATGTCACTCCAACCATTGATTTATGTAGTGGTAATTTGGGTCTGGAAACTGAAAGGCAGTGGTCTGCCTGAGCAGAAGCCAGATCATTCTGCCTGATGTCCCCCAGCCATGGTAAGTGTGACAGTTTGCAAGATGAAATGAGCACATGTTTCCACGGAGGTGCTGGAGAATCTTCCCTCGTAGAAGGTTCTCCAGGCCCTGAAAAGGACTCTGGTACTACTGCGTACATTGATCACTTCACACAGAACAGAATGGGAATACAATGTTTTCCCCATGGTTAGAAATACACTGAGTAAGCTGATGAGATTTTACAGAAAAAGTAAACAGGTTCTGTCCACCTAATGTTGACCATTTTTGTGTAATAAAGGTTTCAAAATGTTCATGGCAAAGAGAAGAGAATTTGGGATAATTGTTGCTGAATAGAAGAGGCTGATGCAGGCAGGCTTTTCAGGAGGTCGTCTGTCTTGAAGGAAGTGTGGGTTGCTTCCTGTAGAGTCATGGGATGTTTCATAAAATGAAAGGGTTTAAACAGTGAGAGCAGTCACTGGTTGCACTGGTTTGTTGAGTCCTTCTCCTGCTCACACTTCCAATATTCCGAAACTCTTTCTCTATTTCAGAGACATCACACTTAAAAGAGTTTTTCAACTCCAAATATATCTGTGGCTGTATTCTGCCTTGAAGCTTTGCCATTAATGGGATTTTGGTTTCTTCTTCCTTCAGTGCGCAGGGAGGATATTGTGCAAGAAGAGGTTAAAAACCACCAACTATTTAAGTTCAGAAAACTTACCAGTCCATTCTTTTTGTAGAAAGTTTTGTACCATCTGTCCAAGACCAGCCATCAACTCCATATGATAATCCAATCCAGTAAGATTGTTTTCGTGATATTTGAGATATGCTAATCTATAAAAATGCAAAACCTTTATCACCAAGGAGCTTGTGGGTATTTGTTTTTTTGCTGCACCTAAACAAAAACTGCTGAGAGGAGGTGATCAAGAAAGAACCAAAGGAGGTAATTTGACAGTGGTTCTCTGAACTCCTCATCAGGCCCTCATAAGAGTTTTCAAGAGACAACATCTCTATTCGGCATACAAACAGGAATATTTTGTGCCTGGAATCTCTACTAAATGTAAGACCGAGGCAACAATCCTTTTTAGAGCCATACCTCTCAGAGTACTCCAAGAGATTTCCTGAATGAAGGACTCACTGCTTATAACTTTCACAGGATCCGTGACATTCATGTCCCCTCTTTGGCTGAATAATGTCCTGTGTTGCTAACTACCTCATCATTACACATTTGTGGTTGAACGTTCTGCAGTCTGCATTGCCTCAGACCTTGGCGACAGTACCTCTATTACTATGTAACATCAAGAGGTACCTGGGACTCCTCACTGGCTGGTGAGGAGTTTTGAATAGTTGATACCAATGCAATGAAATGCCAATAAGATTGGAACCATACCAGCTTGCTTTTCCTTTTCAGCGTAAGAAGGGTGGCGTTCTGGGAGAAGCAGAAGTCTTCACTTTCCTGCCATGTGGCCTCCTTTTCTGACAAGTAGAAACAGGTGTCGCCTCCAACCCATTTCCAGTTTACAGGGCACAGTGAACATGCGGGTTCTAGAACAGAAAGAACCCATCAGTCCCTTATAAACAGACAAAGGAAAAGTAGAGGAGTCTGCATCCATAGGCCTGGAAAGTCAAAGTTATGCAGAGCTGAAATGCATAAGGCACTTTATGGGTCACACCTACACGCATTCATTTTTTTTTTAAAAAACTCAGTATTTAATCTGATACAGCATATAACACCCTTGTTTAATCTGATATAAGGCTTAACACTTAGATTTCAGGCTGTGTGAGCAGTAGTTCTACTTACTATTGTTCTTACTGTTTGCGTCACTCATCAAGCACAATCTCTGCTTTAGGCCTTGCAAGTTTTCGTCGTGTCCTGCAGGTGCCTTAGAACCTCTGAGACCTGGAGTTTATAAAGACATTCTTCATGAGACAAAAAAGCTGTGGCAATGCTACTGCATGATAACGTGCTTCATCATATATTGCAAATTAACTTTTTGCAACAGTGTGCTCACATGCAACTCTGATGCTAGTGTCACATACTGTGAGGAGATGAGCAGATGAGAAATTGATGGATAAAGAGATTTCCAAATTTTAAATGCAGTTTCCTTACAGTGCCATTGCAGGCCACTTGGTAACCTAATAAAAGACTAAAATAAAGCAAAAAAAATATGCTTTGGAAGGGCTATCTTGAACTAATCACATTGATCTTAAAGGAAGTTTTGGAAAAAAAGGAAGTTTGAAAAAACCTAAAATTCTAAACATACTTCAGGTTGAAAATCCTCTTTATTCTTAAAGGCTAGTAAAATTTCTCTGAAGAAAGTGGGGAGGGTTTTTTTTTTAATATCTCTTCCTCAACAGCATTTAGATGCTGGCTTTTGGTGGCAACGGCTCAGAATGACTATGTCCAGGCTCTGGGATATAAAGTATAAGTACAGTCATGTCACACATGATAAAAGATAATATGAGAGTCTTCAGTTCTCTTGCACATCTCAGGTAAACTGGGATGACTGAGTAAAACAAACAGAAAAAGTGAGATTTCCTCATGAATGTGAGTGCTAGAAGTACGTCCATTTTTAACATACTAGTATGAACTAATTTAAGACAGTAGTCTACAAACATGAAATGTTCGTCTACAAACACGAAAGGTTTATCAAAGGAAGGAGACAAGAGCTGCTATTCCAGTCGAGTGGAGAAACTCGAGCAACTGTAGAAGAGAAGAAGGGAAACAACAAACTGTTTTATGAAAGTCAACATTAGAATTTTATAACTGATTTCAAATTAGCAAATAAATGAGTAATAGATGGATAAGGCCAGAATCCATTCCTTCCACTCTGTCCAGAATATATCATCTTGGCTTCTACATCCTTACTCTGAGCCCAGGTCCAGATTTAAAAAAAAATGCTTCCTGCAAAGCCTTATGTGCACCAAGCCAGAGAATGTTCATCGCAGGCAATTAGGAGGAGGGGAGAGAACAGTATACGTGGGGAGGATGAGCTACAACCATCCTTGTTGCAGTCAGTCTGCCACCTTTTTTCAGTGCAGTTGTTTCCAAGGCGTCAATATGAATATTCAAAGGAACACAGTATGCTTCAGCACTTACCTAGGACTATCATTCCTACGGTGAGGGCCAGGCCCAGGGCAAACAAAGTGAAGATAGCTGGCCACCATACAGCAAAGGGAAGAGAGCGCCCTGGGAGAAACCAACAATTTATCTGAGGGCAGACACCCTGTTCAGCAGCACTCCCAACCCTCCACCCCACCATCAGGTGACTGTCTAAAGTTTTCCCCTTCCAGGTTGTATTATATTTTAAGGATCAACCCAAATGCAAACTGATGCAGTGCCTCTGTTAAAGAGGTCTGTTTGAAATGAGTCACTGGACATGGATTAAACAGAACAGGTTGGGGATTCCTTGTTTTTGGCAAATGATGAAACTGTGAAACATCGTAGTGATCCTTTGACTTAGAAGTAGGTGGTGCTCCTGCTCTCCTTTGTCAGGGCTGTATTACTCTGCTCTGTCAGAGCAGAGTAAGGAAGTGTTTGCATACCATCTTACACTTTGCACAAGTCCTTCCTGCTCTTGGGGCACACAGTGCTCAGGTGGCGTGCCAGCTCCGGGCTGAAGCCTGCCTGAGGAAACCTCTGGAGTCCAAAATATCCGCTGAGGTTTCTCTGGATTCAAGAGTTCCTGAGAATTACCATCACCAAACGGTCACGGCATTGCAGTACGGTGGACCTTTCATATGGAGAATATTTAACTCAAGACTGGATGCCCTCTTGAAGTACATGGTTTATCCCAAGCGAAGCTATGGGATTTGAAGAAGGGAAATGACATGACCTGTGCATTCAGGCCTGGTGCTGCCTCATCCCATCTGACCTTAAAGGCTGCATTGTAAGCATTTTCTGAAAAATTGAGGTCCAGAGGGCAAAACAGGAAAGTTTTTTTCCTATTAAAGTCAGACTGTCCTGTCTCTATAGCCATTTCCTGTAATAATAAATAAACAATAATTAAAACTAACCACATTAAAGCTGATTCCTACATTACAGAGCTTGATCCTGAAGTCTTTTCCTACAGAAATTTAGGGCAAGTAATGGCAGCAGTTCCACTCTGCATTTTCACATTTATGCATGGTGGGTGTTTTTAGGCAAAACAATACAAATATTGCATAGAAATAAACATTAAACCTATAAATACATATTTTTCTGATTTAGTGAGCTGGACAAGAGACACTGTTCCTATTGTCGTTATCTACTATAGTGCAGAAAGTTCAACGAGCAAGTGTCAGTCATACCTCGGTTGATGTTCAAGGACATGTAGTGTCTGGATGGATGCTGTGGCGGGTGATTTAAATGAGAGTATCCATCCTCTTCCTCTGTATTTGTATGCATTATGTGAGAACTCATTCGTGGTTCAGAAGACAGACTGAATGATTTGTGAAGGGGAAGCAAAAAGAAAAGCAGAAAGAGGGAGGGGATGGGAGAATGAGTCACACTTCAAATGCCCTAAGGCAAGATATTCATATTCAAATTTATGTGTGACTCCTCCCTTTCCCCCCTCGGGGGAAGAATTCCTCTCTTCCCACCCATCATATTTCAGCCTGGGTCTGAGACACATAGGCATGACACGAGTCCCAGTGAATGTATGGCCTGGTAGCTCCCTTCTTCTCCATTTAACCTTCCCATGACTTTCATCCTCTTTGAACTTTCCACATTTTAAAACAGAACAAACACCTTTGATTCATCTCAGAGGCAGACTAACTTCATCTCTGTGTCTTTTTCGTTGTTCAGTGTTAAGGGTTAAAAATCTAGGTATCCGCATTCAATTGAGAGAAAAGTTCACAGCTGCAAATAGCTGCTGAAGCTATTTAATCACACGGAGGAGGCAGAAGTGCTGTCCAGAGTCTAATGTCACGTTCTCATTGGTAGAAGTGGGAAATCAGAGTTGGGGAAAAAAGGCACAGGCAGGATTTAATAAATAAGAGAAGTGAGCCCTTGTGGCAAAGGCTAACCACATACTGGAGTGATGTAGCGAGAGTGTAGCTAGCAGGCTGAAGGAGGCGATGATTCTCTTTTTTTTTCTGAATATGCAGCTGGACAAAGCTAAGGAGAATCCAATTGCAGTCTCTCACTGCATAAAGGGGCTGTGGAGAAGATGGAGCCAGACTCTTAGAGGTATACAGTGAAAGGACAAGAAGTAATGGTCATAAGTTACAGGTAGGGTGGTCAAACATTGGAAGAGGTGCCCAGAGAGGGTGTCATCTCCATCTTTGGAGATTTTCTGAACTTGGGTAGACGGGGACTGGACCAATCTGATCTAGCTTTGAAATTAGACCTACTGAGCAAGAGCTTGGAACAGATGGACTTCAGAGGTCCCTTCCAAATTGTATCTTTCCATGACTTTGTCATCTATGAGTACGAAGGGAAGACTCACTATGATTTTTAGGGGAGAATGCCCAAGGGAACAATAGTAGAGCACCTAAAATAGCACCTGTTCCCCTTTCTTGTAGTTTGGAGAGATAAATTTAGAAAGTGAGAAACAGGCTGGATAATACTTTCTGTAGTAACTCAAAATCTCTGCACCACCCAACTAAAGTAGGAGCCCCTTTTTCTTTTTGCAAAGCTTGGCTGACACCTTCCTGGACCTTCTGCACAGTTCTGTGCACTCTTCCCTTTTCCCCCTGAAGTTTCCCTACCAGGAGGACATAGGATGTATTAAAGTCACAACATCAAGAGAGGAGATTCTGAAAGGTTGGCACCTCACCCGATGCCTCAGATGTTTCAGATGAGTAGAGCCTTACTTAATTTAATGCAAAACAAATACAAAAACTGACGAAGTGAAGGCAGGGACAGAGTGAAGGACCATGTTCCATGGACAAAATTATATGAGTTGAGAGATCCTGTTAGGGACAGAAGATACTGTGGGAAGGACCAGGCAGGCTTAGAGAGATGTGAGTCTGTAGGGTGATAGTGAGATTGTGTAACTGGAAACCTGTCATTAGAGATGCATGAGCCAGACTGAGACCTGTGTCAAGGAGTGCGGGCACCTCCAGGAAAAGATGCATGGCAGAACCATGGTGTCTTCAGACTTATGTCTTAAGCGCTGTTGTTTGAAAGGAACCTCTGTAAGTCATGTGGTTCAACCTCCTATTCACAGCTAGGGCAGCTTTGAGCTCTAATGAAGTTGCCCAAGGGCTCGTCCAGTCAAGTTCACACAGTCTCCAAGGATGGAGATCTTCCAGCCTCTCTGGATACCTATTCCTGTGTTTGGCCACCCCCACTGTGAAGAATGTTCTCCTTGTGTCTAACAGGGATTTCCCATACTACAGTTTCTGTTAGTTGCCTCTAGTAGTGTTTTAATCAGCCCTGGCAAAGCAGTCCGTAAGCATGAATATGGGGACAAGATAGAGGGCGCCAAAGGAGCACTTGCTGATAAAGACCTGGTCCCATGTCTGTCATTGTAGCTGTGCTCCTGGGCACTTTCTTCTAGCCTTTTAGTCACCTGTTAGTGATTTAAAAGCATATCAGTGAGAGGTGTTATAATGGTTAAATTTTTTAAGAGTCTGATTTGAAACAGAAAGAACAAACTGAGAAGGAAGATCCAGGAACAGATGAGCACCAGATTCTTTAGTAAATTGGCTGACCTTCACAGGGAAAGGGTATTTTACTTTGTTGCTTTCTACAGACAGCGTCTGTGAACACAGGCTGGCATCATATTATTTAGCGTCTTGCTGACAGTGTGTTTCAGCCTGTGAGCACTGGCATTTACTGGCAAGTCAGAACCCCCTGCAGGGCAGTGGGCGTGCTCATGACAAGGATGATGGAGGCCACGGGGAACAAGAGAGGATGCACTTGGTGCAGGGCCTGGAGCAGAGAATGTAGTGGGGGATGTTAAGAGGTACTGCACGGCCGGGGTGTTTGGTTCAACCCTTTAATTTCTGAAACTGCCTTCCAGACATTCATGAACTCTGCTTTTTCCTATCCAGAAGCTCCTCCCATGGCTCCTCCCATTTCACTGTCTTTCACTTGCATTTCACTGCTGTTAACAGGGGAAAAGCCCTTTCCAAGCTGCCGGGGCCAAATGGAGTTTACTATATGAAGATATGGAAAGAGTTTATAAAGATCATGCAGCCATAGAGATTAGAAATGTACCCTGGAAGCTATCACCACTGACCTGATCTTCCTGCAGTAATAGTGAATGCTCTCTAAAAAGTCACACCAGACAGTGCGCAGGAAATTTTCACTTTCAGGAAGTTTTCACAGTGCAGCCACCAAACAAAGTTGTATAGCAGATTGCTAGGAAAAAATAGAGTTAATTTATGGGAAGAATAAGCGGTAAAGTGTGGCAGCTTACATGCCTGCTGTGAATTATTTTTTTCAAGTTGAATGGGTTGAAACAGGTGAAACACTGTACCTTCCTTGCATTGTACCTTGCACTTCCTACTGGTTGTGGTTTTGGCCGAATTGGCCAATGGCTGCCAACAGATGCTCTCCCACCACTTCTCGCACACAGAGAGGAGGACAAGTGCTAAAGAGATCTAAGAGTTTAGAAGGAACTAAACAACTTTAATGAAATATCAATAATCAAATAAAAAGAAAACAATGAAATAGACACAGTATATACAAAACCGTATTGAGCTCCCAGGATGACAGCACCAGCAGGCACTGGGGAAGTCCCAGGCTGGTCTCAGTGGGAACTGGATTCTAGAGTGGGAGTCAGAAACGCACAGATGGGGATCAAAGGCAGATGAACAGACAGGATTTCTGAAGAAAGAGAGCCTTTGATCCGTTAGCTTTTACTGAGCATGCGGCAGACGGGATGGAATACCCTGTTGGTCAGTTTTGGGTCGCCTGTCCTGTCCGCTCCTCTCCACAGGTGTGACCCCTCTACACTTTTTGGTTTGTGACCCTCAAATGGGACAAGTAATGAAATTAGCTGACCTTGGTTGTTGTAGCAGTAAGTATATGCAAGAGCCTCTCTGCTGCCACGTCCCACTCTCAGGAAACAGAGGGAGTAACTGACTTCAGATTCATGAATCCCCCACAGCGTGGACTAAGGTGAGATAAATCTCAAGGTCCGTGTTACAAACATTTATTAGCTTTCCAAAATGATTAGTATAGGTCTTAACAAGTCCATGATAATTGGTTAGGTATATAACAAATTATGGCAAATGGTGAGGTATGCATTGTGTTACTTAACAACAGGTATAGGACAACTTATGGCAAGCGGTGCTTAAGGTTGTACTTAAGGTCATTACTTAACAACTCTAACCATTACTTAACAACTCTAAGAGAAAAGAGAAAACAAGGGATAGAGAATGGAAAAGATAGAGAAAAAGACAGAGATAAAGAGATCAGCAGTCCCGTTTCCAGCATCTTTTTCAGGGAATCTTCCCAGGCATAATCTTCTTTCTTGGAAAATCTTCCCAGGTACGGTCTACTTTCTTGGGAAAAATCTTCCCAGGCTCCATCTTCTTCTTGGGAAAAATCTTCCCAGGCAAGATCTTCTTTGTTTCTCCCTGGGGGCACTTATTTTCCCCTTTTATGTTTGCTGAATTAGCATGGTCCACCCCCCTTGCCAAGGACAGTCTCATTGCAGGTTTCCCCCTTCTCCCAGGTGACGCATAGCATGATTTGGGTGGAGAGACGAGTGCCATAGTCATACATGTTTAGCATGATCTCTATAATCTTCATTAGCATATGCAGGGATGTGCACTTTCATATGCATTTCGCAGATAATGAAGCAAAGGTCACTCATCGGACACAATGGCCTCAAGAGCTTAGAACTAGGAAGCTCACCGCACAACTGGCAGAACCATCTTGTCTTCACAAGACATTCCTCCCCCTTCTTTTCCAGGCCTGTGAGCCTTATCAGCTCTTTGAATGTCAGGCCTGCGTTATTTATTTCCTTGCAAGTGTTTGAGGCCTTCCATTGAAGGCTCAGGGGGCCTTCTGCCCCTCGCCAGGGAATTTACAGGCCGTCTCTTACATCTGTGTACCATTCCTTGGCATGAACTATAAACATTGTTCTTATCACTCTGAGAACAAACAGTTTTCTGCACAATATGCTGTTAATTTCAGAGAGTTAGAAGAGGCCTAGCTAAGAAGTAAAATTACTGAACAGAAAGTTGGTTCTGTTTACCTCAAACCAGGACACTACCGCAATAGTAAGAATTCTAAATAGTTCAACTGGTACTTGTGTCCAGGTACTGAGTGTAGTGAATTTATTCAGTTCACAAATACCTTTTGGCATGTTGGGAAAAGCATTTCAGTTTTTAACAAGGAACTGCTTCAATCTTTAAGAATATTTTCCAAGGAAATATTAAAGACATATTATTATTTTTTCATTTATTTTAAGGAAAGTGTCCAAATACTATACACATAGATACGAGGTACATATGTGCAAGGAATATGTGCATATGTAATACAAAACAGATGCTGACATACAGAACTTCAAAGAACTCATGCAATGAAACTCCACCCAGAGAAGCGGAGGCATCATTTTCTTTCAAGTATGACAAGTGCTTTAATAACACATGATGCATAGAGTGTACCTTGGGCTCCAGAGATCCCAAACAGTGTGGATGTAATACAAGAGCTCAGGTAAGATTTGTGGCAATGGATTCTGCATCAGTTTGCGTACCAATTGAGTGTAGCTCTGAATGGAACACATAATTATTATCCTCCCTGCTATTTGCATAGCAATTAATGTTATGGTAGCACTGAAGTTATTCAGGTAATGTCTTAATCCAGCCATGACATTTGACTCTACTTTTAACAGAGACTGCTCCCAGGCATTCCCTGTAGTCTTATAAAAAAATGTCCTTTTTTTCCTATAAATATTAATGCATATGTGAAAAGAATTTCATGGATGAATAGAGCCTTGTGTTCTTTCTGTATCCCCATACCTCAAACGGGGGAACAGCTGGAAGAACAGATTTAGGGAAGAAGGCATGCCTAGGCAAACTGATCTAGAAGAGGATTGTGGGTGGAGAGTAGTTAGCGTGTACAGTAAGTAATTCAGTCAGTAAAATCATCAGGGATGCAGTTGGAATGGTTTATGACTGGCAGGTGTTAGTATAAAATGCTGACTAAAGTTCAAGAAATATGGAATCATAGAATCTTCATGGTTGGAAAGGACCTTTGAGATCATCGAGTCCATCGAATATAGAGATCTACAAGAATATGTGGCTGTCAACCTACAGAGTTACACAAGAATCATTGCTTGAGTGTAGCTAATTCTTTCAAGTTGCTTATAGGCCTGTAGTTTTTAGCTTTGTGGGGCTTTTTTTTCTTTTTCTCTTTTGTGAGCCTGGGAGGGAAAATGCAGGCAAAGAGGAAGATTTAGTCTCTAATGACCTGCCCATTTGAATCACCATTCTGAGAAAACTGCATGATAAACAAACAAACAAACAAAATATATTTAAAACTTCCAGTTTCTAAAGTTGGTATCTCCCAGTGGCAGATCCCACATCCCTTCTTGCAGTGCTTCTTCAGGTGAAATGAACAGCCGCTTTCTCACAGATCCAGAATTGCTTTGTTGAGCAGGATTGGCTGGCGTAAATAATCTGTCCATATACGGAGGCACAGAAGGTGTTGTCATATAACACGACCCTAGGAAATTAAAAGATATGGCTTAATGATGTCCCAATGACATCACGTGATCTATATTTGAACCATTTGTAATCATACTGATTTGCCACTGGAATGTAGAATTATTTTCCCCCTTAGAGCTATTTTATTTGTGCTAGGTGGTCCTTTTGAGTCTGGTGCATGTGATTGAGCTGTACTTTGCCATCCGTTGTTCCTTAAACAGGACACAAATTCAGAGCTCCATAACAGATACTATGATATCCACGCTCCTTCATCATTGCACATGTGACAAACATGGGAAAACAGAACCACAAGTTTCATATAATTTACTGGGGCCCATCAGATAGAACCACACTGGTCCTAAGTTATGAAGGCTTACCATTTTGTCACTTCTTTTGAAAAAGCTGTTCCATCCTCCCAGTACCAGCCACTCCTTTCAGGTATATATGATAATCCAACCCAGTAAAGCTGTGAATCCCGTGGCAGAGAAACCTGTAGGTATGGGAAAATTATCACAACAATATTTCAAAAATAAGACCCAAGTTTCTAGATCTTCCATCTGTGAAAGTTCTACAACCAAAGGAAATAGCTCTTACTCAATAGGAGAGTAACATGTTGTCCATGCTTGTTTTCCATGAAGCAGTGCTGACTGCTCTGATTATAGGATCATTCAAATACTGTTGTTTATTGAATTGCCACAAGACAAATGTACCCTGGATCTGTAAAACCACTGCTTTTTTTAAATAAAAAGAAAAAAAAGGCAGCTTTATCTGTTCTGCCTTTAGGTATCTGCACTGCCTTTAGATATCTGCGGTTCAGATATAAACATGGGAGCGCTGTTTAAGCCCCAATTAGAGCCAGCAGAGATCTGGCCAACAGATCCAATGGAGCCTGAGAAGTGATTCATCTCACACAGTGGGGGAGCTAGTAGCCTGTTCCCTAAATACAGGCCTCTAGCACCTTCTGAGATTCTCCAGCCTGTCTGAGGCCTTCGCATATGGCTGACAGACAAGACCCAGAACCCATGTGCCTTGCTGAGGTATTATTTGGAGGTCAAAGAGAACACCCCTGGGCAAAGTATGGTCTTAACAGCACATTACCAATTAGTAAGACTACTTAAAATTATTAATTCCCTAAAAGTTCTTCAGTTGTCATAATATAATCCTTTGCTGTCTAGCCTTTGTAACGTCATGAACACCACTCTGTGAGGGTATGATACAAGGTCAGAAAACAACTTTTTATAGTCACTTTGCACTGCAGCGTGCAAATGACAGTACCGTGGTGAATTGGCTGCTCTCTAGATTTCACATTGATGTGGGTTTGATGCTGGGAGCCATCAATAATACTTGTGGAAAGCGATAATGGAAACGTGCATTCTGTGTGGTGGGTCTCTCCTCCATGGCACAATATGCAATTTATTGCCTTTGTGAAAACCTAAGCATTAGCTAGTTAAGCTATTTTATACAATGGCTTATTCTATTTCTCATAATATATATAGTTTCACAATTTCTCACAGCACACAATCTAGAAACTGTTGCAAGTCGTGACAATCTTGTGACTTGCAGGAAGGCTACTTGAGCCAGAGAAAATTAAATACATGCACTGTAAAGGACCAAACTCTTTTCTGCCTACAAGATTACTAGAAGTTAAAACATGTGACATAAAGGAATGTATGAGGTTAAGACCGTACCATCTTTATTGTGTCTTTTA
Organism: Chroicocephalus ridibundus; assembly: GCF_963924245.1. Classification (NCBI taxonomy): domain Eukaryota; kingdom Metazoa; phylum Chordata; class Aves; order Charadriiformes; family Laridae; genus Chroicocephalus; species Chroicocephalus ridibundus. The sequence continues at coordinate 141,663,843 of NC_086284.1, forward strand.
GCACAAGAAGAGTGGAGTTTCTTGAGGAACAGAACTCCTGGCTTTCCTTCCATGTTTTCTTCTCCTTTGAAATGTAGAAGCAGCTGTCAGCTCCACTCTTCAGCCAGCTTGCTGGGCAGACAGCACATGTTGTTCCTAGAAATCAGAGAAAGTATTATGCAGACGTGCGAGAAACACAGGGGCTTTGGCTACTGGCTTGACTGAGAAGAGATTAATGGTAGCCATGAATCAGCTGAGCTCTTGAGGGGCGAGAGACAAGTTGTTTTGCCCGTTAGCGTACATATATCCACAACTCAAATACTATCACAGTTAAACCCAGGCACTAACTGATCAGATCTTTTCCCTCTGATTTTATAGTCTCTCACTCAACGAGCTCTGAAAAGAAGGTGCTTTGTGCCTATTTACATAACAACCACATTTACCATTTTTCTCCTTCCCTTCCAAACACAATGCTTCCCTCATTTCCTGCAGCTTCTTTCCTTCCTCAGGATCCTTGGAAACCTGAAAAACTAAAGGGTATGAAAGTGCTTATCAAAGATTGTTTTTAAAAAATTTATCTTTAATTTGTAGCTTTTGGCATTCCTTTAATTTTTGTCTACTTCATTTATACATCCACCATCGTGTGTACATCATCTGCAGTTTCTTCACCAGGAGAGTTGTGCAGCACTGGAAAAGGTCACCTGGGAAGGTGAGGGCTTCTCTGCCCTTGAAAATTTTCAAAAGTCATCTGGACAAAGCTACAGATTAGTTTATCTGGGGTCGGTGATGGTCCAGCTTTGAATGGTGGGGAGGAAGGGGTGGGTGTCAGACTAGAAATCTGAACAATCGCCTCTGAGCTAACATTTCTGTGATGCCATGGAGCACCCTGAGTGGTCATACTGGGCACTTGCAACTGCTTCCCTCCTTCCGAAAGAAGCCAGGGACTCTCTGTCTCTGCTTCCAAATGTAATGCGGCATCATCTTTTTTCGTTAATTCAAATGCTTCTACGGAGAATCTGCTGTAATCGTTGAGTAAACGCACCAGTCACAATGCTTTGATGCCAGCATTGCCGTCCGTGCAAAAACCTTGCAATCCCCCAAAAAAGAGGGAACGGTAACCGTGAAATATTCCGGCAATAGTCACAGGGGGGCACCATTATCAAGATGGTGTGGCTAACGAGATTAGTTTCTATCTGTGAAAACCAAGCATTTAAGAAATGGGTTGGGGTTAGGGTTTAGGTTTAAGATTACAGTTGGGGTTAGGGTTAAGGTAAGGATTTAGAGGTTAGGATTAGGGGTTAGGGTTGGAGTTAGGTTTAAGTTTAGCATTAGGGTTAGTTAGGTTTAGGTTTTACATTTGTGTCACCCGTGGGTTTAAGGTAAATATAAATGCAGATTTTAGTAATTTTGAGTAACCTGTGCTGACACTCAGTTGCAGGGGGACTTTGTGGCAGGGCTGCACTGTTTCCTTACTTGCTGGACTATTTCTATTGCGGGAAACAGGGACACCAGGGCCAGTTTTCGGGGATGAAAAGAATTAGCTTTACGGCTGGAATTCACTCCCACAGCAGCACGTCCAGACACTACAGTACTTACACAGGGCCAGCAGGGCTACCAGCCCCAGCAGCAGCAGCAGGCACAACATGAGGAAAGCAAAGGCCACTGGCCGCCATACGGAAGATGAGGGGGAGACTCCTGAGATAAACAAAAAACGTATTCAGCATCAAAAACAACAGCTTTCCTCACAACACAGTGGAATTATCTTCTCTCTGACAATACCAGTTCACCTTTATACCTTCTGCAGAGCATCTTTTTTTCTTACTGCAGTATTTGTTATCACTGTCATGAATATCCTGGAGTAATTTTGAGAAAATATCTATTTATCCACTGAGAATATTTATTAACTGAGATTCTAGTGTTTTAAAATAAAATTTCTTCTCAGGAGACAGGCAAACAGATTGGATTTTGCAGTTCCCACAGTCCTGGAAACAATAAAACAATCTCTAAGACTTCTCTGCCTTGCTAAGGAAAAACTACCAACTAGTTTTGGACAATTGCTTCTAGAACCTGTGGTTTGTATTTCTAAATGTTTGCAATGTTTGAACATTAAACAGTGCATCGTTCATCGTTCTTCTGGCTCTTTCTCCGAATTTCCATGGTGGTCCAATGTCTAATCAGGAATGTAGTTCTCCAGAATTTTTCAGCTGACTATCCCCTGACTAAAATCTTTTCTTTATATATATATATGTGTGTGTGCGTGCGTGTGTGTGTGTGTGTGTGTGTGTGTATGCATTTTTCCCCTTGAGTAGGAGTGCTCTGCAATTTTCTGTAATACTCTTTCATATCTATTTTAGAGTGCTCAGGTTACTTGAAAAGTATTACACACATCAAGTTTTTTTTACTGAAGCACAGTACATCAGAGCAAGCACCTCCAGGGAACTAACCTTCTGTTAGGTGAGAAGAAACACCCTCCAGAGGTGCCTAGAAGTCCGGATAGACTTGACAGATAAAACTTACATAGCTGCAGTTAAGGGAGATGACCCTAACCTTCACCAGTTAAGGTGACTTGAACAGACTGCAGATGATAGAACATTTGGATGGTGACTGATATGCCAGAGGGTAAGGCTTCCTTTTAATAAAGGGACCTAAAAATCCTAGAAATGAGCTGTACGTGCAACAGCTCAACAAAGGCAAATGTGAAGTCCGGCACCTGTAACAGTACAACTCCATGCAGCTGTACAGGTAGGGGACTGACCGACTAGAAAGCAGCTATGCTTCAGGGTCCTGGTGGACAAGTTGAAAGTGGGTACTGAAGTGTGCCCTTGTGGCAGCAAAAGTTGACCAGCACTGGGCTGCATTGGCAAGACTGCAGCCAGCAGGTTGAGAGAAGTGATTATTCCCCTCTACTTGACAGTCATGAAGCCACATCTGGGGTACTGTGTCCAGTGTTGAGCTTCCCAGTTCACGAGAGATGTCAACTAACTGCAGAGAGTCCAGCGGAGGAACGCTGAGTTGGTCAGGGACCTATAGAGAGGCTGAAGGACGTAGGCTTGTTTAGTCTGGAGAAGAGGAGGCTAAGGGAGGACCTAACTTCAGTTGTCCCCTACCTAAAAGGGCTTCATAGATGGAGCCAGACTTTTGTCAGAGAGGCACAGCAAAAGGACGCAATACAACAGTCACAAGTTGCATCAGGGAAACTTCCAATTAGATGTGAGGGAAAAAATATTCTTCCCTTTCAGGACTGAACAAGTGCCCAGAGAGGCTGTGAGATGTCCATCCCTGGAATTTTCCAAAACTCAAGTGGACAAGGCCCTGAGCAACTTCATCAGACTTTAGACCTAGCCCTTTTGAGGAAAAAAATTGGAAAAGATGAACTATAGACATCCCTCACAGCCTAATTTGGTCATAAGTCTAACTACTTTACCTGTTCTCTGTGCATATCAAAAGGCTATTTTAAGAGTTTTCTGAGCTTGCCAACCTGTTTCTTTCCAGGAAGCTCTGCCTCTAGATCACACTCACTATATTTTGTCCTTGGTTTTCTGGCTGCTGCTTCTCAGCAGCTTGTCCTCCGACGTCCATGTCAAGTGGTCATTCTCAATGGATAGCCCAAACAGCACCAGCATGATGTTAATTTAGTCTTTGCCTTCTCCACCCAACCTGAAGATAGCAGCAGTGATATTTATTTCACACATAAGCCACCTGGTGAATTCCTGAGCCTCAGCAACAGTACTCAAGTCATCATTTTATGGTCTCAGGCCTTCCATGGGCACAATCCATCACCTTAGTTAACTCAGCTTTGAGTGTAAACACATAAAAACATATACTCTTATCAGAGCTTACATTCGCTATTATGACTGATAATCAGGGCACCTTTCTACTCCCCATAGCTGAGGAAATTGCCTCCATTTCCAAGGCCTTCACTCTCTGATTTAGTGCCTTCCTCCCCTGTAATGCCCTGCTTTAATAAATGAGACCTACCAAAAAAAAAAATAAAATCTATAGAAAGGTGTAATTTATCTTCTGTATTAGAGTAAATGGAAAAAAAAATTGGAGTAAAGATAAGTTTTGGAAAAAATATCATGTGATCATAAACTATAGCACGCAAGACTCCATTACGATTATTCTCTCTGTCGTTTCTATCAACATTTATCTATGAACATACTATAAAGTTTAGAAGGATTATAAAGCAATCAACATGACCGTGTAAATTCAAGTTATGCCCTGATTTAGATAGAAAAGCTAATTTCCATTTGTACTTACTGCCTACTCTGACACAACTGGCCGGAGCCTTAAACGTAGAACATTTGTTGCTGTTCGAATATCCAGAAGTAATAACTGAAGCTGAGGGTCGTAAATTTAAAGCGGTGTAGCCTTCTTCATCCTCCATCTCCAGCTCATCACCCTTCTTTCCTGCAAGAGGAGTACTTTGGAAGTAGGGGCACACTGCAGTGAGACCAACGCTGGGGCGGTGGGAATGGTTCACATTTCAGCATTTCCAGTGAGACCACAGAGGAAGCTGGCTCTGTTCTGATTACTGAGTCATGGTAAAAGTGTAACATCTTGAAGGCAAGTTAAGGAGTTAAAGTGTCGCTGTTAAGGATGGGTGTTTTCTTCCTGAATGTGAAGATCGGGAGTTTTGGTTCCTGGCTAGAACCTAAGACTGTTTCATTTAACTATCCACCTGAACGGACCCTGTAAATAGAGCAAACATCAGGGTTTTCTATCTCCTTAAAATGAGGTGCTCTGGAAATAGTTGCTATTTTGAGTTAAGGTATGAAAGATATCTGTTCATGTATCGGTGCACAAATACAACAGCTGCACAGAAAGCAATAGGCTACATTTACACACGCTGTTATGAAATAAATGTAAAATGAAATTATTTTACAAAAATTCACTGAAATAACTGGTAGAAGGGGAAAAGCTGAGCTGAATGGATGGTAAGGCCAGGAGCTTGGCAGGCTCCATGCCACCACTCAGCCTGTGTCAGGGAAAGACCAGACCACACCGAAGACCTCTCCGCTGTTGCACTGCACACAGAAGTCACTGTGCAGAAGTGGCTTATCCATCCCCACTCTCCACCTCTAGCTCTCTGCAGTGCCTGGCTCCCGTGTTGAGCTATACTTCTTAAACGTCTTTAGTAACCAACTCTCCTTAACAGAGCACTTGCCCAGACATGATGAGGCACGTTGTGGTGACAGGGTGAGTCAGAAGGAAACTGTGAGAGAGGAATTTCTGTGGTAGCTGTTCCTGCTCTTGTGTGTATGGTTCCCAGTCTCACATTTGCAAATTAATATCAACGGACTGGAAGTACACTGTAATGACTGGGCTATTCTTCCTGCCTTGCTGTGCAGATAAGAGATTTTTTCAGAGCAGAAGTATCTCTGGCTGCATGTATTTCTTGCCTTCTATCTTACCTGTATGCACAGAGAAGGCATGATGGAAAAGCTGGGAGCAAAGGGTGCTTACAGTCAGTTTTGTTACACGGAGAGGCACACAAGGAGTAGCAGGCACTGTGCATTCATAGTGTATCCATAATATCCTCATAAAACCCCCCCATGCTAAATATGGTGCAAAAATACTTGTCTATCGATTGGGCCTAAAAACTCTATGTTGGCTCCTTAGTGTGAAAAGGATTTTTCTGCAGATAACTGGCAGTCAAGTGTGTCTATGCTACTGAATTTCACTGCAAGTTCTTACAACAGTAACTTCTTCAGTCTTAGCAGCCACTTCTCAGGCATGTAATGAACGACCTTTGGGGAAACTTTTCTCCAATGTGATTTTGCTTCTGCAGAGGAAATGGGAGGTAAAGTAATTTTCTTGTATTATTTTGGTAGTTCTGAATTCAATAAGCAGCCTGTTAATTATATAATTTATTTTTTTTTGAGACAGCTTTTGAAACAGATCCTGATGCAAGAACAGAAGTAACAAAAGCTGTAAGATAGGGTTTCATCATCACACTCTCTGTTCTTGTAAAGGTCCAGGGCAGGCAAAATTTCTTGTTTCTTCAGACTAAAATGAAAAGGAAGGTAAACTAAGGCAGGAATTTGGGTCTACATTTGAACACAGCCGGTGTACAAATGTTTGTCAGTGGACTGGACAAAACAGCTGTGTTTATTAACCAGAAGGTGACCTTTCAAATTGCATTAGCTAGAGTCTATGACTGTGGGGGGTGTGGGGAGGTGTGGAATTTAGACATGGGAAACACACTGTTGTATGGAACTGTGATTCAAAAATGCCAATACACAAACAGTACATTCCTGTGTCTCTTCCCCTGTGAAGAAAAGCTCCTTTCAATGGAAAAGGGGATACAGTCAGTGCATCCTTAAGCCCTATTTGGTTACATCACCGGCAAGGTGTGTCATTTGCCAGTTTCAGCCTTGCTGGATGAGGTTTTTGGTTGTTCCTCACAGCACTCCAACACCTGCAGTGATTGGTAGGACACTGCCTGTGTCTTTCTTCTCTGGGGTGATTTTTTTGTTTGTTTGTTTGTTTGTTTTGTTTCAGTCATTGTTTTTTGAGGAGAAGAAGCTAGCTGTGGTGAACTGTGAAACCGTACTCTAACCCCACGAGCCTTTACAGTTACAAATACAGTTGCTGCACCAGAGACTGCTTTTGGGCTGGCAGTGAAATGACCCAAAAGATCAAGGCCACAGCAAGATACGATGTAGCCTTGTGGCTGCCTGTCAGTGTGGGGATCTGTCAATCTCAGCTCACGTTTGTCTTCAACAAACTGCGGAAACACCTAGGATTCACACATCTGCTCTTAGGCATGCATCATTAATGAAAAAACATCATGAAAATATCTTTCCTGTTGCCTTACATTCACTCTAAGATCAGACAAGATCAGACTCACACAAGAGCAGATCTCACACAAGATGAGACTTCCTTTCTTCCTTTCTTTCTTTCTTTCTTTCTTTCTTTCTTTCTTTCTTTCTTTCTTTCTTTCTTTCTTTCTTTCTTTCTTTCTTTCTTTCTTTCTTTCTTTCTTTCTTTCTTTCTTTCTTTCTTTCTTTCTTTCTTTCTTTCTTTCTTTCTTTCTTTCTTTCTTTCTTTCTTTTTCTTTCTTTCCTTCCTTCCTTCCTTCCTTCCTTCCTTCCTTCCTTCCTTCCTTCCTTCCTTCCTTCCTTCCTTCCTTCCTTCCTTCCTTCCTTCCTTCCTTCTTTCCTTCTTTCTTTATTTCTTTTCTGGCAAATTACAGCAAAGCCCTTCATTATCAAGAAAGGATGCACCATGAACACAGTTCAGGATACCTTCCAGAAGAGATTTCTTACTTCAGTGTAGCTGGTATGAAAGCTGAGAGACTCTTCGGGAAGTGACCAGGCCTGTGTCTGAACCGCAGGACAGAAGCACTCTGCATTTTCACCCCCCAAAGACAGGGACTGCTAGGAGAGGAACTGAGAGGAGCAGCTAGGAGAGGTTACGCTAGAGATGCAAGCGGTGAGTGTAAACAGCAGAGAGAAAGAGAAAGCCACTAAGGTTTCTAGGGCGTGAAGTTTTAAAATAACACCCAAAACATTTATGTTGGTGATCAGAAACTGCCATGCAGTGCTGAGATCAGTGTGACACTAGAACAGCATCTTGAAGGGAATGACCAGTAGCTCAGATGCTACAACAGTGGTAAATGATCCACAACAAATAATCTGGGATGCAATCCACAAGGAATACACAAGTCTCCAGGGGGGACCAAGCTAGGAATTTGTGGACTCAAACAAAAACAGTGTTATGAGACTGAGTTTTCTTATTTCAACCTGACTGTCACTGTTCTACGGAGATGCGGAGGGAGACATTTTGTTCATTAACACTGCTTGGGTTATTTTCACTATGATTGCGTTTGTTGACCCTTGCTCAGCACATTAAGTTAGTAGTATGGCATTTCAGGAGATATACATAAAAGGAGGTTCTGTTCATGCTTCTTGCTGAACCCTAGCATAACTCTTGCAAAGATCAAAAAGGTAGAAAATGAGAAAAGTAGAAAAGAAGAGCAGAATTATTACTAGGAGGGGGGAAAAATGAAGGAAAAGAAAAAAGAAAAATGAAAAAGAAAAAAGAAAAAAGAAAAAAGAAAAAGAAAAAAGAGAACTAACGGTGCCAGGAAGAAGTATAGACCATGGAAGAGAGCTAGACGTTCATATCTTCTGCTGTGACACATGCACAAGTCCTTATGAGAACTATGAATCCCTGTGCTCCAGAGGAAATACAATTACTAATACAGTTCAGGAACGCTTTTGGCCCACCTTCTAAGGATAACTGTGTGTATTGTATACTGCAGCCTACTGGCATATTAAAGCAGTCAGATCAACAAGACATCAGAAGCATCTCCTGAATGGAAGTGTTTAATCCTCATCAGTTGTGTTATGTTACAGCTGTACAGTTATGAACTGACAGGTGGTATTAGGACTGTATCAATGGATGCTTGGGAGAGGAGCAGTGTCTTTACATGCTTGCCCTGTCACTGTGCTTCATTTCCTGGCCATCATTTCTGGCCATTTTCTCCATCACTTCTGTTGGTTAAAAACGAGTAATCATTTGTCAGTTTTGGATCTGGAATGACAGGCTTGGCTTGCTCCTGGAACTTGTCACCATTCTCGTTTCCTTAGTATGAAGACAGTTCACATATGTCTAAAAGAGAATGAAAACAGGGAAAAGGAATAGGTCTGATCCAACATATTTAAATTCTCATGTGATAGTTCTGAAAAATAAAATAAAAAAATCCAACCTTGCAGAATGTCTTCTAGCTTCTCATAATCATTTTGATCTGACAAACCAGTCCTCCTGCCAATGGTTGTTATCTCGCTGTAATCGGATGGCGGGCTTTTCACAGATACAGTAATACTGGTTTTCACATGATGATGTGCCATATATGACACCTTTATAAAAGTATGCACAGGGTCTGAAGGAGTTTGAATCCTTTATCCTAGGAAAGAAAAATATTTATTTTTGCATCTCACTTCATTCAAATGGTGCATCGTTGCCCCTTCCAAAAAAAAAAAGCCTTTGCGTTCACAAAGAATACATACCCCCAACAAAGAAATAGTGTTTAGTGACACTGTGCACCAACTCCTAGGAGGCTGACCCTGTCCTGAACACGCCAATAAGCACCCCCAGCAGGCTCTAAGGGTGGATTCTAAACTGTTTCTTGTACCTGACAGTAAGAAACACAAACTCCTGGGTACCGACTGGAGGGTGCCAGTGTCTGTTTCAACAGAAATGTAAAGGAGACTGTCCAACAATGAAAAGAAAAATTGGCAAAGCAAGTTTGAAAGCAAGAAGAAAAATACATTGTATTTCTGAAATAACATGCTAAACGAAAGTGAAATGATTTGAGAGAATAAATAGTGTCTTATATAAAAATAAAAAAGTATAAAATCAAAAGCATGAAATGAAACACCTTTCCATTGGAGTTTTTTCCTTGTGTCTTCACTGAAACAAGATGTTAAATGCAAGAGAAACACATGACATTTATGGTCAATCCGAAACTACATTGTGGAAATAAACTTTCCAGGTTTTTCCCAGTAATAGTGCCTAGATCACCCTCCGAGCAGTTCTGAGTAAGGCCAAGAAAAATCTGAAATGAAAAAGTGAGACCCAGAATCCAGAGAAAGCTGCATAAAAGTTGGCTGTTCAATGCACCCTTTGTGTCACAGAAACTGGGATTTGCTTGTGGGTGAGGACGAACTTTACATAGCGCGGGAAAGCTGCCCACTTACCAAGTCTTTTGTTCTTCTGTAAGAGCTGTGTTGTCTGCCCAATACCAGTCTCCCTGGTCATGTCTAAATGTTAATCCAAGCCAGTATGCATTTCTACGTTTTTTTTTTACCAATTCCTATGCAGAATAAGGACAATTAAAAAAAGACATTCAGGAAGATGTTAAAAATAAATATTGAGGCTCAGAAGTTGAAAGCATTGATGGAAATTGCTTAAAGAACATAAATACCACAAATTTTTAACCTTTCAGGACAAGTTCTGCCCTTAAAGGAAAAAAACTAATATGAAAAGAGAAATGACAGTAAAGCTGATTTTAATCCGAGAGAAGATAAACTTCTAGCTCTGAAGAGCAATGTCACCCTCATCAACCTGATTTAAACTCTCTGGGGTTAAAAACAATCCAACACTGGATTGTTTTCCCCCTTTTAGTCATGAGTCATTCCTCCTCTTTTACTCTGTCCTTAGCATTTGTCAACAGTGAAAAGGAAGGCTCTGCAGGGAGCTGTTGAGTTTGATTTGTTGAACCTTCATACTTGGCTTTGGCATCATTAACTTATTCCCAAAAGCTGGACCATGACAAGTAGAGGAGGTCTTAAACTTAAGCATTTAGCAATATTCTGTCCTTAAAAAATACTCTGAGCAGAACAGGTAAGAACGTAAACTTTAATAATGCTGCTCACTGCTGCTTGAGGGAATCTCTAAAGATTTTAATTCAATTTTTCTGTTGTTCTCTTCCTTCCTTCACTTATCCTTGCCACTCCCAGTGTACTTCTCCATTTTCTCTTTCTCCTCATACCTCTCAATGCTGTGATTAAGGCAGCTAGAACAGACTGCACCTCACAATCTTTGCTGTCTCCAATTTGAGAGGGTGAGAATAAAGACGCTCCCCTTTATTTCTGGGAGAAACCTGATGGCCTGCAGCTCAGTGAGAGGAACTGGCATTTGCGAGTGCTGGAGAGCAGGCAGGCCCAGCCACAACTGCTAGCTCTTGGGACATCTTTTCTGCCTTCAGTCTTCCAAAATGTCTGCTGGCATCCAGAGGCAAAAGCATTATTTCACTCTACACCTGGCATTTTCTCCTCCTCAGTTTGTTTTCATTTGCTAAAAGATTAGGCCAGATTTCAGCAGCTTGCTGCCAAGTGTTTTAATTTTGATTGAAAAGATGAGATCAACTTTTGTGGAAAGAACGTGTACAAAATGGGGAGGATTAGGATTTGCCTACAGGAAGGCCAGGTTAAAAGAGGTTTTCACCCTAATATCGTACCAAATCCTTGTATGGATCTGTAATACTTGTTAAATTGGTGAAATCACTGCCCACAACAAAACAGCCATGGACCCACTTTCACCAGTCATCCCAGTAAGTAGCTAGCCATGGCAAGCTAAGGCAAGATGGTCTGTCTCCGACCACCTGCTGCTCAAAGGGCTGTGCTTTGTATGGCAACGACCAGTCCTATGCCTTAGCACTGCCCAGGACACCCTAATCACTGTAGAAAAACTCCTGCTCACAGTGCCATTTAAGAAAATTATGTGTGGGGTGAGTAGTTGGTGCATGAACTTCTTTCATGAGCGAGAAACAGAGTGAGAAACCAGTCCATACCAGCTTTGCTGCCTCTTTTATCAGAAGAAGAGTGGAGTTTTGTGAGGAACAAAACTGCTGACTCTGTTCCAATGACTTCATTTCCTCGGAGTAGTAGTAACACGTATCATCACCTTCCCACTTCCAGTTTGCAGGGCAGAGTACACAGTTCTGGCCTGGAAAAGGAAAACCATGGCCTTGTTTCTGTTCCCAGGCTGTCCCTGAAAGAACGCCGCTGTTGGCCTGTGACAACAGGATCTGTAGGGACTGTGGATGTTTGAGATGGCCCTCGTTCAGTCAAAATCCCGTTGTGGTCCCAGAAGGTTCAGGTCATGACAGAGGTCAAAACCGAATCATCCCCCTATCTCTTACATTCCGTTAGCACTGGGAGAAGGTTCAGGTGTTGCAAATGGGACTTATTTAGCCTAATTTTAGGAGTCTTCACAGGTGACATGAGACAACCTATTTGGATTCCTATTTTAGTCAATGAACAGAAGTAGGTGTGCCTCACGCATGCTTTTTCTGTCATTTCGGGTGTCTTTCTTGTATCCTTGCACTAACAATTTCTCTTCATTGACTAAAAGGGAGACTTAGACAGTTAGCTTTTCTGTGGAACAAAAAACGGTCACAGTAGGATGCCTTTGCCTGGTGCCCCTACTCCACAGAGTATAATTTCTGAAGAGAACTATTGCTCTGGCTGGCCCATTGTCAGAGGCCAGTTAAATAACCAAGCTGTGGCAAACTGATTTCAGAAACAGCCCTGCACTTCACGCAGTCAGGAGACAGGCAGTGAACTCCCAGGTTGGTTTAGCTATGCTCCACTCACACATCACTTCTGACTTCAGGAGATTCCTGTCTTACCTGGGGTTGGTACTAGCGCGCTGTCCTGTGTGTGGACTGCTCTTCACATAGAGTGCAGTAAGCTGTCCAATTCTCAGGCACCACTGTAAAATTGTCTTAGATGCAGATGTTGTAGAGATCCCTGAACTAGAGCTGACGGGGATGGCATGTCCAGAAGGCATCCCACAGAACCCTTTTCTATATGGAAACTAAATCCTGAAACCCTGGTACCACTGCCAGGTCCCGCACCAATGCACATATGGCCAGTCTGGACTCCTCTCTCCAGGCACTGCATGAGGCAGATGTGCTCATTGCCTACTTTCTAGGTAGTCACATCTGAGAAGACACAAGTTCACCTGAGGAGACAGGCCTGAGTAGACACAGAAGACACATCTCATTTCCTTCCCTGCCATGTTGAAAAATAAGCCCTCGTCAAAACTTGTTGATTTACCATTATTTTTAAGTTTTTTTTCCCCTTCCAAGCACAGCTGATTTCCTATTGCTTGCAGCATATTTGAGAAATTCGCTTGCAGCTCATTCTTTGTCATGTTGAGGTCTCGAAGTTGTGTCCTGTAGACCTTGGGAATCTGTAAAACTGAAATTCACAACAAGACATTTTCGAGTACTGTCCTTCAGAAAGGGTGGGACGTAAATAGGGCATGTCTTAGCAGATCATTAAGGATAAATAAACCATTTTGGATATATGTTACTCCTTCCTGAACAGTTGCATGTTAAGGGCTGCTGAGATGAAGAACATTTGCATAGTAGATTTCTTATTATTTGGCTGTGAGTGAACAACAATATTAAAGTGTATTTTTTATCATATATTTCCATTGTGTATCTTTCTCTTATGTTGGTTTCCAGGCTGTGCTTTTTCCCTAAAAATGTGAACTTCAGCTCTGGATTGCAGTGGAACTGTTGTGGGTGGAAGGTAAGGGGCACAACCTATTTGCTGTGATACAAAGCTTTTCCTTCCCTTCAGATCCAGCATTATGAAAGAGGAATTCACTCCATCGTTAGTCAGTACAACGGGCATGGGGATACAGTTTTTATGAGACAAGACAATGACAGCCAGAGCAAGCAGTGAATCTCCTATTCCACCCCTTTCCAGCTCCACTCTGTGTTGCTCATTTCTAGCCTCATCATGTCAAGAAGAGGACAAAGATGCTCTGGCAAGGGAAAATGTCTGATTTGCTTGGTTGCCTATTCTCAGCTGAACCAAAAATTGCGCTGGAAGGACATGTCAGTCTGATATTATTCAGTAGCTTGGACTCCCCAGCAAACAGAAATGCATTAGTACTTACATAAAACTGTGATGGTCACCAGCGTCACCAGCAATGCCAGGCACAGCGCAAACAATATCAGGACTACTGGCCACTGAGGGTGAGATGAAGCGGGAGGCCCTGGGAGGAATTCAGTCATGCAGTTGCTTTTACTTTACGCTTGTATATTCCTGCTGCAGAGTCTTTGCACACAGCAAAAGATGCCCAAACAAAGTAAGAGAGTGAGAGATCACAAGAGCTCAGTGGAGAATGTGGACAACCTTGAACCTTTCAAAGGCCATAGGCTGTGGCAAGAAAGATATTGAGAAAGCAAGATGTTTGAAAATTTCTAGAAAGTTGACTGCTCAAAACTGAAAACAAATGTGCACTGTAGGGTTGTGGTAATTTGTGGTGTGTGGCTTCTATCTGTGTTAATCTGGTTAATTTGAGTGCTACAGTAAACTCCTCTGGTACTTTATGGTAGTTTGAGATTTCTAGCTAGGAATTCATAGAGAATTTTTCAGTAATAAGGGTTACAGCCTAGATACAGAAATGAGTGCTCAATGAGAAGAAAAAGGAACAATCTTTTCCCGAGCAAAGGAAATTTTAAGCATGTTGGTCATCCAAAAGAGACCCTGTTCATAGGAGCTGGAAGATTTTATGGGTTAAGATGCACTGAAGGAGGGAGAAAAAGCATTCAGTTTGTCAGGGAAGCACTAAATCTAAGGCAGATGTTAAAGTTGCCACTATACGGACTTTGTGGAGACCTGCAACCAGCTTGACTTAATCCAATAAAGGCAGAAGAATTGCAATGTGGAGAGGAAATTGCTAGTTTAGAAAAGGGAAAGCGGTATGTAAAACTGGGGAGTGAATTGCTGAAGGAGTAGGAACTGAAATTTAGTGTGTTAAGCTGAAGGAAGAGGAATGGAAACTACGCAGTGCGCCTCTCCTACAAATAACCTGTGCTCAGCTTCTGTGGTGAAGTAATCCTAGGCAGAATGTTGTATAAGACCTCACTCTGCAGAAACTCAAGTTGAGGAATATTCAGGTGAAAGAAGATCGAGCAATGGATGTTGTCTTGAACTGGTACACAGATCACTGCTGTGATTCAACCTCCCATTCACCATAAACCCCAGGTCCTCTCCAGTCTCCCTACCCAGCCTGCTCCCAGCCTGCACCACTGCCTGAGATTAGTCCAGGCTCAGTGCACAACAACTTGTGGAGCTTCTTGGGGTTTCTGCTCACCCAGTCCTCAGGTTACTCAAGGTTTCTCTGTTTTGAGGAACCTGATAGCATCAGCCGCCACCCCTAGTTTAGCATCATTATAAATTTGCACTCGGTGTCATTTAAACAATATGGGCTCAGTATCAACCCCTCAGGGACCCCTGCAGGACTCTGCCACCAAACAGATGTGAAGCCATCAGTTACTGCCCTTTGAGTCTGGTAGGCCAGCCAGTTTTCAGTCCACCTAACAGTCCACCATCCAGCCCATAACTTCCTCAGTTTTAAAATGGCAATACTGTAAGAGGCACTGACAAAAGCATTGCTAAATATATGTTACATCTACCACTCTCCCTGCACTTGCATTTCACCACAGAATGCAACCCCAGTCGAAGGAAGTACTCTAACTGCTTGGTGTTGTGTAAAAGAGAAATACCCAGGCCCTTCATAAAGAGAAAGAACACCTCCCTTCTGCAATACTTTCGCAAGTCTGATCTTACAGGCATACGACAGATACGCTCGGAGATAAAGCCTGCACAGCCTTATACATCCTAATAAGGCTTAAGGATGCATTGACTGCTGGGCTGCTGGGACATATGAATATTTTTAAGGTCAAAGTGCTTCTGTACGTGCTCTGAAGTTGAATACTAGGTGCCTGCCTTTCTATTACTTCAGTTGTAGAAATTCAACTCCCTAAGGCAGGCTGCTAAATAGACTCATGTGAATTGGAGCAAAAGGGCAAAAATAAATTGTTCCTACCCCTACAAAGTCACAGCCCCAAGCTGAAGACTGAAAGCATTATAATCCACGCTTCCTGGAGCTTTCAGATGAGAAGAGACAAAGATTTTGTAGTTTGAAAGTGTGATTTCATAAACAAATACAAAATATTTTCTGGGCAGCAATATGAATCAAGACTAAGCAGTAGTTTTAGTTTTCGCTGTTTTATTTAAGTATTGCCTCAAGAATTTCTTTAGGTAATGGTTCCCTGTACTGTTCTTTCTGACCTCACACTGCTTCTGCTGCATCTAGCACAGCTTGTGCTGGATCCTCCTTCCTGTACAGTACTCCCGTTTCTCTAGAATGGATATATTTATTCATTGTGGCTGTTCCAATTTCATGTTTGCAAAATAATGCACAGACTGTGCTGTGCACTCTTAGAATCGTGATTTTTCATCACAAAATATGTGTTCTCTACCCTGGGACATAGAAGCAGGACACCTGGAGTCGTATGAGGATACCGGTGTCATTGGACATTAAAGGAAAAGAAGCCTAGAGCTTAACACAAAGACAGTTCAGATTTCTGATTTTTTTTTTTTTTTTAAAGCCCATGAATTATACTTTGGCAATGCTCAAAACCATAACTCAATATAAAAATGTCCAAAAACCATATGTTCAAAAAGTGTAACATATGTTCAAGAAACATAACAGCATTTGAAACCACTGCTCTTTGATACAGAATTCCCCAGAGAATTCCTCCTGAATCACAAGCAACTTGTCCTCTTGTCTGTAAAACTCTGCTCCAGAGACTGACCCCACAAACAGCTAGCAGTTTCTATGTTCTTTGTTCCTGTGAGTTGCAGCACTGAAATCTAGAGTTCTTCTTCACAATTTAACAAATTAATTTAAAATTAGTATTTAAAATATAGAATTTAACATGCATTCAGCACTTTAACAGAAACAGCCATTTCAAATAC
This sequence comes from Chroicocephalus ridibundus, assembly GCF_963924245.1. Taxonomy (NCBI): domain Eukaryota; kingdom Metazoa; phylum Chordata; class Aves; order Charadriiformes; family Laridae; genus Chroicocephalus; species Chroicocephalus ridibundus. Next base: position 141,680,120 of record NC_086284.1, read on the forward strand.
CAGTGCCTTAATTCAGGCTAGAACTCCAGAAGTGAAATTAAGTGAGCCAGTCAAAGCTAATGCTGTTCTAAGCTTGAATGCAAACGCATGGAGACATTACATGGAGCTGATGTAATCAGTTCTTAGAAAAATTAGTTCAGGTTAACTCTTTTGAGGTTTAGACAATTAGGACTATTTGTGGAGCTTAGTATAATTCTCAGTAATATGCTTTTCCAAGAAATAATTAGATCACTATTTCAGGTATAGTTTTCAAACTCTAAAAAGTTCAGGCAGAAATGACAGTAACAAAAAACTGGATACATTTATAACTTTTTTGATAGTAGCAAAGCTAACAAAGGCCGCTAGGTCATATAATTAAAAGTATTTCCCATCCCATCTCCTTTAGCAAGAATAAATCATAAAAGCTTCATAGATACTACACCTTTTTCCTTAGTATCTTCAGACTCTGTGATATTATCCATTTCATAGCTGTTTCCAAATTTCAGATTAGCGTATGTTATTTCTTCTGTCATAGCTGGTAAAAAGAAAAGAGTCAGAACGAAAAGGTAGAAAAAGATCTAGCATTTGCAGCTAGTAAGCTAGGAAGAAAATCTACCTGATTGCAGGGCTTCCTTATATTGGCAGACACAAATGAAGCAGCAGAGACATCAAGATACGTCTGAGCTTCCTCAGTCACAGTACTGCCAAGAAAATGTCCTCTCTCATTCATTGCTATATTCTCTTTCTTCCTCTTTACCTCGCTTCCATCCTCCCTGACTGGCGTATATTTCTTTCTGCCATTATTGAAGAAAACACAGTCACTTTTGCAGAACTCTTCATTAGAACTCTTCTTCTTTTGGATAGACAACATTTAATTCCTAATTACACCAGGTTCAGGCTTGAAGCACAGAACTGAATAAAATGTTTTACAGCTTTGAAGCTGTCTTTTAGTTTGGGCAGCTGTGTTCAGCAGCAGATTTGTGATCACACTTCAGTTTCTCCTTCCTACTGGAGTCTGCTGAAAGCAAACAAGAAGGTGGACTTGCATGTTAAAGCTGGCAAATTGTGCTCTCATGCAAAAGAAATAAGTGCTTGTGCTCAAGGTTGGCACCTCACATAGGATATGTCAGGGTGCTGGCTCTTGCCTTCCATGCCAGCTTCCCAAAGTGATTGCTTGGCCTGGGAGCTCAAAGTCACCAAACCTCTTGACAAAGGTGACAACTCAGAAGATATATTCTTCCACTAAGTTTTCTGACATTCATGTTTTATTTCCATTTCTGGAATAATTTTCTTTATTCTTCGTTTCTTCTCCACATCTATAACATGAGGAAAAGCGTACGGTAACACTCAGATTTTGAGACTGCACAGTAAAGTGAGTTTTCAAGAAAATACATTTCACGTATCTCCCTCGCAGAGGTGGACACAGCTGTAGAAACTGCCTTTCTCTGAGGTGAACAAACAATCCTACAGAGGAAAAGAAATGACAGGGAGACCTGGTTAGCCAAGGAGGAAGTACGTGTTTCATTGCATGAGAAATTGGCCACCTCCTCTACTGCCGTGTCGCTGCATTTCTCTGGAGAACTGCAATTCTTCGTTATCTAGTGCTTTGCTGGACTATTGCTATTATCCAAAGAGTTCTGTGGGGCAAATTTTCTAACATGTAACAAATTTTGTAAATGGCACACCTGAGACCATGAGACAGGATCTTCTAGAGCAAGAGCAAAATATTCAGTTGACGCTGAAATATCAGTGATTCTACGTGGAGTGGAAAGGCAGACAGACACTCCTTAATGAAAACAGAAGGAAGAGAATAGATTATCCTCCATTAGGAGGAGTTTTACGCCCCTCTTCATGATGTTTTTTAACACTTCCACAACTGTGAAACCTTAAATGTGCATGACGAAAGCAGGATGTCTGGAGTTCCTGGTACAATTTTTGCAATTTCTGAAAAATGACAAATGAAACAGAAATACATTAGGCACGCACATTACCACTAGTGATTAGCATAAGGCTTACGTACACTATTCTACACTGTGTTAGGAGTGTAAAGCATTCTAAAAATGATCAGGAGTATAAACTAATCCTCCTGTGTACTTTTGGACCTGTGTAACTGAGACTTAGGCTTTAATTTTTTGCTTTTCTGAGAAAATTAACCAAACATTATTCTTTATATCAATGTTAAAATCAAAATGATTAGTCTAAATTAACAAAAGAAATTTGGATTGTTAAAATACTGGATCAGCTAAGTAGATGGAACATTAAAAAAATACATTTAATGCAAAATATCAGAAAAACAGCAAGGGTTTCCATAAACCAAACCCTACTAAAATCAACTTGACCTGTTTGGGGGGTTTGGGGGCATTATTTTTTTGTTTTGTTGTTTTTTTTCCACAAGTGTTCTTGTTTAGGGAAGTGTCATTGGTAAAACATGTTTATTTGTAAATACCTAAAATGATCCATCAGCTTTGTGCACCAAAATAATTCTGGAGCTTTTGAAATTCCCACTCTACATCCTCTTTTAGGTGTCAAGTTAAAGGATTTCAACTTTCAGAGGATCTTCATTAACTTAAAGGAGGCAAGCCAGCACCCAGCACTTCTAAACACCGTAATGTTTTCATGTAGGCATTAAGAAAAATAAACATCTGTATAATTATATCCTTTTATTTATTCATTGCGTACTACAATTTAATATTTGACTATTGCTCCAGACAATAGGAAATTATAATCATTTAAAAGAAACCATACATAAGGTCTAAAATGAAGAAAGTGAGGTAATGCTCCAACAGAAAACCTAGTCATCCTATTGCAGTATGACTACTTGTCAGCTGAGAAATGCTGTCTCTTCTACATTTCTTAACTGACCCTTATACAGAGTGACGAAACTTCTGTCTGCTTGAAGTGTTAAAAAAATGGCATAAATGTGAGAATTTCAGCATTTGTTTGATCTAGGCAGCTGACTCCAACAGACTTCTGGATTTACAGGAAGAAGCCCTGCCTGTTTATTTAGTTGATACATAATTTGTTGTGCTGCTTCTCAAAATGTATTTTGAAGAGCTGGAAGGCTACAAACATCGTGTGCTAGTTGTCAGTGCTGAAGGTAAATAGGAGGAAGATTTCTTGACTGAATCTAAAACACAGTGTTTCTAAATTGTTGTAAGTGAATACGGCTACAGTTTATTCACCAATTTGTTATTAAGGAACAGAAAAATCAAAATGTGGTGAAATTCAAGAATGCAAATGACAAGGCCACATATATGGGAACTGGTAGCCAGAACTTTCTGAATCAGAAAGGGCTTAAAAAGAGAAGGACCCGAGTATAATAATATTTCCCGTGAGTGCGAGTAGGAGCTAGGAATGTACTGTGGCTGTGAAGATCTCATACCACTTACATCCGAGGAAGTATTTAGAGCAAAGGTAGTGAAATTCAAGTGCTTGTACATAAAGCATCCTACACGCAGAATACTCTGCAGCATTGTTCTGATCACCAAACTTTAAGAAGGATATGGTCCGTTTGGAATAGGTGAAGAGAAGGGCTATCAGTAAAAACAGTCAGATATAGTTTCTGTCTTGGATTGTTTACCTTTGCTAGTTACAGGCAAGTAAAATTGTTGTACTCAAGTAAGGTCCTTGCGCTCAAGAATGTCTGCCCAAGAGAAAAGAATTATAGCCTAGTTTATGAATATTTTAAAGCTGTAAATTAGAATAAAAATTTCTTACAGAGGGTAGTGAAATTCTTTAAGTAGCTTTCAGATGGGAATATCGTTATGATTCAACCCTCCAAGTAAGCTGATCTTACACTTTGACCTACCCTTTTGAAAAAATAGGCCTTTCCCAAAATGCAGGTTGATAGTCATACATAACGTTCATTAATTGCAACTGTACTCAGAAAAACCCATGCAAAGTCAGGTATCATGGGAAGGATCCGTTTAACTAAACCACAAACCCACTACTATAAAAGTAAAAACAAGCAACCAAAGGAACCAAAATAATCCACAAACCCAAAAATCCTGTAGCAGAATTAGCTGCATCAGTAAATCTCACAGCTGCGCATCTAGGCATGTAATATACCAGAGTTGAGGCAACATGTGCCTTCAAAAGAGCTAGGAAAGTGAAAGACTGTATCAACGCTGCTGGAATATACTCAGATCAGCAAGCTAGAGTGAGTAAGATCAACTATCTCACTGTGCATGAGCACTTCTAAAACTCAACAGAACAGAAACATGCAATAGTGCAAAATAGAAGGCCATGAGCTGGGAAGACTAATAGCTAAAAAGACTGTTTGGAACAATAAGTTTATCTGCTGGGAATGACTGTGAAAGCTGGTCACAGGATGTATATGGACCATTTGCATCCTGTAAGCATGATAAACTTTGGGAAATGTGTTCCTAACAGAAACAGAGACAAGCTGGTACTCAGGCTCTGCTTCATCTGGAGTCCCCTTATGGGTAAAGCACCCCTGGTCAGAAAAGACAACCCAAAACTAGAGGGCAGAGAAAGGCTGTACTGATGACTGGAATGGTAGGCCTCTCTTGGAGAAGGAAGTCTGAAAATTTTGCCTTATTTCGTTTGGCAGAATGCTGTCTGGAAAAGGAAATGGTTGGCCTCTTATAGAGAAAGAGGGACTAAACATCAGCGGGAAATGGGTCATTTAGATCTGTGTGATCTGACATATTCTACAAAGGCAATGACCAGAGCTGGAGGAGCAGGAGAGGACACCTTCAGCTCTTCTGTTTCCCACTCCCCATAAGGGCACCACAATGTCATGTGAGCAGTTTATTAGAGAAAACAGAGCCACCGTTATTTGTGGTTTATTCTCTCACATGGGCAATGGCAGAAATGGTAGAAAGAGTTTCAATCCTTTCTGCTAAGGCTGGCCCTGTATTTCTGAACACTTCTGAACAGCAAGAACATACTTCCTGCTGCTCTTCAGTTCAAGCAGAAAGTTCAGCTAACGTCAGACCCTAGTGCAACTTAAAGTAACCCTGTTGCAAATTATCAAACTGCATTATGACTTTCTGAGGTTCAAAAAGATTGAAGCCACAGCTCTAATAATGCCCAAGTCTGAGAAAACAACACTACCAGTCAAAGGCTGGGTCTTAATTGTTGGAAAATTTGAGAGCTTCCAGCTCTGATGATCAACCTGTTGATTAACTAGTTCAGTTGATATTTTCTCTTGTACATCTCTATTAGATAGCGCTGGCCTGTTTATTTATTTATTTTCTCTTTCCCTTTTTTCTTTTCTTCCTTCTTTTGCTTCTTCTTAGTCTGGAATTCTGCTTCCTTTCGTCCTCTCAAGACTTCTTGTTTCTCCAAACTAGGTACCACACCTCCTAGTGTACAAGTATTTATAACGTGTCGTATTTTGTTAGAAACCTCTTTAATGCTATCCAGTTCAAAGAACAAAATAATGACAGAAGTGGTATTTGACACAAGTTTCAGAGCAGCAGAATAGGACAAATTTCTGGTTGTCTGAGCACTGAGTCATTAAAGTCAAGAAATTAGTTGAGGATATTATACTTCTCAGAGGAACAATGAGTTTCTGCAGCCCCTAACAGCTCTTCTTTGGGAAATGAGTTTTAAATTCTTTTTTCCCCCATTTTAAAAAAAAAAAAAAAGGAAAAAGGTTTTGGGGAGACAAAGATCGCAGCCAACATTGTTTAGAACACCTTTTATTAATTAACAGTTATTGGTAGGGCCAAGCTGTTATTACAAGCAGCAGATGGCTATTCACAAAACCCCTTCTGTTGCTCCCCTCATGCAGTTCACACACTGGTTCGTAGCTACCCGGTCGGAGCAGCAGCAGTGAGGCCACTCAGCAGCAAAAGGGTGTATTGACACAATGGTGGCTTCTAGGCAGGTGTTCAGGAAGTCCCCCAAAGGGCCCTGAGTTTCATCAGGTGTATGCACAACCCTGTAGCCTTTGTTGGAAACAGCAGCCGCTGCACAGCAGTGGTCTGCGTTATCCTGCGTGTTGTAGGTGCTGGTGGTATAGATTTGGCAGGCTATCGGTATTCTGGGCTGAGCAGATCTTGCAGCTCCAGCTTGCAAGCTCCAGTTCTTGGGAAGTTTTTGCATAGTACCTCTCAGCACATACTCTCCTTCTCCTTGTCTTGCTATTTTGTGGTAGCTTTTTCGCCATCAACAACCAGTACCTATGGGATCCATTCATACAAATATCCACAAAAGGCCACTTAGAGCCATCCATTGAATTTGTGTCTCTTGCTTTATTCTTCACCACTCTTTAAATTAAAAATTATATTAATGAAGAATAGTGTGGGTTACTAAGTAACATTTTTAGTAAGCCTGTAAGAGAATTTTACTTCCCTGAACCAGAGAATAACACAGCAGAGGGTGTGTTAATGACAATGATGTAATAAAAGTATGAGCTGTTTCCTGTGCTTGAGTAATGAAGGCTACAGTTTCTCATTGGTTCCTGTCCACCCAGTCAAAAGGGACATTTATTCCCTTATTTAAAGATAGACTATATCACAACAGAAGTCTCCCATGTCCAAGAGTTGCTTACAAGTGTTTTACAAGGATGGGACAGAAAGTAAGCGAAGAAAGCATTTCACGGGTAGGTAAGAATGCCAGGCAGAGACAAATAAGCTGCCCTCTAAAAATAAAATTTTTTAAGCAAATCAGTCATACCAGAGAAGAAAGTCAGGAAAGACAAAAAAAAAAAACCACAAAAAAACATCAATACAAGCTAAAGAAAGTATGATTACAGAGTACTATCTTGCAAAATGCCTGAGAAGGAGACAGGACATGAAACTGGCTTTTGCAGGTCATTTGGAAGAGAAAGAAGTGAAGACAAAAATGAGCTGCTCTTCCAGGGCTGGGGTGGCCTTCTCTGTGAGCCACAAAGACAGGCACCTTTGCAAAGGGAAACAGGCAGTACGTACTGGGGCTGAAGCCCCCATGTGTCTTGTTCCACCTGTCCTTGTGCTCCGGTACTTGACATAGGAGGCTGTAAACAGGAACAAGGAAATTTCAGAGCAGCACATTTCTCCATTGCATGTTCTCCAGACTACTAAAATATACTCTGAACTTAAGAAACTCCTCACAGGCATCACCATTTGCAAGGCAGGGGCACGCCAAAGAAAGAAATCAGCTTCCTCACCTCTCAAGAAGAGGAATAGTAAACAATCAGCCACAAGAAGGATTGCACATAGGAGAGTCATCTTTGAGTATGAAGAAAGCAAAAACTCTTGCCCCACACTGGCAAGGCAAGGGCTGTCTCGTGTGCAAAGCTCTTGCCAAATCCGGTGCTATGGTCTAAGGGTACAATAAAAGCCCTTGCGATGCTGTGCTGCGCCTGGGGCACGCCTCACAGGCTTTAGGCAGCAAAGCATGAAGAGGGAGGTCAGGAGACAGCAACTGCCTCTAGCCCAGTGAGAGAAAGCACCCTGTCAGTCAAGAGTTCTGTTTAAACAGTGACACCAGGCACTTCCCCAGTGGGAAAGAGTCTGCGGAGGGATTGCTCGGGGTCCCCCTCTGCATTTTGGTGTTTGAACACTTAAGCCCCAGAGCTGAAGCAACCCTCTTCTGCTCTTGGACTCCTGCAGTCTGTTCTGCCAGCTTTAAGCTCCTCTTTGGGGTCCTCTAAGTTGCAGTCCAGCTGCATCCCATAGCAGGTAGCTGCCCTGGACCTTGGGGGATAGGCAGGAGGGGGGAAGGCAGGATAGGACATGTAGGCAGGAAACATCCTGCTGGACCAAAGATGGGAGTCCTCTTCTCGGGTCAGCCAAGTTTTTCAGCCCTTCTTGGACCCTGGCTAGAGAGTGCTCTGTTAGCTACTTCATTTACAGTTGGTGCATTGGCATCAGATCCTCCCCAGACCATTGTTGACAATGCATGGGAATACATCGGTGGTGCACTCTGCACAAACTCCACAACATAGGTTCTTGGCATGGTATTTTGTCATAGTCTATAATCACTCACCAGTTGCTATAAATCACCTCTCACACAGCCAGTTCTCTCAGGTACTTAATACCTTTCCCCATGTGGTCCATTTGCTTGGGCAGCATTCAATATCATCCTTAAAGGGACACCTGCGCCTTACAAATGACAAAAGTCACCTCCAGAGACTGAGAGTTTGTGGCTTTCTCCCAAGAACCTTGTCGATACCTCCATCTCTGGCCAGGTTTGCCAACTGCCTGACTTCTTTACTGTCTATGTCTATGGTATCAGCCCTATTGAGACGTGGGCCCATGCAAACCTCATGAAGTCCAACAAGGCCAAGTGCAAGGTCCTGCACCTGGGTGGAGGGCAATCCCAAGCACAAATGCAGGCTGAGTGGAGAATGGATAGAGTGCAGCCCCAAGGAGAAGGACTTAGGGGTGTTGGTTGTTGAGAAGCTCAACATGAGACAGTGTCCTGGTTTGAGCGACACAGGATTGTGCCCTCAGCACAAGAAGGACATGGACCTGTTGGAGCTGATCCAGAGGAGGGCTACGAAGATGATCTGAGGGTTGGAGCACCTCTCCTACGAAGACAGGTCAAAAGAGTTGGGGTTGTTCAGCCTGGAGAAGAGAAGGTTCCGGGGAGACCTTATAGCAGCCTTCCAGTACCTGAAGGGGGCCTACAGGAAAGCTGGGGAGGGGCTGTTTGCGAGGGCATGTAGCGATAGGACGAGGGGTAATGGCTTTAAACTAGAGCAGGGTGGTTTTAGATTAGACATTAGGAAGAAGTTCTTTACAATGAGGGTGGTGAGGCACTGGAACAGGTTGCCTGGAGAGGTGGTGGAGGCCCCATCCCTGGAGACATTCAAGGCCAGGCTTGACGAGGCTCTAAGCAATCTAATCTAGTTGAAGATGTCCCTGCTTACTGCAGGGGGTTGGACTAGATGACCTTTAAAGGCCCCTTCCAACCCAACAGGCTCTATGATTCTATGATTCTAATTTCTTTTTCAGTAATTTTACATTTCAGTAAGGTCTCTTCTAATGCTTGGGAAAACTGAATTTTTAGAAGACTCTAGTGTCTGAATTTGTGAAACTATTTACTTTATAGCCACCTGTGGTATGTGGGCTTCAAGGTCTCAGTGTTTTCAAGCTAGCCAGGTGCAGGGGTGAGGAGGGGCGAGACCTGGGGCACTTGACCTAAGCTGGCCAACAAAGTTATTTCATACCATGAATGTCACATTCAATATAAATTAGAAAGTTTGCTGAGGAGTTTCTCCTCTTCTGTGATGGCTGCACTCCTGAGAACTTCTTGCCGCAGCACTGAACCCCTGTGTCCTTCCCTTCCTCCCGAAGGCGTAGCACTCTCAGTGTCTGACATCTGTTGTCTGGTGCTGGGAATGCACAGCTTCCCACTGATAGAATGGGATGAGTATAATCCTCATATAGTTCATATTGATAGTGGGATCAACATTGGTTATTTAGTATTATTGATGTTAATTATATAGTATTATTCTATTAAATTTGTTTATATTTCAATCCTCAGGTTTTCTTGTTTTTTTCTGATTCCCTTTCCCAGGTGGAGAGGGGCCATTGGTTGATAGAATAATTGTCTAAATGACAATAAATTTTTGTGGGTTCTTCAAACCATAACAGCCAGCAATGTATTCTTGCAGCCCAGAAAGCCAACAGCAACCTGGGCTGCATCAAAAGAAGTGTGGCCAGGAGGTCGAGGGAGGTGATTCTGCCTCTCTACTCTGCTCTGGTGAGACCCCACCCTTGGAGTGCTGTGTCCAGCTCTGAAGTCCTCAGCACAAGAAGGACACGGACCTGTTGGAATGTGTCCAGAGGAGGGCCACAAAGATGATCAGAGGGCTGTAGCACCTATACTATGAAGACAGGCTGAGAGAGTGGGGTTATTCAGCCCGGAGAAAGAAGGCCCCGAGAAGACCTTATAGTGGCCTTCCAGTATCTGAAGGGGACCTACAGGAAAGATGGGGAGGGACTCTTTGTCAGGGAGTGTAGTGATAGGACAAGGGGTAATGGTTTTAAACTGAAAGAGGGTAGATTAAGATTAGATATTAGGAAGAAATTCTTTACTGTCAGGGTGGTGAGACACTGGAACAGGTTTCCCAGAGAAGTTGTGGATGCCCCATCCTTGGAGTTGTTCAAGGCCAGGTTGGATGGGGCTTTGAGTAACCTGGTCTAGTGGGAGATGTCCCTGTCCGTGGCAGGGAGGTTGGACCTAGATGATCTTTGAGGTTCCTTCTAACTGTAACCATTCTTTAATTCTATGATTCTATGATACCTGAGTCATCCCCATCCGTTGACACTGCCTGAGAAGGACCCTCTCCCGGATCTACTTTAGAAGGATACTTTCATTTATCTGCTTTAGAAGGACACCCTCCTGAATCTTCATTGGAAGAATTCTCTCCAGTACGATCTTACTTGAGCTGGTCTTCGATGTAAGGGGCAGGGGAATGAACCGACCTAATTTTTTGGTTCCTGGTCACAGGGGTGACTTGTACCAGTACTGATGGAGTCGCAGTAGCGGCAGTACTTGTCAGAGCAGCTGGAGTAGTGGCAGTACTCGTTGTGGAAGCTGGAGTAACTTGTGCCGGGGTACAGGTGGCAGGGTGACTCGTGCTGGTACAGGCAGTGGAGTGGCTCATGGGGTTTGAGTAGCAGCAGTGCGTGTCTTGCAACACCTATTCCTGCACTGAAGTATAATATAAAATCCCTGAAACACATTCAGGAGAGTCAATAATAGAATCATGATTTTTCAGGAAGTAACAATCATTTCCGAAATCCCCAATCCCTAGTGGAATCATCTGGGGATAAAAAGAAGAGGTAAATCGCCCAAGGTAAAATTAAAAGTGTAATTAGTAACAAAATACACTAGGCGACGCCCGAGGTGTGCAGGTAAAGTCGCGCCCAGTTTATTCAGGCATAAATTGCGGTTTAAAACCATAGCCAAATAGCATGTTTCATCCAGCACCCTGTACCAAACCACTGCAAATAAACACAAATCACAAATGAATAATAACACAACACATATGGCACTGCATCAACTAATTTTAAACAAAACTCTATAAAGACACGATATAATATTTTGCTCAAGAGCAACAAGGTGTGAGCTGTCTTTTAATTTCCAACACCTCAATACTCTCCAAGGAAAAAATCTGATACTCTTTCGACCAAACAAGCTGTAATTTGAACGATTCAGGCAATCTGTGAGAGCCCCAGTCGGGCCCCTTGTTGGGCGCCAATAAATCTGTTATGTTTTAGTCTGGGCTGGCCACTAAATGAATGATAGATGCTCTCTTTTAACCTTTATCTCCTTCACAGAAGAGAAGGGAGAGAGGATAAGGGAGAGACACATATGGATTGAAAAGGAAAATAAAACTACTTTAATATTAATAATAAAACATTATAATATTAATAAAAATAATGAAATATATACTATATATATACAAAACCAGTACTGAGCTCCCAGGATGTCAATCATGTCACTGGCAGGCACTGGGAAAATCCCAGACTGGACTCAGCGACAGACGAGAACTGGAGTCAGGAACTGGATTCAGGAACACATAGATCAAAAGCTGAGAGATCAAAGGTAGACAGAGTCCTCCTCAGATGCTAGCCATTGAAGAATGAGAGAGCTGACACTTTGATCCCTCAGCTGTTATATTTACCATGATGCAGAGCAGATAGAATACCCTGTTTGTCAGTTTTGGGCCACCTGTCCTGTCCACTCCTCCCCACAGGTGCGACCCCTCTACGCTCTTCTGCTTCTGACCTTCCAACGAGGTATATAAACAAGTTAGCTGACCTTGGTTGTTACAGCAGTAAGTATACGCAAGAGCCTCCTAGCGTACCGTTCCTTGGCATTCACTATAAACATCAGACCTTATCACTGCCAGAAGCAGACACTGTCTGAAAAATATGCCATTAATTTCATAACGTGCAGTTAATTAGAAGAGACTTAACTGAAAAGTAAAGATACTGAAAAGAAAATTGGTTCTGTCCTATCTCAAACCAGGACATAAGTCAATGACATCTTATAGCTGTGGCCAGGACATGGGGCATTTGGTACTGTGTGTTGGACTAGACTCTCCTGGCTAGACAAGGGCACACAGCTGGGTATGGGGAGAAAGCTTTGCAAAGGGATGCTGACAATCATATGACATTGGGAATATTAGATATTAATTTTAAAGGTAGATTTCTACTTTCCAATATGCCAAAGAAAGCTGGGAAAACTGAATCCAATGGATTTTCATAATATTCTTGAAGATCATGACTAACAGGAGCCTCAATTTGTGGATTACATATAAGAAACAATACCACAAAGGAAGCAGGGAACAGAGACAGGAATTTGGATCTGCGACTGCTTAGACAGACTGAGGCATTGAAAATCAGGTTGGTAAGAATGGTCAGAAATCTGGGGAAATTCATAGAATCATAGAATCATTTAGGTTGGAAAAGACCCTTGGATCATCGAGTCCAACCATCATCTCCACTCTACAAAGTTCTCCCTTACACCATATCCCCTAACACCACATCTAAACGAGTCTTAAACACATCCAGGGGTGGTGACTCCACCACCTCCCTGGGCAGCCTATTCCAGTGTCTAACCACTCTTTTGTGAAGAATTTTTTCCTAATGTCCATCCTAAACCTACCCAGTTGTAGCTTGAAGCCGTTCCCTCTTGTTCTATCGCTAATTGCCTGTGAGAAGAGACCAGCACCAACCTCTCTACAATGGCCTTTCAAATAGTTGTAGAGAGCGATGAGGTCTCCCCTCAGCCTCCTCTTCCTCAAACTAAACAGTCCCAGCTCCTTCAGTTGCTCCTCAATTAGAAAGCAACAAGAATTTACTATTAATGCCAGAAGCCAAATATAAAATGGAGAGCATTCCTGCTAGTGGTACAGGCATTGGAAAGCACTCTATTTACAAAATGACCTCATGCACGGAGGATATTCATCTTTCCGTCATCCCAGAGAGTGGTTCCAAGACTCCACAACTATTCCCAGAACACCAGAAAAAGGCACAGCTCTGGCTCTGTGAGATATTGCTCTTCTACGAAGCAGCATGATTTATCTCCTCCACACTTCTGCAAGCGCTAGCCTGCAAAAAAGGAAAGCAAGTCCAGCTGCCACCCTTGGACAGGCACAGCCTCTGCATCTCATCAGGCTGCCACATACACTTACAAAGTTGTCCCCGAATCACGGAGTGCAAGAGCAAACAGTGGAACATTTGAACAAACGTGGGAGGAAGATGGGGCCACGGGGAAGACCTGGCTTTACTTTTTGAGTTGAAAGTGTGAAACCACTTTGGGCAACGTGAGGAGGGAGTGCACATCCAAAGTACCTAAATGGTATGTTGGAATGAACTTTTAGTAAAAAAAAAACAGCAGGAAAAAGGAAAAAATGACGCCTCGGTGCCATCTGAAACCCTACCCATCCCGCTACAAAAAGCCCAGGAGGCCCAATGTGCAGAAATGAAAAGTGGATGTTTGAAAGACATTTATCTTGATGGAAGGCACTTGAAGACACCTCAGGATACAAATCCAGGCAAAGCACATTGCCTGCATTGCCTCTGGGGTACAGTAGAGGGGACACAGCGCTGCAGACAGGAATATTCTGCAGTCCTTGAGATGTTCTCAAGGCATTTCTCCTCCACAGCCTTGCCCAGACACACCTGCCCAAGGCAGTCACACCCCAGGTACCTGTGTTTTTGTAAACCACAGCAGGCGTCGGGGCTGGTTTGGGATTCCTTCTGGCTGGCTCACTCTCCACCCTGCCCTGCCCGACAGGGGAGGAGAGGCAAGGGGAATAAGAAGGGAAGGAGGCATTGGAAGACTAAGAAGGCATCCCGGGAAAACATGGGCTTTCGTTGCAGGGAAGAGCTGAGAGAGCTGGGGCTGTTCAGCCCAGAGAGGAGAAGGCTCGGGGGCATTGCACAGAGAGGTTGTGGAGTCTCCACCCATGGAGCTAATCAACACGCGATGGGACCCATGTCTGGGCAGCCCGTGTCGCTGGCATGCCCTGCCAGGAGGAAGGAGGTCCTGTCCCTAAGAGCGGCAACGTGGGCTGGGGGTGGAGGGGAGAGGCCAGGGCTGCAGGGAGAGGTGTGGCGGGGCAGGGAGGCAGGGAGGAGGAGGCAGAGGAGAGGAGAGCGCTGGGCCTCGTAGCGGCCTCCCCCCCGCCAAGCGCTGGGAAAGCCTCTGCCATGGAAAAGGGGAGCGGAGCCGAGGAGCAGAGCTGCTGCCTGAGCTCAGCCACGCAGGGCGGAGCCAGCGGGCATGATGTCACTAGCAGAGAGGTGAGGTCACAGAGGAAGTGCTTTCCTATTGGTGCCCGCCAGGCGAGAGGAGCCCTCACACCCGCTGCCCGGGAGATCCAAGGCCCGAGCAGGTGGGGACGCCCTGCCAGGACAAGGCTTGGCCCGGCGCAGGCACCCGAGCCCGGAGACAGGAACCAGCAGCCGGGGCCTGCGAGGAAAGCCAGGGCAGGCGGGCAAGGCAGGCAGGGCACGGGAAGGCGCGGCGTGGAGAGACCTGCGGGAGCAAGCTGCGAGCAGCATGTTCGGGGCAGAGGAGGTCTGCACGGGGCCTGAGCAGGAGAGGGAGCTCCCAGCGACATGTTCTGGGGGCCCCTCCGGAGGCAGCGAAGCAAAGGCCAGAAAGAGCCGCTCCTCCCGCTCCTCCCGGGCCGGGCTGCTCTTCCCCGTGAGCCGCGTCGACAGGCAGCTGCGCAGAGGCCTCTTTGCTGAGCGCTTTGGAGCCAGGGCCCCCGTCTACCTGGCTGCGGTGCTGCAGTGCGTGACGCACGAGGTCATGGACGTGGCTGGCATGATTTGCAAGAAGAGCAAGCAGAAGCGCATCTCTCCATCGCACTTGCAGACGGCGCTGCAGAAGTGCGCTGGGCTCAAGCAGCTCCCGCGAGGAGCTGCAGTGCCCAGGCGCCGCCGCAGGGCTGCCCCCCAAAGCCCGCGCGTGGCCTCGCCCTCCAAGAAGAACACGACCAAGAGTAAGAAGAGATGCCCCAGGCAAAGGGCTGCACCGGCCCGTGCCACTGCTGCTGTCAACTGAGAAGAAAGCAGAAGCTCTTGCCCCACACCGGCAAGGCAAGGGCTGCGACACGTGCAAGGCCAAATCCAGCTCTACGGTCTACAGGCGCAATAAAAGCTTTTGCGATGCCGTGTGGGACATGGGGCTTTTTGTGCTGTGTGTTGGACTAGCGTCTCCCAGCTGGCCGAAGGCAAGCAGCTGGACGCGGGCAGAAAGCTCTGCAAAGGCAGGCTGTAGCACATCCCTTGCTGAGAAGGAGGGCAGCAGCCTGCCTGGAGGGCAACTGGCCCTGACGGGCAGCACCTGGCTCGGGTTTGCGATGGCCTGAAAGGGGCTGAGATGGGAAGGAGGGATCTGCCCCGCAAAGGATGGGCACAGGCTGTGAGGAATGGTGCGGATGAATGTTCCTGGAAGAGCAAAGGGACCTTCATGTCCTTCTTTGCGCTGTTCCAAGAGGGAATATGGGAGAGACAGTACGTGCCCCACGGTCCAGCCACGTCTGCCCTTCCTTGGTGGGGAGGGCAGGAATTTCAATCTTGTTCTACTAACGCATTCCAGGAGTGGTTTCCAGTGGAGACAAGGGGAGAGGGACATCCATCTTTAAGCCTCAGAGACAAAACGTAGTGTATAGACGCATCTCTAAGAATCCTGGGAAATGATGTCAGTGACACCACGAGCTGCTGGTTGCTGATGCAAATGACACATATAGAAATACTGGTACGATGGGGAATTTATAAAACAAGCAGTTATTCCTGACTAATAATCGGTGCTCCAAATGCCACAAAGTCACCTGCTGCAATGCTCGGAGATTTAAAATTTATTCAGCATATTAGGGCAAGCAAAGGTTAAAACAAAGCACCCTGGACCTGCAAATCTGAAAATAAGCCAAATATAAAGTCTTTCACAGTGTTTTGGTTCTCCCCTTTCCTGGTGTTGAGGTGTGTGGCGCAAGAGAACCTGGCATGAGAAAGGGTAGAGCAAACACTACAGGGTAGAGGTCGACCCCTACTGAAGCGTGTTAAACAACTGCACTAGAATTTCTGTCTAGAAAAGGAACCATATTCCACGTTTGTTTAATCACAACTTGGTCCCCACTGCACGTGACGTGAGAAGAACAGCGCTCTTTCTCATGGGTGGGGGTGACGGGAGGCAGCAGGCATCTCACAATCAGAGGGGTGGTTTCCGCTCTGTGGGGCACTGCAGGAGAGCCCTAAGGAGCAGGAATTTGCTGTGAACAGGGGACGTGGGCACAGGCGGCTTTGGTAGAGCAGAGGGACTCAGAGGGGACACGTCCAGACCTGCTGGAAGTAGCATCGTGCATTTCCAGAGCCTTCAAGGCACGCGAAAGGAGAGAAAATGGATGCAAAGGAAGGAAGGAAGTGAGCGCAGAGAGGGGCAGGAGTCAGCAATGGCTCAGAGTTGCAGATTCAATGTTTTGGACAAAAGGAGATCCTGGCACTCTGGAGAGAATTATCAGGGGCAACATGGGAAAGCTGAGAAAGACAAGGTGCCGTGTTTGCTGGGGCAAGACAGAGGAAGAAGAGGAAGAGTCAGAGGCAGTGACCGGGAAGAGCCCTGTGTGTTACACCTTTCATGACTAAAGACATGAAATGGGGCAGTTCTGGTCTTTCAAAACGGGTGATCCTTGTGTCTTGATCCTGATTGCAGTTTAGCAACCCCAACCACAGTAACAGAAGCAGAGGTCATCATCTGTCCTTGTCTTGGGGAGGAACGGTCTGTTGTTGTGTTGGCTTTGCTCACAGCCCTGGAGGCTTCGCCATGCATTGTCTGGGGGCTCTGCGTGGCCAGCCCCTATCATTGTCGCCAGCAGACATGTAAATGCTTTGCAGAAGAAGAACTTCTAACTTTTAACAAGCCCCACCGTGGCCTGTGTCGCAGCACAACAACGGCACTGGGAATCACCCGTCCCACTTGCAGAAGCCCCATCAGACTTGTTATCATTAAATGCTGACTCCTTAATGACGCCTCATGCAGCTCCTCTCCGGGCGTCATGGGACCCTCCCCTGTGCCGTTGGGGCTGGCAGAGCCTGGGCCCCCTGGCTCCGTTATCCAGAGTACTGAGTAGGGCCATGAGACACACACGCTCTGTTCAGGCTCTGGCAGCGTATCGCCTTCGTGGGAGTTCGGCACAGCCACCGCTGCTGCTGTAGCACTTGTTGCCCAAAAGTTGTGATTTCACCCTTTACTTAGGTCAGGTTCAGTTCCCTTCTCAGCCATTTCCTCCTCTCTTCTTCCATCCACTTCTCCATCTATGGCTGCTCCCTGGAAGAGCCATTTTCTCCTGCTCCTCCCTTTCCTGTTGTGCTCCTCAGCTCTGCTTCCCTTGCCGTCTCAGGGATGAAGTGATTCCTGTCGCATACACACTCTGAAATCCCACCCCAAACCCCAGGGGTTGTCCCCAAGGCCCAAAACTAACAGAGCTTGCTGCTGAGAAAACCACAATTGACTGTGAGGATGTGGAGGTGAGGAAAAAGCACCTGATTGTACAGCATACCAAACATTAGCTGCAATTGAGATGCTTAGGTGTCCTTGTGGACCTGGCCATTGTTGAACCATGACAGGTGGAGCTGCTGCAGTCCTGGCCTGTGATGGCAATCACGTCCTGTGATTTGAAGGAAGGTCTGGAAAGAGGCATACCCATCTTGTGCGCTTGGCTTGGGTCGGCCACGGGGAGTCCAGGGGAATCTAGCAGCGGCCAAAGGGAGACATATTGTCAAGGACTTAAGCTCAGGAGGCCTTAAGCTTAAGATAATTTCAAAATCAACCTGCGTTAAACATGGGAAAGAGGTACTTAGATGGGCAATGAGTGACTCGGTGTTTGCTTCTCATCTTGCGAAATCTGGCCAGGGAGGAAGGACTTGAGGGAGGGAACTGGAAGTAAGCCACAGGCATGAGCAGAAAAAGACCCAGCCCCAGAGCAAGATGTTGGATCCCCATCCTGCACATATGTACTGCTCCCTCACACTCTACTATGGCTGTGCGCAGCCAGGCCAACCGTTAGGTATGACGGTGTTTTGCTGGGTGGCGTAACCAGGGCAGGTGCTTTCGACAGGGTAGAATCAGAATCAGAATCAGAAACAGATGTACTCCCTGGCTGGACTTGACAACAGCTTTGTCTCTCTCCCACTGAGACAACGGGCACAAGTCGCAATAGCAAGAGTAAATCACAGTCGCTGTTGTCCCCTTCTCTGGCTGTGGTTCAGGTTTATTGACTGTCCCTTACCGACATAGAGCAGAAGGCTGTTTCCCTGTGTCCAGAGAACTGGTGCACTCCAGATGAACAAGGTGTTCCTCTGTCTCACACCAAGTGGCCAAGAGGAGAAGAGTCACAAGCCCAGCTGTGCTCTCTGACAGTCTCGGCTTCAATGGAGCATAAATGGACATGGAGCTAACAGTCACCAGCTCAGGGGCCCAGGGGCATGCTGTGCCATAGGTCTGATGAAAATCCAGGAGCTTTGCTCCCAGAGGAGAGGCCATCATCAGCTGGGCTGAAGGAGACTCGTACTTCATTGAACAGCTCGACACCTGTCGGCCGTAAAGACAAGACTATTCTTCTTCCTCCCTCTACCGGGTGGTACAAAATGAGGAACCAAATAACCCTGCTTCAGAAATAGGGTGCTGGGCCAGGTGACCCCCAGAGGTCCCTTCCAGTCTGACTTCTTCTATGAGACTGTGTGTGCAGAAATTATCTCTGGCTCTGAAGTGAAAGACAATGTGGGGACAAAAAGGGATAATGAACACCGTGCAGCTCTCTTACAGACTCAAGTATTCAAATGTTGTAGGTATCATACTACTTTTCTTTCTGCTTTTCTTATGTTTAGTATAAAAAGCCACATTTTTTTTATGATTCAATAGGAATGGACAAATGTATCTGGTTTATTGATGGTCAGAGTTAGAACATCAGCAATAGTCTCCTCTGGTAGTGTTCAAACCAGATGGTAAGTGGCTCACTTATTTTTGACATTTAATGCGTTCACATTAGGGAACACATCTATCGCTGGTTCCTCTTGCTGACGGGGGTGCCAGCTTTCCCATTTCTCTTCTTTTCAAAGAAGACAGCTGTTTCCACTGTTACATATTTCACAGGAAGTTTTCAACAAAAAGTACCTGAAGTTATTCTCCTGAATGACCATATATGGCAGGTACCTTTTTGGCTTGTTTAGAATGAGGGGTAGGGACAATATTTTCTTCTCCTCTAAATTTGCACCAAGTAGAAAGATCCAGAGGAATTACATGTTGTATGTAGTCCATTGGTTTGAAAACCCCATCCCAGTTGGCGGCTTTATTTCCTGGAAGGAATGACCTTGCTGGCAATTAATTCCATGAAATCTGATAGACCAGTGGAATATATGTCCCTTTTTAACCATTAGGCCTCCCAATCAGATTTGTGAACCCAGAGACCAGGGAAGATTTTCCAAAGCATAACTGTCAGCAAATAGAGCTGCAGGAAGACATTTGTAAATAAACGGAAAGGCGCTAAGAGCCTACACAATGAATCAGGGTCAATGCAAGAACTACAATACAGAGTGCAGGTACCTCAGCTACTCAGTCTGAGGAACTGCTGTGAGTAGCAGCCTGGCAAAACCACACAAAGCTAGTTTCTGCACTGCAGTGGTCGTCATGGTCACTTGCTGCATGAGAGGTTTTAGGCTTAAAAGTGTGCAGAAGCAAAACCCTTCACAGGCTCGTTCACCCTGCTAAGAAGTGAAGCCCATTAGTATCAAGATTTCTCTCTTTTTCTTTCTTATAATAGAGTTGAAGCTCTAGCATCCTAAGTATACAGGAAATAGAAATATGGTAGGGAAAAACAATATCTTATTAGAACAACTGATATACTCAGAAAAAAACTGCTACATGGTAGTTTATTCTGACTGCTAGTTAGAACTGAGAAGACAAATTTTTTATTCCGGCTGGGTCAATAGTTCTATACTACCTGCCTAGGATGGCTGCATATGAGGAAGAATAATTAGTTATCTCTAATAAAAGGAATAATAATTAGTTATTTTGTGTTATGATATTCATTCAACTGTACAGAGAAACAGAGACAAATGCATTTGAATAATCTCTTGTGTTACGTTTTAACCACTTAAAATACCCAAAGAGGTCAAGAAGAAAAAACAGAGAGACAGGAGATAGATGAAAGCCTAGAGCCCAGACTACATGGAATGAAACACTCTTTTCCTTCTCTGAAGCTTCAGCAAGGCTTCCTTCACCTGCTTGTTCCTCAGACTGTAAATCAGGGGGTTCAAAGTGGGGCTGACAAGACTGTAGAAAAGGGAAAGAACTTTCTCCCTCCCAGATGAGTTACCGCTCCCAGGCCCCATGTACATGAAGATGGCATTTCCATAAAACAGACTCACCACAGTCAGGTGGGAGCCACAGGTGGAAAAGGTTTTGTGCCATCCTGGTGCAGAGCGGATGCGCAGAATTGTGGCCAGGATGTGCATGTAGGAAATTAGGATTAAGGCTAAAGGGAAGAGGAGGAAGCACACGCAAACAGCAAAGATCAGGACTTTATTGACTGTAGTGTCAGTGCAGGCCAGCTTTAAGACAGCAAGGATTTCACAGAAGAAGTGGTCAACCTCACAGGGGCCACAGAAAGGCAGGTGTAAAGCCAGAGAGGCTTGTAGGGTACCAAATATGAACCCAAAAGCCCATGAAACTGCCGCAAGGGTGAGGCATACCCTCCGGTTCATGATGAGGGCATAGCGCAGGGGATGGCAGATTGCCACGTAGCGATCATAAGACATCATGGCCAGCAGCACGCACTCTGTAAGCGCAAAGATTAAATAAAGATGTATCTGTGTCCCACACCCAGCAAAGGAGATGGTTTTGCCTTGTCCAAGGAGGTTCCTCAGCATATGGGGGACATTGTTGGAGGCATAGCAGATGTCCACGATGGAGAGGTGGCAGAGGAAAAAGTACATGGGGCTGTGGAGGCGGTAGTCCAGGCAGATAAGCACAAAGACAAGTGCATTTCCAATCAGAGTGGCAGAGTAGAGGACAGAGAAAAGGGCAAAGAGGCAGAGCCGCAGGGCTGGGTTGCTGGAGAAACCCAGGAGGATGAATTCTGTGACAGTTGTTTCATTCTGCATGCTGTGCTGGAGGTGAGGCAGCACAAACTGCAACCATGGAAATCTGGAAGGGAAGGAGCAAGGAAAAGGAAAGAAAATCGAGGTTTTCCTAAGAATGTTGTGTCCTTTACCCTGCAGCACCCTTCTCCCTGTTTTCCCCTCTGACTCCAGTGGAAGGTGCATACCACGCTCACTATGCTCAGTGACGTAGATCTGAATAGCAAGCTCTAATCTCTGCATAAATTTTGAGCAGTTTTGAGCAATCTCACACAACTTTACTGCCTAGCTTGCCCTTAATGTCTTTCTTTTTCTGGGTTGGTTTTTTTTGGGGGGTAATTGGGCTTTCTCTGTTGGAGAAAATAACAGCTCTCTATCTTGATGAAGATTGCAGGTGTAGTCAGAACATATTCAAAACAGCTATTTTAAATTAAGTCCATATTAAAATGAATGCACAGTTCACAAAATAATTGCAGTTTTACCATTAAATTGATTAGCATTTCTAATCCATTGCTGTGTCCTCTTTACCTTAGTGAAATGCATTCAAATTGAATCCTGCAGTTTCTTGATTCGTTATTCTATATCTAACTTCACTTCAGATTGCGGAATAAACTGAGACCTACACTTGGATGTACAGCAGATAATTGTTTGTAAAAGAATGTTACTAAAGATTATACACAAGAGTTTCCTTACCTGTAACATCTAGAAAAATGTGATTTGTTCAGCTCTGTGGTTTTGATTAGGGAAACCTTATTAGAAAGTTCCATGTACTTTCTCAGACAACAGGCAAAACAAAGAGCTGTTCTACCCTCTTCAGCTCCCACATTCATTTGCTTTTAAAGCCAAAGTTTTCTGTGCAATATGTCTGAAGGGACACTGTTTTGATTGCCAACAGGCAGTGCAAAAAATAATCTCAAGTATAAATCCCCAGACTTCCATACTTGAACTCTGGGGATCCTTCCAGAAAGTAAGCACCACTTTATTCTGAAATCAACATGGCATTGTACTTGCATGGCATTGTACTTACTGACCCGCTCATATGGATTTCTTTTCTGTTAAACACAGTCTCCTCCATCACTTTCCTCTAATGCCTTCACTGCCTCTCAGATTTTCCCTGCCTCCAACAACGTACAGAAGTTTTTGTTTCTGACATACTAGCAGAGGTTAAATCCTACTGTTAGGGGTTGCCAAATTCAGTATATCGATGCAGTACAACACTGCTGCTACTCCATGTCCCCATGTTCAGCCAAGTAGTGAGCATGTGTTTTCCAACTGGCACATGTACATACGCGTACATACACACATATGCCCTGTCACATAGATCCACACCTACTGAAAACAAAGCCCTTGCACAAATACAAACAGCACAAGGAGCCTTGATTCTGTTCCCTGTCAGGCTAATCAGGATGAAAGACACTCAGTAGAAAATATATACGTATGTACACATGGAAGCCATATGGGTCCCATCAGTAGCTGACCTTAGACAGCCTATCCAGTACTTGGCCACAGTATTCCATGGTCTCCCAGCTGCCCCAGGTACAAACCACTTATATGCAAACAAATCTCTTCAGTAGCTGTTCCAGACCTACAACCTTACCAGATCCCCTGGTCTCTCCCACAGCTGGCTTGGGCCAATCCTTCCAGTATCTGACTCTTAGACCCTCTGGTCTTTTCAATATCTGGCCCAGACCTATGGCCTCCCCAATCCTTGGGTCCCAAGCCCCTTACTCTACTTGCTGACTAGTTATTATACTTGCTGACTAGTCCAGCTTGATGGTCACTAGCAGTTGTACACACTGACACACACACACCCTCACAATATGCACACACACTGTGGTCTGCACAGCTGCTCGTCCCTCAGGTCCATGGTCCACTATGGCCCAGGGTCCCTTTCCAGTTGCTGGTGCTTAGACTTTACACACAAAGCAGAGACATCATCACTCAGGAAAATAGAAATGGAGTTTAATAAGAAGGCAGGACTGATTGTGGTGGTGTCATGGGTAAATCAGAATAAACAACATGTAGTGTATCTGGATTATAGGTTTTATTTAACAACCAGCAAGATTAGCCCCTACTGGATTTTTTTGCTCCCAGAGGAGAGGCCATCATCAGCTGGGCTGAAGGAGACTCGTACTTCATTGAACAGCTCGACACCTGTCGGCCGTAAAGACAAGACTATTCTTCTTCCTCCCTCTACCGGGTGGTACAAAATGAGGAACCAAATAATGTTCTTCAGGACCGCACTGGTGATGTGAAGGCCTGTCAAGACTGACAGTTGTGCAAAGGAGCGTGTGTCAGGAGGTACCCTGCTTCAGAAATAGGGTGCTGGGCCAGGTGACCCCCAGAGGTCCCTTCCAGTCTGACTTCTTCTATGAGACTGTGTGTGCAGAAATTATCTCTGGCTCTGAAGTGAAAGACAATGTGGGGACAAAAAGGGATAATGAACACCGTGCAGCTCTCTTACAGACTCAAGTATTCAAACGTTGTAGGTACCATGCTAACCCTTTACTCTTCAGCATATCTCAATGGTCTTTTCAGCTCTCTTACCGGCTCAAAGCAGTAAGCAATGTAGCTGGCAGTGAGTGGTGGCTGCAGCTCAGCTTTTAGTAATGCAATTTGTCCTGTTACAGATTATCATAAGATTACCCAGGTTGACACACAGCATTATTCCAAATTGAGGGATACCATCCTTTTTCAGTGCCAAAGTACGACAGCAGCCATCTACCTAAGGGGAGAGCCCATTCACAGCAGCACTTGAAGAAGCTTCCTTCACCTCATCCATGTGCACAATTTTTTCCCCAGGCCTTTCTGAAAGGCCAAGTGCACACCCTTGTTCCTCAGGCTATATACCATGGGGTTCAGCAAGGGAGTCACCACAGTGTAAGTGACAGAAATCAGAGTGTCCTCCTGTAGGGAATAGGTGGATTTGGGCCTCAAATAAATGATGGAGGCACACCCAAAGTGCACAAAACCCACAGTGAGATGGGAGGCACAGGTGGAAAAGGCTTTACGTTTCCCCTCAGTGGAGGGGATCTTGAGGATGGTGTTGAAGATCAAAAGGTACGAGAGAAGAATCAACAAGAATGAGCCAAACACCACCACAATACAAAAAACAAAAATTACTGTCTCAATTCCATTATTTTCTGTGCAAGCTGCCTGAATGACAGGAGTCATGTCACAGAAGAAGTTATTAATTTCCTTCCCTCCACAGAAAGGCAATGTGAATATAAAGTAGGTAACTATCAAGGACAAGGTGAAGCCAGTCACCGCTGCAAAGGCCACTAGGTGACTACAGACTGTCGCTCATGAGGACTTTGTAATGTAAAGGTTTACATATAGCCACACAGCGGTCATACCCCATTGCTATTAGAAGCATACAGTTAGTGCCTCCAAAGCCAATGAAGAAAAACATCTGAACAGCACATCCAGTGAAAGAAATGACCTTTTCCTCTGTTATTAGATTTACCAGCATCTTGGGAATGACAGCCAATGTGTAGCAAGTTTCTGAAAAAGAGAGAATGGAAAGGAAAAAATACATAGGGACATGAAGATGACGATGAAGCCTGATGATTGTCATTAGCAGAATATTTCCAGTGAGGGTGGCCAGGTATGTCAGGAAAAAAAAGACAAATAATGGAATCTGCAATTCTGGAAACTCTGAAAATCCAATCAAGATGAACTCCATCACTTTGCTTTCATTCATCATAAAGCTTCTGATCTAGAAAGAGATCACAGACAAAAAGAAATCTGACATGAATGGTGAGAGAAGTAACAAAACCACTTCCCCTTCATAATCCCCAAAGCACAATGTAACAGCACGGAGTAATCCTCTGGCAGAAATGGGCAGCATTTCTACAATGAAGAAATAATAACAGGAAGCAAGGGAACTTTGTTTCCTTTCAAGTTCCCTGCTTCTTTGCAAGCTCTCCCTTCAGGTTAGGAATATTACTGAATGCAGTGCAATAAAGCATTTCTTTGCTGTTCCTTCAGTATGAGGTGAAATGGTAGGAAACCCAGCAAGCCTTTCAACACGGGAGCCATTTCTTTCTATGGTTCACTCTTCAAAAGCTCGTAATGTCAGATAGAACAAGCCACTGATTCGTTCAGTGTCACTCTTAGTGCCATTAGTGCCATATATTAACACATCTAAACACATTTTAATGTTTTAAGTAAAACCTGACTGTAATTAACAGCTTCATCCCAATGCAGAGTGAACTATGGGGAAAGGCAGAATCAGGGAACTGTTGCTTTCAAACCAATAGTTGTATAAGTGAGAGAAACAGGGCTAAATCCTTCATCACTGACACTAGTTGCACTGTTCTAGAAATCACTGGGAACTTTCTAGCTCTCAGGACCCTACCACTCAGCTTACCTACGTGTGTAATATCAGAAACCGACGGCTGACTTGTAGAAGCCAGCCTTCTGACTCGCTGGAATTTCTTACCTAAAGAAACATACCTGTGATGACACCTCTAAAATCACAGATTGATGCAAACTTTACTCAGCCTTGCCATTAATGTCTTTCCTGAGGTGTCAGTAGTGGTCTTTCC
This sequence comes from Chroicocephalus ridibundus, assembly GCF_963924245.1. Classification (NCBI taxonomy): domain Eukaryota; kingdom Metazoa; phylum Chordata; class Aves; order Charadriiformes; family Laridae; genus Chroicocephalus; species Chroicocephalus ridibundus. The sequence continues at coordinate 141,705,711 of NC_086284.1, forward strand.
TATCTCACTGACAAGGGCGTGGAAAAAAAAAGGGGGATAGATATCATAGCTACATTCCTATTAGGAGAAAACTTAGCTGTTAGAAATGCAGGGTATAGAACAAGTCCTGCAATTCCAGCAAGTTACGCCTTTATACATCCTGTGAGACCTCTGGGGCATAGTTTTTGTGGTACATCAAAACCTAGGACTAATTGGTAACAGTATCATCAAGGGGACATAATAAATTACTATGAACTTCACAGTTTTAAGGCGTAAATTAAAGAAAACAAATGAAGGAAAGCTTCACTGCAATTGGAACTAGAAGCTCTTCTCCCTAAAATAGGGGAAGTTTTTAGTTGTCAAAAGTGTCTTTTTTAATATTATAACTGGAAACCTCTTTCCTTTTCAAGTGGAGGCTGGGGAAGATTCTTTCCACACAGTCTAATGCACAAACCCAAATAAACGCATATTTTTCAAGGATATGCTAACAATTCTTTGGAATTACTTGTAAATTGCAACGTACATTTAACACGGTAAATTCTTGTTAGGGCAACTGGATTTGTGAGTCACAAGGCAAACTGCTGGTCAGCAAATCAAGGAGTCAACCTTGACTATAACAATAAACGCAATATGCCATTATTGACATAAAACGGAAACCCGGGAGTTAACTTTATCGGAATTGTCATTGAAGTGTTCATAAAATATAGAAATGCTATCTCTCAGACCTTATAATTTAGATTTGTTTGGTAGTTCATAATCTTCCCTGTAAGCTCAGACCTGGTTTCATTAGTAACTTCTTGGTTAAATTTTTAGCAAACTGCATTTTTCCTTATTTTTCATATTCTAATTTTCCATATTCCAAAACTGAACAGACTGAAATGGAAAAAAAATCAATAAGCACAAAATGTCCAGCATTGTTCTCTGGGTTAATATAATTCAGTAGCAAGGAGTATAAGGATATGCATTACTTCAGAGCTCCTACAACTGGGCAGTATTCCACAGGCTTTAGTGGCACAAAGTGGGAAGGTGCTGAGAGAGATAACGGAGAAGTTTGTTCTGAACCAAGAAGGTGATATGGCAAATAGAGAATGGCAAAAGACAATAGACAAACTAAATGTCTTGTAGTGCCCCAAGCAGAATAATGAGTAGAACAAGGATTTCTAAGAGGCTGGAAGTGAAAACAAGTCTTTCCTATGAGATTGGTGGCATCAGGCCTTGGGCTCCAGCCCTGCAACCAGGTATGCAAGGGGTTAAAATGACTCCCATGAGAAAGGGTATGAACGGACCAGAGGTAAAGTTCCACATACATAGCGTGCCCATGAGTAATAGGTTTAGGACTTAGTAGTGTTCTTTTCACAATAAGCAAGACTGTAGTCAAAAATCTGATTTGATATGGAATTGCATGATGAGATTCAGTAACCTCCCCTGCCACCAGCCGGACTTTCTTGATATGGGGATAATCATTCGACGTGCATTGGCACACCTGTGAATGACAGTTTGTGTTTATTCCAGAAGACTGACCGAGCACCAGATCACAGTGTCACATTCCTAAAACTCCTGCTATGCTTTTAGGCTTTAGCCTTCTATCAGAAACTATTATGCAGTGTTTCTATACTCAGAAGGACTGTAGTTCAGAAGAAGCTTCTGAACTGGGTCAGGGCAGGATCATGCTCCAGTCCTCATCTCCAGCACCCTATGTCATGGTCTTCCTTTCTCCGAACACAAGGAACTGTCTTAAAACCATGAGATGCATTTTTCAGTAAACTTGGAAACATTTAGCAGTCTTTCAGAAAGATCTGTATCATGTTTGCAAGCTTTCCTGTCCAACCATGAGCTCAAGAAATTTTAATTTAGCTAAGATTGTTAGGAAATCCAGTTGTGCCATAAGATGAGGCCTTAAGACTTTCAAGAGAAAATAAGCACTCACAACACTGATTATCACCACAACAGTTATGTAGCTGAGGTCTGAGGCACTGTTGAACCTCACCTGTCTCATGGGTTCTTCCAAAAATCCAAGTTAGGGTTAGAAACCAGTAAAGGAGGAAGGAACACATCTTTTTCACCTCACGACTCTCCCCAGCCCTGTCTCTAGGCACTTGAAAACCCTTTGAAGGCAGCTCAGCTTGCGCTCACCATACCAGCTCACATGGCCCCTTGTAGGGCCTTGGTCAATCTTTGAGTGTAACAGGATGCATTCTAGATGTGGCTGTGGTCATCAGAGGGGTGTGAGCCTCTCTGCTGGTCCCTTTTGGGAGGATGAGAGCTACGCTGAGTGTGTTGCACCACTGGCAATGCTGAGGGGGTGTCAGCAGTTAAGTGGGAGACTGGCGTATGAATAAGAGTCAGCAGAAGTCTCAGGTGACGTTGCGTGCCTGGGAGTAGAGGAGCTGTAAAGCTCAGCATGTTGTGAATAACTGAGCAACAGGGTCCCTCTTTGTAGGGCAGAATAAGGCCAGGATGCTTCAAAAGTGGAGCTAAATTGTGCTATGGGCACGCTCCAGCAGACTGAAGGAGGACAGAATGGGACTAAATAACCTGGAAGGTGACGTAGTATCCTAGAAAACCTCATGTCCATCACAGGTACTTTTTCATCACTGAATTAGAGGTTGCGTAACAGCAAGAAAGATGGATTTCCACGAGTCTAGCATCAGTCTTCACCTCTGCACAATGAGCTGGTGATGTCTTGTTCTGTCCACCATGTGTGTGTGGAATCTTTTCCTCCTGCTCATGGCAACACTGCAATGACAGTGGGAGCTGGCCAGAACTTTGAAATCAAACCTTCTCCATTCCCACCCTGCAGAGAACATCCCAAAAATTACCCTTGGTAGGTTTCACTAGAACACATGTATTCTGCATTGGGGAGGGGAATGAGCTGAGAGAGGGACATAGTGTGGGGCTCTTTGGATCTCAGTAAGAACGACTTAATAAATGACTTTATAAAACTGCTGGTTTAGTAAAATAGAATAAGAAGAGGCATATAGGTAGCAAGTAAATCTTATGTCCCTTCACATGCTGAGAACCTTGCATTCATGCAGGATCGGACAGTCCCCAGATGCATTTTCCCTTGACACACTGTATAGGTCCTGTCTGTGGAGAAGTTCCTTCTTTTTGGTCATTCAAGATATTACACGATTTTTCTTAGAAGAAAACAACTCTGTTCATAAAGGATGTTCACATGAGGACTTCCTGCTGCACATGTAGCTAACATCAGGGCCATGAAGGTGGTGCAATCGCTGTCACCAAGCAGGAGCTGCCTGCAGGCTCCTCTGTTATGATCCACCAGCTAAGTTTATCCTGCTGCCAAGGGACGTGTAAGGACACAGCCTGAAGGCCACACTGTGCATACAGCACAGCACAGAACTGCACCTACTCAGGTTGACTGTTATGTGGATCAATAAGTCCTCCATGTACAGTGATCTCCGAGTCAGGGTCTCTACAACAGGCTGTTAAACTGCAAGGTAACTTAGTAACTAGAGAAGACCCAAATCTTGAGGGGATGGCTAACCAAAGGGACTCAAATCAAATCTCCTCTAAGCTCTTCCTATGCTTAGGGGGTTCTTGATCCTCTCAGGCATCTCCCAGGCTGCCCCATTACTCCCAGCTCACTCATTCCTGCATTTCCCTCCCTCCCTGCCTGCCCAACCTTTGCAGCAGCACTCAGCTGAGCATCCTGAGTTGCTCATGGGGAAGAAGCATCCTCCATGCTTTCCATGGCATTGTCCCCGCACAGGGTGCTATAGCCAGGACAAGGCAGTCAGACGTGGCCGCAGCCGGTTTAACAGAGCATACAGTGCTTCTTACAGAGTAGCTCAGGAACAAGCAGGTGAGCTGGGTCTCCTGACTCTCACGAACAGCATTTTAGATAAACAACCTTCAACAATGGGCCCTCTCCGGTGGCTTATTTTCCCCCTGTTTTAGGTGTTAGGTTGTGTGGTTAACACCTGTCGCAGACGAAAAAAATAACTTAAACTGTGAATGTCAACGGGCAACTCACAACTGGGTGCATGTGTATGGCAAGGTCTGTGTGTGTGAATGTCTGAAACGGAATTCTGAACTGTCAAGCAGAAGTCTGCTTCTTGCTAACTGCAACCCATGTCAGCTGGGTTTGGATTTTAGTAACACCTGGAATAAGCAAAAGTGGCATGTTCTGAATCCTACAATTAATAAAGAGATAGAAGGCAGAACCATTAATTAGGAGGCTGATCAAGCATTGTACTATTCACATAGACAATTTAGATTGGGAAAACTGGGGGCGTGGGGTTCCAGAAAGAAGAGGTGATGCCAAAAGGAAAGGTTCCCAAAAAAGAAGAAGGGATATTGAAAAGAAGAAGGGGACCCAGGGGATGCTCTTGACCAGCAACCTCCGAAACTAATAGCGGCGAGCAACTGGGCAGCTGCCTGATCTTCCCTGACCTGCCATAAACTCCTGGCTGGGAAGGGAAGTTGTGGTCTCTGGATTGTAGCACTGTGTATGTGCTGAACCTCATCAGCTCACTTGTATGAGTGTGTGTGTGCATGTATGTGTGTGAGAGACAGTAATAATCCAGTAGGGGCTAATCTTGCTGGTTGTTAAATAAAACCTATAATCCAGATACACTACATGTTGTTTATTCTGATTTACCCATGACACCACCACAATCAGTCCTGCCTTCTTATTAAACTCCATTTCTATTTTCCTGAGTGATGATGTCTCTGCTTTGTGTGTAAAGTCTAAGCACCAGCAACTGGAAAGGGACCCTGGGCCATAGTGGACCATGGACCTGAGGGACGAGCAGCTGTGCAGACCACAGTGTGTGTGCATATTGTGAGGGTGTGTGTGTGTCAGTGTGTACAACTGCTAGTGACCATCAAGCTGGACTAGTCAGCAAGTATAATAACTAGTCAGCAAGTAGAGTAAGGGGCTTGGGACCCAAGGATTGGGGAGGCCATAGGTCTGGGCCAGATATTGAAAAGACCAGAGGGTCTAAGAGTCAGATACTGGAAGGATTGGCCCAAGCCAGCTGTGGGAGAGACCAGGGGATCTGGTAAGGTTGTAGGTCTGGAACAGCTACTGAAGAGATTTGTTTGCATATAAGTGGTTTGTACCTGGGGCAGCTGGGAGACCATGGAATACTGTGGCCAAGTACTGGATAGGCTGTCTAAGGTCAGCTACTGATGGGACCCATATGGCTTCCATGTGTACATACGTATATATTTTCTACTGAGTGTCTTTCATCCTGATTAGCCTGACAGGGAACAGAATCAAGGCTCCTTGTGCTGTTTGTATTTGTGCAAGGGCTTTGTTTTCAGTAGGTGTGGATCTATGTGACAGGGCATATGTGTGTATGTACGCGTATGTACATGTGCCAGTTGGAAAACACATGCTCACTACTTGGCTGAACATGGGGACATGGAGTAGCAGCAGTGTTGTACTGCATCGATATACTGAATTTGGCAACCCCTAACAGTAGGATTTAACCTCTGCTAGTATGTCAGAAACAAAAACTTCTGTACGTTGTTGGAGGCAGGGAAAATCTGAGAGGCAGTGAAGGCATTAGAGGAAAGTGATGGAGGAGACTGTGTTTAACAGAAAAGAAATCCATATGAGCGGGTCAGTAAGTACAATGCCATGCAAGTACAATGCCATGTTGATTTCAGAATAAAGTGGTGCTTACTTTCTGGAAGGATCCCCAGAGTTCAAGTATGGAAGTCTGGGGATTTATACTTGAGATTATTTTTTGCACTGCCTGTTGGCAATCAAAACAGTGTCCCTTCAGACATATTGCACAGAAAACTTTGGCTTTAAAAGCAAATGAATGTGGGAGCTGAAGAGGGTAGAACAGCTCTTTGTTTTGCCTGTTGTCTGAGAAAGTACATGGAACTTTCTAATAAGGTTTCCCTAATCAAAACCACAGAGCTGAACAAATCACATTTTTCTAGATGTTACAGGTAAGGAAACTCTTGTGTATAATCTTTAGTAACATTCTTTTACAAACAATTATCTGCTGTACATCCAAGTGTAGGTCTCAGTTTATTCCGCAATCTGAAGTGAAGTTAGATATAGAATAACGAATCAAGAAACTGCAGGATTCAATTTGAATGCATTTCACTAAGGTAAAGAGGACACAGCAATGGATTAGAAATGCTAATCAATTTAATGGTAAAACTGCAATTATTTTGTGAACTGTGCATTCATTTTAATATGGACTTAATTTAAAATAGCTGTTTTGAATATGTTCTGACTACACCTGCAATCTTCATCAAGATAGAGAGCTGTTATTTTCTCCAACAGAGAAAGCCCAATTACCCCCCAAAAAAAACCAACCCAGAAAAAGAAAGACATTAAGGGCAAGCTAGGCAGTAAAGTTGTGTGAGATTGCTCAAAACTGCTCAAAATTTATGCAGAGATTAGAGCTTGCTATTCAGATCTACGTCACTGAGCATAGTGAGCGTGGTATGCACCTTCCACTGGAGTCAGAGGGGAAAACAGGGAGAAGGGTGCTGCAGGGTAAAGGACACAACATTCTTAGGAAAACCTCGATTTTCTTTCCTTTTCCTTGCTCCTTCCCTTCCAGATTTCCATGGTTGCAGTTTGTGCTGCCTCACCTCCAGCACAGCATGCAGAATGAAACAACTGTCACAGAATTCATCCTCCTGGGTTTCTCCAGCAACCCAGCCCTGCGGCTCTGCCTCTTTGCCCTTTTCTCTGTCCTCTACTCTGCCACTCTGATTGGAAATGCACTTGTCTTTGTGCTTATCTGCCTGGACTACCGCCTCCACAGCCCCATGTACTTTTTCCTCTGCCACCTCTCCATCGTGGACATCTGCTATGCCTCCAACAATGTCCCCCATATGCTGAGGAACCTCCTTGGACAAGGCAAAACCATCTCCTTTGCTGGGTGTGGGACACAGATACATCTTTATTTAATCTTTGCGCTTACAGAGTGCGTGCTGCTGGCCATGATGTCTTATGATCGCTACGTGGCAATCTGCCATCCCCTGCGCTATGCCCTCATCATGAACCGGAGGGTATGCCTCACCCTTGCGGCAGTTTCATGGGCTTTTGGGTTCATATTTGGTACCCTACAAGCCTCTCTGGCTTTACACCTGCCTTTCTGTGGCCCCTGTGAGGTTGACCACTTCTTCTGTGAAATCCTTGCTGTCTTAAAGCTGGCCTGCACTGACACTACAGTCAATAAAGTCCTGATCTTTGCTGTTTGCGTGTGCTTCCTCCTCTTCCCTTTAGCCTTAATCCTAATTTCCTACATGCACATCCTGGCCACAATTCTGCGCATCCGCTCTGCACCAGGATGGCACAAAACCTTTTCCACCTGTGGCTCCCACCTGACTGTGGTGAGTCTGTTTTATGGAAATGCCATCTTCATGTACATGGGGCCTGGGAGCGGTAACTCATCTGGGAGGGAGAAAGTTCTTTCCCTTTTCTACAGTCTTGTCAGCCCCACTTTGAACCCCCTGATTTACAGTCTGAGGAACAAGCAGGTGAAGGAAGCCTTGCTGAAGCTTCAGAGAAGGAAAAGAGTGTTTCATTCCATGTAGTCTGGGCTCTAGGCTTTCATCTATCTCCTGTCTCTCTGTTTTTTCTTCTTGACCTCTTTGGGTATTTTAAGTGGTTAAAACGTAACACAAGAGATTATTCAAATGCATTTGTCTCTGTTTCTCTGTACAGTTGAATGAATATCATAACACAAAATAACTAATTATTATTCCTTTTATTAGAGATAACTAATTATTCTTCCTCATATGCAGCCATCCTAGGCAGGTAGTATAGAACTATTGACCCAGCCGGAATAAAAAATTTGTCTTCTCAGTTCTAACTAGCAGTCAGAATAAACTACCATGTAGCAGTTTTTTTCTGAGTATATCAGTTGTTCTAATAAGATATTGTTTTTCCCTACCATATTTCTATTTCCTGTATACTTAGGATGCTAGAGCTTCAACTCTATTATAAGAAAGAAAAAGAGAGAAATCTTGATACTAATGGGCTTCACTTCTTAGCAGGGTGAACGAGCCTGTGAAGGGTTTTGCTTCTGCACACTTTTAAGCCTAAAACCTCTCATGCAGCAAGTGACCATGACGACCACTGCAGTGCAGAAACTAGCTTTGTGTGGTTTTGCCAGGCTGCTACTCACAGCAGTTCCTCAGACTGAGTAGCTGAGGTACCTGCACTCTGTATTGTAGTTCTTGCATTGACCCTGATTCATTGTGTAGGCTCTTAGCGCCTTTCCGTTTATTTACAAATGTCTTCCTGCAGCTCTATTTGCTGACAGTTATGCTTTGGAAAATCTTCCCTGGTCTCTGGGTTCACAAATCTGATTGGGAGGCCTAATGGTTAAAAAGGGACATATATTCCACTGGTCTATCAGATTTCATGGAATTAATTGCCAGCAAGGTCATTCCTTCCAGGAAATAAAGCCGCCAACTGGGATGGGGTTTTCAAACCAATGGACTACATACAACATGTAATTCCTCTGGATCTTTCTACTTGGTGCAAATTTAGAGGAGAAGAAAATATTGTCCCTACCCCTCATTCTAAACAAGCCAAAAAGGTACCTGCCATATATGGTCATTCAGGAGAATAACTTCAGGTACTTTTTGTTGAAAACTTCCTGTGAAATATGTAACAGTGGAAACAGCTGTCTTCTTTGAAAAGAAGAGAAATGGGAAAGCTGGCACCCCCGTCAGCAAGAGGAACCAGCGATAGATGTGTTCCCTAATGTGAACGCATTAAATGTCAAAAATAAGTGAGCCACTTACCATCTGGTTTGAACACTACCAGAGGAGACTATTGCTGATGTTCTAACTCTGACCATCAATAAACCAGATACATTTGTCCATTCCTATTGAATCATAAAAAAAATGTGGCTTTTTATACTAAACATAAGAAAAGCAGAAAGAAAAGTAGTATGATACCTACAACATTTGAATACTTGAGTCTGTAAGAGAGCTGCACGGTGTTCATTATCCCTTTTTGTCCCCACATTGTCTTTCACTTCAGAGCCAGAGATAATTTCTGCACACACAGTCTCATAGAAGAAGTCAGACTGGAAGGGACCTCTGGGGGTCACCTGGCCCAGCACCCTATTTCTGAAGCAGGGTTATTTGGTTCCTCATTTTGTACCACCCAGTAGAGGGAGGAAGAAGAATAGTCTTGTCTTTACAGCCGACAGGTGTCGAGCTGTTCAATGAAGTACGAGTCTCCTTCAGCCCAGCTGATGATGGCCTCTCCTCTGGGAGCAAAGCTCCTGGATTTTCATCAGACCTATGGCACAGCATGCCCCTGGGCCCCTGAGCTGGTGACTGTTAGCTCCATGTCCATTTATGCTCCATTGAAGCCGAGACTGTCAGAGAGCACAGCTGGGCTTGTGACTCTTCTCCTCTTGGCCACTTGGTGTGAGACAGAGGAACACCTTGTTCATCTGGAGTGCACCAGTTCTCTGGACACAGGGAAACAGCCTTCTGCTCTATGTCGGTAAGGGACAGTCAATAAACCTGAACCACAGCCAGAGAAGGGGACAACAGCGACTGTGATTTACTCTTGCTATTGCGACTTGTGCCCGTTGTCTCAGTGGGAGAGAGACAAAGCTGTTGTCAAGTCCAGCCAGGGAGTACATCTGTTTCTGATTCTGATTCTGATTCTACCCTGTCGAAAGCACCTGCCCTGGTTACGCCACCCAGCAAAACACCGTCATACCTAACGGTTGGCCTGGCTGCGCACAGCCATAGTAGAGTGTGAGGGAGCAGTACATATGTGCAGGATGGGGATCCAACATCTTGCTCTGGGGCTGGGTCTTTTTCTGCTCATGCCTGTGGCTTACTTCCAGTTCCCTCCCTCAAGTCCTTCCTCCCTGGCCAGATTTCGCAAGATGAGAAGCAAACACCGAGTCACTCATTGCCCATCTAAGTACCTCTTTCCCATGTTTAACGCAGGTTGATTTTGAAATTATCTTAAGCTTAAGGCCTCCTGAGCTTAAGTCCTTGACAATATGTCTCCCTTTGGCCGCTGCTAGATTCCCCTGGACTCCCCGTGGCCGACCCAAGCCAAGCGCACAAGATGGGTATGCCTCTTTCCAGACCTTCCTTCAAATCACAGGACGTGATTGCCATCACAGGCCAGGACTGCAGCAGCTCCACCTGTCATGGTTCAACAATGGCCAGGTCCACAAGGACACCTAAGCATCTCAATTGCAGCTAATGTTTGGTATGCTGTACAATCAGGTGCTTTTTCCTCACCTCCACATCCTCACAGTCAATTGTGGTTTTCTCAGCAGCAAGCTCTGTTAGTTTTGGGCCTTGGGGACAACCCCTGGGGTTTGGGGTGGGATTTCAGAGTGTGTATGCGACAGGAATCACTTCATCCCTGAGACGGCAAGGGAAGCAGAGCTGAGGAGCACAACAGGAAAGGGAGGAGCAGGAGAAAATGGCTCTTCCAGGGAGCAGCCATAGATGGAGAAGTGGATGGAAGAAGAGAGGAGGAAATGGCTGAGAAGGGAACTGAACCTGACCTAAGTAAAGGGTGAAATCACAACTTTTGGGCAACAAGTGCTACAGCAGCAGCGGTGGCTGTGCCGAACTCCCACGAAGGCGATACGCTGCCAGAGCCTGAACAGAGCGTGTGTGTCTCATGGCCCTACTCAGTACTCTGGATAACGGAGCCAGGGGGCCCAGGCTCTGCCAGCCCCAACGGCACAGGGGAGGGTCCCATGACGCCCGGAGAGGAGCTGCATGAGGCGTCATTAAGGAGTCAGCATTTAATGATAACAAGTCTGATGGGGCTTCTGCAAGTGGGACGGGTGATTCCCAGTGCCGTTGTTGTGCTGCGACACAGGCCACGGTGGGGCTTGTTAAAAGTTAGAAGTTCTTCTTCTGCAAAGCATTTACATGTCTGCTGGCGACAATGATAGGGGCTGGCCACGCAGAGCCCCCAGACAATGCATGGCGAAGCCTCCAGGGCTGTGAGCAAAGCCAACACAACAACAGACCGTTCCTCCCCAAGACAAGGACAGATGATGACCTCTGCTTCTGTTACTGTGGTTGGGGTTGCTAAACTGCAATCAGGATCAAGACACAAGGATCACCCGTTTTGAAAGACCAGAACTGCCCCATTTCATGTCTTTAGTCATGAAAGGTGTAACACACAGGGCTCTTCCCGGTCACTGCCTCTGACTCTTCCTCTTCTTCCTCTGTCTTGCCCCAGCAAACACGGCACCTTGTCTTTCTCAGCTTTCCCATGTTGCCCCTGATAATTCTCTCCAGAGTGCCAGGATCTCCTTTTGTCCAAAACATTGAATCTGCAACTCTGAGCCATTGCTGACTCCTGCCCCTCTCTGCGCTCACTTCCTTCCTTCCTTTGCATCCATTTTCTCTCCTTTCGCGTGCCTTGAAGGCTCTGGAAATGCACGATGCTACTTCCAGCAGGTCTGGACGTGTCCCCTCTGAGTCCCTCTGCTCTACCAAAGCCGCCTGTGCCCACGTCCCCTGTTCACAGCAAATTCCTGCTCCTTAGGGCTCTCCTGCAGTGCCCCACAGAGCGGAAACCACCCCTCTGATTGTGAGATGCCTGCTGCCTCCCGTCACCCCCACCCATGAGAAAGAGCGCTGTTCTTCTCACGTCACGTGCAGTGGGGACCAAGTTGTGATTAAACAAACGTGGAATATGGTTCCTTTTCTAGACAGAAATTCTAGTGCAGTTGTTTAACACGCTTCAGTAGGGGTCGACCTCTACCCTGTAGTGTTTGCTCTACCCTTTCTCATGCCAGGTTCTCTTGCGCCACACACCTCAACACCAGGAAAGGGGAGAACCAAAACACTGTGAAAGACTTTATATTTGGCTTATTTTCAGATTTGCAGGTCCAGGGTGCTTTGTTTTAACCTTTGCTTGCCCTAATATGCTGAATAAATTTTAAATCTCCGAGCATTGCAGCAGGTGACTTTGTGGCATTTGGAGCACCGATTATTAGTCAGGAATAACTGCTTGTTTTATAAATTCCCCATCGTACCAGTATTTCTATATGTGTCATTTGCATCAGCAACCAGCAGCTCGTGGTGTCACTGACATCATTTCCCAGGATTCTTAGAGATGCGTCTATACACTACGTTTTGTCTCTGAGGCTTAAAGATGGATGTCCCTCTCCCCTTGTCTCCACTGGAAACCACTCCTGGAATGCGTTAGTAGAACAAGATTGAAATTCCTGCCCTCCCCACCAAGGAAGGGCAGACGTGGCTGGACCGTGGGGCACGTACTGTCTCTCCCATATTCCCTCTTGGAACAGCGCAAAGAAGGACATGAAGGTCCCTTTGCTCTTCCAGGAACATTCATCCGCACCATTCCTCACAGCCTGTGCCCATCCTTTGCGGGGCAGATCCCTCCTTCCCATCTCAGCCCCTTTCAGGCCATCGCAAACCCGAGCCAGGTGCTGCCCGTCAGGGCCAGTTGCCCTCCAGGCAGGCTGCTGCCCTCCTTCTCAGCAAGGGATGTGCTACAGCCTGCCTTTGCAGAGCTTTCTGCCCGCGTCCAGCTGCTTGCCTTCGGCCAGCTGGGAGACGCTAGTCCAACACACAGCACAAAAAGCCCCATGTCCCACACGGCATCGCAAAAGCTTTTATTGCGCCTGTAGACCGTAGAGCTGGATTTGGCCTTGCACGTGTCGCAGCCCTTGCCTTGCCGGTGTGGGGCAAGAGCTTCTGCTTTCTTCTCAGTTGACAGCAGCAGTGGCACGGGCCGGTGCAGCCCTTTGCCTGGGGCATCTCTTCTTACCCTTGGTCGTGTTCTTCTTGGAGGGCGAGGCCACGCGCGGGCTTTGGGGGGCAGCCCTGCGGCGGCGCCTGGGCACTGCAGCTCCTCGCGGGAGCTGCTTGAGCCCAGCGCACTTCTGCAGCGCCGTCTGCAAGTGCGATGGAGAGATGCGCTTCTGCTTGCTCTTCTTGCAAATCATGCCAGCCACGTCCATGACCTCGTGCGTCACGCACTGCAGCACCGCAGCCAGGTAGACGGGGGCCCTGGCTCCAAAGCGCTCAGCAAAGAGGCCTCTGCGCAGCTGCCTGTCGACGCGGCTCACGGGGAAGAGCAGCCCGGCCCGGGAGGAGCGGGAGGAGCGGCTCTTTCTGGCCTTTGCTTCGCTGCCTCCGGAGGGGCCCCCAGAACATGTCGCTGGGAGCTCCCTCTCCTGCTCAGGCCCCGTGCAGACCTCCTCTGCCCCGAACATGCTGCTCGCAGCTTGCTCCCGCAGGTCTCTCCACGCCGCGCCTTCCCGTGCCCTGCCTGCCTTGCCCGCCTGCCCTGGCTTTCCTCGCAGGCCCCGGCTGCTGGTTCCTGTCTCCGGGCTCGGGTGCCTGCGCCGGGCCAAGCCTTGTCCTGGCAGGGCGTCCCCACCTGCTCGGGCCTTGGATCTCCCGGGCAGCGGGTGTGAGGGCTCCTCTCGCCTGGCGGGCACCAATAGGAAAGCACTTCCTCTGTGACCTCACCTCTCTGCTAGTGACATCATGCCCGCTGGCTCCGCCCTGCGTGGCTGAGCTCAGGCAGCAGCTCTGCTCCTCGGCTCCGCTCCCCTTTTCCATGGCAGAGGCTTTCCCAGCGCTTGGCGGGGGGGAGGCCGCTACGAGGCCCAGCGCTCTCCTCTCCTCTGCCTCCTCCTCCCTGCCTCCCTGCCCCGCCACACCTCTCCCTGCAGCCCTGGCCTCTCCCCTCCACCCCCAGCCCACGTTGCCGCTCTTAGGGACAGGACCTCCTTCCTCCTGGCAGGGCATGCCAGCGACACGGGCTGCCCAGACATGGGTCCCATCGCGTGTTGATTAGCTCCATGGGTGGAGACTCCACAACCTCTCTGTGCAATGCCCCCGAGCCTTCTCCTCTCTGGGCTGAACAGCCCCAGCTCTCTCAGCTCTTCCCTGCAACGAAAGCCCATGTTTTCCCGGGATGCCTTCTTAGTCTTCCAATGCCTCCTTCCCTTCTTATTCCCCTTGCCTCTCCTCCCCTGTCAGGCAGGGCAGGGTGGAGAGTGAGCCAGCCAGAAGGAATCCCAAACCAGCCCCGACGCCTGCTGTGGTTTACAAAAACACAGGTACCTGGGGTGTGACTGCCTTGGGCAGGTGTGTCTGGGCAAGGCTGTGGAGGAGAAATGCCTTGAGAACATCTCAAGGACTGCAGAATATTCCTGTCTGCAGCGCTGTGTCCCCTCTACTGTACCCCAGAGGCAATGCAGGCAATGTGCTTTGCCTGGATTTGTATCCTGAGGTGTCTTCAAGTGCCTTCCATCAAGATAAATGTCTTTCAAACATCCACTTTTCATTTCTGCACATTGGGCCTCCTGGGCTTTTTGTAGCGGGATGGGTAGGGTTTCAGATGGCACCGAGGCGTCATTTTTTCCTTTTTCCTGCTGTTTTTTTTTTACTAAAAGTTCATTCCAACATACCATTTAGGTACTTTGGATGTGCACTCCCTCCTCACGTTGCCCAAAGTGGTTTCACACTTTCAACTCAAAAAGTAAAGCCAGGTCTTCCCCGTGGCCCCATCTTCCTCCCACGTTTGTTCAAATGTTCCACTGTTTGCTCTTGCACTCCGTGATTCGGGGACAACTTTGTAAGTGTATGTGGCAGCCTGATGAGATGCAGAGGCTGTGCCTGTCCAAGGGTGGCAGCTGGACTTGCTTTCCTTTTTTGCAGGCTAGCGCTTGCAGAAGTGTGGAGGAGATAAATCATGCTGCTTCGTAGAAGAGCAATATCTCACAGAGCCAGAGCTGTACCTTTTTCTGGTGTTCTGGGAATAGTTGTGGAGTCTTGGAACCACTCTCTGGGATGACGGAAAGATGAATATCCTCCGTGCATGAGGTCATTTTGTAAATAGAGTGCTTTCCAATGCCTGTACCACTAGCAGGAATGCTCTCCATTTTATATTTGGCTTCTGGCATTAATAGTAAATTCTTGTTGCTTTCCCATTTCCCCAGATTTCTTACCATTCTTACCTATCTGATTTTTAATGGCTCAGTCTGTCTTAGCTGTCACAGTTCCAAATTCCTGTCTATGATCCCTGCTTCCTTTGTGGCATTGTTTCTTATATGTAATCCACAAATTGAGGCTCCTGTTAGTCATGATCTTCAAGAATATAATGAAAATATCTGGGTGTCAGTATTTTACAAATCTACTGGATTCGGTTTTCCCAGCTTTCTTTAGCATATTGGAAAGTAGAAATCTACCTTTAACATTAATATCCAATATTCCCAATGTCATATGATTCAAACAGCTTGGTTAAAATACTTATGAAGCCACAACAGAAATTACAATTGAATCCTTGAGCTGTTCTCCTCATAACAGTCACCTGTCTAATAAAGGTATCACTAATTTCTAGGTTTTGGGAAGATAATGGTCTGCAATATAGCTTTTGCCCCAGCTCTCATGGAACTGAGTCAATTTGTTTGTTAAAAAGTAGCTTCTTCAGGGTAAGTAGAATGCACGATACGGAGACGGTGCTGATTCTCCATATATGGAGGCTGGGGCCAACCACCCAGTCTGGAAGAGTGAAATGCCTTCAAATCTGGGGCACAAGAATTAAGATTTGCCATTTTACTAATCACTCTGAAAAAAAAAAAAAAAGCCTTAAAAATCTGCTTGCAGAGACCTCACAGGAGGAGAGCATTAACGGTGTTCTGAAATATGAACGGGACGACGGCACCCACAGCAATGCGTTTGAGGAAGAAACCTTGTCACAGTTCATGCGTGCAAAGCACTGTTACCTTTTTGTGGCAAAATGACAGGAGGAAACAGCTTCAAATTGCTCCAGGGGAGGATTAGATCAGATATTAGGAAAAAATTCTTCACCAAAACGGTTGCCAAGCATTGGCTCCCCAGGGAAGTGGACGAGTCACCACCCCTGGAGGTATTTAAAGGACATGTAGACATGGCGCTTAGTGGGCATCTTACTGTTAGTTTAGCGGTGGGACTCGATGATTTTAAGGGCCTTTTCCGACCCAAATATATTCTATGATTCTGTGACCAGAAGGTGGCAGCAGATCAACACTGACACTCTCCAGGATCCCTCCGTTCCCTTTACGAGATTCCCGGTTGTTTTGCTGTGCCACAAAGGCAAACTAATTAAGAATTGCTAAGTACAGGATGCGTTTTTAAGTTTAAAATCCTGCTGGTTTAATTGTTACGTCACAAAACGTGTATTTTCTAGTAAATACGACTTTTCAAGTACGTTGTTTGCAGGTCCTCTATATGTGAGCTTTCTATAGTCGACATCCAAAGCAATGAAAAGCTATCCACATGTACCCTATGTATT
This sequence comes from Chroicocephalus ridibundus, assembly GCF_963924245.1. Classification (NCBI taxonomy): domain Eukaryota; kingdom Metazoa; phylum Chordata; class Aves; order Charadriiformes; family Laridae; genus Chroicocephalus; species Chroicocephalus ridibundus. The sequence continues at coordinate 141,721,963 of NC_086284.1, forward strand.
TTTTGGAGGCAAATACTGCATTAAACTGCAGATCGTTGTAACAGAAATCTTGAGTTTGGAATGAATGGCATCTGAATGGAAATATGTATGAAGAGGCATTTGAATAAAGAACGGAAAAAGAGATACAGACATGGCATGCCTGAATTGGTGCAGAAAGTTGTTATTCAAATAACTAGAGAACAAGGACTGCAGCAATTTAAAGCCATATAGATAAGGTGACAAAAAGCTGAAAATTAGCCTTGCAGCCATAAAATACTCAAGTAGGAAAATAAAGAACACTAAGACTCAGCAATTTTTCCCCAGACTTGCAAAGGGCAAGAGAGGATAGTCAGAAAAAAGATCCCAGTAAATATCTACTCACGGAAGATGCAAAAGGTACAACAAAAATTCAGTGAATAATAATTAATAATGACTGCCCATCAAGAAGACCCTTGAGACACATGATGAGAACTTAGCAGTTGCTGACAGCACTTTTCTGTGGCACTATTATTCCTTCCTACATTACTTGGAAAAACATGCATTTGCACTTGTGTATATGAGAGAAGAAGTGAAATCCTTGGCAGAAGGAGCATCAGTGAAATCAGTTTTGCTTAAAATAAAAATCACCTTCCCCTTCCAGAAGGATTCACGTAGATAACATAGCTTTTTTTTTTTTTCCCACAAGTAGGAAACTAGGAACAAAGCATAAAAATTTAAAGCACAACTTTTACCCCATAAGTTTCTCCCATTTTCTTTGATTTTTCCATTTTATCCTACACACTACAAGGAATTCCATTTTAAAAAACTACTCGCTGATATGCACATTTATAAATTAAAATTTGCCTGGAAGACAACTGAGGATAACCTAGTGCTTCCATCTTCAGTCTCTTCATTTTAGCTGTTCTTTATGTCTTTATGCCTCAGTGCCCAAAATTCCATGCACCAGAAAGGTTCAAAAAGATATGAAGTCAGGGAAAACCAAATGTAAATAACAGGAAAAAATCTCCTAAAAGCAAAGATTTACTCGACTGTGCAATCATCTTCTGTGTGAAAATAGTGCAACACCCATTTTAATGGCATTGCAAAGTATTGAATACCGTAGTAGAATAAATTCCCTGGTCTAGTCCAGCTGTGAGGGAAGATAGGGAAGGACACCAGATAATATGGTGCATTTTGTTGTTAGTTTCTAAAATTTTTTCTGTCTGAGAGAAAACATGGCCTCAGACTGTGTGTTGCCTTCCTCCTACATAGAGCTACGCAGATCATATGTCTAATAGTTCAGTGGACAAAATGTAGATCCTGCCATAGGATCATGGTATCATCCCACCAAAACATCAAGTCACCTGGAACTGGTTGTTACATTTAAGTTTTTCCACCCCTGGAAACAGTTATTATTTGACCTGTACTGTTTTTTATTTTGTTTTATTTAAACTCAAGATTTCAAATAATTCTGGCTTGTATAAAACATGCACTATCATGCACATATATGTACATATGTGGCTTTTTTTTTTTTTTTTTTCAGATGAAAATGAAAAGAGCAGCATCAAAGCCCAGAATCAGCCTCCGAAATTCAGGGGCAATGCGTCTTGGTCACCTTTCCAAAGTACTCAACCCACAGTAATACTGCAAGACAGGCCCATTTGATTTGTCTGCGGCACCCAAGTGCCCCTGATGCTCCTTCCAGTTCAGCTCAGACTGCAAACCCAGCCTACATCATTGGCAGCACTCAGTGTTTGACTGCCAAGAGACGCCTGGAGCAATCAAGGGCAGGACAAGCCCAGCTCTGCCTCAACACTTCCTGAGAGCAGCTGCTTCAGGTGGGGGCAGCACATGCATTTCCCCGGACAAGATTTTCACAATTACATTCAGAAAGCTAGACACCAAGGGCAAGCAGTTTCTGGAATACTGAAATGACTGAGAAGCACACCACCAATTTCAAAGAAATCCATGTCACTTACAAATTTCCTCGCTAAAAGTCTGCCAGAATCTTAAAACCGAGACAGTTGCTAGATAATTGCCATATATGCTTATTTACCTCTTTAAATGAATGGTCAGATTTTCAAATAGGAAGAATACCCAGAGCTTGGGAAAGTTGGAAAACCGTCATTTCCTTTTGTCTTAGGGGCAGGGGAGGAAGGGAGAAAGTCAATAAAGGTAGACAAAAGTCATATTAATGAACTTTTCCATCCACTTAGCATGAAGACAGCAACTCCAGTTAGTCTGATTTCAAAAAGTGCCTGGCACATGCTGCTCCCGCAAGTCAGATTAGTGTTCTTGCAGTGACTTGTTCCTGGGATAAAAACGTGCAGTCTCTGTCATCAGGATAATCTTTTCATCGCAAAGGATGAGCAAAAGAAAAAAAGGTTTATTAGCCTATTTTTCTAGTTGTAGGAGACAAATAGTCCCTCATCTCTTCAACTTTTTTATGTCCTTCCTCCTCCAGTCAGATTTTGACATTGTTTCAGAAACTGATACCAATTTGTGCTATTGGCCAAGAGGACATCTGAAACTTCTTACATTGAAATTTTCTAAGAAACAGTGGTCTTCTAATTAATCTCACGTGGTCCAGAGTAGCTCCAAGGAAACAGAAAGGTTTTTGAGCCTCTATTTCTGCTACATCCTTCACTTCCATGCATGAACAGATGATTTTCCTTAAAACTAGCTATTGTCAGAATGGTGTTTGTACGCGCAAAAAGTTAGGATGTGCTGGATAAGTGTTGCTGATGAGCATGGCTCACAGAAATACCAGCCTGCATCTAACACTGCCTGAACAAGACTAGTTTGACTGCAGAATGCCTTCAGAAGAGCAGCCCATAATCATCAGGCTTGAGAATCTAGAAGCTAACTGAAATGCAAATTTTTCTTACATCTTAGCTCCCAACTTCAAATCATGTTGTGACTCAGTTCCGTCAGTCACTTAGGGAGGATTTAATATCACTAGGATCAAAATATACTAGCACAAGAAGTATCACATTTGCGAGCCTGGTACAGGCACCCTGTTTTTCCATTTTCTGGATTTCGGCAATTATTCAAACTCAAAGACTGGATGACTGGAAGTCCCTTCCAGCCCATATGATTCTATGATTCTATGTTTCTATGGTTCTGTCAAAAAAGGAGATTGCCATTTATTTTAAATTTAATACAGTGCACATTTTCAGAAGGATTAAAAGCACATGAAATGACAAAACTACTGGACCCACATCTTACGCCCTGCAGATCACGCTAATTTAGAGCCAGTAGCTGAATACTGGAGCTCCTAAACTTGAGAATCACATATTTCCAGCTGCACTGCTCCTGCCATGTAAACACAAGCGCAGATCAGACTACAAGCTCTGGACAGTAAGTGTTATTCAGGCTTCAATCTGGATCCTTCCAAAGGGCAAGCAGCAGAACAGTGGAACAGCCTTCTTTGTTGGATGCTAGTGCTTTACTGCAGTGACAAAGGCAACTCATAGAATCATAGAATAGTTTGCGTTGGAAGGAACCTTAAAGGCCATCTAGCCCAACCTCCCCTGCAACGAGCAATCTTCAATCTTCAACTAGCACCTTGCAATCTTCAACTAGATCAGATTTCTCAGAGCCCCGTCCAACCTGAACTTGTATGTTTCCAGGGACGGGACATCTACCACTTCTCTGGTCAACCTGTTCCAGTGTTTCACCACCCTCATTGTAAAAGATTTCTTCCTTCTATTTAGTCTAAATCTACCATCTCTTAGTTTAAAACCATTACCCCTTGCCCTATCACAACAGCCCTGCTAAAAAGCTTGTCCCCGTCTTTCTTATAAGCCTCCTTTAAGTGCAGAAAGGCGACAATAAGGTCTCCCTGGAGCCTTCTCTTCTCCAGGCTGAACAACTACTCTCTCAGCCTTTCTTCATAGGAGAGGTGCTCCAGCCTTCTAATCATTTTTGTGGCCCTCCTCTGGACCTGCTCCAACAGGTCCATGTCTTTCCTGTGCTGAGGGCTCCAGAGCTGGACACAGTACTCCACGTGGGGTCTCACCAGAGTGGAGCAGAGGGGAAGAATCACCTCCCTCAACCTGCTGGCCATGCTTCTTTTGATGCAGCCGGGGGTACAGTTAGCCTTCTGGGCTGCGACTGCACATTGTCAGCTCATGTCCAGCTTTTCATCCACCAACACCCCCAAGTCATTCTTGGCAGGGCTGCTCTCAATCACTTTATCCCCCAGCCTGTATTGATACTGGGGGTTGCTCCGACCCACACGCAGGACCTTGCAGTTGGCCTTTTTGAACCTCATAGGTTGACCTGGGTTTGTCCAGGTCCCTGTGTATGACTCAGATGATTGCTGTTGCACATTTCAAAGCAATCAAGTATGCCCAATGCAGAAAAAAACAAACCTGTCAGTGTCACAGGTGTTGAAATGTATAGAGCAGATCTACAACCAGCAGAAGCAGACAGCACAGAGCAGATCTCTTTCACTTTTTTATAGAATGCTAACAGTTTTATATAACTGTCTATTTTAATTATAATTTAAAACAGGAGAGAGAATTGCAAACACAGCACCGGATCAATGAGCTGCGTATTTGAAAAGCGTACTTCCTTTCCACCAATATCACAGCACTCAGCAGGTGGCCTATACCCCTGCTGCAGTTACTCTCTCGTTCACAGATCCTTACACAAGGATCCTTCCCTGAATAAACATGAAACACCAAAAAATGTTTCTTGCTTTTTCATCCAACTCTTCATGCAAGAGAAAACTTCAAAAATACTGCCAGCAGACCACAAAGTCCTACAGCGTAAGAAAATAACAAGTAGAGACAACGTTGCATGAAAGGGTGGCAGAAGGAAAATAAAATGTGATGTTGAGGAGTCCTCATCGCGCATTAGAGCTCTGTATGAAAAAACAGAGCAAAGTGCATCCCAGTGAACTTTACCACTCAAGCATCATTATTAGATAAAAAGAGTGATTTTTCACTCTGTAAAGTTTTAATGCTGAGGGTTGGTCTTCTTTTCTGCTCAGGGAAACACCTACAAGGCAACTCCCCAACCTACTAAGAAGCATTGGGCTCAGACTACTTGGAGATTGCCCTGCTGACGTTTGCTTGTGTGTCTCAGAGGACAATGCAACAGTCCGGCAATAATGCAGCGCATTAAGTGCTGTCTGGTACAGCTTATTTTCTGAATACAAATTCATCAGGAACAATTTCCCATGTTCCTCATACCTTTCAATTCCATTTTAGAGAGACACTAAGGCAATTACTTCTGATTCTATTTAAAGCCTAGCTTGTCTGAAGCTGCAGGTGAAAAAAGAGCTCAACCGATGCCACATGTTGAAAAGAGATACAGTGACTTGGTGTATAAACATCAGAGCTCAGCTAACCAACATGCAACTTCTCCTTCTCCAGCAAGAGGAATAGATCAAACTCTAGAATACAGCTTGGTATCATCAAGTTCCTTGGCAACCATCTTTGCAGCATCTTTTTGCTGCATGTGAAGTGAATTACAGATGCAGCTTTTACCCAAAACACACTCCCTGAGACATCTGTTGCCCCATACCTGCTCCAGCCTGCTGACAGGTGATGTGCCTAGGGTCATCCTGCCAACGTGCCGCTGTTCCCTCTCCACTGTCTCCTCAGTACACTTCCCTGTCCCTCTCCTTATCAGCCATTGCCTGCAGCATTTGTCAGTATTTGACCTACTCTATTTGACGCAGGAACATCTATCCAGTGACAGTTTTGCATTTAGGTTCCTTTTGGTTACTGATTGCTTGTCAGTGCGCCTCGCACCACACCCATGGCCACCACTCCCGATTCCCGGCAGTCCCAGGATAGCTGGGGACGTCATTTGAAGAGCTGTGCGTGATTGCTCCTTAATTACTGGGTAATCATCCACAGATTATGAAAACTGTAATCATTGTTTATAATGATGCTATTCCTGCACATCTTGTAAGGGTGGTTTGGCACTGTTGTCCAAGAGACGCAGGGGAAGATCCTACGGCTGCAGCATCATCTCCATACCACCTCTGCTTTGGACTGTGGTTGGAGGGCCTCATTCCCCTCTGTACAGGAGAGTCCTGAGTTATGTGTCAGGACTGTTCTTGTGTTCCCTCAGGAACTGCTATTTTTATTTCCTCCTATGCAGCCTGAACAAGAGTAAGAAGGCTGAAACACAACAGGGTAATCCAGGATTATAATGAATATACATCTGGCGTTCACAGTAGCATGAGGAAACCACGTAGCCACTGACTGGTGTCACTGCAGTGACAAAGGTTTATTCTTTCAGTTTCAGGATGTTCTTTTACTGTCTGACTGTTGCCAGAGGGGCTCTGAATTCAGTAGTCTCCTCATCCACAGCAGCACCAGTCCCCAAGCAAACTAGTTGTAGACTGGAAGGTGACACAGCCTAGTTCTAGGGATCTTCAGATTTTCCTTCAGTTGTTGGTGGCCCAGAGCATTTGCTTCCAGCACTGATCAAACTGTATTCACTCCTTCAAAAGACAGATGATTTGTTCCTGTCAGATTCAGGCAAACCGAAAATTAGAGCAATCACTAACCTAACAAAGTGAAGGATTTGGGTGTTGTTTATATAATTAAAAGCACTTCTGCTGAAAATAAAGATACATACAATAAAATGCAGGCTTGGGCCACACCTAGACGTATTCTCTTATTCTATCTATTGCTGCAAATGTCTTTCTGAGGTGTTTCTCCGGTACAAAAAAGCAAATCTCCTACTTAGTGGTAAGCTGCCTCTAAAGACATAGCTTTCAGCCTAAGGCCTCCTTATAGAATCATAGAGTGGTTAGAGCTGGAAGGGCCCTTAAAGAGTTCCAATCCCCCACTGTGGGCAGGGATGGAAGGGGCACCTCCCACTACAGCAGGTTGCTTAAAGCCCCGTCCAACCTGGCCTTGGACACTTCCGGGGCTGAGGTATATGTTCAGTTATGCAGTTACATGTGAGGCTCTCTAGGAACACTGAATTCAAATTATATTTCAAAGCATTTCTTTGCTAATTTAAGGAACCTTTTTTTCTTTTTTTTGCATTGTGGCCTTATTTTTAGCAACTCAGCAGCTAGGAGAGCTAATAAATTCCTAAGATTTATAGTAGTGAATATAGAGAGATCGGGACACTAGTGTTTTTGCTGATCTTCTTTTGCTCTTAGGAAAGGACTTGGAATTGTAAGTTCACACAGAAGTAGTTTTCAAATAATATAACATGCTTTTAAGCTCTGTTCATGTCTTCAACATCCTTCAAGATCTACACAGAGCACTCCCATGAACACAAATGGCATCAACAGCCTCCCTGTTTTTTAGCTCCTTGGCTGAGCAGGATAGAGGTCCACTAATGTGAAATATACGTGCATTGTATTTGTACAATGGGGATCCCATCATCAGTTGGGCTCTTGCAAACCAAAATATTATCAGGTCAGGTAAAACAGATAGACAATGCTTTCTATGGCCTGAATGTGCTATAGATAAAATTCCAAAATTACCTTTGGGACTTAAAATTCACTTTTAATCCAGTTCTGGCCTTTGGTTGCAGATCTCACCAGCTGAAAGTAGCTTCTTTTTCTTGTAAGAGTGAAAACATCCAGTTTCCAGTATCAGATGAGTTTCATTGTTGGGCTGCTGTTGTTACCTAGTCAAGGGAGCTACTCATATAGTTCTGCTCTGCTGTCATGAATCTGCTGTGGTGCAGCCCAGTGCTTCTCTAACATCGGGTCCCAACTACAAGCTGACTGAGAAGGAACATTCTGGTAATTAAAGCAAGGAAATAGGAATCTGCTTTACACTTTACATTTGACACATTTTGATCAAGATCTAGACTCTTGACTGCACTTTATTTCACCTTTCCAGTCTATAGGTTGAGACAACAAAATTAGGATGACCCATATTGTACTTTGGAACTTCCATGTCTTACCTAAGCCTTTCACACTGAGGTCATTGTTGGTCACTAGCCCACAAGCAGACTGCAGAGCTCAAATTGCTCAGTATGAACTGCAGGTTTTCAGGTTAGTAACAAGAAAGAGTGACTCCACTGAGAGATGTAAATATATTCCTCCAATTGCTGCAGAGAAAACTAACCTTCCTGAATATCAAATATCATGCTCCCATATTCCCTGCTGTAACCGAAGAACATTCAAAAGGAGACAACAGAGACAGTATCTCTATTGCTAAATACATCTTCTTTAAGGAGGGATCTCTGATCAAACTGTGTGATGCTAAACATCCGGTGTCCACCAACTTAAGGCTCTAGAACAGATTGGAGTGGCTGAATTGCACAGTGTCAGGCCAAGGTCTCCTCTGTAAATGCAGAAGTAACACAAGGGCTTTGCTGCAGTCCACAAGGTTAAATGTCACTTGTCCTGAGGTGCACAATGGAGGCATGTGGGGGTGACTGTAAGTGCAAAGCCTACTGACAAAGCAAAAAGGGTACCTATCATATTCTGGTCCAACCCATCATGATTATCAGTAGTGCCATGCCATGAATTCCCTGCCATGTACTAGTTGCCTGTCATGAATCATCAAGTAGTTCCCCGCCATGAATTATCTCCAGAACTGTACTTAGGTTTCTTCCTGGAAGGAACAGGTTGGTTCATTCCAAAATAGTTCCCTGTGGTCAATCAACCTCCATGCAGGGTGGACAAACTAATAGCCAGGTCATGGGAGCCAAGTGGTCTAACAGTGCAGTTAATACCCAGAAGGTGAGGTGTTAGCTGAAGGGACAAGGGATGACCATGTGGCAGTGGTGCTGCGTGAAGGTACACAGGGGTGGAAAGGTCGTAAAACCCTCCCAGGGTTTTATAGCACCTAAGGTGTTTCTCCTGGAAGACGCAAATTCTTCAAGGGAATGAGCTGTGTGGTCATCCCACTTGTTGGCAAAAGTGACATGGACAGACAAAGTGATTTGAGCTGCAGAGTCTTTGGTCCCTGGTCCCTGCAAGAATGACTGGCTCTTTAGGCCGAATGGGGAAGGTTGCAAAAGCCGTTTTTTGGCTGCCTGAAGAGTCACTCTTCAAGGCTTCTCCAGCTTCCTGTTACTTACAGATTAGATCACTGAGTGATGCCCCTTGCAAAATTACAGTGGGTACCACAGCAGGTGCATGTGGCTACCGCAGTTGTTTCATATCACCAAGAATAAGTTTTCAGCAGCCTCTAAGTCTTTGTTAGACAAAATAACACACCCAAAAAATGTATTGTACTAAGTGGAAGTCTTGGAATTGCAAGGCATCTGATGGAGCCATTACTCATGCATTGCTCAAAAGACTGGGAAATCCAGGCCTTAAAGTGCAAAGAGGGATGACATCACTTTATATGGTATCTCATGTCTTTAAGCTACCGATACTCCTGAATCACTGGAAGCCCAGACAACCATATTAACTAGTTCTCAGCTTATCCATGAGATCATCTAGTCTTTGTAGTGTTTTCAATTAGAAGTTTCATGATCAAGATGACTTGTTACCTGCATGTGGTAGTCCACTTGTCTTTATGGTTGTTTGGTAGTGGTTCACTGGACTATGCAACCAGGGAGCCATTGCTCTTAGGCATCTCTTCCGACTCGATTCTAGCTGATGCTATAGTGAGCAGTGGGAATCTTTCCTGGCTCATGGACTAACTATAACTTCAACCTTAGCGTACCTTGTGAAATGGAACATATGTCTATTGGCAGGGATCATCCCAGAGCAGGAAAAGCAACAATGTTTTTAGGTCTCAAGCCTAGTTTTCCTGTGTTTGTAAAATATACCATTGACTTACAGAGTTTGAATTTTTCCAAGAAGGCAAAATCAAGGGGATCCCATGAAATGGGAGATTGTTGTGTGGGCTGGTGTAGGGGTTGGTGTAATGTTCTCTTTTTTTAAAAAAAAAACCTAGTATGAAACCCAAATGAACTCCTTTAACCATTGGGACTGGGAAGTTATTTAGAATCTGAATCTGGAGGGAACTGATTATGATTCATTTTATTTGTAATAGAATCCAAAATTTGAGATGCTGACATTTCAAACAGGAAGCTCTCAAATCTGTTTACTTGTTTTAATTCAATTACTGTTTGCCTTTTTTAAAGCCCTGTGCATCAGTCTGCCTATCTCCACCTAAAGTAGCAGAACAGTGTGAGTAAGGGAACAAGGAAAATAATGAAGACAGGAAAAGTTTTCTGCTGAAGAGAAAATTATTTTTACCCTTTAAAAGGCTCTCTGACACAAGTTTTCGTCCATTGTGATCAAGTGAAATACATGTTCGTGGTCCCTTAAGACAAAGGTCTGTAATAACCAAATCTTAAATTAAATCAGTATGTCATTGGTTCCAGAATTTAAGCTAATTCAGAATGGCAGCAATATAGTTACTGCATCAGAATCACATTGTCCATAGATTGTTGGGTATTTTATTTTTTGACAAATTAAATTTTGATATCAAATGGGTCATTTAAATACAGTATATGTAATACTTATTAGATCAACTAAAGCAATAGGGAAAGGTAGTTATTTTTTTTACTGCTCTTCTTGACCTTATCTTCTGTCCTTCTCATGATGTGTCCCCTTAGTTTCTCTGACAGGCTTCAAATTCCTGTTGTTTTTGAAGAAAGATCGATTACTAGTTTTGATTGCCTTTGTTAGTCTTTTTAGAATATTTTTTTCGTCTGCCTTGCTATGTTTACGTCCTCCTATTTTCATCATTTAGACACAGCAGGGGTTTTTCAAGGATGTCTATATAAGTTATGCTTTCTTGATCAAGAAAAATGGATGATATTTCAAGTGTCTCATGCCATATGAGGTTGTAATACTTAATTTTTCATAGGCAGGGCTAATATATATTCCAGAAAGTTGATGTTGACAGCATACTAGTTAGTTTACTATCAGTCTATCTGTAACAAAGATCTTGCAACGACTGAACAGTGTGCTGTTTATTCTTCTCCATATTAGTGTTACAATGCTTATTACCTGATCTTTATTATTAGAGAAAGTGAGCAATATCAGAAAAATATTCCGTTCAACATGAAATGATACAGCATGCTCTACTAACCACACTATGAGCTGCCTGTTGCCAGCAAACATTATGAGAAATACCACCACTTGCAAACCTAAAAGCTTGCAGATGGGGATATGCCTTGGAAGAGTGGAAGGCTGTGGAGGCAAATTCATCCAAAGTATCTAAATTCTGAGACATATACAATACTATTCAGACATATGTTAGCTTCTTAAAACAAAATGTTTTGTCAGAGTGGGTTTCATAAATGTGTTGTGGAGAAGCATTTCTCAGATTACGATAGAATTTCCTGAGAAAATCACAGTCTAACAAATAGCCTGGGACTATTGATGAGGGCATTTGCGTAAGTGAAATGGAAGGTGAGGCTCTGGCTCCATATCTACCTGTTTTAAAGAAAGAAATTGGACAATAAAACAGGTATTGTAGTGTGGGGTGGATTGTTTGTAGCTCATCTCAAGTGAAGTCATGACTTAGAAAGTACTCTCAGTCCTTAAGTGTTATGCAAATATAAAGTGGAGACATAGAAGAGAAACAAGTAATTATGTATTACTCATTGTTCTGGAAAATCCAAGGCTTCACTGCTGAAAGCTGTTCATATTTCCACTGAACTTCCTGCTATTTCTCTGACACAAAGGAAAACAGGCATGACTTAGATCTGTATTGACAGAGAATTTGAGTGTCTTAACTACACTTTCAGACTATGCAGTGTTCTGCATTGCAAACAGATATTCCTTGATGTTCTTATTTTCTAATTTGTGACTGTATCTGGTGTCTAGATTCTGCACATACAGCTATACTGGGCATTTTGGGACAGAGTAGGGACATCTGAGGTGCTCTACACAAGCTCTACACAAGGGGTATCAGAGACGGGCTAGTCACAACCTCATAAAATTCTCTGTTGTGAGTGCAGTGTACATGCAAAACACTGAACTTAACTGCTCCCAGAAAGTGAGTGGGATCAGTGTTACTCAGAAGACTCTACTTTGCCCTGTCATGTATGTGTGTTCAGTGTAAAAAGAAGTAGAGGACGGGTGCATCTGACGTGATAAAATGGATTGGCAAATTCAGCTTTATTTGAAAGAAAACTGACTTGTAAAAAACGTGTTTCCAAAGCAACTGTAACAATCATCCCCTCTGACACATCCACAGAAAGAATGGAGAAAAAAAAAATGGTATGTGTATATAAAGTTTCTTCTTAAGGGAGTGCAAATGCAGTAACTTTCTGAAGTCGTGACTGAATGAGTTGAAGACATGTTGATTCTCTGCTGTCCAAAGACCATGCAACATGACTTTACTTTGAAAACTAAGTTTACGTGTGATACTTAAGTCTGTATTTACATTGTTTTGGTCTTGAAGTGCATTTGGCACTGTTCCTCATTTCATCAATTTTCTAGCCAAACTGTGATCTCCAATTACATCTTTCCTTACGCCAGTACAAAGCAGTGCCAGTCTAAAGTCAACAGATTGGTTTATATGACATCCAGTATCAAGTTATCTTCTGTTGTCTGTCTTGTAATGCCTGCTTAGTGTGACGTTCATTGTCTCCCCCATGTTAAATCTTGATCTTTTTGCTTTCAGATGATTAGTGTCCCCCTGGTCCTAGCTTCTTAATCAGACAACCCAAAATTTCTTTTTCCCCTCCTACCAGAGACAACTGGAATAATTTCCCCATTGCACTGTGGCCTTCTTAAGAATTATCCCTGGTAGTAGTGATGTGCATAAAGATCTCAGCTTACATTTTTATCACAACATTGCTGCAATACAAAGAGGTCCTCTGGGATCAATAATTTCACTGAAGTAATGAATTCAATAGCTTGTTTCCAGAGAAACATATGCTCTTTAATTGATCTGATCATAATGTCTTCTAAGATTTCAGGTTTTCAAATGCCTTATTTTTTTCTTTTTCATGTCTGTGTATCAACAAGAAAGCCCTCTTACCTTCATGCTAATGTCATGCTGCACTTAAATAAAGGATGAGCTTGTGGAGCAATTCCAGGGCCCTGGAAGTGATTGATACTTCCTTCTCCCTCCTTAGTTCTTTTTTGCCTTTTACTTAGTACCTGCTTGAAGTAAGAAATGGGGTCTGGGGCATTTCAAAGCTGCAAAGACACACAGGTCTGTGACATATTCTTAGCTGTCTTCTGCCCTCATTACAACTAACACAGCAGCTTTCTTCATAATGTGACCGCCCTGTTTGCACACCACCCACCTGCCACGCAGCATTGTCACTTTAATGTCAGGTCATTCTGGGAAGCTTTGTGCAATATTTCTCACTAGCAACTCACTGGGAATAGACAGTAGCTCCAGCAGCACCTAGGGCATTTTTCTTTGTGTCCTAACTTGGTCATCAGAAAGCTTCTGGGAAAGATGGGTAGGTAACCTGGTTAAGCATGGGTAGTTTAAAGTATTGCCTGTGTTGATGGAAAGAATAATCCCTGTACTGCTGAATCATTAGCAAGAATGTATTATATCATGAGAAGGAAAATTGATAGAATCCGTCTTTCAACAGTCGCACATCCATTTGTACCACGTCACTATAATAGTCCTCATTTCCTTCTCCTACCCCTTACCACTGAGATAACTTCAGGCTCACTCTGTATTGTCTAACACCTTTTCCAGTGTCCCTAGCCCTCTTTCACGTCCCTAATTGCTCCTAGAGTATACTCAGCTTCCTCTTCACCTGTTTGGCTGAGGAAGAGGAAGGGAAATTGCCTGTTACTTCCCCTAAGTTGCAGTTACACACATGTTGATTGGTTACCTTATTTTCTTTGTGCGTTGTTTTTTTTTTCTTTCCCTACGTAGAAGTGTGAATGCAGTTCCCTACTACTGTAGATTATTTAGTTTCCTGTGTTCAGGCTATATTACCAAAAGCGTAACTAACACGCCAAGGAAATTGATTCTTCCCATATATTCAGCAGTTGTGAGACGACAGATGAAGTTCTGTCTCCAGATTTGGCTGCCCAGTACAAGAAAGGCACTGACAGACTGGAAGGAGTCCAGTGGAAGGTCACTGAGATGGTCAGTGGCCGGAACAAACATACAGAAAGAAATTAAGAAAGTCTCATTTGTTCAGCCTGGAGAAACAGAGGCTAAGAAGGGACATAATTGCAATCTTCCACTACATAAAGGAGGACTATAGAGAAGACAGAGACAGATTCTTCTCATGGGTGCACAGTGAAAGGACAAGAACCAATGGACAGAAGTTATAGTATGGGAAATTCTGATTTAAGGAAAAAAAAATTCAAAACATGGCTGCTTAAGCATGGGAGCATATGCCCAGAGATGAGGTGGCCCCTCCATCATTGAAAATACTCAAAACATGACTGGAAAAGCTTTGAAGCTAACCATGCTTAAAAGGAGAGATTGGACCACCTAATGTCAGGAGGTCCATTTGTATCTAAACTATTTTATGATTCTGTATCTTGATTATTCTGAAGCTTCTTCTCACTCAGATTTACTTAAAATTCTCCAGCAATCTTACAAGTTATTTGATAAGGGGAGCAGGGATGGGGGGAGAAAGCAGACTGACAGACAGATGAACCAATGATAGTAATGCTGTATGATTCCTTTCCCTATAGATATACTTGTCCTGACCGCTGCCAAAAATGGTAGACAGGTAGCCAACACCATTTCTTGCCGAATGTTACTGTGTGCAATAGGAAATCCAGAGTACAATTAGGAGTTTCATTCTGTGCCATACTGAATGCAGATGTAGTCTAACGCTGTACTATTACTGCCACAGCCCCTGTGCAGATATACAATAGCACTGTGTTATGATTACTTCTGGTTTGTGAGATGTATCTATGGGACACATTCACAGAACAAGGAAATACTTAAGCAGTGGCAAATACTAAGAGGCTGAAACATTAAGGAACCTTCAGCCAATGACACAATAATCAGAGAGGTAAGCTTCAATAAAACATTTGAATGGGCAGGAACCGGTTTGGCTTGCAATACCTCACAAAGCTATGTGAAATATGAGAGCTTTCCTAAGGTATTGTTTGAGAGTTCAAGGAGTGTGAGAACAGACAGGAGAGAGGAAGATGAACCTATGCAAATTTTATGTAGATATCTTTTGTTAGAATATGATTGAAGCCATGGAGGAGGAGCACCTTCTCAGGCCAGTTTAAAAGCCAGGAGAGTAAGCTGTCCACTTGAGATCAGTCTCTCTTTTACCTCTTCACGGACAGAGATGTTGTCAAGGATTCTTCTAAGTATTCTGACCTTGAACTGGATTGCCACAGCGTCTTCTGAACTGTAAGAGATCATACATTCTATGGTTTTATGACAAAATATTTTATTATATTTCCCACCAGTTAATTTCTTCTGGGACATTGCTGCATAATAAACTGAATATTTGAGACCTAGGTTCTGAAATGTGTCTGAAATGGAAGTAGATGACATTGAAGGATGATTTGAAATGGTGCTCTCCATCATAAAACTGCTATGAAATGCCATTTGAATGATAGAAACCTACAAGTGAATTAGATGAATTCTGAAGGGCCTGGGTAAAGTCGGGAGGAGATTCAAGACTAGACTAACAAGTAATACTAATTATCAGGACTGATATACATCAGCAGTACAGAGAGAGCGTGGTGTATGAGGAGGTGTTGCAGGCCAGGTAATGGCTGGTACTAGGGACTATGCTGAATGGCAATCCTAGTATTCTTATTTGTATTTGTACTTGTATTTGTATTTGTATGCGTATTCGTATTCATATTCATACTCGTATTCATATTGGAATGGTACTTGCTGTGCTGTCATGACTTACAGAGCACTGACAATGTGCATGGATTTATCCAAACAGAAGATTTCAGCCACCATTTTCAAAAATACACCAACATTAGAGATATAATGGTCTTCTCAGAAGTTCTGAAGGAAAACACTGTGAAAGTCAGAGGGTTTAGATTTCTCAGATACAGAGTTGGTTTTAGTAATTTTACTTTTGCTCTTTGACTATTGTGCAGTCTGAACTGGACAAGTGAAAATGATAAAAGAAAAGACAATAGGAGCAAGTGAAAAAGCAAGAGAAAAAACCGGAAAGGATCAGATTACCAAAAAAATATTGTGCCATTCATGTTGTACTGCAGAACGAACTCATCAATTCTGTCATACATTATTTGAAAAGACCAGTTTGGGTAGCAGGGAATGAGAGGCCAGAAACAGAACCTTAGCCAAATATAGCAAATCTGAAGGAATGTTTTTCAGAGGAAGGATCTGGGAAAGGAAGGCCTGCCTTCATTATAGACAGTAGTACAATTAAAAAAATCCAGTGGCAGGAAGAAGCAAATGAAGCAATGCAGGGAGGGCATGGGAACAGAACAGGGCACGCAGGTTAGATTGAGGGTTCCCTGGAATATTCTGCAAAATGGAAAATCAGGATGATTTCTTGTGCATCATGCTGATTGACTTATGATATGTGAGTTCTTATCTGGAGGGAGAGATATCCAGAAAAAAAAGAAATTAAAAATTTGTTGCAAGTTAACTAGTATTTTTGTCATTGATGTCAAAAAGAAGCTAAATATCACTCCTCCTTATGGGAGGTTCTACAGGTTTAAGTATACATATAGGTCATGGGAGGATAAATGCAGCTATGTTTGTCAGCTTTTTAAACAGTCTAGTAATTGAAGCTGTGTAAATACCTGGAATAGGAAGACGCAGTATCATGCTGCGTAAGAGACTGCACAGAATGATGTCAGTCTTTTGTCTCAGAAAGAACTGTGAGGGACAAAAAATTGTCATCTGTATGTTCTTAGTATTTTAATCAAAATTCATTAAAAGAAATGGAAATCCTGCCACTGGTTTGGGCAAGCTTTGGACTGTGTCTTCCTTCACACATAGGGCATTTCTGTGGTGTTTTCCTCTCCTGTTTGCTCTGACTTTCCTTCATGACTGAACTGTCTGATCTGGTCTTGCTTTCCTACAGTCAGTATGTGCTGCTGGTCCCAGCGGTAGTGCGGAGTGACTCTCCGCAGACTGCTTGTGTGCAGTTCCACAGCCTCAGTGAGCCTCTGTCCCTGAGCATCGTCCTGGAATATGGCAGTATCCGGCAGACTCTCTTTGAGGAATCCGTGACAAAGAATGATTTCTTCAAGTGCTGCAAGTTTAAGGTATTTTCTCTTTTGAGACTACTTAAGAAGGTGTAGAAGCTTCTGAGTGCAACTCCCCTTGTCAGTGAGGGCAAGAACATGAAGAGTGTGGGCAGGGAATAGGATGATAAAAGATAAACTGCTGGAAAGTCTGACAATACAGACAGGAAAAAGAAAGACATGGGTTGTAGAATCTGGAGAAAGACTTTCCATTTCCATTCAAGGAGTGAATAGAAAAAAGCTTCTGATTGCCATCACAGGTGCATGCGCCCTATGGGACGGTCATAATTGTCAAGCTGGAGAACCCGGCTGGGACGTGCTCATTCCCTTTCTTGTGACTCTGCAAGATCTGGACAGATATGACAAAAAAGTCCCAAGATTAGGTATTCCAGAATGCAGCAGAAGAAAACACCTCATAATTGAGCTATATGGCTGGTGCAATCTGCATACAGGCAGGTAGCTACGTGAGATGAGAAAATGCATAGGACAGGGCATAGTTTAAAACCTTAGTACCTGGTAACAGATTATGGGACTTCCACAACAGATATTCCCAGAGACTAACTCACTGGCAATGATGGGGCATCTCATGACTTTGCACAAACTATTTATGACTCATTTAACAGTCAGTATCTTACTCAAGAACCCTGGGCATATAGAGACTTCAACATATCTCATTTACCACTTTTCCTCTGGGATTTTGTTTCTCTCCAGGTTCCTCCTGCTGCTTCTGACCCCCTGGCATTCATTTCCTTCTCTGCCAAAGGAACCACAGTCAACTTAGCTGAGAAAAGATCAGTGGCGATTGAGAATGTGGATAATATTGTCTTCATCCAGACGGACAAACCCATCTACAAACCAGGGCAAAAAGGTGCTGAGGAGTTTGAGTCAGCTAGTGAACTTGGAAACTGAATGCAAGGGTGACAAGAATGACAAGGACTTCCTCTTGTGGAGGAAAAGGCCATCAACTGCGATGGCCATAAGCAAATCCTTCAGATAGTGTGTAATTGTTATCTGAGTTTGGGCTCATCAAAAGTCAGAGAAAAATAGAACCAATTCACAAAATTGCAACAAATGAGTAGAGTTCATGTGTTTTTACTGAGTTGATTGCATTTACAAGATCTTGAGTTCTGCCAGGTTTACTGAAGTCAAAGTCATAAATTGTCCTTAAAAATACAGAAAATAAAAGGTTAAGCTTGGAATTAATAAAATTCATATAAAAATAAAGTAAGCATGTAATCTCCTGTCAGCAGCTGTTTCTACTTAACTGCTAATCTAATTCAGAGTGCTGATTCCATCAAAATATTTAAATGACAGTACTAGCTGTGGTATAGTTAGTTATCTCTTTAGCATAATTATACTTCAGTGCTGCACAGAGTTTACACTTAGAATAAAGACAAATTCTTCCTTCTCTTCTATTTTTTCATTGCATTGGTTTGTATAAACAGTTTTTGAGGAAACTGTCCAAAGAACCGAGTCCCTCAAGAAGAAATGAAGGTGGTACAGAATATGTCTATTTACGTTAGAGGTTACTTTAGTCCCAGGGGGTCACAATTGAAGATATTTCAGCTGACAAGTTTATTTTGGTTTTCTTTTTCACCGGCTAAGATAATTAAATCCTTTCTAGTTCTCCAGGGACTCTTTAGTTCTCCCTAAAAGCCTGAGCAAACTTTTTATCAGTTGTATCTTGAAAGTGACTTACCAGTGCTAAAGTGAACGATCCTTTTTTTGTCCTACATCTTTTACAGTGATGTTTCGTGTGGTCACTTTGAACAGCCAGTTCAGACCTGTTCAGGAGACAGTAAGTATGAGTGATAGTCAAGATTTTTCAAGCACCCTTTTATGGTACCTATTTGCTGAGGCTCTTTCACTTAGAAATTTAATAAAAAGGGTCTGAGACAGGCCTCCTGGTGTTTTTGAAGAACTGCTGTAACTTCTTATCTTCACACTCCATCCCTTCCCTGCCTTTATAGAGGGCAAAGGGTCTGAAAGCACTCCTGGAAATCACTCCAAGGAAATCCTCAGTGCTCAGGTTTTGTAGTCACTTCACTTGCCTCAGATATGTATAAAGAGACTGGATGTTTTTTGTAGAAAAGATAAATTCACCAACAGCTATCCCCTTAAAATTATCCTTTTAATTACAGACATAAGTTTCAAGCTGTTTCCTTGATGCAGTCTTCTGTATCCAAAGAAAGCTGTTCTCAGCCTTCTCTATGTTCTAGTATTTTTCAAGCTCCACAGTTAATTTCTTGATGTTTTGATCATTTTTTTATTTATCTTTTTTCTCTTCTTTTCCTTTTCCAGTATCCCCGAATCATCATTGAGGTAAGAGATGCAACACGTCATTAAAGCACAAGTTACTTTGGAAAGGCTATGTATGCTTCATCATTCCCCATAGTCTCGATAACTGAGGGAGACTCAACCTAGACACGCTGTCAAAGCCAATGGACTTGAGGTTGAGCAGTGGAGGTGCCCATTATCAAACACTAGAGGAGAAGAAACAAGCAGAACTGGAGATGTTAGTCAGAGATGACATGGGGTTGTTGCTGTGTCTTTTCTTAGGATTCAAACAAGAGTGTTCAGTGTAGTCTTACTTTGGTCGGACTATGGTAAATGGGCTGGTGAAATAGCCTCATTCTCATGCAGGCATAAGAACAGTAACTTTCTGAAATGTCATGGTCTGCTAGGGGAGAGGCTAACAATGAATCAGTCTCCTACCGCTTTTCAGATCACTAGATCTCAAAACACCTTCTAAGGGAGGCAAGCATAATATTCCTGTTTTACAGAAGGAGGAGTTGAGTCAGAAAGGTTTATGCAAGAAGACCATAACCTACCGATAAGCAAATTGAGTTCCAATCATATACTATTCCTGGATGATCTGAGCTCATCTGGCAGAGTGCCTAATTTCCAGTTAAACATGAACTTAGGCTTGTTTAATGCACAAACACATCTGGAAAATTAATCCAAAATCAGAGTACTTGTCATCAGCCCAAATGTACATTCACACTGTGCTACACTTAGTCAGTATGCCACGATACAAAATTTAAAAGAAGGCAAGGAGACAAGAAACAGCATGATAAGAGTTTTAGTACATCTTTTTCTCCCACTCTGCAGGATCCAGAGCAAAACAAGATCTTCCAGTGGCTGGATGTGGTGTCTAAGCATGGAATTGTCCAGCTTTCCTTTCCGCTAATCCCGGAGCCTATTCTGGGGTCCTACCACATCACTGTGGAGAAGAAGTCAGGTGAAAAAGAGTACCAGTTCTTCACAGTGGAGGAATATGGTAAGCAAAGGCTGTGAATTGCCTTGCACCAGCAATGAGGCTGGCTCTGCGCAAGTCACATAGGAGCTGCTAGTGCAGAGTTCAAGTGCTTTGAATTCTCCACTTCATGTCTGAGAAAGAAAGACATGGAGAGAGCTGGGTGGAGAAAGTGAAGGCAAGAAGGGAAAAAATAAATGCTGAGAAAGGCAGCGTTTTCATTAATTAAATTAGGAGTATAATTCTTTTCTGAGCTTGGCACAAAATCACTGTGATTTTGGGATCCACATCCTATCACTCAGGCCTTACACTCTCCATCTGTTCAGAGGCAAAATAAATGAGTCAGGTCTGTCCTGTTTTGTGGAGGTCATCACTGTATGAAGAGCACTAGGCTAAAATATGCAGAAGAAATCTGAAGATATTATCTTCAGACATTAATTAACAGGTATCAGATTGTTACCGGGAGAGGCTGGATAGTCAGTGGAAGCACAGGTTGGAAAACAACGGGTAATGGAGATGCCAAAGCCCTCATAGTGATCTGCTTGCTCTCTGGAATAGACCATTTCAAGGGAATTGCTAAATTTGTTTTGATTTACAAGTTTTCTCATTTTTTAGTGTCAGGTTTTCCTTAGTAGTTCCCAGAGAAGGCTTGGACAACTGCCAGTTGCCTGAGTTCTTTGTAAGGGCAATATAAAGGACCTTTCCTGCTTACCCTCCAGAGGTCTTTCATACCTTGCAGTCTCCTGTGCACAGGTGCATGAGAAAAAGACCTTTTTCCAGCTATGTTGTCATTATTGCTGGTGACCTGGGCCAAAAGATAAGTTGAAAAGAGGGACTGACAGTGAACTGTTTGATTTTACTATTTCACTTAATCATTGCTTTTATCCTTCAATGGGGCTGGTTTGCATAACTTCTGTTCTTCAGGGCTTAACTACTTTGAGCATCAGCATCACTCCCACTTTTCTCTTGAAGGAAATGTACAGCCAATTAAAGTGATTTATCACAGTTCTTACTGTGGCTATTATAATTATTAGTATGATTATTGTTGAATTTTAAAGAAGTTATTCATCTTACCACTAAGAGTTATTTTTTCTCTGATAATATCCTATAGACAGCTCCTAGGTAGACTTCTTTGAACCCTCTCCCTTGTTGAAAATGCCTTTGCCAACTGTTTTATTGCTATCTTACACACATATACACCTGCCTGTGGCATGCAACTGCTCATCAGTCATATTCACATTGCATTCCTAGTGCTGCCAAAATTTGAAGTGACAATCAGTGTGCCAAGGAGGATCTCTTTCTTTGATGAAGAAGTCAGGGTGAACGTTTGTGCTTCGTAAGTATCGTAAGTGCTCGTAAGTATTCGTAAGTGCATCGTAAGCTGAGAACACATTTGTGCACAAGAAACACAGGATGGAGGATGGTGTGCCACACTGGGAAGCAGGGACCCTGCTGCTGATTCAGAGTATGGGTTAGACCAATTCCTTTAGCAATGAGACTTCTGTGACATGAAATATGATAACTCTTCTCCCGCTACATAGCAGAATTAGAACTGGGAGAGTCTAGACCTACTTTCTAGCTGTTATTTTTATTATTACAGAAAAGGAGAGAAATAGTACAGAAGGAGACTATATCATTAAGATTCCTGGCTGTGACACTGCCGAAGGGCAAGGTGGCATGGGCCAAAGGGGTGAATATGAATAGGGTTCTTTCTGCGATACACCTTGCTTTGCATAAGGCACTAACGAGAAAAAGCAAGCAGCAGAAAATTATATCCTAACCCTGAGGCCATCACCACTTACCAGCTTCAGACCTTGAAGAATGACTACACCATGACAACGGTAAAGCACGCTTTTTTAACAAGATGCCAGAAACAGCCTAAAAATAGTTGAAGGGAATTCTGCTAGGGCTAACTGGTCTGAATTCCCAGCTGCTCTTCTGCCTGTGCTCTGGGCAGTCCTGAGGGATTTAAAGTCTGCATTGCTCTGCAGTCTTTGCAGGTTTCATGTTAAGTCCACATGGTCGGGTTCTTGTGTCTCTTCCTCTCCTAGGTACACTTATGGCCAACCAGTGCAAGGGAATGCCCAAATCAACGTGTGTCAGCAGCGCTTTTACAGTCCACGATGTGAGCAAAAGAGGAAAGAAACCTGCAAATCTGTCACTGGACTGGTATGATACATAGCAAGGTCTTTCTTCCCTGTCAACTTTACTACCCAACATGTAGCACAGTGTTTGGTGGCCTCATTCATTTCCTGGGTAACACCAGAGAGACAATCACAGGCATGTTTTTTCTCACTATCTCACAGACAACAGTGAAAGACCATGAAGGTATTTGTTACCAATGACCTTATGAGGAGACTTTGGGTTTTCCCTCAGAAAGTGTCAGTAGGAGGGAGGGAAACTTATGAAACTATAAATTTGTGATCATTCCTAAAGCACTGGAGCTTTGTTCTTACTAAGTGTAATCAGCAGATCTGTACTGGGAGTCTTTGAGGACACTTAATGTTAAGCTAATGATTAGTTTAAATTAATGTTAAGCTTAATGTTAACTTAATGTTAAGCTAATAATTAATTTCTCCATAGATCAGACTCAAAGTGCTCTGATGATAGAGTTAGGGCATCATACAAGATGGGTCTGAGAAGGGACATGAGCATAGAGAGAACTAGCAGGAATGAGGAGCAAAGTTTCCAGGTGCAAGTGTAGATAATATTGAAAGAACGAGCTGTGAAGGAAGCCATGGAGTGAGAAGTGTAAGGTAGGAGGGGGGTGAGTAGAAAGTAGGAGCCAAAGATGTGAGCAGAGGCACGAAGCTCTTCAGAGACCCACTAATACGGATTCAGGAGCAATTTTCCAAACCTTGAGAAAAATGAGTTTTCCCCTTTGTGCTCCTTTTTCAGCTGGGGAAGGATGGCTGCCTCAACACTGTCATCTCCATCAAAACATTCCAGCTCTACCGCAGCTATGCCAGGATGTATACCAGCCTCAACGTAGAAAGCATTGTCACTGAAAATGGGACAGGTAATACCACGTGGAAGTTGGGGTAGCTGATTAAAGCTAATAGGTGGTACTTTCTGAGAGGAATCTCCTGGATCCTGCCTATGCAGCAAACAACTAACAATCACCATTTTCTTCACGTAGCTCTCCCTCCAGAGCATCACTATCCCTATAGTTTTTCAAAAGAAACATGAGGGCAGAGCAGCAGATGTCATCTACCTTGACTTCAGCAAGGCTTTTGACACTGTCTTTCATCACATCCTCCTTAGGAAACTGAGGAATTGTGGACTAGACGAGGGGACAGTGAGGTGGATTGAGAGCTGTCTGTGTGACAGGACTCAAAGGGTTGTGATTAATGGAGCAGGGTCGAGTTGGAGGCCTGTAACCAGTGGTGTCCCCCAGGGGTCAATACTTGAACCAGTATTGTTTAACGCATTCATCAAGGACCTGGACAAGGGGACCGAGTGTATCCTCAGCAAGTTCGCTGATGATACCAAACTGGGTGGGGTGGCTGACACCCCAGAGGGCCATGCTGCCATCCAGCATGACCTAGACAGGCTGGAGAGCTGGGCAGAGAAGAACCTAATGAGGTTCAACAAGGACAAGTGTAGGGTCCTGCACCTGGGGAGGAAGAATGTCAGGCACCAGTATAGGTTAGGGGTGGATCTGCTGGAAAGCAGCTCTGAAGAAAAGGATCTGGGGGTCTTGGTAGACAGTAAATCATCCATGAGCAAGCAATGTGCTCTTGTCGCCAAAGGCGGCCAGCGGAATTCTGGGCTGCATAGGGAAGAGTGTGGCCAGCAGGTCAAGGGAGGTCATTCTGCCCCTCTACTCTGCACTGGTGGGGCCACAACTGGAATACTGTGTCCAGTTCTGGGCTCCCCAGTTCAAGAGAGACAGGGAACTACTGGAGAGAGTCCAGCGTAGGGCAACAAAGATGATTGAGGGATTGGAGCTTCTGCCTTATGAGGAAAGGCTGAGAGAGCTGTGACTCTTTTAGCCTGGAGAAGAGAAGGCTGAGGGGAGACCTTATTAATGTTTACAAGTATCTAAAGGGAGGATGGAGCCAGACTCTTTTCAGTGGTTCCCAGTAACAGGACAAGGGGTAACGGGCACAAGCTGGAACATAGGAAGTTCCGATCAAATATGAGAAAAAACTTCTTTACGGTGAGGGTGACAGAGCACTGGAACAGGCTGCCTGGGGAGGTTGTGGAGTCCCCTTCTCTGGAGACTTTCAAGACCTGCCTGCACGCAGTCCTGAGTAATGTGCTCTAGGCAATCCTCCTTTAGCAGGGGAGTCGGACTAGATGATCTCTAGAGGTCCCTTCCAACTCTGAAAATTCCGTGATTCCGTGATTTTTCTGCCCATATCTGATTTCTGTTTCCTCTCCTTTATACTGTGTGTGTCTTGCAGGTATCCAAATGAAAGACTATGACTATGTTGCAGTCAACCAAGAAAATGACAGAGTGATATTCAAGAATATGGACGCCTATTACAAAAGGGGAATTCCTTACTATGGTGAGGTGGGTATCTGAGACGATACATTTAGAACAAAACTTCCTGAGGTCCAGCATGATCATCTCTGCGTCACCCCATTTATGGCTGTCCCCTAACCCTGTGCTGACAACTTCCCATGATAATGCTGCATAACAGCATATTTCTCTCATTACATTAGATGCTCCTAGAGAAAATAAGAAAATTATATCATTCCTGGAATGTTAGAGTGTTTCTGCAGCTATAGTTAGGGAATGCCTGAAAGATGGGTAAGTGAAAGGTCATATAAGTGGGGAAGAAGAGCCTGCAGGAAACTACTTCAGCAACAGCTGTACTTAAATGGAAGGTAGAATTCACCCTGCATTGCATCACACACTCCCAGGGATGTTTGCTTAAAGCAGTATAGGTGTTGGAGTACATTCTGGCTTCTTAGCAACCTGCACATGCAGGATAAACCCAGGGACAGAAGGGAGGGTGAGCTTTATAGAATCATTGTGATATGCAATGGAGACAGAGGGTATGGACAGATGCCTAGAAGCTGAGAGGTGCTACTGAGCTCCACGGGTTACCTGTGGCCATGAAGTCATCCGATTGCTGTAGGTTTGTTAATCAGTGTTCTCCAAAGAGTATGAGCTCTGGAGTCCCTCTGTTTCTATTTCTTTATGAAGGGAGAGCATGAGACCATCACCTTTCACTCAGTAGTCTTTAACTTATGTAATGGCCCACTGAACTAACGGTCACTGAAGAGGACCAGAGAACTTATCATTAAAAGAATCTTTTATATGACATCATGTATGTAAACAATTCCTTCTGCCTCTGTGACGTATAGTTTGTCCTTGCACTGATAGGAATTGCCTGCCTTTGCCTGTCACAGAACCGCTCCTTCAAAATATTGAGGCATGTTTGCCTCTTAAATACATTTCATTCTTGATTTCTACTCCCTGCAATTGTCCTCACTGCTTAAGTGAGCGTCCTCTGGTGCGCAGAGCATTTCCCGTTCTTTTTGTTTGGTGGTTTTTTTTATTGAATCCCTTGGGTATTCTTTGTGTTCAGATCTCTGTGACAGATGTGGATGGCAAGCCCGTTGCCAATAGGACTCTTCTGCTGGATCTCAATGAAAAATATCTGGCCAACTATACCACTGACAAGAATGGCATTGCTGCTGTTTCCATCGACACGTCCAACTTCTTTGAGCCCAATTTTAAGTTGAGAGTAAGTACATACAGACTTCAGTCTAATTCCTGAAAAAAATGCTTGATTGGAGAGAGGGACTAGAATCAATTCGTGGGTGCTGGCAGGATTGTTTCAGATGAGGAAAGTAGGCAGTCAGTCCACCAAAACCTACAACATGTGTGCAACTGATATGAGAAAACACCAGTGCCTGAGAAGTGGCATACTGCAGCCCAGGGTTGTTTTGGCGGCAGTGATCTTCAGCACCTCCCTGCTTTTCCCTCCACTCAGCAGCCCTTTCTGCCGCCGTCTTATTTCTCTTTATTCTGTGCACTAGAGGACCTTCCTCACCGGTGGCCCTGTTTTCTGCACCCAGCCTAGATGCACGCCAGCCTCTTTCCCTGCTGATGCCTGCTTCCCTGCATTTCTGCTCTCAGAGACTCATGCCTGTTACCATTCCATAGTCTTTCCATGTTGTCACGCCTTTTTTCTGGTGTGATGGGAAGAGCTGACAAAAAGAAGGCTGTTTGAGAACAATGCCATTCTAACTCACAATAAGTCCTATCAGTTTACACAACCTGTCCCAAGCCTACAAGAATCTAATATAACCTCCCTACTACAATATGCCATAGGTGTCTGGATACGTTAAGGTATCCAGAAGGCCACCTGCTCTGGAGTGGTGAATCACAAATTTTTCACACAGCTCGTGCTCTTGGCTTAAACAATCCCACAAAATCAGCTTCCTAATGGAATTTTTTAGAGGGAAGATGTCTTTGCCTCTCAACTGCCTGACTCTTTTTTATTTTCCACTTTGTTGATTCCCCATGTATGACACTTATGCTTCATAGGTCAGGCAGGCACCAGATGACTGTGCAGACTTCTTCATCTGGAGAAATGATAATGAACCTCAAGCCTTATTCATTGTCCGGCGTTTCTACTCACGAACCAACAGCTTTGTGAAAATCGAGCCAGTGAACGAGAAGCTCAGCTGTGGCCAGCAGCAAACAATCAATGTTCACTATGTATTGAACAGTCAGGGCTACAGGAATGCCAGACACACAAATTTCTACTATGTGGTAAGTGCTACCTTGACTCTCAAAACACCTCTTTTCTTTAACCTTCTCTTGAACCCCACATAAGGCAGAAATCTCCAGACTAGACAGTGGCTACAGATCACAGCTTGACTTGATAGCCTTTGAAGTCTCTCAGAACACTACTCAAAATCAATGAGACGGTGCTTTTGATCCTGTCTCATGAGTTTTTTCTATGCCCAGGTGATGACAAAAGGGAAAATCATTCTCAGCGGCCAGAAGCAAGTCAGCATCTCTGGTGGTAAGTTACAGACCATATTACTCCTGATACTTCAGAGCATTGTTCTGAGCACCAGAGCGTTAGTAAGTTTTGTAGGAAGGAATGAAAGCAGAGAACTGTGGCTAAATCAGGTACTAGTTCTTAAACAACATGACTTGTCACCACTCACAGTATCACTTGCTTTTGCTGCAGCATCTAGCCAGTCCCTCATATCATAATCAAATTTATCTTGTTAGTTGAAAGAGGAAAATGTTGTTGTGACCAAACACAACACAAGGAATGTAACCTTCTTTTGATCTATTTCTTGCCAAGGAGTATTTACATTTTCAGTTATTCATCTCCTTAGCGCAGGAGATTGCCCTGTCTCCTCTGGTGTAGGAGATTCTAGGTTTGAGACCCAAATGCAATGCTGTGCTCTTCTCATAGCAGTTATGCACAGATTTCCCGGTCCAACTTTACTCAGCTCAGACCCCTCTCTGCAAAGCATCCTGCTCTCAGCATCCTCCAGTTTGTATCTGTTGTCTTACTGATGGCAGCTGTTCCTCAGCCTCTGAGCCATGAATCTTCCAGTATTCAACTTCCCTGGTTTTTAAAGGTGCTAGTAGGTTATGGATAGATATGTGGTACTTCCACCAAAGCTGAGGTTTGTCTAATCTCTTTTTTTGACTTCTCCGCCCCTGTTCCATATTCCTTCCACAGCTCCCAGAGCTATATTCTCCATCACCCTGACTGTCACTGAGAAGCTTGGCCCCAGTGCCAGACTGTTGCTGTACACTGTGCATCCTCATGGGGAGATAGTGGCTGACAGCTCTTGGATACGCACCGATGTATGCTTCAAAAACAAGGTGAAAACTTATTCTTTCTTATTAAGGGCTGTATCAGCTGGCTCTTTGCTGAGAGAACAGTTAGGGAATGACTTCATCAAGAGCCCTGCACTCGGGGTGGCCTTTAGGAAAGGAAAAGGTACAGATGTGTCTGGGAGCACGAGTAGCTGTCCCTGGAATTGACACGTATTCTCAGATTCAGACTAAATTCTCAACGGAGTGGGGAGAGGGAGGTGACTAGGGCATTATAGAGGTTGTGAATTTTTACAGAACGGGGATTCAGAAGGGCCCTCTAGTGGTAAGAGCTCTGCCCCACAGAGAATAGAGTGAGCGCTGGTGAAAGGTGAGATTTAGATCTGTGTGCCAAGCTGATTCTCCTAATTTCTGTGTGGTTGTCTTGGATTTGTTCATTTCCAGCTCCAGCTCGAGTTTTCTGAGAAGCAAGGTCTCCCGGGTTCTAAAGTCAGCCTCCATCTTGAAGCTGCTGCCAACTCCTACTGTGCCTTGCGAGCTGTAGATCAGAGTGTTCTTCTTCTTCAGCCTGAGCGAGAGTTATCTGCTGAGAGCGTAAGCCACATCCCCAGTCCTGTGTTCTTTTGACCTAGGGACATCCATAATGACATTCCCATTCCAATTCCCACTGGTAATCTCTTTGCTGCTGGCTGTGTTTTTATCTTTCCCTTGGAAACAGCCGTCTCAGTGATTAAAGAAAGGTCTATGTCAGTTTTACACTTCAAAGACATAAACTGATACTGATTTACTGAGTACTGAGACTGATACTGATTTACTTTTGGAAACCATGGCAGTGTAAGACATATCCCAAGAATATGCCTAATGAAAATCCTTGAAAGCATAGTTCCTCCCAGGGAAGCGATTATGTCAAAATTGCATTTTATGACTCAAATAGGCCTTAGGCCCAGAACAAAAGCTGTAGATGTCAACTAGTACCTTGACAGACTCCAGTCTCCTCTTTACATAACTCAAGAGTAGATGTCTGTGCTTTTGCTCAAATTCACCTCACAAAGCCATTGCAGCTCAGAAGGAGGAGGGCAGAGTCCAACCTGCCCTCCAGACAGATTGCTTATTGACCTCTAGGTCAATAGAGGTTGCTTATTGCTTATTGCTTTTTGACCTCTAGGTAGGCATCAGTAGCCAAACCCATTGCAGTCTATAGGACTTCCCAGGGGCTACCATAAGCTTGGAATATATGCGATTTTGCACCTGTCTGGGGCCTTTCTTGTGTTTACACTAGTTCTCACCTTCCAGGTGTACTACCAACTTCATGTGAGCGATTTGTATGGCTATTACTACAATGGGCTCAACCTGGAAGAATACAAGTCAGAGAGGTGTATCCCAGTTAAAACTACCTTTTTTGATGGCTTGTACTATGAACCTGTGAATGTCAGTCGTGATGGCGATGTCTACAGGGTTTTCAGGGTATGTGCTCTTTGTGGTTCTTTCAGTGGGAGGTATTCCAGAAGAATTCATGCATGTTCAACTTTCTTGGGTGGTGGTTCTTACTGCTAAGAGAAGGCAGCTGATGCCTGGAACTGACTAAAGTCTCCGATCACCCAGTTTCTGCCCTCTTATCCCCATCTCTTACTCAGAAAGACTGAAAATCCCTACTAGATATATTCACTGGGATCCTGCCCGTGCTTCAGTAGACATTTCTGAAGCAGGACCATGGCCTTGGCTCATGACCTCAGGCATTCCTAGTAGAGATCTGAATCCGTGATGCAGGCCACTTGGTTCCTGATACACTTGCCTCCACTCACCGCTGATCCCATGGCCTAAGACCTAAGATAAGCCCCATCATTACTGCTTTTCACAGACCACCAGGTGTCATGGCTCTATGAGAAAGACATACAGGTTGGAGAGGAAGAGTTGTGACATGCACGGTTGAAAGGACGGGATGAGAGGAGGAAGGAGAGAGATAAGGTGGGAAAAGTGGGCTAGTGCATGCCCTGAGTGACGTGATTGATTCTTTCACATTCAGGATATGGGCCTGAAGGTTTTCACCAACTCTGTGCTACGGAAGCCAGTTCTGTGCAATGAAGACAGATCACATATGGAAGATTACCCTGGCTATTTTGAGCATGATGTCGCCCATAGCGTTGGCTATAGTCCAGGTGAAAGAAGGTTCATACTTTGTGTCCAGTCCCAGTCTACCTGTTCTTCAAAACTCTTGCCTGTATAAAATAACAGCCAGCATGTTGCGAGTTTTTTAGGGAATAGGACTATGTGTCCCAGTTTGCCTCAAGTAATCTCTTTCTAACAGTCTTTGCACTAGAGTCAATTATCTCTCACTTAGGTACAGGGTGGATATAGAAAAGACAGGGAATACTGGGATGCTACTTCTTTCGTAAACTGACATGAGTTTTTCAGGGTTTTTCGGGTCAGAACCTTTCAATAAATCACAATTCAATTAAATATTTAAAAGTAAATGCCAATGCAGAAAAATAGCGCCAATTCCCAATGTCAAGAGTTCACACAACAATTAGCATACTTAGCACATAGTCTCCAAAGCCTTTATAGATCAGCAAGAGTTATGATTACCTTTGTCCAAGTCAGATTGCTCAGTGAAAGAGCAAAAATAGCAGTCACAGGTTGCTACAAGGGAAATTTCAATTCAACACTAGGAAAAAGTTCTTTCCCATGAGAGTTGTGCTACACTAGGAGAGGTTTTATAGGAGGTTTCAGAATCTCCATCGATGCAGGTTTTCAAAACTGAGATGGACAAGACCCATGAGGAACATGATCTGACTTTGAAGTTAGTCCTACTCAAGGAGATTGGACTAGAGAACTCCAGAGGTTCCTCCCAACCTAGATTTTTTCAATGATTCTGTGATTCTAAGTCCAGCAAAACAAGTAAGTATTGTTATTTCCATGATACAGTTAGGAAATCTGAGGTACCTCCATGCTAAATGAGTTGTTGGACATCACAAAAGAGTGCATGGCAAAACTGGAAAGAGGACCTTGGTTCCTAATATCAAGCCTGTAGTTTGACTATATGAACAAAAGTAGTCTTCCAATGGACTGGATATTTAGCTACAGTTTTAACTACTGAACAGGGTGAAAACAATTGAGTTCCCAGGAAGGTCTGTAAAGCATTGCAGGCTTTGGTGACAACACTGGCTACTGTTGCCCGTTTGCAAATCAAAGAGAGCAAGTGACAGAGGACAGGGAACATGCCTTTCTAACTGGATGATGATACTTTTCAATATGAAATGAAGTGTCTTGTGAAATAGCTAAATTTTCTAGTATTTTCCCATGGGAAATTATTTCTTCCCATACACTATGTCTGTTAGAATTTTCCTTTTTTAGGGGAAAAATAATGGAAAAATGCTCAAACAGAATACTTAGTGTTCATTTATGGTGTTGAGCGTGCCTGACAGCAGTTCAGATTCTTCTGGCCTGACCTCTCTAATATTGTACTTTACCCATACACAATCTTCTAGATGAGTCGAGGATTACTGGTGGGGGACCTATTAACACTGTTCGGAAATTCTTCCCTGAGACCTGGATTTGGGATCTCGTTCATACCGAGTGAGTATTTTCACTTCTTACCCCTCATGTGGATTTTTGAGTTGATATGTGTTGCTGCAATGAATTCTGGGAGGAAGCCAAGGAGCATACCTATGCTTTGTAGATGCAAGTCTCCTTTTCCCATCTTTCTCAGTGACCACTGAGCTCCCACATTGTTAAACCTACTTGAACTGTGAATGACAGCTGGTCTGTGCTCTGCCCCCCATCCTTCTGATGGGGAGAAAGAATAAGGGCTAAAAGTAAAAGAAAAGCATTTGTTTAAGAGACAGTAGGAGCAGAACTTGTTATTTTTCATCAAATTTTTAATTCAGCAGCAGAAAACTGAAGTAATTTTGTTTTTCTTTCCAGGCTATCAAAGCATCTGCAATGAGAATATCTCCATCTTAACTATGCACCTAGGGGTGTTCTAGAACATTAATCCAAATTTATTGGTTCTAAACTGTGTGTTTGGGCATTATGGTATTTAAACAAATGGTATTTCTAAATTTAAAAAGCTGATTATTCTTTCAAATGTTTTTTAATATGTAGTTCACCAGCACCTTCATCTTTACTTCCAGCTTTATGATATTTATTTTTTTTTAAATTTGGAGAGGTATCTTGCAGAAAATGAGATGAAAACAGAAGTACTAACTCAAGCAGGGAGCATATTCTGTAATTCTGCTTGAAAATGCCAAAGATAACTTCTCATTCTGTTTTTCTTATTTTCCTCAGTTCCAGGGGAGAGGTGAACATCTTTTACACCATTCCTGACACCATCACAGAATGGAAAGCCAGCGCTTTCTGCGTGCAGGATGATGCTGGGTTTGGCATCTCCTCACCTGTTTCACTGACAGCGTTCCAACCATTCTTTGTGGATCCCACCTTGCCATACTCTGTCATTCGAGGGGAAAAATTTAATTTAATAGCCAATGTCTTCAACTACCTCAATGAATGCATCCAGGTATATTAAGTTCCCTTTTACTTCCTATATCGTTTGTCTATTTCCCACAGATCCCAGCATTCTCCTGCACAATGCATCAGAAATGTAGAAATAAGTGTTTAACTTATGCTTTAGCCTGACACAGCTTGTGCCTGTGTCACAACATTAGGAAAATGTGACCGATGGTCACTGTGGCTGGTCCACAGGAGATCCTTATCCCTACATAATTTAGTTCTTCTTTTTGCTTCCTAAGGAAGAACTTGAGCAAATGGTATGGGTACTGTGTTGTGCAAAACACAATACATACTGAGCATGTTGTATGTAGCAGTAACTCGTAAGTAGACTTGACTAATGAGCGCAGACGCCTTGGTATACTTCTGTCAAAAAAAGACACTAACAGTGGGCCAAAAAGAGACAAGTTTGCCACTTCCTCAGAGAAATGCCCCATCCTTCTGTCCTGGTACCATCCCACAGATTCAGATGACAAATAGCTTCCCCAGGAAGTCTCCCTTGTTCTGCAGCGTAACTTTAGGGGCCTGATTCATTTGTAATCTTGCTCCTTCTTTCTTTATCTCAGATCAGTGCCATACTGGCAAAATCGAGTGACTACAAGGCAGAAATCCTTTCATCAGGCAGTGACACAGCAAGGGTGTGTGCCAATGAAAGAAAAACCTATATTTGG
Organism: Chroicocephalus ridibundus; assembly: GCF_963924245.1. NCBI lineage: Eukaryota > Metazoa > Chordata > Aves > Charadriiformes > Laridae > Chroicocephalus > Chroicocephalus ridibundus. The sequence goes on from NC_086284.1 coordinate 141,755,166, forward strand.
GCAGTTAGCCCCCGCAAACTGGGTAAGTTTGTCTTTTCATCACCTTGATATGTCCCTGTTTGATCTTTTTACCTCTGTCACTCCCACCCTTTAATGCAGCATCAAAAATCCACAGGCATGCATTTCTGGACAGCTTCATTAATTGCTCCACAAATTTAGTATTTGACCTCTGCTAAAGTTTCCTTAGGTTCACTGAATGAGCAGTGAATTGTTCTGGTGTTTTCTCTCTTACGATTTTTGGTAGTCCATTTCCTGTCCATTTCAGGAAGAACTCTTCACTTGCCACATTATGTGTGAAATACTGGCAGGATTTCTCACGCCTGTGATCAGCTGTCAGTTTTGCACCTAACCAACTGCATTCAATAAGAATAAAATTTGCTAATAATTTTGTACTGACTTCTCAACAGGCAAAGATGGCATTGCTCCTCCCCAATTTTACACCTGTGTTAATTCACACTGCCTTCAAGTCAACATTGTCTTTTTAAAAAAAAGCAGTTACAACAGCTTGAAAGTGCAAGTGCTCCAAAAGTTGAAGTACAAAATACTTTTAATTAGTAAAGAGTGTTCTCGAAATGAACCACAGATGGACCTTTTTTTAAAAAAGTTTTTTTCTAAAACCCTATAGTCAGTATGACAGACATCCTTCAAACTCACTGAGAAAGATGCAAAATTATAGTGAGGTGAAAACTGGATATGCAGTGAAATAATACTGCAGAGATGAAAGAAAAAAAAAAAAGGCAACTTACTGCCTCTCCCTCTCTCCCTGGTAACTCTGATAATAATGCATTTCGTTCCAAATAAAAAGCTCCCTTGGATTTCCAGTTTGCGATGATTGCAAGGGTGAAGAGAGCAAGCCTGCAAAGCTGCTCACTTCAGGGTTGCTCCTCAGTGCTGCAACCAAGGCTGCTTTTCAGTGTTGTCCCTCAGTTGACAAATTCCATCTGAAGGAAAGAGGCAGCAGAGCTGTAACTATTGCAACACTGCCCTAGGCCAGAGAAAACTCTGCACAAGACTAAGAAGAGGCGGAAACTGGTAGAAAGTACTGTCAGTTTTTTGGCCAGGATCACTCCTATTTCGTTCCTCATGCTAGAGCTACAGGCAGTCGCTCCTTGCCACTAGTGGACAGACGTGGACCCTTCATGACATTTTTTTTTACTGAGCCGCCTTCAGAGAGAATACATTTCTCAGCACTCCATCAACCTAGAAGAGGCAGTGAAAAACAGGGCTAACTGTAGACGTTGAAGATAATTTTTTTTTCTTGGGCTGGTGGATGACTTTCTAGGTGAGGTGAAATTCACGATTACTGCTGAGGCCAAACTGAATACCAGAGGCACTAGAAACAGCACATCCCCAGAAGAGGAGACAATTCACAGGGACACCCTGATTCAAACCCTACTTGTTGAGGTACAGTAGGAAATCTGCTTTGTGGAAGTTGCAATTCCTATAGCTGGGGGTTAGGAGCAGCTACATCACATGAGGAGGCAAGGCAGCTGACACAGATGGAGCTGTGTACAGTAGGCTGCTCCACATGAAAATGAGAGTGTAAATCACAATGATCAGTGGCATCCACTCTCTTCCTGCCACTGTCTCCTTCCTGGGACCGCAAGCATACATGCCCTGACACCCCACAGATGTCAGTAGAGATGCAGCCAGAAGGGAGGAGATTCCATACCTGACCTGTAAGTGTTTAGTCTGTGACTCTGATACTGTGGAAGGGGCGGAGGGCAGATATAAAAGGAAAAGGATTTATGTTGAGCACCATAAAGCAGCAGCCACATAGGATTAGTTGGATAGAGTCCCTCTCAGAGGCTGGAAGTGTCTATTTTATAATTGCTTTCTAAGAAGGAAGGCACTCTGGACAGGGTTTTTGGTGAAGGAGAGAGAAGGAGACATAGACCAAGAGATACTCTAGCAGAGATAGGGTAGGACTGGGTACAAGGGGTGCACTGCACACAAAGCCACATCCACATACTGTTTTACACTATTAAATTGTCACGGTTTCATGGTGATGTTCTACGCTTTTCTTCCTCGTTCTGGCCGTTTCCCTGCAATCAAACAGCCTGAAGGTATTGAAAAGGAATTGACTCAGAGCTCCCTCATCTGTACAAAAGGTAAGGCAAGTTCATTCCCTCTTTCCAGGGAGTCAGTGGAACTGCTCCACTCTCTTGTAGGTTTTTCTCCTACAAAACCACAGACCTTTCCAGGGGAGGAAAGAGGGTCTCAGGGTCAAGGTGCTACAATTCAGGATTTTCTGAGATACCTTTGGCTTATTGGGAAAGTCTCTGCAGCATTTTCTTTAACAAGACTGCAGATTGTAACAGTCACTGTAGTAATGCTGACGAAGTGAAGACTTCTGGAAAAAAAGACGATTTTAACAATTTTTGTTGCTACATTTTCTCGTCAGGCATGACGGTTTCTGAACCAGTGTCTCTCAGCCTGCCAAGAAACCTAGTGGAGGGATCAGCCAGAGCTTATTTTTCTGTCGTTGGTAAGTTGAGTACTTAGACTAAAACCAAAAGTAAAGGGCATTTCTCTTTTGCTGCACCAAGTGTCATCATGTATACATGTGCAAAAGTAGCGTAAAGTTGAGAAAATACTTAATCTTGATTTTAGAGGAAACGTTTCCTACTTTGCAAAATGGCAGTTAAAGACAAAAGTTGCTCAGAATTCTCTCATATCAAAAGGGGACAAAATAGTCAAAATATTTAACTTATATTGCATTTCAGATTATACTGCATTAGCATATCCTGTTCTGTACAGTAAAACAGTTAATTCATCTGAAAAGTAAGATAAGGCAGACTTCTCTGAAAAAAAATATTTTGATTTCTTGGAAAGAAGACTTCAGAACTTTGGTGACTGCATAATTTCAGATTTATGCTTTCACGTAATGAAAAACATTTGTTAGGCAATAAATTCCCATAGAATAAGACTTTTAGGTCCTGATCAACTCTGCTAATGTTAAAGTCATTATTAAGACTGACAGTTCTCTCCAGTGAAAAATTTTTGAGGTTCTGAACTCAGATTGCTTTCTAAACACAATTGTTTTGCATGCCTAGGTCAATGTTAGCTGTGCTGATGCTGTGCAACACAGCCTCTATTAGCCCATCATCATCATACCCCACACATTGTTCTCACATGTACACACAATACAGGAAGCAGGTTGTAAAGGGCAGGGAAGTATAACCCTTCTAAGGGTTCATAGATGTTTCTCAGAACCCATGCCAGCCAGTATCGGTACTCAGGTTTTTTTCTCAAATTCTCGGTTTCTCCCAGGTGTCCAGCATCAAAATAAAAAATGTGGGAATTTCAGCCTTTCTTGTAACTGACTTCTTATATCTTTCATTCTTCAGGAGACATTTTGGGTACAGCCCTGAGGAACATGGAGAACCTCCTCCACATGCCTTATGGCTGCGGTGAACAGAACATGGCCTTGTTCACGCCCAACATTTATGCCCTGGATTATCTGAATAAAACTGGGCAGCTGACTGAAGAGATTAGACTCAAGGGTACTGGATATTTATCTGCAGGTGAGAAGCTTTCAGATTCTTCCATTTAATATTGTGATTGTGTGCTCTTTAACTTTAAAGCTCTACATGGTGAACACTGATCTCTGAATACTAGCACCCTGTTTATTGCATAGGAGCAGGCAATGACAGCACCCCGAAGAAGCATGTTGTACTTTCAGGAGCAAAAGCAGATAGAATTCATTGTGGCTGACATTATTTACTAGACATACATTACTTAATATTAAATTCAAAAGTCTTACTGCTTCAGTTGATTAAACAGCAGAACTAGTCCTTTTCTGTGATTAGAAAATATACCGTCTTTATGGTATGATGACTGGAGGGTGGCTAATGTGACGCCCATCTACAAGAAGGGTTGGAAGGAGGATCCGGGAAACTACAGGCCTGTCAGCCTGACCTCGGTACCAGGAAAGATCATAGAGAGGATCATCTTGAGTGAGCTCTCACGGCAAGTGCAGGGCAGCCAAGGGATCGGGGCCAGCCAGCATGGGTTTGGGAAAGGGAGGTCCTGCTTAACCAACCTGATCTCTTTCTGTGACCATGTGACCCACCTTCTGGGTGCAGGGAAGGCAGGGATGTTGTTTGTCTGGACTTTGGTAAGGTCTTTGACACTGTCCCCCACAGCATTCTCCTGCAGAAGCTGACAAATCATGACATAAACAAGTGTACTCTTCGCTGGGTAAAAAACTGGCTGGATGGCCGTGCCCAGAGAGTTGTGATTAATGGGGTGAAATCCTCTTGGCGGCCGGTCACCCGTGGTGTCCCTCAGGGCTCAGTTTTGGGGCCGGTTTTGTTTAATATCTTTATCGATGATCTGGATGAGGGGATTGAGTGCACCCTCGGTAAGTCTGCAGATGACACCAAACCAGGTGGGAGTGTTGATCTGCTTGAGGGTAGGAAGGCTCTACAGAGGGACCTGGACAGGCTGGATCGATGGGTCAAGGCCAACTGTATGAGGTTTAATAAGGCCAAGTGCCTGGTCCTGCATTTTGGTCACAACAACCCCAAGCAACGCTACAGGCTTGGGGAAGAGTGGCTGGAAAGCTGCATGGCAGAAAAGGACCTGGGGGTGCTGGTGGAGCCAGCTTAACATGAGCCAGCAGTGTGCCCAGGTGGCCAAGAAGGCCAACAGCTTTCTGGCTTCTATCAGGAGCAGCGTGGCCAGCAGGAGTAGGGAAGGGATCGTGCCTCCATACTCGGCACTGGTGAGGCCTCACCTCGAGTACTGTGTTCAGTTCTGGGCCCCTCTGTACAAGAGGGACATTGAAGTGCTGGAGCGGGTCCAGAGGAGAGCTACCAGGCTGGGGAGGGGTCTGGAGACCAGGTCATATGAGGAGAGGCTGAGGGAGCTGGGCATGTTTAGCTTGGAGAAGAGGAGGCTGAGGGGAGACCTCATTGCCCTCTACAACTACCTGAAAGGAGGTTGCAGAGAGGTGGGTGTTGGCCGCTTCTCCCAGGTGAATATTGACAGGACCAGAGGAAATGGTCTGAAGTTGCGGCAGGGGAGGTTTAGGTTAGACATTAGGAAGAATTACTTTACTGAAAGAGTGGTCAGGCACTGGAACAGCCTGCCCAGGGAGGTGGTTGAGTCACCATCCCTAGAGGTGTTTAAGAAACTTCTAGATTTGGCACTTCAGGGCATGCTCTAGTGGCAGAGATTGTAGGTGGTTTGGTTGGACTCAATGATCTCAAAGGTCCTTCCCAACCATGAAGATTCTATGATTCTACGATTTATTGTGTTTTCAGGGTACCAAAAACAGCTATCATACAAACACCGAGATGGATGCTACAGCTCCTTTGGGACACGAGATAGGGAAGGGAGTGTATGGTAAGTTATGACACTTTCTATTTCCCTAGCACAGGATCTTTAGGCTTTGAAAAATGACCAAATTATTAAGTGATTCTTATTTTTAATAGACTCGATGGACATAGCTCAATTAATTTGGTTCCCCTAGTAAAGGAGAGATTAAGAAACTGGAGACAGTGCAACAAAAGGATGGTAAGATGGTTGGGGGCTGGAGCATGTAGTGTTCAAGGGGAGGCTGAAGGAACTGTTCAGCCTGTAGAAGAGGAGGCTACTGAGAAACCTAGGTAAAGCTTTCTGCTACCTAGATAGGGACTGTAGAAAAGACAAGAGTTAGACTCTTGTCAGGGGTGCACAAGTTTGTCCTTACTCAAGTTGCAACAGGGAAAACTCCAACTGGCTAGAAGGAAAAAAAACTTTCCCCAGGAAAAGGCTGCTGCACTGAGACAAATGCCCAGAGAGGACGTGGATATCTCTATCACTGACAGAGCTCTGAACTTGGCCCTAGTTTAAGCAGGTGGTTGGACTGGAGACTTCCGGAGGTCCCTTCCCACCTAGTTTATTTCGTAATTCTATTAATTAAGATTAGAAATTACTATTATCAGTCATCAAGCTGTGTCTATACTTTACCCTTGCTCTGAAAGAATGGTTCCTGCACAGTAATGCAGAAATTTCATGTCAGTTTTTAATATGAGGATTTTGACTATCTTATTTATTTAAACCTTACAAAACACTCGTTTCTTTTAGCTCAGATATTAGGGAGTAAATTTTATGTCATTTTCTATGCATATTCAGTTGCTGGTAAACCTTCCTGGTCTTGTTCACACCTTACTTGCTTTCTGTTTCTGGTTCACCTGCAGGCTCACTGCCTTTGTGTACAAGTCGTTTGCACAAGCCAGACGCTACATTTATATTGACGACAATGTCCAGACTCAAACTTTGATCTGGCTGGCAAGCAAGCAGAAGTCAGATGGCTGTTTTGAAAATGTTGGGTCACATTTCAACAATGCTTTGAAGGTAACTGAGACAAGACTAGTTCCAAACTTCCAGTCCAGCCATAGGGATTAATTTGGATCATTTCTTCCAGACACAAGCTTATCACCACACTCTTTACCTAGTACTGTTCTCTCGTGTGTTTCACATACGAGCAGGGCATGATTCTTATGGCTGGTATTGATGACGAGGTAGAAACAAGTTGAACTTTCTGAGTCAGAAGTATCAGGCGTTCTTTTCCACCACTGCATTGTGTGTTCAGCCACAGGCTATAATGTGCTTTATTGCACATGTGCAAAAGCCAAGAAAAGGCATGAAATAATTTTGGTTTTATCCTGAGTGAACTTGATCTTTCTTGTTCCTGTGCACACTGCAAGACAGAAATTACTTCTGATCTCTAATCTAACTGTTATCTGAACTATGAATTAATTCATATTTTGTTTCTTTCTAGGACATTTGTACTGACCTGTTCTTTGCTTGTTTTTTCTTCAGGGTGGAGAAGAAGGTGAATACTCACTCACAGCCTACGTTGTGGCAGCGTTGCTGGAGGCTGGACACTCTGCTGAGGTAGGTATTTGATGCTGTTATGCTCTATTAGTCTGGTCAGTGATTTGTCAAACGGTACACAAGTCATAGTCCTCACATCCATATTCTTTAACAATGTGGTAAATACTGATAGTAGGACAGTAGGGTCAGCTGAGGAAATCTGTTTCCAGAACCCTGAAGTTGGCATAAGTATTTGATGAGTGTTAGAAATCAATTATGTGTTTAGTTCCTATGGATTAATTTTTAAAATCCCTGAGGAATCCAGTTGTGTTAAAAAATCATTGTCTATGTAGGTGCAAAATCCAGACAGAATTTGCCTACTCCATCCAGAGCCCAGTTTGGAATCTTCTCTGAATTTGCCCATTCCAAAGTCCAAGCTACACAAATCTTCAGTCCTTCAAACTCTGTGCATTTAGACCCAAGCTGTGTTTCTGTTTCCCTTTGTCATTGTCAATAATGGAAGGAAACAATGACCTGCTGGTTGGAATACTAGGCACAGGAATGAGAGCTGAGTTTTGTTCTCTGTAATTTACTTCCTGCATATCCTTGAGCCCCTGTTTTTAGCTGACTTTTGTTCTTTCTAAAATGGGGAAGATGAGAATTGTTCTCAATCTGACAAATATTTTCTAGGCATGCTGAGTTTTACAGGTCCCTCAAATACTGTGGTATGGGGCATCATTTAAGTACCCAAGACTAGCAGGATAAAAACATTGTGTAGAATCAAATAGTTCTTCAGCAACATGAATTAGTTCCCGATATCTTCATAAGAAGCTCCAAAATGTTGTGCCACATCTGTAAGTGAAGCTACATAGACAGGACAGGATTAGTAGTGTGCTGGTGATGTCTGAGATGAAGTAGAGCTCACAGAGACGGTCTGTAAGGCCAAAAGAGATGAATAGTTAACTTGATAGCTTTAGGTAGCAAATGAGCAATAACATCTATCTGGGAGAGTCTCCTTCATCATGAGGTCTCAATACAATTTAAATAGTTCTGCAAAAATGATTTTTTGGAGCTAAAGCAACCAAGGAACAAAGGATTTACCTGCATAAGGTCACCTTGCAAATCAGGAAAAGAACCAGTGCTCTGTTAGTCCAGCCATGTTGCCCCTAAATAAACACAGAAAGAAGGCAGCACCACTGGAAGGGCATTTTTTACAGGATACACTCTGTACGCCCTTAAACGTGCCATGGATCATGTATATTTTTAGCATGAAGGGTCAGTGATGGCAGCTTAAGCAGTGATGGAAATATTTAAAGAGAAGCTGAGACACAAATTCAAGTACCTGACAACCCTACTGTATTTTGCATTACTAGCATCCTGTCGTTCAAGGTGGCATGAACTGTTTGGAGAATGCATTTGATAATGGGGTCCACAACCTGTATAACCAGGCCCTCTTTGCCTATGTTTATGGCTTAGCTGGCAAAGAGGAAAGATGCCAGTTCTTCCTTGAGAAGCTGGACAAGACAGCCACCAGAGATGGTAAGTGTGTTATGGCCATGATACAGGCAGTACAGCTGACGGAATGACCTGTGTTATGATGTAAGCTATTCTGATGTACAGGTTTCATGCCTGCTATGCTACTGAATTTATCTCTAAGAACTTCTCTGTCTCTTTTGGCTTCACAAAAGATTGAGGTTTGGGCTGATTCTCTTAGAATTATGAAATAATGTACGTGGGGAGTGACCCTTGGAAGTCTCAGTCCAAGGTAGTGGAAAAGTGTACCTAGTTTCCCCGTTAGCCTCCTCTTCTACACACTGAACAAACACAGTTTCCTTGAGTAAGTCATGGATGCTGCCCTTAGCCTCCTTCTGCTGCACTGACTTCACTTTAATCCCTCTTTGACTTATAAAGCCCCCTTTTATTAATTCCCTTTCCATCTCTTCCTGTTTTCCATCCTGGAACTGAAACCTATCTAGTTCAGGACACTGGTGGCTGAAAAACTTTTGAGTAAAGGCAGAGAGGGAAACGTATACCTGTCTCCCACATGGTGCTGTAGTGAATAACCAACAAGTAATTTTTCCATGCTTTTTACACCCACTTTTCTGTTTTCAGGTGGTTCAGTTCATTGGCAGAGAGAAAATAAGCCACGAGCAGAACATTTCCCTTCCTTCTATTCCCGTGCCCCTTCTACTGAGATTGAAATGACGAGCTATGTGCTCCTGGCTTTGCTCAACAAAGCCAAACTCACTCGAGAAGACTCATCTTACATTTTTCGCATTGTGCGCTGGCTTGTCAGACAACAGAACCCATATGGTGGTTTCTCCTCCAGCCAGGTAACAACTGGGTGTGGTAAAAAGAAAGCTTGTGGCAGCAGTCCAGCCTGCAAGCTGGATCTTGGTAGTAGGACATCTCTTCCTGACTGCATATTTGTTTGAATAATATTTGATAAATGGTGCTCACATAAGTTTCCTTGTCAGGTCACATCATGCTCTTCGTAGGCAGCTTCATCCATATTTTGGTTTTAGGAGATGAGAATTTACCTGAGTTTCAAGTTAGCAACAGACAGCAATCAGTGTTGACACAGCATTATCCCATTTTTTCTGGGATAATTTGTATCTATTGCCCCAGAACTTCTATCTTGTCTCCTTAGCTCTTTGCAAAGTGCCCCTCCGTTCATGAGCACTGATAAAAAGCATCAGGGAAATAGGAGCTGTGCTAATCTTATGCACCATCTTACAGCTGGGTATCTATCTAATTAGGGATCATGTTGTTCTTTTCAGGACACTGTTGTTGCTCTCAAAGCTTTGGCCCAGTATGGATACCTCACCTTCTCTAAAAAAATTCTTAACACAGTCAAAGTCAACTTCATGGACTCCCCCAGTAAGACTTTCCAGGTGAATGAAAAGAACCGCTTCTTACTGCAGCAGGCTTCCTTACCCACTATTCCAGGCGATTACAATGTGGAAGTGAATGGCACCGGCTGTGTCTATCTGCAGGTAAGCAAGCTGGAAACTCAGCACCACCTGAGTTTCCTAACTCAGGGTCCTCCATACCTCATTCCCCTCCATACCTCATGCCAAAGACACAAAAGCCTGTAAGTCTGTGACCACCTCACACTTCCCATCTCTTTTAGACCACCCTGAGATATAACGCCCATTTGCCAAAGAAAGTTGCAGGATTTTCTCTCTCCATACGGACAGCCAATGTATCTTGCACAAGCAACTTCCCACCGAAGTTTGACCTTGTTCTCTCTGCCAGGTAACTTCCTCTTATTGACCTACCCGCCTTGTATTCACGGTTTGGTAAAGCATCCAAGGAAGGATTTAAGTGCAGGCAGTTAACTGCTACTGTGCAGCTGCAGGAAGACAAACAAAATCATTGGGAGCCGAAAATGACATTCGCTGGTCTCCTCTCAATTTGCAGACCAGACTAACAGAACTTTTCTCATTTTAGTTACACAGGAAACCGCAAAGTCTCCAACATGGCTATTATTGATGTGAAGATGCTCTCGGGTTTTGTTCCTGTAAGATCTTCCCTGAAAAAGGTAAAGAATGGGAGCAAAGCGAATAGTAAACCCTGAAAGCATAGGAAGTTGATAAGAATAGTCTCTGATTAGCAAATTGGAGCCCCATGGGAGTTCTGCAAAGTCCCTGGGCCTACCCTTCTGTCACACACTCTGTGTCTCAGACCCGTACCTGTTCATCTGTTGAAGACAAATCTGTTAGGAGTTGACAAATACAGTAGCCCAACAGAGGTGAGATCACTGCAGCTTCATATCCCTAGGTACAAATAACAGCAAGGCTAAGTGTGTATTCCCAATAGGCAGACATGCACACTGTGCAGATGTATACATATATGCATGTATACATGAGTGGCCACACAGATCAACAGAGACAGAAAAGACAACACTTACACAAACACAGACAGCACAAATGGCTTGTCCTGTTCCCCCTTCAGGGTGATGAGACTGAAAGCTCATTTGTGGACAAGATGAATAAACATATATATATGTACACACAGGCACGTATATACACGCAAATATACAACGTGGATCCCTTTGACAGCTGACTGTCATTGTTTAACCCCAGCTGGCAGCTAGGACCACACAGCCACTTGCTCACGTCATCTTCCTTTCCCCAAGAAGGGTAGGGAGAAGAGGGAGAAAAGGAGGAGAAAGGAAAAAAACTCATGGGTTGAGATAAAGACAGTTTAATAGAACAATATCAGAAAAGGAAAATAACAATAATAATAATGACACAAGTCACTCTCACCATCCAGTGAATTGGCACTGTCCCGAGCAGCGATCGTGGATTCCTTCCCCCCTAGCCAACCCTCATTTATATACTGAGCATGACATCTATGGTATGGAATATTCCATTGGCCATTCCATTGTTCTGTCTGTGCTCCTTCTCAGCTTCTGTGGGAAGCTGAAAAGAGTCCTTGAAAAGCATAAACATTGCTTAGCAACAGCTGAAAGAATATGTATTATTGGCATTCCTTTCACAGCAATCACTAGAAAGAAAATTAACTCTTTCCCAACTGAAACCAGGACATTGACCTCAGACACTCAGTCTGCCCAGTAGTTGCCCCTGGATGCTTGTTCTACTCCGTCACTGGCACCTGGACATATGTGCCCTCGAGGCCGCAGCCCCACTCCGGTGGCTGGAACTGAACTCCCCAGCACCCACACATACGCTTGGTGGGTACCTCCAAGAGGCAGCCTTAGACATGCAGTCCCTGCAGCAGTTGGGCTTGGATCCCCTGGTCTCCCAGTCACCTCGCACAGACACAGACACACACACAAGCAAACACACACACAAACAAACACACACAGATGAGTCTCTGCTACCTGGTCCAGCTCAACAGCCAGTATCTGTCCCTAAGACCTTATGATCTCTCCAGTAACAGGCTCGGACCTCCTGGTCCCTCCGATAGACACCTCAGATCCTCTGGTATCTTCAATATTTGGCCCAGACTTATGCCTGCTTCAGTAGCTAGCTGCCAAGCCGCTTAACTCACTTACCAGCTAGTCCAGGTTTACCAGTGATGACACACTGACATACACACCCACACACAACAAGCCTGAAGTCCGGTGTCTCAAGATGCTAGCACCCCAGACACAGTTCCTGTGATCTGTGGTCTCCTCTTCAGTGGCTGGTATTCTGTACCCACACGTGCACACAGAATACAGAGCCCCTCACAGCATTTAATAAGAAGGTGGGACAGACCAGGTACAGGGCATGGCCGAACAAGTGTGCTGACCACCGACCTGTTTATGTGCAACCAGCCCTTTTTGTCTCATTTTTCCACCCTTTTTCCTCCCAATCAGACTTTATCCTTCCCTTTGTTACTTCTGGGTCTTCCCCTAAAAGTCCTGTGATAACTCTTTCTTGAGTCCCAACATCCCATACTCAGCCCTGTGCCCCTGTAGGCAGCATTTCCCTTGAGCCCGTAAGGTGATCCAGGGATACTCTGCTGTTGACTCACCTGGTGGGGCTCACTCCCTGAAAATGGGGCTGGCCACTGCCCTGTGGCAGCCCCGGGGGGAGCTGTGTCAGGGGGCTCCGCTGGCTCTGCTCAGGTGACCGGGGCTTAGCGCATCGTGCAATTGAGGTTCTGAGACAGATGCGTTGGCTTCAAGCCGTGAGCTGTAGTCTTCAAGTAGATAAAAAGAAGAAAGCAATTCATTGTAGAGTCTGCTTATAGCTTGGTGCTTTAATAATCATTCAGCTTTCAGGCCTGAATTTCTTTTTTGGCTAGAACTGCATGAAATTTATAACTTTTCTTTGGAAGACTTTTTCATTGAGTTGTTACACTGTTTGGCATCCTACTCCTCTTTATATGTACTTGAGAAAAAACAGCTGGTTTTTAACGCTTGAAATATTTTGGATTTGTGCATTTTTACAGTAGAACAATTTTGCTCTTATGCTTTTCTATATTTTTTTCAAAACTTTTGCTTTTTTAAAATATAGAATGGACTAGCAAGTGAGTCAGCTTGAGTGATTGTGTAATTGTAAATTTGATTGAAATGAGAGCACTCTTAAGTTAATGATAAAAGTCACCTGCACCAAAGCTGACTAGTAAAACTATCATTGTGATTGGTTTGCACTCCTCATGTTATGAAAATACTCGACTTGCATTTCTTATTTTGGCCACGAGATGGCGGGTTGGCACAAGTGGAGCATGGCAGCCACTTTAAAAATATTTCACTATCGAATAGTTCTTTGTAAGCCTCCTTGGCAAGTCTCCTATGTTAACATTGCTATCATTTGCCTTATTTAAAGCTTCAGTACCAGAATTCTGTTGTGGATCGTGTAGACATCAAGAACAACCACATCCTTTTCTACCTTCAGAAGGTAAGTTTGTGGGTTTTCTGATTGGCTTTATTAAATTGGAAGTTTAAAACAGCCTCCCAGATAAAAGAAAAAGCCCATTAATAGCAGATTAGCAATATACGTCTTAAATATGTAAAGGGACTTCACTCGGTCAAACATCAAATATACATGCTCAATAATTGTAATCTACAGTGAAGAGATACACAGTTGTTATTATTTTTGGTGAAAAATGTTGTAAGATTAAATAGCATTTCACAAACATAACTAAGTTGCATTCCATATTGCAAAAGTTAACAGTCTACGTAATATTCCTCAGCCTTTAAGGGATGCTTCTCATTAGTTGATCTGAGAGTGTATTACAGGGAGTCATTATTACCCTTCCCCCACTTTTAGAGAGATTTCTGTATGAAAAGAATAGTCCTCCCACGTCAATAACATTAATAAAGGGAATGAGAGAGAAGTAAAAGGAAAATCAAAAGACAAGGGATCTTGAAATACCAAGAAGGGAAGGAGAGAGGAAGCATAAAGGAATGGTCATGATAACTACTTCTCAAAAAGTAATTTTTATTAGTTGGTCTCCAAGGTTCTAATAAGGAAGATTGGGGTCAGTATTCTGAATTCATAGAGAATGTGAAAAGTCTACCCAGCAGGGCACCAGTGATGCAGAAAGTTCTCCATAGCCCCTGTCCGTGGGCTATATATTCCTATAAAGAGGTCAGCAAGACAAAAACAAGGACAAAGGGAGAAGAGAGCAGGAGCACAGTTCCAGACATGCGAGAGAAAGCTTGAGAAACTGAGGAATATGAGTAAGGAGAAAAATTTGGGATATTTAGCTGCCAGAGTGTGGAATGAGGAAGAGAACCATAGGGAAGGATGGAGATCTTGAGTTCAAAGTGATTAAAGAGAGAAAAGTGGGGAGAAGATTCATAGGGGTGCTGAAGGTGATTTTAGCTGGGAAAAGGCAAGGAAAGAAACTAACAGCCACTTTCAATGACAGGATGAATGCTGATGTGCTGAAAGCTGCAGTAACCCAGGAATGGTTGAGGTAATTGGCAATGGAAATATGAAGAGGAAGAAAAATAAGAGCACATAATTTCAGCAACAAAACGTATTTAGCAACAGCTTTTAAATAATTATCTGATTTGACATCATGTTTGCAATCTGGAGAGAACTGCAGAATGGCACTTTGTCACCCAGTCTGACTCAGAAACGCATTTGTTCAACCTTAGCCTAACGAGAAGATATGAAAAGAAAAAGTCTGATGCATTTTCTTTTCTTGTCATTTCCAGGTCTCCCAGAAGGAAATCAACTTCTCCTTCAGCGTGGAGCAAAGCCTGCCTGTCTCAGATATCAAACCAGTGCCAGTACATATGTACGATTACTATGAAACAGGTAGGTGACCTCAGCAGGCCTGAGCAAAACCTGTGAAATCAAAGTGTTGAGAGAGCAAGCTAGCAATTCCGCTGCTTTGGCTTACCAGACAGCAAAAGGTTTGCAGAGCATAGACAGTTTCTGCCCCGCTACCCGTCTTTTCATTACTTGCTTCATTTCGACATAAAGCAGATTAGAAAGTGATACGTCAGGAGTTGCTCTCTTCCAAACTACATACAGAAATAAGTGGGGTTCCACTTTCTTTCCACAGTTTGAACACAGTGGTTACAATAAATAACTCAAAGTGTTCCTGACTTCCCTGATGTGGGTTGTCTTGTATTTTTGCTTTATATTGCCATAGTAGGCTGCAGTCAAAGGACTCGTCCTCAGTGGGATTTAAATACTTAAGCAGGAATGACAGTCCCACTGAACTCGAGAGGAGTTTAAGCACCTAACTAGAAATGTAAGTGCCTGACCACCTTTCTTGATCTGGCCCCAAGGAACTACAACTGCATCAGACATTACTCACTTGTGGAATCTACGTTATCAAAAGTACGGCTCAGGTTCCCCCATATTTTTCTCAAGCTTGGCACAACCTATGGGAACTGCATCCTAGCAGATTAGCAGAGTATGTAGAGAATTGACCCTGGAGTGCACATTCTGCCACCTGATCCACGTCTTGCGTGGTGACAGCAATGATGTGTCCTGACAAACACAGACAGAGGAGTGCATTGGGCTCTGACTGTGCACCCCTGCAACTGGGTGCTTTGACAGCTAAAAGACTACCACAAAATCTATCAAATGTTTTCTGGTTCATTATGTGTTAACCACAGGTGCACATGGACTGGGGTCAGAATGATTTCTCACTCTCACGCAAATGTTGTCTTCGTTTCTTCTTTCCAGATGAATATGCCCTTGCAGAATACAACACACCCTGCTCCCCACCTTTGAACTGAAATCAGATACGTGCCAGAAGAGGTAATGATTCAGAAGATATCAGAAAAGCATTTATAGAGGAAGAAGAAGATAAAAGACTTGGTTGTTTCTGGGAAGGCAATGAAAAACATGTAGAAGAATGAAGAATAAAATCAAATCCCAAATTGCAGTAGATCAGAATGACCCATTCTGGCCCACACTTCTAAAGAATTTGGGGTCAGTGTGGGTCAGAAACTCCTGATAAAGTGCTTTTCCTGACAATGGAGATACTGTGCAGTTGTTAACCTTGATCATCCATCTTTTTGGAAACTTATGCCATACATTCCAGTGGGAGCTTTGTGTAAAGCTAAATTCCTGAAACATGTGTTCTTGGCCACAGACTCTTGTTAAGAAACCCAAGATTAGGAGAATAATCTGCTGCTGCTTCTGTAGATTTTATTTATTTTCGTGTTTCCATTTTATCCTGAAGGAAGATTCTGAAGAAATGACTTTGATGCTCACCTCTTTCAGTGATTGAACTGAATCGCTTACAGATGTCAGAATTCTAGTCACAGGAAGACAACTTTTAAGTAGTTTTTGCCTCTATTTAGGAAGAAAGTTTTTCTTCAGATTGACATCTCATGTTTTACTGCTCTTTGTAATAAAACCTTCTGACTGGCAATGCTATTTGTCCCAGCCTCCACTCCTTGTTGTATCTAGAACTAGGTGGTGGAAGGTATTTCATAAGCTAAAAAATTCGTACTTTGGACAGATCAATCAATGACAGTGACATTCTGACATCAGTGATATTTTGTGGCACAAGACAGGATCAGGGCCCCAGCCTAGGTCATGGAAGCTTTTCTAGCCAAAGCCTAACAGCAGGAGAAACTAGAGAGCTGTAACACAGAAACTCTTTGAAAAGGGGTTAGGGAGGAATGGTGGATCCAATGGCAGAAAAACGCGCAGATTTGTAGGGAGGGAAAAATAAAGAGAGACACAAGTTGCTTATGATGGGGTGGCAAAGTACAAGAAATTTCCTGTCGTGCTTTCTGCATTTAGTGATCAGGTTACAGCAGACAGCCACACACTGTGGCTACTGTCCCTCACAGTCTGCAGTGACCTGACATAACCTTTGTCCTGATGAGATCACACAGGTGGAAGGACAGAGATACCAGCTACTTATCCATAACAATCTGAGCAGACATCTGCCAACGGAACCGTATCACTGGGCTGCTGTTTCTTCAGTTGGGGTGTTAGACATAGTCCTAGTTACGGTCTTGGAAGAGACTAGCTTACTTATCATGAAAATGGGCTTCTCAAAGCAGATTTTGATTCCTACAAACACTTCACTCAACAGCAATGTGCCCGCTGTGAGGCCGACGACACCATAGCATAGGAGATGGTAGGAGAGGAGCAGCCCTTTTTGTACACCCTGAGAGCACTGTTTGGTAGGGTGTCAGGCTTGCCCAGAGATGGCTCAAGTTAAACTAATCCTACTGCACTGAGCAGTGCGGGAACCTTTGTGCTATGGGGCAGCCATGACAGAGACCCACAGGCCTACTTTTTTAAAAGAACTGTGAATTGATTTAGCACAGGGTATTTCCACTGAGATAAGATCTCAGAACCTAAAGTCTAACGGTCGGCAAAGGCTTACTGACATCACCTTTCTTGCTGCATCCAGGCCAATAGTGTGCCTCTTGTCCCTAACCAACAAAAGCACAATGCTGGGGACTATCTATGTTGAACTTCCAGTTACATTGAGTGAAACAATATTTTTCTACAGGGATTTTCTCCTGTGATTCACACATTAACATATGCATATGTACACATACCTACACACAAGCAGCCTACTCATCAATCTGTTACTCCCAGTACAGGTATTTCTTGGATTGTGGCTTAGAGTTTTCTGCAAGTTCAGACATGCAGTAGGGTTCTTGTGCTCCAATATGAGTTGTGTTATTACAGCTGTCTTTGGTTTAGTTAAATACAATGCCTTTCATTACAAACCTTGCCAGCGACTGAAGGGATTGTGGGGTCGCACAAACAGTCACTGATCTTGTCTTGGACAGTCCTTGTGAACCAACCTCTGCTGAGGCACTTTCATGGATAAAAGCCAAAGACAGGAGGCTGCAACTTCATAGAGAAGAGAAGCTTCTAATGGGACCCCAGTCCTCTGGGACCCGAAATCACATTGCAGTTAAGCCAGCCTAACAGGTAGGTGTCGCTGAACAGCATAGTCTTGGTCCTGCTCTTCTTTTTCTGCCTTTGCTTTCATCCATGCTTTCCTGACCCTTAGAGTGGTGTGTGACTTGACCCCACAAAGAGCAGGTCAGAGACAGACCAATCCAAAACTAACAAAGATTTAGGAAATGTATGTTTATTCCTTCTACCTGCTTGAATGGGCCTACCATGGGGTCAGAGAAGCAGTAGGAAGCTGGCAGGAAAAACTGCACTGTGCCTTTCAACAAGGCATGGATGCAGCTCAGCTACATCAGAGTTGTGCTGCAAATCCTGGGAGATTTTGCGGAAAACTAAGCAGGCAATGTGTCAGCACTCCACCTCCAACCCCTACTTACCTTCTTACAGCACAGCCTGTCCTCTGTGTGTGCTGAGTGGCTCCTGCTTAGAGTCACAACTGTGGTCTCCACTTGGACGTCTTGTAACAAGTCTTGGGTCTCTTCCTCACTCCAGCCAAAACCCCAGCAAGAGGATAAGTCTTCCTTTTCATTGCTATGATTTGCCTGCTTGTGTTTATGGACCTAAAGACAACATCCTGACCCAACTTGACAAAACCAGAAAGCTCTGCTCACAAAGGTGATAATGGGAGTGTGCCTTACCTAACCTGTGACAGCCTTGGTTCCCGAATACCAGGTACTATCTAGAATGAGAAATAGTCTGAACTGTGGCGTTTTTAGTCATATGAAAGTCCCTCCTTCTCTTCCTCCTGGAAATCCATTTATATTTTCTTGGTATGTCCTATGAAGTTGTAGTTTTATGCAATTTGAGTTGTGCTTAGAAGACATGAAGCATGTAAAAATAAGCCAGTTTACCAAACGATTAAACATCTCTCCCCACAATGCCCCAGTATCTGCTGGGTCTCAAATTTCAGCCATGTCCACAGTCTTCTCTGTGAAGATGGTTTCATACGCTGAGGCCAAAGAATAGCTCTGGGTGTGTCCTGGCTGTCTTTGCTTGGTCATGCATCAACAGATGCAGACGAATTCAAATCCTTCTGCCCAAATCTGGGTGGGGAAGACACGAACAACATGAAATGTGGAGGTTAACTGGCTTATTTAGACATGTTCATTGTCTGCTTCACCAGCAGCTACTCTGACTCTCACGTCAAGTCACCCACAGACTTGGGTCTTCTGTCCAAAAAAACAGGGGACTTCAAAAATAATGTCTGTCACTGACAAACACCCTTACCACTGGATAGCTAGCCCAGTGAAGGCACAAGCACATATAACAACCCACAGAAGTCTCTTCCTGGGTGCCTTTTCAGTGCATTTGGAGAAGTCCTGAGGTAGAGGAAGAATTTCTGCAGATCAGCTAGCAGAAGGGTGTTCAGCTTGAGAGCAGCATTGGGGTCCAGGCAAAAAAGCAGACTTCAGCAATTCAGCAGCACCAGGACCTAGGAAACCTTGGGAAGCAGCTGGACCATCACTCTAAACAAGCTGAGGAATTGGGCATAAGACCCTAAGGCTCTTTGTGAATTTAGATCCTGGCTGATGTGAGCTGAGTGTCTTTAACACCCTCTAGAACCTGACCCCGTGCTCTGACATCTCTCTCAGTTTTCTAGATACACCACCTGGCATGTGAAAACACATAGCAGCTTTTTTTGCGGTAGCACTATGGATGCAGGCAAGCCTGAAGGGGCATTTTGGTGCAAAAAACAACATTTATGAGCACATGTCATGCCATCAATATTTTTGAGTACTCTCCTTAAGATGGACAGAATTATGGGAACAGAGGTTTGCTTTCTTTGAGTTGAATTTAAGCTTTGCTTTATTGAGGGACAAGAGTAGTTTCTTCCCTGACAATTCTGGTGGAAATCCATGCAGTGTGATTGATGAGAGTTTCTACCTTTTGAAAAAAAAAGAATGACATTTTGAGAAAAGCGTGTCATGAGGTGAGCAGCTTTCACCTCTTCGAATTCTGCTCAAAACCCAAAGGTCCTATCCCCAGCATTTCTGTTCCCATCAGAAGCACCCCCTGAGAACAACGCTTGACTCAAAAAGTCACACTGAAAGCAATGTTTTCGTATTTGCGTGAGACCTGTGGGTGACTTTTGCTACAGGCTGACACGCACCGAGGAACTGGCTATGATCCTGAAGATGTTAAGGTGCCAAGCTGCTTTTCACTGACCCCAAGCTCCCCCTTGCTCTCCCATCCCTGTCAGCAGAAAAGATTGTGTGAGCTTCAAGAAGGGTCAGTCAGGCTAGTTCAATCCACCTTCTTCAGCTGTGTACACTCAGCCTGCTGCTAAACAAAAGCCTTTGTTTAGTGCCATTCCAGTGAATGACCAACTGCAAGCCTGGTCAGATGGAAACTGATATGAAACGCAGATACTTTCGAAAGTACAGCATTTAAGTTTTGCTACAAATTTCCAAAACACTAGGCTGATAGGGAGTGGCTGGGACAACGCCAGCAGTATCTAGCAAAATCTGTATTTTATAGCCGCCTTTTACCTCTATAACTCTTTTACCTCCAGCACAACTAGTGACCCGAATTTTTTCTCATGGAGCTTGCATCATGTGAAATTGCTGATGCAGGAACTCAGAAGTTTGATTAACCTCAGTGCAAGTCAGACAAGCTGAACTATGTCCCGCAGTCTCACTGCATTGAGATTTTAATTTTATTTGTTTGCCAGAGGTAAAAATAGAGCTATGAGGCTGTTTTGCCAGGCTCACTGTGATATATCTGTATATATTTCTCTAACTTATGCAGTAAAGTTGAGAAATTTGGCTACTTCCATGTTATGCTGCTTCACGTTCTTCCCCCTTACATGTCACTACCAAATAAATTTTACATAGAATTGATTTATGAGCTCCATAAGAAAGTCTTGATTTTTAAATGATGCAAAAAATCAGATGTTGCACAGCAGAAACCTATCATGGGCAGTAACAAGCATGACACCTTGCTGTTGTTCAGTCAGTTGTACACTACAATTTCTTTCCTTATGTGTTTCATCTCTTCTCCACACGGCTGAGTGACCCAACCCTTAGCATTGCCTTACCAAAGGGAGACTCCTTTTCGTAGACAGAACTGATGAAAATCTTAATTGAAGCAGTGAAGTAAAGAATAGGCAGAAGATGCAGAGCATGCACTCTACCAGAAGAAATCTCCAGAAAAGCCACATAAGCCCGAGAGATCAATTTTTGAATGCGGGAGTGTTCTCACTCTTGATGTTTCAGACAATTTGGTAGAAGTCATGTTAATGTTATACTTTTCCACAAGCAGAGGATGTAGCTTTTGAGTCCTACCTCAGCCAGTTAATAACAAGTCTTGTTTCCATGTTCTTTGCAGTCTGTGTCCTGCAACAACACCTGTGAAGGCCTTTTTTCCACCTAAAGTACCAGGAATGTGCAGTAATCCTCACTGCTGTTTGAGACTGAAATAAATGCATGAAAACCTAAGCCAAAGGAATTTCTTAAAATTCCAGATGAAAAGATGTAACAATTGACAAGAACTAAAGATATTGAGTTCTTGGGATCATGTGAATCAATCAGACAAAACACTAAGGGTCACCCCCCCAACTCCAAAAATGCCGAATATTTTCTTATTAGGTGCCAAATACAATAAGTTTATGCTCATTTCTTTAGTTTGAACACAAGTACTGGTCTTCTGTGTATGTATATGTCCCTATAAAAACAAGTCCTTGAAATAGTCTGCCTGTTTAAAAACATAAATGATAGTCTGATCCTTTCAGCAGCAACACCTGGTTTCCAGGTAAGACTTCAAGAAATGCCTCCAACTCAGTGACCAGCAGCATGAAGCCTTCAGCACTTTGTGGAAGCTCTTGATCAGTGCCGGAGGCTCTGCTGAGCTCACGGCCAATAGATTTGCCCTGCTCAATAACCTGTCCCAAAGCAAACATATGCACCATTACTTGCTCTGTTTCACTCTTCTTGATTTCTGCAACAGGCCTCCAACAATTAAGTTGCAATTTTTCTTTCCTTTAACCTTTATTCCTTGCTGTGGTCATCTATCATGACTTTTTTCATTGTTCTCTCCTGAATTTTTTCATTGTTGTTGACACTTGGTTTGGTTGAATGTGAATGCTTGGAGGGGATTCAGCGACTTAGTATTGTTTGAGATACGCTCCTACTGTTTTTACCTCAAACAAACAGAGATGACACGGACTAGCATGATCTGAGACGTGATCCTGTAAACATCAGGAATAGTGGAACCATACATGCCCTTAGTTTTCATAGTTAATGTAGCCCAGGAAGACTAGGTGAAACTTAGGAAGAAGACATAGAGCACTAAATAAAATGATCTGGGGTAGATTCTTCCTTGTTTCTTGGATGTACATGACTCTTGTATTTGATTATCAGAAAAGGCCAGACCCTACATAAAGTGATGGAATGAATTGACAAAGGTATTCAGAAAAATTTCAACCTTTTCAACCATTTCAGCAACAAGCTGGTCACTCTGTTCTGCTCTTAGGTACATTTCTGAAAACATGCATCATGATTTGTAGTCAGTCTTGGACACAAGTTATGACTATCAGGCTTACTAAATAATTCTTTTCAAACTAATTCCAGACCTTTTCTGGTGTGATGGGGTTACTTGGACCTTTTCTGTCTCTTCCAGGAATATAAAGTCCTGACAGTGTCAATGGAGGGCTCACAAAATAGCTTATAGAACTATTAGCCTGTATGTACTGCAAGAAAACACAATGACTGAAAACCAGAGCAAAGGGGAGCCAGAAGCTTCAAGAAGACAGCAAAGTGCCCAAGAAGCCAGCAAAGTGTTACGTTGAGACTGAGGCCTTGCACGCTGGAGGATGGGGGATGTGTTGCAGTGCCTAGCTGCTCCTGCATTTTATTTTTGTCAGGTAAAGCAAGAAGATTCACCATGACTTCACTTTTTTATCCTCACTGTATCTTTAACGAAGCATCGTCAGAGCATTCTGAATGCAGCGCAGTTCTTGGGGTACAGCCATCGATGCAGCCAGAGTGCAAATCACACAGACTCTGCCTGTTCAGCACAGCTTCAGGGAGACGCCTCTCATGGGCTTCAGTGTTGCTGTACCCATCTGTTTCTAGCTGCTGGATCCTACCGAAGCCATTGTGAATCTTCCTTTCCACCTCCCTGGGTGTTGGCAGAATTCAGAGTCTGCTGAACAGACTACGCAGGACCGGTAGCACTGGCTCTGCTGTCACAGCCAAACGTGCCCTCAAGTTTTGTTCCCAGCTGACACACTCTGTCTTAAAAAGAAGTCAGCTGAGTCTTGTTTTCTTACTCTGATTGCTATCCTTAGAAAGATGCTTGAGAACCTTAAAACTACCATGACTCAATCTTCCCTTTAACTTTCCTGTGAGAAAAAGTCATCCATCTGCTTTCATTTCTTCCAGCAGTTCCTAAGGAATCCATCTGCTGCAGTCCATGCGAACACGACAGGAGAGTCTCTGGAGGCTTTCCTCAAAGGTGCGAACAGTGAGGACTTCAGCTTCGTGTAATAGCAAAGTGCTTGTGCTCCCCTCAGGCTAGCAACTGGGAGTGACATTAGACATGGATGTGATGCTCCAGTCACTGCCTCATCTCCACCCAGTGCTCTCCAGTAGACGCTTTTGCCTAGTATCGGTTGTTGATGAGGCAGAAGCCTTAAAAAACACTTAGTTCTTTAGAAGGGAAAACTATGCAACAAGGACTTTCTCTGACTCCCTGTTTGCCTGGGGCCAGCTTGTTTGCCCCAAGCCAAGGTAGAAGCATCAACTGTTCAGAAAGATAATAGAAGATAATAAGAATGATAGCTCTTCACCAAGGACACATCTTCAGCTCGTTCCATGCACTGCTCAGTAGTTCAAATATATTATAGATATATGCAGATAATATGTATGTGGAATATTTTACCACTGGAGACAAAGCAGAAATAGCCTTTATGTGTGGGGAACAAATCCAAAAAAACTTTTCAGGTGTAAGGTCAGGGGTTGAAGGCACAAACAAGCACTCCCTGGGAGGCATCCTTAAAGTATCACAATTAATCTATCGAGGAACACAAGAGTATTGTTATGCTGCCAAGTAGATAATAATAACAGATAAAGGGAGAAAAAGCTGCAGGCTCTGAATAGCATTTGCATGCCTCCCATAATGTGTCTGGAACAAGTTCAATTTCTGGTATGTCAAGGTGGAAAGAAAAAGTCTTTGCAGCAACCAAAAAGATGGATTTAGAAGCTAGATGTTGGTCAACGGCAAAAAGCTCAAAGTGATGCTCTGGTACTCACAAAGTGGTTGTAGCAACTGTTGGTGTTAGCAACCAGTTGCAAGAGACTCCTACGTCCATGCTCTTTTTCACATTTGAGCCCTAGCAATACCATGCCTACACGCAAGAAAAACTTGAAAGGAAAGAGAAGAAGTCGCACCTGCTCTTAAAGACATAAGTCTCATTTCTTGGAATCATCTTCTATGAACTCTTGGTTCTGAAAACATCATTTTACAACCTTGAAGTGACTACAGCAAGATCCATGCTCCCTTCTCAGAGTAGCTGGCACAGCCATACAGCATTTCCCCCAAAAAAGTATGTCTGAGAAATGAAGCAGAAAGCCTGGAAAAGTGGTATTTCATTTGGCCCACATCCATACCACAAAGCTGTATTCATGTAACCACATCCAAAGAAGCATGTAAAGACATTGCTCCTCCATATTTCCCTTCTCACAGACAACACAACCTGCTGCTCAGAGGGGTGATTCAGATCCGTTACGTCAACAGTGGCTGCAACTCCACAAAAGGACTTTAAGGGTGCAATTATGCCACTAAAGCCCTTGTAGGCTCTGTAGTCTGATGGCTGAGATCCCAAGGGGAAGCAAAACTCCTGGATGACCCCTCTTAAACCACTCCAG
This sequence comes from Chroicocephalus ridibundus, assembly GCF_963924245.1. NCBI lineage: Eukaryota > Metazoa > Chordata > Aves > Charadriiformes > Laridae > Chroicocephalus > Chroicocephalus ridibundus. Next base: position 141,779,659 of record NC_086284.1, read on the forward strand.
AGATGATGGGCAATCAGCCAGGGAAGACTACTCCACTGTAAACTAGTGAAGAGAAGAAGAGGAAAATAAGAGGGACTAACAGAGTCTCAAACACCTATAAATCTGCTGTTAAAATGTATTTGTGAGGCATTTCTGCAGAATGAAATTTAAAAGCAGACCTACTATAAAGCAGAGAAAAGACATTGCAATACGAAAGCCTCAGACAGCTACTTCTTTCTACATGCAACTGGCACAAGCTGTGACCTGAACTCAAAGCAAATGCTTCTACCTACAGAGTGCAGAAGTTATAGCTCAGAAGAGAGAAGAGTTGTACGTAGCTGTGAAATAGAAACAAAGGGTTAGGATTTTCCTCAGAGGCTGAAAGGCCAGAGAATGGGTTTGGCAGTCTTCAGCATGCTAGAGATGGCTGCTTTAGGCTCAAGTACCTTTCTGGTAGCCAGGAGAGCAAATACCTGGCAACATCATGTGCAGCTTGTGTCAGCTTTTGGTAGACAAGATGATTGCTTAGCACCAGCCACGAACCGGTTGCTAACATGGGAGGTTTAGGGAGGGTGCAAGCAGCCAGCTCAGCTGTCCCTGGCTTAACTAGCTGTATTTTTGGAATTGCACGCCAAATGTTCCCCTCTTGATACTTCTTGTTAAGTATTTTCTTTTCCCCCTCTAATAAAATCTTCCTTTACATTTGCAAGTATGAAGGATTAACTTACTAGGTACCAGAGATTTTTTGTGAGGCTTATTCAGATATTTTATTAGTCACCTCTTTACGTTTGAACTCAACCCTTGCTGCTGCCTAACAAGACCATGAAGAAAGGAGGGTTGAATAACAATTGGTCCTGTCCATACAAGGACAGTAAAACTGCAAAGCACTCCCAAAAGAAGTGCAGACTAACTCGATAGCCTAACTGTACCACTGCAGTAGTCAGATTCCAGCTTCACTCACCTCTCACTGGTACATCTGCCGCCAAAGCTGCACAGTAAAGACAGTCTGAATATTTTAGCTCGCACAGAGCTATTCCTGCTCAGACCTCAGCCTCTTCATATAGGAGGATAAAGGTCCCAGTTTTGAAAATCGGTTCTGGATGACCCATCCACACTCACATAGGTCACTGGTGTAACAGAATCCTTGCAACTGGCTGACCTTCCCATACCTGCATCTTTTACACCATTGCCTTCTCCAGGAGTGAAACCGTCAGAGACTGAAATAAATTGCAGATTCCACTCTCCCCCCACCTCAGCCCCCTCTGCCATTTTGTTGAGAAAAATCACTGCAAGCTGTGACTAGGCATATACCTATTTTCTTCAATGTGCTCACCACCCTGTTAGCTTGCAGAGCTGCTAGAGAACTTTTCCTGTGCCCACATGTCTTAGAACAATGAAAGAAATCTTGCATGCTTGACTGGAGACCTTATTGACCAAGCAGGACTTTACCTGTAGTTAAGATGTTTCAGCATTGTTCCCCAACCACCTGGGTCAAACCAAGCGTTTCAACCTTTACTATGCCTAAACAAATTGTTACAATCTAATCTGCTTAAAGAAGGTTTTACAGGAAGCAGTCATAGTCAAAGTTGCAGATCGCTTGGGTGCTTTTCAATTACTTTTCGTAGCTGTAATGACCAAGTTTCTTTGTGTTGATCCTCCTTTGAATGCAGCAATTAATCCATTTACAAAAAAGGCGACAGTTTCTACACCACAGAGATATGGCTACAGGTCTTGCAGACGCATCCAAGTTGGCTTCAGACTGCCAGCTGGGGTGCTGCTACAAAGACAATCATGGAAATCCCCAAATGGGCTTTGCCAGTGGTCCTGCCACTACCTAATGCAGATCTCAGACAGCTAGTTCAAAGTTGCTCTGCTAGGCTGTGCAAACTCTCACAGAACTACCACTCTCCTCTCCTCCACCGCGCCAGTCAAGCACAAAGAATAGTTGGGTGATGACAATAAACTGCAAGAGTAAGAAGGAGCACCATAATGAAATAAAATGTGAGCAGCTACAAATACTGCAAAAACACGAAAAAACATGGAGCTCCACAGACTACTGGAATTTTCCTAGAGCTATTTTATGACTCCCACAGGAAAGAAATAGGACTTTCTGCAATAGCAGCGAGTGAAATTTGAGGTCAGATCATTCCTTGACATAGAAATTGCTGTGACCAGTTTTCTATGAAAAAAATTCTGCAGTTGAGTAGTGTTACTCTAGTTTATCTTAATAGGACAGCTTTTATTTGTAGAGATAAGCTTTTAGTGATAGAACATACCTAGTGCCTCAAATAAACCAAAACACAACCATAAAGGCATGATTTTTACAGTCTAATTGTGCCTGCAGTAGGGCCATGTGAGTGTCAGAAAGCTATCTATACTCAGCTCTTGGGTTGTTTCTCAACAAAGTTAACTAAATCAATCAGCTTATTATTCTACCGCCAAGTCTCACCCTCATTGCTCTCCATCAGCAAACGCACAGATCCATCCAAGTGAAGTGCTACTACTAAACATGACTCGCTGAGGTCTGAAGTTATGGCTTAGGTGACACTCAAAGTTAGGCTGGCAAACAACTTCTTTTGAATCAAGAATGCAAGATAATCCATCTGTATACAGATATTTCTCCAACATTACTTCACGGTTCCTCATATATGCCCAGAAAGATCAACAAGTTCTTCCAAAATCTCCAGTAAAGGAATCATGCTGGTGTTACAAAGCACAGCAGCCTTGAGACCTATCTCCAAGAAATCTCAGTGACAGAGGACTAAGGAGAGAATCTTGCATACCTTCTGTGTGAGCATGTGTGGGGAGGAGGTTTGGGTTAACTTAGGCACCAGTCATCTGAATGACTTCTTCCACAAGGAAAGAACAGAACCCCTAATACAGTCTCTTGAACTTGTGGTGAAGTAACATCTCTAATTTAGCTATAGAGGAGTCTCCACAAGCTTCTTGCACATATAAAGAGTTAAATGAGATAGGTAGGATGGGGAGAGCAAGGAGATGCAATCAGGAAAAAAAAAAAAAGAAAAACAGAAAAACCACAAATGAATACAACCCTTCTGTTGTATCAAGGGGAATGTTGTTTGATTTTCCTGTGAAAGACAAATGATTATATGTTACAGCCAAGAAGATGGGATGACCTCTAGTTTCATTTCTTGTGATAAGGTGTAATGGCTTTTTTTCATCCAGGCTATTTGTTTGATTGCAAACGTATTGGTCCAATAACTTCACTATTCCAGATAATTGCATTTCTTGTTTGCTTATTTCATTACTAGACACACCTTCTCCATTCTGGTTAGCGGAGAGTTTAAACCAGTGCAGTACGTTATTTGGATATAGGATGCTTGGATCATTTTTGTCCTGCATTTAGTTACCGTTCAGAAGGCATATATGCACAAAACACATTGTGACTGATGCCAGTTCGTGGACTTACAATTGTGTACTTCCTAACCAAAGCCACAATCCAATCGATATTTGGGCAAAAAAACCTATTCATTATAACACCAAGTTATATGCAGTTACCCTCCTCTATCTATAAAACCTTTGAATGTCACCTAACCCACCTGATGTTTTGACTGAACTTTCAAAAGTAGCCACAGAAAACTTCTTGCAGTATAAGTATGTGAACTGTGATGATTATCAAATTGGCTTGTTTGGGGTGAATATATATATGAACATATGAATGTTATGAAGTAATATATATGATGAATATATGAATGTTGCAATAAATTCATAACTTCCTGAGAAAGCCAGGAAGAGCAAGAACATGCAATTCTGATCATCTACTTTTTTTCAATGTCAACTCAAGTTCAAGCCTTTACCAGTGAATTTCTCTTCTTGACAGCTCCCAGTGCGGGTAGCCCATCGCAGAGGAAATCAAGCCTGATCTCTAGTGAAGCTCCTGAACTGCAGAAGCTGGTAGAGATCCTCTTTCATGGAGATGACAGGGAGCTGGGCTTTCAGAGCAGAGCATGAGACAGTGATCTAAGCAACCACAGCATGCCACAGAGAGACCTCTGGGGGACCACCTGTTGTTGCTGCCCTGTTCCAGCTTCATAAGGTTTGATACTTCTGTGAAAATGTGAAGACATGAGTGAAGAAAGTTTCATAGCTGCCCTATGCGGCAGATGCTACCATTCCCTGCATCACACACTAGCAAGAAACAAGAAGAGACAGCCACACAACGTATCAGGAGATTAGAGAAAAACACGCTCCCATGCTGCCTTTGAAGCTTCAGGTCTCCAAAATTAACCATGCTGATAACATACAGTGGTTGGTTGACCCCAGCCAGCAACCAAGCACCCACCCTACCTTTCACTCACTGCCCTTTCCCAGGGGATGGAGGGATAGAAGGAAGGTGAGAAGACCAGTGGGTTGAGATAAAGACAGTTTAATAAGGAAAGAAAAAGGTGCACGTGAAAAAGAAGCAAAAAGAGGAATTTATTCACTACTTCCCATTGGCAGGCAGATGTCCAGCCACTTACTGAGAAGTAGGGCCTCAGTATGTGTAGTGGTTGCTTCAGAAGACAAACGCCGTAACCACAAATGTCACCCCTCCTCTCCCTTTCCCCCACCTTTTATTGCTGAGCATGATGTCATATGGTATGGAATATCCCTTTGGTCAGTTTGGGTCAGCTGTCCCAGCTGTGTCCCCTCCCCATCTCTTGCCCACCCCCAGCCTACTGGCTTTTGGATGGGAGGTGAGGGAGAGGGAAAGCCTTGACACTGTGCAAGCACTGTTCAGCAATAGCCGAAACACTGGTGAGTTATGAACACTGTTCTGTCCACAAATGCAATCACAGCACGATACAGGCTACTAGGAAGAAAGCTGACTTCATAACTTCATCCCAGCCAGACCCAGTACCAATATGAATGGGAAAAAAATGAATTACAGTTATCAAACAACTGCTTTCCAACATTACTTTTCTTGTGGGGAGCAGCACACAGAGTGCTTTATTTTCTCTTGAGAGCACAAGAGAAAAAACAGAAGATAATCCTTCTTCATCCTAAAACAAGGTCTTTGTTTTAGGATGATGATTTTTCTCTCTAAAAGAAGATGATTTTTCTCTCTAAAAAAAACCCCAACAATTAGCTTCCACACAGGAGTCAAAACTAGAAACCTGGGGCACTAACAAATTTACATGGACCCATTGACTGGATAATTTCAAGCTGAAGTGAGTCAAACTTCAACAACACTGTAAAGTGCTTAATAGCTAAGGTAGAAATAATTAAGACCTTTTAGATCTCTTTTTGTTGCTGGCTTCTCTATTATTCCATTTTGCCAATATTCAAAATATCTATGGAGCAAGAGAAAAGAAAGGGCAATACATTATTTTAACCAGAATCAGGTGTCAAAGTATATAGAAAGTTAGTCTACTTCACCCAAACTGTCAATCCACATGGTAAACTGCAACAACGATGGGGAAAACCCTCAAATGTTAATCTGGTTTGACAGGCTTATTCTGGTTTAGGTCATTTTGTGCTTTCCTGTGCTGTTTCAAACCTCAGTGTAAAAAGCAAAGCCCCTCACCTTGAAAACAAGACCATTAAAGATATTTTGTGCAGACATTCAGAGAACTGCAGTAAAGTGTTACAGTCTGAAGACAGTGGGTTGGCTTAGGTTCCAGTAGGGTTAAGGGAGGTTCTTGCAAGCAGTGGGATAGACTGGGATCTCCACCCCTTGCTGCAATTATAAAGGCACTAACATATAAGGAAGGAGACAGGGAGGAGTTGAAGGGCCAACTCCTTTCCTCTGTAGCGCTTGGTGAGGAATGTTGCAGAGCTGTTAAACTAGTGGGCAATGAATTGTTTCTTGGGAAGAGAGCTTACCTCTTTCTTCTGTCTCCCAGTGAGAAAAATGTGGCTGAAGTTTCTTTTGGCTATTCTTCTCCTGCATGTAACAGCTGCCAAGGAGCCTGAGCCGTAAGAACTACCATGTTATCGCTAATAGTGTTCAAGATAAGGCTTTAAAGACAGCGCTAATTAGTGCCACTAAATTGACTTTAAATATTAAATACTGCCATAAGTCACCTTTTATATCTGGAGAGCTAAGTTAAACTGGAACGTGGATGACAAGTGAATGGTTCTCATTTAATATGAAGCAGACCTTCTGCCTATTGCAGAACTTCCATAGAAGTTGACGTATGTGTCCAGAAAAGACAATAGTAGTAGTAATAGCAGTGTGCTTTGCTAAAAGCATGTGGGTCCAGGACTCAGATAATGGACAAAAAGGCAAGAGTTAGGGACACTAGCAGAGCTGTGTGGGGAATCCAGGGCTGGGCTAGTCGGGAGCTGCAGGGCAGGAGTGAGAGGCACTGGCAGTGTCCTATAGTTAATCTAAACTAATCAGCGGGTGTTGAATAATAACAATGCTTTGTATTTGTTTCATCCTGTTGAGGTTGTTTCTCCTTTCTCTGTGATGTGGTCACTTTGATGTTTGTATCTCACAGGCAGTATGTCCTGATGGTGCCTGCTGTCCTTCAGTCTGACTCTCCAGGTCAGGTTTGCCTGCAGTTCCTTAACCTCAAGGAGACAATATCCGTCAGAGTCATCCTAGAATATGGTGCTGTTAACACCACTATTTTTGAGAAAACCATGACAGCAAGCAATGGCCTACAGTGCTTCAACTTCACGGTAAATTAATTTTAATTTATGTCCCAATGGAAAAGAAAAGTAAGGAGGGACATGAAAATTAGAGCAGAGACCACAGGAGAGGAACAAGTAATGGAATAAATAAGACTTGTTGAAGGAAAAAGGAAGCAGAGAAGAGATATATAGCACCAGACAAGGAGGCATTTTTAATAGATATAAGAATTAAGAAAGGTCCAAGAAAGGTGATGGAAGGTGATGAAGGTGGTGGAAATGAGACGGGTGTCTCTCTGTATGAGCACAGGCCACAGGTTCAACGCGTTCTGGAGCAAATGACTTCAAGACTAGCAACCTCCCCTTTTTTTCCTCTTTCCTCACAGATTCCTTCTGTCAATTCTTCACCATTGGCTTTCATTTCCTTCTCTGCCAAGGGCACCACAGTTAGCCTAGAAGAGCGGCGGTCAGTGATGATCTGGAACACGGAAAGCATTGTCTTTGTGCAGACAGACAAACCCATCTACAAACCAGGACAGAGTGGTGAATATCTATTTAGTTTATAACGTGTCCCTTAGGAAGCAAATTCTTCAGATAGAATTTCCCTGCCGGGTATTTTTCAGACCAAGCTACAGTCTAGCCAGTTTCTTCAGAGTTTCTGTTAAAACCATTACAAGTATTTGCAGTGGAGCTCAGAGAGTCATCTTCAGGATGGCAGGAGATTGTCATCCCATAGTTTCTATTATTTTCTTTGTCCCTTCCTCCCAGCTGACAGAAGAGAGGGCCTTTTGCTGATGCTGTTTCATTGCTGGTGACAGGTCAAGATAGTGGAAAGAGGTGATTAGATCACTACTTAATTGCCTGACATAAAGCAATGGTGCCAGTCTTCTGTCTGCGATGCTGGTCAGCACCAAAGACAGTTTAAAGACCAAGAGTGAAATCCATTATTCTAAAATTAATTATAATTTTTTAAAGACAAAATCATGCTATTTACTTTCTGGGCTCTGATGGTTTGGGACTTAATATTTTCATGTTGTTTTTTGCCCTGCACTTATGCTATTCCCCTGTCCATACTTCTCATCTGGCCATCGAACAGAGCTCCATGTATGCAAAGAACCATTTCTCTAGATCCATTCCTTCATCCGCTTCTAGGCTTTAAGGCTTCCAGCACACAGCTACACCACTGCAGTAAACACTACAAGAATGCTTCTTTCCACTGCAGGAAACACTACGAGAATGCTTCTTTCCAGATGTCAGCCAAATAATACAGCTGTTAGAATGTATCAGCTATACTTTAATTAGGGATGAGTTCTATCTACATACATAAATAGTGTGAAGGGAAGCTTAACAACCAGAATTTGGTGCCATCAAGGTGCCCACCAAACTCAGCTTGATTATTTGTCAAATGGCTTGGTCTTGAAGTGGGGGAAGCAGTAGACTAAATTAAATTATGAAAAGGTAATGCTTTGTAAGGACACTTTTGAAACATGATTTTACGGTTTTCCTTGTGCAGTAATTTATTGCTTTCATATCAGTTTTTCTCTTATAAAAAAAAGTACGGCAAAAACCTCTACAAGATGAGAACAAAGTGAACTAAGAGGAATTACACTGCATTAGGAAAAACTGGCACTTCCAGTGATATTTGTAACTTTCCTATGTTGAAAGCAACAAACCCTGCTTTACAGATCATGAAATGAAGAACAACAAATTTGCCTACATCATGCAGACGGCCACTGAAAGAGTTATGGCTGTCACTTGAGACTGCTTGACCTGCACAGCAGTTCTTATTCATTTGGTCATCCCCTTTCTCTGAGGTTAAGCAAACTTTCATGAAAGAGTGTGAGAACTCGACGCCGGGGAAAAGTCCCCTTGGCAAAGTCTGTGTAAGTTTCTTTAGCCTTCAGATGCATTTTATCACCTGCATCCTATGCGAGTGGGACTGTTAGAACATCCAGTGAAACGGTGAGTACTAATGGATGCAGAACATCATGCTGAGCCAAATAAACTACAGTTAATGGTAACACCCTATTTCTTGTCTTTCCAGTGATGTTTCGTGTTGTTGCCCTGGATTTCAATTTTAAACCTGTTCAGGAGATGGTGAGTGGCCAGTAACATTCCCCTGTATTTCAGATTGCTGGGAGACAACTCTTCTCAAATTTTAAATAGACAGTTGCTGTGGGTAAAATGAGATACTGCAGAGACTAAATGCCAAAGAATTAACGTGATTTCCTAAGCACACGCTATAATTCACCTTTACGTTAGAGCCACAGGAAAGAGTGCAAGCATGTAGCAGGCTGGATTCCTGACACACCACCTCCTGCTATTGCTGGGAAAGAGGCTCAAAAAGCCCTCCACTTTGTTGCTGCAGACATTATTTTAGCTCTGACCAGAAAGCCCACGGTTCAGTCTCCTGCTGTTACTGTTCAGCAATTGCTGCTTGCAAAAATTGGTAAGTCATCCACCTGGTACTTTGCCCATTTTAGAAATGGGGAAATGAAAATGAAAGCTGTTACCACAGTTGTTTATCTCATCAGAGGCACCCTTTTCATTGCCAGCACGCTGTCTTCATTCTCATAGTACAGAAGCCAAGAGATGGGAGGATCTTTACTGACCTCCTCTCATGCGGTTGTAATGCAGAAAACAGCACAGCATTACAAAAAAAGCTGGTGCTAATAAGCAGAGTGAGGACATAAGATCAAAGAAGTCCAAATCACAGTTTACATGCACCTCTATACTCTACTTACTCAGATGCTCTGGGATTGCCCTAAATCTGGTATGATAAGAAACTGCCCCAACGTTGTCCTTTCAATCTCTTCCCTTTATGTAATCTTCTTATTGAAGTAAAACCACTATTAAACTGATTAAAGTAAGAGATGAGGATCTCTGATTATTGGCATTATACTGATTATTGGCATTATACTGATTATTGGCATTACACTGATTATTGGTTATACATTTCTCACAGTCCTGGGGAAAATTAATTCATGTTTGTTCAGCCCCCTAATCTCTTCTTCCACTGTTTTTTCCTCTTTCAGTACCCCTCGATTGCAATTCAGGTAAGGTTTTTTTTTTTCTCTTTGTACTGTATTACGCATCTAAAAATAAAATCTAGGGCACATGTGCTTGCTTCAGTTTGCATGTGTCTACACACAGCCAAATCTTGCTCCTGAGCACACTGCCAGAAATTAACAGAAACTTCATAAAATCCCAGGATGCTGTTTGAACCTTACTAACACCGAAAGCATACTTGTATTCATTTCAGCAGTCAAAAGCTGCACTGCTTTTATGCCTGCCTTTGTCTCCCTTCCACCTCCTCCAGTTTGCTCCATTTATTTTGGGATATGCCTTTTCATAACTTAAGTCCTGCTGAAAACTATGAATAAATATAGGCTGTGGATACAATTACTAGCTATGTTAGCACTTCCATGGCATTTTGTAGTGATTTTTAAAATAGCAATCGCAGTCCATGTCTAGATAACATTCTTGCAAGTTTTCGCGTTACACTATGAAGTCAGGTGACTTTATGTTGTTTGCAGTAAAACATAAATATTTTGGGTTCTACGCGTGTTTTTTTCTGCAGTCAGTGCTTTAAAGAGTTCAAGGAAATGGTGTGAATGATTTTCCTTTAGTCTAACTAGCATAACATATACTAAGAGGCAAATGACACATCAGTGAATGTAGAAGAAATGCTTCCTTCCTTCTTCCAGCAGCTGAAAAAAAGCTGGGGTTGCTAAAGGCCAATATTTGTATGGGATCAACTCTGCTGAAGGGGAAGCACAAAGAAAGTTTTCTTTCTCTCCCCTCTTGACATAAAATTAGAGCAATATATACTAAAGAGCAGGGAAGAGCAGTATTGTGCAGCCTCCCCTGGTGATTGAGACTAATACCTAGGCTGGCAGAGGACGAGATCAACAGATGAGAATGTAGCAACATTAATAATCAGAGTACAAAGGCATAATTTATCTCAACGCACATGCATTAAGCAACTTCCCCAATGAGCTGAAGCAACTTGCCCTATTTTCTTCTTTATATCTGGTTTTGTGAGCTAGTAGCAAAAGATTTCCAAGGCAAACAAACTTTGAGTCCGTATTCTTTTTTTTTCTTCAGGATCCACGAGGCAACAGGATCTTTCAGTGGCAAAATGTGACGTCAGAGATTAACATTATCCAGATTGAATTCCCACTAACTGAAGAGCCTATCCTGGGGAACTACAAAATTATTGTAGCAAAGAAGTCAGGAGATAAAACAAATCACTCGTTCCTTGTGGAGGAATATGGTAAATGCCACCCGTCATTTTTATTCAGAGTTGAAAATGTTATTAGAGGCGAGCCTCTGTCAGTCAATCCTTTTGCCTTGCTGAAACCTCAAACAGCTTCCTGGCAAATGCAACTTCAATTATTTGTCATTAAGAACTGTAGTGGGGAAAAAAAAAAAAAAAAGAACAGTTAAACGCCAAAGAAGATAAATTAACCATTTTGCACAGATTCAGAGAGAAAATAATTTGCGTAACAAATCAATAAATTGATTGTAAATTTCACTGTGACAGACTAACCTTCTCCCAGCCACATCCACAAACTTTCTTGGCCAGAGCTCTGCAAGGCATCTAGACATCACAAGATTCACCACAGAAGTCCTGACTTCTCTTCAAAGCTTTGTAGATATACTTCAGTGAGCCTTTGCAGGTCAGGCCACTTCTTGACCATTTTGGGATCCCCGTTCTGTGTTCCCGTTCCATCTGTGACTAACACTGATGATACATCCTCATTTTCTCTTTCAACTCAGGAAGGCCTGCAAGTTTACAATGTGCCAGTGTTGATCTTTTTTCTTTTCATTCTTTGTCCTAGTGTTGCCAAAATTTGATGTCACAGTCACTGCACCAGAAAGCCTTACAGTCCTGGATTCAGAGTTTACAGTGAAAGTCTGTGGAGTGTAAGTACCAGGTGCAGAGTGGTTAGGAAATATGCTGAAGAGCAAGAACTTTCCAAGGACTGGGGAAAGAGACTAGAATAAATAGAGACTGAAATAAATAGGGCCTCAGAAGAGGTTGGTCAGGCTTGACTAGGTGGTTAGAGCTTTCATTTACTTGTGTGCTCATCTCATTTTATTGTATGAGCAGTCTCTTCAGACTGGTGTTTGGTGGGTTGAATAAATCTTTTGGGAGGTCCCCTGCTAAAGTAGGATGTGTCCACTCCCAACAACCCACTTTAGAGACAGAGCTACATACACCGTTAAATTCTAGCAGGGGTCTTGGGATTCCAGCTGTCTTTAATATCCCCTCCAAGCTTAGTCCTTCAGAAGGACCTTGCTTACTCTAACACCAAGATCTTGTAATTTAGAATGCAGATTTGAAATCCTAATCTTCTTGCAGATATGAGTAGTTTTGCTTTGATTTCAGTGAGTCTAGAACTCCAGTCTAAGCTGAAGAGTAGAGATGAGAGTCATAGTTTGGTGGGTAGCCATGTCTGTCAATCACGCTTATAGAGGTGTTCTTACATATAATGTGTGGGTTTGGTTCATGGGTTTAGGGGCGAAATATAACTCATTAATGTTTCAACTTCTGAGTTGTGTTATCTTTTTGGAAAAGCAGGAGAGTTAGGAAAAAGCCTGTGAAACTATTCCATTCTCTGGCTTCCCAGCTCACTGCTTGTCCTGGGTCTATTCCTGCATATGATAGCTTAAGTCAATTTTTCAAGCATCAGCTCATGGACCTATTTCCTCTTCCCCTAGGTACACCTATGGCCAGCCTGTAGAAGGGAAAGTCCAGCTCAGCGTGTGCAGGGATTTTGATTCATATGGGAGGTGCAAGAAAAGCCCAGTTTGTCAATCATTTACCAAAGATGTATGATACATAATCATTATTCATCTTTGTGCTTGCCCTCTCTCCTGTGTTCCTTTCTCCCTTTGCTCATCACACTTTTCTTTTTCTCTTTGACGCTTTGCTTCATTGCACTAATCTATTTGCTTAGGTCACTAGCTAGGAACTCAGGGCACCTCATGTCTCTTCTTGGTTTCCCACAGGCCTGAAGAAGGATTGACATGTTCCTTCTTCATGACTCAGTTTCCCATCTGAAATGTGTAGATAGTGATATCTCCATCAGTACTGTATAAATCCTGTATTAAAAATTAGCAGGAAAGGACTCACTAAAGAAGGGTCCTGTGTCTTGCCAGCATCCTTTGAAAGGATTTGTTTTCTTCCCTTTCCAGCTGGATACAGACGGCTGCCTCTCCCAGGTTTTCAGCTCCAATATCTTTGAGCTAAATCGCATTGGTTACATGAGGAATCTTGACGTGAAAGCCATTGTCACAGAGAAAGGAACAGGTAATCCCTTCCAGATGGTCAGAAACAGTAACAATGGTGTGGTCAAAAGGAGAGGAGGAAATATTCAGCCTTTGCCTGCTGAGTACAAGGATGTCTTCCTGAGGAAGAAGATCCATTTTTATAAGCACAGTGACCATCTCCAGGCAAATGCTAACTCTGATGAAGGTATATGCAAGACAAAGTATATTTTCTCTTGACTCTGGACGTGTCTTACAGGCCTGCAACTTACAGCTACTCAGTCTATTTCCATAACACGGGTGATGAGCAGTACACAGTTTGAGAACATGGATCGCCACTACAGAAGAGGAATTCCTTACTTTGGACAGGTAAACAAGGACTTAGAGAGCTTGTATTGAAGATGACTGACAGGCAATCACATGGTAGCACTGATGGGAACATCTGGGGGACTGTCTGGGGCAAAGGGTGCTCACCCTAAGCTTCTTTCTTTACATACAGTGCCCTGTTGGTAGTTCTGAATACCGATGAGTGTTAATTTATTCTGAGTTTGATTCTGCCAGAAATGCTTTGAATAAAAACAATCCATTAACTAGCATTTTTCTTCCTTGCATTTTAAGCTTGGTATAAATCATTGCCTCTCCCTTCAGAACTGACCATCATGTGCCAGCCAGAGATGAATAAAAACACTGGGGGATGAGGGAAGAGAGAATGAAAGGAATTTAAGAAAAAAATCAAGGAAATAACAACAGGTTCTGTCTCAAAAAGCTTTTTCATTACTTTATGTTTCATAAGAAATCCCACATAACTCTGCCAGTGGTTTAAAGGGTAGGGATAAAACTCTTTCCTTCGGTTCAGCTTTTTTCAAGGAGGAAAGAATAAGGGGACATCTTACCAGTAGCATTGAAAGAAGAGAAGAGATTGTATTTCAAGGATTTTTTTTTCCCCTCTGGAAGATATCTATTTAAATTTCTCACTTGGTCCTCACTCCCGCTCCATTCTTCGGATTGCCGTACACCTTACCATCCCTTACTGGAGGCTGGGATTCAACAGGCTCCCTGTGGTGATGTGCCACAGTAAGTTCCTCAAATGCACGCACTCCCACACACACTAGAGGTTAAACATGCTGAAAGACACATGGTAGGAGGCTGGGATGTCACATCTCAGAGACAAAGCTGCTGACGATGGCTCCAGACCATCTCTTTCGCGCAAAAGAAACCCCTTGAGGGTCATATCAGGGGAACTATTGTCTGGAAGCCCTTGATACTCATATTTTCTCAAAATGCAGCGGATCCCTGCCCCTGTCCTGCTGCCATCACATGCCATTCATGGTCATTCCCTGCACTGTGAAACATCTGTTTCCATCTGGCCATATGTTGTATGCCTTCACTTCTGTCACATTCAGTCCCACTGAAGTTAACATCCACCCGAATGCTTTTAGTTGTCTATTATTATTTTTGTTTCAGAGGTCATTTGTCTCCGTGCTGTTTCTGGACAATGAGGATAGTCAATCTCTTAAGCTTGTATTTAATATATATTGGTTTTGTCATCTTTTTCTGAAAAAAAATCAAAAAACCTCAAAATGATAGCTTAGCAACCTAGAAATTACCTAATGGTATCTGTTATTGTTTGTTTGTTTGTTTAACACATAAACAGCAGAGACAGTGGGGACAGAATCAGAAAAGTGTTCGAAACAAAGATCTGGAGAAAAGGCCTTCAGACACTGAAAGTATCAGCAACAGACTCTTAAGACTAAGAAAGGAAAAAATGGAGAAAAGGAAGTATATCTTTAAACTGTAAATGCGTAGTCAGAAGGGACTAACCAGGAAAGGGACGAGACATAAGTTCTTGCTCCACAAAAGGACATTTTCAATGATGTAGCAGATGCTGAGGAAGCTACTGCTTCAAACTCATAAGATAGTTGAGATAGCTGCCAGAAAGTGAAAAGGGAAAGTGTATTGCTTTGAAGGGAGAAGAAAAAGCAGTTCTGCTATGTGGAAAATGTGAAACTTTAATATCTACATACGGAAAGATAACAGGCTGAACGTGTCTCACATTCTCTTCTACAGATCAAGCTGGTAGACAAAGACAACTCTCCTATTTCCAGTGAGGTTATTCAGCTCTTTGTCAACAACAAGAACACAAACAACTTTACAACTGATGATAATGGCATTGCAGAGTTTAGCATTGATACATCTGAAATGTTTGATCCTGAGATCAGTCTGAGAGTGAGTACAAAACAAGGCTGAATAGAGACAGAAACTGTCTCAAACCGAACCCAAACAAGACGGGATGAGGTTTGAATTCTGTTAGTAAAAATGTGCTTTCTCTGGCTTATTTGATGTTCTAGAACTCTCAAAAATTACTATAAAAAAGTGAGGAAAACGCCTGCGTTGTTGCAATGCAATGTCTTGCTGCAAGGCTGCAAGACCAATGTGCTGCTTTTTCCCTACCAGCACGGCTTTAGATGCAATTCTTAAATATATACATGATGTGAACTAATCATTCTGATGTCAGTATATGATAATGATTTCCTTAGTGACATATATTTGTTTTCCCTTTCTTCCCCACTCCCTCTCCTGACCAGGCAACTTATAAAACCAGTGACCACTGCCACTCTGAAGGCTGGATAGAGCCTTCCTACCCTGATGCATCTCTCTCCATCCAGCGCTTCTACTCTTGGACTAGCAGTTTTGTGAGAATTGAGCCTTTGTGGAAAGATCTGAGCTGTGGGCAGAAGAGGATGATCACTGTGCACTATGTCTTGAACACAGAAGGGTACGAGAGCATCAACACCATGAACTTCTACTATGTGGTAAGTGTGGGGTTTTTGCATGGTTTGCTGAAAGGGCTTGATCGGGCAGCTATCTGGCAGTTCATCCACAGCAATGACAGCCGTGCGTGCTCTTCCTGGTTTTGGATTACCAGCCAGCACAACGGCAAACAACCCAAGGACAGAAACAGCACTGAGGTGGTTTGGCAAAACTACCCACTCAGGAAAAATGACCCCCATTTCTGGCCTTGTAACTCTATTTCATAGTAAGGAAACACCTTTATAATGTCTCAGGCCGGGGTTCTTGTACCTTCCGTTCAAGACACTCTTTAAGTTATTCTCTGCCTCCCCCTTCCTTTCCATTTCCTTATGCTTCCTGACCAGTGACAAGGGCCCCAGCAGTAGCAGCAGCAGTGGCAGCATCCATCGTGCCCTAAGGCTGATATTTAACCATTTGAAGCCATCTCAATGTACGTGCCTTGATCGTCCTGTCGATGTACGTTGAACTTGATTGCCGTTTTCTCCCTCCAACCTCTGCCAACCCATAAATGTATTTCTTTTCTCTGCACAGGGCATGGCAAAAGGCAAGATTGTCCTTACAGGGGAAATTAAAGTCAATATCCAAGCTGGTAAGTTAAGTTGCCAATCCATGTTTCTGCATTTAAAAAAAAAAAAAAGAAAAAGAGGGATGGTTGAACTGAGGACTAAGGCAAGACTTCCTGGATACACACAGCAGCTATTGGGAGGGCTGTATCCCTCTCTCCATCCACGCATGTGTGCATGATACTAGCACTACCACTAAGATCACTATAAAATCAGATTTAGTTCAGCAACTAGTTCATTTGATCTGAGTCAAGAAGTAGTGTCCTGTAAAGATCTTCCCAAAGGATAATATAGGGAATGCAGAGTGTCTGGCTTAGGGGGGCTATCTGAATCTGGCCACATGTTCAAACCCACAATAAATCTGAGAGCATTTGGATCTAAACCCAGGCATGTCACCTCCTGGCAAATCCAGGATTTTTCACTTTATGGTCTAAGTACGTATTTCTCCACTGACTGGTACAGCTCTATGCTGCTGAGAATGGCTACTATTGCAGCAGATCTTTGCGCTTCTCTCCTTATTGATCCCTTTCTCTCTTCTAACAGACCAAAACAGCAATTTCACCATCCCACTTGTGGTCAATGAGAAAATGGCTCCTGCCCTTCGGTTGCTGGTATATACCTTACATCCTGCCAAGGAGCTGGTGGCAGACAGTGTCCGGTTTCCAGTTGAGAAGTGTTTCAAAAACAAGGTGAGAGGCACTGAGGTACAGCAAGTCTTACCTGCTGTCAGATAAATACAAATTCTTTGTGCACTCACATTCGCAACAGATTTCCAGTTTTATTTCTTGTTGGCCATCCACTTCTCTCAAGATTAGTCTCTTCATTCTCCTTTTTAACCTTTGGCCTTACACCTCTCCTCTACCACCATTTCCTGTCCTTACTGTCAAAAGACAGATCTTCTTTTAACATTAAAAATGACCTTTCAGGAAACTCACACTACTCCCAGACAGTTCCTGCCTCTCTTGAACTATACTAGTGTCCTATTTACTTTAGGGTGTCTGTTCTTTGGCATAGTGAACACACTTTAGCCGTATCACACTTCCCTACTTAATCTAATTTTTCACAGTTTTTGTTAAAAAATGCAATTTGGGTTTACCAGAACTAAATACATATAGAAAAAGAAAGCAAAAATAGCAATCTGGGGTTTGAGTTTCCTTTCTCATGTTTTTTCCACTGGTATATATTCAGTTTTAATTTGGAAATCAGATTTCACCATTAAGATTTTTCTAATATTCAGCTCCTAAAAGCTAAAAAAACCCATGAAACATTAGAAGAAAATAAAGCAAGTGAGGTATTAAACAAAATGTTTCCAGTTATCTGAGGTGGTCCTCCCCTCCTATTTTTTCCCTTGTTTCTAACAGAAATGTGAGATAGATTTTTGCTCTGAATATGTTAAAAACAGAATCTGGTTTAAATATTTGCTAAGGTGGGCCATGGACCTAGTAAAAATATTATTTGTTTACTGTAATGCTTATTACATGTAGTCTGTGCCGTAATAAGATTTGATTCGGTAACAGCCGCAACAGAATCACACTTTATTTTAAATCACTTGAGGTATGCTTCATTTAAGCCGTCACTGGAGTCTAAATGTGCTTATTGCCTAAGCCCCTGTAATGGGGCTTCTACTCTCTTCCTGAATTCACACACACATCCAGAGCAGCCGCGAGCAGCAGGGATTAGCCGTACTAACATCTGTTTGATAAATTTCAGGTCCAGTTGCAGTTCTCCGAAAAGCAGATGCGCTCAGCTTCCAATGTCAGTTTAGTCATTGAAGCTGCTGCCAACTCCTTCTGTGCTGTGAGGGCAGTGGATCAGAGCGTGCTACTCTTGAAGTCCGAGACAGAGCTGTCTGCTGAAACGGTGAGCTGCCCGGACAAATGCCTTCCACTGCTTCCTCTCTTCCATTACAACGACTCTCCACTTGACTGTGTTAGACTTCTACTGCTTTTTGCATGTGCCAGTTATAAGCATCTATAATAGGCAACACACAGCTTTTGTTTCTTGGCAGTTGGAAGTCCTCTTTCGTGTGGGATTTGGTTTAACCAGTGACTGGTCTCTCGCAGCACGACCCTCTGGCGTATCAGTCAGTCCTCCCAGTTTTGTGTCATCAGCAAAGTTGCCCCATCATCCAGATCGTTAATGAAGATATTGAAGAGGACGGGACCCAGCATTGGACCCCTGGGATACACCACTAGTTACTGACCTCCAACTAGACTTTGTACCACTGATCACCACCCTCTGGGTCCAGCCTGGTTTTTAACCCAGTAAACAGAGCATTATTTCAAACAGGCCGACATCTCAGCTCTGGCAATTTGCAGCACATGACGGTGTAATCAGCATTGATCTTTCCACACACAGAGGTTCTGTGTTTCCTTCCCCCTCACAGATATACAGCCTGCATCCCCTGCAAGATTTTCAAGGCTACATCTTCAATGGGCTCAATCTAGAAGATGACCCCCAAGACCCCTGTGTCTCATCTGACAACATCTTTCACAAAGGCTTGTATTACACACCTGTAATGTCTGGATTAGGCCCAGATGTATATCAGTTCCTCAGGGTAAATGTCCTGTACATTACTTAAATCTATTGAAGTGAGTTTCCATTTATGTAGCTTTAGATATTTCTGCAAAGGACACTGTTAGTAAAACTCATACACGACAAACTCTCCTCATGGACATCTATTCCCAATTGATTCTCATGCTGGCTGTGATTTCCCAGCATGCACAAAGCTCCTACAAGTCTCTGCATAAATGTCTCTGGGCATCCCTGTGGTGTAAAGGCAGTAATGGGAAAGAGGGAGGAATGGAAAAACCCTCAGCTGTAATATGGTTATGGCTAACACCAAAATGTGTTTTTTACAGGACATGGGCATGAAATTTTTTACCAACTCAAAGGTTCGGCAACCAGTTGTGTGTTCTAGTGAGACTGCAAGACCTACACAATATTTCTTGAATGCAGGATTCATGGCTTCTACACACCATGTTAAATCATCAGGTAATATAGGGGACAGGAAAGAGATTTTATTTTTCTCCTTAAATGAAGTGGTATTTATGTGACATGGGCATAGACAGTACTCAGGAATCACATTGGTATTGATATGGAATATTGGTCTGGCACAGAATGAGGTGGCATAGTACAATGGCCAATGCCCAAAAAAGCCTTTCAGGTCTATGCTTCTGATTCATGTCCAGTTTCATGCTAGGAAGTGTTGCCACTCGGTAGAGCATCACACAAAACGAACCCTGTTGACACCGATTCTCTTCTGAACAGAGCTTGTTTGAAAAGACAGTGCAAAAGTGTGGACAGCAAAGAGATCTAAAAGCCAAGTGACCCGAGTTCTAGCCCTGGGTCTCATGGTCATATCTGGAGTCCAAAGCACTTCAAGTAATATTTTCTTTCTCTGTGATACCAGGTTATATCTAACTGGTGACTATATTAGTGACAAATATTTGTGTGGCGTTGATGGTAATTTCAGTTAGAAAGAAATGGGTAAACACTAATCGTCCTTCACACTGGACCATACGTATTAAAATCTATCCTTTCTGAGAGTCTTCATTATATGAACCAGGTTTGACTAAATTCCGATTATCTCTTACCAGCTGAAGTTGCCAGAGAGGAACGTGGGAAGAGACTCATCCTTGAGACTATTCGGGAATTCTTCCCTGAAACTTGGATTTGGGATATAGTCCTAATTAAGTGAGTACTGTTTCTTCCCTCTCTTTGCCTTGCTTTTAAGAGTTTTTAAATATGTCCCCTGATGTCCTGCAAGGTGTCAATTCCTTGTCACCTCTTCTTACCTTTTGGCCTGGAAGACCAAGCTTTTTCAATTATCACCTGACTACCCGCCCTCCTCTTTTCCATGATAAAATTACACTGTCCCCAATGACATCTATTCCCACATTGTGTGCACCAAGGGTCATATTCCCTTTCTAAGATGGACACCTCTATTTAAAATACGGGTCTGCAAAACAAGAATTCTGAGTTTTCTTTCCAAATTCAGGGAAATGATGGTCAGAAGAATTTTCAAATGAGCTTTTCTCAGAAAATTGGGGTGATAAGTTCGGGGTGAACTTGGATGTGGGATTTCTGCAGACAGAATAAGGGTAGTGCCGATTTTCAAAACCTGTTGCCTCTACTGAGAAGCAACATATATGAAACTTACCCTTTCTAAACTTATCCTTTATCCATTCCCATCAGCTCTACTGGAAAAGCCAGCATCTCATACACCGTCCCTGACACCATCACCGAATGGAAGGCCAGTGCCTTCTGTGTGGAAGAGTTGGTTGGATTTGGTATGTCTGTGCCTGCTACCCTGGCAGTCTTCCAGCCTTTCTTTGTGGACTTGACCTTGCCATACTCTATCATCCGAGGAGAAGATTTCCTGCTTAGAGCCAATGTCTTCAACTACCTTGACCACTGCATTAAGGTGTGTACACAGTCTGAGACCTTACTGCATCTCCAAAGAAGCTGCAGCCTTTGTAGTCTGAAAAAAAAAAAGCAGCAAAATTATTGATGTAGATGACTGGATCTGTCCCTGCACTTGCTTGATGTGCTGCTCATTCTATCCAATGACAGATTATCCTGACTGGATTTGTCCTTTTAAGCAGAGGGAGATCTGTATGAACTGTGACTAGGATGGGTGTTTAACCAACCATCTCTAGAGATCCATAGAGGAAGACAACAACTGCTTTTCAGAGTATCATTCACCATCCACAGTCATGCAAGCCATCAATGGCTTTAGTGGATTTTTTTTCTTTACATCTTTACATCTGATGGATGATTTGTCTAACACCATCATCCCAGGCCTTAAATCTCCTTTATGCTGCTAACACAAACATAAACTGAGACTATTGCACCCTCCTCTAATAACAAAGAACCATTTGCCTATGGTACAAAATCTTCATCCCACTGCACTCCTCTTTCTCTTCTCAGATTAACATTTCGCTGTCAGATTCCCTTGATTATCAGGCCAAACTGATCTCCCCAGAAGATGATGGATGTGTATGTGCCAAACAAAGAAAGACCTATGTCTGGAATATTTTCCCCAAAAAAATCGGTAAGTGCCTTTGAATCTACCTGGTTTTCTGTCCTGAGATTGATACTAATCATTTTATACCCCACCTGAAAAACCTTGTCCTCTTCCAACCTGGAGAACTTGGTCTACCACTGGTCTTTCCAGGTGTCTGGGCTAAAGAGTTCCTCCACAACTGCAGTGGGTCTATCATTCCCATTTTCAGAGGTCAGTTCTCTTCCCATATGTCTCACATAAAGCGAGACGTGGGAACAGAACTGTCTTACCTAGAGTGAGACATATAATGACCATTCATAATGAATATCTGTAGATATTTATTATCAGATTAAATTTCTTACTTTAGCCATCATTCTGCGTGAAATAGGCCTTTTTTTTTCTCTTTTTCTGCTACTATTTAAGGTAATGTAGTATTCAGCATTACCGCAGAGACCAAGGATGATGGAGCTTGCGGAGGCAAAGCACCTAGGAACATCAGTATTGACTACAGGGACACCCAGATCAGAACACTGTTGGTTGAGGTACTGCTGACAGCTCTTACTGTTTGCCCTGTACTCCCTTCCATGAGGAAAAAAAACAATGCAGCAAAAGTACCAAAAGCAAGTAAAAGTTTTTCAGGTTCCCTAAAGAACTCCTGGTTTGACTCCACCTTCGTCTGGCTGGGACAGGGTCTGGCTGTTCAATCTAAAACCAAGTCCACTCCCATCTGATGTCCTCTTCCATGAGGATCAGTGGGTGTTGGTAAGTGCACGTCTCCCTCATGCAGAGGAGAAACTGGAAAGGAGGGACTCCATCTGATGTGAACTCCCTTTTAGTAGCAGCCACATCAAGTATGAACCTGCAAACTGTTGCTTCAGTCCAGCTGTCTTATGATGCAGGAGGATAGGGCAGCGGGTGGCTCTTCTGTTACTGCATTTTTTTTGCGTGCGTTGTCTCATCCGCTGCATGTGTCTCTTCTTCCCATCACCATGCAGCCTGAAGGCATCAGAAGGGAAAAGACCCAAAATTCCCTAATCTGTACAAAAGGTAAGGGTCTTATATGTTGCTGTTCTGAAAGGAACTGAAAGGATGGTTGGAGTTCGCACTCTTCCCTGTGCTGCTCGTCGATGCCGTTCCTTCCCTTTTCCCCCGAGTTGCCTAAATGGCAGCTAGTGTGAGTGCTTACAGCTCAATTCTCTGCTATGAACTTCCAGTGTGACCTGGTGCACATCCCTTAGGCAGTGTTTGTGCTGCAGTCAGGAGTGCTCAGATGCTGAAGGAAGGCTGCTATGAAGCTGTCAAAGGGAGATGACCGTTTTGCGCAAAATCTGTTCTGCATTTCATGCGCTTATGTTTGACTGCTGTCCTCTATTCCAAGGGTAACTGTAGCTTGCAGCTTTCCACTTTTAGTGGGAATGGGAGAGGGCATGTAACGTTCCCTTCTACACCATCTCGGTGCTGACTGCAAACAGCTTCCAAAGCTTCCTGGAGGCTCTTTTTAAAAGAGGCACAAAAGCAGCCCTGACCCTCACCAACCAGCCCTTCCCAGTGTCTCACTGAAGAAATCCCCAGGATTCACAGACACAGCAGCCCGGTAGCACCAGCCTTACCCTGTTCAGCTGATTTCTGTTGAGCAATGACAGTCACTGCACCACTGGGTCTGTTTTTCACAGTTTTGGTTTTGCTGTGCCCTCTTCTCTCTTGATGTTCTTGGAGACAGCTGTGAGCTTCTGTCTATTACTGTCTCTCGTGTGCAGTTTTGCACTGTGCAATTTCACTGCTACTACCGATGTTCCTACGCAAATGACCACAACGCACTTAATATTTTTCTCCACAGACGATGTGGTTTTTCAAGATGTTGCTCTAGATCTACCTACAAATGTGGTGGAAGGATCAGCCAGAGCTTCCTTTTCTGTTGTTGGTAAATATGTAATTATAAAACGTAAAAAGAAGGAAAAAGTAAAAACATAAAATTAAAGCTTTTTCAGGATTCTAAACGTCAGTTTCCACTCTTTGTGTGGGAAACTTGTGAGAAAAGAGATTGATTCTCATCCTGTTCAGCAAATCTCTTAGCTGCATCAGAGAAATTAAGTTTAAATATTGGTTACATCCTTCTTCCCTTTTCTGTTTAAACTTATTGCAATTGAATGTTTTGCTCTGAAGTAGCACAGTTCTGAGTTATGATCTCAGCCAGACTCATGCCAGTAAGACCTTTTTCCACTCGCCCATCTGCAAATCCAAGATGCTAGTGGGATCTTTTCAGTCTTTCCCTGGAAATAACCTGGGCTTGGTTACATGACTACTAGTCATAAAATCTTTGCTTTGTAATGTCCTTGATGGGTCTATTCTATATTCCCTAAAAATAGCAATTTAGAGGTGGTCTATGATACATCTGCATAACCAATGTGCCTTTTCAGCATTAGTTGTTAATTCTGCAATACATGATTCATTGTAGCATCTCTGGGCTGGTCCCCTTCCCTTCTCTGGAAACCGAAGTTTCCTGGAAGTTCTTCTTTTAATTTCTAATAAGAATTATGTGCTTGAAGGGGCACTAAAGTAGGTAGTGTTTGTGGTGTGGACAATTTAGACTGAGTAAGGGGAGTCAGGGAACGGATTTCTTTGTTGACTGCAAAGCAGAACAGAACAAATTATTCAGCACTGAGAGCTTCATGCTTACTGGAAATCTTTGCGGTACCAAATAGGCTTGCAGTCCCAGCTAGGCTTTTGCTGACCCAGCCTACAGAATGGTAGGTAAAAAACACTGTTTATTTCAGTGGCCATCAGTTGTGCTAATCCTCCCTGGCATCTCCTGTTCCCCAGGCGACATCATGGGTGCTGCCATGCAGAATGTGCACCAGCTGCTCCAGATGCCATTCGGCTGTGGGGAGCAGAACATGGTCCTGTTTGCACCCAACATCTATGTCCTGGACTATCTGAACAAGACAGGGCAGCTGAGCGAGGAGGTCAAATCCAAGGCCATTGGATACTTAGTGAGCGGTGAGAGCTTTGTGCTTCCCTTACGCTGTATGCTGAAATTCCCACTGATGCCCAGTAAGAAGCAGCAGCGTGTCTGTCCTGGCAGTGGGCTGCTGCAGCCCAGCTCAGTGACCCGAGGGACTGCCCTGATCAAGACGTTTGCTTTGTCTTCATTCTTTCCTTATCCGATTTTGCTGAGACTCGATCGCCGTGTTCCCTTTGAGGTTCTGTCTTTCAGTCCCTTTCTCCTTTCCCACTCAGGCACAGCATGTATCCTAATCCTGTTAGCAGAGAGCTGATACAGCTCTGCCTATTCTATGACTCAGTGTTGCTGCAGGACAACAGGTTTCATGCTTCCACCTAAATTCCCTCAGAGATGCCCCACTGCTTGGTGTATTGCCTTTCCATGCTTTTCCACTGTGGTTTCAGATAGCAAACAGAGCAGGGTTTTGTTTTTAAACTAGGAAACGCTTTCTCTTCCATGTTTTTGCAGGCTACCAGAAGCAGCTGTCATACAAACATCCAGATGGGTCCTACAGCATCTTTGGCACCAGAGACAAAGAAGGGAACACCTGGTGAGTGACTGAGAGCAGAAATGGCTCAGAAATGGATTTGCATTGAATTCACATGATGCAGGTAAAAGGCATCTTTACTAGCTAAACAAAATGTACAGAGCTGGCTAGGACTGGGACTCTCTAAGTACTAAGAAAAATGGCTTTCCACCCCCTGCCAGATGGGGTGCGAAGAGAGGAGGTGATCCCCAAAGACCCAGCTGCCTTTTTGATTCGAACTCCTGCTGTCTCCCATGAAACACAATGCACTGCAGTGCTCTGTAGCCAGGAGCCGCCCCAGAGTGTGTCCCATCTAGCTACTGTTCCTTTAACTACCCTCTCTTGGAGGAGCACACAAAGACAAAGCAAGCCTCCAAAATGCTGTCTGTAATTTTCCGTGCTTATGCCTACTGTGAATGGAAGGGTTGACTTTTTTCTGTTCCTGTTTCCAATGCTCATCTTACAGCTTCTTCTTTCCCCTGCAGGCTCACTGCCTTTGTGTACAAATCATTTGCACAAGCTAGTCACTTCATCTATATTGATGACAATGTCCAGGCTCAAACCTTGATGTGGCTGGCAAGCAAACAGAAGCCAGATGGCTGCTTCCGAAGTGTTGGGACACTCTTCAACAACGCCTTGAAGGTAGTAGAGAATTTCTTCTTGGTCAAATTTACACTCTTATCTTCAAGAACATGCTATCCCATTACTGTCAGAAACTATACTTTACTCCAAATGCCTGATGTCTGCCAAGGGCTAACTCTCCACACTTTACAATGACTATTTTCATCTCAGTCAGCTTCCCCACACTGTATTTTACATCTTATGAGCAACTGAGATAGGGTTACTGAGATTGAACTGTAAGCTTGAAGGAGTGGTATTTTTTGAGGTGATAGCAGCGGGTCTCTCTTGATTTAAGAGCCATCCCTGCCATGTGTATTCTCTCCTTCCTTGCAGACTGCCTCCAGAGCTGGCCACACTCTCCCAGCGGGGACATGGCAATTCATATTTAAAGGCTTTTAACTCCTGCCATTGACTGAAAATTCCTCTCTCTGTGTCCTTTTCAGGGAGGAGTAAATGACGAGCTGTCGCTTTCTGCCTACATCACCATTGCCATGCTAGAAGCTGGGCACTCTGGCTCGGTAAGGAGACCTTCAGCTGCTGGTATTCAGCTGGAATTGGTCCCCAGTTGTTGACTTGGCTCCAATAATCTGCTACAAATTGTCCAGGTAGTAAAGAGAGAGAGAGGAAGAGAGAAGTCCCAGGCAACATGACCCTACTCTGTATCTACATTAGTTGCTGTGACATCAGTTCCCCATCTTTATACCTCCTCAGCCACCAGTGTTCAAGTAGAAACAGTACAGACCTCAGTGGGATTAGATCTTCTATTTGAGAGACCCAAGACATTAAGTGACACCTTTTAGTTTTCAATAAAGAAACGTGACAAGTAGTAGTCCACACACTATGGCTTAGCTTCAAACATGGCTCAGTCAAGAACATAAGTTATTGCAGGTAAATCCATAAAGTCTACAAATGGAACGAAAAGCTATCTTGGGAAAACAAAGCTCCATCAGAGTGAAAAGCCAATCTGTCTTTTTCTAAAAGTAGCTAGTACCAAGGAGACTACAGCAGAGATGTCAGACTTCAATATATGACTTTCTCAGCCTCCAATTTGTCTTATCCTTTTCGAGGCGCTTCCTGATTAGATAATGCATTAGCAAGGACACAGAGTCAAACTGTGAACAGATTTTACTGGGTAAAAACCTATTATAAATCCACAGAATTAAATTAAGAACATACCACAGTCACCAAGGACAGGGACTACTAGGTTGGATTTGTTCAAGAAAACGCACTCCTGACTAGAAGTGCAGAGTGAATTGTTATCATGGAGGTAAGCAGAAAGAATTAGCTGTGAAAGAAACAGAACAGTCTTCTGTTTATACACCAACATCTTCGAGAACACACTGAAAAGCTACTTGATTTTTATGACTTTTCAGTCTGAAATTCCTCTTTAAAGAATTCTGTATTCTGTCTCCTGAAGTCACTATACAAACTGAAGTCCCATTCTCATTGCTGTAATAGTGACAGGATGAAGAATAGGTTTAAAGAAAATGAATGTTTGGCCAGGTAAAGACTACTGTCCTGAATTAGATCCTTATGTTACTTTTTTTTCCTTTTTTCCTAAGTACCCTGTAGTCCGAAATGCCTTTTTTTGCCTGAAGACTGCATCTGAGAAGAGTATCAGTGATATTTACACGCAGGCACTCATGGCCTATGCTTTCTGCTTAGCCGGCAAGGCAGAAAAATGTGAATCATTCCTTAGAGAGTTACAGAAATCAGCAAAGGAAGCTGGTAAGTTTCAGACATTTTGGGAATTTGGGAGGTGGGAAGAGGGAACGGATCTTACTGATGGTATGTGGTCTAACCTTGACAATATTGAGAGTATAACCACATAAACCAACTTCCACAAGTAATCTATGGAGTTAATTTACAGCACATCTGTTGCTCTGTAGAGAGTACTTAGGAGAAAGAGGCCAGGACGCAGTACATCTCTGAGGTAGCATAGAGCAGTGACACCTGCAAACCGTTCTGGTTGCTCCTCACCTTCTCTTTGTTTATTCAGATGGTTCACAGCACTGGGAGCAGAAGGAGAGGTCTCCATCAGAAAAATCCCCCTCTTTCCTTGACCATGCCCCATCAGCTGAAGTTGAGATCACCAGTTATGTGCTGTTGGCAATGCTCTACAAACCCAACCGGAGCCAAGAGGATCTCACAAAGGCCTCAGGGATTGTGCAGTGGATCATCAGGCAGCAGAATCCCTATGGAGGCTTCTCTTCCACCCAGGTGCCGAAACTCCCTCCTACTCCCCAGCCAGTCCTAGGAACTGGGGCACTGGTTCAGGGTGCCAGAAATAAGACTACCTAGTCTTATTTCTCTTTTGTACCTACTGTCTCAAACACACAGATGCCAAGCCTTTCTCATAGAGACACCAAATTAGGTGTTTTTTTTCCTCTTCTTATTAACTATGGAAAGGTTAAAGCCATACAAGAGTAATTTGGCTAGCCACAAATACAGATATTTTGTGTCAGGGATGAGCCTAGAAAATACCAAGTCCCAGCTGTTATATGACCAAGAATGCTCCGTAGTTCCCTAGAAAACACATGCCTCACTGCTATTAAAAACTCTAGAAGTGTTCTCTAGTGATCAGATTTTATGTTCTGAGACTTTCACACAAGTAGAGAGATTTCTTCCACCCTAAAACATGCATGCTAGAATGAAATGGCTCCTTATGTATGGGGACCCTAGAATTATACACAAATTCAGGGTTTCTTTAGCCTCAATGAAGTGACTGTGCTTTGTACTGGAACCGTGTCTTTGACTTCTCCACCAGGCACGTTGTGTAGGTAATTGTCTTTTATTGTCCAGTATCTGAAGGGGGCGTACAAGAAAGCTGGAGAGGGACTTTTTACAAGGCCGTGTAGTGATAGAACAAGGGGTAATGGCTTCAAACTGGAAGAGGGTAGGTTAAGATTAGATATCAGAAAGAAATTTTTCACTGTGAGGGTGGTGAGACACCGGAACAGGTTTCCCAGAGAAGCTGTGCAGGCCCCATCCCTGGAAGTGTTCAAGACCAGGCCGGATGGGGCCTTGAGCAACCTGGTCCAGTGGGAGGAACTAGGTGATCTTTAAGGTCCCTTCCAACCCAAACCATTCTACGATTCTATGATTCTATGATTATTTTCTTTCCCTTCAGGACACAGTCATTGCTCTTCAAGCCCTCTCTGCTTATGGTGAGGCTACCTACAATTCTGTTACACAAAATGTAGTCAAGATCGCTTCCAAAAAGCCTTTTGAGAAGGTAATTATTGTCAACAATGCGAACAGGCTCCTATTGCAAGAGACTCCCCTTCCTGAGGTCCCTGGGAAATACAGCCTAACAGTGAACGGCAGTGGATGTGTGCTTATGCAAGTAAGTGTTTGCTCTCCTCTTCATTGTTTCTCACATTCTGCATACAATACAGTCATGTTTTTGATAATTCTCCATCCACCTTCTCTTTATTTGTCCTGATTATTTTATGTCCCTAAACTATTTAAACACACTGTCCCCCATTCCACATTCTGACTCCAGTGGAGTCACAGCACGAGAAAGAAAAAAGAGTCCTTTCTGATCAGCAACTGGTTTCTCTCTGGGAGGTGACTCTGGGTATGAGCACTTTCGTTGTTAAAGAGCAGAAATCTGATGTGTCTGTCACTGATGTAAGCAAGGATCTTCCACATAAAACCAAGAACAACATTGCCAGGAAACTTGACTAAGTTTGACACTTTTGAAACGCAAAGAAAAACCCTTGGCATGCTTGAACAAAAGGGTTTTTTCCTCTTCCAGACGGCACTGAGATACAACATTCACCTTCCAGAGGGGGCCTTTGGATTTTCACTCTCAGTAAAGGCATCACATGCTTCCTGCCCACTGGATCGACCAGCAAAATTTGATATTGTCCTCATAAGCAGGTAATGTGCCATCAACAAACCAGCGGCACAGGTGACAAGTCACACAGAGAAGAATGCTGTATGTATTCAGTTTTGCTTATAAAGACAAAAAAAAATCAAGCTGATCAATGTGTTTGATGATATCAGCCTTTAAGACCCAATATCCCAAAAGACATTGTGACAGTAACTGATGGCACCTTCATACGAGGGGCCTCTCCAGTGTCGCCCATCTAAGCCCAGCAGCAAGCACATGTGATTCGCTCTAGCCTCCCCATGCTGCATGAGGCCAGGAGCAGAGAGCTGATGTTTGCTTCCCCAGGCATGGTCCAGACTGACAGAGGCTTCTGTCGTTTCAGTTACACAGGGAAGCGCAGCAGCTCCAACATGGTCATTATTGATGTGAAGATGCTCTCTGGCTTTGTTCCTGTTAAGTCTTCTCTGGATAAGGTAAACTATAGGAGCAAGATTAAATGAGTCATCCCAGAGAAGACTGGTCATGATGAAAACAGGCCTGGTTACGAATCATTCGCCCACAAACCCTGCGAGGTGTTTGTATGGCTGCACCATTTTCCTTTAATGAGCGGAGAGAATGCCCTACAGGGAGCTGTGAGCACACAGACTTTCCCACATTAAAAACTAGGAAGGGTTCCAGCTAGAGCCTGACCAACTGGAAGCTGCAACTGGGAGCTGGAACTGCCCAGGTAGGGAAAGAATGGGAACTATACAACACCAGAGTCAGGCATCATTCCCCAGATGAACTGCAGTGCCTCTCCTGCAGGTGAGAAGTGCTCATACCCACCACTAAGTCAAGTGGCAAGTTTTGCCCGGTCCTCTCCATCTATTCAGCAACATTTGGATGCTAAAAATCAGCTGACAGCCCTTGATACCTGGCTAGGAACACAATGAATCCCACAGCCATGGAGTAGTAGGGTCTGAGGTAGGACTTGTTTTTTAATGGCTTATAAATATATTTATCTCCATTTCCTTGTTTTAAAGCTCATTGACAGTCATACAGTGATGCAAGTAGAAAACAAGAAAAACCACGTTCTCCTTTATCTGCAAAATGTAAGTTCTGATCACTGTCTACTTATTTTCACAAAAGATGCGAACAGCATGTAATAGATGCACCTACAGCATGGACACACTCCATAAAGTGCATTTATCATGTCCCCTTCCTCATCAGTTTTCCCCTGTAATCACTAAGCTGCTTACTCCTCAAACTGCGTATAACAGCCCAACCTCCCAAATGGCTTCACACCGACACCTGCCCTACTAGCAACTAGAAATAAGTTAATGAAGAAAAGGATACAGAAATTAATCAAAATTCTTTCTCCTTTCAGTCAATAGCAGATAAACACCAGAAAAGAGGTTCCCTTGTGCGTATGTCGCCTTGGTAGGCTTCTCGTAAACCTCCTTCCTTCCAACAGGACATGAAACACTGCTCTGATGTCCTCTGGAAAGATTTCCATTCCTGCTCTTAGGCTAGTTCATTCCCAAATTTAACATGTAATCTAATCTGTGGATCAGAATTTAATTAGTAAAAGTACATTTGATTTGGGCCCTGAAGAACTAACAGAAGCCAATATCCCAGTGATGTACATTGATTCCCAGTTTCTTGGTGGCACATAATGTTCATGTCTGAAATGGGAGGTGTTGGAATACCAGGCTATGATCCAGACCATTGGAAGACCTGGAGAATTAAGCTCAGTCCTTTGGGACATTTTTTTCCCTCTCAGGCAATAGGATGTGTAATAACCACAGAATCAGGTAGTACAAGCAGGATAGGAAGCCTACAACTCTTCACTTCGATTTCACTTCGGATTTTCCAAACATATTTCAGATAACGGATGTCCCACATCTGTATGTGTGGCATCAGTGGGATGTGGCATATACAGTCTATCAATCACCACCCTAGTCTGCTACAGATGGTGTTGTACAAATAAAAAGACTTATGTGATCCCTGTCCCTCCATTCCCAGATCTCGCAGAAGAAAAGGAAAGAAATCACTTTCTCAGTTGAGCAGGACTTTGTAGTGACCCATCCCAAGCCAGCTCCTGTGCAGATCTATGATTACTATGAAACAGGTAGGTCTTTGATTTTAACAAGTATGAAGCCTCGGGGCGGGACAGGGACAGCAGAAACGCTGCGTGCATTAATGGAGATCCAGAACTAGCCCTCCTGGAACCAATGCTCCTCTGAGCTCTATCAGGAGCTGGATCTAGTGCCAGGGGAGAGACTCATTTCTCTTTAGTGAGCTTGGTCTCATGCCCGGAGTGCCAAGTGGGCACGACTGGGAGTCCTGGTGGACAACAGGATGACCATGAGCCAGCAATGTGCCCTTGTGGCCAAGAAGGCCAATGGCATCCTGGGGTGCATCAAGAACAGTGTGGCCAGCAGGTCGAGGGAGGTCATCCTCCCCCTCTACTCTGCCTTGGTGAGGCCGCACCTGGAGTACTGTGTCCAGTTCTGGGCTCCCCAGTTCAAGAAGGACAGAGAACTGCTGGAGAGGGTGCAGCAGAGACCTACCAAGATGATTAGGGGACTGGAACACCTCTGTTATGAAGAAAGGCTGAGGGATTTGGGTCTCTTCAGTCTGGAAAAAAGACGGCTGAGGGGGGACCTTGTCAACACTTATAAATACTTAAAGGGTGGGTGTCAGGAGGATGGGGCCAGGCTCTTTTCAGTGGTGCCCAGCGACAGGACAAGAGGTAACAAGCACAAACTTGAGCATAGGAAGTTCCACCTAAACATGAGGAGGAACTTCTTTCCTGTGAGGGTGGCAGAGCACTGGAACAGGCTGCCCAGAGAGGTGGTGGAGTCTCTGTCTCTGGAGACATTCAAAACCCTCCTGGACACGTTCCTGTGCAACCTGCTCTGGGTGACCCTGCTCTGGCAGGGGGGTTGGACTGGATGATCTCCAGAGGTCCATTCCAACCCTATGATTCTATGATTCTATGATTGGCAAGTTATAAAAATGCATGCACCAGAACAAAGGAGATGTTCTGGATCTACAAGGATCTACAGCTTAAGTGTGCATAGGGTATATCTGCCTCCAGCAAAAGGGACAGGAAGTAGTCTCCAGGCTAATGGGAGCATTTCTTTCCTTCTCCAGAAAAGTATGCTGTTGCTCAGTATATGTCACCTTGCAAAGAGGATGTTGCAGAAATGGACTAATGATGAGGAAAGGTAAGTGAAAGCCAGAAAAAAAAGTAAGCAGATAAGAAGGTGAAGTGTAAAGCAGCATGAGCAGAGGGATTGGCAGGGTGAGCAGAGCAATAACCATTCTTGCAGAAAGGGAGTCTTCAGTCTCCGCCAGGCTTCTCAGGGATCATCCAGAGACAGTGGCCAGATCCTGTCCCATGACACATGCTCAGTGGACTGCAAGTGGAGACCACATTGCTGTTCATGGGAAGAGCTCAGCCTCTAGGATGAAAGTGAAAGTGCAGAATAATGGAGAGACTGGGAAATACCTTCCGAGTTTTCTCAAAAGCATCTACACTTAGCAAGGAATAATCTACCTACAACTGTACTTGAAAGCCTCCCCTCTGAAGCCTATGCTTCATGGGCACAGGCAAGGTGCTTCACACAAACTTACAGAAACCCTTTCCTGGACAGTTAATCCATTGTCTGAGGAGAACACTTGAGGTGACGTGAATCATGGAGGTGATGTGTTGACTAGTCAGAGGTACGGTGCTGCCTCGCTGCAAGGGACATCCAGGTCTGCATCCTGCTCAGCACAGCAGTTACGCTGGCTGTTAACTGCTGAGCAGTTCCTGAGGGGTTCGGGCACAGCTCGCTGCCAGACCTTGGTCCAGCTTTTGTCTGTTTTGCACAGAAGGGGCTGACTACCCTGTATCCTGAAACCGTGTTATATACTCTGCAGCTGTTGGTGTGTTCTCATTAAGTTTATTTCCTTTTGTACTTTCCCCTGCAGGACCATCATAAATGCTGAACAAGCGGTCAAGCACCCTATCTTCTTTTGTCATTAAGTGCTGGAAAGGGCCGTTTCACCTTACTAATCACAGTGGGAGTTTGTGATGTCATTTGAGCTAGTGTCTGATTCCTTGTTTCCTTTCACGGCACATCTCTCTTGATCTGTATCATAATCATGTATACCTTTCCATCAATAAACCTCCCTTTTACATTGGGCAATGACTTTTTTTCTGGTTTCACAGAACAAACATTTCAATGACAGCCTGCCTGTTATGGTTGCTGGTTGGGGGAAAATGGGGAGAAATGTTGTCTGCTGTGCCTGCAGCACTCAGCCTCCTGTCCGAGCTATGCCTGATAATCATTGGAACTACTGTAATATGCAGCATGTTCAGTCCCTCCTACCTCCGGAGTGTAGGACTCATCGCCCACAGCTGCTGAACAGCCCCTCACCATTCCCCGGTCCTGAAAGGGTGCCACCCCTGCCCCTGTGGCATAAAAGTAGGGTTTATGTATGGACATCATGGAGTGACTCTGCATCACGCTTAGTAGTGGAGAGGGTGAAGAAATGGGCAGGTTTCCACCCAGACCTGGTGAGTGCCTGATCCCACATCCTGGATCTTACCCTGCCAGGCCCACCTGTCCTCCGGACTGGGCAGAGTTTGTCTAAAAGAGATGATGAGCCTGGATCATGATGCCTTGTCTCAGCCACCGGCAAGAAGCCTCCCCCTTCTCCTGCACCTCTTGTCATCCCCCACTTTGTTATGCTTGCAGTCGTGGTGGTTTCGGCAAACAGAGACGCTTTTGGGCTGCAGCGTGGCAGAGTCGGTGGGTGGGTGGGTGGGAAGAGCGTGACCCAGGCACTACGGGAGCCCTGGCAGAGGGGACCAAGGGACAGGGAGGCACGGCTGGAGACGAGGGGGCACAGAAGCATCAGGAGGCCTCGGGAAAGAAAAACGGACGCTGCTCCTCTTTCCCAGAAGCAACAACCGCGCCGGCAGCCCTCGCTGAACCCCGACAGGCTCCCACGGACGCGCCCGGGCGGGGCGGTGGCAGCAGCTCGGACGGGGCGGGCGGCTCCGTGTTCGCCCGCCAGGCGGCGCCCTTGCTCCGTGCCGGTCCCGCCGCAGCTCAGCGACGGTGGGATCGAGCCCCACGCCGCTCCCAGACAGCGCGATCCAGCCCGCACCGGCCTCCGTGCAGTGTAGCGGGCACCGAGCATCCACCAGGCGTGAGCGGGGAGGAAAGGATGGATCTGTCATGGAGTGGAGCGCGGGCCGGGGGACAGGACCCGCCATGCAAAAGCGTGGACAAGAATTTAAGCGACGATGCAAACGGTTCCAGTGCCGAGGACGGGTATGTGTCCTGAAAGGATCCGTTTCACCAGGCAATCTGCTGAAGCTGAGTGTGAACTTCGGTTTTGTTTCAATGAAAATTAATCATCATGTCAACACAGAATACCTCTCCTCCGAAATATTTTTCCTTTCCTTTCCTTTCCTTTCCTTTCCTTTCCTTTCCTTTCCTTTCCTTTCCTTTCCTTTCCTTTCCTTTCCTTTCCTTTCCTTTCCTTTCCTTTCCTTTCCTTTCCTTTCCTTTCCTTTCCTTTCCTTTCCTTTCCTTTCCTTTCCTTCCCTTCCCTTCCCTTCCCTTCCCTTCCCTTCCCTTCCCTTCCCTTCCCTTTTCCCTTCCCTTTTCCCTTCCCTTTTCCCTTCCCTTCCCTTCCCTTCCCTTCCCTTCCCTTCCCTTCCCTTCCCTTCCCTTTTCCCTTCCCTTTTCCCTTCCCTTTTCCCTTCCCTTTTCCCTTCCCTTTTCCTTCTCCTTCACTTTTCTTTTCCTTTCCCTTTCCTTCTCCTTCTCCTTCTCCTTCTCCTTTCCCTTTCCTTCTCCTTCTCCTTCTCCTTCTCCTTCTCCTTCTCCTTCTCCTTCTCCTTCTCCTTCTCCTTCTCCTTCTCCTTCTCCTTCTCCTTCTCTCAAAGGGCACTAAATAATTTGAGTCAGTGGGATTTGTGTTTCTGAGTTACCCAGGCCTGGCTCCTCAACAAACCAGATGTCTGAGTCTCCACAGGCAGTAGGGTACCCAAATACTCACCGGATCCATCAGGGATGTGTTAATTTTAGAAGTGCACAGGGCTGCCCATCCAGGATATGCATGATATTGATGTTATAAAAAGCCATTTCATTAAGTTTCACAGACAAGGAATTTGTGGGGCATGAAATTGCTTTGGGTAGAGCGCAGATTTCCATGCTAAATTCCAAAATTAAAACTTCACTGGCAGCAGGAGGGAAGCAAGAAAGGCTGTGAATTTTGCTTTTCTGACACACCCCGAACTGTAGCAACTGACTCAATTTGTGTGAGCATGAGACTGGACTAAGGCAAGAGAATCAATAGTTACAGCAACAAGGTTGAGAAGGAGAGCAGGCTGAGTGGATGTGAATACAGGATGTGCATCTTTCTGGGGGATTTAAGGCCAATTAAGCCAAGGCTTCAGCATCCCACATGGAACTCATAAAAATCCCCCTCAGGTCTGGCCAAATGTTATTCTGTTCAGCCAAACATCGTTTTCTGGGAAGAAACAAAGACCTAAAAAAAAAAAAAAGCTGCATTTTTATCATTCTTGTGAAGCTTTCTTTTCCTCTTAGGCCAAACCTGAACGATTAAATTATCAAGAGCATATTTCCCACTGCACACTCTTCTTCTACATACTGAAAATGTAATATTTGTTACCTGATTTTATCCTGTGACTCACACAGTTAATTGCTGGTTGCAGTCAGATCTAATAAACGTCCCGTGCTCATTCTCTTTCTGCAGATTTTTACATGTAGATCATGTTCTCCCTGGCTTCTGCTCCTGCAGGGAACAGCAATATTCCTTAAAATGCATTCCAACACCTCCCGGATTTCTGGAACCTGGCTGCCTTGTTTCAGCTATTTGTTTCGTGGCACGCACCTGAAACTGATGCAAGTTTATTAATTGTTGACTAAGCAAAACAGGGACACCCATTAGACTGAATATCATTTCTTCCTCTGTAATCTGATAATCCTAATCATTCAGTCCCAGAGACTGGGGGACTAGGTCTCAGAAGGTCAGAACTACTTTAATTTTGGCAAGACGTACAAGCTAGGCAAACTCTGTTTCCCCAGGTGTGAGAAAATCAGGCTCACTGATTTTCAAGAGGTGCTCACAGCTACCCTACTGCTGCCTCCTCGAAGGCACAGATGCCAGTTCACAGCGCTCAGTATTCATAGAATCATAGAATTGTTAGGGTTGGAAGGGACCTTACAGATCATCTAGTTCCAACGCCCCTGCCATGGGCAGGGACACCTCCCACTAGATCAGGTTGCTCAGAGCCCCATCCAGCCTGGTCTTAGAAACTTCCAGGGATGGGTCTTCCACCACCTCTCTGGGCAACCTGTTCCAGTGTCTCACCACCCTCATGGTGAAGGACTTCTTCCTAACGTCCAGTCTGAATCGACCCATCTCTAGTTTTAATCTATTCCCTCTAGTCCTACCATTACCTGACGTCCTAAAAAGTCCCTGACATCCTAAAAAATCCCTCACCAGCTTTCTTGTAGGCCCCCATAAGATACTGGTAGGCCACTATAAGGTTTCCTCGGAGCCTTCTTTTCTCCAGACTGAACAAACCCAACTCTCTCAGCCTGTCCTCATAGGATTGAGATGTACACATCTCCATTTAAAAAATCTACCAGAGAATGGAGACAGATAAAAGTATCAGCTGAAACTGCTGTGCAGGTTCTTGGACTGAGTCAGGAACACCATGAGAAATGGTAAAATCAAAACTTTACTATGGTTGTCTGCCAGTGCCCTCATGTCTGCTCTTCAGCTTCTGGATCTCCTGTGGTTCTGTGCATGGCTCTGTTAGAAGTACATTAAAAGCTATTCTAAAATGCAGGTTCTCATGAATAAAAATGAGGTAACAAAGAGTGTAACCTCATCAGTATGTCTTTGATTAAAATGCTCTGTCACACTTACTTATTTAACTTATTGTGTTAAATCCTTCTTTGTAGGGTTTATTTGTGCCATGGGAATTGCTTTGCTGCTCATGGGGACTTCACACTGACGGATCTGCTAAAGACTGATGTCATGGCCCAGTTAAGAAGAGGACTTATAATGACTGCACTTGTTCTGGAAACTGAACATAAGCTTTTTTACTGTGGATGATGAGTCTCATCCACAATGTGAGCAGCAGGATGCAAGATCTAGAGAAAAAACAAATGGACCTCCACGGAAAGATAAGCTCCAGTGTAGCAGCATTCTCTTGCTTAGGCCCCTTCATTGCTTACCCAGCACTCTCATTAGAAAAAGAAGTCCTTGGTCTAGGGAATTTGTCTGCTCCACCTTTTGGTTCAAATCCTCTGTGACCCCTGCAGTGTCACAGGTAAGAGTGCCAAGCCGTCAAACAATGGCACAGCAAGACCACAGCTGTATGACTTCTTTTATTTTCCAGATCTTGTTACATACTTGTTGATGTTCAGGTTTTGTCCTCACCACCCTTCCTCTCTGTGTGTGATGACCAACCAATTAACTGACCAGAGAAGACCAGAAATGTGCCAGAGGAACCTTCAATCAAGAAATGATGATGTGTCAAAAAGCTCTGAGGAAAGAACTCAGTCTTGCTCTCCAGTCATTTATTTGTTGAGTTCATTTGCCACCTACCTGGTGGGCAATTAGGGAGGTAGGGCCATGTCTGCAGTCAAATGACCCCCACCACCTGATTCATCAGACAGGTGACATAGAAGCATGGTCACATCTCTGTCACCACTGGCTGTGAAATGCGCAGCATCAGAGAAGGCCTTCCTGAGGAACATCACTCATGTACGTTTTAATTTTTTATTCAGAGTTACAATAAAAAGGTTTCTCAAAAATTTTTCAAGTGGAGAAGCAACATTGTGCCAGATACTCCTGTAGCTCAACAGCAAAAGTTTCTTTCTGCTCAACCTCCTAAAGGGCCATCTTTTGAGGGTCAAGAAAGTCCTAAAAGCAAGGCATTACATTGAATGCAGGACCTACAAGGCTCCTTCAAGGAA
Source organism: Chroicocephalus ridibundus (assembly GCF_963924245.1). NCBI lineage: Eukaryota > Metazoa > Chordata > Aves > Charadriiformes > Laridae > Chroicocephalus > Chroicocephalus ridibundus. Next base: position 141,817,863 of record NC_086284.1, read on the forward strand.
TATTCTCACTCGTCCCCTTTCTGATCCTTTTGTAAGCTCAGTACAGTGATCTCCTGATGCCTTTTGATCCTGCCCTGGAGTCCTCCGCTCGCTCTTCCTGCCACACCAGTGTTCCTGCTGTGAAAACCAGTACCTCCCCTAAGAACGTGATTTCAGCAGGACTCCCGGACCCTGTGTCGTCACACTGTGTATATAACCTGACAGCTGGGAGATTTAAAAAATCTTATTTGAGAGTGAAGGGAGGGTAAATATGAACGAGGCAGGCAGAGGTGGAGGCAATAAAAATCACCATACCGTGTATTGACAGGGCTCTACGTGCGTGCTCCTAAAGTGCTAACCTTGCACATTTTTTTCAGCCTCCCGCTCTTTGGCTCAGTACCCACGGTGAGGTGAAGGCCGGGTTATTACCAGAGGCAATTGCATAACCGTGCTACATGTTTTCTACTTCACTTTACTGGAAGTTTCTAGCTCTAGGTCCCACTGGTTCCCCTTGCTGTCCCTCCTGTCAAGTCATGGTGTGGCCACACTTACCCAGTAACTGAGGTCTGCGCCATGGTAAAGCTCATCTGGGAAGTCCTGTGCACTAAGCGTGGGATGCACTGCTGGCTCTCTCCTCACATCCCCTGCCTGCTTAGATGAGGTCTTGTCCTGTCCCCTTCCCACCACTTGTGTCCAGTGGAGGGTATCCTGAAACAGGAGGGATGAGCAGCAGTGTAATTGCAGCCAGGGCAGGCTCCGTAGCAGGACACTGTGTTCAAAAGGGTCCAAATAAATGACACGTTCTCCAGCTGTGTTACAGCATCATGGCTCATATCCCTTTCCCTGCTGACCTGAAGGGCCAAACATGGCCAGCTCTGCCCTGCCTAACAAGGTGCAACAGAAGAAAGCAGAGATGCAGGGGAAAGGGTTAAACATGAGAATATCTGATTTCCTTGTCTCGTACTCCATTAGGACTTCTTGTCTTGCTTTGCTTTAGCATACTCAATCTCAAAAATCTGGACAAACACTTATCAGATGAATCCCATATCCTCTCTCCGCTGGGGAAAGACCCGTGTCCTGAGCACCAAATGACGTCTGGCTTAACTGCGGCACAGCAGGGTGGCCTGGGCTTGGCCGGTGTTACCCAGTAACTCAGTAACTAAGCTAAGCATAAAGCCCTTCCCTCCTGCTGCAGCTCAGCCAGCGCGCTTTGGGCCCAAGTCCCCCCCCGTGCAGGGCCATAAGTTCCCCCAGCATGGCCAGAGGAGTGAGCCCTTGCGGAGCCACCGCAGCAAGAGGGTGTCACACTGGGCAAGTACAGCGTGGTCCACTCGGCAGATGCCGACACCTTCTAGCAAAGCCATCCAGAAGGGGGGCAGTGATTTGGGGGTTCACTTTTTTTGTAGCTAAATGAACATCAAATATAAACGGGGAAAATCTTTGAAATGCCTATACCATGTAAATACGGTCTTTTTCTCTACTGGCGCTCCTGCTCATGGCCTTGTGCCATGAAGTTTTGGATGGTCTCTGGGGATGGCTATCCCATGGCACCTCTGGGCCACTGATCTGTTGTTGCATCACCCTCGGGGAAAGCATTTTTTCCTTCCATCTGCTCAGAGTTTCTCTGTATGCAGCTTGGCCCGTTGCCTCTGCTCCTGCCACTGTGCACCTCTGAGAAGAATCTGGCTCCAGCTTCATTCCACCTGCCTTGAACATCAACTTCGGAGCCAGCAGAAGGACCTTCCTGAGATGCCTGTACCTCGCCTGAGGAGAGGGGGAGCCCAGGCAATAACATCACAGCTGAAGGTAAACACAAAGTCTACGTGCATTTTGAATGTCTTTTTCTATGGTAAAGTTTTATCAGAAAAGTGGAGTCATATAACTCAGAAAGAGTATAGTTAATTGTCCCAAGTGCTGTTTTCAGACACTTTTGTAAATGGCTTGGCTTTTTCTCTCCCCTTCCTTGGCAATAGTCTGAGGAATACAAATGTTCAAATGAAAATAGCTTTTCATGCTTTACTACATCAGGGATTATCTTAATTTCTCTGTAATATCCAAAAAATATCTGTGAACATGCAAACATCTAGTTTCTTGTTTATATATTTTTAAATTATTACATATTGTTCACAAATTACCTTTAACGGATTTAATAGTGGGATTTCAACAACTGGTCTTACTCTGTGTGTACTGTGTACTGTAAGTACCAGACAGACACATTGCAGATTTCTGATGCCAGAGGGTTAACAACCTTGGTTGAAGCCTTTTTTGCAACATACAGTATAGGTTTCTTTTAAGGCAAGACAAAGTTTATTCATACAGGTAACATTTGTTATAATATAGCTGGGAAAGGCGGATAAACCCTACTTTGTATAGAGCTCATCCCGCAAATGGGCTAGCCTTACATCACTCAAACTGTAGTCACGGGACTATTTATAAAGCCCAGCTACACATTTGGTTTGCAACTTAATCTGCAAAATGCACTAAAATAAAAGTAATTCATTGATGCCTTTGCCATGCCTGTATTTACACATTCGTTCATATGATGCCACAGAAAAATGAGTTATATTTGGCATCACAGCTGCCCGCGCCTGGGAAAGGCAGTTAATCTGCCACCAGGCCCTTCTCTCAGGTTAAGATATTCAACAGGCCGCTAAAGTGGATAATCTTTATTTGCTCTGATATTTTCTGTTTAATTTGAAGTTTAGCTTATGAAGCCTTTTTATGGTGTTTCACTTTGTTGCATATTGGCATGTTGCAATTTGTCTAATGTTCATATTGTCTGAGGTTTTCTGATAAAGGACCTTCTCTTCACTGTGGCCTGTGAAATGTTTTGCCTCCCACAGAATAATAAACTCTCTTTTATCTCTCTGGGTATTGTTGTTACTCCTACTATTTTAGACAAGTACTTTTTCTTGCAATGCTTTATTGTAATTTGAAATAAATTGCTTTGGGTTTCTTTGCTTTAGATACATAGGCTGGGGAAACAAATATCATTGTTTGTATTTCCTTTAAAAGAAAAATAGTGGATTCTTTTTTCTTTTTTTCTCCTGAGAGATTTTTTCAGCCTACAGCTGAACAGTTGACACAATTTTATTAATTGGAGCTGTTAATACAAGTCTCAGGTTTTACAGCAACCATTTTCTCACCCGTGCTCACACAAAGCTGATGTAAGCATTGAATAGAGATTCCTTTGCCAGAGCTACCGGTTTCCACCAGGGCTTCTCATGTGAAAGTGCACGGACCATCTTAGGCACAATATCAGTGTTACCAAGACTTGTTTCCTCAGCTTCTTCTTTTAACACACGCCTCTTCATGAAAGCCAAAGGCTGAATTTCAGCTTGGGTTTGGCTTCGAAGACTGATCGCTCTGCTACCATCCTTGAGAAGACAGAACAGGAACACAGGAAAGAAGCAGGTGTCCTTCTTGAAATTATTTACCTTTGGTGACAGCGGTTCCAAAATGGCTTAAGACTGCTGGGGCAGACAAGGATTCCTGCACGTAATAGTACTGTGATAGTGCTAAGGGTATTTACACCCACCCATAGACACGTTTTCTTCCTGCAATTGCAGTGAGCACTGAGCCACTCTGTTATCAGACAATCAGTAGTCATCTACAAAGATAAACAACAGTATCTGAAAAGAAGTCAGAGGAAAATACACCACAATTGGGTTAAGGTGATTAAAACTGATTGATTAAAACTGATTGAATGACAGTGCACACTGGAAAAATATACTTGTTTTTGACAGTGGTCATACACTTGGAGGTGTAGGACAGTTCACATTTTTCTGTTCATCTTTGCTAGGCAATGCAGTGAAGACTGTATGGCTTACAGGAATCTGCAGAATAAGGTTTGCTATGATTGGAATTTATCAATATCTATGATGGCCTGGGTTAACTTATTAATTGCATCTTTTACATCAGTCAGTCCTACTCAAAATAATATATTTTAAAGTGCCGGTGGAAAGGAACTTGCAAAGGAAATATTGTGGAGAATAAAATCCTCCAGAAAAAAAAAATAAATTAGTAATAATGACACTTTCAGGCAAAGTAGAAGTGCTCCAAGGCATCCATTTCTTACTGACCTGGTATCTTGCCCCATTTCAATATGATATTACCTGGAAAGGAAATCCAATGTGTCAGCACATGTAACTTACCAGCATATCACTGTAAATTCTCTGAGAATTATCTAGAATTAAGCTAATTTTCCCAAGATCTCTTTGGAACAAAATAAAATTTTAGGAGAATGTTATAATTTTAATTTAGCAGAGGAAACAGGTAAGAAGTTTCAAAAACCTATGGAACAGCCAAAAGATAGGCTACCCTTAAAAGTGAGAGTAAATTTATGCAATCGTTCCTTTTCAAGCAGGATGAACCTCAGTCCATTACTGTTGTTCAGTATACAGATGCACGCTGCTTGGAGGGTTATAAGAAATTAGATTTAGGCATTTTGGCTATAGCAACCATTTACTGTGACGTGGCCTAATTTGAATGCTTTGTGGTCAACAGTTGGGTACAGTGATCCGCTTAGGCCTTGTACCAGCCTAACGGGGGGCTAGCCAATGAAGATACTAGCTATGTGCAGGTTGCCTCTTCATCTGTCAGGTGTGCAGTGACGTCAGACATGTATGAAGTATTATCATAAGAGGAAATCTCTTTCCTGCGGTTAAAATCATGATTTCCAGTTCCTTGATGCCATCACTGTGTATGGCAAAGATGTTGCATGTCTTTTCCAGCAGCGGTATCTTTTATTAGTCCAGCTAGCCTTGTTGGAAGAAGTAGCCAGTCTTTCAGACACCCAGTCTCTCCTTCAGGTCCGAAAAAGCACCAAAAAGCTTTCAAGCTAAGAACAAGTTCAGGCCACTTATTCTGAGCTTGGTGAGAGAGGAACCACCTCAAGCACCAACTGCCTGAGCTCAAGGGCAGTTAGTGCTTGTGGAGCAAAGTGGTCACTCGAGTGTCAGAGAGATGGTAAGTGGTTCCTGGGGGGACTGAGAAGCAGATATTTTATGCCTTGTGGATGGTAAATTGCTTAGTAGAAGGAAGAAGGCTATAATGAGCAGCATCTCAATTGCATCGCTGGTTTTGATGGACCTGTAGATCTATGAATTTTAGTTTTACGTGCTCATGCTAAAGTGTACTTCGCGTGTGGGCATTTGGATTTCTTTTCGGTTTCAGTTTAAAGCAGCCCAAAGGACAACAGGCAACTCACAGTGAGTCGTGTTTTCCAGCAAATGACCAGGATGCTATTGCTTTGAAAACTGCTATTTTGCGTGAGTTATTTACTGGAGAAGTTGAAGACAGGAGTGGGAGGACAGACAATAGGGGGCATTTCTGGAGAAAGATCTGTGTGGGTTTTATTATTTGGTAGTTACACAACCACTTTTTAATCAGTGTTTCCATCTTTAACTGATAATCTGCTAAATATTTTGGTTTCTGTGAGAATGCGTTCATTCTTTCTCCATATTACTTTTATATAACACGTCCCCCCCATCAGACACTGCCTGCCTCCTGACTGTTTTGCTAACCTTTGCGGTTCATAAAAGGTGTTAGATTTTATTCCATGAGAGACTGTCCCTGAGTTTTTAACACCATTCTTAAGTTTCTGTTCATCCCCAGACATTTCTCCTGGTCCTTTGCACAGCCCTTCCCTGCAGTTTCCTGGCTACTACATCAGAGTCAAGACACACTGTATAGCTAACTTTCAGTCTTAACATTCACTCTTTTTCAAAGCTTTACCTTCAGGCAAAGAGCAAATAGGGCTGCCTATGCTGTTGTGATCTAATAAGCTCCCTTGCACAGATCAGAGAAATTCTGCCATTAATGTGGCTTCACATTCAAGGTGGTTTGTGCTGAAGCGTTTTCTCTGTTGGGTTATTCCTACACAACAGAACTCTTCACAAGGATCATCAATCTCCGTAAAGAATGTTACTGAATCCTTTCAGTCCACAAGCACTGGAGGGCATGCTGACAGCCCTACAGCTGCAATTTTGCAGTTTTCCGTGGACTGGTGCAAACACCCCACCTAGTCAGACTTCTCAGGGAGTGCTCATAGTTTGGACTGAATATTTCTGTTCAATGACCTGCTGGAATTCAACAAACTTTTTTTCTTACTGGATTCAACTTCTGGATAAACTGCTCCTACCAGAAGTTTGCAGAAGGCCAAGTCAAGTGAGCAGCACTATTTCTGAGTGACTTTTGTCACAAACATGGCTCACGGCAGCACAGATCTACATCTGGCAAAGGAAAGGAGGAGTCACCTTGAACACCTAGAACATCTGTGCTCCAGGTGACACTGAATGACGGAGGGTGATCACCTTGCCCAGGGGGCAAGGACATCTCCCAACAGCATTGTGTAATATTCGTGCATATTCACAGAGGAAATATAACTTATTTCCATACCTAGACCAGTACCCCACCTCATTTGGGGTTTATATTCCTGACAGAATAATTTTCCAACCCATTGTACCACTGTTGGCAACTGTGTCAGCAAATTACTGCAGTATTCTGTTACCCTAATAAGGACAACGTTTCTGCCTATGGGTTTCCTTTTGTTCTTAAAATACCTGTAAAATTGGCATTTGGCTTCACAAGATCAGAGTACCCCACATCAGAGTGCTGTGATTAGATGCTGCCCACAGGGAATATTGCCCTGTGCTGAACATAGTTCATTTCCGCAACACCGTGGACTTCTGATGGGTTGAAGAAAGCACGGTATGAATCATTCAAAGATTTCTAATATAAGCACTATCCAATAGATACCCTTCCCCCACTTGGAAAGTCTCTGGCCAAATACTGTCCTTCTGTTCCAGCTCCTCCTTACACGCCTCTCCCAGTTTCCGGATGGGTCCTGGCCCCCAGCCCTTATCTCCTCCAGCCCCTGGGCTGTTTACAGAGCGCAGTTATAAAGAGGCTGACCCAGCAGAGAGTGAAGAGGAATTACAAGGTGCAGGAAAACAGCAGCACCGGACCAGGCTGGGTGTCTGCTTGACTCACCACGACCTGCTCTGCACCATGGGGAAGAATGGGCTGCCCAGCAAACCAAACATCTTCCTCCTTCTCCTCTTCTTCCTTCCTGGAAATACCTCTCCCACCACAGAACCGTAAGCTATTCATGCGGAAGGGGGAGGGAGGTCTTCATGCACCTTTTCTCCTTCAATTTTCTTCCTTTCCGTCATTCTTCAAACAACTGTGCCAGCTTCTTCCACTCCTACCTTGCATCTCACAACTAGTCAAGCCCTGAGCTTCCTGCACAGCTCTGCCAGCACTCCCCCCCCTCTCCCTGCAGCCCCCTGGTTGTCCAGTCCTGGGACCCCGCCACACCTCTGCCAGTGCCCGCACTCCTGCCCTGCAGCTGCCTGACAGTCCAGCCCTGGATCCTCACAACTAAGTCTATTCTTTCCTAGAAACCTTCAGGTGCCTGGGCTTTCGTGAGCATGATGCCAGAATCTATGTACTTACCTTTCCTGTAGTATCCTTGTTTTGATCATGGAGTTATTTCTCCCCACTCTCCTGTCGATTTCAAGCCACTTTGCTCCCCTTTCTCCTGTTTCTTTCAAGCCGGTTTGTTTCCCTTGGCAGCATCGGATGTACTTGTTCCCAACGAGGATCTGTGACCTAGATTCTCTTCCTCTGGCACGGAGCCTGGTGCTGGCACCCTCCCCTGGGGCATCCACCCCAGGGCTCTGCAGACCAGCAGCGTGGCTGCGGCGCCCACCCCGCTGAGAGCCCCGAGGAGAGGGGCAGCTCAGGATGGCACAGGCAGGCTGGAGCTGGCATCCCCCACCCCAGGCTCGCCTACCAGAGAGGGTTGCTCCGGAGGCTCTAATCTGGATGGGAGCAGCCTCCCTCTTCAGACCCTGGCTGCTGTCACACGCTGTGCCTCTTGGTGTGCTGGCAGAAGTGCAGTTCTCACCACCGCGGGTGTCCTCATGCCTGCTGCAGAGATTTCGTGCCCGCCAGCACCGCAGTAGCGCTAGCGGCTGTAGCAGAGGGTGCAGCACTACTGCTGGTGCTTACTGCGCGGCCAGAGGTGAAGAGGTGACTGGCTCAGACCGAAGGACCTTTGACTCACACTGTACCATCAACCTCCCATTCATCTGCCCTGTTTGGGTGCTTGGGGGACAGATCAGCCAGCCAAGTCTGCTTTGGGGTCAGGCTGAACTTTCTCCCTACAGTAATCTGATGTAATTAAGCAATTAAGTAATCTTAATTCATCCCTGCCTGAGATCAGGGGGAAAGGGAATGAATCCGTCCCGCTCAGTTCTCTCCTCCCGTGAGCAACATCCTGCTCTTTATCCCTGACCTGAGCACCGTTTTGGGAGGGGAGAAGGAGGAAGGGCTGAGAGGTGACGGAAAGAGGGGTGTAGTTGGGATCCACAGAATGAAGGTAGGAGCCCAGAAAACAGTTGGGGAGCAGGGAGGCGGTGGAATCTGAGCAGTGCACTGCTAGGTAGCTGTAAGGGTAGTGGTTCTGTTTTAAGTGCTAGAGTGTAGATCAGACGCTGTATATAACACAGAAGGGAAGTCGCCCTTGAGCTGAAGACGAAGCTTCCAATCAAGGCTTGCTCCCTGTGCCCAGCACAAGTAGGGAGATAGCTTCTTTGAGCAGCAGCTCTTGCTGCTATTTCTGTTTCAGATGTGGCCAGCTGCACAGGAGACACAATTACAGTTCAGACTATATATTAGAAAGACACTTATTCATCAAGTTAGTGCAGCACTGGACCAGGTGACCCAGAGAGATGGTGGGAACTCCATCTGTGAAGTCCTTCGGAACAGTCTTGTTGCAGGAGAGAAGGTAGGCTTGAGACATCCAGAGATCCCTTGCAACCAAAAATGTTATGATTCTGTAAGATACTGATAGCAAGATTATTTTTTTTTCTTGCTCTAGATCTGTTCTGGAAGAAACCAATAGGGGGTATCATTCAATCAGTATCGCACTCCCATTCTGATACGTGGTTGTGCATGCCAGCTATTTTACAACGCAGCGTACGTGCTTGGGAATATGCTGCATATAGTCAGAAATGCTAGGTCATGATGGCACATGAATCAGCAGGTGTGGATTTCGACTGACGGAGCTGATGAAATTCACTGGCTTCTTTGGTTGGGTGTTTGTTCCAGGAAGTAGCTGAGAGTCAACACACAGACATTAGTCCATCTTAGGCTAGAGTATTACCTTCTGTGTGTAGACAAACTCATCATTTTTGCCTCAGCCACTTTCTCTAGCGTCTCCTATCCCTCCTTGTTGCCTGCTTCTGACAGAGTCACTGCCTCTGTTTTCAAAACACTCCGTTGCTTGCAGGGAGGCTGCTGAGGTCTCTTTTGGCAGCCCAGATGCTTTTTGTCCTGGAATGTCTATACATGGACTTTGTGACCCAAGTTATTTAAAACCCTCACAGCAATTTAATTCCTCTAGCTCTTTTCACCAACACATCCCAAAACAGCTAAAGAGAGGTCTATAAACAGCGTATTTCATATCCTTGTTTCAAAGGCAGGGAAGCCAGTGTAGGGGGAAGTTCTGCGCGTCGGCCAAAATTTCAGCAGAACAGTGAACAGGAAGAGGAATGAGGCCAAATTCCCCACAAACTAGGTCACGCTGTCCCTTGGGTAGACTGGATGTTACAGTCGGATTGCCAGTGCCATTGACAGGGGGCAGGGGAAGTGAGATTAGGGGAAGCAGGCACAGGGTGAAGCTGCGGTGAGAAAGCTGCGGAGGAAGGGGAGCACTGGAGCAGGCAGATAGTCACAGGCTGTAAGTCACACTCTGGGTGGCTGGAGCACCCTCCTTTCACTCCTGCTGCAGCAGCATGCACTGACCAGAGTTGCCGGCTGGCTCCTTTGCCACGCTTTATCCCGTTGCCTAGTGGTGAGGGAACTGGAGGTACTGCCTGGGTCCCACTGCCTCCACAGTAGCTCTAGGATTTCCCAAAAGCTCAGAGCCCAGGCAATAACGTAGCTCTGGACGGGCCCAGCTATCTCTCTCCCCAGGGCTGGCACCATCCATCAAGGTGCACATTAGCCTTCCTCACTGGAGAGCCCATGGAAAAGTGGTATGAGCAGTTCTGACCACAGGTTTCCTCCCATGCATGTAGTGACTAATATACCCTGCAGACTGACTTGCCACCAGAACCTCCTGCTGCTGCATCTGGATAGCCTGAATGTGCGCAGGGAAAAAGCAATAGCAGGTCCATAAAAATGGTCCTATATCAGACCAGGGGACTACATTAGCTCTGTCTTCTGCCTGTGTTGGTGGCCAGTCGTAGGTGCTGTAGAACAAGAGTAGAGGAGCAAGACAAGTACTGTGGAAATTAGTTTCCCATCTGCTGTAGCCTCATGGAGCTTCTATCAATCAGAGGTTCAAGGTCTTAAAGTGGCCAGGATTACACCTGTGCTGCTATGTTTTCTAGCCATTTCTGGGCAGTGAATTTACCTATGACATTTTTGATAATATCAGGAGTAGCTGATCTTCTCGCCCTTATGAGCCGTATACCAAATTTTATGTAGCTGGTGCCATAGGTCACATACCATATGCTTTGGAGAGTTACCGGCAGGTAGGGAGTGACAGCTTCTTTGAAGGGCCTGAACTTGGCTGGACACACAGATAAGGCCCTAATTATCCAACTCAGTGGCACCTGCTGGCTCCTTTTGTTCCTCACCCAGGATAGTCGTCTGCTTTCTGTCACCTAATGCAGCCTGGCTATATGTGTCCTTCTTGGGCTGCTTGAGAGCACACAAGCTGGCCATACCAGAATTGTACATTTGGATTTTACAGCACCTGGTAGCACTAAGTTCCTCAGCTTAATTTCGTACGCTAGTGAAAAAGTTTCTGCTTCCTTCTATTTTTAAGCCAGCTGCTTAATATTTTCACCAGGTGTTGTTTACTACATGCATTGTCACAGGTGATGAACAAGCCATACTTTCTTTTATGCACACCATGACTTTACGGCTTTCTGTCCTGCCTTTTTCCAAGCAGGAGTCTTAACCTATGTAGTGTATCCTCCTATGGAAATCATTCCAGATCATCTCTGCTGTCATTGACTGAGTCTTTTCTGCTAAATCCATTTTTTAAATGCACACCATATGGGAGATGTGGAAGTACCATGCAATTTAACAATGGCAAAATGATGTGTTCTGATTTGTCCTCTGTTCCTTTCTGCACAGTTCCTTATGGTCCATTTGTTGCTTATTGCTGAACAAGGATTTTCCAAGAGTGAACGGTTCTCATGTCTGAGTGGTAATAGCCCACTTAGTGATACAGGATATATACGATAGCATATATACTGTTGGGGTAATTTTTTATTCCTCTATTGATGGTTTTCCCCTTATGAACAGTTTGTTTGCCATTTCTGTTACACAGTCTCACCATATGACAAATGTTTTCCACAAAAATATAAGTCAGTTTTAGGTATCTTCTTTCCCTGGACACTTATCAGAAAATGGTACTTCTCAGATCATTTAGAAATGTACTGAACAACAGGGGTCGCAACACAGACTTCGGAGATTTTCACTGGTTCTTAACCTTTGTGTCCTATCTTTTAAACGATTAAACCAGGTCAGAATTAATAATTTCATTTATTAGTAAAAAATTAGTAAAATGATCCCTTTAATTAGATGGCAGCTTAGTTTAAGGGTCTTTTGTGAGGGACCTTTGTCAAAAGCCCTTTGAAGATGCAAGTACACTTGTGTTGCAGTAAACCACTACTCTCTGAAATCCTTTGTGTACTCATCTTAATAAGATCCCAAACTGCAAGCACTCACATTTTTGCTCAGCGTGAGAAGGATTTGAAAACCTGGATAGGCAAAGACAGGAGCCGCCAGACAAGTGGGTGGTTTTTTCAACCCTAAAACTGCTGAATTTTCAACCTTTTTTAGCTAATGCCATTGAGTCTCAATAGGAGATTGTGGGATATACAAAAATCAATTAACAGCCTGGAACCTTTCACACCGTCCTTACTCCCTGCTGTGAAGCTGAACAACACATCCTTTGTAAAGGACTCTCTATTAGCATAGAAATTGTTCCTTCTACAGCAAGCATTTTCCTGCTTTTAGGCTAATTAGTTAGGCAATTTAATATGTATAAACCCAAAATAAAATGAATGCTCATGTGTATGTGCACTGCAATGCCCAGGGACAGTAATGGATTATGCATGCTGATTTGTTAATTTACTTTCACTTAATACTGTTTCCTTAAAACCGTTTCACAATTCTGATCCTCCTGATCCTTGCTTCCCTCTCTTCCTAAGGCAGTATATGGTGCTGCTGCCCTTTCTGATACACACTGATTCTTCTGAGAAAGTCTGTGTTCAGCTGACCCACCTGAATGAGTCTGTGACACTGAGCGCCACACTCGAGTATCAAGGGGAAAACAGGAGCTTGATTGATGACGTGGTGTCGGAGAAGGACGTGTTCACCTGCATCCCTTTCTCTGTGAGTACCTCATCCATGTGGGCTCATCCCTTGTGTTTATTGATGTGGGATAGTAGATCTAAACCATCCAGAAATGAGAAATAAGACACATAAGACAATCAGAGACTTCTAAGCTAAGCCAAACAAAAAAATGAATTTGATGTAGAAAATTGACTGTGGTAGCCTTATGAGGAATGATTTCCCACCATTACCAATTCTGTGTCCCACATGGTATTTCTGTGCATGCAAGGGTTAGCGAACTCTTCTGGGATCCTCCATCCTAGAATTTTGACCGACTTTAAAGCAGAACACGCCGCATGTTTGTTTGATCTCAGAGGAAAAATAGGGAAGTAGAACGAGAAGTATAGAAGCTGGGGAACGGTTAAAGACAGTGAGGTCCATGAGGTCATTTATCTCCTTCTGGAGCTTATTCATGATTGTTTCCTGCAGAAGGCTCATTGATGAGTAATGTAAGCAACTGGTCCCACCCCCTAAATAATGAATCTGGGTTGATTTCCATTTTGATATATCATAGGATGGAACAAGATCAGATTCCATATTTCTCTAAGGAAAGTGTATTAATAAAGGAAGGGAAAAGACTTTCAGTATTGGAAGAAGAGGAGGCATGAAAAAACCTCAAGGAAATGGAGAAGATCTATCATTGCAACAATTCCTGAAGGAAAAAGAAGTTTTTCTTGAGACAGAGGAGACAATCCCTCCAAGTTCATATTAGAAAATCATGTTTTTTCTCTTCCTTCCAGCACTGAGTCTTTGGTGTCCTTTTAGGGAACTTTTGGACCTAGCTAATACTCCATCCTTCAAAGGTTTAGTGCAACAGGGTCAATCAGTAAAGCAGTTATCCTCTTTGTTTTCCTTAGCTTCCAAAATCCAATAGCACATCCGTGGCATTTCTCACTGTGATGGTGAAGGGGGCGACACTGGAGTTCAGAAGCCGCAAGTCGGTGCTGGTCCAGAATTCTGAAAGCCTAGTCTTCGTCCAGACAGACAAACCTATCTACAAGCCTGGACAGACAGGTACAGGGAATTGGCTTGGTGTTGACTCTGACAGCAGAAAATCTTACAGTCTTCATTCCCTAGAGGCCCCATACTTTTATTAAGCTTTTCGGACTTCTTCATGGGAGGAGTTAAAGTGCTCAGTAAATCTTATTTGTGTCAGCTGAGATCTAGGGCATGTGGTACCTTCATCATTCCTATTCTCCATCCTCCAAGCACAGGCTCAGATTCATTCTACTCAACTAGAGACATGAATCTGGGATGACTTCAAAGCATAATCTCCCTTGGCTGCACCTGAATCAACAAAGCAGGACTGGCACTCCCAAGGGACAATTCAGTTCAGCCAAGACCTGATTATCCTTCTAAATTTATCTGCCTCTCGCCATCTGCAAGAGAAAGAGCTGAAGTAATTGCTTCCATAACTTAGAGATCTCAATTCACAGCCTGTTGATCCGTGGAATGAGTCTGAGTTATAAATTATGGAAACACTGACATTTCCTGGTAATGGCTACAAATTTAACAGTGGAATTTCCTTCTTTTCCGTTACACCCTTCAGTTCTGTTTCGGATCGTTTCTCTGGACGAAGACTTCTACCCGCTGAATGAGAAGGTAGAGCCATAATTCTTTGTTAAACAGGAGGCTTAATTCCCAATTAACACTATTACTGTTGTCATTCAGAAACACTGAAGACAGACTTTAAAGCATATGATCCTTTCTTGCTCTCACCATCCCTGACCCTTTCCGTCGCCTACTCTGAGACACACTCCATCTGTCTCTATTGACTGAGAAACCCATCCCCCTTTTTCAAAGGGATATAGGTGTTTAAAACCAGATTTGCAAAGGAATGTATGTGGCTAAGCACATAGACAGAGATGTCATTACTGAAAAAATGGGTGGGACAAGTTTCCATCGAAAGTGACAGATGTGCAGATGTTTCTGGAAACAGCTGCAACCGCATGCTTAGAGGCAGAGAGAGCAGCATGACAAGGACTCGGTTTTAAGGAACTGGTCATGAGTGTAAGTCCACCTTTTAGATTATTTGGCACTCAGTTTCTCATTGAGATGAGTTCTTTGAAAACTCTTACTTCATCACATTTTCATACCGTGGTAAGACAGACAGTTTGGTCTCTACTATGGAAACAGAGCAAGCACAGAAAAGGGAGAACCCAAAGGACTTCTTAGAAGGTTGTTTTTCTGCCCCTCAGTCTAAATCTGGAAATTACTTCCGTCCATACGTGACCCGTATTTCTAACTCTGATTTTCCTTTGTTCTTTCCCTACAGTTTCCACTTGTCTATGTTCAGGTGAGTGGTTAACTACATGTATATTATTTCAGCAGAATGTGCAGGCACAGAGACAGTAGTCTCCAGGAGTGTTGTTTTCAGACGGAGATGGAAGGGAAAAACATGGGCACATGACCTTTTTCCTTTGTGTAAAGGAAGACTGAGTAGTTGAGCATCAAAATAAATTCCGACAATGGTTCTTTGGTTGGGGAATGTGACGTAGCACCAAAATAGTCAATCAGTGCATGCCATGCTGTGAACAGGATTACACTTGCCTAGAGGTCATATCAGAATGGCTTATTCCTCTTCCCAAGCAGAACTAAGATTTTCTGTCTGCCAAGTTTGGCTGAAACCATAGAACTGCATTAAAGTAGCAAAACTAAAGACATAAAATTATGCAAGTAGACATCCCCTATCTTCCCAAGCATGCCCTTTTGTCTGGTTGTTTGTTGTTTTTTTTTTAAACAGTTGAATTTCAGTGATAGACAGAAGTTAATAGGAAGGATGTTTCTGTCAATGATCCAAATACCCACTTTTTCAGCTGAGAAACCAGAACTTACAATTAGTATCTGGGACATCTTCTAGTAGGAAACTGATGGGAAGGACCTGGTGATGGACCCTGATAGCAGCACAAACAATGCTGATATTAGTGTGCACAGATCTTAAGTTGGTTTGCATTATTATGGATGCTATGTAGTCAGTCCTGGCATTGCTTCTTGCTGCTTGGGGTTGCAGTCTTCATTCTCTAGAGCTGGGAGTGTTGTCACAACAGGGGAGGCAGAAGGTGGGCCAGAAATGGGCTACACTCCTCTTTTCTACCCTCCTGTCAGAGTGCTGTCACTCTCTCTTCCCCTCAGGTAATTTCCAGAACAGAGCTGCAGGGCTGGTGGGCCACTGACAATCTGTGAATATTTGGAGAAAGAAGAGTAAGAGAGTGTGTGGTGTGGGATAGCAGGTGGAGGAGAACATCTCAGAACTACCTTCTGTTGAGGCTCTCCCAGGGGATTGTAGAACATGTCCCTTCCCCTTCAATGAGATGATATTTGACTGAGGAATTTCAGGAATTTCATTAAAGGAAAAAGAAGAATTAAATCCTACCCACTGCCTCCAGAAATCCCATATGCCTTTGCCTAACAAGCTGAATAATTTCATAACCTTTTTTGTGTCAGTACCATGAAAGGCTTCAATTTGAAATCGCTGGGCAGGCCATCTTCCATCTTCAGATCCAGCCTGTGAGGCATGGTATTGGTCCATGTTGTTTAAGCCAGTTTATGTAGGCCTTGTCCCCCATCCCCACCATCACCTCTGCCTTCCTCAGTGCTCATTCTCGGTCCAGCACTGCCCTTTGTTTGGCTTTCACAGGTGTCTACAAGGCAGTCTGGTAGACTGGGAAACTCATCTGGCAGCAAATTCACCATTTTTCTCTAGGGTATTTTTTTTGGCCAGATCTGATCCTTCAGTGTAGTTTACCACATGCTTGCATGAAATTTGGACTGTCCCAAAGGAAAGGGTGACAGGAGTGAAGAAAGGCTGCAGCTTAAAGTCAGCAGTGCTAAGGAAATAAATGTTCATCAGTCCACACCCTTAACATCCCTAATTCATTATAGTCAGCCAAAAGGCAGAAGTTAGTATGAGCCTACTATTTCTCAGTTCTTATTCTGACCTATCGCTTCTGTCATTTAAAAAAACAAAAAACTTTCTGAGGAAAACCAAACAATCTGACTTTCAGGTCTTACCTACAAATACATCACAGAAATGATGAGTTCACAAGCCCAGCTGCAAACATTTCCTTGAATTCCTCCTCCAAGGAAGCCCAGTGGTGTCTCTCACAATAAGTGGTGAGCTTTTCAGCAGGACTGAAGTACAATGATGAAGAGGATTTGGTCATAGCCATGGCATGTGTTTTACTGACTGTGCCTTCCTCTCGGGGTGCTTCCTGGGAAGAAGGCCTGCTCTTCTGCCTCTGACTGGTTACCGCCAACTGGGGCATGTCATTCACATCCCCTTTTCCCTAAGCCCTGAGATAAAATCTCAGTGAAGTAAATGCATACAGTCACATACCTTGAGTCACATACCTATCTAGAGTAAATAGACTTTTGGTGACAGCCAAGGTACAATGCAAAGCGCAGGAAGAAAATCAAAGACTGTAAACATTAACCATCCTGCTGAGGAGCCTGGGGAGGGTGCATCAAACTATGCAGCACCACTGCAATGATTCAGTGAGTTCTACAAGAAATGTGGGGCTAAGCTGAAGAATTTGGGGCACAGACTGTCGCTAGTCCGTTCATAATGAGCAATACTTAGCCGTAGTAGTGATGAGATTTCAGCTCCAGCATTAGGAGTGAGGAGAGACAAGATGGGAGAGGTCTCAGCTGGATGTACATATATGGGATATACTTTCCTCTGTTCCTGTCTCCACTCCCCTGCCCTACCACAAGCTTTGGACTCTTGCACATGTACATTTCTCAGTCCCATAGGTAGATTAGATGTGTCATTCCTCAGCAGATTATGCGCTGGTACTCAGACAGTCTCTATTCCAGGCATGGAAAAAAAAAATTTTAGCAGGCTGTATGGCAAGTGAAGGAGACTGAAATTTCCCTCCTTTCTTCCCCTGTTCCACTTACTCCTGCTTTTCATCTCTTTGTCTTGTTACCTTGCCAGTCTGTCTTTCCTAGCTTCCTGGCCCCATCCTTCATAAGCATGCAGGTAATGCTGAGGGAGGGACGGCAGAGGACCTCCAGGGTTAAAAAGCTTTCTTGCATGCTAGTTATGCAGAATTGACAGGTAAGCACCCACAGATCCTCACAGATTATTGAATAACTACAGCTAGGCATTTCCCAGATGGGATATATATATCTACTGGGCCCTCCACTGCTCTGTCCCTGGGAGCCTCCTGTTCTGTCTTGTGACGTTGAGCTATTCCTTACCTGCAGGACCCCCAGAGGAACCGTGTGTACCAATGGCAAGGGGTGGAACTAGAGACAGGCTTTACGCAGCTCTCCTTCCCCCTCACTTCAGAACCCATCCAAGGCTCCTACAAAATAGTCGTGCAGAAGAGCTACTCATCCCATGTGGAGCACTCGTTCAGCGTGGAGGAATACGGTAAGGAGAGGAGGTATGGGCTGCAAGTGGGGGCTGACGGCAATGCCTTTTACTGTGACCTCTTGATTTGGGATTTCCTGGGAATGGCATGGGGAAGGGAGGGACTGAATACATAGGCAACGGGGTTCAGAGGGGCTGACCCAGAAGGTGCTGCATATCAGAGGTGGTTGCTTACTTTACAGCATCTCTCAACGTGCCTGAGCTTGTATTTGCCCACAATGTTTTTGGGAGTACACGGTCTGACAGGCTTCCTGTGTATGGCTTGTGGCACCGATTTCAGCTGACTTCATTTGGGTTGCTTTTCGGTCCAGGAGCTTGTTCCCAGTAGCACTAGATACAGAGCAAAAGATGACAGTATTTTGGTGACCGTTTTGCGCCTCTCATCATCAGTTCCATTTCTCCACTTGTAGTCCTCTCTTTCCTCTTCTTCCTTGTTTCTGCAAAAGCTTAGAATATATGTTTGGTAGAAAATTTAGTTTGAAGAGGAACACTCCACAACTGTTACAAGCAGATGCAAACAGTCTGGTAGTAGAGACCGAGGAAGGAGAAATGTGCTGCCCCAGGGAGCACTCTAACCCCCAGTTCTGTAATAAAACTTCTCAGATGTTTGTAGACAGGTAGACTCTGGCTCAGCTGTGGGTGTTTGAGGAGGCTGCTTGGCCTGCGCTCCGCGCTCCCAGGCTTCCCCCAGCTGTACGTGGAGCCCAAATGACCCAGCGCATTGCTCAGAACCTGCCGTTTCCGGAACAAGCAGGATGCAGACACAAAGAAGATTGTCACTGGAGTCCAGGGGAGCAGGTTTATTTGTTACAAAGTCAGGCATGGTGGTTAGTATGAACATGGTGAATAATGAGATCACAAACCAGGTTATAGGCTTCAGCCTGCCATGGTGACAGATGGGCTGTGCCTCCTCCCACAAGATCATTCTGAACGCCCCCCAAAATCATAGATGCATGTCCCTTTCTTAGCCTCACACTAAACTAATTTTTCTTTTATTTGTTCTTTAGTCATATTCCCATGGATCTCCCCTGTTGCTAATTCTCCTACAGCCTTTTGAGGCCTGGGGTTGAAAATTTGCCTCCCATCCTAGAGGCAAATGTATGTCTAAACTGTGTAACTTGGGGATGCTTTCCAGTTCCTGGGTCTGGGTGTGCACCCTCCCTGCTCTTATTTCCTCGCACTGTGAAAAAATCCTCAGGTGCACTGCCTGGAAGCAGGCCATTACATGCTTCAGTCCGGCCCTGGACTTGAGTAGTTGGGAGCTTAGGGTTGCAGGGTGCAATAGGAGAAGAGGGATGTAACGTAGGAGTAAAATATGTCTTTTACTTGCTGCTCTTTGTATCAGGCCTTGTGGCTGCCTTGTCCACTTGAAAATATAGACCCAAGAATCTGTGGCTAGATTCCCTAGAACTGTCTGGATATGCAATAAAGTTTCACGTGCTACATATTAGTGAGCTTAACATCAGCTTCGTATCTCCAGAGCAATAAGAAACAGGCAGAGAGAATCAATGATTCGAGCTGTTTCAATGTGGTAAATGACACAGGTGGTGAATGTGCTATTCCAAGTCCTAGCTGCAAATTATGTATTGTGAAAGACAGAACACAACACGCAGGGCCAGTGTGTCCTTCTGAATGGGCATATGGGATTGCATAAGCATGTGCTGCAAATGGGGGAAGGTAAGGGCTACAACCCTCCGTAAATTCCCATTTAACCCAAAACGGTGGTGAAGGCTGAGAAAATCTAGGGAGGGGGTGACAGAGCTGTACTGCAGACCACAGAGAGGTGATGGTTAGTATTAAGATGATTCTGGCTCTGTGTTTGGCTTGCTGTGTGGTACACCACTCTCCTTCACCTCTTCTCATATCAGACTTTTCTCTCTCCCATCTAGTGCTGCCCAAGTACGAGGTCCTGGTGAAGCTGCCCAAGATGATCACTATTAAGGACATGGAGCTTCCAGTGTCCGTCTGTGGTCTGTGAGTCACAGAGCTGGAGTAAATCTCTCTCGCTCATTCTTCACTCCTCCTTTCTGCTGAGGGCTGAAAGAAACTTGGGGAAGGCTTTTCATATTTTTCCCAGACATCTAGTGCAGGCTTGTTCCACCCTATCAAACCTGAGCCTGCTTCTTGGCCTGAAAAGTGAAAGTGAAGGGTCTTCTCTATGTTCCTTAGAAGATGATGCCAAACTAACCTGCAGCTCTCTCCTCCCGGTTTACTGTGTATTTTCTCTTTCTGTCTTTACATTTCTTCAGTTAGAGCTTTTCTGCCAATCTTGAACCATCATCAAATACTGACAGATGTCAGATCAGACATCACTTAAACAGGTGGTGCAAACCCAGTGTTCTCATTTTTAACTCATAAATTTCTCCTCCTGAACCCCTGGTTGCCTTTCAACTTCTTCACTGAACCCTAGGGAGTTTGTAAGACAAGGATACACCCGTCTGACATAATTTTCTACAGACGACCTTTTAGTGCATTCCTGCAGAGACCTCCCACCTAGAAGAGATTCTAATGGATGATGGAAGAATCTCACTATGGAAATGATGGAAACGTAATCACTAGAATCATTAAAATAGCAGATTACTCAGCCTTTAAGAAGAAATATTAGAAAGTCACCCACAGAGGTCTTTAAGGAGCTGTATCTGATTGTGACTCTCTGACTGATTGTCTCATCATCTAATATATTGTTTAACACTTTGTGGTTATAGCTACACCTATGGGAAACCTGTTCCTGGTTTGGTGAATGTCCAAGTGTGCCGGAAATTTTCCCATTCTTCTTCAAATTGCTACGGAAAAGAAGCAAAAGCTGTGTGTGAAGAATTCACAAGGCAGGTGAGTCCCAAGATTAAAATGTAGGGTCTTTCTTATGGGTAATGGGCAATGTTGCCTAAAGGAGGTCAAATCTGTGACTGTTGGGAGACAGTAGGACATCAGAGGTAGGCCTCTGTCTGGAGAAATGCAGATGTTCTCAGAAGAAGGCATTCTTAAGAGGTGGGTCATTAAACTGGAAACAGAACTGATGAAGAAAACCCCACAGCTGAAATCCTGACCCCCATTGAAACTAGTGATGAATCTCCTGTTAGCAGCTGTGAGGTGCCTGCTATTGACCCCCAAACTGAGAAAAGAATCTGTGAAAGAATTTTGTGACTGTGGGAGGGACTGGCAGGGAGCAAAGAGCAAAGATGAGGAGAAAACAAGGGACCAATGCGTGCCTTGGAGAACTGAGTGTCAAGTACTGCACAGAACACAGAAAATGTGTGGATGAAACACTACGAAACAGGCTGTAAACAAGTTCTGGTCTTGGAGACAGCCCTAGAACATAAGGCTGGGATTTTGTCACAGAATTTAAGCATGTTGGGTTTGGGGTATCTATTCCCGTCCCACAAGGCACCTGATTTGTTCACAGAATTCCAATTTTCTCTCAATTCCCTGCTTAGGCAGATGCTCGTGGGTGTGTTTCTGGTGTAGTAAGGACCAAGATATTTCAGCTCCAGCGCCGGGGATATGAGATGAGCATTGAGGTACAAGGCAAGATCACAGAAGATGGCACAGGTATGTATCATGTGGAGATGGCAAAGTGATGGCAGGCCATAACAGGACGACGTGGCAAAGATGAGGAAAGTGGAGTGACATGTCTAGAAATGCTTCCGTTCATTAATAACTCCTCTTTACTGTGCTCTCTCTCAGGAATAGAGATGATTGGAACAGGCTCCTGTGGAATCACATCCATCATGAGCAAAATCAGCTTTGACCTGCTGGACTCTCAGTACAGACCAGGGATCCCACTCTTTGGGAGGGTAGGGAATTTCTGAGACCCTGGACAATGAATGGCATAGCAAATTCACAAGTGCACAGCCCCATCAGATGCAATAGTGGTGTGCAGATGGCATGGACCACCTTTGCACAGGCAGACAAATTACTATCAGTGAGGGCACTTTAACAACATGTGGCCCTGAACCTCCTGGCAGTCAGCCCAGTGTAGAATCAAAGGCTCCTTGTTCTGACATATGAGAATAACATCAGGGAGCAGCAAGTGTGGGCTATTCCACAAGGGAACGTTATCCAGGTGCAAAGGGTGACCACAACATAGGTAGGTGTAGTGACCTCATCAACAAGGGCACAGCCCCACAGTACCCAACCAGACTGAGCAGAGCAGGGCTGGTGACAGTAACAGGTTCCACCAATAGTCCAGCAATCACCAGACAACATGAGGTGATGAGTCAGGGCTGAGCTCAACCAAGGAAGTCCAGTTAACCAGATGGGAACAGCCGGAGAAAGAGCTGGGTGTCGGTCTACCTCCAATGTAGCTTTAGTCGAGGACTGGGGCAAGGTACAAGCCTGAACATAGAGTTCCTGAACCAAGACGCAGATGATATGTTGTGGAGGTCCCAGATGAAGCTGTCCAGGGGAATTAAAACCTACTGAGGAACTTAGGGCTCTGACAGATAATTTCCCTGGGCTAATCAGATTGTTTTGCTGAGAATTTTCTCAGTTGCTGCCTCATACAACTCAGGATGCACCCCACACATTTCCACATTCATGTCATTTATTCTTCTCCATGATAAAAGTCCTGCCTGGCAAGGAGGAAAAGGAGGAAGAGGCTTTAAGACTCGGGATTTGTCTTCTGTTTCTAGTCTAAAACATGAAGTTTGTTTTTGCTCTGTTAGGTGAAGCTGGTAGATGGCACTGATGCTCCAATCGCCAATGAAACCATCATGATTTCTGTGGATGGAGACAAATACAAAGGGAATTACACTACAGATGAACAGGGACAATCCTGGTTTTCCATAGACACTACCACCTTCACGGAAGTTTCCCTGGAAATCCGAGTGAGTGGCAAAGACAGGGCAGAAGGACTAGGGTAAGCTTCTGTCTTTGTGATCAGCAGGGCAAATATCTACCCAAGGGTTATCAGTCTTTCCACGAATCAGAAGATAAAGCAAGTTTCTTGGCAGGTCACCCCTCTTCTCTGTGTCTCCTGTGCATGTTCACTACCTTCTTCTAAGAGTGGGAAATATAGAACATACTCAGAGTTTTTCTGTGGACTTTCATGTGACTTGTTACCTGGTTTTGGTCAGCTGTGAACTTTTGCTTCTTCTTTATCAGGCTGATCATAAACCTGAACTGAACTGTTATGACAGCGACTGGATCACACCTTCATATGAGCATGGCATGCGTAGAATAAGTCGGTTTTACTCCCCAAGTAATAGTTTCCTCAAAATTGAGCCAAAGCCTGAGACATTAAGTTGTGGCTCCCGCACGGAGATCCAGGTGCACTATATCTTCACACCAGAGGCCATAGGAGAGCAGAAGAAAATTGTCATTTATTATTTGGTAAGAATTATTTGTGGTGACTTTGATCTACAGCCACAGAGAGCACTGTGGCACGTATAGCTACTTTCCATGACGAGCAACCACAGCACTGCTGCATGGTCAGTCCGTAGTCAATAATGGTAAAGAGAGTTTGAAACTGAAAGTGTGGCCTGTGGCAGTGGGATTTAAACACATTTCTGTAAAGTTTCTCATGTTGTCTTCTATATGCAGACATGGGTAGGGTGTACACACTTTATTAAGAACAGAAGAAGACAAAATGTTGATGGAGGGAGCATTGTCTTGCATGCAGCCATCCAAGACTCTTATTTCATAATACTCCACTCCCAGTTTCCCACATTCCAAATTCTGGTTCATATATGGTCACAGTTCAGAAACCAGCATCCTACAACAAGAAGATGAATGATGAGGAGGAAAGCAGTCCCCTACTCAGTTTTGTCCTTTGGTAGTCAACTAACCACTGAAACTGAAGCAACACTTCTAGCTACAGCACCAGAAAAGCCCAATAAGCTTAGAGCTGAGATCATATATCAGGCAATGATAGAAAGTTTGGGATACCACAGTAACTGGAATAGACTATAACATGCTGGCACTGAAAACCATGAATTGGTTCATTTTGGGGGTCAGAGAAGAGAAAGTAATTCAACTGTGACTGAACAATGATGTCACAATTTCGCTTGGGAGAACAAGAAGAATCAGATGAATATTAAAATAGAACTTCTTTTCCCTTAAATTTGTTTTTCTGGCTTTCTCATTTGGTAACACTAGCAGAAGAAATGAGAGTAGCCTTGAAGAGCTAGAAGAAATCAGTGGAACACACTCCTGTTCTGACGGATTGTACAGAACATCGGGGGGACTTTGAGATTACAAGAAAGAGAATAGAAACTTGTGGTAGAGATGTCCATGTGCTTATTTTCAAGACTGCTAACAATAAATTGAAGCACAAGATTCCTGTTTATGCCGGTAGCTTGGGAAAGCTGGTCTTAAATATATACATATAGCAGGTAACCCAAACAGTGTGGGAACTCTTATTTTTGCAGGTGTGGATCCTGGATCCCACATCTTGAAATTAAAATATGGTGCTATGGAATAGATATCCTACATGAAAAGTACTTGTATAAAAGGCCTTTTTGGTTGTAAAAAAGGAAACTAGGAAACTTTTTATGCAAATGAGGAAATTACAGCTAGCATTCAGGCTGTTGCTTACTACCTGACTTCAGGTATCTTATTCAAGCTCTTCTCATTTACAGCCTGTGCTCCTCTATTCCAACTCTGTGTGAGTTATGAAACTAATCCTGATTAAATTTTTCTCCAGGCCGTTTCGCAATGCAACTGAGAGTGAACTGAGGAGAACTTTCAACCATCAGTCTGTTCCAATTGTTAGAAATGTGCATATGAGCCCCAAACATATGTGTGCTCGGAGGCAAAGGGCATTTGAACCTGATCTATATATACAATACGTATAAAAGGGAAGCCAGGTCTGACCAATGAGGAAACACTGGTCCTCCTAGGAGTGACTATTTCTGTCTTCAAAGACACAGTAAATTCCAGTCTGTCACTTGCTTAGTATCTTCTTGGTTTTGCTCGTAGTTGGTAGTGCTATTCGTACGCTCTACAGTTAACCCAGTGAACGTTCTTTCTCCTTCCCTTCAGCACTGGTAGCAACAATTACAGGAAGGTTTCTCTGTCACACAGGTGATGGCCAAGGGAGGCATTGTATTAGCAGACACCCATGATCTCACTGTGAATCCTGGAGAAGGTGAGCAGAACTATGCGTTTTTAGCACCTCTGATGATAATTTTGGGAGCAGGGGGGATGTACAAAAAATATTTCAATTCAGACATTCAATGTTTGAATTGAGATGCATTTTCAAAATTAAATCTTTTTAAATGAAGTGGCTTGGGTTAGTTTTGTTTTCTCTGAGTTCTGCCAGGTGCTATTTTTTTGACCAGAAAATTTTAGAAAATTCAACAAAAAATATGCATAATATTTTGATCCCTTTTTCCTCAAACCAACACTTTCTGCAGATCACTCTACCCTATTCAGATTATGGATGCTTACCAGTGTTGTGAGACTCACATGTACAGTGAGCAGGAAGAACCTGCCTCCTTTTCTTTCTGTCTCTCACTTTTCTTCACTTTTTGGGTATTGTTTCTCCCTTATAAGCATGCAAGCACACACATACCTATATTCTTACCAATACATTTAATTTTATTCATATAAATGTCCAAGGATGACACACTTCAGTAACTGAGGCTGGCTATGATACATCTTTAAAAGTCTTTCAACAGTGAGACCATGCAGACATTTTGGAGGTCTATGAGAAGGAGTTACAATGCAGTGGGTATAAACAGTATATGGAAGTAAAAGATCTTGCGTGCTGCATGTTCATAGAAAGTTCTGCATTCTCATTAGCAGAAGTGACTAAACTAACACCCTGGATCACAACTAGATATGTTCTGTCACCTTTCTCTAGATTGTGACATGATGCTCAGGCCCAGCTAGGAACAGTCTTTCAACACAGAAGGGCATTTTCCACTGTGGTTGGAGCAATAGCTTGGTGTTCCAGCTAAATGCTTGCTTAGCAGTAACTTTGCAAAGTTATTCTCTCAACCCCTCTGCAACCTTGACTGCTGCCACCCATTACGACAGTCCCTTATTTCCATATTTTTTCCCCTCATCTATTTTTTGTAGACTGCAAAAGATCCTGGAGCTTGAGGTAGAAAGGGGTTGGGAACATCAAGAAATTATGCCAGATGTTAACTGGGGAGAATCTAGAAGATATGTTGAGGCCCAGCAAACTCAACTCATTCTGCTATAACATGATCACTGTTTGAATGCAGGTGTCTTCAGCAACAGTCATAGACGTAGTCATACACATATCAGTATTCCTGCCTGTCGTGGTTTAGCCTCAGATGGCAACAAAGAACCACGTGCCGCTCGCACGTGCCTTCCTAATACAGGAAGGATCGTAAGAAAAGGCAAGACTCTTGGGTTGGGACAAAGGCAGTTTAACAGAACAGCAAAGGGAACAGGCAAACAACAACAATAACAACACGGATAGGGGAATATACAAACGCGATTACGGAACCGCCGCTCGAGACCGGCCGGACCCAGGACGCCCCAGCCCGCTTTTAAGCAGCAACTTCCTGCCCCCTCCCCCGGCAGCTCAGGGTGGGCGTGGCTCACATGGCATGGAATACCAGGGAAAATTAACCCTATCCCCACCGGAACCAGGACACTGCCCCTGCTAACAAAAAATGTTCAGCATGAGTGAACTTGACTTTTTTATCTGGGGAAGAAAAATGCATATACTGGAACATTTTGTATGTTGCTTAGCCTTTTTCTCTCTCTGTTAGTTTATGGGACATTTCAGTTGACATTCCCTGTTGAGACGGCAATTGCTCCCCTGGCACGGATCCTTGTGTATACCACTTCACCCAATGGGGAAGTCATCGCCAGTTCAGCAGATTTCGAGGTTGAAAATTGCCTCCCCAATAAAGTGAGTATAAATCAGGATTTATGCAACCCATGTTTGTCTCGTGGCAAGTAATTCAGTTATCCAGAATGGAGGCAGAATTCACATGGTCATGAAATGATCTGACCAGGTGTTGACTGAGGATTAGTGACTGAAATTCCAGAATAAGTTACAAAGCCATAACTATAAAAAGTGGAGCAAGACAGGATAAGAAAGGGAATCACCGGTCATTTTTAATTACATTGGTCAAAGTTGAATATACATTAGAAGAGCTGCAAGGCACTAGCAGAGCTCAGTTCAAAAGGCTAGATGCTGTGATATAATAGCATGTAACAGTGTCTGGAAACACAGCTGCTCTAACTTCCTTTTGTGGTTGCAGGTCAGACTGAGTTTTGTACCCAAGGAAGGTCTTCCTGCCTCCAACACAAGCCTGCAACTCCATGCCTCACCAAGGTCCCTGTGTGCCCTCTGTGCTGTGGACAAGAGTGTTCTCCTCATGAAGCCTGAAGATGAGCTCTCTCCCAGCTCTGTAAGTCTTGGTTATTTCTGGTAATGAGCAAGTACAAGAATGAACCGGTTCTTCAACTACAATTAACACCACTATGGACATGGGGTCATGTTTTTTTATAGCTGCATTCACTACACTTGGTTTTTAGAAGCTGGCTTTTATGAAAGGAGTGTTAAGTACTGTCTGTGTCCCTGTAAGTGCTGACCTGCCACACTTTTCCCCGGTTGTCCGCATTTCCCCAGGTGTATGATCTTCTCCCACTGAAGGAAATCCGGGGTTATAGATTCAAGGACTACTACCTGGAAGAAGACAATGTAAACCCTTGTGTGTCACTTGACAACATATTATTAAATGGATTCATCTACATACCTCTTTCTCCTGACGGCGAAGGTGATGCTTATGACATTCTCAAAGTAAGCTGCAGCAGGGAAAGAGTCCTGAGAAGTGACCCCTGGTAGCATAATATTAGAAACCCTTCCTCAGTCATGCATGTTCTCTCTCTATCCGGTGTAGACAGTTCTTTAATAAAGTACCAGTTACTTTGATAACTCACAAACACACCTATGCCCATCTATAGTCCTGCACAAGACTTTTTGGCTCCTCTCAATCTAAAGCTTTTCACATATATCATTTTCACCTGGGCAGATGTCCCCAAGGTAGACCCCAGCTTTCCATCTGATCATGACAAGATTTAGCCTTAGGATGAGTATAACATGATAAAGCCTCAACATCTGGGTTGAAGTAGTCTACCTGGCACTTGTATACAAGCTTTTGTTATTCTGATCGATACCAGACCTAAGTACATCTATTCTTGACATACTAAAAATGTTTTGCTCTTCTTTCTCTTTGTTTACTAGGAATTGGGCTTAAAAGTCTTCACTAGCAGCAAGATCCACAAGCCTGAAATCTGCCAGCATTACCCAGAACACATGATGGAAAGGAGTTACGGTAGTTCCAGTAAGAATACATGCTTCGTTTCACCTCCTGCACAACTAAACTACCTAAAATTTACCGCCCTGCTTCTTTCCTTCCCTCTACTTTGAATATTAATTACACCAGGCAGACCAGATTCTCTTGTCAAATAATACTGACCTAATGCAGGATCACTCCCTTCCAGCCACAGTCCTGAAACACAAAACAGATAACACCTCTGCTTGCTTATGCCCAGCTAGACATATGTGCCTGGCTAGAACTGTGTGTGCTCGGTGACTCCCGTGCCAGACCCTACAGCCGGGATCCTCTAGGCACTAAGACAGTCTGCCTACATTGGATGGACTGTGCCAGCGCAAAGTAGCGGCTTTTTTTCCATCAGATCTGAGTCCAACTATGGAAACCTAAAAAAGGAGTCTTTACTTCTAGGCAGTCACATTCTAGCAACAACTAGAGGAACAACTAGGGCAAAAGTGAGCCAAGATAAATTAGAAGGTGGTACAATTCTATGGGTAGATATTTTATCATGGGGGGCTGAGAAATTTGGTTCTGTTCCCAGCTCTCCCACTCACATGACTATATAAGGCTGCGTAGGTCATGTCACTTCTCTGCAGCTTCAGTGACTGTGAAGATAGAATAATAATATCATATTTTTTTTCTCTAAATAGTTCTGAGATTAGAAAGGCTACATAAAACACACTCACCTATATCACTTCCAGTCACTGACTTTTCTGGTGCAGTATCCCAGCTCCTGTTAAAAAATTATAGCTTTTGGCCTAGTGATAGCTTCTGGGTATTCATAACAGATCAGATCTTTGCTTTTGAAATGCAGGATTTGTCTTCAGAGCATGGCCTGAGACAGCTGGCTGCTTTGAGAAGATGTAAAGTGTTCTAAGGATGATGGATAGCCTTTCATAAGGCACTATGCAATCCTGTGAGAAAGCATCTCCCTGTTCTGGAACCATTTATTTGCTAATGGCCAGAGATGTAAAGACCATATTAAACTTAAAACAATCTTAGATGGAGGAAGGGAGGGCTAAGTGTGGTTTCTGTTTCTGGTCATGTATAAGCACAATCAATTCTTCAATCAAATTTAATAAACTATGTGCAACTGTAATATCTGGAGGCAATAAGATCCACATTTGACACTGTATTGCAATAGAAATGTACCCTCAACAACATCATCGCACATGGCTCTTTTGGCACTTGCTGGGTTTGGTGGCAGTGGGGGAAGAATGTTCAACCCCATCCAATCTCTGTAAGAAGAGCAGTAACATTAGGAAAAACTAAATATTGAGATCACAACAGAGAAATACATTTGTTTCTAGCGGTCAAGGTTTCAAAGCTGTTCTTCCAATTTTAAAATTTTAGCTAAGAATAACCACTACCTGGAAAGAAAGTTAGAATGGAGTTTGACACTTCTTTTCCTTTGTTCCTATCCTCGAACAAAATGCTAGTCAGTGCATTGCATATGCCTGATGATTTTGACTATGATCTAACGGAACATATGGCTGCTGGCAATCCTGCGGAGACCGTCCGGAAGTACTTCCCTGAGACATGGATCTGGGACATAGTTTCAGTGAAGTAAGTGTTCTTGGGAACGTGGAGTGTGGTCACTGGCGGAAAACCTCAGAAGATGTTTAAGTCCCTATGGAAGCATCGGTATTTCAGTGAGAGGGGTATTTCTAGTAAACGGAGGGATTTTTCAAGGTCACTAAGTGTGCTTTGGGAGGACATGCAAAAGCCAGTGCCCATATCCCAACTGGTCAGGAGTTTGCTGTCAGTAGGTGTTGTTCAGTAGGCTGAGAAAAATGTAGATGATCACCAAAATATAACTGAAATGTGTTCTCCATCCCTCACCAGCTCTGAGGGAAATGCTGATCTAGATGTGACCATCCCTGACACCATCACCGAGTGGAAAGCTAATGCATTCTGCACTTCGGCAGACACAGGCTTTGGCCTGTCCCCAACAGTGTCCCTCAGAGCCTTCCAGCCCTTCTTTGTAGAGCTCACCATGCCCTACTCTGTGGTGCGTGGTGAGTCCTTCACACTGAAAGCCACCGTTTTCAACTACTTGACCGCCTGCATCAGGGTAAGAGACATTGATAACTTTGCTCAGACTGACAGCTTAGGGACTTGGGGACTTAGGGACTTAGCTACAATGGACCACTTACCACATGGTTTCCCAAGCCAGATGACTTATCTCCAATTTCATATGGGTGTACGTGTGTAGGAATTCTTGGTGTATTTAATAAAGGGGGAATATGTTTTCCTGACAAAGTTTTGAAAGTTATGTTTGATTCAGAACCTAAAGATCTGCTGCTGAGGCCCCCAGCCTTGTCATCGCAGATTTATGTCACTGTCCTATAGAAATATGAAACTGCATACCTACATGGAAACTCCAGGTTCACCAGGGTGGATACCTAAAGGATACCTTTAGTCTCATCTCATGTAAACATCTCATAAATTATCACGCCAGATTTGCTGGAATATGCAGTCTTCCTGTGATTTATTGCATCTGCCCCTAAGACGCTGGGCAGAACCATATAGCTTCACTATTCTTATCTGCATTCTTTCACCAGCAAAAAAGACAAGACAATTTGGGAGGTGATTCGAACAAAATCTCAATCACCTTTCCTCAGTTTTTTTATAAATACAGATTTTATTCTAAAAGGAATGGAGCTGAAACAAGGAGGGGCACTGATCCAGCCATTCCAATGCACTCTCATAACTGTCTTTCCTGTTTTGTTTGCTATTTGCAGGTTCCTTATTCCACTCTCCCTTGTTCCCTTACAAGCTTTCCCACTGCTAGCGTTTTACCTCTTCACCCAACTAATCATGAGGGGGGTCTTTAATTCATGGCTAAGTTTTGTAGTCATTGCTTTGCCTTTACTCACGCAACTGGTCCATGCTCTCCATTTTTCCAGAATCAATTTCCTTTACAAAAATACATGTCCTGCTCTCTACACTTACCTCCCCAATCTCTTACAATTGTACACATCTCCATCTTTTCCCACTTCATCCCCCAGTTCTTGCTCTGCAGTATCCATAAGGTTCTCAGTCCCACAGAATAACCAGCTCCACTACCCATTTCCATGTACTGCACTGTCTCCACGTTCTTTGCAATTCCAACCTTCATGACACCTCTCTGTACAACTGGCAGGTCAGCACGTCTCTGGCTGAATCTACTCATTTCCTGGCTACACCACTAGAGAAGCAGGAAGAATCCTACTGTGTCTGCATGAATGACAGGAAAACTGTGGCTTGGGCAGTAACACCAAGATCTCTAGGTAAGAAGCTGGACAAGAAAATACTGGGATCAGATATCTGTGGATGACATCAGATCTTTGGTGTGATGAGCTAGGTGACTCCAAACCTGTCTGGAAGAATCTTGTCTACACCAGAAGTGAGAAGTCCAACCCTGAGGTTGAGACGCTACACTGGGATGCAATTTCCAGGTCCTAAACAAACTATTTAAGTGTTACGGGACATTGTTTTCTTAACATTTGAATAGCAATCACAAATTCCCTTAATGCATGCAAAGCACTCAGACATTCCTGTTGTGGAGCTGAGAATGTCTTAGCTTAATGTGGCTGGGTCTGAAATATTTTAGTCAAAGCTTTCTTTCTTTCTCTGAAGCCTCCCAGAACAAGATCGATTTACAAGAGCTGCCCCTCCACTACTCTTCTTACTGATGGACTAACACCTGCTCAGGTGGCCATCACAAAGGAGGTGGCTCCAAGGCTGCAGCTAGTCCAAGTTTAGTTCTCCTCTTGGAAAAGCTTCTCTGTAACGCACCAGAGAGCGCCCACACAAACACAAACCCGCGTTTCCCTGGCACTGCCCAGCGGGGCTGGTTGACCCCTGTTTGCTCCAGGGCAGGTGGAGTTCTCGGTGAGCACTGAGGCCCTGCAGAACCAGCAGCCCTGCGGGAATGCCATCGTGGAGACCCCTGAGAAAGGGCGGAAGGACACGGTCATCAGACAGCTGCTGGTGGAGGTATGCGGGGTGCTGAGTTTGGCAGCACAGAAATGCAATAATAACTTCATGCTCCACAGCCACAGTTGCTGTACGATAAAGGTTTTCTGTTTTCACCATGATAGCAGCAATAATGGCTTGTGTGACTTTGACTCTGCACGCTTTTATAAAAGAAGCATTGATAAATCTCACGCAGGCCAATAGAGCCTGTAACTCATAAAGTTGCCATCTCATAGTAAAAGCAGGGTATTACATTACATAGTCGGACAGAAATAATAAGGCAGGCAATAATGACACGTTTGTCCCAGACACATCATCAGGGAGATAAATGAGAATTCCTTCGGTTTACCTGTGATAAATCACAGGGACAGGCTGCAAATGGAAGGCTCGCCAGAAACGTTAGGCGTCTCCTCCAGCACATGGCCAGTACTCTGGAATATGGAACAGCCACCACAATCTGCAAATATTTCCAAGCAAAACTACAGTCATTGTTTTGAATTGTTTTTATTACACTTTTAAGAATGTTCAAAACTTTTTATTTTTGCCTTCTTTTGTACATTTTTTTTCTTAAGCAGTGTTTTGCAATGATAAAACCACAGCTCTTCCCATGATAAATAGCCAGTCATAAAATTAATCCACAGTATAAGACTCTCTGTGATACTAATAGCAAACAAAGAGTACTGGCTTGTTGTAAAGTGAAATCTACGTAATATCACATGTCGTAATATTGTCAATCCTACGCATGACAGGAAGGAATAGTCGTATTTAACAAAATTAAGTTAGGAGTAATATATAACATTTCAACTCCTCCTTACATTGCAGACATTCCAATTTTTAGTAACGCGGAGCTAGGATTTATGTAATATGGAACTTCGGAACTTGTTTTGCTAGCCTGAATGTAACGATGGAAAAGCAATCCTATCTCTTAGGCATCTTTTCTTTTTTTTTAAATTTCACTTATTTACAAATTAATTTGATTGTGCATTTTATGGATCAGGGCGTGAATAGCTGTTTAACATTTCAGGAAAATTTTCCTTGTTTCATATATGCCTTCAGGGAAAAGCATTTATTTTGTTCTTTGAAGATACTGGAAGATCAGAACTGTAAAGTCTTTTCTCCCAGATGGCGGGGGAGTGAAAATAACTGATCGAGCACTAAAATGACTTCTGTCAGGGTGTCTGAGAGATTACTGGTCTTATCCTGTTATTGTAATGAGGTAATAAATCTACAGCAAGCCTTGACTGGATGGAATCAGAGATTAGCATCCAAGGCTGAACAATTAATTAGGAGGGGTGGATACAGTGTAACTTGCTTGGGGTGGAGCTGCATTGTCCCAAACACAAGGATGTCAATATCCCCTGCAGCAGGCAACGCATCCCCGGGGAGAGAGAAGGAAGCGTGCCAGAGCCCCTGGGGCGTCCTCTTGACCCTCGGGAAAAAAAACCTTGCTGGGAGCTAGTTGGGAAACAGGATGTTTTTTCACCCAGGAATTTCTCAGCTGGAAAGGAAAATCTTTCAAATCGTTAGTTTGTATGTTTTAATTTCCTGTTGAAATGTTCAAAATCAAACAAAACAATGGATTTCTCATTTAGTTGCATTTCATAATGACATACTGAAACAAACAAGAAGCATTTAGCTCTGTCATGGTTTATCCTAAAAGCTTTTTCTTTTTTTTTTTCTTTTTTTTTCCCCCTACTCTTTCTCTGTCTTTTCATACTGAAGAATGAAAGACAATGTATTTTAATTATGTGAGAAAGTGAAGGTAATACCATTGTTCACATGCTGGGAAAAAAGTTTCAGCTGGCAAAAGTTGGGAACCAGCAATGAAGCAATGGGAACTTTCCTACTTGGAGATTAAAAAAATGGATGTGGGGATATCACTGAAATAAACTCTGACAAAATATGTTTTCTGGTAAATATTTGATTCCTGAGTTTTATGGAGAATGTTTTCACAGAAACCAGGACTTCTTTGTTGACTTGAAAAATTAGTGTAGAAGTTTTTGAAACAGAGGGAGGATGTGATCACCGGTTGACTGTGGCATGTATTTAAATTTTGGGTGTTGTAACATGTCACTTGTGGGTGCATTGAAGTGCTCTAGTTGCCAACTGTCACAGTCTTACATACATATCCTCCTGGCACCCCAGGCGCTCAGCCGTCATCACAGCCTGCAGAGTTCTGCTGGACTGGGCCGAGGTGGGCAGCACCTTGGAAGACAGGTGATGTCTTACTCTTGGTAGTATCATCGTGCACGTTACCTACGCCATAACCTGTGAAGACGCAGGGCCTCTCTCAGCAATAAGAAAGGAAAGAACATGTATTAAATTTCACATTTTTATTAGCCAGTACATTATAGTCCTAAATTATCCTCAGTTTAGCACATGGAAGAAAAAACTTCGTAAGCAATTTTTAAAGACTTTTCAGTATAATGAAGTTATAAGTATTTCATTTGTTTCGAGTTCCTTTTAGTTGCCCTCCTGTATTTCTTCCTTTTCATTTTCGTTGTTGTCGTTTCTCATTTTTTGCTTTTTTTCTTGCTATTTTCCCCAAGCCGGAAGGGACTGAGGTGGAAACTACCTACAACTCTGTGCTCTGTGCATCTGGTAAGAGCCTTTTGCTTTCTAAGACTTTCTTTGCAAAGGTTGAGACTAAAGACAAATGGAAAAGACAAGGTTTGTCAATGCTCTGAGAAGAAAGGTTAGGGATCAGATAAAACTGAACAAACTAGATGTATGTCCATCTGGTAGTGAAATTAGTCCTTCCTAAAGGAGAAGAGCTGAGACTAATAGTCCCTGCAATTACAGAGGCAGAGCACATCTCATAGGAAATGAGGCTGGCCGGGTCCTTGTAGGGAGAGAATATCTGGGATTTAATGGGGTTATCTCTAACATTTGTCATGCAGTGGGTGTAAAATCACAAACCAGAATCTGCAGTAAGCCAGACTGCTCACCAAAGCAGAAAAGGCCAGAAAAATAGCCTGGAAAGTGTATTTGTTAGTTAATGCCAGCTGATAGTTCCGTGTAGAGGTCCATGACAGTCTGTGTGCGAGGGTATTGCAGGCCCAACACAAAATTTGCAGGATGGGAAGCTTCCACAACAAAATTAGAGATGAATGGATTTGTTGAAGGAAGGAAACCCCTGTCCAGGGGATGGTGTCTCACCCTCTTAACTGCTACCCATGCATGTAGATATATCCGCAATTGTAACAAAATTGATCTGTTTTCTTTATCCCAGAAAAGTCTATGTCAGAGCCAGTCTCCCTGGTTCTCCCAGAGACTGTGGTGGATGGCTCAGCCAGAGCATATTTCTCAGTGCTAGGTAAGTGAAGCATTCTTCAAGTATCACATGCTATTTTGAAACACTGCCATGTTTTTCAGGCTGTGCTCAGTCTACTGGCAAGCCCTGAACTGTGCTAATTTACACTGGAAATTGTCCCGCTCCCCAGGCGACATCATGGGCGCTGCCATGCAGAACCTGCACCAGCTGCTCCAGATGCCATTCGGCTGTGGGGAGCAGAACATGGTCCTGTTTGCACCCAACATCTATGTCCTGGACTATCTGAACAAGACAGGGCAGCTGAGCGAGGAGGTCAAATCCAAGGCCATCGGATACTTAGTGAGCGGTGAGCTGGGACATGGCTTTTGCTTTTCCGTTCATTCCTTTCCTTGGCAACTGGATAAGGACGCTATAGGCCACTGGCATGCGTGATCTAGGAGAGGTCGTCCTGGTGCATACAGGGAACATGTGGTAGGTCAGGTGTATATAGTACAATAGCTATAAGAGAGAGAACCCTGCACTCAGGTAGAGGTGCAGGGTAAGAGAGGACAGCGTGCAAACAGGAAAATAGAAAAGTCCAGGACTGGCAATAACTCAAGAGTTCTCTCTGTAAGAAAAGGGATATATGTAATCCATAAATCAGGCTGCAACCATTCATCGTGGCAGCCGCTTGTTGTAGATCTCGGACCCTCCTTAGGATTAAGAATACGTCACTCACCTCCAACTAGGCCAGAATGTAAACACACTAGCTAGCACACGTTAGCAGACGTAACACTGGTACATACATACACAGTGGGTATCTGCTGACTAACAAGGGACTAGTTTTACTCAGTTATTTCACAGAAAAACTGCACTTCCTCCAGTGAAAACGATCTTGTTTTCTGCATTCCTATCCTGTGTGGGGCTCACCTTTGTATTCAATTCTCCTCTGGGAACTGTTTTCCAATTTTTCTCTCCAGTCTGGGATACATTTACTTCTCCTCATCAAGTCTAGGGCAGAAAGTGGCAATGACTGCAGACACCCAGTTTCCAGGTGTTTTGGGAGGGAGGAAGGCACAAGGATGGAAGTACTCGGTGCTGTGGGTTTGCCTGAACTTCCGTTGTAACACTGAGCTGTGTAGCTCACACTTGTGCCATTAGAAGGGGGACACTGCGTCCCATGTCTGCTACATTTCCTTTGCACGGCTCCGTGAAAAGTACTGTGACAACTAAAATATTCTCCCACTCTCTATTTCAGGGTATCAAAGGCAACTGAACTACAAACACTGGGATGGTTCTTATAGCACGTTTGGGCCCCTTTATGGGCAAGTTGGGAATACCTGGTAAGGCTTCAGTACCACTGGCTTTTCATTTCTGCTTTTCATGCCTCCCCTTTCCTCAGTGTTTCCTTGTGCTTGGTCATTATGGAGGTTGAAATGGAGGTGGAGATGAAATGATAATCATGGCATCACAGGGCAATCATGTGGAATAACGGAGCAGGGAAGGATGCCTTTTAGTTTTGCAATGCTGCACTGAAAGCTACTTACCTCCCCTTCTTCAGCTCAAGTGAGGGTGACCTGCGGGATGCCCTAGCTAGTTCTTGTTAGCAGAAGATGCTGTTGAATCCCCAGAGTGCCATTGCCCACCTACCTGCAGCCCTCAGGGCTATGAATGGCAGGGTCCATTTACCATTGGTCCCTATCTCACCAAGTCGCTGGGCTGGCTCACAGTTTCCAACCAGCCCTTGTGATCTAGTCCTGTAGCCTCTACTGCTTTCCTCCAGAACAGTGATGACAGATGATGACTTCTGGTGGGTAACAGGCCTGCTCAGGATATTTCAGTTCCCTCTGCCACTTTCAGGCTCACAGCCTTTGTCCTCAAGTCCTTTGCCCAGGCCCGGCCTCACATCTTCATAGATGAGAAGCACATCCAGGATGCTTTGGTCTGGCTCACTCAAAAGCAGAAGGAGAATGGCTGCTTCCACAGTTCTGGGACGCTCCTGAACAACGCCATGAAGGTAACACATCTGCCTGGTTGGCTCCACACGGGCTTTGTCAGGCTGGAACTTGACCATAAGTCACTCTAGGGCCAACAGCTATTTCAGCACTTGGGGGTTGGGGAGGAGGGGGAGTTAAATGTGCGAGCTATCACAGAACCAGGAAGAAGCCAACTGAAGCTTCTGAAGGACTTACCATGAGAAGGAGGCTAGGAAGAATTTGTCCCTGCAGGATGTAAATATTTAGCACAGGGAGAAGCAAGTGGTGCTGTGTGGGCTCAACATCTACTTTTGCGGTTCCCCGCAGGGTGGAGTGAGCGACGAGATCACGCTGACGGCCTACATCACTATTGCACTGCTGGAGATTCCTCTGCCTGTAACCGTATGTGTCTGCACCCCAACCCAACCTGGCACTAACCTGTCCCCCCCCAAGATTATCAGGTCCCTTTACCTTTTGAAAAAAGAAATCCTGTCTGAATATTCTTTCCGTTCAAGCCTAAACTGGAATAATATTTTTCCTCTATTTTCCTCCCTTGTCCAATCCTGTCTCCCATATACACATTTCATTTAATCTTTTTCTGAGTTCTTTTGTAGAGAATCAAGCTTTTGCTCCTTTAAAAGAGTACAGCTTGTATTAACAGTTAAATTATATTTATATCTCCGAAATGAGCCAAACAGTTTTTCTACACCCACAAAAATCTCCTTTTGTTTGTTGGAATAGTACTTTCCTGTTGAACCACTTCTATGGGCCCTGTTGGGTTGGCACAACAGCACAGGTCTGTAAAGAAATGTGGCACACTCAGGGATTCATTCTCATTTTCTCTGCCTCTTCTTGATTGTTTTATGGGAAATCCCCATCCTTAATGCTTGGGGAATAAGGTATAGCTATAACGTAATAAAGTATGCCTATAGGGAATACCATAAACAGTAGTCTGTGAAAAGGCTGAGGCTTATTTAAAAGCGACGTGGGTTCAGTCGTTCTGATCCCCGAGTCTGTGATCCCCTCACTGTGAGACAAGCCTCTGGTGCAGGTAAAACTGGAGTGTGAATTGTGGCAGAAGGACTGCTGAGCCAGGTTGGTTGCCAGGCTGCTTGTAATCCCTCTGCTCCAAATGTAGTAGGGACTATTTTGTGTTTAAAGTTTTTTCCTGTATAGTGAGAAACAGCAGAAGGAATTATTTTGTCAGTAGGGTGATATGGACTTCATGGGATATTAACTCCACCAGAGGAGTACTCTTTCTTTGGTATGTGTTGTGTTTAGAAGGCAAGTTCTCAGGCAGAACTGTATTGGATAACAAGGATGTTTTTCATCTCCCTATCTGAGCCTAAAAGTGCCACTGAATGTGGAGGGGCTTGTCAGAATCTGATAGGAATATGGATGCATTTCAAGTTAAGCTGCATGAACTCCTGTGCATAGCACGGCCCTAAGGTATTTAATGCTGCTGGCAAGCGTACAGACTATTTCTGTAAGTAAAGTAAGCCTTATTAGATCCCTCACAAAAAACCTTACCAGTACTGTCCTGAGCATGTCTATCTATGCCACATCCCGTCATTAGACAGAACTCCTCCCCAACACTTACCTTACAAACAGCAGTAAGCATAGAAAAACCTTAGGAGAGGCACAGACCCAACCAATTCTATTTTCATTCTTTGCTTTCTCAAAAGCAGCTGAATTGCCTCTACTAAAGTGACCACAAAAGATTTCATCTTCCAACACACACCCGCTGAAGGCAAAGTATAAAGCCACTGAAAAATAAGTCTTTTCCTTCTAGACCATTAATTAAGCTGTAAATGTGCTGTTAGGCTTCAGAAGATGGCGTGCCCCCCTGCAGTGTTATTGCTTCAATTTTATAACAGTTTTTCCATCACAAATGAGGAATAGTAATGTGTCTTCCTGAAAGGTCATGGGGTGACAATGTCTGTTACTTAATACCATGTAAAGTAGCTACATTTTGCTTTGCTTCAGAGTTTGTGCCCTTAAACCGTACTTGAGTTTCTGGCTTGTACAGAGAGAGAAATTACCTCCAAAACAGAAGTTACATCATCAGGTTTCAGCAAAATGAAATTTTTACATAAGGCCCTGGAAAAGGGGAAATAAACAATAAAAAGGAAAGGATAGAACAGAGGGTGAAAGCATAGAATAGTCTCAAGGTGATAGCTAGAGGAGGAAGACAAGTATCCAGTACATCTACAGAGAGGAAACATATCACAGAATTCCCCTTGCCCTGATGTTACCTGAAATAAAGGCTCTTGAAACCAAAAGTAGTTCAGAGAGGAGATATTGCTTTATTCGATGTCGGGTGCTAGGAGGAAAACCCACAGATCTAGCACGCCTTACCGGGGATATTCACCCATTATTTATACACAGAAGATGCTCATACTTCCACCTACCTAATACATAACTCCACCTGGGCTTACATATTCATTAGGATGACCAAATAGCCTTTATGCACCCGCTTGTTAAATTTTGCAGCGTCAGCAAGACACTTCTGCGCAGGCGTTGAGTTCCTCAGTGGTCGTTTGGGTGGGGATACCCTTCCTCACATTATCCTTTTAAGGTATTGAGTCATCTCAGGACAGTAAATGTTTACTGTAAGTTGGCCAACTTCTTGAGGATGATAAGGATGTTCCTTGAAGTAGCCACAGCTCTGTCCTAATTGGTATAGGAGCACATACTTGATGCATAAAAGAACCTTGAAGCGATTAACTACTCCTTGTTATCCCATCCTTGGTGATTAGCTACTTCTGGCTGTCTCCTCATTATCGCTATTTGTAACATCAGATCAGTGACTAACTCCTTTCTCACACAGTAAGAAGGTCACTAATTAACTATTTTCTCACATAGTAAGAAGGTTAGTAGGAAACAACATTTTAGTTAGCATATTGTTATAAACAAAGCAGAGGCCTGTCTTTGGTAACACTGAGACAGAAACAGGCCTCTTCTCAGGGCCCTGCTTCGCAGTCTTCAATTTAAACTGGGAAAAAACATTACAAGAAGTGTTAAAGAAAGCCATGCACAAGATAAAGAACAGCCTCTGGTTGGCCATTCATTCCAGGCAGCATTTGACCTGGAGGTGAAGGGTTCAATGTACAATGCTACAATCTTTGTCAGACAGGAGAGAGGGGATGTTGAGGGTCCATAGGTACCATCTGATCCCTGTTGTTCTAAGATGGACCTCAGTGTGAGCTCTGGCTGCTCCAGCTCAGTCTCTCTCTCCTCCTAGCACTCAGTGGTGCGTAACGCTCTGTTCTGCCTGGAAACAGCAGCGAATGAGAAAGAAAACCATGTGTACACCAAGGCACTGATGGCGTACGCCTTCGCCCTGGCAGGGAAGGAAGAGCAGCGCAAGGCATTCCTTGGCTCACTTGAAAAGGAAGCTGTGAAAAAGGGTGAGTGCTCCTGGTGGGACGTCTCTTCCTTCCAACCCGCTGGCCTTACATCTTCCCTTGATAAAACGGCTTTTATTGGTGGGGCAATGGCTGCAGGAAATGGCTTCTGTGGGTGAGGAAAGGTGGAGGGAAAGGAAAGACTCGTGGCAAAGGGCTTGCGTTTTTGAGAACTCCCTCTCAGTGCCCGCTCCACTCCTCTGCTCCGAGGGAGTTGGTCGGGAAGCACCACGCACCATCCCCATCCGTGCTGAACTATCGGGTAGCTCTGCCAGCGCCTCTCCTCACTCCACTCCTCTTGCCGCACCAGGCGCTGCTTAGCAAAGGCTTGGCAATATTTATGGCCGCTCCTTCCTTCCAGTGCACGTGCTCAACATAGAACAAAGCGGACCTTGCACAGCACAAGGCACAATCAATCAGAGAGCAGCTGGATGTGCCGAGGAAGAAAATGAAAATTCGGGTCATTTCACAGGCCATAGCACCAGCTCTGAGTCTTCCCAGAAATCACCTAATGACTCTGAGCGTTCTGGTCAAGTCAGGCCGGACAGTGAGTTTGCCCAAGCGTTGGGTAGCAGGGTTGTGAAGGAGGGATCCCCAGCACCTTTTGCCTTTCCCACCTGCAGGTGACTGCCAAGCCCTGGTCACATTCTTTGGGTCACTTTGCCTCCCAGAGCTTGCCGCTGCCCAGCCCCAGCCTCTGCTCAACATGGGCAGGAGTGCCAGCCTGGTGCTCTGCTGGTGCTCAAGCCCATCAATGTCTGTGTGAATCTGGAGTCTAGGCCACAGTGGTATCCAGGCCGGGGCACTGAGCCTCAGCAGCCTCAGACCAGTCGCAAAGCTGCAGCGAGTGTAAACCCAACCCTTCCCACTTCGTCCTACATGACGGACGCATTGTGGGGGCTGTGTCCTCTCAACCGGACCAGAAGCAGATCAAGAACTGCCTTGCAGTAACTGCTACTGATTGCTTGTGTGCTTCTCTCCACTCTCCCTGCCTCCTGTGAAGATGGGTCTGTTCACTGGCAGCGGCCTGGGAGAGAGCCAGAGGTTGATCTCCCGTACTATCGCCACCGAGCTCCCTCTGCTGAAGTGGAGATGACAGCCTACGTGCTCCTTGCTCACCTCACCACACAGCCGGCACCTTCCCAGCAGGAGCTGTCGTTCGCATCTCTAATTGCAAAGTGGATCGGCGGTCAGCAGAACCCCAACGGAGGCTTCTCCTCCACCCAGGTGAGCGGCTTCCCTCCTGGGACCTCACACATCAATCTCACAAGATGGGAAGCGTCAGAGACCCAGCTGGGAGCACAGTACGGTTTGCCAGGGCAGGGACTGTAGCCCTGCAGTGTATCCCCGCCGTTTCTACCAGGGTTGCCAAGTTCCCGGGAGGCTAGAGGCTAGCGTGTCAGGTAGGGCCTCTGGGAATGACTGATATTTTGGCTAATGACCTGGTTTTCTTGACACATTGGGGCCAAACACTAGGGACACAAGGGACGCGTGTCTGCGCCAGCATGGAGGGCTCCCACCGCAATTTGTTTGTGCCTCTCAAGTTGCTGCTTCACCCTGTGGCGAGCGAGTGAAGCTGCGCAGAGCTCCATCCCAGGGAGCTCAGGGAACATGCAACTGCTGTGCAGAGGACACAGGAAGGGAACGGAAACACGCAGAAGCTGCTCCTTCCCTCTCTGCTTTGTACTTAGAACTGGAGAAAGTGAAGAATGGAGGGGAAGGTGCCTGCCAACAGCAAAGGGCGGGCTGTGGGAGGACAGGCTGTGGACAGGCTGAGGAACAGGCTGTCCCGTGGGTGCCGGCACCCGTCTCTTGCAGGACACAGTGGTGGCTCTCCAAGCCCTATCCCTGTACGGAGCTGTCACCTATGCCAAGAGCGGAGCAGCTTCCAAAGTGACCCTGCGATCTGGAGGGGACTTCCAGCAAGACTTCCAAGTGGATCCCACAAACCGGCTGCTGCTCCAGCGCGTGCCCCTGCCCCAGGTGCCCGGGGACTACAGCACAGAAGTGTCTGGCGAAGGATGCGTCTACCTGCAGGTGAGGGGGTGGCGGGTGGTGGCATCCTGGGAAGGGAGCCCCTTGCCAGGCAGGAGCCAGGGAGAGGGCAGGAGAGACCGCGGAGAGGAGAGGGGTGCGAGGGAAGGCTCTGGGAGGGGGAACAGGAGAAGAAGAGTAGACATACGTGGAGGAGCAAGAGTGGGAGGAGAGGAGGGAAGGGAAGGATGCAGCAGTGCGGAGGAGCTGTGAGAATGGGAGAAGGGGGGAGGGTGGACAGGGAGTGGATGGTCTCTCTCGGGTGTAGAGCGTGCACGCACACACACTCACACAGAGCTGCTGGCTCTCCCCTAGACAAGCCTGAGGTACAACGTGCAGCCCACGCAGGAGGATGCACCCTTCGTGCTCCACGTGTACACGATCCCAGAGACATGTGCAGACTCCAAGGCTCACAAGGCCTTTGACATAGGCATCAATGTCAGGTGAGTTGGCGTTTGGGTCTCAGCCCTCCTGAGAAGCCAGGGGAGCTGGAAGAGGTCTGG
Source organism: Chroicocephalus ridibundus (assembly GCF_963924245.1). Classification (NCBI taxonomy): domain Eukaryota; kingdom Metazoa; phylum Chordata; class Aves; order Charadriiformes; family Laridae; genus Chroicocephalus; species Chroicocephalus ridibundus. Next base: position 141,861,037 of record NC_086284.1, read on the forward strand.
TGGTCCGAGGCGAGCCAGGCTGGAAGCCCTGGAAGCACAGTGCATCTCCTGGAAAAGTGGGCAGGAAGCAGCTGGGCTGGGAGGAGAGGCTGTGGAGGAAGGACAAGTCCTGCAGTGATGCAGCTGTGTGGGCAGCCCAGGGCTGGGCTAGTGAGCAGCTGCATAGGGGAACTAGCAGACCCTGGCGTAGGTGAAGAAGTTGCTGGACCGCCAGGACAGGGTGGGGTGCCAAGCGTTACGGAAAAGGTGGAAGTGCCCCCAGCTTTGACTTGAGGTGCACTGAATCTTTGTTGGTTGGTTCCTTAGTTACACCGGCGAGCGCAATGCCTCCAACATGGTGATTGTTGATGTGAAGATGCTGTCGGGATTCATCCCTGTGAAATCCTCCGTGAGGAAGGTAGGATGCTGTGTGACGCACATCTTTCAGTATGTCTGCCCCCATATCAATTTCCTTATTTAAAGTAGCATCTAATTCTTCCCCAGGTATCTTCTCCACTGTTAGGCCTGTCCCTTTTTTCCTCCAGTTATTCCACCCCTCAGCTGAGCAGGAGGGTTGAATGAGGGATTCCAGCAGCAGCACTCCCTTCCCACCCCTCAACCACTCGTGGCACTTTGCAGTAGCTCACATGTATGAACAGTTTGGCCCTGAGACCAAGAGCTGGGAGGAGACCATCAGGTCTAATTTCAGGGACTCAGGAGCCTTTGGAGATGTACTACAGCTCAATGCAAGTCTCTCATTCCATTTTTTGTGTCACGGACACGCAAGAACTTGAGATGGTGGCAAACTGGGGGAAATCTTACTGTGCAGGGCTTCACACAAGAGTGTTTGCCGAATTCCCTGCAAAGTACTCCCCCTGTGCTTAACTTCTCGGCATCTACCTGCTGAGGTTCTAGGGATGGGAGGAAGCTTAGATGAGCTGAAGGAGGGTCAGATCAGCAACCTCTTCCACATCTCCTTTTTCCAGCTCTCAACTGCCTGGTTTCACCAGATCCAACGGACAGAAGTGAGCACAAACCATGTTCTGCTGTACATAGAGCAGGTAAGAACTGACCCAGGGTTGCGGCAGGACACACAGTGAGCTCTGCAGCACACTGGCAATAGCACACACAGGGACAGAGAGCAATGTTAAGCATCTCCAGGCTTGTGAACATGAAACATAAACCTCGCTGACACTGACCTCCTCTCTGTCTCATAGGAGACGCCTCTGTCCCAGCCCTCAGCAGCCTTTCCCACCACCCCACGCACCCATCGGGCCCTGACCACCCCACCAGCCAGGGGCTCCCCCAGGCTGGGGAAAGGCCCCAGGGTTTCCCCTGGTCCCCCAGCCGGGCCTGCAGCCCCCGCACCCCACAGGCACGGCCACGGGTGGCCGGGGAGGCCGAGGGAGCCCGCGGGCGGTGCCCGGGCCAGCGCCGAGCAGCCCCCGAGCCGCCGCCGCTTCCCTTCCACAGCTCAGCAGCCAGACCCTGAGCTTCTCCTTCTCGGTGGAGCGGGACGTGCCTGTGCGGGGCCTGAAGCCAGCTCAGGTGAAGGTCTACGACTACTACGAGACAGGTGAGTGCGGGGCTGGGGCGGCCGCGGCAGCCCGGGCGGGCAGCGGGACGCGCGCCGGGCGGGGGGACCAGCGGGGACCCGCGGCTGCCGCTGGCCTAGGCCCTTCCCCGCCCCGCGCCGCCAACCGCGCCCCCAGCGCAGCGGGGTCCGCAGGGCTGCAGGCCGCCGCCCGGGCCCCCGCTCCTGACGCTGCCGGACGGGCCCCGCAGCGCAGCGGGGCGACGACCACGGCGGCGGGACCCGCCCGCACGGCTGCCCCTCACACCGGCGGCTGCCGCGCAGCCCTGCTCCCCTGCGGGAGAGCGCGGAGCAGCCATCCGTCCCCCGCCCTCCCAGCCTGGCGCCTGCACGGCCGGGCCCGCCTTCCCGCGGAGAGGCGCCGTCCCGCGGGGCAGCGCCGGGGGCCGGGGGGCCGCTGCTCAGGTGCGGCCCCTGCTGCCAGGCAGCCCCGCCGCTCCCGGTGCCTCTGCTGTGCCGGCTGCTGCGCCAGGCTGGCGGCCACAGCCGAGTCGAGCGCGTGTGTCACCCGTCCCCGCTCCCGTGCTGCGAGAAGGTGGTGCCCGGGCAGCCCTTGAGCTCGCTGGGCCGGAGACCTGCTGGGGCTGCCCGGGCGGGGCGGCTCTGCCTGGCTGCTGCAGCCCCAGACGGGGCCGCCACCGGGGCCCCCCCGCCCAAGTGGGGTCTCCGGGGGGAAGCTGGGATGGTGGCGGAGGCCTGATGTGGGGCCTGGGAGAAGCGTCTCTCTGGCACCCGTCCCTCTGCCGGGAGTGCCGAGGGGCTCCGACAGCCCGCTCTCTCCCTTCCCTTCTCTTTTCCAGATGAATTTGCCACACAGGAGTACACCGCTCCCTGCACCACAGGTAGGGTACTGCAAGACCTTTCCTTTTCTTCATTGTATTTTTCTGTTTATGCTCCATGGGTAATTTGGGTGAGATTGGCCCAACTCACAGGCACAGATTTTGTATGCAAAACTGAGAGCACACTGTTGTTGACTCATTCAAAATCCATAATCCCTGAATTCTCAGGGTGGTTTCCATAGTCAGGCTCTCCTGGCTTCAATTAAGGTTGTGTCCTTGTTGTTCTGTTACTGCCCCGTGTACTTTTTCTTTGATTTCAAGTTTCTTATATCATTCTTGTCTCAGATTTGAGGTATCTTACGGTCCTTCCTGAGAGCTCCAGCTAGTGTAGCTCTAGGATCATGCTGAGGGGACTCGGCTCTTTCAAACCACCCAGCACGCTCCTCCCCAAAAGCACTCTCTCTAGAGCAATAGAGCAAATCAAGGCCACCATAAAGCTGCATGTCTTGGTCTGATCTACCATAATTTCATGCCATGCTCCAAAACCTCCTTCCCAAGCCTGGCATACATTTTCACTAAAACTGTAATGCAGGGCTGCTCTTAGCCCTTCTCTTCCTACTCTGAGCATGGAGCAGTCGGGAGTCCATATTACACAGGAATCCCTCCCAACCCTTGATATTGAAGAGGTAAGTTTTTGGCTCTTATAGGAACTCAGCCTTGCCTCTTTTGTGTGTTGACAGAAAACTGCCCTGGTGGTAGACCCCCCACCTGTACACACAGCTGTATCACTCATCGGGGGGGGCATAGTTCTCCAGGATGGCACCCTAGCCTGCTTAGCAACTGTATGTGGCAAAGCCCATGATGATGGCACACTGCAGCATGCCTTTAAGTTATGCCATTCTCCCAAGAGATGGCAAGTTTGCCTTTGGTAGCTACTATCTGGAGAAACAGCTGCTTGCTGCTCACCTGCCCTGCCTACCAAGCAAGAGCAGGGTCTCTCAGGAGGCAGGTATTCCTCATGATGCTAGGCAGCCAGCCCTCAGTCTGTCTTTGGAGTCTAAGCTAGCAGGACAGAGAAGCTATGATCTTTGGGGGGTTTTCTGTAGTGCAAGGCCATGTGTGTTTGGCACAGGTAATGAAGGAGCTTCTGTGGAAGGCTCTGACCAGTGATACTTCTCCTGTCTTGGTCTTCTCTGTGGAGACTTCCAGTATGAAGACTGCAGGTCTGGCTTCCCACCAGTTGCCCAGTTTCAAGTGTTTGGAATATAGAGGCTTCTGGAAAGCACTGAGACCCTGGGAAGTGTTTTTTCACAGGGCCTGACCATCTTGAGAGCAGAGAAAAACTGATTTGGCCTTGAGGAAGGCAAAAGCTTTGTCTCTTGCTGATGGTAAATGGCGAAATTTATCCCTTTTTCTGTTCTTACCTGGTGTCTTGAAAAAGAGACCAAGCTCCCACGCTTTTACTCCATGCTGCTTTGTAACCTAGGCTGTGTCTGTAGGTACAGCTGTGTTCTGCTGATTCTGCATCAACAGCCTCCCTTCATGGAAAAAAGGTGCATAAGTCATAAGATAGACACTGAGTGGACAGTAGAACCTTTCCAAAGGGTATACTGGTGTGGTCTGGTTATCCAGTCTAGTGGGAAGGCTTTAGATTTTGGGGTACTCTACCCCATGTCCTTTAAAAGGCAAAGATTTTATCTTCCTTGGAACGGATGATGGGAAGTTGCTAGTTCAGAGGTCCATCCACTGGTCTAGGTGTCCAAAGGTGGTCTGCACTGACTAAAAGGCAGATCTCAGTTGCAAAGTAGAAAGCGTCCTTCCCTGCCCTGAATAGTACTCGTGTAGAAGATTCCTTCCACTCTCTACAGAGAAATAAATACACTTTAAGAGCATGTCTCGTTGCTGCAGTGAACATCCTTGCTGCCTGTTTGCACTGTGCTCCTGTGTCCATTTCAGTTGTGACAAATTCCATTCTGTTTATCTCTCCCAGGGGGTCAGAAAGAGTCTCAGCCCTCTCAAAGAGCCCTCACCTCTTTGAAAGTGACCCGAGTGTTGAGTGCCATGGATGACCCTCAGCCCTGGTCAAACAGCAGCTCACTTTCCTGTACTGTGCTTCATGCACAACCTGGCTTCCCAAGCCCACATCTTGCTCTCTCTGTCACTCAGACGAGAGAGGGAACTGGCATATCTCTCTAACTCCTGTACCCTCCCATCTTCTTTCATCCTCGCAGAGGAAGCAGACCAGGGCAATGCATGAAGAATACTCCAAGCTGCTGGAACCCACCTGCCTCACTACCACCACCACCATCCATGGAGAGAATGGAGTGACGGATGAATAGTGCCTGCAGGGAATGGGACATGAACTTTAAAAATAAATTAACTGTACTCACCAATGATTTCTGAACAGTTTATTCCCAATTCTGTTTTTTCCTGCTCAGCCTCCAGTCACAGCTTTAACCTCCCTGGCTTCTTAGGTTGAAGAGCATCCCATCCGGCCATGCCTGTGTGCAGGGCAATAAGGCTGACAAGTGATGGGGAAAAAAAAAAAAAGAGGACGGTATAAATTGTGGTCATCCTTTCTAATGTAGCCCTCTCACTGTTATGTAGTCTGAAGTTGTCATCTGAGATCCTCCCTAATCAATGGAGAAGGACAGGTACTTCTTGAGAACAATTTCTCTCCCCTGCCTTAGAAACTATAACCATGATTGAGTTGGTCTCTGCAGGTGCCTATCCATGTCTCCCACGGGTAGGCATCCTGGATGGTCAGCTAATGTTACATGAAATTCAACCTCTGTGATGTGCCCCATAGACACCCCTTCCAGGATTGTTTCTTGTTTGTAGGAGGGTGGGAGGAGATACACAATTTGCCCTCTTCTATGGTTAAAGTGTGCATGGGTGGGCAGGAGGGATGTGTGCGTGCATTATGCCTTCAGCTGCTAACTTATAACAGCCTATTCTCCAGTTGAAGCTTCGGCCTTCTTGTGGAAACTTCTATATCTTGTGCCTGCTGCTTCTGGGAGATTCTCAAGGAGTTGTGAGTAAACACCCTTTTGGCAAGCAGCTTGGCCTAGAAGCTAATGGCACTTGCCAGTAACCTACCTACCTAAGTCTAGTTTAAATGGCACATTTATTTAAATCTTAGAGTTGCTTTGGTGAAACTGTCCATAGTCCTCTTAGATACCTCCAGGAATGCTCCCCTTTTCTTGGCTTTGTCCCATTCATTTTTGGGTTTAACTTCTGAATGGCAGAAGGATGTTCTTATGTGACTGTTTATTCTCATTAAATGCTTGTTGTTAGGTATCATGGCTTATTGTCTATCCCAAGTATGCAGAGCTAGTTGTTCCATCCAATTTTTTTTTAGTGTACCTATAGTGTTCTTGAGAACAAATAAAGTTCTTCATCTATTTTGCTAGATATTAATATTATGTCACTTTGTCTCCTGTGGTGTTTGGCATTTACTCACACAAGACCTTTCTGACACCTCATATTCAGAGAAGTTTATGGAATGAACTGCTTCAGTGAAAGCTGAGCGAAATTTCTAATCAAGCATGAATACTAATTGCATTCTGTTTTGCTTTAGAATTAGTAAACCCTTCTGATTTCCTACCATGAGGCAATTACTGTTCCAAGTTCTCAAAGCAACATAGCTTTTGGTTGATGAATGAAATTGTTTTGATCTTAGACCATTGTGATTTGCCTTTGAAGCATGGAGTGCTTGCTCTATGGAGATAGAAATTCAATGTTCAGGCATTCCTGTACTTCCTTAAGGTAGCCTTGCTAAAGCTTCCTACACATTATGCTATAGAATAGCTGCAAGGATGTGACTTTGATGATTCACAGCCTAGTCAAGCAGAGGGATGTTAAGCTGCTTTACAGGTGTGGGCTAGGCAGGAAGCCCCAAATTAAAAGTGATGTGGCTGCCCATGGGCAACAGTTAGTTGTCTCATTTAAAACCAGGTGGCAGCAAAGCATTACCTTAACTCTTTCCATGGTAGAAAGCCATTATCCAAATTTTGTGACTGAAACATACTCCATTGATTTCCCAGACTTTTAAATTAAATTGTCATGATTATGACTTTGCTTCATTTGAGGCAGAAAAGATCCAACACCATAAGCACGTAGAGTACTCACCAGAAAATAAATGAGAATGAAGGAGCTGTTGCCATCCATCCACAGCCAGCTGTAGAGGCTGTGTATTTGCAGACCTGTATGCACAAGCTTGCAGACCTGGTACTTTTGAACCTGCTTGCCCCTAACTTCACAGCCTCAGCTGGGGCTGTGTCTCTCCAGTAGTCACTTTCTCATAACCCCATAGCAGGGGGACAGCTATAAATGGGGCCAGAGCAAGCTGCTTTCCTCACACAGTGAGGAATTCTAGCTCATGAAAGGGAAAAAGGGTCTTGAGACACCCACGTGGACAATGACAATGCAAAGAGCTCCAATGTCACTGAAACAAATGCAAGTTCTTTGCTGCGTCATTGACTTACATTTTAGACAACCTGGCTCTGTGTATGTGAAAGAAGCTGCTGGAAGGACTCCTGTTGGTGTCTTTGCTTAAGTTTACATTGGTAGGGTCAAAGGCACCTCTGCACACAGAACCACGTACATAAAATACACAGGGTGCCATATGACCCACCGAACTAAGGCTGCATCCCTGGGAAGGGATCTAGACTAGACAGAATGTGATCATTTGGAAAACCGACATGGAAAAAGTTTAATCCAAGCTACCAGATGGGAATCCAGGGCCTCCCCTCTGAATTCTGCTGAAGCACTGTAATCCTAGTTGTGAGGGAGTAAGAGAACCTGGATGAAAATTACTCAAAAAAACCAAGACAGATTTATGGGCCTCCACTGAGGGGAAAAGGATAAAGTTCTCATGAAAAACGCAAGGGGTTTGGCTCATAAAGTGGTTCTTGGTTGAAATTCTGACTAATGACACTGTTAAGTTCCCAAACCCTCTCTGATTTCATTTCAACTGTTTAGAAACAAGCAGACAATGTCTTCACTGCCAGAATGGGAAAGTCCACAGGTCTTCACTTCTATCTGGCCTGCTGTGAAAAATCAGATTGCATAGGTTCACACTGTCCTTTCCACCTCATAGCAGTGATTTCACAGTGGGATCAAAGGCGGTATGCGTTCAGAGGTGTATGTCCAAGGATTATCTTGCAGAAAACACCCACTTTTAGAGGAAGGGAGCCAATCTTCCAGTGCATAATGGATCAGACAGGATTTCCTCTCCTCCTGGAGAACTGGCAAGTATGGAGACAAACCTCCCCCCTGCCAAAAGGTGTCTGCCTCCTGGTATTCCTGAGGAGTTCCCAAACACCGCCTTGCCATGGATAGTTCTGGATTTAAATCTCGGGCCATTACACAGCCTGAGATACGGATGGGAAGAGATATAAGACGCAGTAACAAAAAATAAGGCCAGAGGCATCTGATGAGAATCAAGACTTAATTTATTTACAGTGTTACTTCCTTTTTGGTGTTGAGGTGTCCTCATCTAACATTTCAATAGGCCCACTCAACAAGAAGGTCTTCTAGAGGCAGAGACAGACGAGTTGATCCAGCAAGGCTCAGAGAAGGTGTGCTCTTCAGGCATTTCCCTGTTCCTGGGCTGGACGTGGGAAAAACAACAGAGATAAGTACCCTGGGGAAGCGGGGTCCAGAGCCCTGACCATCTTCTCTGTGTTCTGGTGGCTATGCAAGTTCAAGCCCTGTTAAAATCTGGGAAACTGCTTCACCTAAAAATGCCCACTTGCAGACAGGTAACAGAATGGGAACGGATGGACACATTCAGGATACCCATGCTTCAGAGAGGGGTGGAGAGGCAGAGATATCCCGGAGATACATGGGCTATCCAAATACACATTCTCCCTCAGCACCCGAGTTTCCCAAGGGAAGGGAAAAAATAACCCAGGACAGAGCCTGAAAGGTCCCCACAAACGTCAACATTTCACCACTATGTTTGGGAAACAATTCCTCAGTACCCTTCTGTGTCTGCACCATGGCAAATGTGGCCCTGAAAACAGCAGAGATGCAAAGGCTGAGTGTGGTGTTCACTCCCAAGGGAGATTTCAATCTTATTTCTACAGTGTCACACACACACACACAGGAGAAGACAAGAGTCTATGTGCAAATGAAGGCAGTAACAGTGGGATTGCCATTCTCAGTGAGCCAAAATGAAGGCTGTATCTGATCTTACACAGGACATGGGGTCCAGCATTGCTTTTCCTCTCTGTACTGAGGCACACATGGAGACTGCAATAGGCACAGCGAAGATAAATGCTAAGAGTATACCCAGGCTGAGGAAAGCCGAGGTCTGTAAAGACTCATTCAAGACAACCTGCAGTACCCCATGCTGGAACATCTCAGTTGTTTCTGTGCACCCTACCTGTGGTGCAGGGAGCGGTGTACTCCTGTGTGGCAAATTCATCTGGAAAAGAGAAGGGAAGGGAGAGAGCGGGCTGTCGGAGCCCCTCGGCACTCCCGGCAGAGGGACGGGTGCCAGAGAGACGCTTCTCCCAGGCCCCACATCAGGCCTCCGCCACCATCCCAGCTTCCCCCCGGAGACCCCACTTGGGCGGGGGAGCCCCGGTGGCGGCCCCGTCTGGGGCTGCAGCAGCCAGGCAGAGCCGCCCCGCCCGGGCAGCCCCAGCAGGTCTCCGGCCCAGCGAGCTCAAGGGCTGCCCGGGCACCACCTTCTCGCAGCACGGGAGCGGGGACGGGTGACACACGCGCTCGACTCGGCTGTGGCCGCCAGCCTGGCGCAGCAGCCGGCACAGCAGAGGCACCGGGAGCGGCGGGGCTGCCTGGCAGCAGGGGCCGCACCTGAGCAGCGGCCCCCCGGCCCCCGGCGCTGCCCCGCGGGACGGCGCCTCTCCGCGGGAAGGCGGGCCCGGCCGTGCAGGCGCCAGGCTGGGAGGGCGGGGGACGGATGGCTGCTCCGCGCTCTCCCGCAGGGGAGCAGGGCTGCGCGGCAGCCGCCGGTGTGAGGGGCAGCCGTGCGGGCGGGTCCCGCCGCCGTGGTCGTCGCCCCGCTGCGCTGCGGGGCCCGTCCGGCAGCGTCAGGAGCGGGGGCCCGGGCGGCGGCCTGCAGCCCTGCGGGCTGAGAGCAGGGTACTGAGAGCAGATATTCAGACCTTGAGAAGGGTTTACTGTCCCTGGTGCGAGCACTGCAACGAGCAGAGCAGATAAGGAGAGAACAGAGCATGATTGTTCGGGGCCCTTTTCGTCTCCTAGATGTGGTCCGTAAAGGGACAGCACCACCAGCCGGCATTGCCCAGAAACCCACAGTTCGAAAGTGGTATGCTTATTTAGAAGGCATTAATGATATCATGCCAATCTCTGAAGGTAGTATCAAAGTATCCAAGCTCCAGAAGGATATAGATGGTGCCCTGTTGTTCCAATCCCCACCAAACAGACCATCTCCAATCCAAGAAGCACCTCCTCTGAAAGAAGGCAGTGATCTTACAGGAGTGTGGTTTACTGATGCGTCATCTCACCGTGAGAACAATAAGTGGAAATACAAGGCCGTAGCACTGGAAGTAGCAACGGGGGAAAGAGCAATTGAAACAGGAGAAGGTAGCGCACAAGTAGGGGAACTCAGAGCCGTCCTACTAGCTGCACAACATGGGGCTACTTACATTTACACTGACTCATATGCTGTTTTTAAAGGAGCCACTGAATGGATTGGACCCTGGGCAGCCAATGATTGGCAGGTGAATAGAGTCCCCATCTGGGAGACAGATAGTTGGAAGCAACTGTTGGAAATAGGAGGACAGAGAACATTGCACATTGGTTGGGTAAAAGGCCATGATCGCTGCTCAATTCAACCAACAGGTAGATAGCCTCACGCGGTTGCAGCAAATTGACATTGTAGATGATGGTCGGGAATGGGAACGCTTACTTGAATGGTTACATATTAAGCGTGGCCATACAGGCCGTGCTGATCTGTATCAGGAAGGTCTATCCCGGGGGTGGCCTGTGTCGATTAAGCTGTGTGAACAAGTAGTAACCGCCTGTTCACAATGTCGCCTACGACTCAATAAAGATCATCCGAGTAAGGCGCCTCCTTTACACATTCGGGACAAGAAAACATTGTGGCATTCATGGCAAATTGATTATATTGGGCCCTTGAGATCATCAGGTGAGAAAAGATACGTCCTAGTCGGAGTGGAGATTATCTCTGGCCTCACTATGGCCACCAGCTTCAAATCAGCTACTGGGGACAACACAGTGAAAGGCCTAAAAGGGTGGTTCAGCACACTTCCCCTTCCTGAGGAAATCCAAAGTGATAACGGTTCACACTTTACCGCTACAGTGGTACAAGATTGGGCCAAAGAAGAAGGGATTCGATGGGTATTTCATACTCCCTATTATCCTCAGGCTAATGGCATTGTTGAACGCACCAATGGATTGGTTAAGCGTTTTGCAAAAACTCATGAACCTGGTTGGCATTTGCGATTGGATGATGCCATCTATCAATTAAATAACAGATGGAGTGGAGATGGCTGTCCTAAAATGAAAGCTTTCTGTGTATCTGCTGATATCATCACTCCAAAAGTTCCCAATGAACCACGAAAATACCTAGGACAATTTCACCCTGGGCAACCTGTGTTAGTGAAAATGCCTCAAATTGGCACAGTACCAATGGTGTTAGCTACTCCCAAAAACCCCCATGCATGGGAAGCCAAAGACTGTTCAGGGAAGATACACCGGATCAGCACCCGGTGGATCTCGCCCTCTTTTTAACCCCGTCGGTCAAAAGAGACCGAGCAGATTTTCTTTTCCTTTGTGTCTTACAGGAACCTTGGAAGAACTGTACGTGGACAGACGCATTGGCCTACGCTAACCTCGAGTGTCTCCAGGGAATCCTGACATTGATCCTGGCAATAATATTATTTTTGTTATGTATGGCCATCTGGAGGCCTAAATTTTAGAATGACTAGGGCAGAAGCGTTAGTGGGTGCCTCACATACTAACCTCCTAGGATTTGACGTGCTGCGTGGGCGAATGTGGAAATTCCCGGATGGAACTGTGTGGAGTTTTGCAGGACGCAAAAAAGGATTAGACACAGTTAAACTGGGCCTATTAGAAACATCTATACCTTTGCCTCCCTCTAAAATTACCAACATCCGACAGTACCCACTGCCTGCAGCTGCACTTGCAGGAGCAGACGGGGTGGTATCAGATTTAGAAAAAAGAAACATCATTAAGAGGACTCACTCGCCTTATAATTCACCGGTGTGGCCAGTAAAGAAACCAACCGGGCAATGGCGTTTCACAGTAGATTACCGAAAGTTAAACGCCAACACTGCACCCCTGACCACTGCGGTTCCGAATATCGCGGAAATTGTGACAATGATACAAGGAGCTGCCCGTCCTTGGATGGCTGCCTTAGATGTAAAAGACATGTTTTTTATGATTCCCCTCCTTGAGCAAGACAAAGCGCAGTTTGCATTCACGTGGAAAGGAGTCCAATATACCTTTAACCGACTTCCACAAGGATACAAACATTCCCCCACCATTGTTCATAATGCTTTAGCTAAAGTGCTATCAGAGATTCCTGTTTCACAGGGATGTACAGTATACCAATATATTGACGACATCTTAATAGGGGGAGAGAGCCAAGAAAGTGTACAAGACATGATGGAAAACATCCGAAAAACATTATCAGATTTGGGATTGGAAATTCCAGACTCAAAATGTCAGGGACCTGCACAGGAGGTTAAATTCCTGGGGGTCTGGTGGATTAAGGGAGCTGCTTCTGTCCCTCAGGATACCCTGAAAAAAATAGAGCATGGACAGAATCCTTCCAGCACGAAGGAGTTACAGCAAGTTCTGGGAACTTTAAGTTATTGGCGTAAACACATCCCTGGCTTTTCCATCATTGCTCGCCCCCTTTATTGTTTGCTCAAAAAAGGTAAATCCTGGGAGTGGACTGAACAACATACTAATGCACTAGAATTGCTAATAAAAGAGCTAAGGTTATTCCAACAACTTGGCCCCATACATCCAACTGACCCTGTCCATGTAGAATGGGGGTTCAGCGAACATGGTTCTCATTGTAACTTATGGCAAAAGGGACCAGCAGGACCGGAGAGACCATTAGAATTTAGCTCTCACTCCTTTAATGCTACTGAGAGCAAAGCCACAGCTTTTGTCTTAACGATACGCAATGCCTCAGTATACACCATATACCCAATCATCGCACTGGGGTTGAATCACCATGGAGCTATACTCCATCCGGTAGAGCATAGAGTGTGGGCACAACAAAACGAGAATAAATGGCAAACTGTTGATGTTGAAGCATGCATTTCACGAGATCAACAAGGATTCATTTGTGAGAGTAATACTCTCAAGGCACAAGACATTTGTCTTGACACCAACCAGAATGTTTGTCATTTCGAGATACAACCTGATGAAACCCCAGAAACTGTGCTTGTATATATTGGGAAAGGGTGTGTTTGCATGAGGTCTCCCTGTACTTTTGTATTCGTAGATGACATAGCAGTAGATATAAGTAATAACTCAAATCTTCGTGTTTGTAACTTTACTAACATCATTGGATGTGACTTCAGTTATTCAGCTCCTGTTACGTCTTTTCAATTGCTACAATCTAATTACACATTGATTCGAGATTTGCTGCCTACCCCTATCGGAATGAATCTCTCACTAGTGAAGAAGTTGCTACAACACGATGAATTGAAGCGATTGTTGAAAGAGGCCCAAGAAAATGGACAAAGAACTCTGATTACTGTCCATCATGATGTTGAAGAAATACACCATGTACTGGAAAGGGTCAAGAGAGACGGAGGACATGAATGGTGGGACACCCTCTTTGGATGGTCACCAACAGCTACAGGACTTTTTAACAAGATGCTCCATCCTGTTGTTGTTCTACTAGTACTCACTGTATTGTGCTTTGCTTTGACAATTGTTTTGTATGTTAGACTTTGGATTATGATGAAACGCTTAACTCGCTTAATCACCCCACAAGAAGTATTTGCACTTGATATCCCTCGCCATAAGAGGACATGTGATATTCCCCATCAGTATTGATTATCGTGGAGCTTGAGTGACTGTAGTCACGGGGTGGATTATGTGGAATAATTACTAAATTGGCCAAGAATACAAAAATACAGCATTGTTCACACATTAAGGAAAGTCATAAAATCAAGAGGCTTCTGAGGTAGAATACAGCCGCAGCTAGCACACGAAGAATGCAACAGCTGTGATTCCCTGTACAAGGTTGTTTGCGAAACTACACAAGGGATGGAACGGAACACGCTTGTTCCGTGGCCTTCCCTTGTGACGAATAGCAGATATGGGGACGAGATGGTACTACGGAACTGATAAGCGGCCTACACGCTACCCGAGCCAACATTTCGTCAAATGTTGATGAAATGCTGTCCTTTTGTGCGAACTTTGCTCACCACAATGTACCAAAACACACCTCCATCCCGGAGGCTATCCGCCCCTGAGGTGGGAACACTCCTCCTTGAATACATTGATCATAATAAAAGTACGTATGACTAAAGTCACTCAAACTCCACTTTGAAGATAAAAAAATAATATAAAAATAGCCCAAGAGAGAGGGGATGTCAGGGAAGACACCATTGCGAAGAATTCCACCGCTGATTTCCGGGCTCAGTCGACGGGCTGAGCCTTTCTTCCCCCCCATAGGGACGCCTTTGGGTAAGACTTCGATTACACCGAGCGCTTTCTCGGGGACTTAGAAATTTCTCTAGAGAATCTCCCTCCTACATTTATAGCCAGGCTGTATTGTTTATAATTTTGTCGCGCGTTTGTATACTTAGCAATATCTTTATTTGCATGTGCTTTGCAGACAGTGTATTTATCACCGGCAATCCTAAAGAACCTGTATATCTGTTGTTTAAATAAACTGCACTGTTTAAGTAGCTAGCCGTTTCGCTTTCTCACTGAACGCGACCAAAACTACAGAGAGGCCGTGCTAGTTCAGGAGCACGACTAGACTGAAGGTGCAGTCCACTATTAGTGTATCCAAATCGTAATAGTTTAATACATATTAAACGCGATTGGACTGATAGTGCTGAATTGGGCATCACTCAGAATTTAAACCTAGCCGCACCTAGCCTCCCACCTCGGTGAGGAGTGTTAGAACGCAAGGGGGTTTATCTTCTGCCAAAACCACTTGGCCCCGTTTCATGCAACAGGGCCCCGCTGCGCTGGGGGCGCGGTGGGCGGCGCGGGGCGGGGAAGGGCCCAGGCCAGTGGCAGCCGCGGGTCCCCGCTGGTCCCCCCGCCCGGCGCGCGTCCCGCTGCCCACCCGGGCTGCCGCGGCCGCCCCAGCCCCGCACTCACCTGTCTCGTAGTAGTCGTAGACCTTCACCTGAGCTGGCTTCAGGCCCCGCACAGGCACGTCCCGCTCCACCGAGAAGGAGAAGCTCAGGGTCTGGCTGCTGAGCTGTGGAAGGGAAGCGGCGGCGGCTCGGGGGCTGCTCGGCGCTGGCCCGGGCACCGCCCGCGGGCTCCCTCGGCCTCCCCGGCCACCCGTGGCCGTGCCTGTGGGGTGCGGGGGCTGCAGGCCCGGCTGGGGGACCAGGGGAAACCCTGGGGCCTTTCCCCAGCCTGGGGGAGCCCCTGGCTGGTGGGAAGCTCAGGGGCAAAATTCAGTATGAGATTCAGCCCTGTTCTCGTCAGAGCCATGGTAGTTTTGAGTCCCAGACGTTTTGCCCCATCTGCGCCCCAAACAGATACTCACCTTTTCCAGATACACTAGGACATGGTTGGTACTCAACTCTGTGCGCTCAATAACGGGGTGGACTTCCAGCTGAAGAAAGAAGACCAATGTTAACGGCATTGAGGGTGGTCTCCCTGTGCCCCTTACACAGCCCTATGGATGGGATGTGCTGTGGATGAAACACCGCAGTATCCAGGGAACTAAGTCTGTAGCACGGAACTGCCTCTTTGGCGTGTCCCTAGATATCATGGTCCCCAGGACTTCCCTTTGACAGCCTGGCTGATGAAGCATGGCCCAGCTCCAGCGGAGACTGAGCACTGGTTCAAGCACTGCGATGGAACGCTTCAATGAAAATACATTCGTTCCGGCTTGCTAGTTCTGCAGTATCTAATGGTTGCCTTTATTTTCCAAACCATGCACCTGCTCAGCATCTCAAACAGTGATCCAAGACCTAAACAGTTATAATGCTATAAGGTGTTGTCAGATCAGCAGAGGGAAAAAGGAAACACCTCCACTATTTAATGTTCCGTGCACAGACAAACATATAGGGAGCTACCAGGACACAATAATAACAAAGGTGCCCATCACCAGTCTAACAAAAAAATTGCATAATCTATTTTTTCTAGATTCATCATATTGCCTCCCTTGTGCCGGCCTTGAGCCAGGTATGAAAAGAGAACACTGTACACAGCAAATGTGTAGATGACAATAGCAAGGTCAAGCTGATTCCAACCCTGAAGACCTCTAGTTTGTTACAGACACTTTGAAGGTGTTTTGAAAATAAGAAGCTGGTTGTTGTTTCATAAACAGGCTCCTACCTTCCTCACGGAGGATTTCACAGGGATGAATCCCGACAGCATCTTCACATCAACAATCACCATGTTGGAGGCATTGCGCTCGCCGGTGTAACTAAGGAACCAACCAACAAAGATTCAGTGCACCTCAAGTCAAAGCTGGGGGCACTTCCACCTTTTCCGTAACGCTTGGCACCCCACCCTGTCCTGGCGGTCCAGCAACTTCTTCACCTACGCCAGGGTCTGCTAGTTCCCCTATGCAGCTGCTCACTAGCCCAGCCCTGGGCTGCCCACACAGCTGCATCACTGCAGGACTTGTCCTTCCTCCACAGCCTCTCCTCCCAGCCCAGCTGCTTCCTGCCCACTTTTCCAGGAGATGCACTGTGCTTCCAGGGCTTCCAGCCTGGCTCGCCTCGGACCACCAGACCTCTTCCAGCTCCCCTGGCTTCTCAGGAGGGCTGAGACCCAAACGCCAGCTCACCTGACATTGATGCCTATGTCAAAGGCCTTGTGAGCCTTGGAGTCTGCACATGTCTCTGGGATCGTGTACACGTGGAGCACGAAGGGTGCATCCTCCTGCGTGGGCTGCACGTTGTACCTCAGGCTTGTCTAGGGGAGAGCCAGCAGCTCTGTGTGAGTGTGTGTGCGTGCACGCTCAACACCCGAGAGAGACCATCCACTCCCTGTCCACCCTCCCCCCTTCTCCCATTCTCACAGCTCCTCCGCACTGCTGCATCCTTCCCTTCCCTCCTCTCCTCCCACTCTTGCTCCTCCACGTATGTCTACTCTTCTTCTCCTGTTCCCCCTCCCAGAGCCTTCCCTCGCACCCCTCTCCTCTCCACGGTCTCTCCTGCCCTCTCCCTGGCTCCTGCCTGGCAAGGGGCTCCCCTCCCAGGATGCCACCACCCGCCACCCCCTCACCTGCAGGTAGACGCATCCTTCGCCAGACACCTCTGTGCTGTAGTCCCCGGGCACCTGGGGCAGGGGCACGCGCTGGAGCAGCAGCCGGTTTGTGGGATCCACTTGGAAGTCTTGCTGGAAGTCCCCTCCAGATCGCAGGGTCACTTTGGAAGCTGCTCCGCTCTTGGCATAGGTGACAGCTCCGTACAGGGATAGGGCTTGGAGAGCCACCACTGTGTCCTGCAAGAGACGGGTGCCGGCACCCACGGGACAGCCTGTTCCTCAGCCTGTCCACAGCCTGTCCTCCCACAGCCCGCCCTTTGCTGTTGGCAGGCACCTTCCCCTCCATTCTTCACTTTCTCCAGTTCTAAGTACAAAGCAGAGAGGGAAGGAGCAGCTTCTGCGTGTTTCCGTTCCCTTCCTGTGTCCTCTGCAGAGCAGTTGCATGTTCCCTGAGCTCCCTGGGATGGAGCTCTGCGCAGCTTCACTCGCTCGCCACAGGGTGAAGCAGCAACTTGAGAGGCACAAACAAATTGCGGTGGGAGCCCTCCATGCTGGCGCAGACACGCGTCCCTTGTGTCCCTAGTGTTTGGCCCCAATGTGTCAAGAAAACCAGGTCATTAGCCAAAATATCAGTCATTCCCAGAGGCCCTACCTGACACGCTAGCCTCTAGCCTCCCGGGAACTTGGCAACCCTGGTAGAAACGGCGGGGATACACTGCAGGGCTACAGTCCCTGCCCTGGCAAACCGTACTGTGCTCCCAGCTGGGTCTCTGACGCTTCCCATCTTGTGAGATTGATGTGTGAGGTCCCAGGAGGGAAGCCGCTCACCTGGGTGGAGGAGAAGCCTCCGTTGGGGTTCTGCTGACCGCCGATCCACTTTGCAATTAGAGATGCGAACGACAGCTCCTGCTGGGAAGGTGCCGGCTGTGTGGTGAGGTGAGCAAGGAGCACGTAGGCTGTCATCTCCACTTCAGCAGAGGGAGCTCGGTGGCGATAGTACGGGAGATCAACCTCTGGCTCTCTCCCAGGCCGCTGCCAGTGAACAGACCCATCTTCACAGGAGGCAGGGAGAGTGGAGAGAAGCACACAAGCAATCAGTAGCAGTTACTGCAAGGCAGTTCTTGATCTGCTTCTGGTCCGGTTGAGAGGACACAGCCCCCACAATGCGTCCGTCATGTAGGACGAAGTGGGAAGGGTTGGGTTTACACTCGCTGCAGCTTTGCGACTGGTCTGAGGCTGCTGAGGCTCAGTGCCCCGGCCTGGATACCACTGTGGCCTAGACTCCAGATTCACACAGACATTGATGGGCTTGAGCACCAGCAGAGCACCAGGCTGGCACTCCTGCCCATGTTGAGCAGAGGCTGGGGCTGGGCAGCGGCAAGCTCTGGGAGGCAAAGTGACCCAAAGAATGTGACCAGGGCTTGGCAGTCACCTGCAGGTGGGAAAGGCAAAAGGTGCTGGGGATCCCTCCTTCACAACCCTGCTACCCAACGCTTGGGCAAACTCACTGTCCGGCCTGACTTGACCAGAACGCTCAGAGTCATTAGGTGATTTCTGGGAAGACTCAGAGCTGGTGCTATGGCCTGTGAAATGACCCGAATTTTCATTTTCTTCCTCGGCACATCCAGCTGCTCTCTGATTGATTGTGCCTTGTGCTGTGCAAGGTCCGCTTTGTTCTATGTTGAGCACGTGCACTGGAAGGAAGGAGCGGCCATAAATATTGCCAAGCCTTTGCTAAGCAGCGCCTGGTGCGGCAAGAGGAGTGGAGTGAGGAGAGGCGCTGGCAGAGCTACCCGATAGTTCAGCACGGATGGGGATGGTGCGTGGTGCTTCCCGACCAACTCCCTCGGAGCAGAGGAGTGGAGCGGGCACTGAGAGGGAGTTCTCAAAAACGCAAGCCCTTTGCCACGAGTCTTTCCTTTCCCTCCACCTTTCCTCACCCACAGAAGCCATTTCCTGCAGCCATTGCCCCACCAATAAAAGCCGTTTTATCAAGGGAAGATGTAAGGCCAGCGGGTTGGAAGGAAGAGACGTCCCACCAGGAGCACTCACCCTTTTTCACAGCTTCCTTTTCAAGTGAGCCAAGGAATGCCTTGCGCTGCTCTTCCTTCCCTGCCAGGGCGAAGGCGTACGCCATCAGTGCCTTGGTGTACACATGGTTTTCTTTCTCATTTGCTGCTGTTTCCAGGCAGAACAGAGCGTTACGCACCACTGAGTGCTGGGGAAAGATAACCAGTGATTAGAAGGGATGGGAGAAATGAGGTTTTTGCCTTGCTAATGACACGTCATTCCACTGAACTTTGAGTCTGCCAGAATGAGGTCTAAGACAAGTAGGGTATACTGTGTTCCAGAAATGCTAAAATTGAGAGCACATAATTCTTATATCACAGCACTCAACGACCAAGTCCTTTTCGGAATCTGGAGCAACTTCTGGGCGGTATTGTGTCATCATGGACTAAGACAGCATAACTAATTCAAGTTGGGGTGCAGCCACATACGGTTACAGGCAGAGGAATCTCCAGCAATGCGATAGTGATGTAGGCCGTCAGCGAGACCTCGTTGTCTACTCCACCCTGCAGGGAAACACAAAGGTAGATGCTGACCCCACCTAGCTTCTTCAGTCTTTTCTCCCATTCCAGTGGGAATAGTTTATTCGGCATTGTAGACCCTTAGCTTGACATGGGAATTTCCTATCTGCCTATATGCTCAAGAAGCTCAACTGAACCCATCTTACTTATGGCCAAGTTCTAGACTCACAAAAAACCAACAAGGCAGACGTGTTACCTTCATGGCATTGTTCAGGAGTGTCCCAGAACTGCGGAAGCAGCCGTTCTCCTTCTGTTTGTAGGAAAGCCAGACCAAAGCATCCTGGATGTGCTTCTCATCTATGAAGATGTGAGGCCGGGCCTGGGCAAAGGACTTGAGGACGAAAGCTGTGAGCCTGTGAGGGAGAAAGAGCAGTGAAAGGGCCTGAGCAGGCCTGCTGTCCATCTCAGGTGACAGGGCCCATGTGCACATCATCTGTCTGGAGAAAAGGAAGAAGGCCTGGGGAACTGTAGGCCAATTAGTCAGACCACATGTATATTATACCTTCACCTCAAAAAATCTGTCCAAAAATTGCTTCCCGCCTTGATTTCATGTCCCTCTCTTGGCTCATAAAGCCCCGTGATCACTTTGTATTGAGGCTGCAGTTTGTTGACCTGTATCTAAACAAATCTCTTTGGAAAAAGTAGGGAATCACATGCCAATAAACTCAACATCTGCCTAACAGTAATACTCAAAATGACAGGGAAGAATAATTAAATCTCTGCTAGCTGACGGTCTGCCGGCAGGACTCTTGCAGTAGAAATCCATGCCTTACGGGTTTCCCAGAACTCCCCAGAGTTTTAAAGTGAAGAAGAACATGTTAAAAGAGGTTTTGCTAGCATTGTTACAAGCAGTGATGGAGAATCAGCAGACATGTGGTGAGAAGCCAATGTGCTGTCAAGAGCTAAGTACTGTTTCAGAAACTAAAAGCAAACCAACACTGATGGATTTATCCATTCTTACCCTTACCTAAAGTTGAAAATGCATGGTAAATATATGCTGGAGAAACTCAAAACTTTGCAGTAAGTCACACTGGCAACACACGCTCTCTTTGCTTAGTAACCCACAAACACTCTTGAAAAAAAAAAAAACCAACAAAACAAAAAGCACTGCTCTTGGATTATCATCCTTTCAATTTATATGGAAACACCTTTCCCAGCAGTCTTCTCAGCAGATGCTAGTCTGGAAGAGTTGCCAGTGCAACCCTTCAGCCTTTCTCAGTCAGGATGTGGAATACCTGCTCCCTTCTTCCCCAATTTATCTTCATTTCCTTCTTGTCTGTTATGGTCCTCAGAGTTGCTGGTGGGAGAATGTGCTTCAGCTACATAACTGGCTGATGCAGCCTGTTTCATTAAGTAGGAGGCAGCACAGGGACCACACCAGCTCTGGAAAGCCTGCCGGTCTACAACAGCATTTTCTATTTACTGTCATGCAGCATTCATTATAAATATGTGGGTGGGAAAAAGAAGCATATAAAGGAGGTGTAGGTGACATTGAAATCTCACCAGGTGTTCCCTGGTTGGCCATAACGTGGTCCAAAGGTACTGTAAGAGCCATCTGGGTGCTTGTAGTTCAGCTGCCTCTGATAACCTACAATGGAGAGTTAAAGCAAGATTCAGATGCCAGAGAAAGTCTGCTGAGGGATGGGGGAACAGAAAAACAGCTGTATCAGCAAAGGCAAAGGAGAGAGGAGTAGGTCAGTCCTATCCCAGCCAACAAGTACTGGTACATCCCACCTCCATGCACTGCTTATACTGCATGAGGAGAAGCAACACCTGCCTTTCTTCAGAAGGAAAGCAGGGCACATTAATGACAATGGGCAAGTCACTGTAGCAGGTCACCTGACAACTGCACTGCATTGCAACGCAGTTAGGGAGCAGAGAAAAGTGGGTGCAATTATTAGGTACCCTAATGCTTAAGCAACAGAAAATAATAAAGGAAAAAGCAGTGAAGGACCTTCTAAGGCATACAGCAGAGACCATCTGTGCATGAGAGAAGCTCTCTTTCCACATCTGGACAACATTTGACAGAACCACCCCAGGCAGGATCTGGAAAAAAGCCAAAGCAGAAGCAAAAGCCGTGTCCCAGCTCACCGCTCACTAAGTATCCAATGGCCTTGGATTTGACCTCCTCGCTCAGCTGCCCTGTCTTGTTCAGATAGTCCAGGACATAGATGTTGGGTGCAAACAGGACCATGTTCTGCTCCCCACAGCCGAATGGCATCTGGAGCAGCTGGTGCAGGTTCTGCATGGCAGCGCCCATAATGTCACCTGGGGAACAGGAGATACCAGAGGGATATTAACAAAACTCAGGGCTGGGCTGTCAGAATCAGAAGGAGCTACTGAATGAGAGAAGCAGGAGATGACAGAGAAGAACAAAAGAAAATCTGGATTGATAAAGATTCTGTAATGAAACACAGAACAGCAGAGGAAAAGGACATGAGGGAAATCAGAGAAAGTTTAGGGCACTGTCAGAGAACCATGAACATAAGGACATGCAGAAAGGGGAAAATAAAGAGCACAACTGGAAGGGAAAATGCTCGAGACAGAAGGGATGAAAGGGAGGAGTGAGCTGTGCTGGAAACCAAGAGAAAAAGCTGTGAGGTAGGAGGCCAACACAGAGGGGCAGAAACAGCACATGGTTCTTTCTCCCAGGCTGCTCACTCACCCAGCACTGAGAAATATGCTCTGCCTGAGTCTTTTACCACATTTGAGGGGAGCATCAGGGAAAACTGCTCTTTCACAGGCACTCCTGAGAGACAAACAAGATACGAACAGCTTCAGTGCAGTCCCAAGAAATGGGGGGGCGGGGAAGGGGAAGGGACCTCAGTGAAACAACAGGAACAGTTCCTATTAGAAATGCCCTGAATTCAACCACTTAGTTTTCCCCTGGATATAAGGTAATCTCTGCATGAAACCACCCCCAGCCACTGTTAGACACTGTAGATCCTGTCTCTACTACACCTTCTTCTTTGACGCCCTAGAAAACAGGAGGCAGTACTTGTAATGCCAGTGTCGGCACACAATAGAACGGGGCTGCAAACAGTCATGCTAAGTGTGTCCTTGCTTATACCCTGACGCTTAGGCAGGATGGTCCGTTCTCTAGAGCTTTCTTCTGTCTTAGGTCTCAGGGTCCCAACTGATGTGGCATGTTTTGATTATCTAAAAATATCAGCCTATCTGGAGTATGATAGAGGCAGCACTATCTTCCTCATCCAGCCACGTCCCACCCATCAAACCACACAGGAACAAATGGAAAGAGTGGAGAGAGAGGGCTTTACCTTTTACACAGAGCACAGAATTCTGGGCTGTTTCCTTCTCAAGTCCTTCAGGCTTGGGTGGGATGAAGGAAAACAAGAGAGGTGAGAAGTTAGTGAGATGGGAAGGACAAACAGACAGAGGAATCCTTAACAAGGCTGGAGGAATACGTGAAAAAGGAGTGAACTGGAGAAGGAGAGGCAGTCACAAACACTCCTTGAAATACAGAGCTCTGAAGTAATAATTTAAGCAAGTACAAAAAACATGAGCCTAAGTGATTGCTAGAGGAAGGACTGGAAAAAGAAAAAAGAGAGACTGCAGGACTATCACATGGATGACCTGCAACTACTGTATGCAGCAAGAGACACTTAACAGCTTTGTAACAAGAGGACTGCAGCATTACAGGAAGTGCTTTTGTTAGCAAAAAGCTCACAGTTGCTCTAGAGGGCTGTCCTGAAGAGATGTCTGCAGTGCTATTTATCATAATGCTGCAGATGCTTTAGGGAAAAAAAATTGTGTCTGTTGGTAATAGAAAGGGAAGATGTTATGCACTGTAATATCTGGTGACACTACCATCCAACACAGTAGGCAAGCATCAGGTTTTTTTGTGATGCAAAGAAAAGCTAAGAACTGCATAGCACTCAGCTTAAGAGGCCATTTGCTTGGCACTCAACTAGCATAGAGGCAGCATGTCCTGACTGGCAAACCTACTGGGGCTCTCAAAAGGGGGAAAGAAGCAGTAAAGATGGTGTATTGAAATAGGAGGTGACAGGTACAAGGTAAAGAGAAGGATGGATTGGAATAGGAGTCCTGCTACAGTAGGGGATAGGGGAATTTTAGAGTACTGTGAGACACTGCATTATTGCACTGTTATTAAGCTGTAGTCTTTATGCAGCCCTGCCAAAATATAAAGATGATGTAAGACCATCATATTGCCACACTGCGTAGTGATCACATAGAATCACAGACAAGCCCAGGTTGGAAGGGAGCCTAAATGAGATAATCTAGCATCCTGTCCAATTGCATCACAGCGTACACTCTAGTCTGTGAGAAAGCTCAGTCCTCCCCTTCCCATAGCCCGCATACCTCCACCAGCAGCTGTCTGATGACCGTGTCCTTCCGCCCTTTCTCAGGGGTCTCCACGATGGCATTCCCGCAGGGCTGCTGGTTCTGCAGGGCCTCAGTGCTCACCGAGAACTCCACCTGCCCTGGAGCAAACAGAAGTCAACCAGCCCTGCTGGGCAGTGCCAAATGATGGAAGTCACTGCCACTTCCAGGAGTTTCAACTTGCAGGCCCATGGATAGGGATTTTCTATCAATCACACCTGGGCCCTGCTTCTTTACAACAAGGACATAGCTATCTATATTAGAAGCCATCCATGAGCTGCACTGCCATTGAAAGGTGACTCTATTTTGGTGACTGTTTTCCAGAACCTAGGACACCACAGTGGTTGGACTCACCAGCCCCACTGCTGTTCAGCACACCTGCTACCCGACATGCACACCACAGCTGCTACCACGGCTCATAACAACACCAGTGAAAATAAAGTATGAAGTTACCATGGGGCAATCATCTAATCTTCGGGAGGGATGGAGCTGACAGAGCATCCCTGCTGGCCAGCAATATCTCTGGCTTCAGAAGGTGTTGTCCAAGGGCTGTAAGGCTTGATGCCATTGCATGTGGTGCTAGACATGCCGTGGACACTATAAGTTCACCAGCCTTTCCCTCCCAAGTAACTCCAGATGAGACAGACACTCAGATGCAGTGCTTCCCAGGAAAGTGTGTTGCTCTAACACCTGATACTGAACAGGGAGAACAGCACAGAGAAACCCTCCTTGCAGTTTTCAGCACCTTGAGACCTTTACCTAGGGATTTGGGAGTCACCAGCCAAGCCACAGTTTTCCTCCCATTCTCGCAGAGACAATGAGATTCTTCCTCCTTTTCCACTGGAGTAGCCAGGAAATGAGTAGACGGAGCCAGAGTCACACTGACCTGCCAGTTGTAGAGAGAGGTGTGTTCAGGGAAGGGTGATCGTGAGAGACAGGGAGCTAGGAAGCCACAGCAATAGCTATTTCTTTAGTAGCAAAGGAGCAGAGAGCTGGAGCTGTGGGTTCTGTGCTTGGAGTATATAAGAGGAATAACATAAGAACTTCAGGGATGAAGGGTCTAGGGCTACTTAGAGATAAGAAGGCTAGGTGAAGGCAAGAGGTGTACAAGAAGGTATGCAAGTACACAGAAGGATTTAAACCTTCCTTACCCTGATGCAGGTTGTCAGGTAGTTGAAAACGGTGGCTTTCAGTGTGAAGGACTCACCACGTACCACAGAGTAGGGCATGGTGAGCTCTACAAAGAAGGGCTGGAAGGCTCTGAGGGACACTGTCGGGGACAGGCCAAAGCCTGTGTCTGCCGAAGTGCAGAATGCATTAGCTTTCCACTTGGTGATGGTGTCAGGGATGGTCACATCTAGATCAGCATTTCCCTCAGAGCTGGAGAAGCACAGACAGCAAGGACACGGGAGTGAGTTGTATGCCATTTTGTATATCTACTATCTGTATCCCTTCCAGCCTACTGAACAGTACTGCCCGTGTGAAGGATGGGGCACAGTATGTTTGTTACTGTAGGGCCACCACATATCTTCTTCCAGACCCACGACTACTCCTTGGATAAACCTAACCACGGCTGAAGGTAATCCCATCTCAGAGGATTGCCAAGTGATTTCTGCAAACAATGACGGACTTTCTGGCATTGAAAAGGCTTGGCAAATGTGGGGATTCATGTTTTCACCTTATAAAACCAGTTATATTAAAAAGGAAGGAACAAGCGCAAGGTCCTCACCTTATAGATACTAAACTCCAAATCCAAGTTTCTGGGAAATACTTTCGGACTGTCTCCGTCACCTCTTCAGGAGTGCTTAACGAGTCACGAAGTCTAAGTGCCTGAGGAGCTGTATGCGATGAGATGGAAAAGAAATCAACTACTGATAATTCCAAACAAGCAAGATCTACATCAGCATCATGCTTCGGTCTGAGAAAGCAGCAATCTATGTGGCAATCAGAAGCTGTGCTGGCAGCAGATGTTTGCTGTGGTTGTAGTAAGCACTGATACCAACAGCAGTGAAGTTTCAGGGTCAGGGCTTATTAGCAAGAACCAGCCTTCCAGCATTTCCCGCTGGTCTCCAGCAAACCTCAAAGTTTGTGGGGCAGCACTTCACAAGGTTAAAACAAGGATGTTAGGGCAAAGAGCTATTTACAACCTCCTGTGCAAGCAGTTTTTTCCCTTTCGGTACAGTCTTAACATGACATCCTTCTCCATTCTATCAGGCCAGCTAGCAATGGAACATCCCTCTGTTGCAACGTTTTTTGTAGGGTCATTGTGACTCAGAAAACCACCTCCCTGCCAAATCTGTGGCCTCCTCAAGAACTAGGCTGAAGATGCCTAAACTAAAAACATGTTGTTGGAATTTGGGAGGGCTAAAAATAGACTTTTTGACCAAAACAAAATTTTCCCATGTAAAAATTTTTCCCAAAAAAGTATTCTGAGTTTGGAAAAAAAATTCGTAAAAAATAAGCCTTTATTGAAACAAAGATGAGGTGGGTGGGACTTGGTTTGCTCGGCTTTTACAAACAGAAGGAGAAATCCAGCCAAACAGATAAAGAAGAAAAGTTCTTAACTAAATTCTAGTTTTGGTCATCTTTACTTTGGCTAAATTAATTTCTATGGTTAGATAAAAATTGTGTAGCAAGTATCCATACTGTCTGTGCAATGCGCAGCTCCAGAGTCTGAGGTCTCAGGGCATGAGTGCTATCAGATGCTATCAGAGATGTATCACATAGGTCCTAGCAAGAGTGACAGGTAGCTTGCTTGGATTTGTCTGTCATGTTATTTCAGTCTTCTTACTGCTGCTTATTTCAGTTTAAACTAATTAAAAAGCATCTATCCTGAATCTTAGCAACTCCTTGAGTTAAGAGTTGAAATTGTCTTAAAACTGGACATAGACAAAAGCACAGGATCTTGTGCCAAGGGAGAACTCTCTGAATCAGTTATCCAGGTAGAATAACTTAGATTTTCTAGGATATTTCCCTTAATATGAGACTCTGGAGGATGACATGGCCAATTCTGTTGCCCAAAGAGTTACGGTATAAGAGTTGAGATAGCCCTTAGAAATAGGGTGGGTCCATTTCAGACTGGACTTCTGCCACTTGCATCTTACCACTTACGTCTTACTTCTAAGCCTCCAAAGTCTAACAGCTTGTCACTGGAAATTTTTTCATCCATTTCATCTGGTTTTGACCATACATAAAACTGGGTGAGTCAATGAGGACAGACTGAAGATAGTACTGGAGACCCCTTAAGTGATATCTAGGAAAAGAAGTCTAGTGCCTAGTGAACAGAGAATTCATCAGCAGAATAATATCCTCTGCTCTGTCAGAATCTTGAAAACTACCTGGTTCTGCTGACTTCCAATGTGGAGTTATCAAAGCTTGTCTGTAGACCTTCACAACCCAGCAAAAGAGTTGCAAAAGAATGCCCCACATTCACACAGAAGCTGACACCTGTGAACCCACTACTTCAGTACTACTTTCAGGCATTCAGTCCACAACCCCAGTTCTCGTTTTGAGTATTCACCCCCAAATAGACTGGGGATTCCCAGACAGGGTCTCTGTTCAGAACAGAGGTGATAACAAGAACCAGTTCCTTTACCGTTTGTCCTCATTGCATGTATAGGCGCTCCAGACATGACTGAAGATGCAAAGCGGCCTCCTGCAGGCATGTAGTTTGCAGTGCTGCAATACCAAGGTTTCCTCACCTTAGTATTTGTGAAAATCTTTAAACCCATTTCCTACAGGAGGAAAATCGAACATGTTACTGAGTCCTGTTGAGGTTTACACAGCAGACCTGACATTGGTATTTTACTGCCTCAAAAGGAGAAGCTGTTACTCTCTGTGGATTGAACCTTGAGATCAACCCCCCAGAGTTCTGGGTCTGGGTGCATGAGTGGCTCAGAGAGACCAAAGTATAGATCCCCTCTGTATCTAGGGCACTGGTTCCAGTCCAGTTCCAGCCGAGGGGTCAGGATGAGCCAGGGAGCAGATACAGACCTTTCTCTCTGGAAGGAAATGTCTGTGGCTATGATGCAGCTCAAGGATGTATTGATATATTTGAGGTAACTTTAATGGCACAGGATTGTTAGAACCTTATTTCAAGATGAAAGCTTTTCCTGTAAGAAGAAAACTTTGAGACTGATCCTTTTTCCACCAAGTCGGGAGCAAAGCTGGCAAGAAAGGTGAAGCTTATGACTCTCACTGAACTTGCCTCTGGATAAAAATTAGTGTCCAATCACTCAGATTCACAAACTGTTCCCTTGTTGTGTTGCATCATGCCACAGAAGCCTATACCTTTAGGATGGTGTAAGTGTCCTCTTCGTTCATCTCCACTACTGGAGAATAGGTGATCCCATTCAGAACTATCTTCTTCAAGGGTACACAGCTCTCCAGGGGCTCCTCCAAGAGCGTGTCTGGACCATGGTGATAGTCATGCAATTCCTTCACTGGCAGCAAGCTGTACACCTAGGCAGAAAGAGCCAGGGTATTTGACATTTTCAGTGTACACTGTCACAAAACACAGCTGAGGGGGTTGGATGCAAGCACCATAACAGTGACATCACCTGCACATACATCCACATTCCAATGCTCCTCCTCCCTGTGGTGGGAATTTCGGAGTTTAAAATAGACATCCAAATTTGCCTCTTTTGTTATGGACAGCATGTTACTCTGGATATTACGGCTAAAATATATAAAAAATGACACTGGCCAGCCCATCTGCAGTCCTTTCTCCCTACTCAGGGATTGTTGTTTGCTGCTTGGCATGAGGGGAATAAACTCTCTGACACTTCCAGATGTTACTCCAAGAAAATTAGTCCATGGCTGCAGAGAATAACTGAAAACTCATCATCAAACTCACAACAGTGTTTGGCTCTGGCTGAGAGAAGCAGTTACCTTGAAAGGGCTTCCTAATTGCCATCCCTACAGTCGCACAAAACCCCTAAGAAACAGCTGCTGCCCAGTTCTCATCTTTTTGCCCACTGAAGGATGATGAGAAACATCACAGAGCAGCTTTCCTGTGTCAGCACTAACAAGAGGGACTATTCACTGTTTCCACCCCAGCACTGGGCTGCGCTTGCTCTGGCCAGGCTCTGAGTTGCTCCATGGACTAAGCACTTACAGAGCTGGGTGACAGGTCAGCTTCTGGCTTCATAAGGAGAATGCTCTTGTCCACAGCACGAACAGCGCAGAGGGAGTGCGGGGAGGCTCTGAACAGCAAGTGAGCATCAGAAGAAGGCAGTCCTTCAGAAGGAGAGAAGCTCAAGTCCACCTATAGCCGCAGGAAAAGCTACATCACAGAGGGCCTGTCCTTGTGGGACTTTTCCCTCCAGTTGAGTGCATCGCTTCCAACCTTACAAAGCCCACATACACCTGCACACACATCCCCCACACACACTCCCCCCGTGCTACTGCAGAGCTGGGTTTCCTTACTGCAGTGCCAAAGGAATCAGCACTAACTGTTCTCGGCAACTTCAAGCATCACAATTACTTATAAAACTTTTAAGGCAGTTTTGGGTTTTATGG
This sequence comes from Chroicocephalus ridibundus, assembly GCF_963924245.1. Classification (NCBI taxonomy): domain Eukaryota; kingdom Metazoa; phylum Chordata; class Aves; order Charadriiformes; family Laridae; genus Chroicocephalus; species Chroicocephalus ridibundus. The sequence goes on from NC_086284.1 coordinate 141,890,280, forward strand.
CCCCTGTGAATGTGATGAGGTAATCCCACATAGTGGCTAGATTTGTTCAGGCAGCCAGGCATGGTCTTGAACCAGGTCCAGTCTCTGTACCGCACCCAGATATTGTCTGTGGAGGGAAAACAAGCTTGCAAAGACGTTGGTTAGCAATATTGCAATATCTACTGGCTGGTAATGATTCTGAATGATTCTGAAGAATCGGCGTGTTGATTGAGGCCTGCCAGACTGGTGTGCCTTCCCCAAAACCTAACTCACAGCTTGAAGGACACCCTTCCAATCTCTGCCCTGCAAGTTCTTGCTAGCAGAAGTTGTTTTCATCACCATCTCACGTGATTTTGTGATAAGATGGCTAGCCAGCATAAATCTTCCCTCTCCCCAGCAGCACAAACCCTCCCCTAACGTGCAATGACCAAAGCATCCTCAGAGAAAACATGCTCCCTGACAAAGAACTGCCAGCGTCCTTCATATCCCAACCATACTACAGCATGCCTTCTGCTGACAACACCCCACCTCTCCCAGGGGGGTGGACTCATAATCTTGAGACTGCAAAAGCAATATTCTTCAGGAAATGTCAGAACAAGGGCCGTAGCAAGCCTGCTGCTAGAAAAACTGTCTAGCATAGAGATAGCCCAAAGTCTGTCCTGTCTGGACTGACAATAGCTTAGAATACAGGATGCTTTCAAAGAAAGCAGTACCTAAGCATGTAAAGTACTTGGCACTTGGCTTGCACCCAGGTCTCAATGCAGTCCATAGAATGACCTTTAATATATGAACAAAATTCAGGTCACCAAACTCCTACAGTGACACCAGTCTCAAGAACTCATTTAGCTTGGGTTTTAGCAGGACAAGGGACTGCCTTTCGCAGTGTCCTGTCTACTGTCCTGAAGTCCCAATGGGCTTTTTTGAGGTTCTTCTCTTCTTAGGGCTGCTTATACATCCATCTGCTCTTCTGCATAAGGATATGTGGGGCTATAAGAGAATCATGGTCCACATGCTCATAGAAAGAAGGCTTTATTTTTCTGCACTCCTTCAGTCTCAACATCGCTATTGAAGCACCACTGTGCATTGCTTATCAGGTTCAGGCAAGGTTTTTCTCCATTTACATACAACAGAAATTAAAATGACAGGATGAGATGTACAGGAGCTGAAAGATCTGACAAGTATTAGCTTCGCCCACTGGATTGGGACTGTGTGTGTTTTATTTTTGCTCTGTGACCAGAAAAGCAGACACCTCATTGCTGAGTTTGCAGGAAAAGAAAATCCATGGGTTGCAGTAAGACATAGATATGTGGCCTACGTTTTTCTTACACGGGACCATCTGTGAGACTGGTGGCTGTGACTAGTCGCTAAGACGGATTTTATCAGTGTAGTCCCTTCTAGCTTCTTTTTTCCAACAGTTAATCTCCTCCAAGCTAGCACAAACCAGTAAGCAGTGAAGCTACCTAGAATAACTGGTAGGTGGCTTGTCCAGTGTAAATAAATCTAAATAAATGAGCTTAGTCAGGCTAAATCTAAATAAATGAGTTTGACCACGCTGCAGTCTGATGGCAGCTCCCTCAAGAAGTGGACACTTACCTTATTGCTGAAACACTTTTCTACATTAAACTTGGTTGAATCAGCGATCACTTCCCCGCTTGGAGTAGTGGTGTAGACAAGCACTTGGGCCACTGGAGCAATCTCAGCTTGTACAGGCAGCTGTAGCAAGAAGACCCCATTGGCTAGCAAACAAAACAAGAGCAAAAAGTTAAGGTACAGGGAACCTGCTCTTGGAGCAGCCAAAATTCTAAGTTTGACTTCATGCTGAACTTCATCCTAGCAAGGATGAAACTCCAGGCCTCCAAGTGGGATGAATTGGTGCTCACAGGGATGCATAAGTCTCACCGTTTGACTGAAAAGGCTTGTTTCAAGTTCTGTTTTCCAGCATGCTGAATTTTGGTTCAGCTTCTGAAAACAGACCATCAGTCAGTGTCTCCTAGGAGCACTGGAGGTAGAGAAATGCAGTGTCAGAAGACAGCTGGCACAGGGGGTTAGAGCAAATCTGTGCAAAGCCTAAATAAAGGCGTAGAAGAGAAAGCTCAAGCTCTTTCCATGTTTTAGCGGGCATGGAGTTGTGGATCCCTGCATTTGAATGGCAGCAGCCTGTATGTCTGCCACAGTTGTCTAGCCTCCCAGGACAGCAACAATTTGGCAGGGGAGAGGAACTCACCACTTTCCTGGTTCAAATCCAGAACGTGGGTGCCTGCTTGCTTAATGATTCCCTTGGCCATCACCTGAATGGAAGGAGAAACCCTGCTGTGATTGAGGCTATGCGTGAGCCAAACCTTAAAGAAGGGGAACCCGAGAGGACAACAACGGAGCTGTATGTCTGCTGCTCGCACCCTGCTCAGCTGCTCTCTGCCTCACTGTAGCAGAATCCCAGTGCTCACCTTGGGGGCATCGGGACATCCCTACTCTTCTGCTCCTAACTCAGACCCTCCTTTTTGTTAGAAAAGAACATATGAAGGATGATGGGAAAGTGTTTAAAGCCCTACTGCCACAAACAACAGTTTCTATCTCCAACCCCCCTACAGTTACCAGTGACAACCTCACTGTTGTAAGGCAAGTGTAAGCTTACCAGGTAGTAGAAGGTGATTTTCTTCTGCTCTCCTGTAGCCTCTGGAGTAAGGATATAGTGCACCCGGACCTCCGTGGAGGAGCCACAGCTTAGTGTCTCAGACTTGGGCTCAATTTTGAGGAAGCTATTACTGGGAGAGTAAAAGCGCTTTAATGGGAGATAGCTTTCTTCATAATATGGCACAACCCAGGAACGGTCATAGCAGTAAGGGCGTACTTTATGAATTGCCTGGAAAAAGAGAAAATACACATATAGATCCTCAAACACAGGTGGCTGAACTGGAGCCAAAATTAATGGCCTAGTATTAGAGGTTTGGTATTTCTTGTATTTAAGCAACAAGGTAGTCTACAAAAAAACCCCATGAGTTTGGAAGATGCAAGACAGTGTGGTGGTATCCTTAGCAAATCACTAGGAATGATTTCACTCCCAGAGAAGCTGGAGTTCATCTCAAATGAGATGAATTGTATCAGTTGTTTATTTACTATCAGTATCACCTCAAGGGCTCTTTACCCTAATACCTTGTCCTCTCTAATATCTTTCCTGTTTGTTTAAAGAGAAAAGAAGCTGATTTTCATTTTTCTTCTCATTATTGGTGCTGGAGAAGGGATAGTGCTGTTCAGTTCAGAGATTAATAGTGCCAAGATCCAGCTAAGGATGCTATGGAAAAGGAGGCAAAGTCTCCACCTGAGAATTCAAAACCAAAATTAAATAGAGAAGTTTAGGAGCTGATAGAGTCCAGGCCTTCTTAAAAATGAGAGCAAGGGGAAGATATTTCACATTTAGAAGAGTGCTACTCCAGCATTTCATGTGCCTCATGCCTTAATATGTGACAAGAGAATTGTAGGGAGTGAAGAAAATATAATTCTAGACAATCTGCCTTATTCCAAGGTGAGGTATTAAAAAATGTGCATGTTACACACATACTGCCTTTTAAACCAACAAAAGGATGCTCTGCAGCATTTATTTTTCCCAGATAAACAAATTCCACACCAGGGAGAGAATTTCTGTGGATGGTTCATATTCTTTTTCTCTTTATGGCAGGAAAAAGGGAAAAAAAAATAATGAGGACAGCTTAGAAACACAGAATGCTAAATTAAACTCTGAGAGATGCAGATTGCCTTAACTGACCACAAAGGATATTTAGGTGAGATACGTGGGAAATCATTTAATTGAAAAGACAGCAAAGCACTAGCAGCACTCCACCGTGGGAATTAGACCCAGCCTTGAAAGAGATTTGTCTGGTGATCCCTTGGAGCAGAATGGAAGATTATGATCTCTTGATGTTCCTTCTAACACTATATTGCTATTCCCAAGCACAAATCAAGTACTTACAAGCTACATGCAATTGTGACATAGCAACCTGGTTTGTTGTACAGCTGTTTCCACCACACTGATGCCAAGGTTGGCACAAAGAACCAGCAACAAGCAGCTAAGTGCTTTTGCACATATCATAGAAACTTCAGGGTTACTCCCCTTCCAGCCCTGTGGGTCACTTCATCACCTCCTCTGCCCGCCGGACTCACCCTAATTCCAACAGTATCCAAGGAAAACATGGAAGTATTCAGGGCAAACCATGCCCTGCCCTCTTCATTTGTTGTGTAGTTGTTTTCCTGGCCTCCTTGTAAAGAAATCCTCACAATTTCATTGGCGATTGGAGCACCAGATCCATCCACTAGTTTCACCTGGAGAAGCAAAAACAGTACAGTACAGGAGAGGAATGCCTGTCACCTGAACAGACTGATAGACCACCAAGCTAAGGATGTTGGGCTTACGTCAGACAAGGAAGCCCCCACTGCACTTTACAAGCGCATCATCTGTCTCTTTCAGAGAGGGCTGCAAACTTTCTGAATCTTATTTTTTTGGCCTTTCTTATCTCACACCCCTTAGGCCTCCTTTTAAACAGAAGACTGGAAAAACGGAATTCTACTTGACCGGAGAAGCAGAAGCACAAGGACAGGGGGTTAAGCAGAATGCGGGCTGTGCTCTCAGCTGCTGTTCCCTGATTTAAGAGCCTGCAGAGGAGAGGAGGCCCACAGGGATTAGCAGCACTGAGGTCCAGCATCTTTGCAGAGTGGGGCACGTATCTGTCCAGGAGATGCAGGAGCATGATTGTTTGGCAGTCATGGTATTCCATTCTCATGGTTTCCCTACCTGCCCAAAGAAGGGGATTCCAGGTTTGTAGTAGGAGTCTGAATGCTCAAAGGTGATTTTGCTAATGGTGGTTGTGATCTCAGAGAAGCTTGTTCCAGTCAGCTCCACTCCTGCAGGAAGACACATGATGAATTAATTTGCCTCTGTTTGACCAGAATTACTTTTACTCCAGGCCAACCCTCTTTTGCTGGACAAGCAATTTTGTTGATGCTCCTGGCCTCCAGGTAGGAAAACTTTAGGACTGCAGAAAAGCAAAAGTCTGCTTTTCTCCCTCACCCCTACTTGGAGGGCCCCTCTGCTGGTCTCTCCTGGGCTTATTACATGGCTCTCCAATCCAGATGATTCATACCTGTCTCCTCCTCTTTAATCTTAGCCTCCACATGCAGCTTATTCTCATATCCACTTCTCTTGAGCTGGAATAACTTGGTCTTTACCACTTCAGAAATGCAGCCATAGTTGTCTGTCTATTGGAAGAAAACAAACAAGACCATTATAGTCTCATCTATATAGTGTTTATCCAACTGCCCTGAACTGGAAGATGAGCCCATAAACTCACAGTTCATTCCCTCTGTTGTTTTTATTAAAACTGAAGAAGCACATAAATAACTTGGCATGGAGCATTTTGAAGAACTTGCAGCAACATCAAAGCAAAGAGTTTGCAACCTAGAAGATTTTTATGTGTGTGTGTGAAGTTTGAAATTCCAAACACTTGATACAGAAGTATAGGGGATTATTCAAGTGTATGCCACACAGGAAATAATTGTCAGGCATCAGGCACATTAGAATATAGCTGCTGACTTAAAATGCACAAGCCATATGAGTGATAGATAAACTAAAGCCTGTGTATGTGTAGAAAGAAGATGACAGCTGGAAAAGCATTTTCAAAGCTTGCCACCTCTCTTCAGCACCTTTGTGTACAAGTCAGGTCTCCACAGAAAAGGGAAGAGATGCCTGGAACAGAAGTTAGCACCGCAGTGTTCAAGTTTGCTTTTAGCATGGATAACAACAGCAGTGGCGGAGGCAATCGTGGGGCTCATACTGCAGCAGACCCCAAGGACCATAAGCATGTCTGCTTGCTTTCTTGTCCTGACATATTTCCATAATTGCTATTCCCCCAGGTTCTGTCAATTGCGCCTGTCCATGCTCCAGACACCATTCAGTTCTGCTCTTTTAGATTTGACAGTCTGAAGAGTGAAAAAAGTGACTTCTTTTCTGTCTGTCTTAACTACGGCTGCTAAATCCATATTCCTTTCCCTCTTGATCAAACTGCATCACCCCTCCCCTGATTTCTGCTCCTGTCCTACTTCTAACATGAATTTCTGATCCCACATACTGTCCCTAGTGTAAGACAATCCCAACTCTGCTCTCATCGTTCATGCCTTTTCTATCTCACTTCTCCCTTATACTCTCTACACTCCATCTGACCTTTTTTTTTTGTTTCTTCCACCTCTTTCTTCTCCATCAGTTTCTTGCTTTAACACACACCTTTCTTACCACACAGACCTTCCCCTTATTTTTACCTTCCACATTTCATCTTGCACCCAATCTTTTCTCCTTCTTCAGGCTTCCTTAAAATACACTCTCCACACTCATGCTTGTACGTACTCTGTCAGGGCAAGCCTGTTCCATGCAAGGTGTGCTTAGTAAACCACTCTTTCTCCTGTCACCCTACCCGCAAGGGTAACTGTGACTCACCTGTCCAGAGAACTTGTCACACACTGCCTTAGCTTCTTCGCCATAGCAGTTGGTGGCTGCATGTTCAAACTTCCGGCAGACACGGAAGCTCACGAGGCCAGGAACAGGCTTCCCAAAGGTGTATCTACCAGCAGGGACGTTTGAAAGAAAAAGCCATTAGGAATGTAACAGGGATGGAGGGAAATGACTAGCTCATCCCCAGTGGAGCCAGGACTCTTCCCTAGAGCTGCCTCCAGGATACAGCAGGGTCATCACAGGCAACAAAAAGCAGAAATAAAGTTGGTAACATTTTAGAATCAAGCTTGCCAACAGGAGCAGGAGCACTGAATCTTATAGTCCTGATTGCATCCCTAGGAATAACATACAAGTCTGCAGAAATCATTTACCCTAATGCTGATTTAGTTGAGAGTACCCTTCACCTTGAAGAGCATGCTGCAAGTATCTACCCCACCGCCCAATTCTGATGGAACTGTTTTGTTCATGTATGTGCACTGGGTCTTTTGGCTCATTCTTCAGCCCAAGCCATGTCTCTCCCTGCAGGATGCTTGGGACGTTGCTATGCAGAATTATATGAGGTGGCCCAAAGGAAAAGGGCATCTGCATCACTTACGTTTTCCTCTCAGCAATGACAAGCAGAAGCCACAGTTAAAACATCATTCCTAAGTAAACTAAACTGAAGACCTCTTCCCTAGCACTGTAGCTGGTCTGAAATCCTCTATGACTCAAAAAAATCCCTCCCCAAAAAAACAGAAGAACAATATGTTTCTATATGTTGCATACAAAGTGCCCCAAACAATAATTGTTGCCTTTTATCTAATGGTAGATATAGTCTGTTTGGTCCTGGCACCCCAAAACGATTGAGAAATAGAATGAAGTATCATATCTCAGTCTCCCAACTGGACTTTCAGCAGCAGCTGAAGAAAAACCTGAAACCAAGAAGGACTTGAAAGAATGACACTCACAGACCACAAACTGTCACTTGCAGCTTCTCGTCAAGAATGGTGATCAGCTTGGGCATTTTCACTGTTACTTCGAATTTTGGCAGCACTGCAGCAGAACCAAAGGAGAACAGTCTATGTGGTGGGGAATTACATAAGAATGGGACATGAAGGCTACTCAAAAGCTATTCTTACAAATGACCTGAAACCCTTTTGCATCTAAATGGTCAGATTTTAGAGGCTTCTGTCACCTGCACATCCCACCAAAGTCAGTGAAAACCACAGGCACTCAGGTAACCACTGTGCCGGCTAAGGAGACAGGATTATTACATCAGCTGTTAAAATACAGCGGCTTCTTAGATAACACATGGGTTGTCAGTCCCCCAGCAGTGGGACAGAGTGAAATAGAGAGTTAAGTCAATAGAAGTTTCCCACAGACATACAGAGCTGGAAGTACAGCCTGGTGTCTGCATTTCCAAAGCATGTAGATCTTACCAATAGGCAAAATAGGAAAACCCAGTGACAGCACAGGGTGACATCACATCCAAACCCAGCTGGGTGGTGACTGTCTTGGGAGAACTAGGAGGGATTCAGGGCATACGTGTACAGGAACAATCTTGCAATTGAAAGAGGTGAAAGACTTCCAGACTCATCTTCCCAGGCTCATCTCTGCTGCACGAGCCAGATCATTTCGGACCATGTAACAAGGGCTGCAGCTGGCTTGCTGGGGTGGGAAGATATGTTGCTTGCGAACATGTGCAGGTGTGTATTGGGATACCATTTTCTAGCCAAGTGGATGGAACTGGCATAGGTGTGAGACTACCAGAGAGAGCTTAAATTTTCATTAAGGTGTAATGTGAGCTACAGGCTTAGCTTGTGGGGGAGGACAGGCAAGATCTGAATTTAGTCCCAGTCTACACAAAAAGGTCAAGACTTTGGACCTCAGACACGGTAGACCGAGACTCATAGCATGACATAGGTGTGTAGCCAACTGGAGATGAGGCTGTGGCCTTAAATCACCTCTGGAAGGAGGTGAGGCGTGTGGACAGACTGATTCAAGCACACTTGTTCCTCCCGATGGGAGCCTTGCTGAGGTGGGCAGTCAGAAGAGCTGCACTGCATGGTCTGGGGCTTAGAGAGGACTGGAGACAGGTGGCTCAAGACCTTCAGTCTTCACTCCTGAGAAAGGGAGGATGCTTGGGAGGGAGAGGACACAGAGACATTTTTTCCAGCCATGCTGGACATCCTGATCAGATCTACCACCCTGTTCAGTTAAGCTTTCATGCCCCACAGGACTAGCTGTTAGGAACCTGAAACTGCAGTGAGAGTTACCATACTCCTCCACAGAGAAAGGATGACGAATTGTCTTCCCAGAGGCCTTCTGAGCCACCACTGTGTAGGTCCCTTGCATAGGTTCAGAGGTGAGGTTGAAGAACAGCTGGATTAACCCGCCCTTTAACTCTGCCTTTGTCCACTGGTACAGACGGTTTTTCTTTGGGTCCTACAGATAATGAGACCACAAGGAGATTGTGAGAACAGGGGGAGTCTGCAATGAGAACTAAAAAGCACTAACAAAAGCAGTGAGGGGAGGCTCAGCCCCAGTGTTGCAGGAGGCTGCAGGGCAGGACTGGGGGGCACTAGCAGAGTTGTGCGGGGAGCCCAGGGCTGCACAATAGAAGGACCTGTAACCTGGGCCCAGAGTACATAGTTGCCACCATATGAGTTAAAGTTCTGTATACTCAAATTAATATTATGGACCTGCTTAATAAATAAAATAGACAAGAATCATCTTGAGGCAAGTGGTAGTTATGCTGCCAGGCTGAAGTGTGGTAGACGTGAACATGAATTGAATGTTTGTACATACCTCGATATAGACCAGCGGAAACTAGAAAGAGAAGAAAGGAAACACCATCTTTAGAATGCACATTTAGACAGAGTGGAAGCAACACAGTCAAATGACCAGGGCTACGACCACATTCAGGGAACACGTGGATCACTCAGTGGGATAAGGAGGAAAGTCCCTGGTATGGAGCAACAGAGGATTTTGAGGTACACCAAGTGGGGTGGGGGTTGGGGGGCGGCAATCCTTTGTTTCAGGCAGAAAAGTCAGCTGAAATTACTCACTCTGTATAATCTGCAATACTAATAAGAGCAGGTGTACACTGTGATAATGGCAAATTTGCTCATGGCTGAGGTGTTTACACCAGCACTGTTCATTTGCAGTTTGTCAAACCTTTCCAAGAATGCAGAAGGCAGCCTTTTGCAGAAATCCTGTTAACAAGATCTGAGGTAACCCAGGAATTGCACAACTATCTCAGTGTACTGAGAGCTCTCCCCAAAAGACACTTCTTTCCTCCCTTTACCCACATAGGCCAATATTAAGTCCAAATAACTAGTAAAAAGGAAGTGTCATACTCACCACCTCGTTCAAGGGACGGAAGTCTGTATCCAGAGAAACAATTCTGAACAGGACTGTTGGAGAAAGGCACACAGTGAGGTTCCACAGTGCAGCCACCAACCAGAAAACATCAGTTTCAAAAACAAATGGTACAACAGAGAACAGATCTGTTCTCTTCTACAGAAATTCCATTCACTAGAAAACGTAAGTCATGCTAGAAGGTTACCCATGTAACAAATTACATGAATAAGAGCACGTTCAGGGCACATCTATGTCAGTGTGAACATCTTACTGATCATGGGCATCAGAATCTCATTAATCAGGACCAAAGTTAAATTTAAGTTGCCTTCGTCTACTTAGCAGGGATACATTTTTACATTTGAATTCACATGGGTCTTCTAATTTTGTTATAACTAGACTGACTTCTAGGGAAGGACGGAAGCAAATTATTTCAGCACTTGGCTGCAAGTTTATGTTGGCTCTCGATGGACAGAGAATTCAGTGTATCTTTTAGGACATTAGTTCCTGTCCAGGCCAAGTTTAAGAGATCAATGGCCCAGAAGAAATAAATGGGTTATATAGTTCTCTCTGTCTTTATTGAGGAAAATCAGCTGACGCTTTGAAAGTTAGTTCATGACTTAGTCCGAATTTTGTTCCTGTTCTCTATAGGACAAATATCCAGTCTTTCTCTGATTTTAATGCAGATGCTAACTGCATGGAGCACAGCAACAGAGCCTCCAGTGACAGAGGAAGTGTGTGCAGGTGCCCCAAGGATGTGCATGTACCTTAAGGTTCCCCAAATTGTTCCCACATGGAGCATTAAAAACATAAGCCTCAGACATGAGATTACTGTTCTGGCCCCCACTGATAGTAGTCACCATCTGGCCAGCACAGTCCAACAGTTGCAGTATGAATCTTTGCTTCAAATGCAAATCTCCACCCCTTCCCTGGTACCTGTCTGTCCGGGCTTGTAGATGGGTTTGTCTGTCTGGACGAAGACCAGGCTCTCAGAATTCTTGACCAGCACCGACTTGCGGCTCCTGAACTGCAGTGTTGCCCCCTTCACCGTCACAGTGATAAACGTGACTGGTGACTGGCTATTTGATTTGGGAAGCTGGAGAGTAAGAAGGCAACTATGTTACGGACCACCTTTATAGGCTTCCTGAACTGAACTGGTCTTCATGAAATAAGAGATCTAATATAATCCTGATGGACCCAACACAGAGGTGAGGGAAACTATTATCAGGAACAAGAGACTGATCTTTGCTTGGTCCTGTATTCTGACTCATTTCTGCTGCTGTGCAGTGATTTTAAGAAATTCTTACTGCCCTGACCAAAACCTTTCTGTCCTTTATCCTTTTGACATTCACAGGGGCAGTGAAATAATCCCCTTTCTCTTTCAGATAATGTCCCTAGTCTTTGCAGAACATTTTCTTTTCCAAACCAGACATGCCAGATCTCTATACATCTTTCTCCAAGTGACAAGACCATTCTTCAGCCTGTATCTGACAAACATAGACATAGATGCCAACCTGTTCAGTGTCCTGAAGGCCAGTTCTTCAGCCTTCAGGCCAAAGACATAATTTGTGTTCCGAGACAGGTGACCAACTTCCCTGGTTGCCCATGACTTGTTATAGTCCCTGGGGCTAACAGTTACACTAAGCTATGAATTCCCTGCTTCACTTTCTTTTTCAGACACAGGGAATCACAGCTCTCTGTTCTCACATTAATTCAGTGTACTATATCCACAAAGCAAAATGTATCTGAAGCCAAAAGCTCTATCCCAACTTGAAGGCACTCAAGTGACAATCTGTGGCTGCTGCAGGATGATGTGGAGAGCGATTTGAAGAAACTGTTCACCAAACAGCCATCATCAGGAGCATCAATACTAAAACCACTTCTTTCTCCTGGCCTCTCCTCCTCCTGTCCTAGAGAGGGGCTGGCTTTCCAGGATTCAGCATTTCCCATTCAGGTAAAATGCTAAGGAGATTTCAGCAGCAGGAGGGTGTTGAGGGTGATACCTTTGGCCAAGAGGGAAGTGAATACCTACACACTGTTCATTACTACTCAGTGCCCTTACAGTTTATCCCTGGCACAAGGGATGAGCCCACATGGATGAGGTACTCACAGAGAAAGGGATGCAGGTGAACACGTCCTTCTCCGACACCACATCATCAATCAAGCTCCTGTTTTCCCCTTGATACTCGAGTGTGGCGCTCAGTGTCACAGACTCATTCAGATGGGTCAGCTGAACACAGACTTTCTCAGAAGAATCAGTGTGTATCAGAAAGGGCAGCAGCACCATATACTGCCTTAGGAAGAGAGGAGAAGGCCAGGTTAGAGGGGCAGGAACATGTAACAGGAGCTGTACAGAAAGAGCAAATAAACCATTCTGATGACTACAGCCTTCACTGTACAGGGGGAGAGATGCATTTTCTAGGACTGTAACAAGATTTCCAGCATGTCTGTAGCAGCAGGGGAAAGTAGAGAGGCCAATCTCAAAAGTAAGATACCACAGGAAATACTCAATGCAAACGTCTGGGAGGGATAAGTTTTTCCATGTTCTGGCACAACAGCAGCGCTTCCTCCTGGGACACTGAATAACGCCAGTGGGGAAAAGTCGGTTGTCACCTTTGCTAGACACCTTGTAGCATTCAGGAACCACACAAGTGCTGTTACTTGGTGAATAAATGCCATTGATTACACACTGCAAACCATCTCCAGCGCTACTCTCGTCCTCGCAGAGACCTAAAACTGCCACAGCGTGGTGCCAGATCTTAGGCAAAAGCACCGGAGCAAATTTCAGTTTTTCAGGGAAGCACGTCCCTCTGTCTCAGCCCGAGCAGGGGGTCCCTGCTGGGCCCTAGGCAGCCTCCCTCCCTCCCAGCGGAGCAACATGCTGCTGGTGTCCCGGGGCCCAGCACGGCGTCTGGGGATCAAACCTGACCCACCTAATGCCAACAGTGCTGCCCTTTGGGGGGACGAGGACTGCCCTCTGACGGGTACCCCCAAAGCAGCAAGCAGCTGGGAGAAGAGCTCTCGACACCTCGGCAGTAAGGTAGGGCATGCCTTTAGCGATAGGGGAGGCTCTGACACTTTTATGTCCATCAGTTGGTCTGCAGGGAGAAAGCTCTGGCCCCTCAGATCCTGACCCTGCCATTTGCTTACCCTGCACTTGGTGAAAGCACTGGAGCACAGCCTTGCATTGCTGGGGGAGGAAAAGACATTGCTGAAAAGCCAAAGGAAAAAGTCTCTGGGATGTCAGGACCCCTCATGCGCTGCTCCTGCCATACGTGTACACACATGCACACAACACACACTCCCTTCACATACAAACGTGGCAAAAGGGGCTGAAGAAGGGATGCAGCACAAGGTACCCTCACAGACCTGAACAGTCACAGTCTTAAAGTGCTACATAACCCTGGGTGAGAAGGGAATTTTCATTCCATTAGCTGAGCTGAAAAATGTGAATTAAAAAATAAAGCCATTTCTGGTGAGGCCAGATCTGTTATTTGTTCCTTTTTTTCTCATTATCAATCAAAAAACCACTCCATCTCCTGGGCCTTTCAACCTGGGAGTAGGGTAGTCAACCCACAATGAAACCTTTCATTGCCTTTTCAGAAAAGTCTGTGTCTTAAGAAAAACTGAATGTGTAAACAGTTATTAAAAGTTGCCTTTCAAAGAACCAATTTTATGCAGAAAATTTTGTTGAAATGCTGTCAGTTCTCTGAAGCAGCAAGATATATTCTCATAGACCTTTCCCTCTTTTTTTTTTCCTGAAGTTTTACAGGCTGTTTTGGGTCCCCCCGAAGCACTAGAGTTGCTGTCTGTAGAAGACACTTTACCCAGCCCTGATGTCTGTATTCCTGGGTAAAAGAAAGTATGCAGAAGATAAGAGACAAAGCAACAGACACGGGAATACAGCCCAGGTCTCCCGCCTGCCCAGAGACCCCCCCTGCGTAGCTTACGGCTCTGTGGCGGGTGAGGTGTCTCCAGGGAGGAAGAAGAGGAGAAGGAGGAAGATGTTTGGTTTGATGAGCAGCCTGTTCTTCCCCATGGTGCAGAGCAGGACGTGACAAGTCAAGCAGACACCCAGCCTGGTCCGGTGCTGCTTGTGCTCCCGCTCCGCTCTCCGAGCCAACCCCTTTATACTCTCCCCTGCAAACAGCCCAGGGGCTGGAGGAGATAAGGGCTGGGGGCCAGGGCCCCTCCGGAAACAGGGAGAGGCGGTAAGGAGGAGCTGGAACCAGCAGCTCTAAATCTGGGCAGAAGGCCAGGCGCTGGCGAGGAGAGGGAGGGGAGGGTGCCTAGCAGGCTGGAGCTGTCTCTGTTTTGGGCCAGGGCAGCGGGCAACAGAGGAGAAAAGGTGTCAGCTAAAGAAAATAAGGGTTAACAGCAGAGGAAAAGGGAAAGACCTCCATTTCTGGCAGGATTCCCTGTATGGAGCTGGCCATGGCACCGGTCATGGAGGCTGCTGGAGGACCAGGAGCAGTTTGGTTTCCTTCAACCTGGGAGCAGGAGGTTGACCTAGGGTTTGGTAAACAAGAGTGGGTATGCCTAACCAACACTTACCAAGGCAGGATCTCAAAACAGGGTATGCAGACTCTGAAAACCTTCCCCCTCCACCCACCCTGCTCTCATGCGCTCTCCATTCCCCGTCCCACCAGGGCTAATGCCAGGAAAAGGGGCCACAGAGTGCCTGGACAAGCAAGTCGTCTAAGATAATCTGACCTTCACCCCGACAGAAACAGGGACAGTGACATGATGGCAAGCTGCCAAAAGTTCAACCTTTTCAATACTTCAAAAAGTATTACATTAACAGCATGTAATACATTAACCAGTTCGCCAGAGCAGCAGCTGCCCTCACACAGCAGAAGAGACGTGGCCTGGGTCTTGCTTTCCCTCTACTGGTTCTTGTTCTAGGTCAAGTTATTGGCACATGTCAACCAAATTATTCCTGTCTGATGGAGTCCTTCCTGGTTTCATTATGTGAAAATCCACATAATGCACTGTGATGGGCGATGTTGTATCATAGAGGGAAATTTCTTTTTGACCATTGTCTTTACTGTAGTTACCTTGGTCTGCAGCAGAAGGATCAATAGCTCTGGTAATTATTACCCTTGCAAGTGGTAGTGGAATATCTGTCTTAATTATAGTCCTAACCCAAACTCTAAAGGATGGAGACCTGTGTTGGAGGATGTAAAGCATAATTTTCAGATTAAAAAGGGTGCAGGATAAAATGATTGTCTGTCTGTCTGTCCCTCTCTTACTATCATCATCAGAAGTTTAGTGAACTCAGGAACTTTGGAATTAAGAAATCCAAGTGCCATGAGATAACAAACCTTCATTACAGACCTCATTCTGCCCTGAAGTGACCTTGCATGGGAAAGGAGTACATGTCCAATTTCCTTGGGGACTGCACAAAAGAAGCATAGCCCAGTCTTATGCCCTGCCTTCTCCACGCAGTGCCTAAAGGTTGCTCTGCCTGCTCAAAAGAAATAAAACCCAAGAATATCTCCCTCACCCGCAGAGAAGAGGATTTGTGGTCAAAGCCTTTTTGAAGATGACACTTTATATTGGTTCGAACAGGTTGGAAGCCAGATTGACTGAACACAAACCTTACAGAAAAGAGGTGCAGAACTGCATGCAGCAGAGGAAGCTAGGGCTACTCTTTTGGCAAATAGCCAAACAGCTCACACCGCTCACAAGCCAGCTCCCGACCATTGGGACCTTGATCAAGAATGTGCTATGTAGCAAAAACTGAAGAGAAATGTTTTCATTCAGTTGAGAGGGGCAATATTTTAAAGGCATGAGTATCCCAATAGGTACCAATGAACATGCACAGATACCAAACTGACTTTTAAAATCTGCCCTTAAGCTGCTTGGCCTCGATCCCATTCCCAATAGCAACTTGGGCCCCAGAAGCCTAATTTCAAGGGTCTCTGTATGGCCCATGTGACTCAGCTTGTAGGTCGTGGCACAGATGAGACAGTCACAATGCATTTTCCCTCTCTGTCCTGCCATTTCCATCTGCTGTGAGTGCAACTGAGAAGGCCAAGAGGCTTTCTAGAGCTTTTTGGCTAGATTTTAAGTGGTTAAATCTAAGCTCCTCAAGAAAACTCCTGCAAGGTATTGGCCTATCCATGAGGAGAGTGTGGTTTAGTATTATCTTTCCTTGATTTCTCTCAGTGAATCTGAAGTTCTGTCATTTGGCATACTCAAATTGATACGTGCCCCAGTTGTGCAAAACCAGCATCAAGTATCCTGTATCTGAACCAAGAATCCTACTGCATTCATTGATAACATCACAGAAGTGCTGTCTGGAAGGGAGCTCTGGAAGTTACCTAGTACATCCTTTCACTTAAAGCAGGACTGCTGCCAATGCCGTCAGCCATGATTTTGTCAAGTCAAATCTTGAAAACTTCCAAGTAGGGAGAACCCACCATTTCTCTGGTGACCTGTTCCAGTGTTGCACTAATCTCTGGTGAACACATCTTTCCCCTTGTCCAATCTGAACTCCTCAAGCTGCAGTTATATGTTATGATACATCTTCTGCCACTACCAAGAAAGGTCATGTTCCAATATCCTTGTAACTGCCTTTCAAGTATTTGTACACAGCTATTTAATCACTCCAACCACCTCTTGGTCAGACTAAATAAGCCCAGCTCCCCCTGTCACTCCCTGTGGCTTATATGCTCCATACTCTGTCCAGTTTGGTAGTCCTCCATTGGTCCCTCTCCAGTTTCTCCACATTCCTCTGGAACTGCGGGTCAGCAGACCAGACACAGCCCAAGTGCAGCCTCAGAAATGCCATGGAGAATGAGGACTGTAACTTACCTCAATCTGCTAGCCATGCTTCTCCAGCATTCATTCATTGCTGCTTACAGAGTTCATCCAGGAAGAACTTACTTCCAAGAAAATTAGTATATATCAATCAGTTATATCAACATGCTCTAGGCAGAAGATTAAAAGCTCTGCCAAAGATATTTATTCAACTGCTTTTCATGGAAATTACTATACTTGCTTCAAATCCCTTTAGTACTGTGAAAACTTGAGCCCAGAGAGGAGCCATGTGTATCGTTAAAGTCTGCAGCTGAAAATCCCTTCCCTTACAAGAATGGTAAACTTTTGAGGCAACCTCATGTATTTATTTATTTTAAATTTCCTGGGCATCTCTTTGGGATGAGACGGAGAGGCCATGTTTGAAGAGCTAATCAGTAAAACAGTCTAGCATGCACTGCACTGTAAAATCCTGGGGGAGGCAAAGCTGTTGCACTATTCACAAGGTAAACTAGGCAGGCTCAGAGACACGCTCGCCTCACACATGTCATGATAACATGAGAAGCTGTTTCTTCACTGGGGTTCTCTGGTAAAGTAACTGCTAGGTTCCTTTCTGTACATGCTACCACCATTTTGACAAATCAGGCAAAGTCTCCAGCACTATTCCATAGGGCCTGGCAACTTTCTGGGAGTCAGGGACAGCATCTTCTTTCGATAGTTGAATGGACTCTGACACAGACAAAATGATTCACCCAAAGAAACCCAGACAATCTGAGATGAAAAACTGAGTTTTTAGCTCCTAGCACACGGCTTAAAATACTGTGGTTTTCTCAGTTTCCCCAGGTTTGACTGTTGTAGTCACGGTCATTGAAAAGCAGACCCACCCTTGCTGGGAGCATTCCCTGTTCCCCACCAGCAGACGTCCACTTAGCTGGGTATGCTAGGGTCTGTATTTTTGTCTTCATCTGCCCTGATTCCTTCATGTGTTACATCCTCCATGAATGTCAAGCCTCACACTCCAGGGACATGGAATTGAAGGCATTCTGTAAATGGCAGTGTGAAGAATCTGATGTTGCCTTGCAGCTGGATTGCTTAAAACTGTGCTGCTTGTTTCAACCAGGTGATGCAAGGTCAATCTCAATTATTTGAAAAGAAAATTGATGGGGGGAAACAGCAATTTTCTTTTTCGGAGACAAGACCTTGTTTCTGGTTTTTCTGTGATTTCAAAGTTGTTTGTAGTACTTATTTACATGTGGCACAGCAGCATCAATACCAATAACAATCACTTCCGACTTATTTGTAATCCTCCTCATGAACCCCAATCTAGCATTTTCAGTCGAAACCTCCAGGGCTGGGGTCAATTAGTTTCTCCCTAGCCCATGCACCATGCTGCCTCATTCTTGACTTTCGTTATCTCTTAATTTCCCTCTCTCCTCCACACTTGCTTCCTCAACCTCATTTCCCCAGACCTGTCCTTCTTACCCACCCACCTCCTCCTACTCGAAGTGCCTTCCTCGTCCTTACCTTTAGCAGATCTCTCACAGAATCACAGAGTGGTTGAGTTTGGAACGGACGTCTCGAGGTCATCTGGTCAAACCCTTCTACTCAAGCAGGGCCACAACCCATTGCCCAGGGCAATCTCCAGATGGCTTTTTAATATCTCCAAGGATGGAGAACCCTGCAACCCCTCTGGGCAACCTGCTCCAGTGCTCAGTCATCCTCACAGTAAAAATGTGTTTCCTGACATTCAGACAGAACTCCTGTGTTTCGCTTTGTGCCCATTGCCTCTTGTCCTGTCACTGGGCATCCCTGGAGACAGCCTGGCTTTGTCCTCTTTGTACCCTCCCTTCAGGTGGATATTATACATACATTAATAAGATCTCCCCTCAGCCTTCTCTTCTTTAGAATAAACCGTCCCAGCTGTTTCAGCCTCTCCTCATATGAGAGATGCTCCAGTCCTTTCATCATCTTTGTGGCTCTTCTTTGGACTCTCTCCAGTATGTCCATGTCTCTTCTGCACTGAGGAGCCCAGAACTGCACACAGTACTCCAGGTGTGACCTCCCCAGTGCTGAGTAGAGGGGAAGGATCACCCCCTTGATCTGCTGGCAACACTGCGCTGTCTAATGCAGCCCAGGGTACCATTTACCTTCTTTGCAGCGAGGGCATATCGCTGGCTCATGTGCAGCTCGATGTTCACCAGGATGCCCAGATCCTTTTCTGCAAAGCTTCTTTCCAGCTGGGTCACCCCCAGCACATACTGGTGTATGGGGCTGTTCCTGCCCGGCTGCAGGACTTTGACCTTCTCCTTGTTCAACTTCACAAGGTTCCTGTCAGCCCATTTCTCCAGCGCATCTCTCCCAGAACAAACACACATCTCAGAACATCTACCACTAACTTGCTGCTTGCCAAGGCTTGCAACGTGCTATTTGGGAAATCCCCACAGAAACACTCCTGTGCAATGTGTTACATACACCCAGTGAGGTCAATGTTCAGCGCAGGGCACAGCTGCTGTGTGTGCTTCAGAGACCATTCATACAGGCCCAGCGGCATTACGCCCACAAGTATGCACCGATGCGCAGGACTTGTCAGTCAAACTCTCAGGATGTAGCGGCAGACATTTTGCATCGGAACTGCTCGCCATCAGACAGTCCTGTCAGCGTTACTGCTCTGACTGCATCGGACTATGAACTGCAATTCCAGGCCAAATATAAACTAATAATAGTAAATTGGAATATAATATACATATATTAGCATAAATAGGATAAATTGGAAATTAATAAAATGTGGCTTTATGCTGCTCACACTCATAGCCTGTCTTTGCTCTATTTGAACCGAAAGCTCCTCGTATTAAAGATTTTTCCACTGCTTCCTCTCTCTGCAGTATGAAACTGCAGAGGTGGAGAGGGAAACACATTCTTGATTGCTTCAATAATGACACACAATTACCTGTATTCCCTTGACTCCAGAAATCCTGCCTCTTGACTAGTTTGGTTGAAGTTGGCCTATAAAACATGGTGCGCAGCTGGGTCCTTCCAACAGAACGAAGTAATGACATGGGTACACACTTTTAGTCCAGTGCAGTACTGGAGGTTTATTTTCGCTGCAAGATTTACAGAAGGTGCAGTCTATAGTTTCACCCTCTTCTCCCTAACTGGCAGCACTGGGATGCAAAAGGAGAGGCTGCCACCGGGAGAAGTCTGTTTATATGTTTCTGACAGTGAACAGCAGGCTTCACTTTCCTGGTCCTGCTGGCACCAGACAATGGAGATGCAGGGAATGGAAATGACAGCTGATGCTCAGGAACGGAGGAAAATGGCCAGCTCAACCTCAGGGATCTGAAGACCCAGCGTCGGTTGTTACAAAACTTCTGTTGGGAATGGGTCTACCATTGAGGATAACTCACCCTTGTGGGCAACAAGCCTGTCCCTGCAAAGCACCTCTGTGAGGGTGTGGAAAGAGCAAGTCCTTGGTCTTGTGCAGAGCTTTGGTTTGCAGGACAATGATCCACTTGTACCACTGATGAGATGGTTATGAGACGAAAATGCGCGTGGGATTTATCTGAGAGATTTCTCACAGATCCACGGAGCAGCATATTCACAGCTGGAGGCCTGAAAGTGACCTTTTATCAGGACAGCACAGTGTTGCACAGGGCTGTTAGAGGTGATCCTGCAAGAGACACAGAACAAAAGTGAGACTGAGAGAAAATGCCGAGATTGTCTCCTGGAGGCGAGCAAGAAAAAACATCTGATTTTGAAGGGTGGAGCCCAGAGGAAGTGAAAGAACCCAGCCCCCAAGGGGCAGCTGTTACAAAACCAAATGTACACCAAAAAACTACCTGCCTGGGAGATTACACATCTAAGTAATTTTGCCATTGCAGAACCCAGATCAGAACCAAACACAGACACGATGCCCTGCAGTGTCAGTGATATCCACCGGCATGAGAACAACAGCGCTGAGAGTTTCACGAAAAGATGATTGCCTCCAAGGGCCTTGTAAGAACAGAAAGCTGGGTAACTAAGCCAAGTGCTTCGAGTGCTGACCTGCGACAGTGAGATCTCGGGCAAGTTTCCTTGCTGCAGAAGTGTTAGAGACTAACACATTGTGTTAACTGCCATAAAAAGGAAAGGGCCAGGAAAGTCACCGGACCAAATCATAATGGTTTTTCTCATGCAGAATGCTGAGTTTTGTCCAAATGAAGACTGAGCCAAAATTAAAGTTCTGACTTGGGTTGGCAGCAGCAAAGCAGCAAAGGTCTAGGTCCTCCCACCTAGTGACACCAGCGCTTGGCAGAATGCGTGCGAGGTGGCTAAACCCTATAAAGCCAAGATGGACCATATGCTTTTCTGACTGAGCAACTGTGTGGGCAGTGCAGGTGAATAATCCTTGGTCCGAGCAGCTGGAGGGAAGTAGAGAGTGAGATACTAACATTAGTTCTGCTTTCCACATGTAGGTGCCTTTACAAGGTGCAGTGCAGCAAAAAGTAGGCTCTTTCAGGTTCAGTGCTGTACAGGTGATGACAAGAAGAAAATCTACCCAGGAAGAAAGCTCCTGAGATCTGGTGCACAAACTCTGGGTGTTGCAGAACACCAGGCAATCTGAATTAGCACTGATGTTTTTAAAACAGCATTAAACTCACTTGGTGCCATTGAATATAGAGCCATCTTCCCAAATCCAGACAGAGCCTGTGCTGTTCCTCAGTCCAATCCAGAAACATTCCGTCTGAATACTCTTGAACAGGTCCTAGAAATGGTGATGAATTACAAAATGACCAATGAAAGCCAGCCTGAAAATGGAGGCAAGGGTAAGTAAAGAGACCAGAGAGCAAGACAGATCTGCTCGCCCGAATGTTCCTTAGTGGCTGACAATGCTGCTTCTCCACACCTTCGAATCGGGAAGATCAGCCCTGCAGAACATGCCTGGAGTAAAGACTATGTGTGTGTACACTCACAAGGAAGTCAGCGTGCTTTCAGGGGTCCTGGGCAGCTTCTTCCAAGGACATTTCTCAGAGCGATATGTGTGAACCAACTGGACCCCAGCCTCCTGGAGTTTCCTACACAGAGCTTTATGTAGAAACGTGTGCTATTAATATTAATATTAATGCTCTGCCACACAGCTAACTAGCAAGCTAATACAAAGTATTAACAATTAAAGGTAAAATCAGGTCAGGGCAGAAAGCGTAGGCACCAACAGACGTGTGTAAAGAGCCCAGGACCAAAGCTCATTACATTTTATATAAACTTTCCTGCTTATGTGCTTTCAATGTTCACTTCCTTTTGCCTAACCTTTAACACTTATCGTTAAAAGGCGAAGCCTGCAACAGAAACTCAACCCTGAAGTAAATCCCCCTCCCCCAAAAAAAGACAAAGACAAGAGAGAAATTTGTCTTGTCCACATTTGTAATGAAACCCAACGAAAACAGCCTTTCAGGTAGTTTGGCTGGGCTCCATCCTTGTCTCCTGCTGGCATGAACAATGCTTCAGAGCAGTGTCTTCACACAGAAGCATTGACAAAGCTGGCTTGGTCAAGTGGTGGGAATAGGAGTAGCTTGAGGAATGCCTGAGTGTTGCTGGTGGTTTGGAGGGGACTGTGCTTCCCTGACAGGTGAAGGGAGGTTGGACAGTCACAGCCTTTGCAGCACAGGGCATGTACAGCTGGGAAAGTCTTGTTTATGCGGGGAAGTCTGAGCAGGGACAATGGGTAACACTCTAGTAGCAGAGACAATAGGAGGAAAGCAGCCAGACCAGGGAGGCTTTCTTCTTGCAAAGAAAGGGGTAATCTGGGGAAGATGAGTATTTTCCAAGGAATCAGGATTTGCCTAAGAAAGTGTGACAGCCTGGTAGATGCTCCCAGCCAAGCAGAGACCTGGCTTTATAAGCCCCCACAGAACATCATACAATGCAACTTCTGTCCAGGCACTGGAAGCTGTCCACGTTCATTGGGCCTCAGCTAATAGGCCCTGGCTTGCACAAAACCAAATCAAGTACTTCTGCTCTAATTAGGCAGACGTGCCTCACCTCCTTAGTGATCAGCTCTACCAGTTCCTTTAGTGGTCACACATGCCTCTGCCCCCAGTGAGCACCTGCTAGAAAATGAGCAGTGAAACAGAGGGTTCCTGATTTCACCAGCACAGCTGAGGTTTTTTGGCAGAGAGAGGAAGTAAGCATTGAAAACAGACTGAGAAAGAAATATCTGTGCGTGAACACAAGGGTCACTGAGCGGGAGGAGCTGGGGTGGTTGCTGGGCGGAGAGCTATCGCTTTTGCAAAGGAAGCGTTTCTGAAGAGTAGGGACATATTCGCTTGTAGGCAATGAGTACAGAGAATGCACGGTGCCACTTTTCCTGTGAGCATTCGTATCAGCTTTGTCGGGGCTAGGAGGGGAGGTGGAGAGGGGCAGTGGAGAAGGCTGTCTCCTAGCATCCTTCATAGGTTGATTCTGAGGGACCCTGAGGGACCCTCACCTCTCCCTTCTCCCCTTTGTTTCTTTGCCTGCTGGGAACTTCTATGGTGTACACTGAAACTGGAAGTGCACTATTATGTCACAGTCATAAATCCTTCCTCTCCTTTAAAGTCAAAGTATTGCCAAAGTGACAGCACTGCTTGGATGTTAGTCACTGAGGAGGTATCTGCAAGGAAATGGAAGATCCTCAAAGAATAAGAAAACCATTACCATTTCTCTGGTATCGCTGATCACCAGGAGATGAGCTCCCTGCTCCGAGCAGGATTGCTGGCTGGAATGCCAGTCCTTCTTCTCCTTGGAGAAGGAGTAGCAGCTCCCTCTGTAGGCCACCCACTGCTCAGGGCAGCGTGGTTGGGAGTCACCTGTAAAGGAATCAAAATACCAGCTTTTCTCTACCATTAACCGACTGAAAGACACTTGTTGTCAATGACTTGCTGAAAAGCAACTCTTCTGGAGAGCTGCAATGGAGAAAGCACAATTCAGAATAAGCATCTAAAAATAACAACGCATGAGCACTGAACTTCAGAATCTCTGTGCAATTTCCAAGTCTTCGTACAAAAGTCACATGCACTCTGATGCTGGTGCAACACCCTGCCCCCACTCCCCCACCCCCCCAGTTTCCTCTGAACTACTCAGGTACCTGAGAACCAAAATTGGCTATCTGAAAGCAGATAACATTTTGGGTGTGCAAACAGTAAAGGAAAAAACTACATCATTCTGTGGGTATGGTATCTCACACATCAGGTGAATGGATTTTAAGCAGCAAACAGTAGGCTTTCCCACATGGTCTGTCACCTTCTGTATGCATGCAAGAGTGTTATAGACCTTGCATATTTGTTCTACAGTTTACCACTACAATTATGTCAGACAAGTCTACAAAAACCTTTCAGTATGTTTCACTGCTTTTTGCCACAGGATCTGAAAGGCGTTGCTTGGGGTCTGCACAAGGGATGTATTCTTCGAAACATTCTGGATAGGCAGGGAGTACTTAAGGCTGGTAGAAACCTAGAACAGCTTCTGGTTTAACCTTATACGATGTAGTTCAGGATCTGAGCTCCCGTGCTTAGATGAGTCTCTGATCCTTTGCTGTTGGATGCTCACCCTCAGCACCCCTTTGTGTACTTACTAATCTTCCAAATCAAAGCAATCGCTAGGAGCATGCTCAGTATCCCAAAGCCTATAGCCAAGCCTCGCACAACTGCTGGCCACAGACAGGGAGCTGTAAGAGAGAAAAGAAACCATAGTGAACAGGAGCCACATGAAAACTAATGGTGGTTTTAGGCAGTTTGCTTGTGTCATGGGCATTTCCAAAAGGAACTGAACTATTTCAAGCATCCCATTCTGGCTACACTCTGCATATGGCTGCTGTCACTGTCCCTGCCCAGCCTTCCCAGGGCCTCCCCGCACCCCTGCCCACTAGCCCAGGACCCCACATCAGCTTGGCCCAATGCCATCAGTCCCTGCCTGAGCTTCCCATGAGGTGTATCTGTCTCCAGGTCAACCACAGCTCTGCCCCTGCCTGGCCACAGACGCCAGGAGAGGAAGCACCTGCCCCAAGTCAGCCAGAGCCCCCCAGGCACCATGTGGCACCCTGTGCTGGCAGGAGCCTCCCAGCAAACCTGTTCCTACCTCAGCATTGAAGCTTGGTGTGGAAACAGAGACCTGCACTGCCACTGCCACCATGTTCCATCTCAAATACAAAAAGAAACGCAAGGCCTTTCCCCCAGCTCTTTCAGCAACAGTGACAGGTTTAACCTCAGCATCCTGTTCACAGGCTTAGATACACTGTCATGTTACATCTTCCCAGGACACTCCCAAGTCAGTCGTACACTCTCATCTGCTTCTCCTGTGGATGGGAGCCTTGAAGACCTTGGGATGCCCCTCCACACTTTCACCACCACCATCCGCTGTTCTCTTGCTGCCAGGGGCAGAGGGTGACTCTTTGGGGCAGTCTCCACGGTACCGCAGCCCAGCTTCCTTTCAAAGGGTGGTGCAGGACTGCCATGTAGAGATCTGCTCATGTACAGCACAACATGTTAACTTCCAGGCTACACCTTGTTTTCCCATTGTCATCTCCTGGAGCTGGGGGCATTCACTTTCCATAAGATGTTTGAAATCTCAGCACTAAAATCTCCTCTCTCCCTGGTTGAGGAGAGAATGACACTTACTGCCACGGATGAGCTCCGGGGGAGGAAAGGGGGGGTTGGGTTGCTTGTTTTATTAATCTCAGTATGACAGCTGCATAGACAATAGGACTTTCTAAGAAGCACTAAACGTGCAGCTAGCAGTTACTGATGCGGAGGAACCTTGGATTTCCCCGTGCGTCTCCCTTCTCCCTCCTGCTCTTGTGGTGCTCCAGAGACTTCTACCCAAATCCAGCAGCAAAGTCCATGAAGGAGGTCATGAAATCTGAGGTGACTCTCTCTCGGTCATATCGCAAGACTCAAAGAAACATATCAGTACTCCCTAAAAAGGCTAGGAGTCTAAGGAATAAGATGGAGGGAGGGGAAGGCTAGCTTTAACCACAGACACCACCACAGCAAGTACATCAAAAACTTGGTAGAAGAAGGGCTATGAGTAGGATGTCATAGCAATAGAATACAAAATACACAGGGAAGTAAAGTAAGCTCAAATAAAAAGTCATGTAATGCTCAAGTAAAATTACAGTCAAATTAGGTTAAATAACTAACTGCATTAAGAGGCAACAGTAACAGCAACCCCGCAGACCAGGCAAATACTACTAAATGCATTTGATCGGAATTATATGCCAGACAAGGATGGTGACAGCACTCATGAACTGGCAAAAAGAACCAGAGCAACCATGAGGGAAGCACAGTGACAACAAGAAGCATCAATTAATTGTACTAAATAAAGCAAATGCCGTGCCAGGGCATGATGCTGAGACTGAATGCTTAGACTCCGTCAATAGGCACCTTGTGGAGCGGCGAGCCGGGAAACACAGAAAGGGAAGCAGCTCGTGACTGCCCTGAGCTGTGCTCAGGCCACCCAGCTCACCGTGGCTCCATCCAGCAGCTTCTCTGTCGCAGTGAGTGCAAATGCACTGAGATTCAACGGAGCCAAAACCCAACAACAACAACAAGAACAAAAAAAGGCACCGTGGTATAATAATTTCAGAATGGGAAACTACAGGAAAACGAGGAAGAGAGAAATTAAAAGGGATGGCTAAAAGAACAAAATATTTGTAAGCAAGAGGGGAGACTTAGGATCTCTCAGCAGAGGCTGAAAACAAATGCACATCACGTATCAAGAATATTGTGGGAAGGATGAAAAAGCCAGCACTAAAACAGAAAGGGAAGAGACTTAAAAACAAGAATGCATCCTTTAAGCATTGGAAGCTTTACCCAAATACATAAAGTAGACCAGATCAAAAAATTAAAAATTAATTTATTTTGATCTTAGTGCCATTTGCAGGCTCACTAGTTTTAAAACCAGTTTCTGGTTTATAGTAATATATTTAGACCTGCGGTTTTGGCTAAAAGAAGTTTCTAAGGTAACGAGGGAGAGCATGAGGGAGCTTCGTTGTAAGCATCATTCTTCGGTAGAAAGATCTTTCCTAAGGTAAAGGTTTCGGCGTGTTTCCTGAAGCTTCCAGGATCTAGCTGCCCCACTTGTAGTTAAAAAATACCAACATTTATTTATTTTTTTAATCATTATTAAAGAACAAAACCCCATCTATTTTCAGTTACAAAATACAGAAAAACTTTTCAGTTACAAGCTACTCCTCAGCTTCATGCAAGAAGACAGTGGGAGAACTGAAGGACTTGAACTGGGTAGCTGTTCTCTCTACTTGCTCTCTATTCCTCTTGGTAAGGTCACCTTGGGTTTTGCCATCAGATTAAGCCTCAAGAAAACGGAGTCACAAGACCGAGGTTAAGGGTAGGGTGGAGCTTCTTTGCAGATTACAACTGAAAAACAAGTAAATGGGGATACATATCTGTTGAAACGTAGTTCTTTGTTCTGAGATCGCACTTCTGAGAAACCGAGGATTTACACTTCTGTTTTCCTTCTTCTCTTGCCTCTCAAAGGAGCTATCTCCTGCAGCTTCCAGATCACTGTTCCTTATTTTAGGGAAAACTACTTCCAGGGCAAGGCAACTGGGATGACAGTCAGTGAAATGGTTAATTCTTAAAGTCAGTACATCTGAGCTGGTGCCTCCTGGCAATAAGTAGAGCAGTTCACCCTCTATTGTTTCAAACCAATTGCAGAAAAAAGGAACTGACTCTACTCAGCATTAAAACAAAATCCCAGGGCACTTCTATAGCCAGAGCAGTGGGAGAGTTCACTTCAGCTCTTAAAATCTAAAAAGTATGCCATTAGATAATTTGGGGAGAAAAAAAGAGAATGAAGGGGGCAAGTCATATTGCAGCGGTCAAGGTGAATTCGAGTTTTACTTGAACTGCAGTGATCAACCCACGGAAGGGGAATAAAAATTTTCAAAAATCAGCATTTTTATCCCTTGCAAGAGGAAGTCTATGCAGTTCCCCCTTTTTAAAACAGGTTCAAGGGTTTGTGCTTGATCTTTAGCCCCTGAAGTACATGTGAAGCTCTTGTAGAACAGCAAAGGAGAACTACCTGAGATGAGTTTGAAACAGAGGAGGGAAATCTGAATGGAGCATCTGGAACTATTTCCATGTAGTTGTCTGAGGAACTGTGAAAGAGACTCCACAAGGGAAAGGAGAAGTGGACTGGTGAATATTTAAGATAAATATGCAATGTTACAACTTTCTAGTATAAAAAACACCCACTTAGGTCTCTCAGTGCTCCAGAGAAATGACTGTGATACACTGCATTTGTCCGCAAGCAATGCGACCCAATATTTTTAGATTTGGGAGTCCAGATTCAGTTCAAAAACTGAAAGCTGTTAGCATTTTATAATTCAACTCTTCTAGGACAATCTGAAGAATGTCATTGCGCTGTCCCAGATAGCTCCCCTCAGCTCCTGCCTACGTCAGTATGGGAGCAGCATGACTACCTAGGATTTCAGGAATGAGGAGCCTGTCCTTGGCTATGGCACAGACCTGGTTACTTGCTGTTACTACAAGCATCCAAGCATGCTAACACTGTCTTAAGTGATGGGTGGACTGACATTTCAGTAGTGTGGCATATCTAAGGCTCTCTGGAAGACAGAGAGAAGACAACCAGGGCAAGTCTTCATTTTCAAGCCATCCATGAGAGCCAAAACTGGTTGGTTTGACCAGAGGACTGACATATAGGCCTGTTTTATACCTGTGATACTGCGTCACAGAGAGGACTTGGTAGCAAGGGTGTGCACGTGAAAACAGAGATGAAATACGTGAGAGCATATCTCTCAAAAGTGATGGAGAGTTGAAAATAAAGATCTTCTAAAGAAAGGTACTTAAACTGCGCTCCATAGGGACTGCTCACATGCAGAAGAGAGATGGGAAATAATCAAATAATATGCACAGAAAGCGTGTTCAAAGATCAGCTTCCTCATTTTGGGCCTCTGACTTTAGCTTTAAAAGATGAGACAACATAAAGGAATTTGTGGAGGAGGAATATTAAAAAGAAAATTGCAAACACCTCAAGAGGGTGTGAACGCAAATGGCAGGGAATGAAGGGATGTCCCTGTGTTTTCTGATGCAACAGAAAACATCGTTTCTGATGAAAACGCCTGCAAAAGCAAGACTGCTTTCCAAGCAGATGGAGTGTGGTTACCAGACAGGAATTTGGGGGGTTCCGTGCTGGCTTTGTTTCCGTAGTGCAGCAAGTGACCAGGCAGCAGTAACAAACACAGATATATGCAGTTATTCCGATCAGGGCACAGAAATCTTGCATTGCAGAGCGACAGCCCCCTTTGCAGAACAGCTCTGAAAAACGCTAAAAGGTCAACCATTAGTGTTGCAGCCAATGCAGCATCACTCCTCTAAAGCACATGGGCGTTTAGAGGAAAAGCAATCAAATCATGGGAAGGAGACACTTATAAGGAATGATCATGAATGCAAAATCTCCCTCTTCTAAGCTGGCATTTCTCAACTAAGCAGACAGAGAAATTGCACAGTGTGACATTTGCAAGGCCTGAACACGGGGAACGGAGCGGAAATAAGGGGAAGAGAAAATTTACAGAAAGCACTACGAAAATCTTCCTGATAGACAAATGCCCTGCAGAACTGTCTCAAGGCAAAAGCTGAAAATTTACTCACTGGGAGGTATGTAAAACTAGAACAGAGAAAACACAGGAAAAAATGTATCACAAAAGAATCCTGCAGAGCCCCATAGGAGACAGACGGGATGATCTCATATGCCTCCTCTGTCTCTGATCTCTGATTAGCATACAGCTCTAATTTATCTGTACTCGCATCTCGCCTGACCTTCAAAGAACTATTGCTGACAATCTCTTATTGCTGACAAACAGATAACTTTTAATCTTTAAAACTGCAAACCTCTTTGGGAGAAAAGGATGCCTGGGTTGAATGCCCAGTAGTAGACACGAAGAAGGGTCTGACAGAAAGAGGGGGGAGAACAGTGTTGGGCTTTTATCACAGTAAAATACTCATGGTAATTTTAGAACGAAAGCAACAGCACCGTGAGCTGGTACTCAACATCAGTGGCCAGCTCAGAGTGTTTTCATTAGATCTTCCTTTTGCTCAAAAGAAAAAAAATTAGGTTGACTTACCTCATCCAGCTTCCTTACCTCTCCTTTCCTGCCCAGATTTGGCCCTTGGTGGAGGATCCTGAGAGAATTTTACAGAAGTATAAATTATTTCCTCACTTGCTTCGGCTGCAGAAGTTTCTGATCTGCTTCCCTCCATGCCAAAGCAGAGTGCCTATGACAAGGTGTTTCGATCAGGCTGTTGAGCAACAGGGTTCAATGCCTGTGAAACAGGAAACTTGAGGCTACATTCAGAAGACAAGAAATGTGACGTTGCAGCCTCTATCCAGCTGCTCAAAATAACAAAATTTACAACAGAATGGAGAGCGCTGGAAGTGCAGCAACTTCCATTTCCTGACCTGATGAGGGTTGTCTTAAGAACAGCCGTTAGTGGAAGAAGTGATTAATCACAAAAGTGCTTGGGTACGCTAATTGTTGCCAATGCTATGATTACGGTCATGTGGTAATTGTGCGAATGTATGTTACTCTGAAGAGCTCCCTCACAGGACAGAAGCAGGTGCACAGCAAGAGCACAAGGTGAATAGTGAAAGTACAAGGTGAAAAGCAGGATAAGCAATGGCTACGGCAAACTGGCAGCCCGTCTGCTGTCAAAAGGGAGGTAGAGGTGGACAGCGTGGGTTTGAGAAGGAAGCCTTGTGAGCTTTGGACAGCTCTACTGGGAACTCTCTACACCCAATACCCAGTGTGAATGTGCTTGAGACACAGGCACAAACTGAGAGGTAGCATCCTTCAAGACCCTCTGAATCAACATCTCAACAGCATCAGTACAAGAAAGACATGGGCATGCTGGAGAGAGCCTAGCAAGGGGCCACAAAGATTATGACAGAACTGGAGCATCTCTCATGTTAGGAAAGGATGAGAGAGCTGGGACTATTTAGCCTGGAGAAGAGATGTCTTGGGAAGGATCTTATTAATGTATATAAATACCTCAAGGGAGGGTACAAGAAGAGCCAGGCTCTTTTGAGTGGTGCCCAGTGACAGGACAAGAGGCAAGGGGCACAAATTGAAATTCAGGAGGCTCCATCTGAACATCAGGAAACACTTTCTTACTGTGAGGGTGATTGAACACTGGCATAGGTTGGCCAGAGAGGTTGTGGGGTCTCCATCCTTGAAGAGCCATTCAGTTGCAGGAGAGGGATGATCGCTCCCCATCCTTGGTGACATGCTGTAAATTTGAGAAGTGATTGTCCACGAGGATGCTTAGTTTGATATAGAGTGTTGTGGCCAATTTGTTACGATGCACATGTCTGGGAAGGCATGGATTGGATACTTCTGCAAATTCGTCCATCACACACTTGCCTCTAAGGGTGGCATATTGCACCCACGACATTCCTTCCAAACCTGCGTAGGGCCTGTAGACAGCAAGACAAGTCTGTACTTGAGAGGATGGAGAAAGCAGAAGACAGGAGAGCAACCCAAGAGGAGGGAAGTCTCCCCTGAATGCTTAGAATGCATATTAGAGAAGTCTAAAGAGAGCTGACAAGCACAGAGAGGGAGGATTTGCTGTAGTTGTGATAAGAGTTTAGCTGGGAATATAATCTGTGTGGCTGAAAAGAAACCAGCAAGATTCAGACACTGCTTAAGTGCCCAGACCAAAGGGAAAAGGCTGAGGCCAAAGGCATTGCAGGCTGTCTGCAGGGCCAATGTGATCACAAAGATGGTGGTGTTTGTGAACAAGCGGAGAAGTGAAGGCTGATGGGGAAGAATTCGGAGGTAGGTTTGGATGTGTTTTACTATTTTGTCTCAAATACCAGCAATAAGCTGAGTTCTTACTTTGGACAGGAAGTAGAGAGGAAACCATCGCACTGCAGGATGGTATGCAGGCCACACGCAGTTAATAGCTAAGTGTGAATACAAATAAATCTGACTTCTGCAGCTGAGGTGTCTGTGCTGTACTCCCAGTGGAATTAGCAGTAGGACACAAATCACAGCAGGACTGGATCAATCAGTTTTCCAAGAGCCAATAACGCTCCTTCTCAGTTCCCCACTACTGAAGCAGCATACCGTAAGGAAGTCTCCCAAACCTCTCTCAAACAAGTGGCTTCTCCGGCATGTTTAGGTCACTAAATCCAGCATTTCTTTCCTAACTAAAGGATGTAAAAGTGTCAGAGCTCTGGCAAAGAACATCGTTTCTCTCAGTAACACGGCCCTAGAAAAGTGGACTCTATTTCCATCACAGCTGGGCCACGGCATAAGAAGAGAAATGTCCTTTAAATGTGCCAGTCTCAAATCATTTATAGGTGTGTAATCATACTCAAGGTGTTCAAGTTGACCAACCTTGTCCATGATCAGCTGGACCTGGAATTCCTCTTGCAGTGGCAAAACTTGCAGGAGCTGAAGGGGACGACTTTCTTCCCGAGCGTAACAAAACAGCATGTCAGGCAGGGGCAAAGGCAGAAGGCTCGAGGCCACAAAGCCGTTTTATGAACATTTGTGCTTGTTAAACCAGAAGTCACCCTGGAGGTGCGGGGGGGACACAGCACAGTCCAAGGACAGCGATGGCCTACTGCTGCTGCCTTCCACAGAGGGAGGGAGGGAGGGAGGGAGGGAGGGAGGGAGGGATGGAGAGAGGGGGAAGGCAGGCCACGGCTCGACGGCGCCGGGAGGCCCTTCACCGCTCCTCACGCGGCCACCTCTCTGCAGGGGATCCAAGCCCGCGCGAGGGCCGGAGGTGAGCGGCCCGTCTCAAGCTGGAGCCGCGACGGGGCGCTGGGAGGAGGGGAAGGCCGGACGGCCGCTCGTAGGGACCGACCCCCGGCCCCACCGCCTCACGGCGCGGGCACCGGGGCGGGGCGAGGAGGAGCGCTTCTTCGCCATTGGGCGAGCGGCTCCCGCCTCGAGCCGCGCTCGGCAGCGGCTCCCGGGTGGGAGGGGCTAGCCGGCGGGCGCACCGGGACGCCTTTCTGCTGGTCCTCTTCGTTCATTGGAAGAGAAGCGAGGGGGAGGCGGGATCTTCACGCCTTTTTTCACCGCCCATTGGAGGGAGAAGAGGAAGGAGGAGGGCTCCGGAGCTGCCCCCCTCATAGACTGGGGTAGGGCTTTAGAAGCCGCCCCTTTCCGACACTGCTCCTCATTCGCTGAGGCGTCGCTAGTGGGCGGGGCGATGCCAGCGGCTCGCGGCTTCCCATTGGCGGAGAGCGCTAGTTCCGCCGCGCCCTTCCTGCTTCCGGTTCACGGGGCGGGCGCGACGAGCCGGCCGGGCGCGCGGAGGAGGCCAGCGCCGTCCACGCCTGCGGTCCCCGGGCCGCCCCGCCGCCGCCGGGCGCGCAGCATGGCATGCCGGTGAGCGGCGCATCGCTCTTCCCTCGGGGCGGCCGTGCCTCTGCCCGTGCGCGGCGGGAGGAGGCCGGGCGGCGCGGCAGCAGGTGGGTGCGGCGGCGGGCCGGGCTCCGGCGGCGGGGCGGGGGCCGCGGCGGAGGTGGTGCTCCCGGCGGCGGGCGGGAGGTGGAGGGCGGCGGGGAGGAGCGAGGTGGCACCGAGGCCCCCGCGGCCCGGCCCGGGCGTGTGGCTCCGTCCCGGCGCTGAGCAGCGGCAGCCCGGCCTCCGCGGCCGTCGGCCGGAGCGACAGCCGGACAAGGGGAAGGTAGCGGCGGCGTCCCGTCGGGTTTTACTGCGGCCCGTGTGCGAGGGAGGTGCTTGCCTGCAAGTTTCCCGGAGAAGCCGGGGCTAGTGCGGAGGGCAGGGTTCCGATTTGGTCTTGTGGGAGACGAATCACGAGTTCTTGTGTCACGGGCTTCCTCATTTCAGCACGTCTGACCGCGTCGTGGTGGCGTCCGACCGCCAGGGCGAGCGGAGAGCCGGCGTGGTAGTTGTAAGCTGTCACCATGGTCCCTGCAGGGGCTGAGGGTAGTCGTTAGGTTCGGCAGAACAGCCCGTCGCTCTCACGGGCTCTCTGTCTGACTGCAGCCAGCTGCTTATGTAGTTGTGGGTCTGTTGGTTGCCTTCTGCCGGCGTCCGGAGCTTTACCGAAATCTGCGATGGGAGAAGCAGAGAGGAATCTATTGCACCACTGTGGCTGGCTGCTGCAATCATTTACTGTTTCATATGTGATTTTTAGTGTGAATCTGAAAGCCCGATCTTCTAGATTTCATTATTATCTTCATTGCTTCATTGCATCTTACATAGGATGTCTCTGTTTTCTTCTTCCCCCATGTAAACAGAACAAAACTGTTCTGTGATGTTGCAGCTTAGTATTAAACAGTTTCAGATTCTCACCTAAAGTAGTATTAGAAAGATAACACAATTACAATTATTAAGATTAAGGCACTTGAACAAACAGAGCCTGACTAATCACAGCAGCCCTTCCCAGCGGCCCTTCGAACTTAGGGGCCTGGTAAATAATTTTCTGCGGACTGGCTTCTCAGTGCGATGCAATAGCGAACAATGGCCTATGCCTTAAACTTACTCCAGCAGTCATCCTGCTGGGCTCTGCTCTGACTGAATCAATGCTAATTAATGCACTCAGCAGCAAAACTTTTTGCGATCCTGAGGCAAAGCTCGGAAAAGAATCCCAGATCAGCCCAGTTAATTGTCTTTGATTATGCAAGAGATTCAGATTTAGTGTCTCTTGAGAACTGTGAGATGTTTTTAGATTATGGCTTCTCCTTTTTGCAGTCAGGACCGAAGAAGTGGCCAATCATTGACTCTGTGACCCTGAAGTTAGTTTGGCCGGGGGCTGAAACAGTTAATCCTTTGTGTTCTCTGTGGTGTGTGTCCAGGATGTCATCACTTTGCCATGCCTCCGCTGTGATGGTAGTCTTTATGGCCCTTGCTGTCAGTGTGGGGGCTGAGCAGTTGGAAGAGAAGAGCTGCGATGTGATTGGTGATGAGAGCAGCGAGTCGCAAACGGAAAGAGCCCTGCTGAAGAAGCTAGAGCCCCTGAGCCAAATGAGGTACAGTACACCCCACTGCAGGCCTTGGGGCTGCACAGTGCCTACCCTTAGCCCAAGAGGAGGGGAAAACTTGGGGTCAGACTGCAGAATGGGTTTCCCCATTAGTATGGACTGTGACTGGCTTCTAGCCTCAAGTGTCCGCTGCTCTGAGCCCTGTTCTTTCTAACCCTATGGGCTGTCTGTTCTGTCTTCTCATTCCTGCAGGTTTAACGTCACTGTGGAGAAAGGCAAAACAGAAAACTACATCTACCATTTCAGGGTGTGCAGGGAGGTCAACAGCAGCCAGCATGATTTTGGTGGTCTGGTGCAAACAGATAGACAGGGTAGAAGGACTACAGTAATAGGAAGAATCAATGAAACACAGGTTTTCAATGGAAGTAAGATTCCACTCAATACTTTCTACTCCCTACCTGCCTTTCACCTCCTGTTCTGGATTTGCAGCCTATGTTCTTTATGTCTTGGCAGGTGACTGGATCATGCTGATTTATAAAGGAGGTGATTCATATGGCAGTCACTGCAGTGGTGAGAAGAGAAGAGCTGTGATAATGATTTCTTGCAAGCGGGGAGTTACAGCGGTGAGTGACACACAAGGTGGGAGAGGAGCAGGAGGCTGCCAGAGACGCAAGGTGGGAGAGGAGCAGGGGGCTGCCAAACAAACAGTTGTTTATGAGCAGAAGGGCTTTGAGAAGGCAGCAAGGTGTTCCTCTGTCCTCCAGTGCCTGTTCCTAGCTGCATCAACAGTGATAAAGCTGTCTTCTGGTGAAGTTCAGCATGCCTGGGCATATTTTCACATGACTTAACTTTTCCTAATTTGCAGAGTTCATTCAGCATTATTTCAGAAGAGCGGGAAAAGGAGCAGGAGTGTTTCTACCTCTTTGAGATGGACAGCAGTTTGGCTTGTCCAGCTGAGGATTCCCACCTCAGTGTTGGCTCCATTCTACTGATCACGTGAGTCATTGGAAGAGCTGTTTGTGTCTGGACCGTAATCTCCAGTGCCACTTAGAAACATTGCAAATGCTATACCAGACTAGACAATTGTAGTATACCTATTCACAGCTGCCGTTAGATGTTACTGTGCCTCTTGAGCTTTTTGGACAAGAGCCCTTGCTTAAGGCATGATTCTGCAGAGCTGCTCTCTGTAGACACCGTCCTTCATAGTTTACAGACAAGTGCACTGAAACATGGAAGATGTGACTTCCTAAAATTCAGACCAGGAGTCTTGACTCATTTTCTGTGTTTGCCCTTAGAGGCACTACTTCATGTAATACTGCTGAAAGATTTATGTTAGCAGATCAATATTTTGGGGACCTTTTCTGGTCTGGTCTCTGTTTATAGCTCTTTTCTTGAGTGGTGCTTAGCTACTTGTTCCAATACCAGTCTGCAAAAGGTAGCTGGCTCAGAAGAGGTTGTCTATAGGATTTTGTCAGCTCCGATTTTTTTAAATTCTGCCCTCTAGGTTTGCTTCATTGATTGCAGTCTACATCATTGGTGGGTTCCTCTACCAGCGCCTTGTAGTGGGAGCGAAAGGCATGGAGCAGTTTCCTCACTTTGCCTTCTGGCAAGATCTGGGCAATTTGGTGGCGGTGAGTGAAAATCCCTGTATATTCCCAGCCTGGCCCATATGTTAGGACAGGAGAAAGTGGCATCTGCCTCATCTTTGTGGACTGTCTCTTGGGTAGAACTACCACCAGGGTCTTGAGGCAGAAGAAGAGGGTATCTGTTTTGGTTGTGGTTTTGTTTGTTTGGGGTTTTTTTTTTGGTTTGTTTGTGTGTGGTGGTGTTGGTGGGTAATTTTGGTTTGGGTTTGTAGTTTTTCTTGAGTACTTTATTTTTGAGTCCTTGCTGAGTCTGATTCCCTGCCAGTGCTCATTAGTGGTTAACACTTTCCAGGTAGGAATGATAAGTTGGGGACTGTGAAATGTTCATGTCTGACTGCCTGAAACCCTTCCTTGGTCGCCGTAGGCAGTGCCACTTATCCTCCAAACTTGTCTCAGCGTGATGTTGCATACTGTTAATCAGTACCACACTCTACGCCAGAGCTTTCAAGACTGAGTAGGATATTTGTATATCCTTGTCTTGTCCAGGCAAGTTTTAGGGTCCTGTCCCAGATAGCACAGGGTTAGGCATAGTCCCTTAGCAA
Source organism: Chroicocephalus ridibundus (assembly GCF_963924245.1). NCBI lineage: Eukaryota > Metazoa > Chordata > Aves > Charadriiformes > Laridae > Chroicocephalus > Chroicocephalus ridibundus. The sequence continues at coordinate 141,926,996 of NC_086284.1, forward strand.
AAGAGAAATCACAGAAGCTGCTTTGCTTTGGATTGCATACAGTCTGATTGCGGTGCAATATCCTGTGCTTGTAGGATGGCTGTGACTTTGTCTGCCGATCTAAGCCTCGAAATGCGCCAGCTGCGTATCGTGGTGTGGGTGATGACCAGCTGGCTGAGGAGTCAGAAGAACGGGATGACCACTTGCTACCAATGTGATAGGCTTTCAACACTTGAGTTCTTTTCTCCCCATCTCCCCAGCGCTTGTTTAGCCAGGTGCCTCCCAGGCAGTTCTCTTTCTCTCACTTCTGATTTTCTTTACACTATTTGCTTTCGCTGTCTCTGGTGTGTCAAGTCCCATGGATGCCTCTGGGTGTGAACAGCACTGGTCCCTGATGGCGTGTCTGATGAATATAATGCAGTTTGAGGTTTTTAAAAATGCAGCAGAGCTCTGGGGGGGTAAAGTGCTGAGAGTTGAGTAGATGGCAAGAAAGCAATACGAGTGTTCAGCACTGAGTAGGAATGGGAGATGAATCACTGAGAGGAAAAAAAGGGCCATGGATGGGTGCAGAAAGGGGAAGGAAAAGGAGGCAGTGGGTTAAAACAGCTGAGATGGCAGGAGAGATCTTGTGTCTCTTGTTTCCCCCACCCCCCCTAGGGTTTACAGGATCTGTAAGACACTGGAATTATTTTTCTTTGAATGCATTTTCAGCTTTTCTAGCTTCTGCACTGCTATGCGCTGTTTCGGCCAGCATACCCTGCACAGAGCGCTCTACGCCAGACTCCATGGGGGTGGAAGAGGCATTAGCACCTCTGCAGTCTTTTCTTTTCCTACTGGCAGTATGTTGAAGAGCACACACCAGTTTCCTTCCAACAGATGTAAAGGGATGTATGACATCCTCTCAGACTGGAGAGGGGCAATGTTAAAAAACTATAGGAGTTAAATACAGTCTTGTGACTTTCCAGGTCAGTCAAAATATTGTCTCAGTCTTCTCAAATCATTGAGAAGCAAAAGGAAACGACATGCTGCTAAATAAAGGGAACACTTACCAAAACTGACATCAAGGCAAAATGAGAAAGGTAGCTGTCACTTGAGTTCCGTTACAAGCTTCCTGAGGTGACTGCCCATGCAGCTCAGTCACTGTCAGCCTTGTGGTTTCATGGTCTCTGAAAGTTCCTTGTTTGGCAGAGGGTTTTCCCGTGAAGGTACCGGAATTTATTTTTATAAAAAAGGAACCACAGAAGCCAAGGACGCTAACACATTAAAAACTGCATAAGGGACTCCCGTGTGTACAAGGTCAGCTTTCATAAATCTCTATCCCCGTAAGTATGGTGCAGAAGAATCTTAAGATACTTGCCCTGAGCAGATGGTACTGCCTTCCACTGGGGCCCTGGTGAAAAGCAGGTACAGCTGAGTTGTAAGACTTCATTGGAACCTTCAGGAACTTGGCACCTTGATTCCTAATTGCTTTTTACGTGAGGGGCTAGACTCTAAGCAGTCCCATTCTGCCCTGTTGTAGACTGGCAGAGAACTGTCTTCAGGCTTGAGGGCAGAGACTGTGAATAAGCAAGCCACTACTGCTACCAGCAGAGTACAGACAAGGTTCATGTATTTTCAATACTGCCAAAGCAGTCTGAACAGTGACATTGAGGGAAAAGGGGTGGCCCTGCTTTCTTGCTGGGTTTAGAGTGGGCAAACAATTCCTGCTTTCTTTGACTTTTGTTACGATTTCAATCTTTTCTCATAACATGGGAAAAACAGGAAGTCACTAAGTTTGTTGTTAGTGTTTTTCATGGTGGTGTTTAAGGTAATTTTTTTTTGTACAAAACACAACTTTCAAAAAAATAAAATGACCAAAAAACCAGGTGAAGTGTTGTGCTGATGTAACAGGAGCTTTTTTGGTGCCAGAACATCTTACTTATCTAAGGGTGAAGGTGCCTTAGTGTGGTGCCTTGTGCCCGAACTTCTTTTGCCAGGAATAGATCTCTTCTTATTAGTACAGATTTCTTGCTGCCACCTTGTATCATTCCAGTTCCCCTAGGGCTTCAGAGAGAAGGGTATATACCTTTTTCAAAACCGAAACTTTAAAAGCTCAGGTAGTTACAGACGGGAAGTTTCCTATGCTGTGTATTTCTCTACAGCAATAAAAATCAAAAGTAACTTTTTGATGAAGGTTGTACTTCTCAAACACTAATGCTTGGAGGGGTGGGGTAAGGTATAAAGCAGCCAGACCTGCAAAGCCTGAACAAGCATTTTGCATTTTTTTTATTAAGAACATTGAACATGAAATGAAGAAGTGAAGCCTTCCCCTTTGACTGAAATAAACTCCAGTCCTCAAAAGTAGCTAGTAAGGTAGGCAGGCTAGCTGCCTGCCTACACTGCCAAAGGTCAAACTAAACAGGAGTTTTATCACACCCCACCTGCTAAGCATAAAATGGCTTAAGGACAGCCTTCCTCTGATGATTGAACCTTCCCCTTCCCTACCCCCAAATTACATCAGACCAAATAGCGGTACCAGGGTGCAAGTATGGGCAGCTTCCTTTGGGCCTATTTTGATTCAAGAAGTCTCTCACAGGAACAGGGATGTCATTAAAGTGAGATTCAACATCTCATCTTATCCATCTTCTAAGCCCTTTCCTTTTTTTTTTTTTTCTACCATGGGTCGATAAAGAGCCTATTCCAAAGATCTCTAATGTTTTCCTACCTATGCTATTGGGCCTCCTCCCATGCCACTATAGTTTTCCTGCAACAGTAGATGCTTTCCATGCAGAACAGTCTTAAGTTTCACTCAAGTATTCATGTGAAACTTCTGAAAACAGAAAAGCTGAGACCCATGGTTTATAAATCATCTTGCTTTCAGGTTATTTGGCTTTAGGGGGCACTTACCTCTTCATGCTTTTTCTTCAGGTTTTTTTTTTTTTGTGTGATGGTTTATTTTAAGCACAAGTGTTTCGGGAAGAGAAGAACTCTGCCCAGGTTTTCACTTTTGGCGAACTGGTTACAAAACTTCAGAAGACCACATTTGGGCCTTACTAAAAGAAAACCCAAACCTGGAGGGGCTGAAAGGGAGGGACTCAGCCTGTAACATAATTCTATCCCTTAGAAAGGAGAAGTAGCATTGAAAGATCAGTATTCAGTTGGTGTAGGGTATATTTTTGGTTGCCTTTTTTTTTTTTTTTAACTGAGGAGGAGAAATATTTGTTTTACAACAACAACAACAAAAAAAAAAGAGCCTGAGGCAGGCAATACAATCCTGCCAGCTTAAACTTTGTCTTGTCAGCTCTCCTGAGGATAATAAAGACAGACACAAAAATAATACAAACTGATAAGAGAACACAAAAAAAAAACCCACCCCAAAATCCCAGCCCATTTTATGAAGAGCCTTGGCACTTCTGGAGACTGCTTTGGATCTGTAAATTATGCCCTACCACGATGGGGGGACAAACCTAGTGCTGCAAGGTTCCCTAATGTAAGACAATCCTCCTCCCCTTGGGTTTTCCCATCACCTTGTCGTAAGTACTCAGGATAAATCCTCCTCTGACTGGTTCAAAGAAGAGCATCTGGAGTGAACAGCTGCCGCAACACTTTGTCTTCACTCTGCATCTCTACAGGAGACAGTAAAGCTAAGGCAGCTCCTATTGCCACGGGCCTTCAAGTTTGGTATGCATGCTGGAATGGCTATTAAACCCAATTTATGAACAGCCTTGGGTTTTGTTGGGTTTTTTTGTTTTAATTTTAAGAGTGGGACAGCAGCAGCCCCTTTTGATCAAATTCTTGTTTGTCCACCTCTGTCACTTGGAATTTACTAGCTCCCCTTCCTAAATGCCCCAAGCAGAGCTGCTCCCAATGTCCATGTGGGGCAGGCTCTTCCTATGCCTCAAGTTCTGGCACAGCAAGATTCAAAACTAAGATCTAGCAGACCTGCTGTAGCAAAAAAGCAGTGAAGGCAGTTCCCTTTCAGAAGGCTGCTAGGACAGAAAGAGGAGCCCTTCCTGTCTTTACGTGGTATACAGGAGCGGCATATTCAAAATCAGGAAGAAAGAAAGATGTTTCAAGGCTCCAGTTGGGAGTTTTCCTCCCCCTTGTAGCACCATTAAAAGACCAAGACATGGGCTTGCGCATGGCAGTTTCAATCAGTTAAATTCCTTCTCATTCTTCTTGAATGCAAGACCACAGGGGACTGTCCCATTCTTCCCCACCACAACAGGATTCTCCAAAGCTGACAGCTGCCCTAGGGTCAGAGCAAAAGTGAGACCTCTGGCTTCAAAGCTGTTAGGTCTCCTTGAGGACATTGATCTTGGCACAGATCTTGAGAGCCGGTCCCAGCTTGATGTTCATGGCACTCATGAGGTGTTCCTCCTTCAGAAGCAACAGGGCCTGGCCATCGATTTCCTGTGACCGAAACTCCTCAGCAATCTCCTGGCACCCTGTGAAACCAAAAAAATAACACTGAGAAACAGGTGTGCCCTGGGCATTTCCCTTGTTCCTACTCTTTGGACCTCTGGCAGGTACAGAAAGCACAGTAGGAATCTAACCAACCTTCCTCCCCACTCTACTCCACTCTCCACCTGAGAAGTACAAGTCATTCATCTGTATGATGAGTTCAGAAACGTGTACAAAAGTACAATAAAAGCACTAGCTACCACTGACACTGCTTTCTGTCCAGAAAGAGAGCAACAGATTTCTCCATGCTACCGGATCACAGGACTGCAGGAGAGGATCTCAACTTCACCTTGCAGTGATGCAATGAACTCGTACACTTCTTCCACACTCCAACGACTGGGATTGCTGGACAGGAAGACTGGGTTGATGCCATGTAGATCTGGGGTAGGTGGGGCCATACTGGAGTTTGCCAGGTCCCTCTCTCCATGACTGGCCCTTACTGACAGGGGTCCTGGCGATGTAGGGGACAAAGCTTCATCATAGCTGGAGTTATCAGAGCCTCGACTTGAGTCTTCCTGGCCCTACAAGCCCATAAGAAAGAAATAAAACAAAAGGTGTTTTGTAAGAAATCCACAATTACTAGGTGCAAAACAAGACACTGGAAACGGCAGAAGTTGTCCCAACAGTCAGGGACAACTGGCTCAGGCTGTTGGTCCAAGGGCAGCTGATACAAGAGCTCCTTAATGCCAAAAGGGATGACTTTACTCTCGCCTCCCTTCCTCTTCCTTCTCCCCATCCTCCCCCAGTCCATTCCTCTTCCTCATATCAGTGCTGATGCTCATTTTATTTTTCTATAATCTGATTCACATCATTTATGTGGAAGAATGCTAATCAAACAGGAAAAGAGGACTATTTCCTACCACAGCCATCAGCTGTCTTACGCACCGAGACCTGAGACACAGGCAGGAGTGAACAGAATAAGTACAAACGTGACTCCACTTTTTGCAGTTGATGAGTGATTAGAACAGTTCCCTGTGCCTTGTGTAACAACTGTGTCAGTGTGCACTTGGCACATCCTGTATGACTGTCCCCACTGTGAGAAACTGGTACATCCAGCAGTGACAACTGTTACACTGAGATCTGCCTTGACAGAGGCAGACAGGACTATGTCCTTACCCTGTGGCGCTTGCCCTGGATCTTTGTTCGAGCGATTTCAGAGCTGCTGCGACGTGGTCCCCGTCGGCGCACACGAGCATAGTTAGCTTCCTGGAATTCCTTCATCTTCTTTCTCTGTAGCCGAAACTGATGGCTGCAGCTGACATTGTACCTCAAATGGGTAGAAGCAGAGCAGGAAGTTAGGAAACAGCAATTATCTAAACCTACTGCTTCTCCTTACTCTAGATGGGGATAAAACTCCTTTACCATGAAGTTCTGTTCCTCCTCCTTCTAAGACTTCCCCTTGGAAGGAACCAGTCCAGACTTCTGACACAACCAATATTTGGACACCAGAGTCTTGATCTAACATCTGAAGGGTCAATTAAGTCATTCCCCTAAGGGAAAAAAGACCCATAACAAGCACTCTGCTATCAATAGGAGGCAGCAATGACTAACTTCTCCTCATTTCTTTTCCCCAGTGCTCCCTTGTGTCTTTGTCTAGTACCAATGCGGCAGACAGCTACCAGTATGCAATTCGTTTAGTCAGTCAAGTGTACCTTTTACTGAAGAGAGGTTTTTTGGAGCCCAAGAACTTCCCCCTTCCCATTTTCTTTTCTGAGCAAGTCAGAAATCCTGTTTACGCTCAACACCACATCCACCTCTCCAGACCTAGAAGCATTCACAAAATATATAGAGTCCTAAAGAATCTCTGTGGCCAGTGCATCCCATGGAGGGAGAATCAGATGTATTGAAGTGTTGTACACTACCTAGAGAAGGGGCATGTGCCCAGTTCCAGAGAATGTATAGTCAGAGCAAAGGAAGATTATGTCTTGCTATTACCTTTTAGCACAGGTCATGGAACAAAACCTCTTGGAGCCACGGAACTGGGTTGCTGGGGCATACTTTCCGCAGTATTCACACTTCAGCAAGTTTGCTTTCTTATCAAGCTCTAGTGAGATAGAGAGATACACACCAATTGATGATTTGAACTGAAGCAGATCACACACAATGATTTCCCATTCCGCTACTATTCCTCTGAACAGACAGATTCCATGCACTATTCTCTACCGAATCTACTAAGCAGTTAGCTTGGGGAAGAAGCTGCGGGAAGAGAGGCAGAAGCTCCACTAATTAGGACCACAGGATATTGAACAGAGCAGTTTATTGCTCCTTGTCAGTACCACTTTACTGAACAAGCCAAAAATAGCATATCCCTCATATCCTACAAGGCTATATGGGAGATCTCCATCACGGCACTCTCTGCTGTGTCCACACATCCTTCACAGCCTCCAGAGTCATTGGAGACAGGTACATTTCAGATTCTCCTGCTTACTACTGACACAGGGTGTGTTAGATCACATTAACAACAAAGTATTGTATTCTGGCACTCAAGAAAAGGCGATCCTAAGTCCATAGCATGAGTCTCTAGGGATTTAGCAGGAAGGGATGTAAGTCGTAATGCATAAAGTTAGTAAAACAGCACCAGAGAGCAGAAACTTTCAGTAACACTAGCTAGGCCTCCCGGTGCTGAAACTCACCCACAGAAGCACTGTCCCCTCCTGGGGAATTGCTGGACAGGTTTTCACTCTGGCCAGAAGGAGCCTCTCCCTGCAGCGGTTTCTCAGATTCTTTCAGCAGCTGAGAACAACCCACCTGGACAGGATGAGAAAGAGTTGGGCCCATCAGTAAAGGCTTCTCTGTGTCCACCAGTCTCTGCAAGGTATATGCTGCTCACATCTTATTACAGCTCTGAAGAATCCCTCTGCCTACTAGGAAAGGAGAGATGCTGAACAAAGTTACTGCTATTTCCTGACTCACAGGCTTGGCGGTTCATTCAAAGATCACCAAGTACTATCTGCCTTGAATATCCTGCAATTCCATGTAACTGCATTTCCTCCTTATTTGCTTTAACTTCACTCGCTGCTTGTTTAAAATGCAGTGCATCTTTCCTTCACTAAAAATCAGAAAGAACCTTCTGATAATTCCTGCATAAATTATTGCTTTGGGGACTACTGAAAGCAGTTCCCATCACGCTTGCTTTACTCCCTCCAATCCACTCTCTTTAATACGACCACTTAATGCCTTTCTTCATGCATGGTACCTCCTTCCTTTCCCTTTCTCTTCATTGTACGTGTCCCAGGCTGAAAAAAACTAACTTGGAACATGGGGAAAAAAAACTCCTGTTCAAAGATGGAAGCCCACCATCCTCCCAAGAGGGTGTTACACCTCCTTCCCCAGCAGCAGAGAATCCCTACCGGAAAGGGCTCTGCTCCTTCCTGGATGACAAAGCCCTCAATGATGTGTGTGAGGATCTGGGGCTTGACGATGGCTTGTGGCGGTTTGGAGTCTCCCATCTGACGTGACACCATTGCCAGGTTTGGGGTGGGAGCAGCAGTGGGGGTGACTGATGCTCCTTCACTTGAGGTGGTATTTGGGGTTGCAATGGCAGCAGGATCAGATTTATCTGGAAAGTTAACAGCACAAGAGTCAGTTACTTTTGCTCCATCTACTTCAAATGGAATGCAGATTGGCTCATTAGCACACACAAGCAGAGCTCTTCTTTGTACCTCACCTCCAAGGCCACTCTTCTCCTCCATGTTTTTGGGGCTGTCTGTCACAGGAGAGGACCTGGCAGGCAGAACTGCAGTGACACTGGGTGATTCCTCCTTCTCCTCCTCTGACTCTGCTTTGCGCTTAACTGATAAGGTCTGAGACTTGCCCTGCATGAATAAAGAGGAATACGTAAGCAGAGAGAGGAGCCCCAGAGCAAAGAACAAGACAGAATGCAAAGAACAAGACAGAATGAAGGCAAAAGAAAGACGCATCCTGCTCCATCATACTAATCTCCGGCCTGGTTCCTTCTCCTGGAAATGCTTCTACCTCCTTCACAGTATATAACCTCTACTTAGGAACATTTGCCTAGCAGGGAGCAAAGCTACATGGATCAACATGAATTGCGACATTCATACAATACCAAGACAGTGTGTGAACCTCAAGGGATTATTCCAGGAAGAAATAGAATGGCAGTCACCCAGCAGTTTCCAAACAGGCTCTTGGCTAGATCAGATCAGTGTCAATGGAGAGTCAAAACGGGAGGGGTAACATGTTGGATGGGAGCAGAATTGTCTCTAGAAATGAGACAAATCCTGTGACTCCTTCCTGAAGAAGCAGCCAGAGTTCAGAAACAGTCTCTCTGGATATCTGAGCTGGAAAAGTGCTGTCATCCCAGGGATTTAGGCAGGCCCTCGGTGGACAATTCAGAGCAGCATGGAAGAGGCCCATGGAACATGAGCCATCTTTGTTTTCCTCTGCATAGCCTGTTACTAGAGGATCCTCTGAGGCCTAGAGTCAGTGGCTGGTACCACATGCCAAGGAGTCTCAGACCTAGAGGTATCAACACCTAAGGAGCAGAGGGGAGTTCAGTCTTCATGGCCCAGTCAGTTCTCATCTCTCTCTTGAGAGACAAAAAAGAAGCAACAAATGATTTGTATTTGGTTTATGTGGCAGAGTTTTGGTAGCATGGGGGCTGCAGGGCTGACTTCTGTGAGAAGACACCAGAAGCTGCCCCATGTCCAACAGAGACAGTTCCAGACAGCTCCAAGACAGACCCACCGCTGGCCAAAGCTAAGCCCATCAACAATGGCGGTACCACCTCTGTGATAACATATTTCAGAAAGGGTAAAAAATACTGCATAAAACAGCTGGGAGAAAGGAGTGAGAAACCGCCCTGCAGACACTGAGGTCAGTGAAGGAAGGGGAGGAGGTGCTTCAGGCACTGGAGCAGACATTCCCCTGCAGCCCATGGTGAAGACCATGGTGATGCAGGTTGCCCCCCTGCAGCTCATGGAGGACTCCATGCCAGAGCAGGTGGATGTGCCCTGAAGGAAGCTGCAGCCCGTGGAGAGCCCATGCTGGAGCAGGCTCGTGCCAGAATGTGTGGCCCGTGAAGAGGACCCCACATCTGGCAGGACTTGTGACCCCATGGGGGACCCATGCTGGAGCAGTCTGTTCCTGAAGGATTGCACCCTATGGAAAGGACCCATGCTGGAGCAGTTCATGAAGAACTGCAGCCTGTGGGAAGGACCCACGTTGGAGAAGTTTGTGGAGGACTGTCTCCTGTGGGAGGGACCCTACGCTGCAGCAGGGGACAAGCATGAGGAGGAAGGAGTGGCAGAGTAAACGTGTGATGAACTGACCGAAACCCCCATTCCCCACTCCCTTGCACTGCTCAGGGGGAGGAGGAAGAAGAGTCAGGAGTGAAGCTGAGCCCATGAAGAAAGGGGAGAGGTGTTTTATAGATTTGTTCTTATTTCTCATTATCCTATTCTGATTAATTGGCAATAAATTAATTCCCCTAAATTGAGTTTGTTTTGTCTGTGACAGTAATTGGTAAGTGATCTCCCTGTCCTTATCTCAACCCACAAGCTTTTTGTTGTATTTTCTCCCCCTGTTCCATTGAGAAGGGGGAGTGATAGAGCATCTTCGTGGTCACCTGGCAGCCAGCCAAGGTCAACGCACCACATCATTGTTAAATATGATATTTAGTATGACAGATACCTCATTTCAGGCATGGTCTCAGTCTCATCTATTTAGTTCCTGCAAGACTTTGAATGATAATGTGGAAGAAAAATGCTTGTAATCAGTAACCCCAAGGGCTGGATTGGAATTAGTGTTTTCAAGAGGAAAAAGTCTCCACATCCCTTTGCCAATACCTCTTACCCATCCCATCCCACTGACCTGGGCCTGGACTGCGATTGGTGTCCTAGGAATGAACAAAGAGAATCCATATGTTATTCTCCTTCTCAATGGTATCACTTACTGGCAACTGGACAGACTGCATGTAGAATGCTGCTGGCATCTGAGCCACAACTGGAGAGGAGGCTGGGCTCTTCACCATATGGGCTGTGCCTTGAACTTGTGCCAAATTCACCCCTGTGGTGAGAGAAGGAGCTTCCTGTGAGGATGCAGGAGCTGAAGACGGTGACGGGGAAGCAGCATGGGCTTGGGAAACAGGCTGGACAACGGCTGGCATTCCCCGGGATGTCGGCACTGCTGCAGCAATCTGAGCCAAACCCAGTGCTTGGGCTTGGCCTGAGCCCTGCTGCCGAGTACCCACCACCTGCACTGGGATGTGTGGTGGAGGCTGCTGTGTTGCTGACATTTTGGCTGGCCCAAGCTGAGGTGGTTTGATAGGGGTAACCAGAGATTTTGACTGAATTGGAACAGGCGACTTGGTGGCTGACTGGCAAGGACTGTCCTGCTGGAGCTGCACAGGCTGTGGCTGGGACTGCAACATAGGTTGCACCACAAGGGTCTGAGCCTGCTGCTGGTTTTGAGGTGGAGCCTGCTGCTGCGGAGGCTGAGCTTGCTGCTGCGGTTGGGTCAGAGAGGGTGCTTGCTGCTGTTGCTGCTGTTGGGCCAGCTGGAGATGGGTGGCTGTGTGGAGGAGCTGGGACTGGCGGTGCTGGAACTGCTGCTGGTGATGAATGGCGATCTGCTGCTGGATCACCACTTGCTTCTGCAGGTGGATCTGCTGCTGCTGCTGGATCAGCGAGTGTGGCTGGATCTGTGTATATGTGGCTATACAAACATGGAGTGGGAAAAGAGCAGACCACAAAAGTTAGCTACAGTGCAGCTGGAAACAACAACAACAAAAAAAAGGCAGGCAGCCACTGTAGTGGTTTGAGCCATTAAGCTCCAAAATGACTGACAGCTTACTGGCAGAGGACATAGGGGACTAAATCAACTTCTCTTGCTAATAGAGAGGAATAAGCCCTAGAGAGACCAGTCTCCAGGAGCACAAAGGCTGGGAGGCGTGTTGGAAAATCTCTCACGACTCTCTTCAAATGCCACTCTCTTGCAAATGCCCAGTGAGCTCCAAGAGAAGGAACAGGGAGGTCTGCATTTACCTGAGCTGATCAACGTCTGGCTGGGTGCTGGTGTAGCAGTCCTGGTCAGGTTCATGCCCACCGTTTGTTGTCCACTGCTGTCCGTTTCGCCCTTTTTCGTGGCTGCATTCTCTGTCTCCGTCTGGCTTCCCTGGCTGACAGTCACGGCCTGGGCAGCTGCTACTGGCAATGGCTGAACCACCCCTGTGCCTTTCCTTTGGCAACTGCCAGTGGCGCCTGCTGAGGAGGTCTGGCTCAATCCCGTTGAGGTCTGGCTCCCACCACTTGCCACCACACCCCCAGAGACACCATTGCTGCCTGCTGCCCCCTGGCTTAAGTTGAGGGACTGGCCTGCGCTGCCGGAGGAGGCCTGAGCCACCACCAAGGTCTGGCCCGTGCTGGTGGCCTGTGGTAAGCCCGAAGCCTGGGAGCTTCCCGGTAGAGCTGCCTTCTGAGCAGAACCTTGGAGGGGGACATTCGTGGCTGAGGTCTGCTGGCTCCTCACAGCCAAGTTCTGCACCTAGAAACACACATACAAAACAGAGTCTGTTTGCTTTACGTACATCACTTGCTGGAATTTTGGCAGAGAACTCATAAGCACCCAGCGCTCATAAGCGCATAAGCGCATAAGAACTCATAAGCGCTCTACTGGGATACAGGCTAAGTTGATGCTTCAAGCCTCACATGAGGAGGTGGCTAACACTGCAGGGCTAAGCTCACGTGTGGCCCTCCCCAGGAGACACATTACCCTGAACTCCCTCCTGCCCCATCTCTGATGGAAGTTAAAGATCTCGTGGCACTTTCTGACTGTGAGGACACCGCCATTCTCTGAGGCACGGGACAGCCTTCAGACTTGCCTGCCATGCACTTGTATTGGGAGGATCCAGTTTAGCACGTCTCTAAAAGTGCTGAGAGATGCTTTTTAAACACCAGTAATTCCTTTTTGGCTTTTTGTGCCACCTGCCTCCTCCCTCTGTGCTGGGCTTTCCACCCAGTAGGCCCACAGATTTACTCATGGCCTGCCGCCCTTCTGATTTCAGCAGTTCCTCTGCATTTTGGTGCTGCCATCCTCTGTGTTTACTCCCCCTCCAAATGCAGTGTTATCTTCAAGTTTGATCATGGCTGACTTTCCTTCAAAGAAGGTGTTCCAGACAAGAAAAATATGAAGTAACTGGAAATCCCAAGAATGACTGGGATGCCATGGCAGCTCCCTGACCTAGAGAATTACTTACAGATTAATGCAAGAGCTAAGACCTCATGGCCTGTTTGGTCTTTGGCATCTTTACAACAACAAACCACGTGCAGGAATACTACCACTGGCAAAGACTCTTCACTGTAGAGTGACTGAAAACTGGACATAGAACTCAACAATTCTTTTCACACAGATGGGACTGATCCAGCCTGTGGCTCACCTCAGAAATTTTAAGAGGAAATGAATCCCATCTCTGGAGGCAAAAAGCAAACATGAAAAAAAAAAAATGGTGGTAAGAGAGAACAGAATCTCCTGCCTGCACAGGGACACAGGCTGCAGGTAAAATAGAGCTAATCTACTACACAGGACAGCTGGAGACAAAGACCAGAGTGCGGGGTGATGGAGAGCAGGGGGAGGGGGTGTCACTGACCTGGTCTGTGTCTGCAAGGACCCCAGGAGACTGAGTGGGTGGTACCTCCTGCTGGACAGCGGCCACAGCCCCGTTGGGCATCAGGATGAGTTGGGAGGCAAGAGGCACATTGCGGCCCAAGGTCCGGTTTACCTGCAACAGGTTCCCCAGCTGTGGCTGTTGAGGGAGGGTCAGATGAAGTGGAATGAAAGGAACGGAGGGAAAGAGAGAAAGAAAGACAGCGAACCACAAGCAAACAGATTACAAAGCAACGCCGGGCTGCAATGTCACACATTGCAAAACCCCCAACCCTCTCTGCACTGTAACACTGAACGTAACCCTCAGGAGCAGGAAACTGGGAACAGTTTCCTTATGGAGATAAGCACTCTTCTATCAAACATGGGCCTGGGCCAATCCCACAGACTGACCAAGGCTGGCTAAAAGACTGGGGTATCATTTAATTTTCAGATGTATATCTGGGACTGGTTGAGAAACAGTGATAAAATACATACACCCAAGACCAGGGTTACTTGAAAAGAAGGGGATAACAAATCTGTATCTAAAGTCAACTGAGTTGCAGAAAATATTTTTCAAGTAGGTAACCAAACTGACTATAGTCAAGCCTAATGTTTTCTATTTACAGTACTTCAAACCAATTAAAAGGATGAGATATTTGTTCATGGTGATCTATGTTTTGAGACTTATATTCCTGAGCTCAGCAGTGGTAGAAGAGACGAAGTAACCATGTATCTGTCCCAGCATTGAACCAGAAGAGTGGCTTTTTTTTCTGTGAGCTATATTGAAGTCTAGGATATATCTTTCACATTTACACTCTAGTGAGAAGTGCCATGGGATCTTTAACATCTATGCAGAGCAGAGAAAAACATGGTTCTTGATGATCTCACCTGAGACACACAATACAAAGCTCATCTACCCTCAAAAGCTGAGCCCAGAATCAAACTTGTGATTTCAGGGACAAGAGCTTCCCCATCTGAATTTAAAATATCATGGATACAATATTCATCATCCCTAAAACTAGAGTTAGTCCAAAGGTGTTGGTAATCCCAAGCAGTGAAACGCTGAAGTGGGGTCCATGGTCAGGACACATTTTGCATATGCATCTCTTACCCGGAGATACATCTGGGCCTGTGACTGGTTGAGAGGTGGTGAGGTGGTATTCCCAAGGAGTACAGACTGCGTCAGGGTTGTGGCGCTGGGGGAACTCACGCTCTGTGACCGACTGATCAGCTGAGCAGCTGATGTGGTGGCTAGGTTGATCTTAAAGTAGAGAAAAGCCACAAATCATATATGAAGAGATGGAGGCAAAGAAGTACAAATTCGCTTACTGGGGTACAGCCAGAACAGACATTTTACAGTTTTTTCCTGTATCCCACAGGGGACCACAAAGAAAAAAATTCCTGTCTTAAGGGGCTACACAATCTAACGTAGCCAAAGCTCAGGGTGCTAACCTCATTTGTATGCTGAGCCCGAGTATCACTGTTAGCATGCAACTGCAATAAGAGATCCAACAGAAATACATCATTTTTTCCAGCCTCTCAAGTAAAGGAAAAAAAAAAAAAAAAACAAACTACGAAGTTCTCTCTACTCTACCAACTCTACCTACTTTTTGAACAAATCCCAGTTCCTCAATACGCACTACAAAACCAGACTTCCTCTCATTCAACAAACTAATTACTCTGCCCAAGAGAAAAAGAACATTCCCTTTCAAGCTGCTTGTGATTCCTTCTCCCTCTTAGAAGTCCAGATTCTTTTCTAATCCCTGACAATGTATCCCCAAAGCCTCAGAGATATTAACGCCTGTCTTTTCAGCTAAGAGGCCTCTCCCCATCAGAAACCTTCTCTGGTCTCCTCAACCCCCATCCATAATGATAGCACCCCAAACCCTCAAAGTTGTCTGCATCTTGTGGATTCCCGGCATTCTTAGAAGCTGCGTTTCCCTGGCTGCCTGCCTTCCTAAAAGACAAAAGAGGAGACAGAACAAGGCAGGGGATGGGAGGGAGGCTTTGATATGTGCATGAGGGAGCAGTTACTTACAGAGGCCTGGGTGGTGGTGGTCTGTTGGGGCGTGCTGGTGTTGGGGGAGCTGGCCTGTCTACTGGCTGCAATTGTAGCCTGCAAGAGAGATTGATAGAGAAATGGGTACCTGGAACAAACTTTTCAGTGCAGTCCAAATATTTGGCTTTGTCAGAACACCTAGTCCTGTCATCATTTTCTCCCATTCCTGACAACAGGAGCACAATCTAACCACTACAAATCCCTGCCATGCCCTACAAATCAGGTAGGGCAGCAACTCAGCAAGGTACCTCCTCTTCTTCAACCAGTTCAGTCCTATATAGTACCCACATCAGTGGGCGACAGACCCTTACAGTGCGTGACCTCCAGTCCTTCCACCCAGGGGTACATACCCTACTGTTCTCCCAGCTTGTCATGCTACACACTGCAACGCTCATCCTGATGCTGCAATCCATTCTGTTAACACCCAGAGGTCCCCCACAATATTAGCAATTTGCTGTGTGAGTTAGGCAGTTTAGTAACAATGCAATAATAGCACTCCAAGTAACAAATTTGAGATTACAGCACATATGGTTCGTGGTGGAATGTTGTTAGATTCCCCCCCTCCCCTTTATGATCCCATGAGAATGGGATCTTCTCATGAGCTTAGTTAGTTTTATAACTAAGATTTGTGCAAAACTGGTGAGAGGATTCTATTCCCTCCATGCTATAAAACTGCAGGTAGGGATTTGGAGAACAACTAAATCCTGGACTAACAGCCAAGGAGCGCAGCTACTGCTGGAGATACTGTTACAGACAGAACTGTATTCACATTACATATAATTCATCTTCAACTGATGATAAAGTCTTGCAAGTGAGGAAAGTTGCTAAAAAAAAAAAAGTAAAAAAAAAAAAAAAAAATCACTCAACAATTATACCTCATAATATATCTTGATTTGTATAAACATGTCTCAATTAAAGAAACACCCTCCTGCCTGGACAAGATCTATCCCAGATCTCTCTGGCTAGTAACTGGTAAAGAAAACACAGACTACTAAGTTTCAAGACATAAAATTCGGAGGATACTGCCTGAAATTCCACACACACGAGACCATGTTTATTCTCAGGGAAATAACAATCCATGGTTCACTTTAAGAGTTTTTAAACACTGCTGCATCCACTGCTGATTTAACCATCCATCTTTTATTTAAAGAAGGTGCAGGGGCTAGTCATAGGCCTCTAAAGTGCAAGTTTCCTTACGGGGATGCCGAATTTTATCTTCCCCTGCTCTGTCCCTTGAAAACCAAATGAATCTTTGTATCAAGCTTCCCGTTTATGAGCTGTTTGTATTACCTTTAAACAACGTGTTTAGGGACTCGTTGTCTAATCATGGGTCAGGAGGACCTTGGTGCACAAGTCACCGTATAAAGAGAGAATCTCTGGATCTTCCCCGGAGAACGATCCAGTTCCTCTCCTTCTGCCCCTTGGCAACTCACCTGCTGGACAGCAGCCAGGCTGTGAAGCTGGGCACTGTTAAGTTGCTGCTGGAGCATAAACTGATGAAAGTACTGGGCTGCATTGGGCTGTCTCTGGAGAGCCTGCAGGGCCTAGAGAAAGAGGAAAACCCAATTGTCAAAAATAGTGTGCCCTTGAAATGTGATTAGAGAGAGCCGTGAAGAAATAAATAACAGCCATGAGACCATCCCTAGGCTCCATGAAAAAAGCAAAGTCGCTGGATCGGCACATCAAAATACGTAGTACAGCTGCAAATTTGGTAAAAGACCGAATCACAGGTGTATTCCAGAACAGCAGGAAGCACGCTTGCAAGACTTTAATAAACTCCAGGAATTTGGGGACGTGCATGCTCAAGCGGGCAGACAAGTATTCCAGTATAGTATGTATATGGAGTATATGCATATAGAGAGGAACTGGAATGATAAACTGAATTACTTGCTCTAGAAAAGCAGGCTGAAATGAATCTATTGGATCACACCACGGATTAAATCTAAGAGGCTGGACACTAGAGGAATGACCTATAAAACATGAAGCACAGTATCAGGCTACAGGAAACAAAGATCAGGCCTAGCACAATAATTTCTAAATCTGAACACATGGCAGTCCTTCGGGCACGCTCCCACCTTGACACACAACTCAGAACAACAGGAAAGGACTCACAACCATCTTCCACTGATGTACATCCCATCTCAAAATAAAACCGCATCTCACCTGTACTGCCTGTCGCTCATAGAGAGACATCTGTGATATCTGAGGACGCGTGCTTCCTCCAGAACTGGAGCTCCCGCTGGTGGAGCTGGAGTTCTGCTCACTTTCGGTCTCCATGGTGACAGGATCCCAGGAGATCAGGCTGAGACGGACTCCAGATCTACATCGAGAGAACTGGAAACTAAGTCAGGCTGGAGAAAGAATCAAACCACATTTCACTGCATTACACAGCTTTTTTACTGAAATACCCCAGTACGAGGCTCCTTGCACAGCTTTGCTACAGCAACGGGACTGGGGATGCTGGGGTTCTGAAATCAACCATAAATTCCAGTCACAGTTTAAATCTTTTATTACCACAGTCAGAAGACTAACACAAACGTTCTCATATTTTTATTGCCACGCTAGAGTTGGAAGCTACAGCATCCCGAATTCTTAAAAAGGCAGCAGAGTAAAGGTGCAGCTGTAGCTCATTCAGGCAATCCTTTGGTTACAGACCTGATCACCTTTCTCTCAAGGCTAGTGAACTGAGGCGAATTGCACTGTGCTTCCAGTCTCCCTCTGCACTTTGGCAGCTTTCGATCCCCTCTTCTTCCAGTCCCACAAGAGGTATAATTATCCTACAGCTCCACTGCCCTACTGCAGATATACCAAATCGGACCCTCCTTCTCCCACTTTAGCCCCCTAGCCTTCAACTGTTTCTTTCTTTGATCACAAGGACTTCCAGCTACTTCTTGTGCCTGACAGATCATAGCTTGACTATTAGCCTGGAAGCTGGTATCTGTGGTGGCGCGTTGCTTTCAGGAGGAGCAGAATTAGAAATAGAGTGGATGAAGGATTCACTGGCAACACTTGTGTCAGAAAACCTGCTGAAGAGGTTATGCAGAGCCAGAGAGATCTTCCAGCAGAAGAAAGATGAGTTGCAGTGAACTGCAGGACAGAGAAAGGACTGGAGAAGGCTTTCATCAGCCCTGAGAAAAAGAAGCAAGACTGAAGAGAGTTGTAAGCAGAAGAGTAACACATCAGGATGATGAGGAGTTTCCTGCAGCAAGAAACATGGGCTGTACAGGGAGTAGCGGTAGGAGGGATTAGAGGCAGAAAAGGGAAAGCACAAAAGTGATTATTCAATGGAATTCCACTGAAAAAAAATTCAATCTTTAGAAGGATATCATTCCATGTAAGATTAAAAAAAAAAAATAATCTGAGAGTCTCAATATCACTGACAGCTTGTTTATTTCCAAAACAACAGCTGGCTGCCCTGCAACCTACCTGAGACACCTCTAAATGAGACCCCTAGGCTTCCAGGATCCCACAGCACCAACACAGCCTCGGTATCTAAACCTTTCAAATCCAGAGATTTCAAGCTTCACATCCTTCACCAAACACAAATTTTCCAGATGCGCAAACAAACAGACCAGCGCAGCAGAAAAGGAGGTGCAACAAGTCTCGACGAGACAACTTTTAAAGTTCTGGAATAGTGTTACGGGCAGCAGATGATTTTAAAGTAGGGCAACAGCATTAACACTGCAGACAATGGCTGGCTAAATCAGGGAACTGCTGCTCCAAACCTGCTCCTCAAAATCTGGAAAATTCTATAACTGACACAGAATTGATGAGCAGATAGCTGCTGCTCCAGTCCTGTCTTCCCCACGCACCTTCACCTCCGCCCTCAAGTCCTGCCAACGCATCTCCCTGCTAATCCAAGACTGGCTTCCTGCGCTGCTTCAGCAGTGGCCATAAGTAATCCCACCCTGCAGCCATCTCCTCCTTAACCGAGACACACCCCCTTCTAACTGGCCACTATTTTCTTCAGGCACAACTCTATTACAGCTAGAATCGTATGCTCAATATGCCTATCCAGACCACAGAAGCTCTGGAGAAGACAATTACCTGAAAGATCTTCCCAGGCTGCAGCAACACAAAAAGTAAATGAAGCCTGAAAATAAATAAATCGTGAAGGAAGAGAATACAGACTTCTTAAAAGAAAGAAACTGTTGTAGATAAATGAAGTACTTAGAGTGCGGTTGACATGCAAGTCAGAGTGAAGTTACACACATTATTACACCACATTGCCTATTAGCTCAGCTACCATTAGGAGACAATTTCTCTCAGCCCCGCCGTGCAGGTTCCTCCCAGCATTTACCTTGCTTCTGGTGCTCACTTAGATCAACTTGTTGACTTAGCAGAAAAGCTACCCTAAATGTCATTTTCTGCCAGATCAGTGAGTTGAATTAGTTCACTTGTGATACTGCCAAGTGCCAGCAAGAGAGAAAAGAAGGTAACTAACGTTCAGCTTAGCTGTAGCACATACCCTTACCCTCAACAGTTGCACCAGGAGAAACCTGGCTTCTGACTTGGTGCTCTGCTCCACTAATCTGTTTCCTCAGTTAACAGCAGCACTCATTCTTAAGATTTCCAGCATTTTTGTTGGAATCTTCTTAAAACTGGGTCCTAGCACAAATGGAATCCTACTGAAACACCTCTGGGACGAGAGGCATCAAAAAAATTTGGTCTCCGTGCAGGCAAAAGCCCTTTTTGGGGCATGGATAGAGAGGTATACTCTCCCTTTGCAGGAGGGCGGTAAGAATTTTAAGTCACTCACAGCAAACTGAGTTACCCAGCAAAAAACCCTTTCCAAACACAAAAGTGAAAAGTGACAAGGCACAGTATCTCCCCAAGCAAGTTCATCTAAGGATGCAGCTCCATGTTAGTGTAATCTGATCCAAACACAGGCTATTCCCACACAAAATGACATGGATTGCACCCTCTCCCCTCCTCCAAGAGCATCTTCCAGCACCCTACTCTTACACAAATCTAGTGATCGCTGGGATATCAGATCACTTGACTCAGCTAGCTGCTCCATGAGATGGATAGCCTACTAAAAATTATTAAAGGATGGGTTTTCCAAAAGATTGAGTTAACCAACTCACTTGCAAATGTAATCAGTAGATCCTTAGCGAAAAAAAAACCAACGAGGTAACAACGTGGCCCTTACTGGAAATTAACCTTTGAACAACAGTTAAATTGAATTAAGCCTAACAGAACTGCACCCCAAAAAGGCAGACACAGAAAGATACAAAAGCCTATTAACACCATGGTAGGAATGACAGCTCAGCAGAAAGGAAGGGAAGGAGAAGGGAGAAAACTAGCTCCTAGAGCAGTACGAGCATGAGAATATTGGCCAGTCCAGAGTCTAACCCATGCCGCTGACCTCACCACACACCAAGAACACCACAGGTGGCCCATCTGCAAGTTCCTGACCTTTCTCAACTGCAAGAGTACCGGAGTCAGGCCAAACAGCTACTCTAGTCACTGAACACTAGGTAGAAGGTAGAAAAGTTTTACTTGCTCACTCCATCCATTGCTCCTGCACTGCTGCCTGCAGAACATTTTCTAACCTTACAACTGGTTTTGTCACTTCGTCCTCGAGGGGGTAAGTTAGGGAGCAACAATTTGCACAGGTTTGAACACAGGTTTTGGGGAGAAAAATTAGCAACGGGGCCAGCAGCACACTCCCCTCTCTCTTACTGTAATTTTCTACCAGGGGGTCTCCAAGCCACGCAAGCAGAGGCGTGAAGCTGCCGGGACACGTTAACTCTGCTGCGGGATGCTCTGGGAGCAGCAGCCGGCCCGGCTCCCGAGAGCCCAGCACCCTCCCACCACCTGCTACCCGCACCGCGGGACCGCTCCGCCGCCCGCCTCGCCCGGCCGCCGGCGCCGCAGCCGCCCGGGAGCGGGGAGGCCGGGCGGAGGGTGTGGGCAACGCGACGGCAGCCCCCCGGGCCGCCGGTAACTCCGGCAGCAAAGTTAAGCCGACAGAGAGAGTGCGGGCGCCCGTGTGCGCCCTGCCCGCCCGCCAGACGAATGTACCGTGCAGGCAGCCCCGCCGCGGCGGGAGGCGGGGACCCGCCGCAGGATGCCCGCCGCGGGGAGCTAAAGAAAGGCGCGTGTTTAACACCCGACCACCGGCGGGGGGAGCGGCGGCTGCCCAGGAGGCGGGAGCGGGGCTGCGAAGGGGGCAGTTGTTCCCGGCTGCTGCTCCCGGGGCCGGGCCGGGCAGACAATGGCTGCTCCGCCGCCGCTGTCAACTTCCAGCCCGCCCCGGGGAACTCTCCCACGCCGCGGCCGCCCGCGCCCCGGGCCCGGCCTCACCTGCAGCCGCCGCGGCGCTGCCGCGCTCCGCCGCCGCCGCCGCCCGCCACCCCCCGCCCCGCCGGGATCGCCCGCCCGAGGGACCCGCGCTGCCGGCGTTACCGGAGCCCCCGGGCCGCCGCCGCTGCCGCCTGACACGCCCCCCGCGTGCGGGCAGCCAGGCCGGGCCCGGGCCGGGCGGGGCGGGGCGGGGCGGGGCGGTGCCCGGGGGCCCCGTTGTCGGGGGAGGGCGGGGCCGGGGGCGTTACCTCGCGGCGGCTCCCGGCGGGCCCGGCCGAGGCCTGGCAGGGCAGGGCAGGGCAGGGCAGGGCAGCCCGGGGGGGGGCCCGGCGCAGCCGCGAGGGGCGGGGCGGCAGAGGCGGAGCCCACGCCGCGCCCTGGCCGGTGCCGCTCCTCCCCCCCCCTCCCGCCCCCCTCCCCGGGTTTTTTTTCTCTTTTTTCTCTTTTTTCTCTTTTTCTTTTTTTTTTTTTTTTTAAATCTGGGCCTTTGGGGCTCCCCGCCGCTCCGTCACTTCCTTCCTCGCGACGCTTCCGGGCACGTGACTCCCCCCTCCCCCGCGCACCGCTTGCCGTTGCCCTGGTGACGGCAGCCGGGGCCTGGCGCGACGCGGGTGCGGGAACGCCGGGGCTGGGGCCCGGGCCTCTCCGCGGCCCGCTCCGCTCACCTGCCTGGCCTCGCCGGGGAGGGGGAGCTCGGTACCTGGGTCGCGGCCTCCTGCCGGGCCTGCAGGTGAAGGGGAGGGGCGGCACCAAGGGGCTGATGAGCATCGGAGGCTGGCTGTGTTGTGGCCCCAGGGCGTACCTTGCCACTCACAGCGGGTGCTCTTGCCGGGCGATCGGTCCTTCTGGACACTGGCAAACCTTGATAAGCATTGGTAGTTTTATGTAGGTTGTAAGGTGTTTGTCTTAGTACCTGGAACAAGCCTTGGTGAACAAAAAGGACACAGCGGTAATAACGGCGGCTGGGAGGTTTTCTGTCGTGCTCACGTAGAGCGCGTGGAGAGGTGCACAGTGGAAACCTGCATGAACAGTGTGAAGAAACCCAAGTGCCAGAGCTTGCTGGCACCTTTTGGAAGAGAAGTTTCACTGTACAGGCACTTGGGCCTTGCTTGCCTTGATTACTCTTAAAGAACATCAGTTCTGCTAGTTGCCTGACTTTGGCTAAGAGTGGTCAAATATGGTAAACTTACTCATTTGTAACAATAAGTGTTGTAGTCAGCGTGACTGTTTCTAAGAAAATGAGAAATGCCCCATCGGGTCAGACCAGTGTCTCATTTTGATAGAGCTGGTGAGTTTCCTTTACATATGATGGCTCATGCACCAAGGAAGGGTGGGAAGAAGCCAAAAAAAAAGTCAGAAATTTATCACACTCCATCTACCTATAAAAGGTGCCGAAGCTCAAGCACCATTGAGGCTGTGAGCATCATAAATTCTCCTGCAAATGACATGTTTGAGCTTCGTGTTGCAAGAACATTGCATCTGGCTTGGTAATTAAAGCGATGGACTATCGGTTCACAGGAGATCCCATTCCATTGACTTAGAATCACAGAATATTTGCTGCTGCCTGAAAAGCAGCAAAACACACTGTACAGGAGAGTGTTTGGGCTGTTACCAAACACACCTCCTCTAAATGCTGGGGGTTCTTTTTTGATGCAAATGGAAAAGTGTTTGGATGATTCTCTTTTAAAAAAAAGAAAAAAGCTATAGGAGATATTTAAGGCGATTCAAATAAACGTAAACGGTCAGATAGTGATCAGAGGAACAATGGCAAGGCGGGGAACCCAGCCAACGTAATCCCTGTGAATCTACCTCTCCTAAGCCCCTGAACGACTGGATGAACGACTTGTCCCTTGTCCCTTGCAACAGGGACAAGGACAGCCCTTGTCCCTGTTGCAAAACCCACTGAAGTCGATTCTAGGGAGGAAACTCTCTCTGGCATCTATGCAAACGAAGGGGAACGACTGCAATAAGGAGGCTTTAGGACTTTACTGGGGTATGCCTGGGGAGAGGGATGTCGGAATTGATGAGGAGAATTTGAAGATTTACAAGACTATACTGGTATGTTTGGGGTAAGAATCACAGCAGGGAAATGGAGGGATCAAGGTGGGTCAGAGATAAGTGTGGGAGAATGAAGAGAAGAGAGGGGTAAATGAAGCTGGTCAAATGCAATCAGTATGTTTGGGCAAGTTTTACACCTGATCACCACAGTCTGTACTATATTCCTAATAAATTATCGGAATTATTTCCTGTATGATTGTGTTCTCTGTTGTGTGCATGTGTGTGTGTGATCCAATAACAAACTTAGGCCTTTCTAGCCAGCAAGTAGGATGAGACCATCATACCTAGCACATCCCCCTGCTACTACTGGTGGGATGTGAAACGGAAGTAACAAGCTCCCACTCGTCTCCATTGGCCCAGGAAGGAAGGAAGCCTCCAGATCTTTCAGTCCACCAGGTTCAGCTGCCCTTAATACTCTTCAAAGAGAGCAGGTGCACCTGGCCAATATCTACAGTCCATTCCCCCTTCTTCTACTCCCACATCCGAGCGTGGTAGTAGGGATGTTGGAGGATACATCACAACCTATTCCCTTTGGTATAGACTGGTTTTCCATTAGTTTTCTATGAGCTTTTTTATCCTGCTGATATTATTGGCTCCCATAACTCCTGTAGCAGTACCTTCTTACAGTGTTAAGTACATTTTGTTTGTTTTAAATTGATTATCAACTATTTTTATCACGTGCCCCCAGCCTGCCATGGAAAGATTTTCTGAAGAACAGTTTTCCATTCACTTTATCCACTGCCTTCGTTATTTTTGCAAATTCAAATCCCTCATCTGCTCACCAAATTCTGTTCATTCTGCTCACCAAATGGTGGGATCCCAGCCTTTTTTTGTGTCTCCTGATGAAGCACTTCTTTCATCCCAGAATTGTTGTCACTGAGGCTCATGCTACAATTTGTTAAGAGTGGTTTGCAGGGTCTGTCTGGAAACCTGTCAAGCGTTATCCCTAAATACAACCCAGGATTCATTCCATATGTAGCATCGCTTGTTCGCATTTTAGGTGCAGATCTTCCCAGCTCTAGGTTTCTCAGCAAGAAGTAGTCCATTTTCATTCCAATGACTTTTTTTTTCTTTTTTTTTCCCTTCCATTCTAACCCGTTTTAGCAAAGCTGTTTTGCTGGAGAAACGGCATCTTGCAGAGCAAGCCACAGAGCGATGGTGACACTCAGCGGCCCTGCAGGAAAAGCGCACCTTCTGTGTTCACGGTTTTTTCCAATTTTTCGGGAAGACAGTGGTAGCAAATGAACCTCACACACAGGTGAATAAACAGCGTTGCTTAGCATAAGGATGAATCTGCATACTGCACCACACAGATTCGTACAGTACAAGCATATAAATGGACATCTAGCCTATGTATCTGCATTTGCTTTCTTTCCCTTCCCCTTCCCCACGCTCATTTACTCACTTCAGTCTGGAAGTGAGACCATCCTTTCTCTTGTGGTGAAGACTGCAGTTTTCATACATGCTGTCAGGGAACATGGCAGCTTCTAATGTACTCAGCCCCAGCCATCAAGAGCTAATCATTAAATCTATACCATGGAGGTGCAAGGGGAGCCAGAAATCTGATTCAAACCTACCTGCAAGCCTGGGATGTCTTCCTGCTCAGAGAAGAGGTTGACATCATTCCCAGTTTACTGGGACGTATAAGTGGGATAAGTCTACGTTGCAGTTACTGCAATGTACTTCTTACAGTCTGCCCAGGTTGCTGCTTTTGGTGTCCACACCTCCCCACACATAGACATCAGCCCATCCACAGCCCACCACATCACTGGATCTCTTCAGCAACCTCTTGCTAGCCCTGGCCAGTCTGGCTGGTCACCATCTCCAGAAGGAAGAAGGTGGGCAGGAGACGATCATAGCAACCCTAGGGTCTAATTGCCACTCTGTCCTGTCTCTGAGCAAAAGCTCATCTGAGTGTGCTAGTTTCTAAGACCTCCTCTGACCTCTCCAGCCCCGCATTTCAGACAAGTCTTTATATACCACCACCTCTCCCACATCCCTGCCTTACACGTCCTGCAGGACCGATCCTAGCATGAATCTGCGCTTCCTACCAGTACAAGGCTTCTCCAAGATTGCAAGCTGAGAAAGTAGAGAGGCTGCAACCACATGCGCTTCATCTTTGTTTACCATCCCTCAAAAAGACCTAGGTCAATGGGTGCTCCCTGCAGGGAGTGGGAAGTCGTAACCCATAAAGGGAAGATCAGATAGCTTTGTCTGTGTGTGAGGAGCCAGCACCAGGGGTCGATTACCTGCAGTACCCTGAAGGCACCCTTCTCCTCACTGCCACCATTAAGATGTGAACCGCATATGAAAGGAAAACCAGGTCAACGAGCAAAAGCTGATACACATCAGTCTGCTTCCAAATGTTACTGGACCTGGCCAGTGTCAAGCCAGTATCAACTATGTTTCTTATCAACGTAAGGGAGAAGGCAGAAATAAGCCCACTGTGTAGCAAACTGTACAACACAAGAAGTCACAAGGTTTAGACTTTTTCTCAGGAAAGAAGCCTCTTTGAATGTCAAAGGTAAGCCACACTCCAGGGCCTCTACCCTTAAATTGAAACAAACCACGTTAATAAAAGAAGTCCAAGCATGCTTTAAAAATTACTTACTCATCTGTTGCATGTCTTGGATTTAACTGTGGGTTGATACAACCACCTTAATGCAGCTATTTGAGCTTGGTAGAAACCTAACCTGTAGGGCAAGATTAAAAATTAGTAAGCCATCACCTGTGACTCTACAGGTACGCTTACCTTGCACAGAGACAGTACAGATCATGAGACGGATCCATGCAGTCTCATGTTGTTCTCAGTAGTAGTTGTTTTAAAAGTCTATTATTGTCCTGCAGCTAACAAGAGCTTGTCAACAGCTTAGAATTCCAAAGTGGTGTCCTAAAGCGGGGTCATTCACCCCGTGTGCAAGATGCCAATATGCACGCAGAGTAGAGGTATTTATTTAAATCATTTCTGCAGAGATGGGTGCTAGGTGGTAATCCACGAAGCTAGCACACCGGCCCACAAACTCCTTGGTATATGTACACAGTTCAAAACACAGAAATACGCACCCTTAATTATAATTATTGGTTAGTACAGGCTCTCACTTTCAAGCTTTCAGCGTGCAAGCTTTGTTGATCAGGCCAAGGAATGCTACACAGGGATCCCCCAAGCAACCCTGGTTGCATGATTTCCTTCACTTTACATTCCTTTTTCCCACTTTTTTTCTCTCCTAGGTAATTCCTCTTTAAAAGCCTTGTCACCTCCCAAATACATAGCCCCACCTAGTTCACTTTTTCTCCATTGGTCCTGGTCTTGTTGACTTCATAGCCTTACTTCATATATAAATATGACTTTCCTGGTGACATCTCCCTTGGCAATCAGCTTTATCTAAATAGTACCCATTTTTTCTTATCTTACCTTTTACGTGTGCTACCTTGTGTCGTGGGCGGAGTGATTAACTTCACTTGTAACAGAGTAGTATGAAATATTTATTAAATAAAACAATGATTTAACAAAGTTAGTAGTGAATGCGACAGTGTTTTATGAGATTCGATGGCACGGTATGCTTGGTTATTTACTGCATAGAGGCCAGGGTCAGACAAGCTGTCAGGGAGACCCTTCTGTGGAGTCACGAGGTTCAGAAAGGACTCCCTTGCTTTCTAAACTCCTTCTCAGAGAGGAGTCTGGGTGCGGCTGGATCCAATCCTAGTCCCAGACCTGGTCAACAGTTTATGTCTAAAGGATTACACATGCGCAATCAGTCCTTTATATCACTTAGCTAAGATTTCAAAGTGAAGCATGCTATTAGTCACTTACCGAGAACCTGTTGTGGCAAGGAATCTCTCAGCTTCGAGGAGTGGAACCTTAAGCGAGTGTCCCCACTCTAGGGCAGATCCTGGCGTGCAGCCCGCTGCCGTGCAGGAGAGCTCAAAAGGCTCTTGGGCTGTCCACTAGTTATAGAGTAAGGATAATTGACCTATAGTCATATTCGCATGGGAACAAAATATCCCGGTCCCCACTCCAGACAGTGTTTTGGCTGTGTTGCCAGCCGTCCCCCAAAGTCCAAGTGCAACTCATCACAACTCCCACTGACAGTTATGCCTTGAGCAGGAGCCGGGGGGTGGGGAAAGGGGGAGAGCACACCACCACACCCTGCTAATGGCACTGCATATCCTGATGAGCCATCTGCATGCACTCTACTGTCCTGTTGCATGCGTTGCATCCTGAAATTCCTCAGATTGTTATCTTTTTTTTTCAGTAGTGCCACAGGTAAGGATTAGCCGTCTGAGTTAATGTCTTAAGAGGATGGGACTGGGTGTTGCCAGAGTCTAAACAAGCACAGTGACTGAGGCTGTTGAATGACCCATCCACCAGGCCTGGGCGTGGGTAGTTGAAATGGGAAAACTGAACCCAGTTTTATGGGAAGTCATCATCTAAGTCAGAGTCCAAGACAGGGAGATGATGACCTTCAAAGAAAACAGGAAGGGACACACATTGCTATGTGACTGGCCCTGCAATTTTTCCAAAAAGGAAAGGGGGAAAGGAAAGTGATGCCACAAATCACACCTAGAGAGTGAGACATTTCTGATTGTTTACAGAAAAAAGATGAACATTGTGTAGTGTCACAAGATATAAAAGACAATAGTAAAGAAGGTGTAGTTAGTGCTGAAATTATAGTTCAATGAGGGATGTCTGGGTACACAAACAAAGCTTAAAAAAAAAAAAAGGAGAACAATACAATTCAGAGGGAGAGATTACAATGAAAAGGACACCAACTGCAGAAATGCATAGTATGTGTGAAAAATTTCTTTGCCTAAAAGAGAAATGGAGAAATACAAAGGAACGAATGATGTAAAAGAAGACAAAAGCAGAATAGAAAACAAGAGGAAGAGTAAGCAGGGGTCTTGCAAAGATGGAAAAGAGGCATATACAGCAGGCAGGAGGGTTAGGTCAACTAGGGATAGACAGGTTTGCCAGCCATTAGAGAGAAGAAACACATGAGTGGACAGAATGCTTTCTGTCCAGGGAATTTTGGAAAAGGCAGGGACGTTTTTGGGAACAAAAGTGCTTGGGACAAGCAGCTCTGGCAGCAGTTTAGGCAGGCCACTTGGGCAGTGGGGACTGGGCCCGAGGGTTATAGTGTGGGCAGTGGAGGAGCAGGGCAGTGTGAAGGGGAGACAGAGAACCAGGAATTATGGCCCCTCGACTGCATGTAGGGGTTGACAAGGAACACCATCGGGCAGAGGAGAGACTGTCCCAGGAGCAGGAGGCGGGCTGGAGCCTTTGTGGGAGTGTTAGCAGGTCTCGGAGCAGAAGGAGACACCCTGAGAGAGAGAGGATGTTACTTTGGTCTCATGGCCTCCCTTCATAAGGCATGGTCCTTTTCTGTCTGGAAGAACTGGTAAAGTAGTTCTCCCTTAGCCTCCCCTTGCCTGTTCCTGCTCTTCAGTTGTGACAGAAAGGTGATTCACAGGGCCATGCAGTGAAACAGACCAGGATTTAAAATGATTTTTTTTTTTTGCTTGGAGTTTGGTTGCAGGCAAACTGTTGTGTTAACTCTATTGAGAAGGTAGCCCAGAGATGGTACTCAGGGAGGAGAGGAAGACTTAAGCTACTATGGTGACGAAAAGCAAAGTATGTAACCATGACCTAAGTAATGTTTCTCTCTTTTTCAGGTGTTAAAATATGTGCAGACTTCACCAACTGTCAAGTCACTGCCTTCTTTCCAGGTTCCACATACTTTATTCCACTTGATCCCAAACTACTGTGTATCAAGCTAAGTTTCACATAGAAATTTAGGGCATAGATCAAAGGAAATAGCGTGCATCCACCACAGCAGGGAAGAGGAGAGCCAGAGCAATGAAGTTTTCCTTATGGAAGCAGAAAACTCAGATTATTGGTTGCAGAGCCAGGGCATTCTAGTAGGAATCCTTCTTCAACACATCTGTGGAAAGAAAGAGCAAGAAAAGGCACAGTGCTTGCTGAATTTTTTAGGAAGATATCTAAGGACTAAGAGATCTTAGCAGATGAGTTGCAACATCTTTTTGTCACTGACATAGGCATTTCCAGTTGCATTCGGATTTGGGATGCTGCTAGGACTGGATCTGTGAGGAGTGTATGTAAAAGGTATAAAAATATATCCTTTTAACCTTCCGTGGTATATTCAAGCCTTGGTCTGCATTGAGATTATAGCCGGACTTGAAACTGTGCCCACAACTAGCACAACAGTATCCTGATTTGGGGTGGAGCAGAGCCATCTTTCTGTTCAGTGAGAGAGGCTCTTGCTTACACTTGTTGCTGTGGCAACCAGGGTCCGCTGACTTGGAAGGGTTACACCTGTGGACAGGTGAGGTGACCCAAGCTGACCAGTTGGGTGTTCCATCCCATCTGCCATGCTCAGTTATAAAAGCTGAGGGAGCAAAGGGGTTAGGTTGGCTCCTCTCCAAAGACTCTTTTTCTTTGAATCTTCTCCAGTGGGCTCTTCTTCAAAGGACTGTTTCTTTGATGACTGACGTCTGAGGAGGACCCCGTCAGCTCATCTGCCCTTTGATCCTGTTCAGTGTGTTCCTGTTCCCATTTGTCACTGAGTCCAGTCTGGAACTTTCACAGTGCCTGCCGGTGACATCTCCCTAGGAGCTTGATATGGTTTTGTGTCTATTTGCATATATTGTATCTATTTTATTATTTCCTTTTTTATTATTATTTTATTATTAATATTTCATTAAAGTAGTTTAGTTTTTCCTAAACTCACAAATCTCTCTATCTCTCTTCCTCCTCTCCTTGGAGCAAGAGGTGGAGGGGAGCATCTGCTGTCTTGTCATTAGGCAACCCATCCCAAACCATGACAAATAGATCCCAATTCAACCTGCAGTACAAGAAGGCTCTACAGCATGTGGTGGAATTAAATACAGAACAGAGGTGGGCTGCTTTGCTTGCTTACTGCCAGTCCTCTGCTCTGTTTCAGGTGTTTCCTACATTGGAAGCCTGTTAAGACTAACCTGAACTGCAAGGGAAAACATATTTTCCTGCTGTGCGGTCATCTGTAGAAACAAAAGAGAAAGGGTGGTGAGCTGCAGAACTGCATGGCAGGGTAATGGCAAACTTCTTTCTCTTTAACACAACCATTCTGCTACCTTAATTTTTTTTACTCTTCAGACTGTGAATGCAGGAACAGAAAATGTCTACAGTGGTCAGACCAGTGGTCTGTCTCCCCAACATGTCTCCTGTACAGCTGTAAAAGACCCTTTTATGCATTGTGATACCTTCTTACGCAAGGACGTTTTTGTAAATAGAGAGCCTTTCAGTAGTGTGTCCTGGTGGCCTTGGGTTTTTGCTGATAATGACTATTGTCATGTCAGATAACAATTTTTAAATTGCATATACTAAGCACAAAAATTCTTGTACAGAATGGAATAGCAAAGACAGAGCATATTAGGTGACAATATTTAGCTCTGTAAATGCTGGATTAAGAGGTCGTCTTCTCTGCTTGACATGGTATGGAAAGGAGAACAGGAATGGAATTCAGTATACAACAGCCTATGGTGCTGCTTTCTAAATCTCCAGTGGTAGCTTTTCCATTTTGTTCTCAAATTCTTTTTTTTTTTTTTTAATAATTCTTAATATTCCATCTGCTGGCTTGGCTGATACTGAGCATGAAGTAATCTGAGACTCAAAATGACTCCAAGATCTTTCTTCTGTGTGCTGATAGTTAATTTAGAACTTTAAAGGGTAAGAAATTATTTTCCTATTATCTTCTGAGATATGGTAGGATTATTACACTATACATGAAAAGCATAGATCTAAATTCTACCTTCTGATGGATCGGGCTGGCAGCGTGTAACACTGATTTTAAATAAATGCCTACATATTTTCAAGTGAGCTAAGGAGCAGGAAAAGACATGGTAAATTGTCAGAGAAGCTTTCTTTCCACAGAGAGGTAGCTTGAAGACAGAGGAAGTCAAAAAGCACAGTCACTTTGAACACATATACACCACAACATAATCATAGCGCCAGACAGCCTCACATCGAAAAGCAAGTGATTCTGCTACTTGAACATAGAAGTTTTGTACAGAGAAAACCCAACCTTGAAGTTGCAGGAGGAAATGCACTGGAACAAGGGAGATAAGGGGGTAAGGGGCAGAGACAGAACTGTGTCTGAGTTGGGGTTATAATGGTTACGCTTTGCCTATCCCAGCGAAATCTCACCTGGCTTATAGTAGTCGTAGACGCACACTGTTGCTGCTTTCAGGTTTTGCACTTCAACATCTTGTTCCACTGAGATGTTAAGCTTCAGAGAAGTTTCACCCAGCTGGAGAGAAGAATAGAAGTGAGCAGAAATGTACTGACCATCTCAAAGTCTCCTACATATCAACTTTATTCTCTCTGCATCAGAGATTTCTTTCTCATCTTTCCAGGTTCTTCCACCCTCTTCCTCTTCTGCCAAAATTTTAGCCTGCTTGACCAGCCTAGAGATTTGTATTTCTGATCTCTGAGAGTCCCAATGCGAAGTACTGCAGTTGCTACTACTTGAATGGGCAGCTCCCTGTGGTCTTCCTCTTACCTCTTCCAAGTAGATCGTGACTTTGTCTGGGTTTATCTCTGTCTTTTTCACCAGAGGTATCTTCTCCAGCTGTATAGGAAGGCAAGAGATGAGCTTGGTTAGCACCAACTCATTGGCCTTCCCTGTTGTCTTACACTAAGTTTGGTATTTGTCAGTGAAACACTGCTGACTGAAGCACTTAGCCTAGTCAAGGAAGACCTGCGTTCCCCAACTATAACGGCACTGAGATTTGTTGGGAGCTCTCAAAGCATTAGAAAAGATTTTTTTCAGCTTTGTAATAAGTGTCCTTGAACCACATTCCTGTTTTCAGCACTTGTAGCAAAGGGAAAGATGGTTAGTAGGAGAATATGATGGATCTTTTTGGCTATATCCTGGAGCGCCCAACACTGCTTTATAGAATATCTCTACAAATGCCACTGGCAACAGTGAAGGGTCTCAGTGCACCCTGGATGGTTCTAACTAGGTGCTTTTCAGCTCGTCTCTAACTTCTTGACACATATGCGATCCTCATTACTGAACATGAAAAACTGCACCATCAGTTCTGCAAGTGGAAAGTTGCCTGCTGAAATAGCCCACGATATCTGTACTTGCTTAGTTAACTTGTAGTAAGATAACCTCATAGTAGCCACCATTCTCCAGCAGCTCTTAGAGGTTTGGGTATTTCTGGTTGAGCTACATCTGGAAAATAGATTATCATATTTTCAAGGAAGGCCATAGGAAAAAGTCTTACCTCTTTCACAGAGCTCTTCACAGGAATGAACCCTGACAGCATCTCCACCTCCACCAGGACCATGTTACTGGTCTCACGGTCCCCTACATAACTGAAAAAAAGGCAGGAGAGAAGTACATTAGATGTGGAAGGCATCTCTAGGAGAATTTCTAGGAGATACCAATGAACCCTGCCAAACTCTGGCCTGCTCTACAGTGATGGGAAAGCTCAGCAGCTTGTCTAGCTGATGGGAGAAAGGGAAAAAAAAATACCCCCATCTACTTGTTCAGTATGGAGACAGATTATGTACCAAATGTGTTATGGTTAATGTTCGTGCTGCCCTCCACAACAGGTGGAAGTGATCTTTGATGTTACGGATTGAGAGTGACAATGTTGGCATCGTTCTCTTTCAGGACAGGACAATACGGACCAAGACACTTATCCTAGACAGATGCAGGCAAGTGAAATGTGGATAGGGACTGAAATTTCTGCTGTCTGGTTTCTGCAGAGGTTCACGCTGCAGGAGAATGCACCTCAGGGCTGATTCAGCCCAGGCTGCTGAGTGTCTCCAAGGCAAGAGGTCTGGCTCTTGGGAATGCTGCCTAGTGCTCTGGGGGCTGCTGAGTTGCTCCATGCTGACTGAGGTAATTCCTGCGGTTCTGCCAGTGCCTTCCCATACTTCCCCAGACCTTAATTTTCAGTTCACAATCTCTTTGGGATCTACAGAGAAGACAGTGTGCCTGTTTGTCTTTGTCTCCACAGACAGAAGGTTTTTATGGGGTTCTGGTCATGCTACTGGGGCTCCCACTTCTTTCCACTGAAGAAAGAGCCTCAAGGGATCTCATACCTCACAGACACATGGATGTCAAGCTGTTTCCTGACACCATCACATTCTCTTGGTACTGTCGCCACATCCAGGACAAAGACATCTTCTTTTTTTTCTGGTGGGGTGTTATAGTACAAAGTGGTCTGGTGGGACAGAAAACATCTCTGTGAAGTGCCCTGGAGCACTTCATACATACACTTCCCTGTATGAGCCAAAGGACTAGCTGTGCCTCCAGCTTTTAATGAATTGGTAACCAGTGGCTCAGACAGTTGGGCCCGGGTGTGCTTTCAGTTCAGACGTTTTGTGTTTAGCACATAGCATCAGGCACATCTGACAAATGTAACCCTCAGCCAGGAGGCACAGCTATCTGTGATCCAAGGCCTCATTCAGTACAACATTGCCTCAGTCTTTCTGAAAAAAAAAAAAATTTTGTTAAGATGTGAGAAAGTACATTAGCTAAAACCCTGCCCGCAAGGAGAAAGAAGTGTAACTGTTACCTGTTGACGTGATAATAGTAGTTCTAGGTCTCAAGGGGAAAAATACTGACAAAACAAGTACAAAACCCTTACGACAGAAAGAAAGAGCAGAGAATCAGAAGAGGCCAACTCGGCAAGAGGGATGATCATGCTCCTCCAAAGAGCGGCATAGGCCAACCTTCTTCCACCTGCCTGGTGACTGACTGTCTGGCCAGCAGGTACTCATTAGATGTCTCATGCTTATTAACTATGTTCGAGTGTAGCCAAGTAGTATGAGTCCTAGCAACTTCCTACATGCATTAGCAATAAATAATTGTTGTGTCCTCCTGTCTGTGCACTGCATATAGATTCTCTGTGAACATCATAAGAGGTGGCTGAACAGAAGTGACCCAGTGAGGGAGGTTTCCACAGGGAGCGACTTGATCCTCCAGTTCTTTGCTGCATGAATGGCTCATAAACAGACCACTATCAAAGATGCCCAAAAAATAAGATGCATGCTGATGGACTAGTTGTGTTGGTGTACTGGGATAAGAACACCTTGGTCCTATGTCACTCCCCATCTATGCATGTGATAACAACCCAAAGAATACTATGTCAGAAGATATATAGTGCTCAGCTCCTGAAGCAGTGACATCAGCCACATATGTTTGATATAAAAGCAGGTATTCTTTTGTATCTCATTACTCCTGACTTCAGATTTACTGATCTCTTAACAATTACATGTCTCTGTAGCTTGGGATAGCAAAGCTGAGACATTTCTGAGAAGATATCATAGATGGCTGCAATAAAGCCATGTCAACAGAGTATGCCTGACCTCCTTTAAATTTGACGTGATTCTGCCTAGGAAGCCAAATCTTACTCAGAATTTGAGGCTGTAGTGCCTGCTTAGAGCCAAACCTCATTTGAAGAGTCAGTGGCAAAACCTGGCAGCTCTGTTCCTTATATGTACTCACCTGTACATAGACACAGCCACTGCCAGTCGCCTGCACTGTGTATGTCCCTGGGACTCCACGGAGAGATGCCTGATGCAGGACCAACTTGTTGTTCCTGTGCACATGGAACTCCAGTGGTGAAGCCACCTTGCCTTTCACTGTCACCTTTACATCTCTGATCTCCTGGGGAATCAGGGCTGCATACTGAGCCAAGGCCTGCAGGCTAACGACTGTGTCCTGAAGGGAAAGAGAGAGAGTCACTTTGCTATGGAGCCATGTGGTACAAGGTCTGGCACACTAAGTCAAGCACTGCAGGGAGAACCACACACATTGTGGCCCTGATTCACATTCTTACTCAAGCGGGGTCTATGCCACGAAGTGTACAGGCAGCAGGGTGACTTCTGTTATCTGGAAAGGGTGGCTTCTGAGCCCTGTGGTTAGCAGTCCCAGAACCTGAGTAATCCCAGTTGCACCACACAGAAAAAGAGTTTCCCCATGTCATTCCCATTCCCAAGCAGAGCTCATGGATGCCTGTCTGCAAAGGAGGGATCTAGAGCGACATGTGTATGAGAGACGTACACAGCATTCCAGACACAGTATTTCTCTCCTTTCCCCAGCTTATTACCTGTGTAGAAGCAAGTCCGCCAAAGGCATTTCTTTGTCCACTGAGCCAGCGCACAAGCTTGCTCACTGAGGCTTCGTTGAATGCCAAGTCTGGTTTGGAGATGTGAGCCAGGAGGATGTAGGCGACTGTCTCGATCACAGAAGAAGAAGATTCTTCACTACTGTAATGTGATGTCAGGAGCTCTGCCAATGGGGGGAGAAACGTGTGGAAGAGAAGAACAGTAGGTCCCTGTGAACAACAGCTTTTCCTGCCCTGGTACCCCTCGAGGACTGCCAGTTCCCTGTACACCATCCAAAATGCCTGTGCCTTTCTGGGGCACCTCAGAGTGCAGAAGCCAGTCCCTCCTGCTGTTTTTGCACTCCAAAGGGCTGGCCATCTATGATAGGCTCCATTGCTTCCTTTGAAAACACAGAGAGACATCCAGTCCCCCAATCCTAGTTCCTCTAGAAAATGATTGACTCTGAACAGAAGCTTTTAGTTTAAAGTACAGTCCTAGCCTTATTCGTCTCTGTGTATATTCAAAGCTATGTCCCCACTCAACAGCTTTTTGCTGTTTCTGCATTTCGGCATTTACCTAGTCTAACGGGGCTCCCTGTGCTGAAAAGCTCTAGGACTCATTTCCAGTCACTTGTGTCTTTTGTGCAAGAATTGCTCACTCTTTGAGGGAGAATTGCCGGCAGGCTACTGGAGGAGCAAGACTACCCAACTTATTTTGTTGGCATCCTCACTATGCAGTGCATAGGCTAGGACAATTTAATCTGGAGCTGGGCTCCAACCTATGGTCCAAGCTCACAGGCAATGAACGTGTCTGAGTCTGGCTGAACGTTTTGCTGTAGTGATAGCAGGGGACCAACCAAAATTCAGATAAGAATTTAGCTTAATTGTGCCAGCGTAGACATCTTCTGTGATGGTACAAATGTGAAAACCTGAAATGCTTTTAAATTCAAAGTCAGCTTTCAGAACAAAACTTCACTTTTGAGATATGAATCACAAAATCACTTGTTTGCATAAAACCAGCATAAAGACTTTAGAATTTAGCTCAGAGACTCTATGGACTGGTGTTACTTCATTGTTTATCACAAAGGAAGTTTTTTGCATGAGGGATTTGTGATTTTTTACCTCCAAGGTGACATAAGCAGAACAAAG
Organism: Chroicocephalus ridibundus; assembly: GCF_963924245.1. Classification (NCBI taxonomy): domain Eukaryota; kingdom Metazoa; phylum Chordata; class Aves; order Charadriiformes; family Laridae; genus Chroicocephalus; species Chroicocephalus ridibundus. The sequence goes on from NC_086284.1 coordinate 141,963,714, forward strand.
CTTTTTCATGAAGTGGCAGAAGGTGTCGCGGAGATGCAGCTAGAGGTGACCTGCAGATTAACCTAGATTCTTTAAAAAGCACCAAACTCCTATTTGACACCCAACTGTAATCCTGTTAGCGAGGCTAACAGAATCCCAGCCACCAAGCCACGGAAGGTGTCTGTAGCCAGCCGAAGATAATCCTCTCGTGCAGAGATTCTCCAGCAGGCGAACTGGCTGAAGCAGGTGGCTGCAGTCATACCCTCAGACTCAGTAGGCAGAACACAGACCATTTAAACCTGTAGGACAACACCTTTCCCTTACTTACGACTCCATTGCTCTTGAAAAGTCATTTCTAACTGTTTTCAGTGGAAGCAAGAGCCAAAGAAAACTGTCACTTGACCCACAGAGAGTTTGTAGTGCTCCATGCCCTAGGGCCTTAAGGGGACGTTTTCCAAAGTGCTTGGTAAGTTAGAAACATCAGACTGACTGGACATCAGTGCTCCAGTCACCGGTTCCATATGTACTTTCTCAGAGGCAGCTGTGAAAAAGTGTTGCACTAAGTGTGTGCAATTCTACTCCTTCCAGTTTGCCCACTAGCCACCCTGTGAAGCCAGCTGGGCAGCTTGAGTGGCTCTGCAGTGAACTGCACTGGTAGCTAGTCAGGCTGAAAAATCCTCTCTCCCTTTTTTCTTCCGTGTTATTTTTCTGTCCCCAATGCAGTTCCCCATACTGCCGGATAAATAGGTGTGGGGGAGAACTTACTTAAGCTAAATCAGGTATAATTGTTACCAACTGTTTAAACATAGTCTTAGGTGCTTTGAAGCCCCCATCTGGCATCCTCATTCAGTGTAGAAGTCCATTTTTTCCAAGTTAAAGAGGCAAAAGGAAGAACCAAGCTCAGCATCACAACAAAAAGGTTGCATCCACCCAAGGGCCCTGAGCAGCAATGGGAAAGCAGTCAAAAGGTTTGAAATCTGCAAGTAAATGCCCTGACCAACAGCTGAATAGCCATGGTGAGGCAAGTTTCCTCTGCAAGATCTCTTGCACTATGTGTGAATTGCTGAAGAATGATGAGAGCACCACAACTCAAGTGAGTACTCTGGCCACACAAGTTAAGCATGGATCACTTCTGCTGCTTTCAGTTAGAAATTGTTTCCCAGGCCTGAGAAAACTAGAGACTATCACAGCTTCAATAAATTACCATTTTCTGACACGAAAGCCAATCTGAGAATAGTTAAACTTCCCAAATCACTGCAATTAAATCCTACAGATATCAGGCCTTAAACACAGTCGTTATCTCTAGAACCTGAAATCTTCTAAACAGCAGCAACCTACCGGTTTCCTTCTCCAGCATATCCAGGAGCTGCTCTCTCATCTCCGTGTCCTTAGCCAACGTGAAGACATAAGCCATCAAGGCCTTGACATAGCAGCTTGTCTTAGCAAGCGTTATGTTCTTGAGGCACTGTAAGGCATTATGCAGCATGGTGTCCTGAGAAAGGAATCCAAACCCAGTGAATTTCCACTGACTGCTTTTGGTTGTGAAAATCTATCCCCAACCCTCAAGTATCCCAGCTACATCCTTGATGTATTTCACTGCCAGCATATCTTTCAGGGCTGTGGAACATGAAGTAGAGTGGATAAAGCATCACTCGCTGTGGGTTGAAAATAAAGATGTGACCGGACAGTTCACTGGGACAGGGCATTGTTAATACACTGGACAATTCAGCTGTAGGAAGTGCCTGGTAACAAGTTGGCTCAAACCTGCATGCTGTGGATCTCGACTTCCGAGGGAGTATGAGGTTGTTTTCAGAACTGTACCAGTAAAACTGGAATATCAGCCCTTCCTGGCTAGAACAGTCTACGCTCAACTTGAAGATCACTGCTTATATTTCAGCTCTGAAGGAGGGGGTGTTGCATACCTGAAAGGTCGTCTTTTTTTTCCCTTCTAGTTATGTTGGTCAGTTTAACGAAAACTGTTGCCTCTCCCTGCAAGCCCTGAGCCATTTCCAGAGGCAATTGTTTCCCCTGAGATCAGTTGGGAATGGCCATAAGAGCTCCATACCCAAGTTAAAAATTTCCTGTTGAGCTTATTGTGTGCAAAGGTGGGACATGACAGAACCTTTCACCAGCTCAAGCTGGGTACTCCCTGAAACAACAGGTCTGGGGAAGAATGAAGGATGAAGCACACTCCTAAGCCCTGCAAGAGTTTGTAGGTGACTTACATTCTTCTCCAGATCGAGCTCCACCAGCATAGCAGTGACATAGGCTGTTAACGAGATTGTATCATCCACACCACCCTGCAAGTCACACAGACAGACATCAGAAAGGGACAAAACTAATCATTGCTTGCCTGTCCATAGTATAACCACTGAAACTACCTATGGATGGCATACTTGAGAGAGCACAGTAACATGCCTCTGGACATTCTTGGACATGTGGGGACTGAAGGAAAGCACTCAAGGCTCACTTACTGAATGTCATGAAATTCTGGTGTTAAGGGCAGCCTCAGAGCCACATTGTGCATACAGCCTAGACATGCCTTCTCATAGAAGGGCATGGAGGAAACTGTTGAGCTATGTATTTTATTAAATATGTTACAATTTGACACATGAACAAAGTTTTTATGATGCAGGGTTTGCACACAAGAAGCAATGCAAGTTTACATACAATTCAAGCAACTGTGAGAAGCTACAAGTTAATACGGGTAGACAGGTTCACAGGAGCCTCTTTTCCTATCAGATGACATTCGTTCTTGGGGAAGCTCTGCTTGCATCCTCAGACATGAGACAAGACTACATCTAAAATGAAGGGGGAAATTTGGGCTGAGATGCTGAGAAGCATCATTCACACTGAATAGCAAAAACTTTGAAGTGCAAGCAGGGCGGGGGGCAAAACCTATTCAAAAAGGTTCTGTTCAAATAGAAAGCAGAAGCTGAGAAATTAATGAAAGCCAGACAAGGATGAACAGTCTACACGTACACTCTGTTTTTATTTTGTACTGCATACAAATTTTAAGGAAAAAAGTGTAGCCTTTGTTCCGCTAAAATAGCAGCCTGCTTTCTTTCATAAACTTGCCTTGTATTTAATATGGGCAATTTTGCAATCCATCCAGTCTGGATTATTCTTACCTTTACAAAGACAATGAACCCAAGTATTGCCACTTGCATGCACACCGTTTGGTACCTGAGTACTAGGGCATGTTCACCAAGAGTTTGATTCATTTCCAGCTAGACTGCAGGGATCATTTTGGGAATGCCAGGCTTCAGGAGAAGTCATACTTGTTGGGCAGCGGAGGGACAACTGAGTCTTCAGATAATCCCATATTAGAACACATAGTCAGGCCTATCTGGACAGTATCGTGCATCATAAGGCATGAGAAGAGGGAGAATCTAGCCAGGGTATTCTAGACAAGGACTAAAATATAAAGATATTTTTCCCTGTGCCCTTGAAGTGCCTTGGCACCGTTAGCCATGGTGCCTTTCAGATAGATTAAAAATGAAAAAAGCCTATCAGAGACTAAAACCTCACATAGAGGAAATGCCTGCTGTTCTAGGCCACACTTTTTCATTCTGCTCTGGAAAGCTGCCTTGGCTGTGCTAAGCCGTGGGGACATTGGTTTGTGCTACTGTGCACAGTGGAAGAGCCTGGGGAAGCAGCCCTGTGCCCCACACTGTGTTCCCGTTCCCATTCCCACTCCCACTCCCGTTTCTGGGAGCCGTACCTTCAAGTCATTGTTGAAGAGCTTCCCCACACTCTGGAAGCAGCCACTGGGCAGCTGGTGCTTCTGCAGCCAGAGCAGAGCACTTTTTACATGATCCTTATTGATGTAAATGTGAGAGCTGGCTTGTCCGAAGGACCTGGCTACGAAAGCTGTCAGCCTGTAAGCAGAGCACAAAGGAATACATGTCACAGACAGGAGCTGAACCACCAAGGACAGTAGGTTTATGGTGACAGTACCAACTTCGGTCACTCACCATGTGTTGCCCTGGTTGTCAGCTTTCCCAAAGGCGCTGTAGGAGCCATCATCATGTTTGTAGAGCAGCTGACGCTGGTAACCTATGAAGACAGGTGCCAAGACACAATTCTCAGTGCAAGGACCTGTAGCATTTTAAACTGTATCCTTGCTGTGGGAAGAAGGCTTCACCGCAAGAGACTTCACCAGACCCTACAGTCAGCGACGTTGAGGCAAACCTAACACCCCACAATTCCCCACGCATCCCACAGCATCAGCATGACAAGAGGCAGTTGCACAGCATCACTGAAGTGCGCCACACGGCTGCTCTATGTTACTGGAGCTACTATGTGCCAGTACTGTGGGTATCTGCCCTGCTGGTTTTGCAGAACAGGGACATGCTCCGCCACTTCATGTCTCCCTGTGCCCCAGGGAACCCTCACGGGCACCTTACTGTGAATGAAAAGAGATGTAGGAGTGAGGAGGAAGACTTTTCCTAGAGGGGAACATTATGAAATCTTGTTTGTTTTTCAGCACAACAGCTAGCTGGAACATGAGGCACATTGCAGAATCGGACACAGACAAGGGCACAGTATTAAATTCAGATTATATTGGACAGAACTGATGGCCCCCACAATATGTGTCCTAAAACACAGGGGAACACTAAGCTACTAAACTTCTATCTATCCCCAAAGGCCACTCTTTATTCCAAATAATAGCAGGTGCTGCCCTGTTTCCACAAGGGACTTCGTCTGCCTTGGACTGATAAGGGAACAAACCACAGGTATCATGTAATGATGGAGATCATTAATTACGCACACCCTTCTCAGAAAAGCAGACTTAATACTGCAATAACAGGCAGCGACAGACAACCTTCTTCTTCAGAAACATGTTTTTCCTTCCATGAGACATTTCCCTTATTCTCTGTGATATCTTCCTTTATCACAGCTCTGGCAGTGCTCCCACTCCCGCCTTGCACATCCCCACCAGACCAGTGCCCCACACTCTTGATGTATAGCACCTTCATTTTGCAGCAGAAGGAAGAAGGATGATGTTTACCTGTTCTCAGGAATATCAGTGCTTTATCTTCAATTTCTGGGTCCAGTTGTTTAGTCTTATTCAAGTACTGGAGTATGAAGATGTTTGGTGCAAACTGAACCATGTTCTGTTCACCACAGCCAAAGGGCAGGTCTAGCAGGTGGTCTAAATTTTGAAGTGCTGGGCCCATGATGTCCCCTTAAGTTTGAGGTGCAGGGTCAGGAGAAAGGAAAAGCACAGAAATTCAGCAGTATGAAATGAAGGGACTGCTGCCTTCTCTAAGCTCTACTGGGATCCTGGAAAAGAGCCAGCGCCTCACTGAACGGAGATGATTAAGATTTCTGCTGACCCCTCCTGGATTAGTCCAGCACAGAAAGGGAAGACATCATGATTCTGGGACAAGGGAGGGAATGTGAAGATGAGGGAATCTGAAGAAAGGTGAAGAGAGCTGTCATTCCTGAGTGGGTATCTAGGAGGGAGAAGAATTATAGAGGTTAGGTGGAAATCTGCAGGGGTGGTTTTGGTTCACTTAGGTGGATTGCAGTGAGAGAAGTCAGAGGAGATATCCCGCCATTTGGGGATCACCCAGGATCATTCTTTATGAGAGGAATAAATATTGAAAAAGATTACTTGATCCACATTTCTGAGGCCAACATCACACTCCTACAGTTTATCTCATGAGGAACTGGGTTGATACATCATTAAGGCCAAAGCGCTGTGCAAACCCTTCCCACTGGGGACCCAAGAGCAGGGAAAGCCTTTCTCACCAATCACAGACAAAGTGGCTCGGCCAGATCCCTCCAGCACTTCTGCAGGTAGTGTCAGGGAGAAATCTTCGGAGACAGCGTTATCTGAGGAAGGCAGAACCCAGAAATTTATCCCATGGAAGAAGTATCACACATAAGTGTAACATCCCAAGGAGACCCAGCTGAGACTTAGTGTGACATTGAGTCACAGCAGCCAAGGCTCGCAAAGAAATTCCTCAAGACAGGAAACTTTGCCAGGTAGAAGACAGACATGGACAAAATATAGCGCTTCTTCTCCCAGGCGGGAATGGTGCCACCAGCACTTGCTCTCTGACAAATTCCCTCCACCTCTGGGTATTTACAGTAGCCCTGTCCCTTCCATCTTGCTCTCATGATCAACAGTAGTCAGGGATTTTTGTCCCATACCTGCAGCACAGAGAAAGGCGTTTTGGGTCTTTTCTTGTGACACACCTCCTGGCTGCAGATAGAGATAGAGCAGTTTAGATAGGGAAGGCAGGAGAGGAAGTCACCCTGCCTCAGCAGACTTCTCTGCTTCCAAGAAGGGGCTAAACTTCCTCTTAGCATCTTGTTAACTGCCTCAGGGGATGACCCACTGTCCCCAGGTGTTCTCTACTCAGAGGTGTGACTAACCTTCACAAGCAGAGGTTTTATCACTGTGTCTCTCTCTCCTTGCAAAGGTGTCACAGCAATCCTGTTAGCACACAGATCGTGTGAATCTTCTGCCACGCTGCTCACCGTGACATTCACTTTGCCTGCAGGGAGCACGGGGACACATTGCTGAGCACTTGCGGCAGACAGCTGTGCCTATGGGCATCAGGAGCAGACATGCAGAGGCAGGGAAATCCCACTCGTCCACCCACTAGCTGCCACACATCCTCAGCTCCACCTCACCCAGCGTGGTGGCTGTCACATTCCACTCAAAGGTTTTTGCTTCATTGGTGCAGAGGCAGCTGGTGAACTGGCAGCCTGGACAGGCATTCACCTTTAGTTCTGGGGTCTCTGTGAGGGTGGTGCGCACCTGAATGTGGTGGGGTGTACAAGCACACATTGACGTAGCATTAGTACCAGGCACTGCACAAAGGAGCAAACACCATGGGTCATGAAGCGCGAGGCTGTGCTTTGTGGCCCGTATCTAGGGCTCCCGAGAAGCTCATAGCTTATCTCTGGGCTCAAGCTTTTGGTCCGACAGAGGCCATGTGATTCAGAGAATACTCACCTGGATGCAGTCCTTGAGGTAGTTGAAGACAGTGGCTTTTAGGCTGAAAGTCTCTCCTTGGATCACAGAGTACGGCAGTGACAGGTCTACAAAGAAAGGCTGGAAGACCCTAAGAGTAGCCAGAGGAGATAACCCAAAGCCAATATTAGCAACACAGAAGGTGTTGGCATTCCATTCTGTGATGGTGTCAGGTACAGCAACTTGGAGAGATGCTTGCCCCTCATCCCTACAGGAGGAAGACAATGAGGAGAACTTGCTCAGAAGCAATCAGAAGCCTCCAGGCATCTCTCTGGGGAAGGCAGGTAGAAGCTGTTACCAACCCAATGGAGACCAAATCCCAAATCCAGGTGTCTGGGAAAAGTGTCCGTGGTTTTGGCTTCTTCGTGTTATCAGAATGAGGTGCAGAATCACCACGGCTAACATGATATTCTGCAGAAAAGCAAGTGATACCTCAGAAAACAGCATATGTAGCTATGGGTGAAATTAGTTCTTCATTCACAGGCAATCTAACACAAACCGTGAATGCTTTGTGACACAGAACAAGAGTCATGCAAAGACAACAAGGGTTGTCATCTCAGTGAGAATCTGACACGATGTCTGTATCTTTGGGGAACACAGCCTTAGGGAGACAAAGTTGGATGGAGTTTAGCCTGAGGTTCAGTCCAACAGATCCAGCAAGTTTGGTCTGGATCCAGGGGGAGACAGCATGCTCAAATGAAGTCGCTCTACATTTTCTGTGAAGAGCACAGAACACAGGGACAGCCAATATGCACGAGATTTGCAATCTCATGTCAATATGCAGAGCCAATATGCACATGCACAGAGATTTGAGCTTTTATCTGTGATTTATAAATCAGGTCCATTGAACTGGACACAAGCTTTGTTCCTCTCATACACAAACAAGAGACATAGCAGAGTGAAAGTCAGCTTTCTCAGCTGCAGGCTGGCCAGAACTGGGAGAGGACAGACACTTCAGGCAAGGAGGTGGACGCATCCATTCTTTACCAACAACATTTTCTTTTCCAGAATACATCTTTTTCTCAAAGCCTGGTCGCATACAGGAAACTGGTTTCTTGATTCTAGTATTGGTTAATATTTTCATGCGCAATTTCTGGGAAAAGAGTGAAGAGAGTAAATCAATGATAAATAAAAGGGAACGGTGAATGTTGAAAACATCTCATGATAGCAGGTATGATAGTGAGGCTGGTGGTAGCTGAAACACTTTAAAATGCTGCTTTTTTATATACACATACATGGATTTACAGGCTTAGACTCTGGGCAATGCATGAGGAATGAAAACCAGCTTCTGGGGAATACTGGGGCCAATTATTACATTTCATAAAAGTAAATTTCAACAAGATCTGCCCTTCATATTCCTGACCCTAATAATGAGCCAGAGTCAAACGTCATATAACCCATGAAAAATTTAAGAGAAAAAAAATAATTAAGCTTTAAGTCTCCGCACAGTTTTAGAATGGAAAGATCTGACTGGCTCTTTGTTTACACACAACCATTCTTACAAAGGTTAGTACCAGTCCTGGCTTCGAAAACTAGCGGGGGAGCTCAGTCACAACTTAGTATAGATTCTGCTTTTGTGTGAATGAGAGTCAGGCTCTCAGGGCCTGTGATTCACAAGGTAGAAACACTGGACTGAATGCGCCCTAACGTGCGTGGACTGAGAAGAAGATATCACACCAAACGAACGCATTTGATCCTGTGAGCAATCTTCGCTTTCATTTAATGGTCTGCGAGTCACTGAGAACTCTTCCACTTTCTTAAAGTGCCAAACCCTTCATGGGCCTTCGTGAGAGCTTGTCCATGCCTGTGGACTTAGTCATATGCCGCAGGACAGTCATCTGTTACAGGATCACTAATAACTGAGATATAGTGGGATCTTCTTTAACTAGCATCTGACATAGTCTAGGAGTAAGCATCTGGAAGACAGCAGAGTGCCATGCCTTTGGGTGGAACCAGGGCCTGCATTTTTAAGCTAGAGTTCTGTCAGCCTGAGAAGCCCATGCAACTCAGAATCCATTTGGGGTTGGTTTTGGCGTGTTGTTACCCTCTTCTCCTATTTTGAGGTGATTTTACTTGCATATATTTCTTTAAACAGCATTCTGTCAGAAGCAGCACTACTTGGGTTTCAGTTAGCAGGCATATTGTTAATCTTTTTCTGGCTTTTGTCCTTGTTAGCAGATTAGCTTGTGTTGTCATTTGTATTGACAGTTAGCTTTAAAGCCAAATTGTGAAGGACTGCTTTGTAGTAAAAATGCTTTGAGAAGTAAGAAGAGACTCAATGAAACACAGAGTAAAGAATTTTGCAAATAACATAATAGCCAAACAGCTATCGGTCAAAATATGGTGCGGTGCTCAGGTCTTACTGAGATATTCTTGCCACTCCTCCCTTGTAGATATGGTAGCCTAAACTAACTTTGTTCATTTTTACACTGTCTTTTCCTACTCAGGTGTTTTGCACTATGCTTACTCATAAGTTTCATCTTTCCCCATGGTCCCTGAACGAGCGTGGCTACACTGAAGAACAGGGTACGGATGACTTGTAGCAATGAAAGCCAGGGCAGCTGAAGTTTGCTGAGGGAAAATTCTTGTAGGCATTCAAGATGACATACTGGCAACCACTGGCTCAGGAAAAGTTTGGTGCAGTTGTAGATACCTTAAACAGATTAAAGACATCAGCTTCACTTTGGTACCATGATGCTCCCATCCGAGTCTTTTTGTGGAGACTGGACTTCTGGGGCAGACAAGGGTATGCCTCAAAGTCTTCCAAGTGATAAGGGAACCCTCGACCTCCAATTGCAAAGCTGTCATCAAAGACCTCCTCATACAGCTGCAATGGAAAAACAGAGGTCTTCATAAGGAACTGGCCAACAAGCATGTGTATGGGTCAAATATTTGGATTGTAGCCCTCTATTATACTTTGTAAAGATTTGCAGTTGAGGAAGTTGGCACTGGCCTGGCTTATACTGAAGGACGTGAAGCCCAAGGAGTGGGGGTAGGCAAGTAGCTCTTAGTCTGCAGACTTTCATCTCTGACAGTTCAATCCTTTTAACTCTAGGGTATAAGATTGGGATAAAAACACATGATTCAGTTTGAGCACAAGGCATTGGCACACCTGACTTACATATTTAATGATTACTACTTTATATGCCTGTTAGTAGATGATGCAAGTGCTCTGCACTAGAACAGCATTCCTGTAAAATGGAACATGAGATCACATTGTGAGTTCCATCTACAGGTGCAGCAAGTCTCCCTGGATTTGGTGAGGCTTCTTTGTAACAGTCTGGCCTCCTATAATTTACCTTACAACTTTTCATGAGGCATATACATATGTATTATCTCTGGTATACATCCTGGAGTTATGTTGGGATTTTCAATTCTTGCAGTATTTTTGTTCTAAGTTGTAAGTTCATTCCTCTGAAACACACAGCTGCTTTCGGGTGAGTTTCTTCAACCCTTCTAGATTTTCAGAATGCACCCGGGTGCCAACAAAATCCTAACCACTTTTCACCAGCCACCGTGTGCACTGGGTGCTGTCCCCTAGCTACTGTTTTCCAAAGAACTGCTCAGGTGCTCAGCCATCTGTCATATGGTTACAATTCAGCAATGTTTGGGGCAGAGGGATAGGAGGACCCTACTGGGGCAAAATTCAGTTTCAAAGGTTTAGCCTCACTGCCTGGTGGAAGATGGAGGAGCAGAGAGAAGGTGGATGCGAGGAAAGCTGCTAAGCACTCTCCCTCCAAGTGGAAAGCACCAGCATCTCTCTGAAGCTCCTCTCCCTGCCTGCCCCTGCAGCGCCGTGTGGTGTCCACCACTCCCCAGGCAGAGGTCCACAGTGCAGGGCTGATGCATGAGGAACATGATCACCACATGCTCAGAAGAGGCTGAGGAGGGGGAATGCCAGGGCATCCACCTAACACTGCAGCCATGTCCTGGGACAGACTATGGGCTTCCTCCCACAAATGCATGGAGAGAGAAGGACACACTAGGGTCTTGGTCACGGCAGGCCGCACTCACTGTGTTTGCTGTTAGGGTATTGTTATTTTTCAGGAGGACACTCTTGTCAACAGCTTGGACAGAGCACAGGGACCCTGGAGCTGCCTTGAGGTCCAGACTGACTTTTGATCCAGGGACTTCCTCCTTGCGCGAGAAGTCCAGTGCCACCTGTAAAAGAAGACAGAGTCAGGGGGCTTATTGTTGGAGAGTGGGACTCTGTGACTCTCGGGTGTCTGGGCAGCAGAGGGAAAGACAGAGAATAAGGTAGCAAAGGGGGCTGAGATGCTGAGACAGGCCCTTCTGGAAACCCATTGGGAAGGTTCCTGGGGCTGCAGTGTGTACAGCCCGGCCAGCATTCCCCTACCACCACACATCCACCACCCTCTGATCCAGAGCTATCACAAGGATCTAAGCAGGCAGGCTTCTCTTTTGTGTTAGGGAGAGCACAGGGGACAGTGTGTTTCCAAGTCACGGGGAATGGGGGGAGAAAACAGAGTTCCAGGAGGGACCTGGTTTACTCCTTGGGAAAGGCTTGGCAGCTGGTGTCAGGGAGGGCAGGACTATGAATTCAGGGAAGAAGGAGGTTGCCTGTTTTGTTTCCCAGACAAAAATACTGGGCATCTGGTTTGGTGTGTACCCAGCTTATACCACTTGGCTGGAGATAAAACAGGACCAGGAACCACAGTAGGTCAGAGCACATCAATGATGTCATCACACTCTGTGTTTCTACTCACCTTGTGTCTAAAGCATTTTTCTACTTCAAACTCTTCCACATCAGCCACCACCTCTCCATCCAAGAAGACTGCATACAGTAGAAGCTTGATGTCAGGGAGGAAGTCATTACCAATAGTCAGAGTCAATGAGAAGGAGCCCTGCAGATCTGTACAAGATACAAGCAAGGAAGAGGTGGAAAACATTCAATTGAATCAACTCATTGGTGTAGGACACACAATAAGAATCAAAAGAGAGAATTTAATAATTTCTGTCTCTAGATAAGAACATCCCATGCAGACACTGATAAAGGTTAACAATAAACCCAGGATACTGGCCACATCTTTGGCTCAAAGTTGGCAAAAATATTCCTCTTCCCTACTGCACCTTAGGGTGCAGTTGGTTGCCTTAAACAGGCAAGCTACACAAATTTTGTATCTTCTCCAAAAATACAAGCTAGCAGTAAAGTCATAAGCTTGGATATTAGATCAATTAGACAATGCAGAAGAAGGACAGTCACCTAGAAGGACACTAAACTGCATACGAGAGGAGATTGTGTTGGTCTAATGAAGTGGAACACCATAAGAACTCAGTTCAATAGCTCCCACCCGTGGATAAGAATAACACTTGCAAAGATTGTCACCGGATAGCGGTTGCACTTTTCTGGGATGTGTTATGAGGCACTCAACTTCATGCCATTCTACTCACTCTCCTGCTGGAGAATTCGCACCTTCTTCTCTCCACTGAAAAGGATCTTGCCTTTTGCTATCACCTGAAGACCAAAGAGAAGAGCCATTCAACAGCCTGAATTCTGAAGGCGTGGGGAGAGTTGGAAAAGCACAAGAGAAGAGAGACAGATGTCTGCAGATGTTGCCACAGAAGTTCCTCTGGCAGGACGTGACCTAAAGAGCTCTGCAGCAGAGATGGTGATAGCATAGCTGGGAAGGTACTTGAGAGGTGTTGGTTAGGCAACGAGAAGACATGTCTGCTTGCAAAGCCAGAGTTACATCTGAAGCTAAACAGCAGTTGCTCTTAAGCCTCAGTGAACTCTGATCTTCACATTACTAGGGTACAGTATGTTTTGACTGTATGAATAAGCCCAGTTCAGTAACCAAGACAGCCATAACCTCTCAGCTAGGCTGTACTCGCACCCTTGATTTGGACTCAGTTTCTTGAAAGTGGACTTCATCAAAACACGATTACATACCTCTAAAGTGCATCAAGGCCCTGTGCAATTTCAAGACTTTTATTGTAAAGACACAGGCCAGAGGAGGTCAGCTGCTCCAGAGCTTGCCTCTTAGTTCACAGACAGGTGGAAGTCTGGGGCATACTTGCTGGGCAGAAACCAGGCTAGGCCTCCACTGTCACCCATATGAACATAATAGAAAGTAGGGTGAACGGCAGGCATTTATCACCCAAGCTTATGTCAAGGCACTCCTAACAAAGCAAAGCAGCTGGGGTCTAGGAGCAGGTCCAGGAACTGGAAAACAGGAGGACATCTGGGGAGAACAAAACTCACAAACTGATTTATACCGGCCTGGGAGCAGCTTACCCTTTCCCGTGAGTATCTATGTGCTATGTGAGAAGGATAAAGTACCAGTAAGCATCATCTGTCTTCTGTGCTCACCAAGTAGTGGAAATCAATGTGGTCTGCATCAGAGCTGAGTTTATTTCGGTCAAGGATATAATCCACCTGCACTTCGTGCTCTTGGTCACAGGGCATCACATCGTTCCTGGCCTTTATCTCAAGGAAGCTGTTGCTCTCAGAGTAGAAAGCTTTAAGCCAGTGGAAGCTATCCTCGACTCCTGAGTGACTTTCAGAAGAATTCTGCTCATCATGATTTCCGAGGTTGTAGGAACCCTTCAGAACACAAAAACAGGAGTTGGTAATCAGTATCAAGTGATACAAAGGAGCTTGTACCCCTGCTGAAAACACTTAGTTATTACCTGAGCTGATGGCAGACCACACATCTGTATGCTTAAAATATTCTTTTTTTTATACGGTATTTCACAGTCTCTTATGAGACTTTCTCTTATGAAGTTCTAGAAAAAACCTAGATCAAGTAGATTTGCCCACAATCTCATTTTTCCTCCTTTATCTTTCCACATCCCACATCAGACTTTAACCGAGCACAGCACCTCTGTTTTCAGTTTTTCAGTTTGCATTTCTGGTCAGATGCCCTGAAGCACAACAGGCACCAAACCAGTTTTTTTATGGTGGAGTTCTACTTCTCTCCAGAGAATTTAGGGCTCCGCGGACAATAGCCATAAGCGTAGGAACAAGAACTTGAGCCTGTCTCCAGGCTCACTGGGGTCAAAAATCTACCTCCCAGATTACAGAACCTCTGATCACCAAATCCAGCCCAACTGAAATTAGGGGACGTCACCCTGGGTAGACTGAGGGTCTCAGGGAAAAACATTTGGAGCAATGGTTCCAGCCTCTGAGAAACTGGTGGCAATAGGAGATTGTACTGCTTGGGCATGAATCCCACATCAGCTGCAGAAATGCGGATAGCGGGAAGATGGGTATACTGCCAGACTGGTAACAATGAGCTCCAGGTGTAGGATAAGAAGTTGTGAGGAAAAGAAGACAAGTACTTCAAGGTCTGGTATTGAAAGGGGGGTCCAGAGCTACCTGACAAGCTGATCCTGGACAAGCTATGTGCTGCTGCAGGGCACGGGCAGCCACTAGAAGTCGAGCTCAACAGAGACAGGTGTCAACTGCCAGTTCTACTGAGCCACTTCCAACGTGTCCCAGAGTGGAGGAAGGGGAGATTTCCTCCTTTTCAGATTCAGTGTTCAGATTAACAGACGTTTTTAGTGGAGTCAAAGGAAGGTGAGGGGAGATGATACAAAAGATTAGGATCATGCTCCAGCTCAGGACAGTAGAGCACCTTTGGTAACCATTTGGCTGAACGGTTGCAGCACAGCCTCCAGTTTCGCTGAGGAGATGGCACTGAAGAGTAATTAAAGATCATTCTACAAATGAGATCAGGAGCCAGAGGACTGTGCTCCAAAACCTCAAATTTCTTCCGCTTTCTATCCCTTTCCTCAGCCTACCTTCTCTTTATCCTCCTTTTCCTGTGGCTGATGCTCACCTTCAGAGAAACCAGTGTGCTGTTCCAGCTGGTGGTATCCAGAGAGAAGTGGACTTCCCCGTTCTCATCTGTGAGGAATGCCAGGTGTGTCTCCTCATCATTGATGTCAACTGTTAGGTAGACCATTTCATTTCTCAGCGGAGACTCGTCACTGTGGCAGAACATCTGCAGAGAAGGGCAGGAAGTTAATACCCCATTGTGCCACACTCCGAGTCACCGCCCATGCTTAATATTAATTGTTTCTATCATTGGGCTTCCTCAGCCCTTCTATCTTTCAGACAGGTTGGAAGGATACAAATACAAGTGTGATGAATACACAAAACCAACAATGTGCAGCTGTTCAGGACTAGAAATAAATGGTAGTGCAACCAAATGAGACACCTACATTGGGGAAAAAAGGTGATTTCCTCAGATCCTGAGCTTTTTCTTGGACAGTGCTGGAGGATCCCTGACAATCAGTCTTGTCTCCAGCAACTTAACTCTTGCTATTCTTTGCCCTCCTTCACGCTGGGGTTAGTACTGGCCCAGGTGAAAGTGTTTCTAGCCACAACGGGACAGCAGTCCTAACATCACACAGGGTACGTGAGTCAGAAGTGACTGCCAGTGAACTGATATGCAAGGCTGTAGTGGTTTCTGACGAGTTGCCATGAGCATTTGTCTGAAGGGAATGTTATTTCCCTGCTGGCACCACCCCCATCCCATATGCCTTTTATTGCATAGGCTAGTTTCAGGAGCTACTCCCGTAGAAACCAGCAGAGACTGCGGCTGGCTCCAAAATTCCTGTCCAGGGAATATACTACGATGAGGAGAAGAAATTACTTCTACAGGAGACTTCACTCATAGTTGCTATGTACCAGCAGAGCAGCATTTACTTCCCTGGAGACTGTTGCTTTCTGCCTACAGAAGATTAGACCTGTGATGCATTCTCATCAGAGAAGGGATCCATGGTGTTACCTTCCCTGTGTATGGTAGTCCACGTTTGTAGAATGAATGGAGGTTGATAAACTCTATAGACTTCATTCTCGTCGCAATAGGAATTCCAACCGTTTCCATAGTCTCTGCTCCTGGGTGGAGAGATGAGAAATCTGTTAAACCCTAGCAGGGCTCTTAGTGAAGTAGAAGACAAGAAGATGCTTCAACACTATCTACAACATCTACAACCTCTAAATTTAGGAGAGAAAATACATTTTTCTAGGATGTGATTCCCTCAACCTTTCTGGGCCCTCTGCTTCACGACGTGATGCATTGTACCCTGTAAGTACTTATCTCTCTTTATTGAAGATAAACTAAATGACTGTTTAGTTATAGACAGCTACACTGTAGATGCCTAGAAGTGGCCTGAAGGCCACCCGCAGTGTGACAGTTCGAACAAAGAACACCTCCAGCTGCCAGAGATAGGTGCACATTAACACCGATACTGAAAACCTACCTCCTTGTAGTCAGTGTTGTGTCAGACTAAAAGGGAGCAGAACGGGATTCCTCACAGCAGGAGTGTGCATAGGCAGCCCTGTCTCAGGCTTAGGAAAAGAAAGGACAAGAGACTGTGCATGGGTGGGAACTACCTGTCAGGATGGCGCACTACAGTTGGCAAGGACTACAAGGGCTTGTCGCAGAATTTAAAATGGCTAGCCAGGGCTTTGCAACTGGCTGAGGAACACCTTGGTGTCCAGGCAATCACTAAAAAGTTATATACATGCTAGTGGAGATGAAGGGTGGAGAGGATTAGGAAATATGGTAATAATAGATGGAAGACGTAGTAGAATAGAGACCATCATCGTGCCAGAAGACTTGGGAACCCTCAAGTTACTTTTTCAAAAGGAATTCAGCTGCCTCAGAAAGGCCAAAACCAAAGAAGTTGCCTGCAAGGAAAAGAACGTTTCATATATTCTCCAGTACCTGTTCCATCTTCCACCATTTGTCCTATCACAACTATGTAGCTGTCAGTTTCATTGAATTCCAGAGTCTCCGTCTTCACTGTAAAATTAGTGCAGCCATTCTTGTTTGTCTGGAGAAAAAGAGATATGAACAGAAACAAAGAGCACGGTGTGGAGGAAGAGGAGCTGTTTCATAGATGCTGGGCAACAACCCTAAAGAAGTATTTCCAAATACTTGTGGAACAGATGGAAGCTCAAAAATCTATAACTGCAGAAACGCATCATGGATACCTTTGCCAGAGAAGAAAATCGACATGCTTAGATCAGACAGTCACCAAAAAAAAAAAATGGCAGAAAAAAGGGCTTCAAGCAAATCACGTAAGGGTTAATTATGTCACAGACAAACTCAGGAGACTGGATTAAGCCCAGATCGTGCAGCTGAAAGAGTATGAATGTCTTTTCCTGAGCTAAAAGTAACCTGCTCCCTGAATTATATGGTCCCCATGAATAAAGCCTGACAGTGTGGCTTTCCAGTCACGACTATCTCTGTGACATGGCCGTGTTGAACAAGGGCATCCAGCCAGTTACAGATTGCAAGAGCTTTGCCAAGGATGAAGACAGAGACTGAGTACAGCCAGTCTGCCAGAGAGGGGTGGTGGACAAAGTGTTTCTAGCTGTGCCTGTTAAGTTCTCCACAGAACCTTGCGGGGCCTTTTACATGCAATGTGAGAAGGAGCTGGCATTCAGTTGGTGTTTTGCATGGCTAAAACTGCACGGCATTCCAGCTGGAGATATTTTGCTACTGGGTACATTTTAAAAGATGCAGAGATCCAGCTGGATTTTTATATTCTCGCTTGTTGCTGGCTGGTCTGACATTTAGAAATATTTTCTTGTGACTTTCAGGCTGAGAGAGCTGCGTCTGAAAGCCATGGGGAAAACTGAGTGTGGATCTTAACCACAAATGTGCAGAAAATGTAACCAGCATGGACATAATCTCAGACAGGAGACTTGCAAGGTCAAGATGACCCATTAACTACATGGATACAGCAAGAAACAGGGCATTAAGCCACAGACCATCTGATGCTCTGATAGCCTGCTTATTGGCGGGAGCAGTCACAGGATTGCATAGAGTATGATACAAACCCTTGGGATCAGAGGGATACAGACCCCAGAGGTCATTACTTACACAGAGTTTACACCTTCTCCTGAAACACTGAGTCAGATATGGGCAGCTGGAGCCCAAGTGATAGAGTCACAGCAAGAGGAATCAATGGTCTGATCAGGACTCACAAGCGGGAAGACACCACATTAATCTGGTTGGTGCACATCAGAGGTGCATTGAGGCAGGTTAAGAGGACAGGCCATACATTTCCAGCAGGATATACTTTCCACTTTCCTATTTGTTCACATACCCAGCTGCTTTGCTTCCTCATCTGAGTAGAATTTGCTAAATTGCCTTCCAAGAACTGGTATGCTGTGACAAAAGTAATATCTGTTTTCCCTTGAACGGGCTTCCCAAAGGTATACCTGTGTCAAAGGGGAGAAACATTCACCTGAAGACTGGCCACTTCAGCAGAAATATTGATCCAAACCATCCCCCACCCTCATTGGGGGGAAGTGGAACCCGGGAGAGCTTTGTACCTTGTTTGCTCAGGAACTTCATCTTGTCTCTTAAGATCGGTTTGCATCCCTCTCCACCCACTATTCCCAGCATTCTTAGTCTCCTTCAGCCTCACGGTAAATGACCAGGTGTGAGAAGGACCCCATTCCAGAGACTGATCTGACTCCTCCAACCACAGGGTAATGCAAGAACATCATACTGGAAGGCCACCTCTCAGCTATGGGCAATCTGGACGTGATTGTGGAGTTGAAAGCCAGAGATCACGACAGTATCATGTACTCACTTGCCGCAGACCGTCAGCTGAAATTCCTCATCCACTGTAGTGATAAATGGAGGGTGCTCAATATTTATTTCAAATTTTTTCAGCACTGCATAGAAGAGAGGAAGATAAAGATGGAGGCAAAAAAGCAGAGTATGGGCACTGACTGTAAGTTCTGTTACAGCTGCAGTCCAGGTGGGCGGAGAGACAGTAATGTCCCCAGTTGTTCAACACCATGCTGCAATAGGGTTCAGCCACACCACTCTCTTCTTGCTGCTACAATTGCACATGAGATTGCTTTCTACTCGAGCTCAGTGAAGCATAAACATTTTAAATGGTACAGGGTTTTGTCCTCACCTACATCACTGCAACTGAAAGAGACTAAAACATGATGCTGCATCCTACTATAACAGCTGACTGGAGTGGATAGTAAACCTAGCTTAGAAGAGGGTAACAATGGGCGGCAGAATGCGCTCATCACGGGGCTTAGCTGCAGCTAGAACGAGATGTCAGACCACAGCCTCTCCTTTGTACCCTATGCAGCTGCAGAACCTCCAGCCCAGCATGAGATGTGAGCACAGACCCATCTGTCCCTGTCCCCAGTCTGCTGTTCTCCCAGGGGAAAAGGTCTGATGAACATGGCCACATCGCCCGGCTGTCTTCTCCAGCTACCCACACAGCTTTTCCCTCACCTCTGTTGTCCGAGTCTCACCATATTCATCAACATTGAAGGTTTTTTCAGCCATATCTTGATCCACTGAGATGGTATACTCTCCAAGGGGCGCTTCAGAGGCCAGGGGGAAGGATAGATCCACAATGCCGTGTCTTGACTTTACGTTCAGCCACTCAGCAATCCGGTTATATTCAGGATCCTATTTGGGAAAGGACATGCAGAGCCACCAAGTCACACTGAGAGCATGAGTACCTGGTGGATGCAGCCATACTCAGGCACAAGAAGCCACTACAAGGGCTTATCCTTGCCCCAGTAGAGAGGATGCCAGATCACCGTGTGAGATTCCTGCTCCTCCCTCCAGCATCTTTTTACTGAACTTTTGAATTGCAAAGGCTGCCAATAACACCAAAGCTACCGGGAAGTGCCGTAACACCATAACACCGCGGGAAAGAGAAGCAGCTGTGCTGCATCTACTGAGCACTTAGCCTTGTGCTTTGTACTCTGTGCAAACAAAGTGTTGGGCAAAGGTTCATTACTGCCTTGCCTCTAGATCAGCTATGTGCATCACAGAGGTGCTAGTCTGAATGAAGAACCCAGGCTGACCCAGTAGACTTCAGCTGAACCTGAACCATAACCATAAACTTGGGAAGTTACATTTGTGGCACAGCTGTGCTCAGGAATGAAAGGGCACAGTAGAAGAGGCAGACATCTCTCTTTGGTCAGTTCTTTGTCACTTACCTGCAGCCATATCTGGGAATACTGTAAAAAAAAAAAAAAAAAGAGAAACACAAACTCAGTTTTGTACAGAGCAAAACAGCATCCATGTGAAGCAGTATTAATAGCAGTGCCTGATGTGGGACGCTGACCAGAAAGTTTTGCCCCATCCAGACCCCACACTAGGTCTCCTCCTCCCTCTGTGCTATCTTACACTGCAGTCTTTCTCCAAGGGACCACTGGATGAGTGGTTTACCTTTAAAGATCATTTGTTCTTATGGTTTAACAGGCATGAAGGGAGATGTCTTTTTCATGAGCCTCTCAATGTGTCTCATGCTGAGGTTCCTACTTCTAGAAAAGCACAAGGTGACACTCACCTCGTTTTTAATGACCTTAAGGTCCTCGTCGAGGTTCACAATTCGAAATTTCACTGGAGATGTGAAGAAAAGGATAGTAAAGCATTTTGTCTGCAACATGTTCTTGCACAAATCAGCGTCTCCTTTTCTGTGTCCTAATATTCATGTCTATCTGTTTACCTCAGAGGTACTCGGGTCTTTCCCCAGACAGCCCACCCCAGCATCTCCTACCCCAAATGACTTTGTCTGGGAGGCTTATATGCAGCTGTGGGCTGTAGAAACTCACTGCCTTTACGTGGAAAGATTACAATGATGTGCTAACCATTGCGGTTCGTCTGTCTACATTCTGTTCATTTTGTGAAGACTGTGGAGTAACTCACTGTATTTCTACAGCTTGGAACTGTCACTCTAGGCTTTTCTCAAATATTAACAACAGCTTTCAAAAAACAAGAGATTGCTGGAAACATCTGATAATAGAGATCTGCTTTCTTCCATCTCCAACAAGGTTAGCTTGCTGCACTTGGTGAAGTCTTCCCCCTAGATGTGGCTACTACCTTGACCCTTCCCTCCCCATTTCCGTGTGCCACCTTCTTGCCTTACCTGTTTCTCCAGGTTTGTATAAGCCCTTGTCTGTCTCTACCAGAATTACATTTTTCTGGGGCTTTACCAGAACCTTCTTGCGACCCTCAAAAAGCACATTTTCCCCGCTGTGGATCAGGACATGCAGAGAAACCACCTTCTCTGTCTGTCAGTTTAAAAAAAAAAAACAAACTGCCTGAGACTACAAGTAGCTTAAAGGAGAAACAGAGGCACCTGTCCTACCAAAATCTCCAACTTGCCTCTCCTCCCTTCCCCTCCTTTGATTTAGTTTTCTCTTTTCCCTTGTCATAGTCCTCTCTGTGATCCCCAATTTCCTCATTCTCTTTTCTCTGCCTTTCTTCTTGTCATAATTGCCTATTTCTGCATTTATTTCCCCCCTTTACTACCTTTCCCACCTTGCATCTCCAACATTAACATGGCTCAGATACAGGAGAGGCTGAAGCCCTCTAATTTGTAAAAGAGGCAGCCAAGGGAGGTGTCTTACGTGTGATGTGGAATCATCTTTTTCCCCAGGGATGAACTCTGGCACCTAGTTTGATCAATAAAGGAAATGGAAAACAAATTCATCAGAGACTTTGCATCTTATCACAGATGTAAGACATCATCTCACTGTCAAAAAATCCCTGAACTTGAGAGTCCAAATTCCACTGTATCACTCTGTCTCTAACCCGCTTGTCATTATAGGGAGAAGAAGCAGTCACTGCCTGTCTCTTGGTCATGAACTCGAGAGTGAACCAACTGACATGTCATTCTCCCATTTCACATAAATGTGAGATTTTTATGAAACCAAGAAGAAGCATAGGGAAGTCAGATCTGGAGCTGACCAAGACAGTAACAGGAGAAGAGATCAGGCAAAACCAGGACATCTCAGTATCAAAAAGACCGAGCTCACCGGGAGAAAGGTTCTTCTTGCTAACAGCAGACTACCTTGGCTTTCCAGAGCCAGGACTTGCTCTCTCCTAAGGGCTGACACCAAACACTTAGTTAATTATTGTCTTGTTGATGCAAGAACCAGACGTGACTACAGCCCCTCCTTGAGTTCTGCTGAATCTGCAGGACGATCAGGGTGTAGGCACAGCAACTTTGTATGGTGCTGAGGAAGACAGGGGCAGTTTGTAGAGCCTCGGCACCAGACACATCTCCATGGCTCTCCAGAAATGTAACTGAGGGTCCTGTATTTGTGCCGCAGCATGAGTGTGTCTAGTTAAGCTAACTAGAGCAGCAAAGTTGCAACGACAGGAACTCAGGCCGCCCTAGAAATATCCAGACTGCCTAGGTAAAATTCAGTTCATTGTGGATTCAGCGCCATCACCACCCATCACAGCTAAATTAAAGCAAGCTCAATGCCTACGCAGGCTGCAGCTACATCTTGCAATATAGATGCAGCTTTAGAGCAGAATGGTGCTCTTGGAGCTGGAGGCGCAGGCTTCTGAGGAAGCACGGATGAAAAGAATGTATTCCCAATGCATTTACTCGCACTGTGTTACACAAGCATTTTTAGGGACTAAACACTGAGTAAACGGAAAATAAATGTTTTCCATCAGCCTTTAAGTAGGAGGAAATGGGCTGGTACAGATCAAAAGAATGGGCTGTTATCCACACTGGAAAGATTCCCTACTTTGCTAGGCTCCAGGACACTGTTGTATTTTGCCTGGTGCTGGTAAGGAAATACCCTTAATCTGCTTGCAACCCATGGCAAAGCAAAAGACAGCGTATCAGAGAAGTGGTGGGCTACTGTCTGAAGTGACGGTGAGAGCAGCCACTGCCAAATCAGGAGCCATAGCTACACTTACCTGGAAGGTGATGCACTGAAAAGTGCCTGGCTTCTCCACGTCCTGTTCCACCAGTGTGTAATTCTGGGTTTTAACCTCCAAGGTGACAGCCAGGTGGATGGCCCCAGTCAGGGAGCTGAAGTGAATGTAGAGCTTCTCCTCTTGGGAATAGTGAATGACAGCAGGGAACACCACCATATAGTGACTAGAAGAGAGCAGGAGATGTGCAAAAACAATTCAGAGGCTGAGGTGGACAGGCCAGAATCCAGTTCTGCTGCTTTCATGAAGAGATAGACCAGGGGTCAGAAATGTCTGGAGGCCTGCAGTGAAGGAACCGTAGTGCAGCTCCCTTACCATACCAGAAAGAAGCAACACTCCCAATGTGGAACTAGAGAGCTCCTGATATCTATCTGTCACCACCTTGCCACCAGCCAGAACACAGCTGCCCAGCGTACAATACTCCAGTTGCAAACACACAGAGTAAGACTGTGTGAGGAACGAAGACAAAGACTCAGTGGGGGAGGCATAAGGCTTCGGTCCTCACAACCAAACTTCTCCCCCACCAGCACAGGGTGAACAGAGGCAAAACGTGTGGCTTCTGTAGCTTTGTGGTGTGTGCAGTGTGCAGTGCCTGCACAAGCAAACACCAGGGGCTTCGCCTGCAGTGGTGCTCGACACCCAGCTCCCCAACAGGACACAGTAGGAGCTGCTTCTGCCCAGCCTCCCTGAGAACAAGGCCCCCGCCGTCCAGTTCTGTGATGCTAAACAGTGCAGCGACCCAGCATCACCCTTCAATGACAGTCCCTTCCACCAAGCCCCCCAAAATCAAAAGGAGATAATCTCACGGTTCCAGGCTTGCTGCGGCTGCGACTGGGAATAGGGTCAGGGCTAAGAGGAGCACTGGTGCTCCCATTGCTCGGTCTGGGACAGATAGCTGACAATATCCACACAGGAGGAGAGAACTGCCTGTACTGATGGGCTGGAGCAATCCTAAATACCCCCCTCAGATGCTCTTAAGTCCAAAGAGTGGGGAAGTTAATATATGGAGATAGTATCTCTTCCAGGCTAATGACATTAGCTAATATTTACTTGCTTCCACCAACAGCAGAGTAAAGGCCACACCACACAGTTCTCCACCCACATCTACATTCAGATGGCATTCCAGGCCATGGAGTGCCAGAGCACTGAGGGGGAGATGTGGGGTGGGCGACTTCTAACCCAGGCAGAAAGGGACTTAGGAGAAAAACTCATCTCAGCTGTGAATGGTCTGGATCCTGGCTGTAGCATCTGATGGCAGCCAAAGCTGCACACATGCTACTGCCCTCAGCTTGTAAAAAGCATCCTCAGTACTCTCTCTGTGCATCTTTAGTGATCCTCCCCTCATCCAGTATTTAATCAGAGCTTGGAGTAAAAACCTTTCAATTCACCTCCATTCCCTGCATCACTGCCTCTGTCCACCCATCCATCCCAGCCATGTCTGATCCTCCTGGGTACAGAACCTTTTCCAGGGCTGCTCCTGCCACCCACTGCCAAATCCCCTCATAGCTCTACTGTAAAGCCTTTCCAAATAAGGCAAGGCATTTTAAGTCCCCACATATTTTAGCAAATCTCTACTTTACATCCCTCCAAGCCAGGTGTCCAATCTTCTGCCAGCTTCCTCCAGCCATAAGGTAGTTCCACACTGACACTACCACCCACCTCCTCTAGGCTCTTCTCAGGCACTGCAACCCTGTATTTCCTTTTCCTGGGTGGCAGCAGAGAAGTGAACAGGGCTTGGACGTTATTTGCCCTCTAGTTACAACGTCATTTGAAGGTGGATGTCTTTGTCCTACCCTGGCCCCATCTGCCTTTTTGCAGAGCATAACCAAAAGTACACAATATGGAGTGAATTTGCCATCCACCCACTCTTTGCTGCCAGCTGAAGCAATCCCCGGGATTTACTTTGGCACAGTCGCTGTGTGTCCTTAGCATCTACGCTCTTAGTGCACAGTCTGATGTAACAGGAACACACTAGCCTTTAACCTAGCTCTGACATTGCAGATAATCTGCAGGTTTAAAGCACTGTATGTCACTGATCTAGGAGCGTATTTGATTCTCCGAAATCAACAACATTTGGACTTCAAGCCTAAACTAGCAGGACGAAAAACAATTTGAGTTCTGTCTGATTTCAGAAACACTCCCCATGGCTCTGCATCTCTGAATGGTCATCAAGCTGGCTGCCTCTAAAGTTAAATGAAAACAGACAGACAACAAAAAGATAATAACATGCTAAAGTTCTTCCCTTCCGCCAGGGAGGAATGGGGGCACTGGCAGAGCTGTGTGTGAAGCCCTGGGATGGTCTGGCCGGAGGGTTGGAGGGCAGGAGTGATATTTCAGTAAGAAGTAAATGATACGTAAAAAAGAAGTTCTACAGAAGAAGAACCTTGAAGCAAAATCCTCTGACATCACAAAGAATGGATTTGTCCCAGCGCATTTCTGATGAAATCCCAGTAAAGATACCTGTATAGAAATTGGGCCCCTGGACCAAATACGCTAACTGAGCACTTGTGCTGCTGTCAGCTGTGCTACAGAAGACAGAGCAAGACGTTCCCCAGAGAAATATCAACCAAGCCTCAAGGTGAGCGCCTTTGCTCTGTAGGCAATGAACGCTGTCTCCACCCCTCCCACCCGCCCACATCCCAGCCCCAGCCACGCGCCGCATGATTTCCACCTCCTTGGTTTTGAAGCCAAGAGAGAGACAGGCACTCTGTCAGGGCGGGAGCTGCATAGTCCTTCAGCTCTGGATGAGGGGGAGAGGGAAGAAGGAAGACAGCAGAAGCAGGGGCCGAGGGGGGACAGAGGAGAGGCTAAGCTTTCCATGGAGGGATTTGACCTGCAATCAGCTATGTGGAGCGTCGCTTTCCTGTGGGGCAGCATCCTTCTCCTACCTAGCACGGCTGGAACGCCTGCAACGCTGTAAGAACCTCAGCTGCTTCGCATACGTGCTCTGGTCTGTGGGGAATCCTGGGGGGGTGGAGGTGTGACAGAAACAGAAGTCCTAAGACCAGGAGTGTTTTTCCAGAGAGGCATAATTTCTCATATTCCCAAGGTTTCACTTGGTTCTCATGTGCCCTCCCCTCACACTCTCCCTACTACTTGGCTCTCCCTTCAGTGCCTTTCATGTAGACTGTGTATTTCTGCAAGGACTCAGGCAGAACAACTCCTGTTGTGCTCTGGAATATATTTCCTTTCGGGCTATGCTTTTCTCCCCAGAGTCATAGATCACCATTTAAATCTTTAGCGGACAAAGCTGGGTGCCTTTACAAACTGGGCACGCATGAGCCCGAGGTATCTAATAGGGATGCTCTTTGTAAAGCAGTGTGTTCGTTCTGGCTTCGCTGGCCATCTGCTCCCTCCATGCCTTTTCTCAGATCTCTGTCGAGGACAATTACCAGCACTGCTTCTCGTCATATACTTTACCAGGAATGCAGCTCCTCTTCCAGCAGGCACTGCTGTGATATACTGGCTTGTGAACTTGCTTTTGCTTTTTGAAGGCTTTTTGCTTTTGCAGCCATGGTGTAAATGCAAACAGAAACATGGCTGTGCTCAGACAGTAGGTGTTCCAGTGGGAAACATGTCACTGGGTCATAGCTGGATCCCTCCTGCCATGTGTGGTGTGGCACGCACAAGTCTAATTTTAAAAATCCTTTCCAGTGGGAGCATAGCCCCTTCCTCTAGGACATGGTCCACAGCCTGACACAGCTCCCGCTCAAATGATGCTTTACTGCTGCCTGTTTCCCACTGTTCCCTTCAGCATGAAGCTTTGCTTTATGAAAATACTGCTTGCTTCAGTAGGCTTTCTGCTGTCCCACCTGTACACCAATGTTTTTTGTAGGTTCATGAGAAAGTAATCCAGTTTGGGTCTTGGGATCCTTTAATGACAGCCTCAGAGATGCTGTCTTGTACTTTTATAGCTCAGAAGGCAAGGGCAAGGGTTGAATTGTCAAAGAGGTGTAAGAAAATATTCCAGAATAAAGGGTCATTAGAAACAAGGGAGGTATGGGAGGTTCAAGCAGTAAGCCTTTAGTGCTTATCCCATCCTTTGTCCCAGTGGCAGAGGGGAGGTGCCATGAGTCAGCTTAAGTAGGAAAATCAAAACGTCATTGGCATCTGCTATCAGACCCCCTAATACTAGCAGCAGACAAGTTGCTCAAGGCAGCTCGACAGCACTCAAGTGTGAAAAAGCACTCAAAGCTCCTGGCCAGCAGGACTTTGACTCCCTCTTGCCAGGGTGCTGATCTCCAGCTAAGGACTGCCAGCAGGTCACGTCCCTGCCTCTTGCTGTTCTGATCTTTCCAGGCCCTGCCCTCCTGCAGCTGCAAAACAGGCTGTTGGCTGAACCTGCCCAGAGACAGTAAGCAGGAGTCAGCGATAAAGAGTTTTCAAACCTGCTTGAATGTTGGCTCTTCTTTGGTCCTAGCTGCTGCAGTGCAGTATAAGATGAAAAAAACCCCAACAATATGAACAGCTTCTTGGTGTTATCCATGGGCACAGCTATGGAGAAGCCACAGAGAAGCCACAGAGGTGTGAGATCTGGCAGAAAAGAGCAAGGAGGACAGAAGCGTCAGCTGAAGAGAATGTGCTGATGAGGCTCTGTATCTGGGACATGAAGCTGGGGCACTGGGTCCCATACGCATGGCGTTGGTTCCAAGCCCCAGAGTAGCTGATAGGACAGAAAGCAGAAAACCAACCAAGCAAGCTGATGGTGATACATAGTGTGGTTCAGTGAAAAAGCTGAAGTGCTGCAAGGTAGCCAAGCTCTGTTGCTGATTCCTTGGGTGACATGGGGAGGTCTATTCACTTTATTTTGACTTTCAGTTTTGGAAGCAATGACTTCATCTTTTTACATGTGCACGCGACATGTCGTGCAGACTCAGTGTTAATGGCTGTAGTACCCATAGATGAGAAGAACGGTGTGATCCTGTCCCACTGGCATCATGACAGTGGAATGAAGAGACCAGAAGTCTTATTAGGAGGTACCCAAACCCTATGGCCAAAACCTGTCTTTTTAGACAACAGTTTCACCTGACTTTTCTTTTTTTCTTTTTTAATAGAAATTATGCCGTGGCAATACCAACACAGCTCTACTACCCCTTCTCAGAGACAGTGTGCCTCCAGCTCAGCAGAAAGCAAGCAGTCCCAATCCGTGTGACAGTAACCTTGCAGAGCAAAGCTGGGAATGAGACTGTGATCACTCAGTCCATCTCTCAGCTCACCTTCTTTCATTGCACAACCTTCCAGGTGAGGAAGGTATTTTCAAGGGTTGTCAGTAGGGTGGATAGTGCATGAGTTCTGCTCTTGCTGGGCAGGAAGGCAAAAAATTGTGTCTTCTTGTGGGGTCATCTTAGGCACTGAATCTTCTGCTTCAGCTTATATAGGTCTGCCAGTATCACACAGAATCACAGAATTGTAGGGTTGGAAGGGACCTCTGGAGATCATCTAGTCCAGCCCCACTGATATTTTACTCTTCTGGAGCAATATAAAAACAGTATTATAATCATTATTTCAAATGCCTGGGGATCCACGAGTGGGATCCATCCTGAATGATGGTTACAACTGTGCCTGCAGGTCCCTCCTCCTGTTGGAAATTCCGATGAAGTGGCTTTTATTGTTATCACAGTCCTGGAAGCCAACTCAGAGTTTCAGAAGAAACAGAAAGTCTTAATCAAGCACGCAGACAAGAAGACTTTTATCCAGACAGACAAATCTGTGTACAAACCTGGACAGATTGGTATGGGCAGAATGCCATGTCTCGTGAGAGAAAGAGCGGTCCTCAGGCCATGAAATATGGGGTATCCTCTAGCACTTGGAGTGGGGCCTGCTCTGCAAGGGAGATGGGTTACAGGCTTCATCTCCCTTCTACTCTTTGAGGGATTTGGGAATACTTCTCTCCTGCATCAGCATGGTGCATGTTTTCTCCAGTACTAGCCAGACAGCATGCCAGTGTGAACAGGGCTTGTGTGTTTTGGCTGATGTGTGAGAAAAGGTTCAAACAACACCACTGTGTTATATTCGTGATTGCTCCAGTCAAAGCCACAATAGTCTGTCAGTGCCCTAAATCCCTCTCTCTCCCACAGATTTCCTCAGACGAGGATCACAGTCCTGCAAGCCCCACCACTGCCCTGGCACAGCTCAGATCACCACAGGGTACAGCTCTTTGCCCCGTGTTTCTCCACCCTTTCCACTGGCATGACTTTCACTGCCGGCAAGACTGAGTGCCCCACCACAGGTCCAGTGTCCAGAAAAATGCTGTTTCTCACCAGCACAGCCAGCTTTCCCAGAAACCCCACACCGCCTCTCCTACCACTTCTTTTCTAGCAGGCTGCCAGCTCTTAGCAGGGCTTTGAGCACAGGCCCAGGAGTGGATGGCTCTAGCTGCTGCCCACATCCTCTCAGTGAAGAACATGGGCACGTCTTTCTTAGCCGTCCATTCTTATTATTATTAACAGACTTGATTTCATTTCAGCCAGTCCTGTTTTTCTTTTGCTCTGTAGTCAAGTTGCGAATTGTTACCTTGGATCAGAAATTTATTGCCAGCAACGAAACGGTAAGTCAAGAGGGAAGAAGCCTTAATAAGTCTGAAAATGCTATGAGCTGCCTCCATGACTTCTGGATCAGTGCCTGGCCCAGCTAGGTGATCCATCTGTGGACAGCTAGTCTCCGTGTTGCTTTTGGTGCTTACAAACAGCAGTGGGCACCACCTGCCACGCAGGAGCTGCTTGTGATGTTGGGTCACGGGCAGTCACTGGGAATTGCTTAGGGAAGACTCATGGATGGTTGGGGGCTAAAAAATGTCGGGGAGGGGGATGGCAACTTACCTGAAAACATCCCACCAGTAACGGTTATTTCCTCCCCACAGCACCGCCTGGTGGAACTGAAGGTAAAGCACTTACTTTATTGAAAGTGTTCATCCCTTCTCACCTTGGGGAAGATACAGGTTTGGAGATGGTGGTGGGGAAATATGAATGCAGAAAAGTAGTTACCTCAGAATGAATAGGAACAGTCCTCGACTTCTTGCCCTTCTTCCCTTTAGTACCCACACAAGTCTGTCGGTGCAGTGTCATGATACCGATCACACAGGGGTGGTCCCTGCAGTAGATGACAGGTGCCACTGAAAACCAATCCAGCAAACTTTCCTAGAAGGATCACAGGACTTTTAGTCCCTCTAGCCTGTGAATTGAAGATTTGTCAAAATCCGCAAGTTTCTTTAAAGAGACTTTTATATTTAACATACAGAAAATAAAAGTTTGACCAGTTAGTGTTGTGGCTACACAGCTAGAGAAACTTCCCAAAGCAGCTTTCAGGATATTGTTCTTAAAATCTGTTAGTTTAGTTTCAATATTATAGGTAAAATATGGACTGCAATCACCTGAGCTGAGGAAAGATACCTGAAAGCGATGGGGAGTTTGTAATAACCCATACAGAGAGGTCACAGTTCCAACTAGCAATTGGTAGTAGCTAATGTACATTTGCATGTCTTACCCACCAAGCAATCAATACATAAACGCATGGTTTCTGACACACCTATGCAGTACTTTATGCCAGTTTATACAAACATAGTACTCTGATCCAGCTTCACCCTTTCAAACAGTTCCCACTTGTTCCTTATGTTTATAAAGCACCCATCAACTCATCGTTAAGTCCTTCCTAGCTGTTCAGTGTGACTGTAGCTAGAGTTCTGCATCTTGCCATCCCAAGAAGAGTGGGAGAACACTATCCATCACGGACTGACTGTGACAGTCAACACAGCCTCCAAATGCCCTTGCATCCTAGGTCTTTATATGTGCTTTCTATACTGGGCCTCATGGTCCCCTGCATGAAGTCCTGGACTCTTTTCCCCAGACTTCCCTGGGGATTCAAGACATCAGGCTCCCCCATAATCATAGAATCATAGAATTGTTACGGTTGGAAAGGACCTTAAAGATCATCTAGTTCCAACCCCCCTGCCATGGGCAGGGACACCTCCCACTAGATCAGGTTGCTCAGAGCCCCATCCAGCCTGGCCTTAAAAACTTCCAGGGATGGGGCATCCACCACCTCTCTGGGCAACCTGTTTCAGTGTCTCACCACCCTCATGGTGAAGAACTTCTTCCTAACACCCAAGTAGCTCCTGCCTTAGGCAGCATGTGCTGCCTAAGAGGGTTGACCTTCTCCACAGTGACCTGGGGGCTATGCCAGCTCGGATCACCACAGGGATCTCAAAAGAGGGGCCACCCCTATCTCTTAGTGAGACAGGGAGGCAGTAAACCATAGTTTTGCAGCAGCAGTCAGTGAAATGGCAGTGCCAACAGAGACCAATAATATGATATATTGACTTTGACAATGAGACAGGCAGAAAGGCCTTATCCTCTTCAAGCTCGGACTCACCTGAGCACTGTAGGTGTGATAGACCCGGGCTCTTAGGACAAGATGATACATGCTCAAACCATGCTGTGATAGCTTGTACATCCTTCAAAGGAGTCTCTTTTTGCACTGGGAAATAACTGCTCTCTACTACTGCCTATTCAGGACCCCAAAGGGAATCGAATTGCGCAGTGGCTGAATGTTACACCTGTGGGAGGCATTGTGGATCTGTCCTTCACTCTGGCTGCAGAAGCACCGGTTGGAGAGTACACCATCAAAATGCCTGACCGCATGCATACCTTCAGGGTAGAGGAGTACGGTAAGAGTCTCAGGGAGCTGACTACAGCAGAGAAAGGTGTATTGCCTCCACCCCCCCTCTCTCACACAGATTTGAACGGGCCATGGAGCTGTGAACAGCTGTGCTAGTTGTGCTAGCACCTGAGATGTCCAACTGCCTGCCATTAGGTGTAACCACTGGCTTTCACTCAGGCCCATTGGCTTTCTCCTTCCCCGTGTCCTGAGGATGGACAGAGGCACTGTTCCACAGCTGGGCTCTGAGGAGGAGACTAAGGCTGTCTATTCCCACCACACTCCCCTGGCTGAGTTGCTGGTGCATTGCTACCAGTCAGGGAATGAAAGGAGAGATTTCTTTTCTGTGAACAACCATTTGGGAAGGATTGGAACAAATGAACTCTGTTCTCACTGAATTATATCTCTCTTGCTGTCACACAGTGCTGCCCAAGTTCAGTGTCTCCATCCAGATGCCTCAGGTGGTCACCATCTTGGAGGAGAACTTCCATCTCCACGTTTGTGGCATGTGAGCTGACTTACCATGACAGAACGTGCATTCTTACTAGTTTGGAAACTGCATAGCTATCAATAATTGAGCTAAAAATGGTCTCTGCCAACCCTACCTCTGTTCCAATGTCTGTTACCCTGGCATCCTTTGCTAAGGAATCCTCCTGGACTCTCACCTTTCTCCATATTCTCTCCTTGCTTCTTTCTCTGTCACTTTGCAAGTGTGGCAGTGGACGTCCTCAGAGGGGCATGTGCCCTACAATACAGTACCTATGCTGCATTAATTAGTGCCAGTGTGGAAAAAATAATGACTGAACTTATGGCCAGCACAGTGTCCCCTAACACTGCCTGGTAGAACTAGTGTTGACTTGGAGAGAACTCACCCATCACTGCCTTCTCTCTCAATCTGATTAAGTCATTTTAACTTCTTGGCCTCTGCTGAGCTTGTGAACCTTGAAGATTCTGCAGGCTGCTGGGTTGTATAATTGCAAACCACAGGCTAATGCTGATATTATTCATCCTTGAGCCAGTGTTTCTGTATGTGAGTGTAAGTCCTCTCTCCTATGTTTGCCAGGTACACATACGGGAAACCAGTCCAAGGTAGTGTGAAGGCTGTGGTATGCCGTAAGCATATCCGCTATAATCGGAAGTCTTCTAAAGCCAAGCACAGTATTTGTAAGGATTACACTGGTAAGGTGAGCACATGGAACCTCCACTCCTCCTGCAAAAGAGAGGAACAGGGGCAAAGAGAGGGAAGAATACTAAAGGAAGGAGTGGGACAGACAACAGCTATTGAAGCGGCATGCTCTTTTCTCAGGGATGAATGACTGGTATATCCTTAACTCCCCACTGTATCAATCTTAACCCCTCCCAATGATTTCTCTGACTGCACTTAGATGCACTCAAAGGAAGAAGCACCTGTAGGCAAACTGTTGCAGATTTGCCCACAAAACAGGTATTGCAACAGGGCAAAAAAAAAAAATACAAACACTGTTGACATCAATTCAATTCCACTGGATGCTTTTTAGCACCACCTTTTAATCTGGTGTAAATACCTGTGTGCTCTTTCCTGGAAACAGCTGTTTTGGAGATACAGAAATTACCTCTTGCATCTAAGCAAGCAATTCAGCTCAACACAGACTTTACTCATTCATCTCTAGGGTTGAATGGATGTATCTATATTTGTTTACATCTTTTTAAGTAACCCAGCACGTATCGTAAAGCTAAATTCTGCCCTAGCAGAAGAAATCATGTTGTCAGGGAGAAATGACAACTCATGTTTGCTACTGGCACATGAGCAAGTACGTAAAGATGACACATGTGTGAAACAGCATCTCCGATTAGTGACTGCTGCACAGAAAAAAAGTATGTTTCATGCCAGTATGGGAGTTGCTCCTTTAACTCAAGTGCCTTAGTCATGTACTTTTAGACTTCGGGGCCTTGGGTTTGATCTGCACTGCAGAAGGGATTAGTGCATTCATGATTGGTTAACAGATACAATTTCACATCCCCAGACAAACGAGGATGGCTGCTTTGCCACTGAGGTGAATCTTAAGAGCTACCAGCAGAAGCGTGGTGACAATTATGATTTCAACCTGGAAGCTGTGGCTTTTATGAAAGAAAGTGGAACAGGTAGCAAAAACTGATTCTAGACTTTGTGGAAAATTTTTTACTTTGCATTCATGCAACATACTTGTCTTTGGGTTTTCATCTGAAGACTCCTTATGGATCCTTGTGTCTTCCCATCAGACCACTGCATCTTTCTGCACTGGCTGCCATGGGGTCAAGTGTTCAAAGTGTTGTGTCTTCCACGGGAGCACCAAGGCAGCATGGGTGTTCTTGTGTACCATACCACCCAGGTCTGACTCACATAGGACGTGTGAGTTCTCCCAGTTGCAGGATGGGCTTTAACAGTATGGTTGCTCCTCCTCAAGCTACTGTGGCCAGTCTAGCTCTGACAGTCACCTTGGTTTGGCAGAGATGGGTGAGAGCTGCTTTTTCTTGTCTTCTAGTGACAGTAG
This sequence comes from Chroicocephalus ridibundus, assembly GCF_963924245.1. Classification (NCBI taxonomy): domain Eukaryota; kingdom Metazoa; phylum Chordata; class Aves; order Charadriiformes; family Laridae; genus Chroicocephalus; species Chroicocephalus ridibundus. Next base: position 141,997,559 of record NC_086284.1, read on the forward strand.
AAATGCACACAGAAGTGGGCCAGGCCAGGTTCTTTTGCTCTTAAACCATACTTTAGGAAAGGCCGTTGGAACAAGGAGATACTCAGACCAACCAGTGATAACCAAGGCCCTGACTGTGTACTTTTAATAGCTCTTTGTCCTATTTATCTCCACAGGGAGGATGAGGCTACTTGTCCAGAGCTACTGTTAAATATTCCATCCTGTAAAGTTTCCTCTCTTACAAAATTTTATAACCCCTTCCTTACAAGAAAATATTTTGCACACCCTTGCTGAAAACAGTGACACGCATTCACTTAGCAAACTACTGCAATAATTTCAAATGGGCACCACATCACAAGGCAGCAGACTGTAAACTAATGTGGTGAAGGCAAGGAAAGATGTTGCCTTCTAGCAGCTCTGATGTGAGAATGGGAGGAGAATGCAACTAGACAATTATGAGTAGGACCATCTTAAACAAAGTCAGAAAGAGCATTTTAGAACTGCCTGGCAGAGACGTCCCAGTAGACTGCTGTCATTCTAGCAGGTCAGAATGTAGGAGGCACTAGTGCCAAGTGTGTGTGTTAAATGACTCCTGTAGTTAAACAGGGAAACTACAAACCCCTATGAGTGAATGTCCATCCCGTTCCATCAGGCCATCCAATCTTGCTGCCTTTGCTCGGAGGCATGATACTCACCTGCATGCACCTCCTGTCTTTCCTAGGGGTGGAGGTCAACACCACTGAAAACTGCAAGGTCACTTTTGATATCACAACTCTCCAATTCTGGGAGACAAGCTACTACTATCAGCAAGGAGCTCCCTACTATGGAAATGTAAGTGAACAGGGCAGAAACATGGAAAGTCCAGCAGCTGGACCTAAGGGGATGGAGGGCACAGAAGTACTGAGGGACCACCTTGCTTTGAACTGCTCAAAGCTGCTGGCACAGTCCTCTGTCCCAGTCTGTCCTTTGACATCTCTACCAAGAGGTAATCCAAAGGTGTGACCACAGGATAGGTGCATGGCTTTGCCAGATGAGGTGGCTGCTGCATAAATGGGGAGGGGTTGGAAGAGTTCACCCTTAGAGTCCCTTTGCAGAGAAGGGAATTAAGACTTCTACTGGGAGGTAGATTTTCAATCCTGAGGCCTCCAATTCTCTGACTGTTCTCTGCTTCATTACAGCTGGAACTCAAAAGTGCCAATGGGACACACCTTAATAACAAGGAGGTGATTCTTACAGTGTCCTATGGTAGCAGGAAGCAGACCAAGTCCTACTTCACAGATGACAATGGGATGGCCTCTTTCATCTTAGAGACGTCAGCATGGGACAACAGCACTAAAGTTCTCCTACAGGTTAAGCCCAATAATTATGTTGGGTTTGGCTAGCACTAAGCAATGCCTCTCTCAGACCAATCGTCTATGTCATTGTCTTGATATAGCCAGGGAGACTGAGGCATGGAGAAGTGAAATGACAGATCTAGGGCAAGAGGAATAGCCCATAGCAGTGTCAGCATTCCGACCCCTGGTGTCATACACAGTTTCTGAGCAGCCAGGAGATATGATGAGATATGGGGCAGTGGACAGAAGCCCCATGAAGTTGTGACTGAGGTCTACCTACATAACACCTCTCTTTGAGGTGGAAAGGGCTATGTGGGGCCGGGCAGGGACAGAGAGCAAAGGAAGAACTCCCACATGGCATGGAACAGGAAGATAGGAAAGGAGATAGGGAAGAAGCATCTGAAAATACACGTGGAGAAGAAAACATCAGTGACCCGTTTACATTATGTTTCCTCATAGCACAAAAATTAGGAGAAACCTGGGATATAAGAGGCAGAAAACTTGGAAGAGAAAGAAGGAAGGCTAGTAAGGAAACAATTGCTGCAATCCAATCTGGAGCAGAGCAGGTAACCAGGATGTAAGGAGCTGAATAGGGATGCCACCAACAGCAAATGGACAGAGAAAAGTTTCGATCTGCTTTCCCATGAATAACGAAGGCTCTTGTCTGGTTGTAGGGGTAGGTTTCTAATACCTGTCCTATGTAAACTCCAAGGTCAAGGGACTTTGAGTCAAGCCCTGTCTCTTTATGAGAGCACATACAGTATCTTAGATGATGGATCTGGACCTTGCTGGAAGTCCACAAGATGTTAGTATCATAGTCTCAGTGCAGACAGGTCAAAGGTCAAAGATGAGCAAGGCTATTGATCTTCAGTTGTCCCCTGCCGCCTCTACCCTATGAATCAGGGGAAGTGCTAAAAGAAATACAGTGTGCAAATGGAATAACATTGAACAGTGAAATACATTATCAGGGCAGATCCATGCTGATATTTTCCCTGCACATACCAGACAGAAGCAAAGGGTTCAGTGGTTCAATCCAGGGGTTGATGAGCCACTCTACACAATCTAATGGTCTGCCTTGCTCCAAGGATAGCAACAACATTGCAGAAGTTCAGGCTCTAGCCCAAGCCCTAGTAGTATACAGATCCCTGGCTGCTATTTAGCTGCTAGCTATCCCAGAGCGTGCGGATCTCCACAGAAAGGGGCTGACTGAGCTTGGCTTAGGTGGAAATAGACACCTTACCCTGGGAGACTTCAGAGCCCACTGTCCAGTCAGTCTTGGTTTTGGTATAGGGAGATCTGTAAGAAATCTTCAGACACTAAGACACCTTTCCTGTGCCACAGGCGAAGACCCAGCCGGAGGACTTAAGCAGTCGAAATGTGAGGGTGTCTTATGGCACTGCGTCCCTCACACTGAGGGCCTTCTACTCTTCCAGCCGCAGCTCTGTGAGGATCCAGCCAGTGCAGGCAATGCTGCCCTGTGGGGACATGCAGCAGGTCACTGTGCACTATCGCATCCTAGCCACAGAGCTGGGGGACAGGGCTGCTACAGCAGACTTCTACCACCTGGTGAGTGCAGGGCAGCACTGGCAATGAGGTCAGCTTTGTGACAGGTCTGTGTCAGCAGAGAGACCTTGGCTGGTCCAGAGACATGGAGCAGAGGCACTATCAACCCTTTGCTCTGTTCATTACCCCCTCAGGTTTTGGTGAGAGGATCCCTTGTGCATCATGGTCAAACAACAGTACTTCTTGATCCACCATCAGGTAAGAGCATCTAAATACCAGGAATAGATTAAAGACCCAACAGGAAAGCCCTTCCAGCCTAAATGGGGAAGGAGAGAAAGATCTGAGACCAACAGGAAACAACAGAGCTGACACAAAAAATCTTTAACTTCCCTAATTTTTTTTCTGATCAAATGATGAAATCGTCAGAGTTTATCTCTCAAGCAGGAATTATCAGAGACCTCCAAGAAAACTCACAGAATCTTTTCTGGACTCAGGTAGAAAGTCATTTCCCTTCCAAGTGCATGTTGTTGCCGAGATCATGCCAAGACCTCATGATGTGAGGTCACTGCTACAAAATGGCACCAACCTACATCCTGGTCTAGCTGTGGCCTCTCCAGAAGCAAGGCAGAATAGTTTTTTTTACAAGTAACTGTACAGAAGTATTACAGAAGATGAGCATGTTGCTGCTGTAATCCTTGGAGATGGACTTCCTTGCTTCTTCCTTCACTTTTTCTACTTCTCCTTCTTCCTTCAGGTCAGTATAGTGGAGCTTTCAATGTCACTCTGGCCATTGACCTCATTTCACCCATGGCTACCCTCTTTGTTTACACTGCCTTCCCTGAGGGACAAGTGGCAGCTGACATCTTCAGTCTGAAAGTCTCCAAGTGCTTCAGGAACCATGTAAGTAGTGCACAAACCATAAGTGGGCAGGTAGGCTGGAGAGTAGCTAGTTAACTGCAAATTGGCAATAGACGCCCAGCAGAATCCAGTAGCCACAGTCTCCCCTTTCCTTCCTCTATCAATGTCTTCAGTCCCTCTTTCTTCTTCTGTTTCAGGTGAAGCTTGGCTTCTCAGACACAGTGGCTCTCCCGGGATCGGCTGTCCGTCTCCGTTTGCAGGCTGCACCAGGCTCCCTATGTAGCATCCGTGCTGTAGACCGGAGTGTCCTTCTCCTGAGGCCAGAGGCTGAGCTATCTAGGGATAGTGTGAGTTACTTTAGTGTTGAGCCTTGCTAATATTGAAGAGATGCGTTTTGAGTATCTCGTTGCAATCACCGTTTAATAAGGAACAGTGGATGTAATAGGTACTTGAGTAGAGACAGGACATGGCTTAATAAGAAAAAATGAAGGCCAACATCAAACACCAGTGAAAATATCCAGTTTCTACAGAGGGATCTAATAGAATAACCCATTGTCATCCCCAGGTACTGCCCAAAGTCACATCCTTGTTAAACTCAGAGAGCTTTGCCACACTGTCAACCAGCTGGCAAGACACTTCCATCTCCTGAACCAATTCATGCCAGAACTCTGAAAAAAAGGGTTATGTTAAAAAAAATACCCAAATACCCAATACCAATGGATAGACTCCGTGTCTTTGTTCTAGCCCACATGAACCAGACAGCCCTTCCATTCATAGACTGGACTGCAAGTGATGTCTTGGCAGTTGAAGGGTCCCATTTCTCCTCTAGACATGGGATATGTTGCGTCTAAGGACCCTTGAGTTGCCTCTTGAAACTGTCTCAGTGGATCCAGGATGTGCCTTCAGTCAGACGAGAAGCTATCTAATGACTCTTATGGGGAAGGTGTCCTCGCTGTATGCACTGAGCTCACCGGTACAATCTAGGAGCTAGAAGTGGCCACAGCTATGCAGCTGTACCCCAGAGGTGTTTGTGTTCATCTCTGGTGCTGTGCATCTAAAACTTGTGTAGGCTCTCCATGAAGCTCAAAAATCTTTGGGGCTGGGCTTTTGTGGCGGGCAGGATCTGAGCTCTGTCTCTGCAGTCACAGAAAATCTTTAGATAGAAATGAAAAACTTCCCACCTCTCACACTGACCTGTGCTGTTTTCATTCTCTGTCTACAGGTGTACAATATGTTCAGCTATTCTCAGGAGCACCCCAGCACCCTCACAGACTCCTACAGTGACTACTGTACTATCCACAAGAGCCCAGGAATCATCAGTTCCCCTCAAACCACCCTTCCACCAGGAACAACGTCACCATTCATGTACGACAGATACTCTTATGCAGTATCCCAACCAGATGTTTATGAGCTTCTGAAGGTAAATCTAATTTCCAGAAAAACTGAAATATCAGAGTCCTTTTGTATCCCACCCAGGACAGCGCTGGGTAGCTTCAGATTGTCTTTCCTGTAAACACCGGGAAATTCAGGTTCTGAATTTGCCAAGCTTCTGAACTAAGAGTTCTCTGACATTCCATGCTTGCAGCCTGACAATTCACAACGATCAGGAAGATGCCTGGAACCAGGCTCCCTTTTTATCCGAAGCTCAAGACCCTCAGACTTTCTAGGGTTTGGAAGGAGAGAGGGGTGTCAGCCTGAGTCAGAGAGAATTGGAGGTTGGAAAAGCAAAGCACATGAAAAGAAAAGAGGGACTGAGGAAAGGAGAGAAAGAATAGTAGAAAGAAATAGCAGGTGAAAGATGAGAACAAGCTTGTGTTAGGGTGGGCAGCAAACTGTGGCGCCAAAACAATAACTTTGTGTGTGGGCACGCACATGTGAGTGGTCACCCCCACAGTTCTGCCTGGAGGGAGCCTCCTTTGGCATGAGAGGCCAGGACTGGCTTTGTGAGCAGGATGGCTCTGCATTCTCTCCCCGTATAAATTCACAGGTCAGACTGAGATGCAACAACACAGGGTGGCTGATATGCTGGGAGGTGGGAGCAGAGACAGACCCTCAGATACAACACTGCCCCCACTGAAATCTGCCTTCTTTTCCTCCCTGTCTTTCCTCCAGAATTCAGGTCTAACATTTTTAACCAGCCTTAAAATCAAGTCTCCAATTGAGTGCCGCACCCAGACCAATTTCTACTACGACTACATGTGTACATCTCGATTTATCCTGTTTCTTTGGAAATCACGGGTAACATATAGGCTGCACAAGGGCAGCTGAACATGCAGTTTGCTGAGGAACTGGGGATGGCTTCCAGAGATGAGTGGGAGGTTGCAGAGGAGATGTGCACCACAGGAAGAGGGGAAGGTTCCTGACATGCGTGTGTCTGTGCACTGGAGGGGTGGAGGGGTGGCTACATAGGAAGAACCTACTTGGAAGCTTCTGCTGGCAGGCAGGAAGAAAATACGGTCTAGGAGGGAAATGAGGCAGCTGTATCAGGAAGGAACATCTGTTTGTAAGACTAGGAAAGGTCTTGCTGGAAACTAGAGAACGAGCCAAGATTGGCACTGGGCACCATCTAGGCCGTTCTGCAGGAGCTGAGAGCAAAAGTGTGAGCAGGTAGCTCCCTCATGGGGGAGCACACACATGTTGGAATCCACAAAGTCTCCTGGTTGTCCCGTGGAAGACAATGGTGAAGTAGGTTGAGGGCATCTAGGAGAGGACAAAGGGGATCAGAGTGGGAGTGGGAAGGATGGAGAACTGAGCTTTTCCTAGCTGAACTCTACCCTGATCTCACAGTTGCTCTCCCTTTGAATGGATGCATGTGTTTTCAATAGCTTATGATGAGCTGGCAGACTTGGACAACTTGAACCCAGAAACAGATGCTGCTGTTGAACGTGCTGAGTCAGAGCACGTAGAGCTGGGCAGCGAGGCAGGGCCAGTACGAACCTGGTTTCCAGAGACATTCATCTGGACTCTGGTTCCCATCAGGTGAGTAATTATGGGCCATGACCCCACATGAATCCAGACCTCCTACCAGCCACAGCAGAGGGGGAATGGGCAGGAGCAGAGCCAGGGCATTGGTGCCTTCTGTGCCCACAAAGAAAACAGAGGTGTGAAGAATTGAATAAGGAAATTGGAGGTTTGGTTCAGTTCCTGGCTCTGCTTGAGATTTTCCAAATGACCCTGGGGAACCTAAAATCACAGAATCCTCTAGGATGGAAGAGGCCTCCAGAGGTCTGTAAGCTCAACATCTTGCACAAGGCCGGTCCAGTTAGATCAGGCTGTTGTAGTCAAGTTCTGTGTACCTCCAAGGATAGATATTCCACAAACTGTCTGGACACATGTTCCAGTGTTTGACTATCCTCATGTTATTTTTTTTCTTATCTCAAATCAGAATTTCCCATGTTCCAATTTGTGTCTGTTACCTTTCATCCTATCAATATACACCTGAAGAGACTGGTTCCACTGTCTCTACACCTTTCTATTAGGTAGCTGTAGAATGTAGATCTCCCCCTAGCCTTTCTCTCTTAAGTTTGAAAACCCCAGTTCTTTCAGCCTCTCCTTTTACACCAAATGTCCCAGCCCTCTGACCATCTTGGTAGTCCTGCACTGGATGCATTCAGGTATGTCAATACTTTTCTTATACTGGAAGGCAAAAATGGGACACAGTACTCCAGATGTGGTTCTACAAGGGAGGAATAGAGGGGAAAAATAACTTTTCTGAACCCAGTGGCTGCAGTCTTCTTAATACGGTCCAGAAGCAGATGGCCTTCATTACTGTAAGGGCACATGAGATGTCTCACGCTCAACTTGTTATCCACCAGGACCCCCACCTCTTTTTCTGCAAATTTGCTTACTAGCCATTTCCTGTCCCAGATATAGAATTTTGTGTTTACCCATTTTCAAGACCATTTTTCCAGATTTTCAAGGTTCCTCTTAATAGCAGCCTTTGCCTCCAGCATATCAGGAACCCCTCCCCAAGAAGGTATAATCTGCTAATATATAGCAAGATTAGTCTTCTAATCTTGCTGAGGATGTCCTCTCTTCTATTATACAGGTCTTAATGGTTTAATAAAGCCATTAAGCGCTATTGACCTGAGCGTCAATCCCTGAGGAATGCCACAGGTAAACAGACACTGGTTGGACTTTGTGTCACCAATAACGATCCCTTGTCTCCAATGGTCCAGCAAATTTTCTGCTCATTTTTTCATCCACTTGTCCAGTCCACAACAATGTGGCTACAAGGATACAATGGGAGACTACTGTGTCAAAGGCTTTGCTAAAGTCAAGTTATGCAGCACCCACTGTTCTCCCCTTATTCACACATCCTAGCTTTCTTAATTCTCCCATGTGCCGATGTTCTCCATCTATAAAATAAGATCTCTGCCTCTCCACCCCATGCTGGATTATGCCCATTTCAGGGCAGGGACTGTCTTCTGTTTTGTGTATGCAGATCTGTAAGTGACATTTATAGTGGTGACTGCAGAGCTGTGGTTGGGTGTTTGGGTGGTAATGTGGTGGAAGGTACTCCCTGACACAGGCTTGGTATATAACATGGACCCTTGAGAGCCCTGTGTGCCCACACAAAACAAGAATTTAAGGTGCAACACTGTCCAGAAGCAAATTTTTATTTGCATTTTCCTCTCAGGACTTCCTTGACCACCTATCCTTCCTGTACCTCTCTCCTGCTTCCTAGGAATCCCCAAACCTTTACACACATTCCAGTTAATAGGCCTTCTGCATTTGTCTTCCCAAGAGAAATCTTTACAGGGATGGGGACAACCCCTTCCACTCTCTTTTCTCCTCAGTGATTCAGGGGTTGCTGAGCTAGCTGTCACAGTACCCGACAGTATCACAGACTGGAGAGCCATGACCTTCTGCACCTCAGAGAGCCATGGGCTGGGAATCTCAGAGACCACCAGTCTGCAGAGCTTCAAGCCTTTCTTCGTGGAACCCACCTTGCCCTACTCGGTCTTCCAGGGAGAGTCATTTCCCCTGAAAGTCAAAGTCTTCAGCTACCTGAAGCAGTGCATGGTGGTGAGTGGCTCCCTCCAGGATGGCGTTTGGGCAGGGGAATGTGTGGTAACAGTTCTTCACTGATAGACACTCAGAGAGGGGTCTCCTCAGACATTGGGCAAAAGACTCCAAGGCAGCTCTTCACAAAGCTTCATGCAGAGCCATCTCTGTCCAGTTTATCCTTCCCCATAAGCTCAACCCTACAGGACTGCAACTGTTGGTGGCCCACAGATACTGCAACAAGGTCATCATACTCACCCTGGGCTTGACTGTCATTTAGATCAAGGAGCTGAAAGGAAAAATACAACAGCAGCTCTGTAACCCTGACTCCCTTTTGTTTCACCTCTAGCTCCAGCTCAGCCTAATGGACTCCAGGGATTTTGAATTTGTGCATGCGAATGTCAAGTTCATTATTTGTCTGTGTCCTGATTCAGCAAAAACATTTTTCTGGGATGTGAAGGCTACAAAATTAGGTAAGGGAACAAGGGAGGGGCAGAAGTGGGAGGCACTGGAAGAGATGCTTGAGGAAACCAGAGCTGGGCTGGGAGAGTGGCCTCCAATGCAAAGCATGAGTGGGCAGCCTTAGGCTGAGCAAACAAAAACTTAAGCATGGATGTGCCAACTGGCCTCTTGATGTTTTGTTCTTTAGGGAAGGTGAATTTCACTGTCACTGCTGAGGCGATGGATCAAGAAGATGTTTGCACTGAGAGTACAGCTGTTGTGCCAGAGTCTGGAGGGAAGGACACAGTGGTTAAACACCTGCTGGTGAAGGTCAGAGCACGCTTCAGGGTCCTGGTGAGGTCGGAACTGGGTCAGGCTCAACATGGCCCAGTGGGTGGCTCTGGGAAGGTAGAGTTGGTGAGGCAGGTAGGCATGTTTCTCCGGCACACTGATCAAGGAGTGGTTCTAAGGATAGGCTGGGTGGGGGCGTGAGCCACTCGGTGGGACAGAGATGTCAGAAGTGCTTGCTAGCAGGTCAATGGGGGCAGAAGACACGTAGCAGCTTAGAAACCTAATTCCCAGTGAAACTTCACTGTTGACAGCATATCCCTGCTGCCTGTGTGAGGCCCTTTGCACAGCCCATGAGGATGGAAGAGGTGCTTGCAGGAAGGTGGGGTGCTGTGCAGCTGCTATCACATTTTACTGCTCTCCCTTCCGAGCTGACCAGCCTTTTCCCCACCAGGCAGAAGGGCTTCTGCAGGAAAAGACCCACACCTCACTCCTGTGCCCTAAAGGTAGGTGCAGGTATCCCCAAGACAGGGACTGCCTTACTGCTCGGGCCATACATGTGCAGTGTGGTCCGTGAACAACTCTAGGACTATCTGGGGGTGAGTGGGGGCGGGAAAGGCAGGGATTTTGGAGCTTTTATGGGAAGGCAAAGCCATTCATTTCTAGCCGGTACTTCAAGCTCCTGACAGCACCAAGCTACTGCCTAACCACATCACAGTCACTTATCAGTGGGCGGCCTGATCTCCATGTCATCCTCTCTTTTGAATGCTGATTTCACCAGCCGATGAGGTGATCCCAGCCTTGCTTACACCATCTCCTAGGGATGCCTGTGGGTCTGCCATCTGCTTCCTGGGTGGTGGTGTTATGATGTTTTTGCCATTTGCAGGAACTCCAGCTTCAGAGACAATCACTTTTGCTATGCCAGAGAACAGGATCCTTGGGTCAGAGAGAGCCCACATCTCTTTCTTAGGTGAGATTTAGGGGGTTCTTGGAAAGTAAGATTTTTCCCTGCAGGAGCCTTTTCTTCTAGTGCCACCATGTCTGCTTTAGCAAACAGAGTAACAAGAGGGAATGTGTCCAGTGAGGGCCCGTATGTCTTCCAGAGAAACACCCCATTTCTCTTATACAAGTGCCACTGGGACAGATGGACATAGAATTTCACCCAGACACGGGAAAAATGGGCAACTACCCTATCACCATTCCTAAAGGGCTCTATAGACATTAAAGTCATCCTAGTGTGAGCAGAGATGAACTGAGACCGGTCTTAAGCGGGTTATCTGGGGAATCAGTGAGAAGAGAAATGTTTTACGTGCAAGAATATGTAGCGCTCCCAAAGTTGTGGTTCTGTCCTACAGGTGACATTTTGGGGACAGCACTGGACAACGTAGATGAGCTCCTCCAGATGTCCAGTGGCTGTGGTGAGCAGAACATGGTTCATTTTGCCCCCAATGTCTTTATCACACGGTACCTTGAAGAAACAGGACAACTGACTCCAGAAATCAAACAGAAGGCAATTGGCTATCTGGAAAGCGGTGAGTGGATTTTGGTCCATGTTGGGTTATTAAGCTGGTGATGTCCGCTACAATAAGTTGCGCAGTGAGGATCTCAGCAGAGGCTTGGTGCTGAACAGGATCTGTGCAGCATCACTTGCCTGACATCATGGGAATTACAGCAGTGTAAATCAGGCTGCTGTGTCTCAGCTGAGCAATGGGTGCACGGCACCCCTCTGAAAGCCCTTTGCTGAATTCCTCGGAGGCGATGTTCTCTGTAATGATCAGCAGGATTGGCAGGGCAGTTTGTCACCTTAAGAACATGATAGTAACAGAACATCTTCACTAACCCAACCTCTTCCCACAGGATACCAGCGGCAACTCCTGTACAAGCACACAGACGGCTCCTACAGTGCCTTTGGGGAAGGAAGTGAGCCAGGGAACACATGGTAAGCAGAGATATCCAGACACACTTGAGGAACAACAGCTTGACCTCATCAGGGTCAAGCTGGCTTGGATTTTGGTCTGGGGAAATTGAAGGAGTCTAGAGGTGTGGAGTTTTGAACAGGAAGAGAACCATGCCAATGAAGTGACTTGAGGTACCCCTGTTTGATTGTTGTGCTTGGGCACCCTAACTGAGTCTGATTCTGAAAACTTGGCTGCAAAGCTTTCTTCTTCACAGGTTTTCCAGAGTGCTTTGTGCCAAAACAGGATTGGGAAAGGGACTGTGTGATCTCACTAAATACCAACCCTCCTGGCTTTAAATCACATAAGTCTACCCTGGTGCAATTGTCCGGGGTCCAGGGGAAACACTGAACTGTCAGCGAATTTTTTATCTCTTGCTGCAAATGGATCTGAGCTCAAGCTTCAAGAGCATCTGTGTCATGTGTGTTGCTTCCAATTCTACATCTGCACAGAGGCTCTGGCTTTTTGATATTTCTCCAGGGATGAGATAGTGGAAGACACAGAGGCTCCTGTCTCCTACTGGGGGTGGGCATCAGTAACTGTTTCAGACAGATTTTTCTTCTCCCTTCCTTGGCTCTAGGCTTACTGCCCTTGTCCTCAAGACCTTCAGCCAAGCCCAGGACTTCATCCACATAGATGAGCAGAATATAAAGGATGCTGCCAGCGCCCTGATTAAAAGTCAGACTCCATCTGGCTGCTTCAAGAGTGTGGGGAAGCTCTTCAACAACGGTTTGATGGTATGACATATCCTGGCTGTTCATTAGGTACCTCAGAGCTCCTTTATTTTCTGGCCCAATTTGGATGCCAAGAACAAATGAAACCTGCTTCAGGAGGGTGGCTTTGATGTGCCCAAGGTCACCCTTGGGTGACACTCAGCATTGTGCTTAGTTACGGTGACACTTTTTCAGGTTATGAATGATGGAGGTTTGCATTTGATGATACCTCCTGAATCAGTGCCCTGCCCTAGCCCCATCTCAAGCTCTGTGTTATACCTTTGGTAAACTCCTTTAGCTTTCTTTCACATTATTGAGCTGCCATTTCTTCCTTCAGTCTGAGTTCCCTCCTGTACAGGGAGCCAGAAATGGAGTGAATGGAGATTGATGGCAGCCGCTCATGTGAAATTCACCTTGCCAGGGAAGTTCCACACACACTCAGAAACACAGCACTTTTGCATGCACAGACACACGCAGGGTACCATCAAAGCAGAGACACCAGCAGTTCGGTAGACAGGGCCTCAGATAATCAAACTGCCTCTTGCAAAAGCTACCTTTTCTTTTGTTCCTCCATGCCCTTGCCACTGTCCTGGCCCTCAACTGGGGTGCCACCTTGCAGTGGGGTTGTGGGAACGTCCCTTTCCCCTGGCAGTGAAATCTGCTACTGAAAATCTTTTGCAGGGGCGGGGAAAGGAGAATGTATTCAGCAGAGGGAGGGAATCAACTACCCGGAGGAGCTTGGGGCACCATGGCTGGGAAGTGCTCCAGCGAGCAGGACCTGCAAGAGCAGATACTAGCCCTGGCATTTCCTTAGCAGAGGAATAGGACCAGCACTGTTGCCTGCGCTGGCTTGGATTTTTCTCAGGGAGCAGAAGGCACTGGAAAACTTCTCCCTCTCCCTTCTTACGGCAGCCCTCCTCTTCTCTGTTTTGTGGTGGCTGCAGGGTGCAGTGGAGGAAGGACTGGGGATGAGCTCTGCGATCATCACCGCTCTCATACACTCAGGGATGCCACGCTCTGTGAGTATCATCAGCAGGGACGGGCAGTGTGTGCAGCACGCAGCAGTGCACTGGTGCTCTGCCTTAGTCCACACAGGGCTACGCTACCAGTTTTCTCTCCTTGTGTTCTGTACCTATTTCCATCCTTCTCTGCACACATCAAGGCTGCACTCCTTCCCCATACACCCTGCCAGCAACTGATGTGCTTTCATTTGTATCCCAGGACCCAGTTGTGTGGAAAGCTCTGAAATGTATAAGGGACTTGGTCAACGCTGATACTGGCACTTACAACCTCTACAGCCTGGCACTAGCTGCAAATGCATTTGCAGTAGCAGGTGATAAGGCCCTCAGGCAGAAAATCCTCAAAAGACTGGATAAGGCGGCCATAATATCAGGTACGAAAGACCGCAGGGCAGGAGAGAGGGTCATGGGCAGAACTGTGTGGAGATCCCAGGGCAGAATGACCAAAGAAATGCAGGGCAGCAGTGGGGGGCACTGGCAGAGGTCTGTGGGGAGACGAAGGCTTGCATGGCCTCTGTTTGCCAAGCTGTCACAGGCTATATCCATACTGTGAGACAGACTTGCTCTATGGATGATCTCATAGTCCTGGTCTCCCAGTCACCCAAACCAGGGGAACTTCATGGATGTTGTAAAGTGCCTTCCCAGCCTGAAGGCCTAGGTTTTTACTGGAAAAAGCAGGGTGTGGGGGGGAAATAGGAAGATACGCACTCATATCTTGTCCCAATGTACATGTTCACTAAGTACCTAGGCAGAGGAGATGAGTAGGACTCCAAGGTCATTAGATACAGCTACACACTCCATAAGTGTTCCCACTCCACCTCTAGATGACCAAATATTCTGGAGTCAACAGTCCAAACAGGAAGAAGACTCCCTATATTGGTATCGGGCTCCATCTGTTGATGTGGAATTGACATCTATTATCCTCATGGCTCACCTTTCAAAGTCAAGTTTGTCTTCAGATGAAATCAGAAAGGCATCCCAGATTGTGTCTTGGCTCACCAAACAGCAAAACCCTTATGGAGGCTTTGCTTCAACCCAGGTAATCCCCTCGAGCCATCATTAGCAGAGAACCTGCCATCAGCTATGGTTTGTGAGAGCAATGGGTTCTAGCACAGCCCGTGGTATAAAAGAAAACAAACAAAAAAAAAAAAAAAGAGGGGAAAAAAAACTTAATTCTGGATTTACAGCTCCTGGGACTTGGGAAAGGGTGAGTATTTGTATTCCTCTGAGCTAATCCCATGCTAAAAGTCCAGGGGGAAAGCTCAACACTTATTGTGCTCTAGGTGCAGCATGAGGGAGGGAAAGGCTAAGGACTGGTCATGCAGAGGAAGCAGGGATTCTATTTTGCCCAATGTGTGTCTCTTTCCTCAGGACACAGTGGTTGCTCTGGAAGCCCTAGCCCTGTATGCAACCAAGACCTTCAGCAAGGATGGCCCTGATCTTCAGGCTTCTCTCTCCTCTGAGGGTTTCAACCAAAACATCCGAGTAGACAACACCAATCGCCTCCTACTGCAGACAGTGGAGCTGCCAGCCATTCCCCGAGATTATACTGTGCACGTGCAGGGCCATGGGTGCCTCTTCCTGCAGGTAAGCCCAGCCAGGGAGAAAACATATGTGTGGAGAAAAGCCTTGAAAGCCAGGGGACCTAGCCTAAGACCACCTAGCTTCTTAGCCAAGACTGAAAACAAACTGCTGCAGTGATTTGCAACAATCTGAGCTTCGAGGCTGGTAAGAGGAGCTGGGATGAAACAGGAAGGGAATAGCAGTTCCCCAAATGAAGTCCATGTCATTTCCACGCAGTCAGAGCTGCAGCTCCCCTCCAAGAAGTCCAGTGAACACAACCAGGCACAGTGCACTAGCAGAACCCCCACTTACACCACATAGTTTTCTCTTACACCAGTGCAAGACAGCAAACAGCAGCCAAACGCTTGGCAAGGATACTTACCAGCAAAAAAAAAGCCCTGCTATTCTCTGCCAACTAGCTTCTTTCTGTCCTGACAGGCCATTCTGCGGTACCACATTCCTCCACCGAAGAGTGAAGTCACCTTTGCTGTGTCTGTGCAGACAGAGTGCACCGCACCCAATGCCACCCAGTTCCCTGTCACCATTCATGCTCGGTAGGAGACACTCAATTGCCCCTTGCCTCCCCTTGTGCTAAGAGGCTTCTGGCACCACATCAGTCTTTTGACGGGCAGGATTGCCCTTCACTCATGATGTCCAAGTGCTAAGATGTTCATTTAACTATGCTCTCCTCAGCTGGGTGAAAGGTACAAGGCCCCAGAGGGACAGTTTAGGCTATCTCGTTATCATGCCAGTCACCACAAGTTCTCCCAAGGTCTATGGGTCTCACTCCCTTCTATGATTAGCTCTCAAACCACTAGTAATGTGAAGGTCCTGTGGGACTGACTGCTGACACTTATTCCTAAGTCTTCCCACCTCTGCTCTTGATTGACCGCCACACCACTCTCCTCTCCTGTACCCCTACCTGACTTGGGACAGAACCGCCAAGAGAGCGGGCAGAGGATGTGATATTCCCTGCCATGCCTAGGGAAGGTAACTCCAGAAGCCTTCTGAGGAATTCATTGGCTCGGCAAAATTAAAAGAGAGATCAGGAGAAGCACAAAGACTTATTACAGTACAGGAACAGGTATGCTTACAGGAGAAACACTGGAAGGAAAGGCAGATTCCTCCACTTGAGTACCAAAGCTGGGCTGGAGTATCTGTAGATCATGCCTGAGAAAGTAACATTAGTGCTGTCTTCTGGGTTCCTGCTGCAGCTACACAGGGAACCGTGTGTCAACCAACATGGTCCTGATCCAAGTGGAGCTGCTATCTGGATACAGCCCTGTGGCAGATTCACTGGAAGAGGTGAGACTGCGAGTCTGTGTCCAGCTGGGGTGGGAACGGTGATCGATGTCCATCATGCAGGATTGTATGCAGGACTGTGATCATTCCTGTGGGCAGAGAAACATAGTTCTTTTCTTCCCAAGAAATCTTTATACCCAAAGTCTCTTCCAGGCCACACCTTGCCATTTTGCCCATGTGAACATTTTGCCCACGCTTTCACAAGGACAAATATCCCTGAATATTTCTGCTTTCTGTTAGAGCCTTTCTGACATTTTTTTCCCCTATTTTCAGCTAAAGAAAATGCCTTTAGTGAAGAAAGTTGAAAGCGAAGCTGACCGAGTCATTCTCTACCTGAATGAAGTGAGTGGATTTTAGGCTAATGTCATCGTTAAAAGGACAATGGACTGGCAGATAGCTTTTAGCTTACTCTTGTATCTTGGTTCCATTAGTATTTTAAGTATCCAGAGCTGTTGTTCCTGCGTACCAGTCACATTTGCTGACCTGGGGAAATGTGTAGTAGTTCAGTTGTAGAGCCTTAACTTGAGTGAAATGAGGCTAACTCTGATGTTAAGCCTACATCTGTTGGCACTGTTCAGAGAGTGTTGACAGTCCACATACAGTGTCTGATTAGGACTGGGGAGTAGTAGTAGGATCCATCTAGTAAATTCAAGCAAGCCTAAACTCTTAGAAAGCCCTTAAGCAGCCTGAATGCAGTAGGGAGCACCCAAGATTGCTCATGAAGTTTGCCAAAATTAGTCAAAATTAGACCAGATGGCTGTGAAAGCAACAGTGCTCGCTCGACAGCCTCATTAGTCAACAGATTAACAACCACTCCAGCCTTTCTCTAGCTACATGCATACCTGAACAACACCAGAAACGAGACCTGGCATGAATTTTAAAACTTATGGATTTCCAAGGAGCACTTCTACATTTCTGTGATTCTCCATCCCTATTTGTCAATGAGCTGAGCTAAGCTAGCCTCATAATCGTTGTGTAGATGCATAAGACTTGCAGACATGCTGCTTCCATTACACCTACAGCATAGAGCAGGAAGGCCTCACAGAGAAAGATTTCAGGTCAGGCTGCTAGGTAGGACAAGGTAGAAGCAAATCAACAGCAGGTCATGTAACCACTGCCACCCAGCAGTTGTTCATCCACACCTTGCATTTTTCTGCTTAATGATGAGGGTTGTGTGAAACTGGAGAATAAGAGCTGTGTATGAGAAAGTAGCCACTCAGGCAAGATGCGCAAAGAAAGCTCAAAGCAGAGCTGGATGGGAACGTGGGATTGGTTGGAAACACTAGTGCTATACTTAGATAGCTAATGTGCATTGACTCTCTGGGTTCAAAGTCACTCATGAGCCGAGTTAAATTAGGTGACTGAAAATGGGAAATGGCCACAGAATGTGAAGTAAAAGATATTTCTGAGATGGACTGGAAAGCAGAAAAGACCTGTCACAGTGCTGAGGTTTCCACAGGAGCCTGAGAGAGGGCAGGAAGGGATTGTCTTACAGGACTTTGCTTCTGACTGTAATCCTTGCATCTCTTGGTCTTAGCTGACTAGACAGCCTCACGCCTACACTTTGCTGGTGCAGCAGGACATGCAAGTGAAGGATCGTAAGCCAGCTAATATCAAGGTCTATGATTACTACATGCCAGGTGAGCTCAGATGCTGTACTGCAGAAACCACCCAAATGTACCATGGGAAGGAATTTTCTGAAATTGTCACGTCTAAGGCAATACCGTCCCTGATGTTTTTATCTAATTGCCCCTTAGAAGTTCTCTAGTGATGGACTTACCGCTTGGTTTTCAAAATGGTAGATTCTTCTTTCTCTGGCCCCAGAACTTGCAAACTTGAAGTTGGCATGTGGATCCACTTAGGGCCTAACTCTTCCAAGAAGGCGGGAGCAAGGAGCTCAGAGCTGTGCTTTTCTACACTCATTTTGTGGGAGGCAACAAAGGCAGAGAGACCATAGTAAGGGGGTGGCTTTAGAAGAGTGAGGGTCCCCTTAGAAGAATGACACTGAAAACAACTTGTCCTCTGTTCTCTAGGGTCCCTAGTGGGAGGAAAAGCTAGAAATGTGTCAGGGACGGCTAATTGCTTCAGAAAGTGAGAAATCCATAATTGTAATGGAGTTGTTTGGGACTTATGGCTTCAAAAGATCCCAGGCCCCAAGACTTGGGTGAATCTGGAATAGCTGCGCACAGAGTCTTTGACACATACCAGTGATTTCATGTGTCACAGCAAAGGGGAGTCATGTCCTGTAAGCCGAGGGAACGCCTCTTCTAGAAAGAGAGGCGCTATGCTGGGTTGCTTTACTGAGTTTTTGGCAAGTGTATCTCACCAGCGCTTTTTTTCTTGACTTCCAGAAGAAACTACAGTGATGAGCTACCGTGCCCCTTGCGAGTGAGGTGAGGGCCCAATACCTCTTTTGTCATCACAGGCATGGTCCCGAAGACCATGGAGAGGGAGGGAGGTGCAGGCAAGGGCCCTTGGTCAAGAAACTTGCCAGGCTTCAGATTCAGGGTAGGAAGCGATTAGCAATGCTAAGTAAGGGTGAGTTCCTGCATCCCAGTGGTTAAACTGAGGTAAAGGCAGAATCGAAGTGGAAGGTTTGAGGTGCCCAGCTCATGACAGAGTTGGAGATATGTTACAGAAAACAAGGGCTGCCTGCCCTGAGTCCTACCACCAGTCCTGGCCTTTTGCATCAAATATACTCTCCTCAAGTCAACACAGTTCTTTTTCTTGGCACTTTCCCTGCAGTTCCACAGCCCTCCAGCCCTGTGCACACAACACGCCACATTCACCTTTACTGCAGGGCCTGACTCCTTTCAGTGCCAAGCCTTTCACAGTCTCAGCCTGGATTCTGATCCATGCTAAGGAATGGGCACCTGCCCCTCCTCTTTCCAGGCTGGGCAAAGGCAAAGCTTGAACTTGACCAGTGCCTGCTCCTGTTCTAAACCTTGTTTGCATCTGCATGCTTCCTTGCCTGCAGCCCAGATGGAGAAAAACACCTGTGGGAGGCACACAGTCCTGCCCAGGGATACCTGCCACAAGCCCCACGCTCTTAGTTCTGCTGTAGGCTTTGTATGGGTAGAATCAGAGAGAGCCCTGTCCTTAATGGCTTAGCAGCCCTGTTAGGTCACAAGGTGCAAAAAAGCCCCCGAGTTGCCCTGGGTGGTTAGTTTTAATACTTCATGAATACAGATTTTTTTGTCCTTTGTTGTCTTCACAGGAACAGGGACAGACCCATCCTCTGCAGTCTCTGTCCATCAATCCTTTGTCACCCTTGCCAACAGCCTCCACATGAAGATGAGAAGCAAAGAGAAAATACTTGAAATTCCCTGCTGAGCAGTTAGTTTCTGAAAAGTTCAGACTGTGCCTGGCATCTTATTAAAAGTCAGGAGACTGGAACTGTCAGATTGAGTGATTTTTCAGATCTACTTTTTTTCTCCCAAACCAGGAATATTGCATTTAAGAGCACCTGGGAAAAATAACTTCTTCCCCTCTGTTCTGTGTGGGCATGTATATGTACACACGCAAAATTCTGCCCCTCTAGTAGCAGACTTTCACAGGAGATGGTAGAGCATGGACCAAGGCAGAGATAGTACTTGGGAGAAGTGACCATTACACAAGCAAAAGCAAGGGAGGGATGGGATATGTTCAACAGTTCTTTTGTCCAACGGTTGCAACCTTTACTATGAGGAACTGGCAAGGAGGTACTGTTGAGGGGGGGTGAGGGGCTAGAGTCTCAATGCACTGCATTACTGTCTGTAGACTGCTTCAAAGCAGAGCTGATGGCACAGGAGCTTGCAGGAAGGGCACAGGAGATACAGCTGTCACAGCATGCTCAGTTGCATCTTGTACTCCAAAGCTGCCCAAGTCATACTGCAGGAAATATTAGAAGAAACCATGGGAAGCATGAGGAGAGAGCAATAGAGGATCTATGAGGTTTGTACACTGGCAATGGCAGAAATGGTATCTTCATGGACTGAGCCTGTAGTTCATCAACAACTGGCACAATGGTGGCAAGGTCAGGGGTTATGCTTACTTTAATTCTTCTTACCAGGTGTGTACCAGATATGTGACAGACACACACCCTGCCCCAACCCAGGCCCTCACAGTGCGGGCATAACCGCTGGACCGTTGGGATTTCTCAGTCCATCCACTCAGGCGCAGGACCATATGGACTCAACTTTAATGTGGGCTGTGTCCCAGATGGAGCACTTCCTTCCATTCAGCGTCCAACCTGAAATATTGGGCAAAGGCAGGAGTTGTGGTGTGGTAGTTCCTCTCCTTTCGTTTATCACAAATTTGGGAGCTTCTCCACCCGTTTCTGAGGAACCATGTGTGCAATTATGAGGACAGAAGGTAAGACAAACAAGGAAGGCATGATCCAGTCCCTCCATGGCTATCAGCAGGCTGTGGAAAGGTGCCTTGTCTTGGATAGTAGTGGGGGTTGCTCTCTAGGCAGGTCCCAAGGCAGTGCTCTCTCTTAGGGATGGTGTCAGGATGCAGCATGGACCATGTCAAGATTCTGTCTTACCCTTCCAAAAGGGACTTCTCTAGACCTGTCTTGGCTTCTGGCTGCTACTGGTAAGCCACCCCACTTCTGGCAGCTGGGTATGCCACCCCACAAGACAAAATATTACATCTTCACAGCTTCAGCTTGCTCCTTTGGCTCCCTGAATCCCCTTTTCATACCCTGCACTGAATAAAGGGGGCCGAGGGGGAGAGTGGAGGGGATGGAGCCATGTCCAGATCTGAGGCCCCTTGTTAGCACAGGCTGCTATAGCTCTGCATTCTCACTCCACACGATGACCAGCCCTTCCCCCCCCCCTCTCATTTTGAGACACGCTGTCCCTGTCTCCACCTTCCACCGGAGCCTTCCAACTGCCTCCCTGGCTGCAAAAAAGCCCCCAGCCTAACTCCACACGCCCAGACACAGGCCATTGCCAGTTCCTCTTTCTAGCTGGATGTACGCTCCCCATCTTCCTTCCTGTCTTTGATTGCTTACATTCCCTCCCTCCCACTCAAGACCCATCATTTCCTGATGCAACGGTTTGTGTCACACAGGGACTTGCTGCCTACCTCAACTACAGACAGCACTGTAGTCAGCCAAGGCTCGCTCCTCTGCAAAAGGAAATGAGGAAGACAATTACACACTTACACACGCACACAGGAAAGAGCGCACAACAGCTTTTCCCAGCCAGAGAACTAGGAACCCAGCTCCCAACCCCAGTGTAGGAGGGAATCTGCAACCTACCTGGCTGGTAGTAATCGTAGACTTTGATGATGGCTGGTTTCAGGTTCTTCATCTGAATTACTTGTTCCAATTGCAGAATGAAAGTCTGAGGTTCATCATTGAGCTTGTGGAGGTGGAAAGAAATTAGCAAGGAATGGGAGAAAGAAGTCATTGCATCTTCATCTTCCCTAGCTTGAATGTTTTCCTGCGCTAAATCTCTCTAATCCATTAAAGATTATGGAATTTAGAAATGGAGTATACGTGAGGAATAGCAAATGCTAACCCCATGACAATGAAATTGGGCAGGCTTCCTCTGCCCACAGTACTACCAGCCCTGGGCTTCTCACACAGCTTCTTGTCCTGTGGCCTCTTGCTCTCACTGTACCAAACTAAAGGCTTTGGTTCCCACTTACCTTCTCCAAATAAATGTAGACCACATCAGCTTTCACTTCTGTTTTCTTAACGATGATTTTGCGTTCCAGCTGGGATAGGAAACAGTAACAGATGGAAATTTGTGAGCACTTTCCTTAGGGCTTACTGACCTGAGGGACTCGCTATTGTATTGAAGGGATGGTGTGGAGCTAGACTCTGTGTGGAACCATGTCTTTCTCACATATAATGATTTTAGTGGTTATATCTCTGGTAGTCCCTCCTTGGCATCCCTTGTGAGCATCTCGGGGATGAGCTCAATTAGAGAAATCTCCTATTCTGAGGACAAAAGGCCATCGGATAGTACACAGGACTGATGCATTGGTCAGCAAATCGGTGCAGGCACCAATAGAGATCCTTGTTATCTCATCTCACTAACTGCTAGACTGCTCTTAAAGACCTGCCTGGGGACTCTGCAAATAATTCATCATTCAGTTTTATGGCTTAATTGGAAAAAATAATCTTTTTTGATACAACTAGAGTTTCTCTAAGAAATTTTGTCTCTCTAATAAACTTCTGGCAAACAGATCTTGGTGTTTAGCACACCCAGCAGCACATTTTGTTTCTGGCCCAAGGCAGAAGAGTGTCAGTGTGAGAAGCTGAACCACCTCTGGTCTCCTGTAGCCAACCTTTGTGGAAATGAGAGGTTTCGGTTCAATATCAATAGCTAATTTCATGGCCTGAGATGAACAGTTCCCAACAGGAGCAAGCAGGTGGGACCCATTCACCACAGCCATCTTTTTTCTGATTCCAGAGTCCTTACCAACATCCTGGATCCAGGAGCCAGGATGAATCCAGACAGCAGGGAGACCTCCACGATCACCATGTTGGATGTGACTCTGCTCCCGATGTAGCTGAAGAAGAAGAAGAAACAGTCAGAGGGTCTGCCTCTGTGAAAATACTGCCCTCCCACCCCCTCTTCCCTCCACCACCATACCCTGCGTGCAGGACCCTGCACCAGGCAGCCCATCTGGGACTGGGGACACATCAGCCACTGCTCCCTCTCATAGGAGGTAGACAGCACCTTCCTTCTCCACCCCTTCCACCTACCAAATTCACCCTCTCTCCTGTCTGCCCCAAGTGCCAGGTCCCTTCAGTGCAGCCCTGAGGCTTTCCCAGCTGTTGTCCCCGAGCACAGTGGGTCTTGCTGGAGGAGGAAACAACCCTTGGGGTCACCTGGCAAGGATGCGGATGGTGAGGACACGTGCATTGGCCTGGCTACAGTTGGTCAGCTCTGTGTTGACACGCAGAGTGAAGGTTACAGCAGCCCGTGGGGCAGGCTCGTGGTACCTCAGCACTGTCTGCAGGGTGAGGGCCAGGAGGGGAAAAGACAGGCCAGGCATAATCTCATGCAGGTAGAAGAGGCAAACTCCTCCAACTCTCCTCTCCCCCATGGTCATCCCACCATCTCACCTGAGCAAAGATGCAGCTGCTGCCATGGGCCTGGACCAGGAACTGCCCCGGGACCTCTGTCAGCGCTGCCTGCTGCACAAGCAGACGCTTCTGCCGGGTGACTTCAAAAGCCTTCTCAAAGCCCCTCTGGGACTTCACCCTCACAAGCACCTGGCCTGATGTGCTGAACGTCTTTGCTGCGTATTTTGCTAAGGCTTGCAAGGCAACAACTGTGTCCTAGAGAGGGAGAGACAGTCACCCCTCTGAAAGCATCAGCTCTAGTGAAGCCAACTTGGAGCAGGAAGACCTCAAAGAGGACTCTCCCTGCCAACGTCGGGTTCAAAAGTATATAAATCCACAGGGAGCTACTTCTTACCTGGGTGGAGGCAAAGCCCCCATAGGCGTTCTGCTGCTGGGTCAGCCATGCCACAATGCCAGCTGCAGTTGTCATGTCACCCACATGCACCCGTGGCTTAGAGAGGTACGCCAGGAGCACATAGGCTGTCAACTCTATGTCCACTGACTGAGTATCAGGCCAGACATCTGTGGAATCCAGAGAGCTTGGTTTGGAGCTCCAGTGGATTTGTCCTCCTGCAGAAGGAAAAGGAACATGCAGGCTATCTGGAGAGGATGTAACTGGGGGTCCACAGGAAACAAAACCCAGAGTGCTTTCAGGGCTCATTCCCTGTACTCAGTTTATTCTCCAGGTCTTAGCTCACAGATTCCTACCTCCTCCCTCAAGAAAATCTTGAAATCCTCCAGGCTGAGGAAAATCTTTCTGATAAGTCACCCTTACAACTTGTGGAATAACTTACTGTATTTTCAGTCACACCATGCAGTTACTGCACATATACAAGGAATATGTACAAGTACATATGTCATTTTTAATCATAGCTGGGCATACATTAGTCCGGATCCCAGCAGGTGGACAAGGAGCATTACCCCAACTAGCAGCCAGCACCTGACTTGATGGCCTGTTCCTCCAGTTTGTACAACAGCTCCTGGGTTGTCTCATAATCCCCAGCCAGGGCAAAGGCATAGGCCAGCACGGCTTCTGTGTAGGTGTTGGTGATGTTGTGAACCGCCTCCTGCAGGCAGCGGAGGGTAGTCTGCATCAGTTTGCCCTGTATTGGGAGAAGAAACCCATGCCAAACTCTGACAGGGGCAAAGCAGGGGACAGGGGGCTTGTTCCAGAGAGCCAGACTATGTCTTCCTGATGTAGCTCCAGCAAAACCCACTAAATTACACACTCTCTTGAGAAAACAGTGCACCGGGAGCCATAGCCATCAAACACTGTTGCACCACGCCAGTGTTACAGCACGGTCTCTTTTGAAGAATGACTTCACAGTTTGACCAAATATTGGCTCCCTCACAGCAGCTCCCTACCCGTTTCTGGCCCAGAGAATGACAGCATTACCAGCTGCCATATCCGCGTAGCGGTACCCAGGCATGGGAGCATACAGGGGAGCAGGAGGGAGCGGGAGCAAGCTCACCTTCAGCAGCTGACCCAGCTCCAGCAGTGCTGCAGCGACGTATGCCCCCAGGGAAATTTCATCATCCATGCCACTCTGTGAAGGGAATGCACCTTTCACTCTCTAAGCGGTGTTTGGAGGGCGCAGGCAGCAAGTCCCCAGAAGGAAAAGCATTCCTTACGCATTCCCCACCCCATACCCTGCTCTCATTATGGCTGGCTGCATGGGTTGCAGGACTGACTTTCCAGGATCCTTTGGGATCCCACAATCTTTCGCTGTCACAACACTTGTCCAGCTATTCCCCAGCTGTGCTGCCTGCCTTGGCCCTCATTTACCTTTAGGGAGGAGTGAAAGAGACTCCCTTTGGGTGCAAAGCAGCCACTGGGGAGCTGGTTTTGCTCTAGCCAGCGTAGGGCATCTTGGATGTTCTTGTCATCTACATAGATGTATTTTCTGGCTTGGCCAAAACTCTTGACTACAAAAGCTGTCAGCCTAGGAAGAGGATGAGTTGTAAGAGAAAGAAAAATGCAAAAAAGGCACACAGAAAGTCAGAGGCCTCCTGGTGCTTGTCCCTGAAGTTAACACTGATATAGTGGGGTGCCCAAAAATGAGTCATTTTCATGCAAAGAGTCAAGCTAAAAGCAGAAACGGTTCACAGCACCCAAGGGGCTCCTCTCCCTCAGCCCCCTCCACAAATGTTCTACTCATGTATTACTGCTTTACCCAGTCACTTCACAGGTGAAAAACCTCTTACCCCTTCTACTTTTACCCGTTGCACTTCATCTCCCGCAAATACCTAGAGACAATCTTGAATTCCCTGTTTCCTTCCTCCCTTCCTTTCTCCATTTCTCCCAGCCCAGGCACCACAGGGCCAAGCTGGGCCAGTGTAGCTCTTTTAAACTCTCACAAGCAATGCCCTGCCTGGGGAGATGATTTTTTATTGCTCTTCCCTGATCTACTTCCAGGCAGCATGTATCCTTCTTAGGATACTACTGGTAGTACCCAGTGTTATCTGTGGGGCAGTAGCAGGACCATAGAGACAAAAAAAGGGACCTCCCACCCCCTGGGACCACATCTTTGTTGTTCCACTTTCCCAGAAACTCTGCTGCCCTACCTCGCTGCTTTTTCAAGTGGTTCAAGGGCCTCAATCTGTCTCGCTGTCAGAGAGCTCATCAGGTCTCCATCCAAAAGAAGGAACACACATTCTATCAATCGGCTTTCCCAGGCACATTAGCTGCTCTGGCACGGACATGACAAATCAGGAGCAAGGGACATTCCCAGTGCTTACCAAGTGTTCCCTTCCCCATCCTGCTGCCCAAAGACACTGTAGGACCCATCTCTATGCCTATAAAGAAGCTGCGTCTGGTACCCTGGGGAGATGGGAACAGCAATTAATACAGCACAGTAACACAGAGGGGACAACACTGACAGACTGTGTGCAAGGGCAAGAGCTACTGGTAGGTTGGACCCAGGGGAAGGCAGAGGAGCAAGGTGGGTCTGCGGTACTTGCCATTGCGCAGGAATCCTGTTGCCCTCTCCTTGATCTCAGGGGTCAGCTGCCTCGTCTTCTCCAGGTACTGCAGCACATAGACAATTGGGGCAAACAGCACCATGTTCTGCTCCCCACAGCCATGGGGCATCTGCACCAGGTGGTCCAGGTTCTGCAGTGCCACCCCCATGAGATCACCTAGGCAAGGGTGTAAGAAACAAAGCAATTGTAAGTATGATCTGAGGTGCTTCTCAGCCAGGGACTGGATAATGGTGCTTTTTCTCAGCACAGGAGGAAAACACTAGAGAGACGAGGAAAGAGGAGAAAACAACAGAGGGCAGGACAGAGAGTGGTGACTGTTCTGACTCTTCCCAGTCTGGCCATCATGATGCAGGGTGAACACACTATGGACTCCGCAAGGAACTTTCCTGCATCGGCTTTTTCAGTCTGAAGGTCTCCAACCATAACAAGTACTATTTGTAAAAGGCTCTGAGCAGAGCTGCAGTTGCTTGCTGTGTGTCATACAGGCAGACAAATATAAAAGCACTTAGGGAAAGGCTGAGATATTTCTGGTTATATATTTCTGATATTACCTGACCATACGTCAAGCATCAAAAATGTCAGTAAGCCAGCAGGGGTGGGTGCTAGTCAGATGGTGTGAGGGTGTCCACGTGTCCCCCAGCCAGCCAGAAAAGCCTTGTATTCGGTTTCCACCTTTGGGGCTCTGTTGCATAATAGCCATGGCCACTTATGCCTTCATACCAATTCTGGTATACGGGCAAATGAGCCCAACGCGAATAAGTGTATTGAACTGTAGGTATGTCTGGTCCCAGTAGCCTCTCCAAAGTGTGCTTTTGCAACTTAGTAATGCTGAGAAGGATTTCTTCTCTTCAGGAGCTTCTGTTTGTAGCAGCAAACTTAACAGGACACAAGACGGCTATGAGCTTTGCTGATTGCATCTACAGAGAACTTGCCAAGGTCCCAAAGTCACAGTAAAAATAATGGCCTAGGGTCTCTGCTCCAAAGCCCTAGTTAGAAAGATAAGGATTATTCTCCTCCGCAGATCACTTTTCCCAGGAAAGCCTAAATGCTAATCCAAAAATCTGAAAGCCTGGTGTTGGCAAACCTTGCAGAGAATAGAAACACAACATCCTCTCTTTTAAGCAGTCTTACGTCAAACAGATCCCCCGACATCGTCACCAAGTTAAGCCTTGCCCACCTGTAACAGCAGTCAGTGACCCTGCAATAGAAATCACCTACCTGAGATGGAAATGGAAGCCCTGGCAGATCCCTTTACTACTTTGTCAGGTAGGCGAAGGGACACAGGTTCTTCAGCCACGTTTCCTGATAACAACAGGATAAAGGTGTGGCATGAAAAATCAAGGCAAATGCAACTAACCAGAGGGACAAGACTGGCACAGATAAATGGGACACTGCCTACATCCCACTCACACAGGCTGCTCCCTGCAGTCTGTCCCAGGCATCACGCCAAGCTCCATTGCCTGGAAACTTTTCAGATTAAGAGAGAGCTGCGGGCCAGGCTGAGGGCTCACCAAGCTTCACAACTCAATTCACTACTCTTCACAAGCCCCACAAGAACCACAGCTGGTCATCACTCGGCAGGGGGACATCCTGGAGAGCCTTGCAATGCTGCAGGGACAGGGTGGGAGGGTAGGAGTAGTTCTCACTGGTGACTACCAAGCCCCAGCAACACCTGGGGGCTGCAGTGTGGGAAGGAGACTACAGGGCAAGATTTTTGCCACCTATACTCAGTGGCGGATTCAGTAGGACAACAACTGTGGAAGTAATATTTCTTGTTCTTTCCTGTCTAATAGGAAGTGACATTTCCTATATGAAAAATCGTTTGAAAACATTCTTTCATCAGACCTCCCGCAGCTTAGTTCTACTCTCACATCTAAATATTTCAGGCTGCAGGATCCATTCAGGCTGTCCACGTACCTCCTCTTGGGCACAGAAGGGAGCTGTAAGTCTTCTCCACTAACACACCTTCTGGCTGTCAAGGCAGGAGCATGAATATGGGACAGGAGAAACGAGATTACACACAAAATTTCCACACAGCAGGAAAACTTCAGAGCAGCTTCAGGTCTGAATTCAGTGGCTAGCCCCCAGGCTGCCAGGTACTCCATTCTCCTCACCTTTGGCAGGGCTGCACTGAAGCTGCCTGCTTCACTGCTCAAGAGAGCAAGAGCAAGTCTGAGGGACAGGGCTCTCTGGTCAGCGAGCATACACAAAAGCTCATATACAATGGGTGACTGAGCAGGGAATGGTACAGGAAGAAACACAGACACGGTGTATGAATGCAGCTCAAGAAAGAATATTGCAAGAAGGCAATAGGCTTGGCTAGGTCCTGGGAGAGACAAAGCAAACTGAGCCAACAGCCTTGGTATGCTAATTCAGGCCAAAAAAATGAGGAGAGGAAACCATTTAGCCCAGTTCAGCCTCCCTTCCCCCAGCAGCGGGGATACTCAAAGAGAGAGAAGTGAGCCTGTTCTCATGCTGACCTGGACCAGCAAGTGTTTGACCAGCATGTGCCTCCGCCTCATGGTAGCTGGCAAGGGCTTCCTGCTCCCACAACGTGACGTGGTGTCCAGTACCTCTGTCCTCACTGTGATATTCATGGTCCCTAGCAAATAAATTGAACAGAGCCTGTTTCTTATGCCTGTGGCCAAATGGAGTCCGCTTGTTTTAACTGATAGTGACCTGAGATGCTTCAGGTAGCTAGTTCTTCATAGCCTCAGCAGTTTGGCAAGTAAAGGTGAGCCAGTCAGTATTGATGGCTTGTTCAGACACCCTAATATGAGGGAACTAGGTAATGCTTCACCAACAGTGACTTCATTGCACTATATATGACTGTAACAAGAAAAGGTTTAGCAGCCCCTTGGACCCCAGTGTCTCCTTCCCATCGCGTATGAAGCCCATCACCAGCAATATGAGGTTCCCCCACCCACATCCGTGCAGACCCCTCCTCCCCTGGTCCCACAGCTCTCTCTTCAAGAGGTCTCCATGCCACCCATCCAGATCCTGCCCTCTCCGATGGGCCTGTCTAAGAAGAGAGAAAGAAAGCAAACGCAACAGATCGCATGCTTGAACCACTAAAAGCAAACTTAAGGATCCAGAGGAGGCAACGCTCTGCCAGCTTCTCTGACCTCCCACTCCCTCTCACTTCAGTTTTAGGGTTCTCCATCACCACTCCCGTTTTTGTTGCTGTACCCAGCTGGACTGCTGTCACATTCCATGTGAAAGTCTTGGACTCCTCCGCACACAGACACTCCTTGTCCCTGCAGGTCCGGCACAGCTCCACCTGGAAGTCTGAGGATTTAGCCAGGGCCATGTGGACCTGAGGGAATGACAGATGCAGGCGAGTGACTGGGCAACTCAGAAGAGGTAGCTTGGCACAACACAGTCTAAAACTGGAGGGCATGGCAGGTCTGCCACATACAGTGTTACCTATGGCACAAGTACACACCTGTATGCACTGCTGCAGGTAGTTGAAGATAGTAGCCTTCAGCACAAAGGTCTCTCCTCGTTTGACGGAATATGGCAATGTCACATCCACAAAGAAGGGCTGGACCGTTCTGAGGCTCATGGTTGGGGCAAGGCCAAATCCCCTCCCAGCCAAGCAGAACGTCTTGACTTTCCAGTCCGTGGCAGCCGCAGGCACTGCGACTGGGACATTCCTGCTGCCATTGGAGCTGAGAGGAAAAGAGAACTTGTGTGAAGAAATTCAGCCCTCTCTGCTGCAATGGTGAGGACTCATGCCCCTGGGAAGGGAGGCTATGCAGGTCCTCAGGCTCAGATCAGCCTCTGCTCTACCACCACCAACTCCTGCTCCAGTGATCACGGCAATACAGGTCTCAGCAATTTATTCCCTAGAGCCATAATCCCTGCTTAAATGCCATCAGTAATGATGCTGTACCCTTCTCCTGAGCAAGAGACTGCCCCAGCATTCCAGCTCTGTACACTCAGTCAACAGTATGATGTCAATCAGCAGGATGATATCCTGGAAAGCAGCATCATCATATCCTCCTGAGTGCTGATTCATCAGTTTTAATCTAAGCACTGTAGCAACAAGGGCTACAAATCTAGCTGGTGCACCCACCAAATTAAGAAGTTAGTAGAGAGCACCCCAGTGTGTGAAGAGAAGATACTTGGTGATTTGTTCTTGAAGTGTATTACTCTTGTCTAAACCTGTGTAGACTTCAGTTCTGTACCTCAAAGTCTACTAGTCCTTCAGTTTGAGGCACTACAAATGCAGGGAAAAAGCACAAAATTCACACCTCTCTTTACACCTATGACTGGACTTCTGCACAAATGCAAATTAGCCAAGAGTCAATAACAAAGGGATCATCCTTCTGTCCATTTGTAAAGTCTGGCACCGCTTACCCAACAGAGAACAGATTCCAGATCCAAGTTTCAGGGAAATAATGGCGAAGTCTTCCGTGGGTTGTAAACTGTGGTTGATCCTTAGGGATTCTTTGGCCTTCTGTAGAAGGCCCCCCTGAAAGAAAGTACAATGACTCCCACCAGAGTGGGAGAGGTGAACCCTGCCAATGATAGCCAGCCTAGCACTGGGGCAAGAGGCAAAGCAAACAGTAACCGAGACATGGGAAAAGTCTGGCAGAGGAAAACACAAGGGAATGGGCTGATTTGGTAGTAGTGGGAAAATAGGAAGGGAAAAGAGAGTGGTAACAGGAGAATCAGCTTGCAATGGTTCGTGCACGCTGCACTAGATGATTATCTAGTCCAAGCTGAGACACAGAGGAAGGAAGTTACTGTCCCTGCAGCCGCAGGAGGGGACAGAAGCCAGGCCTCAGCACAGCCTGCGCGGCAGACACTGGGAAACAGATCCTGGCCCATGCTTGTGTTTGCCTGTGCCAGGAAAGGGAATGCCATCCTTTCATGTCAGGGAATGCGCAGGTAGCGACATTCTTCAGAGCCCTTTTTGTAGAGGCTGGGTCATTCCTGCTGAGGCTGGTGGACCAGGCAGCTAGGCTGTGGCAGCAGCTACCATTACTCCTCAGAGAGCCAATACCCACCACTGGCAAACCCCAGAGTTCAGAGGGTTCTTCCATCTGAGTGACCTAACGTCCCAAGTAGGCTGAAAGTGCAGCTCACCCATGGTCAGCTTCCTGTCCGCCCGATGAAAGCACTGAGACGGCTTCTTGATTACAAGGTTGGAGAAGATTTTCAGCCCCATGTTCTGTTAGGGAAAGAAGGAGGGGAGGGGAAGCTGAAAAACATCTGTGAACGGGGAAAAGCAGCCACTGCTCTTCAAAATGACCCTGAAAAGTATTGAGGCCAGAACAGCCCTGTTCCCAGGTGGCCCAGAGTAGCTCTGGCCCAAGCAGACAGAGTGCTGAGGGCGGCATGGCACAGTCTCCCCAATTCCTTCTTTCTCAGGAGGTCACTAAAAAACTGCCTCTCTCCCGGGGGACACTGGGATGTCTTGCTCCTCACAATGCATTTCCAGTAGCAAGGACACACAAGAGAGGTGTCAGTGTCCTGCCCCATCCCCTCATGCATGTTGGAGGGGATAGCTGGATGGAATCTGCCCTCAGAAGTCATACAGAGGTATCAGGGAGCAAACCCCACTTTCAGCCCCTGGGGCTGTGACACCAGCCTGTCCACAAACGCAAGTGATGTCCCTATGCTGTGAAAGAGCCTCCTAGGATGTGTCTCTATTGCTAAATAAAAGAGGACAGGGTCTGATCCCCAGGTCCACGGCCAAATGACACTGCCTGTCTTGTGTCCACACTGCTTAAGGCTTGTCCTTTCTAGAGATCTGTCTTAAAGACACCAACAGATCTGCCTGGAAAGAGTCTAAAACGGTAACAGAGACCAGTCTAACAACTAAGGCACATCAATGATCTGTGGTCTAACGCTTGGAATCACTCCTTGTCTCTCTTTTCTCTAATAGACAAATAGTACATAGCTCATAGTACATAGGACCTCATTCCCAAGCCCAAAAAGCTGGGTTCTGCTGGTCCAGGACATCATCATCTTGCTTTCTGCATCTGTGGAGAGGAATACAGGTCTTCATACTCATAATGGAATTGTATGTCTCTTGAGACAGCACAGCTAGATCAGGACAGACAGTTCTCTGGAGAAGGCAAGGGCTTCTCAGACTGCCTGAGGAGAAAGATATCTCAGATTTTCACAATTTCAACAGCTCTGGGAAAAATCAGAGGTGATTACCCGGAAGAGGTTAAAGATGTCAGGCTGAAAGGAATTCTGTGGCTTCCCTCGTTGCAGAGGTGACATGGACTGGGGCTGAACACAGTGATCTGAATGTTCTTCTACTTGGACAGGGTATCCATGTCGATAGGCAGCAGGGAACAAACTGTAGATCTAGGGAAACTCACACACAGGGAATAATTGGGCAAGGCGCAGATACCTCCAGATGCTTCGCTCCACCCTCCCATAGTACACATACCTGTTCCTGACCATCTCCCTAGGCAGACCCCTCTTTCTCCTCCACACAAAGACCTCCTCTAGTCCATTAGTCTCTGGCTCCCCCTGCCACAGACCCTGCCCGCCTCTCCCAGCTCATCCATCACTCCCGTTTTTTCACCTAGTTGCACAGACACTCACCATTTCACTTGTCAGCTCGCTCTCTGGTCTCGCCAGGAACAGGTTTCCATCCACTGCCTGTACTGCACACAGGGAGCCAGGGGCAGCCTGCAGTTGGAACTGCACTGTGGACCCGAGGTGGGCTTCTTTAGCTGGGAATCCTACCTTGACCTTGAGCAACACACCAGGAAAAGAAATACGAAAAAGAGAGAAAAAGAGGTGAGGAGGCCAACAGACAAGTGCCACAGACAGAAAGAGGGAGACCAAATGGAGTCTTCCCTGCTCAGCCACTGCTATGAACAGAAGTCACTGTTGAAACTCTCCTGGTCCCTGGACACTGCACTGCAGACATCCCCTTCCTCTCTTCTCCCCAGTTCTCTCTTTGAAGGATCTGAGGGTCTCCTTTCCACAGGCCTGCTTGTAAGGCCTCCCCCAGACGCAGGAAGGAGTCTCACCTGGTTTTTGAAGCACAAGGCTACATCAAACCGGATGCTGTCAGCTGTCACACCTCCACTGGGGAAGATGGTGTACACCACTAAGGAAGGTGATGGGGTGAAGTCAGCAGTGAAGGTCAAAGGGATGGAGAAGGAGCCCTTCAACACTGAGGAAGGAAAGGCAAAGTGTTTTCATCACAGCCCCACCAAGATCTCCTTTTGGCCTCCTTATTTTTTCTTTATAGTTTCACAATGTCAAACCAATTCCTGCTGCTGCTTTGTCTGCCCCCTCCCTCCATATTTGGACCCCATGTGCTCCATCTTCCCACAGGTCCTCCCAGTCTCTCTTCCGTTCATTGTTTCCCTCTGTCTTTTCAGCCTCTCCTAGCTGACACAAATGCTTCACCAGCCTCGCTCTGTCCTCTTCACTGACTGCTCAGAACCTGTAGTTTCAGGGAATTTGGGAGAAACTCTGGCAACTCTCACTGTCTGACCTAGGAACCCAGCTGCTTCCTGTTGCCCAGCCACCAGAGACTTACTGTTCAGCTTCCCGACCTGGACAGTCCTTTGGCCCCTGACAACAATTCCAGCCTTCCCAGTGACCTGAAGGAGGAGGGACACGGGATGACCAGACTGCTGTTGCCACCAGCGCACAGTCACACTTGCCCATATGCATCTTGCTCTCCTAAGCAACCTCAGAAATAAACTGATGGTCCAGTACAACCCCACACCTTGGACCCAGCAGATTTGCAGACATGACAGCGTGGGAGGCGAAACTTTAACATGTGAGATTCGGGTCTGGGCTGTCCGGTTCAAACAATGGATGAGTAGTGGGTTCACTGGAGATAAGTGAGAGACAGATTAGGTATTTCCCCTCTAGTGGGCAGGTCTCCAGGCTGGACCAAAAGCTATTCCCACTAAGCAGCTGTTTGGTAACCAGAGTGAAAAAGTGATTCCCCGTCCAGTTACTCACATAATATGCAAATCCTATGCGGCTGGTGTCTTCTCCCAGGTCATCCCGACTGAGTGTGAAGGTCACCTGGACATTCTGCTTCAGCCCACAGGGCAGTGTTCCTGCGAGTGGGTGTATGTCCAGGAAGCTCTTGGTTGTGACATGGAAGGGATGCAGGTGATGATAAGCATTTGCATAACTGAAGTCCGTTTTCCGAGGTGCGTGCCTGAGATCCTCCAGTGTGAACCTTCCCTGAGAGGAGACCGGAGACATACAGAAATCAATAGTTTTATGCTTCAGTGCTTTGTTAGGATGTCATCAGCTTGGTTTGGGAAAGGCTGTTGCTTGGTGCCTTCCTCATGGCTCTGCACAGGCACAGCTGTGTGGGGAGCCCAGGACTGAGCTGGCAGGAGGGATGCAGGGCAGGAGTGGGGAGCACTGGCAGAGCTCAAGGATTCTTGCTTTCCTCTGTGCAGAGGTGGGATTTACCTCCAAGGAGACTGACGAGCTGTTCCAGGCAGTTGTGTCCAGGTTGAATGACGCTATTCCACTGCCATCTGTGATGTATGTTTTGATGAACCGGCGTCTCATGAACTTTATCACGAGATAAACTTTTCTGTTTTTCATACCATTTCCATAGTGATCCTGAAGCTTAATCTGGTGATAACAGGGTGAGGCAGAAAAGCCAAAATCAGATGTTCCTTCCAGCGTTGTACCCAAAGCCTTCCTCCCTCTGACAAACATAGAGCCTCCTGTGTAGATGGCCTTAGTTTGAGTCTGTCCCCAAGAAGACAGATCTATAAAACTCCCTCATCTCTAAAGCTAAGCTAAGCTGAGAACAACTAAAACCTGTTCACTCCAAAAGGTGTGTGTGGCTAGAGCATGAGGAGCTCATCTCCTAGCCAACTGCTGAGACATCCTTACATCCCAGCATCCCTGCTGAGACATCGCTCATTGTTCTCAGCAGAAGCTGGAGGTGTAATGACATCAGGGAATCTGAAATGCAGAAAATGGAGTTGCATGGTCAAGTAATGTGACACAGTGCAAGGTAAAGTACTCTGCCTGGGGAACAGAAAACAGTTTGGGTCAGCAAAATTTACCAGACACTAAATTCCTCAGCAAACCATGGGGAGGGAAGAAACAAAGGAAAAAATTACCTTCCCCCTGTAGGGTACTCCAGGGATGTAGTAAGCATTTGGTGTCTCAAACACTGCCCTTGCAACTGTCCTGGAGATGAGGATTTGGCTGGAGGTGTTGATCTGCACCCCTGTCGGAATGCAGAGTGCAAGGGAAGCAGGACCAGTATCAGAGGTGACTACCGCACCCTAGTTAAATCTCACTTTGTTATTCACAGCCCCTCTAATCAGAGTGTCTCAAACTTCCTTCCCAACAGCAGCACCCTTCAAGATCTGGAGGCTGTTCCTGTGGCAGCTCCTTCTTTAGTTAAGACGTTTCCAAGTCCCTTTGTGGCCTCACGGACCACGCTCCCGGTCCCACCTCATCCACCTGCTTTTGGCAGAGTAGCTCTCTGTGGGCACAGGGAGTTCCTCAGGCAGGACCTCTCCCTGCGTCCTGTGATGGGACCAGCACCGGGCAGAGGAAAGGAGGAGGCACGCCCGCTCTGACCCTCACAACCCCCAGAATGGTCCCTCTCGCCCTTGCACCTTCTCTGCTGCACCTGGTTGTAAGCAGATCCCACGGGTACCTGTGCCCAACTCCAGAAGGGAGGCTTCTGCATAGAGCTTGCTGTCTTCCTCACTGGGAGCCAGGTTGAAGACTGACGTGCTTACAGAGGGAGTGAAGCACCCCCTGCTCATGGTCTGCAATAGGAAGTGGTAGATATTATTTGGAGCTGGGGAGAAGGGAAGGAGTTAGAAGTACAAGGTGTTGGGCATCCTGTCATAACTGTTGATTGCAACAAGTAATAACGCAGACTCATCTATAGATAGGTATGGTTCGCGCTTTAAATTCTGTATTTTCTATTTTATAGTCATGGATATGTGTAATTCATATTGTAGGAATATAAAACAAATCACGCTTCACAGTTTTATCAAAGTTACAATGTTGGCAACTTTCCGGTTTCAGTAAAAAACTGAAGAGTGCACTAACTGGATCACTGAGCAAATCTATGAGTATTTTAAGAGAACTAGCTAGAAGAACTGCAGAATCAAGTGAAAATTCAAAGTAATGAGTCTTTTCCAGGGCTGGAAGATTACAACTGCTGTAACAAGTCATAATGACAAGTCAGTAAGCATGAAAAGTTTTCAACCATATGTATAAGAGACCAGCTATGAAATACTATGTTAGGAATGGAAAGATAAGGGAAATAATATAAAAATATGCAATATATAAATATATAAAAAGATAAAGAATAAAAGCCGGTGTGTGATTTGGCTGTGGAATTAACCACCATATGTTAGTGTCCTTGTGCAGCTCCAGGAGAGGTTCACCTTAACGAGGTATTTTTGCACCTGAGAAAGCTCTATTAATTGTTGTTTTCTACACTGCATCAGTTCCTGGCTAGTTATGCTTCTTTCCAGAGAAGAACAGAACTCTCAGTCTTTCTATGAAATTCCTCTTTTCTATTCCCTATCACTAATAAGCAAAGTTGCACAGAAGAACTTCTGGGGGTCAAGGCTTCTCAGTGGGTCTGGGCAACAATAATTGCATTAATTGAATAAAACCAATTACTTATTAGTCTACATATATATTACAGAAGTTGGCAAACCTCCCCTACATAGCAGTTCATTCTGTTCACTCAGCCCTTGACACATTGTCCTGTGTGGTGCTCCTCACTACCCATCTGCCTTCCAGGATTTTACTCACCAGACCGCTGTATTCCCTACAGATGTCCTTGCTGGCATTTTGAGGACGCCTCCTTGCCTTCTGGCACAAAGTCACCCGCATGATCCCTTGCACGGCTTTCCCATAGCTGTACCTGCAGGGAGAGGACCAGAGGAGCTGCCGATCAGAGGCACTGAGCGTTTTGCTGAGCACATTGCTCCACACAGGTGGTGGCATGCCTGATGTTGGCCTTAATGCAGCCGGTAAGCTGGCAGGCACAAGTGACAATACAGTACATTGTGTACTTGGGGAGTGCAATAGCACAATCCTGTATCCAGCAGAGACAGAAACAAACGATAAGAAACGTTACCAACGATATCAGTAACAGGAAGACATCTATGACCCATCCTGGGGATGCAGAGTGCTGTACTGTTTTCTACGAGAGCTTCATATGGTCTAGTTTTAAACATCCAAATTAATGAGAAATGGTGTCAGACCAGCAGCAAAGAGACACCAAAAGTCTCCAAACGACTCAGCCCCAAATAAAAATGAGCTCACCCCCTTTATCTGTGTACAAAGTGCTTTCCAGGTCATTCTCCTTCCTCCCTTGTGCTTATACCATCTGGGGTCATGCCTTCCTTCACACCCTCATCTGCTCAGTTTTTGCCAATGACTCCGTAACTAAAGAAACCCACCTGCTGCTTCTAAGAAGGTAGTAAGTTCAGCAGCTTGTAAGTGAGAAGAAGCAGTATAGCCTTCTAAAGAAACACCAGTTCCTGCTCCTTTACCTCAGCAAATCAGTCCCATATCAGATATGCATTTTTCCCCACATAAGGTCTTTCAAGGCTGAACGTACACAGCCTCCAGAGCAGGGTATCACTTGCCTAGGACAAGTCTCCCTATAGCTGGATGTGTGGCTCATGTACCTCTTCCCCACGGAAGAACCCATCAGTTTGACCCTTGCACTATTTGGGATTCTTTGAATTTGGCCCTTCTTGAGTCACTTCTCCTCAATGGATTCAGGAGATAGGAGACACAGAAAGAGAAAGACACAGTTTTGATGATCTCTTTCCTTTCCCCTGAACATTCTCCCTACCTGCCACACACATGCAGTAGGAAAGTTTTATCCGAAGCATAAATCTGAGCTGGTCCCTCGAAGAAAACGTCAAATGTTTGCAACGCTGGAAAAAAAAACTACAGCATTACTCCATCAAAGGCAACATACTACCTAAACATGGGATCACAAAAGGGAAGAGTGTGTTTGTGCAAGGCAGGAGTCCCATGAGGGAACATGTTCATGGGGTAAAAGTAAGGACTAATTAAAAACAGGGAAACCAAAGAGGGAAGCCCCTTTTTTTTCCCCCAACGTACAAACAGCCTCACAGAGGTCTTTAGTGTATTCTGACTCTGCCAGCCTAAAGGTTAGCAGGCACCTTCTCCAGGAATCTCCATCGCAATCTCACTTATGTTCATTTCTGCTGTTGCCCACTCTATACAATTGTGTTTAATCCCAGCTCTCAGAGAGTAAATCTTAGTTTACAATGTTTGGCTATATATTGTTACACAGACAGAAACAACCAACTTTTTCCATCCCATTCTTCGTTGTCCGTGCTCCATCTTACCACGTTCCTCCACCTTAAAGGTACTGGATGCTTTCCGGTTCGCCACAGTGACGGTGTAAGTCCCCAGAGAGAGTTCAGGAGCTAACTGGAAAGAGAGGTCTGCAATGCCCTGTTTTGGTTTCACATCCATCCACTGGACAATGCGGTTTTGGTTTGGGTCCTGCAATCCGAGGGAAGGAAAGGAAAGAAGATGCAGTCATCAGCAACACCTGCTATGCTCTATCCGGAGCACACTGGATTCAAAGCAGTTTCAGAGATTTCAGAGGCTTTCACAGGTTCCTGCTGGTTTTTCCCCAGACGGTGCTGAAGTGACCCGAGGGCTGGAGCACCAACAGAGGTGAACCCAACCCACCCAGGGTTACTCAACTCTGTACTGCCATCGAAAAGAAGGTATGACAGGTCCTGACATTTAGACTCTCCAGTCTTACATAAAGATGAACTGTAAGAGTTAGCTAAAGCCTGGATGGTGCTCCTGAACTTTGAAATGGATGGAAGCTGAACCATTTGGATTGTCAATGCTTGCTAACAAGAAGTACGCGGACAGAGTATGCGCATGCATGTGTATACACAGACCCTAAGAAAAGTGACTTGAGTCAGTAAGACAACAGCCTAGGTATTATCCATACAGAAGCACCTTTCCTCATAACACCTGAGGAGTCTGAAACACCCACCTGGACTTCCACCATGGGGTACTGCAAAGCAAACAGATAGCAAAGTCAGAAACTGGCACGACATAGCAACCTGTATATAAACTTATCTTTACCCACCTAGCCCGTGTGCTGTGACAGCACCTCCAGCCCCAAACATTACCACACAAGGAACTCGATCCTACCGAAACCAGGAGAATGGCTTTGAAATAGTAAGGAAAATATGTTACATAAAAATCCGTGCCATTCTTTGGATTTGCTTTTTGATACCTGATTTTTAAGATGCACTTTGATAGCTACTCCACAACTGTGAAAGCTAGAATTTACTATAAAAAAGGAGAAAAGTAGAGACTCACAAATACCATTATTCCAAGTTCATAAATATCAAAGGCATCAGATTTGTAACATAAATCCCAAGAATTAGCAAAACTGCGTCAGCTACAGGAAGAATACACCCCACATTTTCCTGTAAAATCCCTAGCCTAGGAGGTAAGGCTTGGAGATACAAATTACTGCTGACTGCGGCTGACAGTAACAGGGAGGGACAAAGAAGAAAATACTTCAGTCTTTCTAGGCCTATTAATTCTCTGTTTCTTCTTATATCACTGCAACTATCAGCCAGGAGGCAGTAGTGTTGAAGGACATGTGATTTAGGAGTGTGGGGCATAAGGAGGCAGGAGCAGGGGCTTGGGCGAGTAACCGGTCTGTAAACAGAAGGCCACCTTTAATTCTCACTATTCATCCTTCTAAGCTTTCATGCAAGTTATCATAGGCAGCTCTGTTTTCACTGAAACAACAACAAAAAAGAGTGCAGGTTAACCATTTTCATAATTTGAATCTAACGCCAATGCTAAAGCAAAATGTGCTGGTGAACAGCACCCGTGTTATCTCAAACCCACCTAATTTACCAACTGTATAGAATAGCTTTAATGCTGCATTGCACTCAAGCCTCATAACCGCTTT
Organism: Chroicocephalus ridibundus; assembly: GCF_963924245.1. Classification (NCBI taxonomy): domain Eukaryota; kingdom Metazoa; phylum Chordata; class Aves; order Charadriiformes; family Laridae; genus Chroicocephalus; species Chroicocephalus ridibundus. The sequence goes on from NC_086284.1 coordinate 142,037,523, forward strand.
GGTTAAACATGACCTCTTTTGAATTTTCATCAGAGCCTTAGTAACAGTTATAATGCTAATTTACTTATATTCACACATAGACATCGAACGTTTACTGTCAAATGTCTTCATGAACCAATTGTAGGCATGGAAGCAAACCTGCTGTTTGCTCTATTATCTAGTATAAGAGATATGACTTCTCTGTTGCAGGGAGAAAGGAATGCATGATTCTAGACCCTCATGAGCAGCCTGAAAAAGAGGAAATGAAGTCAGAAATAAAGACGCCGGAAGGATCTCTCCCTTTATTTCAGTGTAGAGGGATTTGATCCAATTCTGCTCACGTATGCCCTTCAGTATTTATCTGTCATGGCATGAATTCCTGTTGGCTCTCCTTTAAATTGCTTCAGGAAAGAGGAATGTGAAGTAGCTATAGCTGCTGGCTGCAGGTATGATTGCTTACCGTAGAAAGGTGCTAGTCTTGCAGTTTCCTGGCTAGCACATACGCAAGTCTCTGGCAACTTCTCACTCCCTTGACATGGGGAGAATGGGCTGCTGCCAGCAGCGAGCCACTATAATTTGGTAATATGTTTTCTCTCTTTTCTCTTTTTATGATCAGTTCATGCGTACCCCTCCCCATATCAATTACTTTTCCTTAAAATTTCGCAGATGCGTCGCAGCTTGCTTTCAGACCCTCCTGTAGTAACTCAGCGAGCAGGGAGCGCTGGCACACTCCCCACAGACCATCAGCTGCGCCAACCCTCCCACCGGCCAGCAGCCGTCCTGGGAGAGCCACGGCATGGCCGTCAGCAAACAGACGCTGCTCTTCCAATTCTGTTTAGTGTAGTGACGGGTTGGCACTGGCTGCCCTGGGTGCTGCAGACACTGGGACTGTCTCAGCCCCCCACAGGCGTGTGGCTGGCAGAGGAGGCAAAACTGGCAGAGGCACCCCAGAGGCTCCTTCGCCTCCACTTAGATGGGCTTTACCTTTCTGTTAACGGGAGCAAAACCTTCGGTCAACGTCACGATCAGAAATTTCACTGAAGGGAGAAAATGGAGAAGGGCACATTATAGAGAGTGAGGGTGTTCGGGAACGGAGCTGCCCTGCACTTGCCTCACCTCGAAACCACGGCTCCCCACGCAGCCCTGCCGGCAGCCCCACACCTGCCCTGCAGCCCCCCTTGCCCCTTGCCCAGCCCTGCTCACCGCCCCTTCCCTCCCCACCTGCGGCAGCCGCACAGCAGCCAGCCTCCCATTTTAGGGGCTTTTCCACAGGCTATGCCCGGAGTAACCCTTACGTTTCCTCATCCGCAGCGGGAGCAGACCAGTCCTACCTGGGCCTGCCTGAGAAGACCATGTTCAGGTCTGCTCCTTCTTTCGAGACAGCTCTGCTCCTAAAGCATGTGAGACTCACCCTTGCAGTCCCCTCCCACCCCTAAAACGCAGTGCGTGGATACATCAGAAGGCAGCAGATATCTTCCCCCTCTGTCCCCATGGAGGTTGCACAGCACAAAGTACTTGGCATGCCACTCAAGGGAAGTGGGGATCAAAGCGCAGGCAGATCAAGGCAGGGGAGCTGTTGGGGCGCTCCGTGCAGAGTGCTCACCTGTCTGCCCTGGGTTATAGATGGGTTTCTCCATCTGGATGAAGGTGCCTGTACCAGCCCTGTGGATCAGGACTTGCTTCTGTTCCTTTGCACTGAAGTAGTGGCCATTGGAGATGTGCAGGTGGACAGTGCCCACCTCTTGGCTGCCTGCAGGTTGGGGGACCTAGGACGCAAAAGAGGAGCCACCAGCTTAGCAGGCAGCCAGAAAGGACAAGATGGCATCAGAGCAGCAGCGCTCTTGTCCTCATTCCTGCTGCATTATCAGGCCAACCTTTTCCCTGTCTTACTCTGAAGGTCTGCACAGGATGTCCCCTCAATGGCTGAGGGCTATGTCTATGGAAGCACAGGAGATAAGGCCTTTGCATTTGGACAAGAGGAAAAGGAAGCCTGTTCTGGCACAGAAATTGTGACTGCCCTCTTCACAGATCCACTGTTAAAGCCTGCATGGAGCAAGATGGAGAAGACTCAAACCAAGGGAAGAAAAGGTCTATGTTGATAAGGAACGTGTTTCCTGGCCTGTGGGGGTCATGCAGGCTGAAATCCACCCTTATTCATCAGGGCAAACCAAGAAAATGAGGTTCATGGGTTTGGCAGACCAGAAAGCCTTTTGCTGAGCTTGTGTGCATAACCTCCCACATCTTTCTTATTCCCACAGCACATTTTCCAGCCCGTAAAGAGAAGCTTGGAGAGAAGCAGATGTGATGAGAGACTGAGACGAAAAGTCTGGCTCCTCCTGCACTAAGAGTCACAAACAACACCCTGTGACAGTGCTTCCTTCTCATGAGTTACATGAGTAATGTAAAATGAGTAATGTTAAATGAGTTACACGGCTGCCATTTGGTCGCTTCTAAGCTCTTCCATTGTCCTCAGTCCTTTGGTGCCTGGCCAGGCAGCCTTCCCTCGGTTGTGCCACCAGGGTGGACTGTGAGATACCCAGCAGGAACAGTATTCTGCAGACAGACAAAGGCAGGGAGCAGAGGCACTAGGCTCCCACTAAAGACTCTCCCTGACTCTGAATTCGCTCCTTTCCATGCCCTTTCTCCTCCCGTTATCCTCATTCTCTCTTTCTCTGGTTGAGAGGAGTCATGAGCCAAAAGAGCATGCTGGGAGCTGCCAGCCAGAGGGCCCTGCCAAAAATGATCCTGACCTGAAATTTGGAGCACTCGAAGGTCCAGTTGTTGCGGACAACCTTGCGGTAGAGGCTGAAGTTGCCAGATGGATGGACAAGAGTTAAGGCCACGCGAATAGGCTTCTCCACCCCACGGAGATCTAAGCACACCCTCTGGGAAGAAGGGTAAGGCAGTGCAGCTGGAACGATGACCAGGTACCTCCTGCAGGGGGGAAACAAGACATCACATCCTGGGAGTAGTCTCACGCACTCTTGACACTAATACTCTATGGTCTGAAGAAGCAGGAGGGTTTACCACCTCTCTGGGGACAGGAGGTGCTGCTCTGCTGGACTGAGAGGGACAGATTAACAATGAGAGCGTGAACCTCTCTCAAGGTATATAGTTAACATCAGAAAAATATAAGAGAAATGCTTTCAGGTGGCCTCAGGTCACACTGGTGTGTACATGGTTTTGGAGGATGCTACAGTAGCACAGAGAAACATATACGGTAGAGACCATCTCTGCTTCTGCAAAGGGAAGCATTCTCGGGTGTTCCCAGTACACATGGAAAAGGCAACTGCACTATGGGACTAAGAAATGGAGCAAGCTGCAAAGTTCAGGCTAGGGTCCGAATCCAAACCTGCCACATGTCTGTGCTCATTCAGACCTGAGGCTGCGCCTGTGCAGTTCTGATCCCAAAACTCTCTGAGGCTCTAGGTCCATTTTGGTCCCACATCATAAGGTCAGTACTCTCTGCAGCTTTACTCCAGCCCCTCAATAGAAAAGGATTCACTTCACCCTTCTTGCTTTGAGACAGCTCCTCAACTACCTTGGCAGCAGACTGGTTTCTACTTAATCATCCCCACCCCTGTAACCCTTTTCATTTGCCCTTCACAGGAATCCTACACCTTTCCCTTCAAGCTGCAGTCCCTCACTCCTCTCGTTCCCACTACCAGTCCTCACCTAGTTCTCGTATGCGGCAAGATCCATGGGAAAGGATCCTACCTTCAGTAGAATCCTGTCTTCATAACAAGGCTTGTGGAATACTGTGCACCACTCCATGCCTATCCCATCCAGATGACTTGCAGAGTCCCACGCACTCTCCCTGCTATCCTGGCCCCTTCCTCAGCATCACAACTATCGCTCATGAGATTTTTAAATGGCACTTACGGTTGTGCCACTATCCGCAGGGTGTAGAGCAGGCAACTCAGGAGGAAGAGAGTCCACATTTTCATAGGAGACCCCCAGAGAGGCGGATTCCTCTGGACGGCTGGTCAGGAGAGAAGGTAGGGTGCAGCTTCTCCCCTTCCAAGGTCCCCAGGCCAACTGCTGTTGTTGCTGTTTCTCCCAGGAAGCAGACAAGAAACCCCAAAGTTTCCTTCCTTCTGCTTCATTCCCGTGTTTATAGCGGTGCAGGCACGGGGTTGTACCATTCAGGATGTTCCCCAGCCAATCGAAGTCTTTTTGGACTCCAGCCTCTCTGCTCTCCTACTCCCTTGCGGATGGACCGACCAGCATCATTCAGACAAATTTGCTTTTTGTTTCGCTAAGCAACAGCCTGTTTCCTGTTCACTGCGCTGACCCTGCTCCCTGTGCCAGTTGCGGCCCCAGTCCCATTGTTTCGCTTCCAGCGGGATTGTCCCACGTCCCCTTGCCATGTCCACTCAGCTGGAGCTCACCGTGAACTCTTGTGGTCATACTGTCCCCAAGGTTTCTGAGTCTGTAGCTCCAAAGGCAAGCCTCAGTCTTGAACCGAAGACCAGGCTTTATACAACGTAAGTATATATTCACAGCGGTCTGCTCTTCTGCGGAGTGCTGCCTTCCCCAGCAGGAGAGCACAGGGAGCAGGCAGAGGCTGGAGTCCTCACCTCATCTTTGCCCGAGGGGTATTTCCAGTTTGAAGGGGAAATCCCACAGTTGCAGTTCGCTGCAGCTATATCACACAGTCCTGCGTGGTCCGGTTCAGGGTCAGCTTACGCACACACACTCACCCGTGGAAATGAGGGCTGAGCATCAGTCAGGCAGGTCAAAAACCGTGCGGCTTGAGTTCTACAGGGTTTTCTCCAGCTACTAAGAGGCTGTGGCTCTAGCCCTACGTGCGGGAGCTACCTAGTTCGGGAGCTTCTTTCCGCATACTGATTTTATACCTGTTAGTCTACTGATTATACCAAAATTTTCCCTGAGTATCTTACCGTAACTGAAAAGAAAAACTGGTTGTTGAAACTACTTATTCTTAAGATAAGGAAGTTCTTCTCTTTTAGTGTAAATGGCCATTTCATATCAAAATACACCACTGATTTATCCTCCAGTACCAAACTGAGCTCTTAAATATGTAGGGCTTAGTAATATTCTCCTTTTCTTTAGGAAAGACTGATGCATAACAAGGAAACTAGGGTTTGCAGCTCTTTTTTTTTTTTTTTTTTTTTTTTTTAACACACACACATCCACCCCCCTCACCCCCAACCCTCCCCATAGTGGGCAGATACAAATTCTCTCTCTCCTTTTTTTTTCCCCCTGGGCTTTGTTCAGTTCAGAGATGTTGGTGCCAACAGCTGAGAAAAAGATGTAAGTGCACCTGGATAAACAAGTGAAGGGGAACCAAGCAAGAACGCGAATCACTCTGACACTAAATTGCACTTCGTTCTTTTCCATGGGTCTCACAAAGTACGGGCAGTGCCTGCTGAACAATCCCAGCTGACGTTTGTTTGTTCACAGTAGATGCACAGCAGTTCCAAGAGACAGACAGATCCCTCATAACAGCACAGGGGCTCACAACGGCAAAGGTATTCAGAGTACTGACTCCAGCAGCCCTTTTGTGAGAGTGGACACTAGACACCTCTGAAGTTCTGGACTTAGCACTGATTGGAAACGTACATCCTCAGCCATCAACCTAATCCAACTCCCAGACGCTGACGCAGAGTGAAATAGATGTTGGAGCAGCAAAAACAAAGTCGCGGGCTTGGTGTGCATGATTCATGCAGCTCATCCCTATCTCCCTCTCCCATTACTGGCACAATGACCAGCTGCTGGAGGCCAGGAGGCACTTGGGAAGCAAGCACCTCTTAGGGCTCTGCACCCACTTAAGCGTATGGCAGGGCACGCAGTATCTGGCTGCTGTCTTGTGGCTGAGAAGCTTCCTCAGCCCACAGACCCACTGATCACTTGGCCCAGAGACAGGCAAGAGACACACAAGCAGTTGAGGCTGTATCTGCGTCCCTGGAAGTAGGCGGTCCTCAGTCCTCAAGCAGCAGAGCTGGTCACAAGGTAGATAAAGCATGGATACCACCAAGGCTCCCGGTTGAATCATCTCAACCGCTTAATTTTTTGAAGGATAAGCAGATGAGTGTGATGTTTGGCACTTTCTAAGTGTCTAAGCAGTGGTCTAAGCAGAGAAGGGGAAGCTTAGGCCACAGAAAAGTCAATGTGTTTTGCACAAAAGTGGTTTTTTCCCCTGCCTTTAAATTCTCCTGGAAGCCAGCCACCTCTCCAAATGCTCTCTAGTAGCCAGGCGCCACAGGTACTACAATTTAAGTCCAAGAAAGAACATTTTGAAGGACCCAGAAGGGGTGTTAAGTAAGTCGGCAGAGACACTGCACTGGATACTGAGTCAAAAATGTCATTACATGCACGCATATTCATATGAGTGAGTTTTTTTATTTTTCTGTGTGAGCTCTTCCTGCAACACTGGGCTCAGGCAGGAGCTACCGCCTCCGGGGGTCAGTAAGTAGTAGGTAGAATCCACGTGGGGGTGTGTGACCACTACAGCAGTTGCTTTCCCAATAAACCTCTGTTCCAGGGACTTCTACCGAACCTGTTGTCTGTGCTTTGCTAAGCATTGGAAAACAGATGATAAGAACATGGTGGCATCGGCAGTGATAAGTGAGGTCTTTCCCTCTCCAGGAGAGCTGAAGCTCTAGCCAGTGGTGCTCTCTAAGTACCAACACCAGGTGCAGACTGATTGTCTCCAACTCTGCTTTTTTTGTATCAACGAGGACAGACACTGCCAGAGGTAAGGACAAGGGGGAGAAGAGACATTTGCAAAGAAAGCTGCAGCATCTGCAAGGCTGTTTTAAAAAAAAGTTTCAGAGAAAGCTGTATTCTGGCAAAAATCCCGTTCTGCAGAGTTGGGCTCTGCATTGCTCCTGGGCTGCTGAGGAAACTGAACGAAGAGAAGGACAAAGCACCTGTTGAAACAAAGATGCAGAAAGAGGGAGAAAGTGACTCCTGGAATGAAGCCAACCTCAGCGCAGCCACTTCTGTCACTGCACTGAGCACTGGTAATGCTAACTGCTGCGCTGAATTTATGCGTTCATTCCGGTCCTATTAAGCTGCACGTGAAGCGTGGAGCAGGCTTTCAGCAGCCTGCCTCGCTGGCGCATCTCCTCGGCGCGTTATGGAGAGAGCTCGCTCTCAACCAAAAGAATGTGCAATGCTTGTGTCTTTGCCTCACAGAGGGAACTTGCCCAGGCTTCAGGGTTACTCTGGAACTTCGAAGTTGAGATTTAAACGCACTTTCCAAATCCCTCCCTTTAAACAACCGCAAATCCCAGCCTTGCTGCAGGGCATGGTGGTCGGGAGAACTTTCAGGACTGTGGCCAAATCCAGGCCTTCAATCCCCACACCCCTCCCAGATCTTCCTTCTCCTAAACCTGACATTGTGCTTAGCCATCACGCTCTCACAGCCGGCGCTAGCCAGTTTGTGGAGACCTACCTGTCTATACAGGGACTCAGCACTGCCTCACTTGAGGATCCCAGATCACGAGCTGGAGATCCTTAAATCATGAGGTTTGATTTTAAAAAGCAGTCATTTTGTTTAATTTCCACATACCCTTTGGCTGTTGAATTGCCCCTGCATCTCCTTGTCATGTGACAAAGACCCTGCTCACTCTCCAGTAGCTCATTAGTGGGGAACGTTCAGCCCCGGTGCACCATCCTTGCCTGACAATTCATGTTTGGATTGTCCTGTGCAAGATCCAGCTTCACAGGAGGTACAGAAACTAAAATTACTCCCCTCCCTCTTCCTATGGTAGGATGATGGAAGCTAATCTGTGAGACACGCAGCAGAGTAGCTTTAGTTTGTATCCACGTAAAGTGCAGAATCAGCCAAGGCCCTATTGCTCAGCTACATCTGTGTGCAGTAGGTGATGCTCAGCGGCATCAGTCTCCACGCAGGGCAAGGAGTCCTCGCCCCATACTGATGGCTGCAGGACGCTGCTGGAATGGAATCCGGTGCTGGAAGAAACGAAGAGCAGGTGCACAGTTCAGCTACACTCCTTTCTATAACAGCACTCTCCTCCAAGGTAATCCTCTGTCATGGAGTCCAAACACACACCTGTCCTGGTTTGAGGTAAAACAGAACCAACTTTCTGATTTGTAATTTTACTTTTTAGCTGGGCCTCGTTTAACCGACTAAAGTCTGAAATTAACAGCTTATTATTAACAGTTCAGAAACTGTTCGCTCTCAGAGTGATAAGACCTGATTATACCAAGGCATGGTACACACAGAGGCTCTTGCTTATACTTATTGTTATAACAACGAAGGTCAGCTAACTTCGCTGTTTGCCCCGTCAGAGGGTCAGAAGCGGAAAAGTGTAGAGGGGTCCCACCTGCAGGGAGGAGCAGACGGGACAGGTGACCCAAAACTGACCAACAGGGTATTCCATCCCATCTGCCCCATGCTTGGTATAAAAGCTGAGGGATCAAAGGGTCAGTTCTCTTTCTTCAATGGCCAATGTCCGAGGAGGACCCTGTCTGTTCCTCTGCCTTTGATCCCCATCCAAGCATTCCTGACTCCAGATCCGGAATCCAGCTCCTGTCCGTTGCTGACTCCAGTCTGGGACTTTCCCTGTGTCTGCTGGTGACACGATCGTCATGCTGGGAGCTGGATACGGTTTTGTATACATTGTATACTTTTTTTAAAATTTTATTTTATTATTATTTATTATTTCATTATTGAGTATTATTTTCATTAAAGTAGTTTAGTTCTTTTTCTAAACTCGTAAATCTCCTTATCTCTTCCTCTCCTCCCTTTGGAGGGGCGGGGGGAGGGGCCATCTGTCGTTCTGATCGGCCAATCCAGCCAAAACCACGACACCACCACAGTACCCAGATTTGTGACTAATATTTTATTTTCATTCCTTTACAAGCAAGAAAATCCCTGGATTAAAACAATCAGAATTAATCAGATACCCCAAAGAATTGACCAGGAAATGGCTGTCAGGATGACCAGAATTTCTTGGGCTGGGTTTAGTCCTGAAATCCAACTTCAGATCTGCCTCAGCACCAATATCCCAAGCACACTGAGATACGACTTTCCAGGTGACACATGCCCCATCATATCAGAAGCAATAATGCAGCTGCCCTGCTGTCCTACGGCATCGCGCACTAGTGGGATCCCTGTGGACTGAAACAGTGGACAGTAAAGGAGCAGATCAAGTCCTTGGAGAAATGAAAGCAGGAAGAGGGAGTAACCCAGAGAGAAAATAACATGACCCAAATTACTAACTCTGAGATGCTAACAGCTACGGATCCCACACTCCCACGAAGGGCTCTAAAGTGTTTCTCTGGTTTGATCTAATGCCCTTGTTTTACAGCCCCTCCCCAGGAAGAGGTGGGACTCTCCATACCCAAACAGGGTAAGCTGAAACTAGCACCGTGAATTCTGCTTAGAAGTTCTTCTGGAACAGTGCAAACCATCTATGAGCACTGTCATTCAGCTGACAGGAAGAGCCAGGCACTATACCAGCCCAGATAGCCCTGCAGAGTGTCCCTGTTAATCACTTCATGTCCTGCCTACAGAGCAATACAGCAAAGACTACATTAAACAGTAAACAGAAGGAAGAGACTAAAGTCCCCGGAGGCCTAGGGAATTCTAGATGTAGTCCTAGACGAAGGGAGCATGCTGTATCAGAGATACACAGGGCTCCTCTGGGACAAGAAAGAGGTGGGTGGGTTGCAGAGGAAACGTCACCAGGCTGCCAGGTCTGTACTGGGGCTGAGGAAGGGACTCACACCTACCTCAGATGCAGAAGACATTATAATCAGCCAGGGCCTGCTCCTCTGCAACAGGACATGAGAGACCTAAGTTATCCTTGCACAGAGCCAAGCGCAAACACCCAGACAGACTTGGCACCCCATGGTTCCACACTCACCTGGATGGTAGTAGTCATAGACCCTGACATGGCCTGGCTTCAGGTTGGTCACCCCAACCTCCCGCTCCAGATGCAGAACACATGTCTCGGACTTATGGCTCAGCTGGGGAAGAAAAGCAAATAACAGCTCACTTACGAGCTCTTCTTTTTATTCCTCATCTAAATTTGATCCTACTGACAGACAATAACAGCTCTGTTGAGTCAAAGGCAGGACTTCAAGATGAATCTTTAATATCCTGCTCTGCTAGCCCAGTCCTTGACTCCCCACACAGCTCTGCCACTGTCCTCTGCTCCTGCAGTGTCTCTAGTACAACACACACATACCTTGTCCAAGTAGAGGGCAACACCTCCTTGTGTTTTCTCAGTTCTTCTCACAGGGTGCCAATGCTGCAGCTAGGACGGGACAGCAGAGGAAGCAACTTAGTTGGGTCTTTTGAAAACCAAGTGTGAGTCATCCCAACAAGGTTCATCTAAGCGTGAGTGGGCAGATTCTCATTCACTCACTTCCAAACTTATTTTGTGCTCTTAGCCCTTCAAGCTGATCTCCCCGCAGGACTACTCAGCTCCTGCAAAACCCAAGGACAGGAACCTAGGCTACTTAGCTGTCAAGAATATGCTGAGTTAATTGAGCCGGAAGGATCACCATCCTCAAGGCACAAAGAGAGAGTAAGTGTTCATGTTTGTTGTGTGGCAGAGGGGAAGGGATGGTGAGATTGCTCGAGAGACAGGCAACATCTTCCTATGCAACCTCCCCCTCTCCTTGGGCATGGATGGTCCCGCTGACACCACATCATCACCCTAATTCCAGGCTTCTTACAGGCATCCCGGATCCTGGAGCCAGGACGAATCCAGACAGTAGGGATATCTCCACGATCACCATGTTGGAAGTGGATCTCTTCCCAGTGTACCTGGGGGAAAAGGCCAAAAAGACAGTCTCTCCCAGCCCAGCCAGGACCAGGGCTGAAGCAGTCACTGGTCCCTCTCGCAGGAGGCAGATGATGGCTGCGCTGCTCTGAGTATCCCCAACCTGAGGTGACTACGTACACTCCTCTCCCTAGCAAGAACCAAAGCCCTTGGAAACATTTCCCCGTCCCCAAAGACACTTGTACCCTTCCTTCTCCATCTGCCATCTGGACCTTCTGCTGAAACTGCCCAGTGTCTCCATTGCAGCCAAGAAGCACCCCTCATCTCTCCAGCCATGCCTGACTTTCCTTCCCAAGTGGAGCTGTGTCCTTATAGTCACCTGACATTGACATAGACAGTAACGGAGTGTGTATCATCTTCCGTGCAATTGACTGGCTCAGTTTTCACTCGCACAGCAAAGGATGTGGAGACCTGTGGGGAGGGCACGTTGTACCTCAGCACCATCTGCAGGGAGAGAGAAGACGACAGAATAAGACATGGATAATTAGTTCAATATCATCATCACACCTTTTTTTTTCACTGACTAGACTAATCTTCAAGATATGGACTCCAGACAGTGACTGGATAAACCATACACAGTGAGCACACTCATCACTCAGATTGGAAACCTTCCATGATCCTTCCAGCTGGGGCTCCTTCTCCTCGCCCTTCCCCTCGAGACTGTGAGAGTTAGGCCCACAGTAGTGGGATCACTGTGCAGACTTCCATCCTCCAATGCCCTGAGAACCGTGGAAACACCATTGTCCTCACATTTGGACATGTTATGTCTCTTGAGTCTCCTTCGGCACACAGGTTCATTGCATTGGCAACAGGCTGCGATTAAAACCTAGTTAATGCACATTTCTTTGCATAGAGCAGCAATGGAGACTTTTGGCTTTGATAAGATGATGAGCAAAGGGTTGCCACAGCAGGGTCTGTGGGAAGGGGGCTACCTACTTGGGTAAAGACACAACAGCTGCCGTGGGCCTCCACCAAGAACTTCCCCGGGACTTCTGTCAGTGCCGCCTCCTGCACCAACAGCCGGTTCTGGTAGGAGACTTGGAACTTCCTCTCAAAGCCTCTCTGGGACTTCACCCTCATTTCTGCAGCCCCTTGTGTGCTGTGTGTCAGTGCTGCGTACTTAGCCAAGGCCTGCAAAGCGACTACTGTGTCCTGAAAAGGAAGAAACAATTATATTTGCGCATTTCCTTTGCGGCTCCGAGACCCAAAGACACTTGGGTCCTCGCCATTGTGAGGACCTCCGTATACTAGGGCTCCTCTCCTCAAAGCCTTCATGCTGTTATTTTCACACTTGCATATATTGCACAGAGGTTCTTTTTCTCAAGCCACAACGCCTTCCCTGTCTGTGAGTTACCTGTGTTGAGGCAAACCCTCCATAGGCATTCTGCTGCCTGGTGAGCCAGGCCACGATGCCAGACGCTGTGGTGAGATCAGACCCTGTGCTATTGGACTTGGAGAGCAGGGCCAGGAGGACATAGGCTGTCAGCTCCACATCCACAGACTGTGTCTCCGACAAAGGGCTGGTGCTGGGCCTCGGCTTGGATGGGGTCTGACTCCAGTGGATCTGCCCACCTGGGAAACGAAAAGAGTAGATGACATTGAGGGATGTCAGGAAAGAAATCCTGAAGGCCTAGGAGTCACAGTGGCTTGTGTATGCAAAGACCATTGAGTAAATACCTCGTGGCTGGGTCATCACGTCACTGGGTGAACTGCAATCCCATGTATTTTGCAATACCCAACACTCCATATTTATGCATTTGAAGACCCATTTGCCGAAGTGATACTCAAAAACTAATATGCCAGTAATCTGCATACATATTACCTCCCAGATGTCCAACTTCTCCATCGCCCTGTTTGCCAGGTCCACTAATTATCTGATACTAGCTAGCTACCCACTAGCCAGTCCTGGGGGCCAGGGACTAACAAGAAGTGGGGCAGCTTGCCAGCTTGCTTCCCTCTCTGGCACTTTGCAGTCCTGCCTAAAAAAGCTCGCTTCTCTCAGAGCCCAACCTCTACTGCAGGTATTAGAAAAGTATGAGAGGTTTGAAGGAAATCAGCACCCACACTACAGTATGGCCAGCACATACCTTGATTTCATAGACTGGATGTCTAAAAAGTCTCTTTGGTGAAGGACAGGATTTAAGACCTAAAGGGTAAGGACCATCGTCCTTCTAGGTTGCATGTAACCAAAGGCTCGGAAAGGTTGCTCGTCCCTTCTCTGACGTTCACCTGGCACTGAGATTCCCGTACCTGCTCTGATCGCCTTTCGATCAAGCTTATCAAGTAGCTCTTGTGTGCGTTGAGAGTCCTTAGCCAGGGCAAAGGTGTAGGCCAGCAGGGCTTGGGTGTAAGTACTGGCAGCTGTGGGAACAGAAGGAGCGATGCAGCCCAGAGCCTTGCGCACCACCGTACTCTGCAGAGAAGAGTTGCACAGATGTTGGTCACACACAGGCACACGTGAGGCAGGCAAACGCTGAGGTACACAAGCAGAAGGATGCGTTAGCATACGCCAGCGTGAAAAGTACCCCACACCAAGGTGTCTCCGTGCTTGAGCCTCAGCTCTTCTGTCTGTACCAGTGCAGCACCAGTAAGCAGGGTCTCCTTGGTGCAAGGTGCTTCATAGGCACCCCCCTGAGCTAGTCATGGGTTTCATCAGTGCTCTCTCAGTGAAACGAACACCTTTACTGCTGCAATAACACCCCCGTGTCATACTTTCCAAGTCCAAACATGACAAGAGCAACAACACACAATTGCAAATGCTTACACCCAGCCTACTGACCAAGATCACTGTGTTCAGTTCCCCTCCAAGGTGCCTTACAAGGTCACCGGGATTTCCAGTTTCCCCTGGAACACCAGTACTGTTGTCGGCAGGGAACAGCAAACCCACTGGGTCTCAGCAGCATTGTATTCCAGCATTCAGCTATGCTATTCCAAACACGAGCCAAAGGCTCGCAGTGGTTGCCTGTCCCATACGTGTGCAACTACAGCACTTCATGTTTTCCCCTCTTCCAGTGGCCTCTTGGTTAAGTAAAGCAAGGATCCCACAAGGGCTACATTTAAGATTTATTCTGACACGCAACATTCTCCTCACCTCTTTCCCTTCTATGAAAGAGAAAAGGTAACATCTGTGTCATCTTGTGCTCTCTAGGTGGTGTAGCAGTATTGGTAGATGCAGCCACCAATTCTCAGAAACGTTCATAGTATCTGCTCATGGAGTATCAAATGTTCCCAGGATCCAGATGATGTTTTTTGGTTGTTCTCTCTTGTTAAAGCCCAGCAGAAGCAGTAAGCTAAGCTTCCATCATTTCAGAAGTCCTACTTTTCTATTTGCCCTTAAATATAACTGCAAGCAGCACAGTAACCTTTGTATTCTGTACCTGAATAGACATAAGTAGGAATTATATCTCATTTGTGAATTTGTTCAGAGGATCCTTTATTATTCCTTTTGTTTCTTAAATCTCTCACTCTCCCAGACAGTTATAATGGAGGTAGCATCACTAGTGTTTGTACAACTTCCAAAGTTCAAGTGAAAACACTTACTACCTGTGACGTGCTGACTGTTATCATCCATCTTCGTACCTTGTCTAGGAACAGTCAGACGTGTATCGTAACCCATGTGGCTGTCTTCTGGTGAAGACAAGAACTGAGAGTGCCACTCTGCTGGAAGTGTTTTCACACTTAGCGTGCTCACCCCACTGTTGACAACAGCAGTTCTAAGTGCATGCTGTACAGAAGTATTTTGCTTCCCTGGGAGCAGTCACGTGCCAGCTAAGAAACTGCTCCTCTACAACGCGCCATTTGTTTCTGCAGTCAACATAAATGATCTGTTCTGTTTCGAGAGACCCATTTCCAACACAGAGTCGGGGTAGAGGGCTGTTTGTCTCTGCCTAGACTTTTTGTCATACAAACCATGCTTTAATATGAGTTCATTCAGAACACTGTAAAATATCTCCAACCTTTTCTCTGCATTTTAACCCCTAATGACTTTCACGGGCCTTTTAGGTATGCTTGTAAGGGAAAGCAGGATCTGTTCTGAACATCTTGAGTGCGTTAGCCCTTGCAGGACATCCTCAAACTCTTTCTCAGGATTTTGACCTCCCATGATTGTGTATTCTTTGCAAAATAATTTATAACCCACTCAAGGATTATATACTCTTCTGGGTGCTATGACAAGTTTTGTGTTTCCCACTTCATATGCCCACAGACCTACTCAGCAAATTCCTTCACTGCAGCTAGGATAAGTCCTGTGAGACTTATATTTTTACGTATTTGTTGTTACTTGTGAGTGTCTCCCATTGTCATGACCATTTTATTTAAAAACAATGGTTTATGCATGCGTGTCCAATTGAATAACTGTCTGGTTACTTTCACATCAACAAATCTACTGATGCAATGAAGCATTCCTCACTCCACGGACAATCCTTTCTGAGCTAACAGCACTGTTGTCATCTTCTCTGGAGCATGAGGAATTTACGAAGTCTCCTAACTTGTGGTAACCTAGATTTTCTCACCACTGTCAGAGCACTAAGTCATCCTCTGTGGATTTATTCAGGACAGAGTGGCTTCTACTAGCTCATCATGCAAATTGCTTTGAGGTCTTGTTTATCTCCCTTTCAGGATTTTACTCGTGGATTTGGTGCACACTTTGGTCTCTCTGCTTTCCTTCCCAAATGACAAAACTGGTTCTTAAGACCTACAACAAACTCTTGGTTCATTTTCTACCAGGATGAAGGTCCTTGTCTTTTTGTTTCCTTCTGCTGCAGAGCACAGTAGGTGTCAAATATTTGTCATCCAGTTTCGTGAAAAGCCTCCTCCACAAAAGTCAGCCAAAACTCAGACAGTTCATAGAATTACTAAATGATAGAATAACTCAGATTGGAAGGGACCTCACAAGGTCTCTAATCCAACCTCCTGTTCAAAGCAGGGTTAGCTATGAGATCAGACCAGGTTGCTCAGGGTTTTATCCAGTCCGGTCTTGAAAACTTCCAATGATGGAGAAAACTAAACCTCTCTAGGCAACCTGTTCCAACACTTAATTATCCTCATGGCGAAAAAAGGTCACCTAAAGGATATCTGTTACCAGAAAGACGGTTAATGTACATCTGTCTTGCTTTTTTCCCTAAAGCCATTGCTTTCAGTTGCAATGAAAAGTACTGCTCTTTCACTTGTTTTTCTTATTTCCAGAGAATTTTGCTTCTCAAAGTCTATTGCAATAGCATTTCTCCATCAAGTTGACTACATTTTTTTTAACTGCCAGTACTACAGAGTAATTAGTTATGATCTTTAGCACTTATAAGAATGCCCTCTTGTTATTACTTAGATGCGCAATTCCAACTGCCCTGATTCACAACACGTGTCCCCTGCAGCACTCCTTTCTCAAACTTCCACGGTCTGGGAAGCTAACGCATATCGAAAATGTCATTATGGCTATTTAATTGACTGTGAGAGCAGCTACACCAACCTCTTCTCCCCAACTACTCACCACTGGCTCTCAGCTGTGTATAGTACAAAAGGTCACTAGGAGTGGGGGGAGGATGGGGTGGGAGGCGAATGAGGAGCGGGAATGAGCAGCCAAAGCCTGGGAAATGGGCATAGTATCTAGCCGTGAACTCCAATGGCTCCCTGTAGTCTAACCTCACCTTCTCCCCTGCCAGCGATGTCCTCCTCAAGGGATACTTGAGACTTTTCCCTGAGAAGTGATAAGTTCTTCCTCTCCCATCCTATTACTTTCTCCACAAGTTTCTCCCAGACGCTCTGTTGCCTGCCTCAGTGACACCACTAAGCTCTTCAAGATTCAGATCTTAAGGGAAGACCATGGCAAAGAATCCCAATATTTACCTCTGGTGTCTCTCCTGCCTCCAAGTATGCAGCAGTGATGTAGGCAGCCAAGAGGACTCCCCCATCCACACCTCCCTACAAAAGTATAAACATCCAAAAAGCTGGGAAAGTTAATACACAAAGACCTGAAGCTTTGCAGTAAAGGTCCCACCTATCCCTTGCTTCCTCCCACACAAGAAAGCAGAACAACACAGGAAAGTGAACTAAAACAATTACCAGTAGATTTGGCAAGAACTGCTTTGAGTTGTCCTTCAAGGTGCTCTGGCTCCTACCTTCATGGCCGTGTGAAAAAGTTGGCCCACATTTCTGAAGCAACCATTGGGAAGCTGGTGGGACTCCAGCCAGGTGAGAGCGGCTTGGATTGTCCTGTTGTCCAGAAAAATGTATGGCTTGGCTTGGACAAAGCATTTAACCACAAATGCAGTCAGCCTGGTTGGGAGGAGAACAGAAAAGAGACATGAGAGAGGGAAAAGAGCAAAGCAAAAAGAGACAGAGTGAATGAGAGAGAGGGAAGAATGAGCAGAAAGAAAGAATCTAAGTATAAGTTGAGGAAAAAGAGAAAAAGTGGGAGTTTGAAACTGGTGGGTCTCTCCTCACCTATTGTTCTGCTATTCCTTGTTTGCTAGTCCAAGGATAGCTCATCCCAAGGACAGCTGCATACCCCTGGGGTGCCCTAGCCTGCAAAGCATCTGGAACACTTTGGGTTCAATAGGACAGAAAGGATTCAATGTTGGAAGCAGAAAGCTGCCCACCTCTAGGCTTTTAGACAGCAGGTAGACAGCAGGGAGAGAGCCCAGGGCTTACCAAGTATTACCGTACTCATCCTTAGTACCAAATTCACTGTAGGAACCATCAGGGTGTTGATACTGCAACTGTATCTGGTACCCTGGGAAGCCGGATAGGACATTAGTGCTCAGAATGGTATTTACAGTGAAATCACTGGGCAGGGAATGGAGTGATGTCAACATTGTAAGTGGTTGAGTGCTCTGGAGGGAAGGGGAGTAGGCAACCGTTGATAGGTTGAACACAGGGCAGAGGAGCAAGGTGGGTCTGCGGTACTTGCCATTGCGCAGGAATCCTGTTGCCCTCTCCTTGATCTCAGGGGTCAGCTGCCTCGTCTTCTCCAAGTACTGCAGCACATAGACAATTGGGGCAAACAGCACCATGTTCTGCTCCCCACAGCCGTGGGGCATCTGCACCAGGTGGTCCAGGTTCTGTAGTGCCGTCCCCATGAGGTCACCTGGAACAGAGCACAGGCACCCTTACCACCTCCTGGGCAGGAGGTTTGGGGATTCACCTCCTCCTACCTGTGACCAGCTCCCAGCAGTGTGCCAGGCAAGGTAGCCCCAGCACAGCAGCGGGACGGCACCTCTGTCCCGCAAGCTTATCAGTCCCACTGTGCCCTCCGTACAGGCTGTACACATTCCCATCCTGGCAGGGGAAGCCTGTAAACAGAACACCCTCTCCCTTGCTGAGTGTTTTACTTACCTGGAACCAGGAAGTGCAGCCATGCGCATGGGAAGAACAAGGCAGCGGAGCCTCAGAAATTTCGGAAAGGGTATGGGGGATTCTGAGTTAGGGCTTTCCTAGGGCTAAACGCAAAGATATGGGATTTGGAAAGGTATTATCATAACTGAATTCCTTACCGGTGACCGAGACGGAGGCTCTGACCGAACCTTCAACCACATTTGGAGGCAACATCAGAGACACAGACTCCTGTGCTGGATTCCCTGACACCAGCAGGGTAAGATGTGCAAGGAGGACAAAAAGAAAGAGATTCTGATGAAAACAGCCTTCAAAATCCCCAGGAACTGTTCGAGACTGTTCTGTGCTAACATCCCATTTTCCTGTCACAGAGGTTGCAGATCCCTTCAAAAACCCTGTCTCATTTCACCCTCAGCTCCTTCCATCCCCCTCATCACGACTGCGCTATTCTAACAGCCTTTCTTCTAAAGAGGTTGACAGGATCTTGTCCTGGAAGTCACCTGCTTTTCTCTACATAAGTTACTCCATCTCATTTCATTTCAGATTTCAGTTGCGGGCATGTCTTCTCAATGGGCCTCATGCTCTCAAAATTTGCTAATGGCCCCATCATATACCATAAAATTCAAGATCGGAGCAGCAATCTTAAGTCATAACCTCCAGCTTCACCCTGTTCTGTAGTCTAGTTTTATTACCACAGGTGAAAAAGGCCTCAAGCTGTCACATTAGTATCAGGGATGTTGATGCTAAAAGATTGGACCTCCCCACATCCTTACCCAGGGGAGGCTCTAGCTGGCACCACAATCACAATATGCTTCTGTAGCTTGGTCATGTTCACAGAGCAAATATTTCAACAAGTGGAAAGACGCAGGAGGTGGTTAGGCAGGAAGGGGCAGATGAGGAGGATGAAGGAAGAAAACAGTATCTCTACCTTTTTTGGGACACAGGATGGAGCTGTGAGCCTTTTCTACCAACACTCCCTCTGGCTGTGGAAGCACATAAAAGTAGCATTATAATGAGCACACAGGAGACAAACAGGATTACAAGCGGATTAGAAATAGATATGGACAAAATCCTGGTTCAGGCTGGAGAGTCAGCTGGAGTAACATCATTATCACACAAAAATGTAAATTATTGTCAATCATTTTCATTTCAGATAAGAAAACAACATGCATTTTCAGAATATCATAACTTTTTAATGCCTGTGAAACTGATGCTGTAAGATTCATCAGAGACCTCAGGAGCGAGGACATAAAAGAGTGTACGTATTTAAAGTTTTCCATGGTATGAAGTGGAGGATATCCCTCTACATTCCACATCCATCAGCCCTCACAGCTGGGCCCAGCTCAGGTCCTGATATTCTGGTTACACATCTTGAATAGCAAGGGCTAACTCCCAAAATTAACCTGCACAAGATCTGGGAATGGCACAAAGCCCACTTTTATTCCTGTGTAACAAAAGAGCTTGTCTGACCCGGACTAGGAGGAGTTTGGTGATCATGTCTTTCTGTCCTTGGTTTGGAACAAATGGTATCTCTTTGTCACAGAGCTCTTGGGTGGCCACAGCCTCTGTGCTGAGGGTGATGTTCATGAGCCCTGAAAATAACACATATTTAGGTCAGTTAAACATCTTCTATTGTATTAATGGGAAATGCTTCCGGAGAAGTCACCTGTTGACAACAAAAAATTGGATCAGAGCTCTATATGATTCTGTATCTCCGAGCATGAATTCAATAGCAATCATGACCTCAATGATGAATGCAAATGAGCACCCTCTGGTTAACAGGGTAAACAACGTCTCACTCCATGTCAGCTCCTACAAAACATCCCCACCTTGGTCCCACCCTTTCCCAATTCCACCACAGCACCTCCCTGTCCTTCTCACCCAGTTGCTCAGCTGTGACACTCCACTGAAAGGTCCTGGCTTCACTGGCACATAAGCAGCTGCTGTAGACACAGCCATCACATGGCTTCAGCTGGAAGTGTGCAAACTCCTCCAGGGTCACTTGGATCTGAAGGGGCAGCAGGGATGGCAGACAGTAACAAGATAAACATCACGGGCCATAGATTTCAGCCATCTCCTACCTACCCATACCCTGCTTTTCCTGCAGAGCCTATCAGGGCTCACCTACCTTCATGCATCGCTGCAGGTAGTTGAAGACTGTGGCCTTCAAGATGAAGGTCTCACCCTGAATCACAGAAGATGGCAGTGTGAGCTCCACAAGAAAGGGCTTGAAAACAAGCAGACTGGAGGCTGGAGCAAGTCCAAAGCCATTACGTCCTGTGCAGAACATCTCTGCTTTCCACTCTGTGATGGTGTTAGGCACAGTGACAGTGACATTCTTGTTTCCACTGGGACTGCGGAGAAGTAGACAGCAACAGATGCATTTAACTGAATCTTGCTGTACGCAGCACCAGGTGACCTGGTCTGCGCCATTCTCTCCAGTGCACCACATCCTCTAACCTCAGTCTAACCCCTAACCTCTGCTGAACATGTAGCCCTTGTAGGGTTAAGAGTAGGTCCTTGCAGAAGTAGGGACCCCTGCCTCAGATGCTTATATCAACAGAACATTTTTGACAGCAGGTTACACGCTTGCAAGATGCCATCAATCACACTCGGTGCTTTTCTCAGACAGCGCTTGCCCTTTGCACAGCTAAAAATGCTTTACAGATGTCAGCAGTTTTATTCGTCTTGGTCTGGGGCTGGAGAACCAGGCACCAGAAGAGCAACAAGACTGGCTCA
Organism: Chroicocephalus ridibundus; assembly: GCF_963924245.1. Taxonomy (NCBI): domain Eukaryota; kingdom Metazoa; phylum Chordata; class Aves; order Charadriiformes; family Laridae; genus Chroicocephalus; species Chroicocephalus ridibundus. The sequence goes on from NC_086284.1 coordinate 142,058,351, forward strand.
ACATCAGTAGGACTTAGCAGGAGACAGATCCAGCCATTCACCTTCCTGTGAGACACTGACAGCTTAAAGTCCAACAAGAAGACAGGGCAGAGACTTGGCTTGTGCCCACATCCCAACTTCTGAGAGCAGCAGACTGTGGCTGCTACAAAACAGCCCTAGCTAAAGCTAATAATATTATTTAACTCCAATAATTGGAGACATTCACTTTTGGCAGGCACATGCAGGAAGGCAACGCAACATAGAGACTTTTGGTTGCACAGATCAGGCTGGTGGACAAATCACACAGGAGATATCTGCTGCTAGGGAGTGAAGAGATGGATGTAGCTGGAAGGATGGTGGAGGTGGGAGAGGGCAGACATGGGGGCCTCTGGCCTGAGCAGACTCCAGTCTCCAGACAAGAAATTCTTGAAGTCACAGATGAAAAAATCTCCAAAAGCTCCCTCAGCAGACCCTGTGTATTCACTGAGCCTCTCTCACATGACACAGTTCCCAGTCCTGTGAAGGACTTCTGTGGAAATCAGTCTCCCCTGCACCCCGGGATACATCCTGTGAGCACAGTTTGTGAAATGCCAGCCCACAGGGCTACCACAAGTAGAGTGCAAGCAGTAAACCAAGCTGGTTTGCTGCACTGCACCTGCTTTCCTATCTTCCCATGCCAGCCACCTCCCATAGATGGACAATACTTCTGTATGATCACCTGGTACTGGAAAATGCATTTGATGCAGACATCAGCTCTGAGGAGAAACGGCCTGACAGGTATGAGCCCCATGACATATGTCGTTAGATATCTTCCTCAGCAGCTTATGACCTAAACCCAGCTGTATCTGCTGCCATTCCCAGTCACGCTAAGCCACCCAGACTAGACCCACACTGCTCGCTTTACTCACCCCACAGAATACAAATCCCATATCCAGGTTTTGGGGAAATGCTTGTGTACTTTCTCTTCATCTGAAGATACAGGTGAAAACATAGTGGGCTGATAGGTAGATGTTGTCAGATGCTCTGCTGGAAATAACAAAGACCCTGTCACTACAGGGTCCTGAGGCCCTAGTTTAAAGCAGAGGGGCTCCAGCCCAGCTCAGGCTGCAGGTCATCAAGTGAGCTCTTGGGAAGCATGGCACTGGAACACAAGGTGCTATCCCAAATTTTAAATTCTCCTGCCTCATTTCAAACAATAGAGGTGCTGTGGGCCTTACTTGCATTTGTAGGCAGTAGGAAGGGCAACTATTCCCTCACCTCAAAGATAAGACTTGGGACCCAGACAGCTCACTAACATTTCAGAGCCAGAAGCCATGAGCCCCAGGCAGCCTTACAATAGCACAACAGGTTTAGAGCCAAGGAACACTCTCGCTCCTCCATTTGTAATTACAGCAAGTACCGCCTCTTAGCTCAAACCCAGGATTGCTTTCACCTGAAAGACTGAGCATCCCATGTAAGAAGAAAGAGTTGACAAATGCTTACTGTTATATGCTATATGGGGCTGGGCAAACATCAACATGGGCCTGGAAGTAAACATTGCTGTTTCCTGCAGCATAGTTGTCGATGGAGTGGTTGGACACGCTGTGGGTTTCCTGATATTGGTGTTGGACATAATTTTCAACCCCATTTCCTGTAAGAAAGAAAAAGAATTAATGCACCAGAAGCTTCTCCTCTCCTCTCTGCTCTCTACCCTGTGCCTTCTTGTCCCCTCATGCAGTGGGGACTTGGCTGTCCTCTGGCTTGGCAAAGTATTCTCGTGCTTCATTTTAAGAGGAAATTATTCAGATCTTCAACAATGGGCAAACAAGGTCTTCTGAGCTGATTCATCTGGCCTGAGTCAGCCAAATTTATTCTTTTTCAAACACATTGTCATTTAGGTACTGTACCTTCTCAACCTGCAGAGTCCAATTGCTCATGCTACGGAGATTAAACAAACTATGCGAAATCAAATTAAAGTAACCAATCATCCTTGGCATGCTGGATCACACAACCAAAGCACCGTAACCACACAAAAATTTTTTCTCGGTCAACAATTTCAAGTCACTTACTCAAATAACAAATGAGTTACAAGGGCCTAAACTGGACCTGTTCCCTGTACTGTCTGTAGTGGCCTCCCTAGGATATTGGTAAAGTCAGGGGGCCACACTTCCCTCAATTCATGAATTATCCCAACCCACCAAATCAACCATTTTTACCCTGAATGCTGCAAACACATCAGGCTCATCAGAATTTGGGAACCCGCATGAATGATCATCTTCAGACACTTGGCGAGGATACCTGGAGTTATCAACAGACGGGAACAGCCCATAGATCTGAGAAAGCAAGAAAAAGCAAAAAAAATAAAAAAAAAAATCAGCAGAAATAAAACTTGGCATTCCCTTCCTGTCTTACGTCCAAGGCCTGTTTCAATTGCTTCTGGCTACCATGCATGAATGCATGCCAGAAAGCCCAGGCTCACTGTCACTGTTCCCTGGCTCTCCTCTGATGGAGCCAACACGAGCTGCTGAACACGAAGACAGAACAACAGCACCTGATTTACCACCAGTGCACTGAGTGATGTTCAACCTCTTCCTTAACGCATGCCCCTTAACCCTTACTTGTGCCACACTGAGAGCGCTGCTGATCCCTCTGGGCAGTGCTTTGAGTTTCCTGGAAGACTAGCTCTGCACAGATGCAATGGTCTGACTGTCTCCTTCCCTCCCTCTTCCTGTCAGTACAAGGGAATGGAAGAAGTCAGAGCAGGCTCACTCACCAAGGAGCTGCTAAGCTGTTTTCCTGACTTGAGCAAAAGGTCGCTCTGATCCACAGTCCAGACAGCACACGTGGACCCAGGAGATGCCAGCAGGTGGAGACCAACCTCTGAATCAGGAAGGGTCTTGGGCGTTGAGAAACCCAGCTCCACCTGAATAGGAAGAATGCAAGCAATAGGTGAGTGACATTTCTGCTGCAGGCCACCCTGTCATTTCCTGAACAGGGAAGGGACCTACATGAAGAGAGTTTCCAAGGACTTGCCTTGGATGGAAACCTGTGGAATCTCCCAAAGACCCCCCAGAAGGTATTTAAAAAAAACATCATGTTGAGGTTCCAATGGGAAACATGACAAAGGGGAAGCCATCAGTGTGCACAGCTGGAGACATTCCTGAGTCAGAACACAGCACTGCCTTAAGCCAGCAAACCAGCCAGCCATGATCACACGCCTCCCTGAGCTGTCTTTCAGCTCCTTTTGGAGCCCCAGACCAAAAATAAGCCTAGTCCTTATTTCCAGGCTCTTTGTGGGGTTGGTCTCAGTTTCCTGTTCCTGCTCTAATCTGACTGTCTGTGGCAGATAAAAAGCTGTGGAGCAGGGGTAATGCCAGTCCTCAAAAGTTCATCTCTTGGAGTGCAAGACGCAGCCAAAAAAGCAGATTCCCATGAATGTCACAATGATCACAAGAGCTTAGCCTTTTCTCGATGGCCAGTAAAATCCACTATTTCCATCAGCCACTTTAAGGTGTCTTCTCAACACTACATACTAACAAGTCGAAGTGTCTGCTGCAGCAGCAGAGCAGCCTTGCGCTCTCTTGGGAATAGCACTAATGACCTGTGCTGGGCTGTGATCCTACAGGGTTGCAGTTGCTATAAAAGCCTATGGAGATAGATACCCATTTTCTGCCTTTCCCAAACATTGCAGCAGCCCCAACAATGCTCAGCACATACTTGCTCCCCACACCACACCACACTTCACCATTCATATACTGCAGTTCACACGACAGCATCCCACACAGCATCAGCCATACATGGCTACGCATATTATGTATTCCTCAGTCTTTCATTGCAGCAGATGCATACACTCTCACACATTTAGTCATGGCCTCAGGCACAAATCCCACCTTATTTCTGAAGCACATGGAGACACTGAAGATGGCAGAATCGGCGATGATTTTTCCATTAGGGAAGATAACATAAACAACAAGTCTCGGAGCTGGGGCATAGATTGAACTGAAGTTAAGAGGGATGGAGAAGCCGCCTTTCATCACTAGATGGAGGAGAGAGGGAAGAAGAGAAAGTAGATTTGCTATCAGAAATGGACTCTGATCAGCTTTTGCCATGCTGCATGTGCCTGCTCCGTTCCTTTCCTCGAGTCTTTCAGGACCAAGGAGATTTCTGGAGGCTACTGAAAGCATCAGCACATCTCTGGATCTGGTATTCGAGACCAGCAAAAGACTCTTCCTGGTTCTGTTCATTGCCTCAAGGAGATGAAACAGCTCTTTGGAGTTCAAGCTTAGCTACACAAAGAGTGAGAGTTTCAGACATCTTTCAAACCTCCCATCACCAAACATCTCCCATCCCATTCCCAACAAAGAGGTGACCTTTGTCCCAAAGTACCTATAATTTAGGTTTAAAAAAAAAAAAAAAAGATATGGAGAAGTAGGCAACAGTGAGTCAACACCCATCAAATTATAAGCTGTGGCATCCTAACTACTCAAAGATTATTTGTAGACACTATCGCGAACTGAAGTAGGAGAGTTTTGATAGAGGGTAAGGCTATAGCTTCATGCCGCTTGCAAGGGCAGCAAAAGAAGACTTGTTTCAAAATGAAGAAAGTGGAGGATGAGCCTATGGGCTGGGAAATGCTGAGTATTGTTCTCTCAGTACCAAGCAGGAGGATAAAGGAAACATGAAAACTGGAAAGGCACGCTGCTCTGATGCGACAGGAAAGTGGAAAATTGCAGAGAGGCGTACGCCACATATCCAAATAAGATGGGAAGCCACAGACAACTTGCTTGCTATCCATGAAACAGGGAAGTACACTTACTTCTTGGCAGTCCAACCCAAACAGTCTTCTGACCTGCATGGACTATCCCTCTTTTCCCTGTGACCTAGGGAAGAATACAGAAAGGGAAGGGAATGCCAGTCACATAGTCCTTGAGAGCACTGTGCAGATCAAAGTAACCCTGAAATTGGAGATTAAATGGGGGTGGGAGGAGGGATATGAGCTTTACTCACTCTCAGGTAGCAGGGAGAGCTCAGGGGATCAAGACACTTGGGGAGGACAGGTAAGGCCAATACCTGCCCTGCATCTGTGCAAAGCCCAAAAGAAAGGTGCTGCCTTTCTTGCTATTACTGTAGCCCCAGAATCAAAACCAGGATCCAGCCCCACGATGGCTGGATGAGCTACCTGTCCTGGGCTGAGCCAAATCTATCAAATACCAGCCTTCTGGTGTTTGATCTGCAGGAGATGCTGAACTTGTACCTTGAGCCATCACCCAGTAGCACTTCCCCAGAAACTCACAAAGTAGGAGAAAATGACACGTTTGGGCCCATGTTCCAGGTCCTCCTGGTAAATTCTGAAGTCCACCTGGACAGCCTGCTTTTTACCACAGGGCATCATTTCCAGCACGCGGACAATAGAGAGAAAACTCCTGCTGGTGCTGTAGAATGGACGTATGGAATGAGAGGCTCGCTGGTAACTCAAATCAACTGTCCCAGGCTCTTCATCCAAATTTTGATGCAGGACACTTGCCTGGTGAGACAAAAAAACCCACTACAGTTAATTTCTCTAGTTAAGCAAGTCAGCTGCAAATCACCCTAGCTGCAGCTTGGTAAGAAGCTCAGACGGGGTCTGAGCAATACCATAGCACAGGTTTCTGTGTGGAGAGTTCATGGAGAACGCAACTGGGATCCGGAGAGTAAGCTCTCAGAGGGAGCCAACATCCAGAATACGGTGAGGTGTTTGGGGTTTGAATTACTGTCCTTCAAGAAGAGGGGAGATGTCTGTGGGAAGTAAATAGCTCTGAGATGCACGCGTACCCCTGCCAACAAGACAGACCCTTCCTCACTTACCTCTAGCGAGGCCAAGGTGCTGTTACAAGCAGTTGTGTTCAGGCTAAATGAAGCTGTCCCAGAGTCCCCAGTGATGTACTTCTGCTTAAATTGCTGCTCACCACAGCTTAGCGCGAGGATGACTTCTTTGTGCTTCAGTGCCTTGCCTTGGTAGTCGATGACTTTAATCTGAGAACATTGTGGTGAGCAAGAGAAGCGCAGAAGGGTCTAATCAGCAGACAGAATCTCCCGCTTCTCCAAGTCAGGAACAGCATTTCCAAAGACAGCAAGGTCACCCTTCCAGTCACAAACAATATTATCAAAACTGCTACTGGTGAACTCCTGTTGTCACTTGCACTACCGTGTTTGTTGGCCCCCATGCTCTCTACTCCTTTACAGCAGAAGGCCTCCTGGCTGCTGAAATGCCAAGTGTTTGAGTTTGCACCCCACATATGGATCCCCATAGCTGCTGCTACTCAAGGCTTATTTGGCAAATGGCAGTCTTGGGTGTTATTCTCACTTTTGACAATTCAAGAGTTTTGTCTCTGGGAGTCATTCATGCCCTCCCAAGCCCCTGGCTGGAGGTGAGGCGGAAGAGACACTAGGTAACAGTTGCTGTGAAGGCATTGCTCACGCTCTCCCCTCCAAAGGACTGTAACTGGCAATTACCTTCCCCCTGTACATCTCTCCAGTGTGGTAGTAAGAATTCACGTCATCAAACAAGGCCATCCCGACAATCTTGGAGATGAGTAATTTGTGGGAAGCATTGACCTGTATCCCTGAATGAAAGCAGCAAGACAGAAACATAAGGGAGGGAGCAAGGAAGGTGTTCAGCTGCTCACACATTTTATACCAGAGAGATGATTTTCCCAGGGCTCTGGGTATCTTCCAGCCCTTAGAGAGGTCCCTAACCTTCACCATCTGAGACCACAGGCACTCCGAGTGAGTGTGTCATGCCACAAGGAATTGGTGTCTCTCTCTGTATCTGTGAGGTTAGATGGCAGGCCCCAGCAGGCTCAGAAAGCTCAGAGCCCTTCCTAGCCTGAAAGTCTCCAGTGTTCTTGGTATGAATAGTGCATATCCACATGCTTCTTCCCAGCCACCAGAGATGTTTCCAGAGTTACCTGTACCATCCTCCACCAGCAAGGCCTCTGCAACTATGCTGTCCTGATAGTACCGAAAGTCTCGACTGAAGGAAGACAGACTCACATTTGTGAAGAAGCAACCCATCTCATCTGTCTGAAAGTACAAAGAGAGGAAACAAGGTCTGAGCAAGGCACTTAGGTTAGAAATTACACAAATGGGGCAGAAACAGCAGTTCAAAATCCCTGCTTTCAGGCAGCCTGCCTTTTGACATAGCAGTCCGGGATTTGGAGCAGGCACATGATGTACACCCAGTCACCAGGCACAGTTACGAAGAGGCAGCACCAATAGACGACTGGCCAAGCAGCCAAAACCCCCGAGCAACGTCACTGTTGTTTTGGCTAAAGCCTCCAGCAGCCTTGCCTTACCCTGGGGCTAAGCACAACTGTCTCTGAATATGGCCCAGCTCCTGATAGGCATCTCACCTGGTTGTTGAACTCCAGACAGAGATGAGGTTTTAAAGCATTGGGCAGGAAGGAGACTATCTTCTGACAAAGGCCCACGTGAACCATCCCCTGGACACCTTTCCCATAGGTGTATCTGTTTGGGGAAGCAGGGAAAGGAAGAGAGAGTCACACACAGGGAGGGAACACAGGGCTTGCTTTGCATCGCCCCAGAGACCACTTATTCATGGATATTCACGGTATAGCACAAGAGCGTCAGCCACACAGCAGGCCCAGGAGTCCTGAGCCAGTAAGCAGGGTCAGGCTAGGGCACTGCAGTGATGGGAGGCCAAGGGCTCTGTGATATAATTAGTGCTAAACTAATCTATTCTGGAAAACCAGAATGTTGTAGGTGCTGACTCAGCATAGAGCTCTGCACTTTATATCAGCATCACCTGCAATAACCCCAGGATATGCTGACGGCATGCATCATCTTATGAGCAGAAGCATGGGTGATTAAGAAAGTGCTTTTCATTAAGAAAGCACCTTTACATGAGACTGTTAACCCCAGTGTCGTCCTTGGACTGTAGCTGGGGCAATTCCTTTTTGCCTCTTTCCTCCAGAGCATAACCTGGAAAAGCTTCCCTTCGTTTGCCACGAGTTTGTTCCGCGGGGAGATGAACACCAAATATCTGTCACGTACTGCCCCACAAATGGCTGCTTGCCAAAGGGTAGGTTGTTCCCCCAGATTTTGTGTGTAGAGACTTGTGGTGCGCTTTCAGAAAAAGGTCATTAGAGTACCAGAAGAAAAGTTAACAGGAATTTTTTGTGTTGCATCAGGGTGCAAACAACTGCCATGGAAGATTCTGGCCTCCTGTAACTGAAGGGTAACAAATTTCCCCCGAGCTCCTCATGGTTACCTAGCCATCTTATGCTCAACAGGCCAGAATTTAACACAAAGCCATCCCTCCAAGAAGAATCCTCACCTGCCACATACCCGGAGCGGGAAGGTTTTATCTAGCGCATAAATCTGATTTGGCGCCTCAAAGATCACTGCAAATTTTGGTGGCACTGGAAGGTAAAAAACAGATAACCATAAGCAACACTGGCCAGGGACAGCCTTTCCAGACAATCAACATGAAGATAGACTATGGTGGAATAAGGAAATGCCAGGAAATGAAGAAGAAAGGTGGTAAGAAGGGGAAAGGGAAGATTTCCATTGTTTCTTTAACAGATTTGTCTGTAGTCCCTGGTTGATTGCTCCTTCCCAAACTAAAACCCAAACACGTCCATGTCCTTGCACTTCTGACAGCTATTGAAACTGAGAGAAGACTAGACTCCCAACACAGTTAATTAGGGGATGAAAGAGAAGTGGGATGGCACTGGACTTCATACTCCCTGGAGAAGCCCATCCTAAATGGCCTTGTTTTGGCTGATGCAGAGATCTGCAGGAATCAGCTGTGTCAAAGATCTGGGGCCATGCACAACATTTCCTCCCACACACTGATGCAAGGTCCCAAATTGGTCTCTCTTCTGAGCCTCAGCTCAGACTCTTTTCTATGACATGCTATTACTTTTCCCATTTGCTCCCAGGATGGTTATCATGGAATAAACACCCAGCTTCCTGATTAAGAGTGTGAGGTCCTCTCTGCAGCTCAGACATATCCCCCACATGTGCATACCATACTCCTCAACGGAGAAGCTGCCGTATGCGTTTGCATTGGTTACGTTGATGACATATGTCCCCAGCAGAGGCTCATCACTTAGCTGGAAAGACAGATCTGCAATGCCGTCTTGGGGGACCACATTCAGCCACTGCTCTATCCGGTTGTTCTTAGGATCCTACACCCACAAGAGAGGAAGAAACAGTTGTTCCAGCACCTCACTGATCCACACTCCACAGAGATCAAGCTTCAGGATTTCAGTGCTGCAAACTACCAGGTTCTATATCTAAGGAATGAAATTTGGTATAGGCTAGTTAAGAAATTTTGAAGACTCACAGCACCTGAGTCTCCTTCTACACATCTCTCAATTCTGATCTCAAGGAAAGCACCTTCACAGTTCTAATCTTTTTCACAAAGGTCCACATCAATCTGTCTATACTCTTGCAACTCTAGAACAACTCAAATTTATCCTGAAGTAACTGGGAGCATAACCTCAAGAGCAAAAAACAGAAGCCATAGGGAGTATGTTAGCTTAAGAAATCTTGAAGTTCTACCATTCCACTCACAGGTCTGTAAAATCTATCAGGAACTGCATATGAATAGCCCAGTGAAATGGCTGCTACCAAGATTACTGTAACACTAGATTTCAGCATCACTCACCTGGAGAAACAGGGAAATCTGGGGGGGAAAAAGGCAAAAACATTAGAAGACAGAAACACATGCCAGCAACACACACGAGGTACTTCAGATGCAGAGCCTCCTCTTAAGGATATGCAACTAAGGACTTGGAAATTTAGAGCACTGACAACAATATAAAGTAAAACAAACGTCAACAAAAAGGAGAAATACTGGGTGGGTCCATTACAGTAAGGTCTGGAGAAAAGGAAAGCAAAAGCCAATCAGGAGGTCACCCAGTAAATGACTTCCCAGCAGAGTATTCCATCAGGAAAACTCACTACCAAAACAGACCTAGCTGTGGCTCAGCTGTAGTCTTAAGGGGGTTATAGAGGTACAAGATCACATAATTTGGAAGGAACCTCTGGAGGTCAAGAGTCCAACACCCTGCTGAAGCATGTCCTCTTAGAGCAGATTGCTCATAGCCTTCTTCAGATGAGTTTTGAACATCTCCAAGGATGAAAATGCCTTCTCTGGGGCACCTGTTTCAGTATCTGATCATTGTTGCAACAAAAAATTTTTTCCTAATGTCTAATCAGAATTTTCCATGTTCTGACTTGTAGGAGCCAGACTGAGCCACCCTCCCCACCACACGTCCAGAAAAACCCAACTTTCAAACTATTCACTCCCCACGTGACACCATCACATCAGGAATCAGTATGTCCTATGCCTGTGCTTGCATGACCATTTTACCGAGACGAGCAAGAGACATGTAAACCTCTGCCGTTTTCCTGAGTTACCAGCTTTTACTTGAGTTACTATTCTCCTCTGGACGCTCCTCAGGCCTGGCCCAGGGACAAATGTGGAAAAGTTGCCGCTTTAGCAGATGAGCAAGGTAGAAAGGAAGTAGGATCCATGCATGGAACAGGGCAGCTTTTTCCACAGCCCTCGAGGGATGGCTTACCGAATCGTTGAGTGCAATGAAGTCCTCGTCCAGAGTCACAACACGGAATTTCACTGAAGGCAAGGAAATCGGGGAATATATTTATCAGATCTCAGTTCTTCCCTACAGACCCCTACTCTATGTGTTTCTCCAGCTCCTGTCTCCATTCTATACATATTTGTGATAACATCTGACACGGGCATTCCCACATATAACGTACCATGGACAATGACTGAAGTTGCCTCCTGCAACTTCAGTCACCACAAGCTGGACATTACAGCCACCGAAAATATCTCATCAGCAAGAGACATCATCTCAAAGCCTTCTGCTAGGGCTGTCTGCAAATTTCAGTCAATCACAGCCTTTCTATATGGTGTTACCAGCAGAGTGAATACAGGCCATGGTTGGTCCCATTTGCATCTCTCACCTGTCTGCCCTGGTTGATAGGAGGGCTTGTCTGTTTGGATGAAGGTGCCACTGCTGGCTTTGTGGATCAGGACCTTTTTTTCCTCCTCGATACTGGCCCCTTCGCCCGTGATGATCAGTTTGACAGTGGCGATCTCCTCTGTGCCATCAGCTGGAGGTGCAACCTGTACAGACAGAGGGGAGAGCATGCAGACCCCAGGTAATCTTCTTGGGGGCCCTGAGCAGGAATTGAAAGTAAAGTGGAAGAACTAACCAGTTCACCTCCACCTGTCCCAGGACATCCCCTCCAACATTTGGATACAGATCACATCCAGATCTCACTCAGTCCTACATGACAGTAGGAGGCCCTGCATGTCACGGAATCTGTCCTTTTACACGCTGGCTAAGGAATTTTGCCTCTGGTGACAAGCAGGTGCCTGACACCTCTGCGTCTTCTGACTTAGTCAGGAAGATGGGCAGATGCCAGAAAGGTGGGAGGTGGTAGCACAGACTCAAAGGAGAGAGCCTGAGCTGTAGCAGACCCCCAAATGCTAGGTCTTCAGAACTACCCAGCATATACAAGCAAGAAAGCCAGATTAGAAAAGACAACCAAATGGTCTTCCCAGCTCCAGGAGCCAAAGACCCCAGCAGCCTCAGCAAAGAATATACTGCATAATAGAAGGGATACCGTTTAGGTATGTCTGCCTTATCCTACATCTTTGTTAAATTCTCACCAACAATGAATCAGCTCTAAGATGCTGTTTTAAAATAACAAGCACATCCATTTCCATCCAACTGCTCTCCGGTAGCTCCTAAGAGCTGAGCTGCTGCCTGACTTCGGGTCCTACAGAAACTGCATTATGTCATGCAAACAACCATTTCCCCAAGCTTTAGCTATGGAGCTGCAGAAGTCCTTCAGAGAAGAGCTAAAGCTGCTTCACCTGGTCTGGGATGGAAGAGAAGGAAACAGGTGGGTTATTCTTACGTATCCAGAAGTGTGGTAGATTATAACAAATGTAAGTTCAATTTAAAAATTAGATTCAGAAAGGGAATTCAGTTCTGATCAACAGATACTGCGCTGGGCTACATATCCCTAGGCACCACCCACTCCTCTTCCTAGCAGGCACACTCCAAGGCAAAGTAGACCCTGACCGTGTCATCCCTGGTTAGGGAGTAACACAAGGGATTTACAGTTCCTGAAGGAAAAATCAGTGATAGCATTTGCCTAGTGTGGCTCACCCAGAACTTAGTGCACATGAAAGTCTTCTCCTTCTGGATGGTTTCTTGCACTAAAAGCTCACGTCCTGCAGAGCGCTCTAGGACCAGATTCACTTGGAGTTTTGTTTCATAACAGGTGATATGGAGGCAGGCAACTTGGGTGGATGGGTAGCGGAGATCTGCAGGGATAACCACCAGGTAATGTCTGGGGTAGAGGAAAGAAGACATCAGAGGTGGCATCAGGTTGAGGGCTCAGAAATGCAAAAGCGCTTCCCTGCAGTGGCCCACTACTGGAGAATTCCTCAACAATGTGCCATGGCTGCAGCCAATATTCAAAAGCAACAGCGAACCCAGCAAAGTGATTGCTTCACTGATAACCTGAGAAATAGATTCTGCTTGATTATCTTAAGTACAGCCCTATAATCTATTTCAAACCCTTTACTCCGGTTGTCTTCTGAACTCCCCAAACCCATCCCTTGCAATCTTCAGAAGTGGCCTCATAACCTTGCAGTCTAGACACCAGTGATTTGATCTGGCATGGCAACTGGAGAAGCAAACATCCTTGGGCCAAAGATCTGACTTGGAAGCCCACCAAAAGTGTAGCTTGTATTTCAACTCACAGGAGTTGATCTAATGCGTGGTAGGCCACGTAAATGACTCGGCTACCCTCTGGGGTGGTCTGATACAGCAGGAAGCAGGAGAGCTGATGGCATGGAATGTCGTCCATCTACCCAGACTGATGCCTTCATGAAAGAGACCTAAAAAGAAGTTCAGGATCACTCACAGTTGGTGAAAAGCAGCTGCAATGTGGAACAGAAGGCTCAGGAGGACAGCTATCCTCATCTTGGGGGCTCTTGCTGCCCAATCTCCAATGGCCCTCTTCCTCTGAAATCACTGAGGCTGTTTTTGGAGGGGTAATTTCTTTCTAGCACCGCCTAAATGAAGAGGTGGTATGCAGGGAGCCAGCCTCTCCCCACCTCTTCCTCTCTACTAAGATTATACGCATGCAGCAGTAGGGATGGGCCTATGGTGCCGAGTGCTCCTTAGCCAATAGCAGCTGCTTTGGCTGCCATCCACCAGTTCAGAACATCCCCTCCTGCTGCCATGGACATATCTGACCAGATGGACTTTTCATGGAGGGGGGAAAAAAAACCAAACAAAAAAAAAAAAACATCAACAGAGAGAACTTTGCTGATCAGTGACCCAGGCCAGGTCCTGATCACTTGTCACTTGCGTCTCTTTGTTTCAGCTGGAAATGGATTGCTGCTGTGCAGCCAGCAGCAAGAGCTCACCCCAGCACACAGCAGGCAGTGTTGTCATTCGGGACAGAGGCTCAGTATCCCCATCAGATTATGGGGATGTGGATCTTCTTAGGCTGTCTGGCTTGAGAATGGGAGCAAATCCTGGCATGTGCACAAGGAAGCACTGTAGCAACACTACCACCACCAGCAACCACTAATGAGCTAATGACTTTGCCTTTTCCTTTCCCGTATACAATGAGGGAAACGGAAATATATGGAAATAATGGCCCACAGAAGTCTCCACCAGCTCACTGCAACACCCTTTAGCAATAGCACCATTTGCAAGAAGGGGGTCTCAGGAACTAATTCCTGTTCCTCATTGTTCATGTCTGTGTCTGAAAGGTCTACAGTAGATACAGCCTTTTTGCTCTGTTTTTGAACCTGAGGCTCAGGTTAAAACTCACAAATTAAACGTGTGGGACCTCTTCTAGAACTGATGACAACCTGTACAGAAGGGTGGACAATTGTGCTGTTTAATCAGCCTGGCCTCCAGAAAAGCGTGGTTATCACGTAAACTGCCTGTCATGAGCGATACATGGATTGCATTAAACTCAAACTACATCTGAGACTTGTGTGAGACAGCATTAGTTAGCCCAGGCTGAAATGTACCAGAGACTGTCCTAATAATACAAACCGCTATGGTTCTGTGTCCAGAAATATTTCCCAGCACTCTTTAACAGTGCTGACGCAGCCTAAGCTTTCCATATCTGGGTCCCAACACGGTGTTACTCAAGCAGGCAGTTGGGATCTTTCTGTCTGATAAAACCAGGTTCCAGGACGCCTAGAAATTTCCAGCTGACTTGGGATCCCTGTTCCCAAGGCTCTCCGTACTCTTTTTCCATCTAGGGTTGGGAAGACCGATCTCCGTTTTACCTCTATTACCGGGCCGCACTTGAACAACCATTCGTCATGGGAGCTTTACACTATGTACGGCAGCTGTTAGCACTAGCATTGCCTTTGTCTTAAGTGAATATTTCACTGCTCAACTGATTGAGATAACTGGCCAGAGGCCAGATATCCCAGCTGTTTCCAGAAATCAGCTTTGAGTTGGTCTAAATCAGTGCTAGGCTCCTAGGCAAGGAAAACTGGACACTTTTAATACTGATGGACACATGCTCCCCCCTTCTTGTCTCTTTGTGAAGGAAGGTCTTGTTACTGAAAATGGTGGGCAAACTTATAAATTTTTACCTAAAACCAGAGATTTTCCTACAGAAAGCACCAGCCAGATCTGTCATAAATCAATAAACTGTAGCCAGAGAGGTCCAGCTGCTGTCAGACTTATGACAGGAGCTGCAACCACTGGGGCCAGCGCTGGGGAGAGCTCTCTGACCCTGTCCCACCGTGCTCCTCCTACTGTGTTTGCCCAGGTGTGTTCTCTGTTCCTTGCTTGACTTTGGCAAACCTGGCTCTTGGTCACAGGAACATATGTTTGAAGGACCTGCATTGAAAGCAGTGACTGACAGGTGCACAGGTGTCATAGACCTGAACAAAGGTGCTGAAATAGAGAGAATACAGCAAGGATGTGCGCAGTTTCTAGTTTTGCAGTTTCTTTCGCTAAACTGACTCAGAGAAGGCCCTTGTGATAGAACGGCTGAGCCAGGAGACCCATGGGGAGGAAGGGCTCTACCCCTCCCGAAAACACACCATTCAACTGGAGCAAAACGTAATAGAATCATAGAATCATAGAATCATAGAATTGTTGAGGTTGGAAGGGACCTTTAAGATCATCGAGTCATATGATGATCGATGATCACCAATACATACAGACAATGCAAAACCAGATGGATACCTGTTCTCCACAGATAACTTGAATCAAAAATGAAAACGAAGAAGAGGAGACTTAGTAAAGGTCACACCTGTGATCACGGAAGACATTTTCCATGGTTCAGAGGACAAGGAGCAATGGTACCTTGGAAATCACTCCAGTGTTTTAATATCTTTGTAGAAAACAAAAAGGCAATAGTATCAAGATTCTCTGTGAGAGGAGTATTGGGGAAACACTGATTCCTGCAGAGCACTTTGACTGCAGAGAGAAGTCATCATTTTCTTTAAAGAACCGCATCTGTTGAAAGCCTGTAGTGCAGAATAATTCATCGAAGGAACTGAATCATTCTTCATTCTCCTCTAGACACTTGTCACGAGCTTGAAACAGGCCTAGGGCCTCCTCCATTGTTGCCTTCTTTCCTTTTCAACCACAAACTTCACGCTCCTAATTTCCAGCTCGCCTCTTACGCACACATACACGTAATCTATACCTCCTGTGTAGCATCTTCAAAGACAACAGGATTTGATATTGTTGTGTTCTGATAGGGAACTATACTTTTGCATTAAGGATATCTCACAGCCCATACAGGGTTGGTAAAAAAACTGAGGCCATGTTTCTGCAACCTGACCAGCATACACAACATAATGGAATTCCTCGACAGAATCTCCCTATAACGCCAAGGTAGAGCACCGCACCCGCTTTCTGTTGCCTTGACAGCGGAATTTGTCCACTGCCTCAAAGCCAAGCAAGGAACTGAGAACACACCTGGACAAACACAGCAGAAGGAGCAGGAACTGACTGGGTCAGAAAGCCTGAAGGCAACATAATGTAAACTCTTCTATACATCTCTCAATGATTGGCTCCTACACCACAATCATTTAAAGAACTGCAAATCTTCTGAAATCTTTGCCCAGAAATCTCATGTAAGCCTTTAGGATGGTAGGTTTGAAATTTGTTAATTGGAATGAGCTTTGGAAAATTATGGAACTATGCCCAAGGGAGTTTGGAAACCTTCACAAGAAGGCTCACAAACCATGAGTGAGCCCCGGATCTGTCTCCAAAGAACAGGTGTGAATCCGAAGCTTTACATACCTTTCATGAAAGGGCACAAATACCTAGCACAGCTTACTTCTAACACCCCAAAAATCCACACAACCCACTGAAAGAGCATATTGTCTTCTGAACCTTCTTGGCCCAATACCAAAGCTCTGGTTCTTACCTGGTCTCTCCCACTCACCCCACTGAACTGAGAAGGTCTCACCACCACTCCAGGCACAATGAACTCTCTGATTCACAGCATCCTGACTTGTAAATTCAAACCTAGCCATCAAGTATATAAGCACTTATGGAAGTTGAAAAGCTTTTACCAGTCAGTAAACTGGTTCAAGATTTAGAAACTACTAAAGACTTCCAGACCCGAATGCTGTGGCTTAGGGATCACCTCTACTGTTAACAAAGAATCAAAACCCAAACCAGAACCTAGTGGTAGAGTTTGAGATCCTGGATAAAGCAAGTTCCACCAGAATAACTGTGGTGAAGCTTCAACTACATGTAATATATTTGTGGACCTATTTGTCAGATGTTATGTGAGATTCTTAATTTTGGCAAAGCCACTTACTTTCTCAATTAACTTTGCACCCAAGGAGCTCCTCCATGGTGACAGGACCAAACAAAACTCATTTTGTATGGAAATAGTTCTAGTAAACTGACCTGAGACATTGCAGTAGCTTGGAATAGCTGATCTTTGTGGAATACCTTGAACACTGCTAGATGTGGGCAGGAGGCTACGCTCAAAGTCAGGATATTTCCTAAAAATCTTGTGACTGTGCCTTTTCCATTTAACGTGGGACTGAGCATACAACTGGAGATGAACCATGCAGCAAGTGATAGAGACCTGCCCACAGTTACTGAACAAAGGCGTGTGGAAGAAGCTTCATTGTAAAACAGATATTCCCTCTTTTTCCTCTGCTATTGTATTTGGGTAGCCTTCCTTTGCCAAGCTGTAAAGGATAGGACACAGTAAGCACTGGCCAGCTCACAGATGACCAGAGCCATAGCCCCAGGGCACTTGGAGGGAAATGGCTCGCCAGGCAGAGTAGTTCCCTTCCTGGATACTGGCATGCTTAGTCGGAGGGGGACAGTCTCTGTGTAACAAAGCTCTTTTCTCCTCTCTGAGCTTATTATTCCCCCACCCCACAGTTCTGCTGTGGGTATATCTTGTGTTACTGCACATAGAGAAAGTGAAAATGTTTGCTCCCTACAGCAGAGACACCAGCTATTGCATCCCGCGCCCAGACCCAATAAAAGTTTTCCTTCAAATGCTGCATAATTTGAAGGAAGGTGTGGTCGCTATCAAGGGGCCTATCTGCTAAATACCAGGAAGACTTCAGGGACATTAAAGGTCTGTCTCTGTACCCAGTCTGAGGGTGTGTTACACCACACAGTGTTATGGGGCTGAGCTAAGTGGAGTACTCACCCAGCTGTTTAAACAGCTGTAGGGCACCACTACAGCAATTAAGCACATTTGTATTCCATAGGAAGCAATGAGATGATTTACACCATAACATACATTATTCTGGCTATACGTGCAGAAAGCTAGGCAATGTCTATCTCATGCTGTGGTTCCACCAGCCAGGAATCCAGAGGGTAACACGGCAGCACTGCAGCCAAGCAGGGGATCTCCCAGTTCTTGTGTTTGCAGGCACTCTAACCGGCAGCTGCTTGGAGCCTGTTTGTTCCAGATCACTTGTCTTCTCCTTCTAGAAGAGCCAGAAGTAGAGATGTGGGAGAGATAACAAAGTCCTAAAGAGTTCATCATCAGTCTTCTGCTGAGCTTCCCCTTGCTGTGAAGCCATGGCTCACAGAGTTCCCATCCACAGCATGGGTGCACCAGGGAAGGTTTAGATTGTATATTAGGAAAAAATTCTTCACTGACAAGGTGCTGGAACAGGCTGCCCAGGGAAGTGGCTGAGCCACCATCCCTGGATGTATTTAAAAGACATGGTGCTTAGGGACATGGTTTAGCAGTAGACTTGGCAGTGTTAGGTTTACAGTTGGACTCTATGATCTTAAGGGTCTTTTCCAACCTAAATGATTCTATAGGTCTTTCTTCCAAAGGGTTCCAGAACTTGCTTCTGAAGAGGAGCGAATACACTCACTTCTCATACCCTGCTTGTCACATGGAACAGCAGGATTAGGGTGTTCAGAGAAATACTCATCAAGAGGTAACCCACGTTGCTACTTATTACTCTCTCTCTCTTAGTATGGATACATAAGCAAACACAGGCCTTCGCCAAAGTTTACACCAGCCATGGAGAAAGACTAGTGAGCAAGGGCAGGCCTCCTGGCTGCAACACTGCAGCGTGGGGAAGAGCTGCCCGGCTTCTGCACAGCAGCTTGTCCTGCTGCTTCCCAGCCATCCACTTCACAGCCATTTGGATGATCTTGTCACCTATGAAGATGTACTGCCTGGCTCTCGAGAAGCATTTGGTCACAGAGGCTGTTGGCCTAGGAGAGAGAGTCTGAGACAGAACAGGTTACCAACAGAGCTGACTCTACATAAGCAGTGACAGAGAGTTTAGGAAGACTTGCTCTTTACTGTACTGAGGAGCAAAAGGCATTTGTTTATTAGAAGTTGCCTTTCCCATGACCCTCTCAAAATCCAGTGGAGGATCCATTGCTGTGTTTGAACAGAAGCTTCCTCTGGTAGCCTGGGTGGGAGAGAAGTAAGAGTGAATTTTTTTTCCCAGAAACAACAATTACTTTCCCTGTGCCACAGTCACGTTGTACTCCTGAAGAGGGAACGACCTGATAATGGAACAAAGTCACTCAGTACTCGGGATAAAGAAAGGGTGTGACCCATCTGATGAACCTGTCTGCAAGAATCCCACAGCTTAATCTTTAGCTGTCAGCTGTCCTGTCTTCTCCAGGTGTGGCAGCGCACAGATAATAACGCAACACCACGTTCTGCACTACAGACACCAGGCATCTGTCTGGGATGCAGAACCAGGCAGTCCAGGTTCTCCAGTGACGTCACCTGGGCATGAAAGATAAAGGACAAAAAGGCAAGGGCGAAGCTCCGATATTCTAGCAAACATCACTACTTACCCCATCTCTCTGCCTACTTTCCGTCACAAGTCCTCCCAATATTTGTCCAACTACCTAAGCTATCCACTTTCCCACCTGCTGCAGGCCTCCACTTGGCTTCAGTTTCAATGCATGTCATTCACCCCCTGCGGCATTTTCTCATACGTGCAAAATGCAGCCACGTCAGTAACATCTTGGTTCGGTGACTCAAAAGAAAGAGCTGGTGTAGGAGGAAATTATTGTTCAGCCCAGTCTTCACTGAATAATCTCTACTTGTTTGATTTCAAAACATGGATTTTAGTCAAAAATGTCACTTTTTAATCAAAATAAAATGTATTGCATCCATTTTGGGCACTTTCAAGTGAAGCAACAGAGTTGAAAAGGAGGACTATTCTGTTTATCTCTCATAAAAACAACTGAAAAAATGAGTAGGTGACTATCTTCAATTGGTAGTTAGCCTAATCCTGGAACAGCACTCAAGTGTTCATTTAACCCTCACTTGCAAGTTATTCCACATTGACCAAACCTACTTGTTCAGAAAGTAAATAAAATTCGTTTTTCACACAATAAACACATAAAACACATAGACACAATACACACACGTTACTAGCAAGTTTATATAAATTATGTTCCTATTAAGGAAAGACAACTCTTCCTCACGTACTAAGGGTTTCCAAGCACCAGCACCTGCTCACAGTAGATTTTCACTCCCCAGGGACAAAATTCTGTCATGACTGAGGCCCTCCCTGCCTTTTTGGCTCACACCTACCTTCTGGGCAGAAGGGAAAGTAGTGGTGAGGCTTCTTCACCAATACAGCTTACAGCTTGTGGAAAACACGCACTGGAACACATTAAGGACAGTATAGAAACAAAAACTGTTCACATGTGCAAGACTTTGGGACTTTGCTTGAACAAAGACTTTCTATCACAGATTAGGGGCCAGCATTCCTCCTCCACCCACTCTAGAGGAACCAGGGGAAGTCTTGTATTGGGAATGTCTTGGCACTTCTGTGTTGCCATTCCCTAATGGTGGCCAGTGTATTGTGTCTTTCTCTCATGGAGTTGCACACTACCAATAGGCTCAGACTGATTACAGAAATCCTCAGGAAAAAGAGGGATGGATTCTGCAGAGTCTGGAGGACCGGTGACTTCTGTGGAAGACAAACTGACAGTTTAAGGGGAACGTATGTTGGTGCTCTGAAGTGATCTTTGTGTTTTCCCTGCATACACAGCTTGAAATCATTACCTAACACAGAAAAATGAAGTTAAAGTCTTCCCATGTTCTGGAACACTTAGTTATTGGAGTGCTAAACCTCAGGACTCCCACAGAATTAAAGAGATCAGTCATCTACCCAGCATGGCAGAAGCAACCTGCACAAGACAGACTCCTGCCCAAAGCAAAGCAGAATCCTGGATTAGCTTCAGCCACGGCCTGATGACCACAGCAACTCAACACAAATGACTTTCTCTTATCTGTCTCCTCTGCTTTCTCATTCAGGTTGACGGCTGTAACATCTCAGAAAAGAGTCTCGGTTTCCTCAGCACGTGGGCAGGCAGTGCAGTCACAGCTCATGCGTGACTCCAACTGGTACTCCTTGGTCTTGGCCAGCGTAAGCTGGATCTGTCCCAGATACATAGGAAGACAGAGTTAGCAACCACTGACAGGACAAGTGGAGGCTTAACAGCAAACATCACTACAGGACAAGGGAGAAAGTGGGTGACATTTTAATGCACTATTTCTTTGATAGGGAATGCAGAAGATGCTGGAATAGCAGCAAGACGTACCTCCCATTCAGACCCATTAGGGAGCTAAGTAGCATCTTGATATATGAAAAGGGAAGTAAAATTTGTGCTGGCCGTTGTGGACTTTTATTCCAGTCTATGGAAAACATGGAGGGCTAAAGTATCACTGGATATCTTTTTTTAAACCAGTTTCAAATTTATTGTGTGTCTGGGGAGTGATTTATAAAAAGAAAGAGGAAAACCTGAGCTGAGTACGAGAGACCTTACTCAAATGCACCTTTTCAAACAATTGAACATAGTAGCTTTCCGCACAAATGACTCTCCCCAAATCATGGAATATGGTAAGGGCAGCCACGCAAAGAAAGGTTTGAAGGCCATCGGTCCTACTGTGGAAGAGATCCCAAAGCCATCACTGCCCAAGACACAGAACATGTTGGCTTTCCATTATGTTACGGTATTAGGGATGGTGAACTTGCTTCTCTCCTGAGCCCCCGAAAAGAAGCCAGATCTCAGGATAAAGGAAAGAGGATGCACATTTAAAAAAATAAATAAATTTAAAAGTATCTGAACATAAATACTAATACGAAGATTACCTGTGGCACTTCCATCCGTGCTTTTTCAAGCTTTGCAACACTGAAGAGAAGACAGACCAGCTACATCACTCTCTAAGGAACTTAGTCATAGAAAGAGAAGGGACTTTCTCAGGGCTGCACAGGGACTCATAACCGGGGCCACAGAGACAACACCAATGCTCAAGGCCAAGTAGATGTTTCCTCAAGAAACATTAACCTTTCACAGACGGGAGCGCTGGGTCCAAAGTAGCAGCCCCCAAACCACACCTAACAATTTAGGCTGGACTCAGCCAGTGGGCATCAGGTCCAAGATCCAGGTCTTGAGGGGAAAACTGATGAGTATCTGACTCACTTCATCTGTGGATTCTCTGGGGAGAGGGAAAGTCATGGGTACTCCTAGAAATGAACACAAGGAATATCCAGAGATGGGATTCACAAAGGCAGCTCGGCACTTAGAACAAGCGCATGGAGGTGTAAAGAAGACGGCATGCCAGACCAGCCCCTTTGTCAGAGGTAGACATTAGGAGGACTGCAGCTGTTAAGACAGTGGAAAGAGATTTTATAGATAGGATCAACCATTCCTCCCCAAGAAAATAAGGAGCTCCTCATGATTACATATGCAGTGCACCGGCTTCTTTATCTTGCCATTTGGCAGAATTTTCAGGCCCATGTATTCTTTGCATTAGATATTTAAAAACCAAACCCAATGTAACATATTAGAAGAGGAATTCTATGTTTTATGACTGTAAATCTCTCTTCTTGGTATGTCACTAAGCCATTCCCTCAATTTTCTTTGCCGCCCTCCATCTCTTCTCCCCTTCTTCCTACAATCTTTCCTGAGGTCTTTAATACAACTCGAGGACACTAGAGCTTAGAAACGACTCCACAACATGGCTGACAGTCCCACTTGTCATCGTCAGTGCCAGCAGTAGAGGGTCCATGAACCAGTCTGACTGATTCAGCGGCACCTTGTATTAACAGCATGGCACAAGCCCTAAGGCACAAGGCCTTAGGTATAAGTCCAAGTCTTATGCTAAAATGAGTGCTGAACTTTTAAAGATCTAGTTGAATCTGTTAGCGTTAGTTGTTTGGTTGTTTTTAACTTGGGGGGAAAAAAAAAAAAGAATTCCCAGATCTTTTTGCAGCTGCAGGACTGAAAAAAAAACCCAAAACCACCACCAAACCCAACAACAACAACAACAAAAAAACAACAACCAAAAAACAGCATGCAAACTTACAGGCTCAAATTCAAACCTTAGGACCACTCTGCTATATTCACTTGCACTACTCCGCTCTGCTCTGGTGAAACCCCACCTGGAGTACTGCATCCAGCTCCAGGGTCCCCAGTACAGGAAAGACCTGTTGGAGTAGGTCCAGAGGAGGGCCACAAAGATGAGGTCAGAGGAAAGGAACACCTCTTCTATAAGGAAAGGCTGAGAGAGTTGGGGTTGTTCAACCTGGAGAAGAGAAGGCTCCAGGGAGACTTTATTGCAGCCTTTCAATATATAAAGGGAGTTAATAAGAAAGACGGAGAGAGATGTTTTACCAGGATGGTGACAGGAAAAAGGGCAGTGGTTTTAAACTAAAAATGGGTAGTAGGTTTAGATTAGATATAAGGAATTTTTACAATACAAATACAAACCTTTATAATGAAGGTGGTGAGACAGTGGAACAGGTTGCCCAGAGAAGTTGTGGATGCCCCAAGCCTGAAAGCATTCGATGTCAGGTTGGACGCAGCTTGATCTAGTGAAAGACGTCCCATGGCAGGGGGGTTGGACTAGATGATCTGTAAAGGTCCCTTCCAACCCCAACCATTCTGCGATTCTATGAGGAGCTTGTAGGAGCCTACCTTTGGAAGGTGAAGAAGTCAGCTGGTTGATTAAACCACAAGGAAAGATACCTTCTACATTCCAGTGGCAGAAGATCAATGACAGGTATTGGAAATGACCTTACCCCTGGTACAGAGCAGTCAACATCCTCATTGACTTCACAGGGATAACATTTTGGGAGGAGAACATAGAATACACCTGCATAATCACACAAAAAGGCCAAGAAAACTTAACAAAATGCTCACACGGCAGACAAAACATGACAGACTGCTACCCAACCACCACCCCACAGACTTCTCTCTCCATTCTTAATCTTTTTAAATACCAGCAACCCACCATGTACTGCAACTCTCCAAAATCCAAATAGGTCATCCTTTAATCAAGATCATCCATTTTTAAAAGGTAGAATTTTAGTGTCATTTAATCACAGTTCAGCAGACTCGTCGAATTCTTCGAAGTGGAAGCCAGAGTGTTTGCATCTTTTCCCTGAAAATATTTTTTAAAACTTTAAATAAAGAAATGGGAGACCAGATTTCATATCTCCCACTGAGGAGAGATTTTTAAGATCAGCAGCGATCTGTGCTATACAGCGGCTACCCGGCCAGCCTGTCCGTAGATGGGTACCAGTTAGTCAGACAGCAAACAAATAGTTCTCAACCAGCCAAAACATGCCTTGCCTCTTGCCCTAGCCAGAAGTGCAGAAACACAGGAAAATGGGGTCATTAGGGTCAGGGAGTTGGGAATACATAAACAGGGAAGGTTACAATGAAGGAGAAAGGTGTAGACAAATAGTATACAAATCCCTAAGAAGTCAAGATTTCTTAAATTTTGCTGCTTATTTAACATCTTGGCTTAAAAATAAGCCTTTTAAAAAGTCAATTTAAGGTCATAGCACACTTACGCTGAGTTCTGAATATCCTTTTAGAATACAGCCAAGCAATTAAAGTAAAAGAATGAATAAAGCCCTACGTGTTTCCTACAATGTTCTAAATGTAGACTACTGAGCAAGTATAAGCCACTAGCAAATGCCCAGAAAACAGTTTACAAAGGTGTTCAGCCAGTTTTTGACAAGAGCACTCTGTTCACGTCTCCACAGAATATTTCTTTTTTTTTTTCTGTTTATTCACCTGGTTCAATGTAATGACTAGCTTATTCAAACTGAAAGAGGCTTTGGGGACTGCAAAAGCGCGGAAATTGCTTTTGCCCTCCACATCTGCAAATAGGAACTAGTTGTGAGGAGCTAAGCTCTATGGTTTCTGAAACACTGAGGAACACAGTGACCAGAAGAGTGGGGGCGGGGGAAATAAATAATCAATCAATTAATTATTTTTTGAGAGATAAATCTTGCTTTGTTTAAATTGAATCCATGTAAATGTCAAGCTTACTTTCCGTGAATCCAAAACACCCAAGGTAGCTTTATTTGAATGACAAATTTTAAGTGCTGAGGGATTTGTGCGTTAATTGAATTCCAGCTTCCATGAAGCTATACTGGAATGAATTGAGAAACAAAACCTGACACTTATCTTATTCTCTTCCTGAAAAACTGATAAAAGCAAGGACTCTAAAACATTAACCTGACTGGGCTGATTAAACGTGCACAGCCATAGCACACATTTCTGGATAGCAAAAATAGGCTTAAAGGGCAATATACACAATATTTGCTTAGAGTATACTGGTTACCAGCCCATAAGAAGCTGACATAGTTTAAATAAGGGTTTCTTATTTGTTCATTTAAATGTATTTAAGCACATCATTTACAGCGCTACAATTTGCATCAGTTGATCTCAGAAACATTGCCGTTCTGACCCCTGCTCTTTTCCCAGCACGGGGACCTGCTGTCCATTCATCAGCTCAGCTCCTTCGACAACCCCACGCAGTTTTTCTGTCTTTCCTCCCTGCCCCTCTGCCTCGCTGCCCATCACAGCAAGCCACTCAGGCTGATGCTGCAGAGCTTGTCCTCTGGCCTCAGGTGCATCGCGTCCCGGTCCACAGCACCACACGGCCAGCTGGGAGCTGCCCTCAGCTGAAGGCTCACTGGCAGATCTTGCTGTTGTGAAACCCCGATGTGACTGACAGCAGCAGGCTCCAACAGGGAGCAAGCGGCCTGGGAGCAAACTGGGACAAAAAGAGAGACATTGGAAAGAGGAACCAGTCAGGGGACACAGGTAGTGGCCTGGCTGCAGTTCTTACACTGCTTCAGCAGAGCTCTCTGTGCAATGCAAGCCGGATAACGTCTTTCTTATTCTTTCCTTCCCCATTCTGCTTCAGAGTAAGCCTCACCTGATTACTGAAGTACAGGGAAAACCTGTTCTACTGCCAGCAACAAGGCCTCCACCAGGGAACATGGCGTAAGCCACCAGTGAGCGTCTGGGAGCAGAGTAGGAGGAGGAGGAGAAAGGGGTGGAGAAAGAGACCTTCAGACCTAGGAAAAAAGAGGAGGAAGTGAGAGTCTAATCAACCACATCTAACACTATTCTCCCCTAGCAATAGAGTCCTTCCCCAGCCCACCAAGACGTGCCTTCCTCAGGTACCCCCTTTAATTTTGAGGTGTCCTTGCATTCAACAGGGTGCATCCCCCTTTACCTTGGAAGCAACTTTCCGTACTTCCAACATCCTTCTTGAGGTCAACGAGTTTCTGACTATCCATAAGCCTATCATTCCTACCACCTGGAAGAGAAGCATAGCAGAGGTTCAGTTGAAAACTCCCCTCTCTGAAAATCTTCCCCATCTTTTTATGCTCTACTAGTGCCAGGAAAGACACAGTGAGATCAGACAGCAAGAATTGAAGCAGCAGAGAAAAGCACCTGGGGACATTTAAAAAAATAAGTTCAAAGGTCACAGCTAGCTACTATGCCTGGAAGAAAAAGACAACCAAGAGTGGGAAGGGGGAGCGGGATGCTGCAAAACAGAACAGTTGACTATATCTAATGAACATCCCTAGGGCTATCCAGGGCTAAGCACAGACCATGGGAGCTGCAGTCAAGACCAGTTTTGCCATTACCTACAGCACCTTGGCTTCAGCCACCAGAGCTTCACTCCAACACACACAGGTCCTCCACCTGCTATGACCACAGGGTGCACACAAAGATCAGGTTCACAGAGTCAATATCGTAATCCACCCAGACCTCCTGCTCCTGGGCACAGGCCAGCACCCAACACAGACCCCTGGCGTTGAGGTAACTCTTGGTGGTGCCGCACTAGGGCTGCAGGCGCAAATAGGTGCTCTGGTAGTATGGACCGATTGTCCCCAGTTCATACACAGGATCCTCATTTGCAAATTTCTCCTGAAAAGGAAATAAAGACAGACGCAGAGCTATTCAGACAGAGCTCCATGATTTCGGGCGAAATGTGCGTACCTTCAGCCCTTTGCTAGTAGCACCAGCGTGGCTCAGCCATAACACAGCACTTCTGATGCTGCAGAGGTTGCCTTTCAGTTTAAGTAGCAGTCTTTGCTGAGGTGTAGATCAGTTACTCCCAAAAGACTACAGGGCAGCACTACAAGACTCCAGTACAACACAGATCTCAGAGCAGTTAGACCACACTACAGTTAGACCACCACACGTGGATAAAAATCCGAAATTAAGAGTGAGATTCATCTTGGCCACCTTTAAGCATATTCACGGAATCACGGAATCTTCAGAGTTGGAAGGGACCTCTAGAGATCATCTAGTCCAATTCCCCTGCTGAAGCAGGATTGCCTAAAGCACATCCCTCAGGGCTGCATCCAGGCGGGTCTTGAAAGTCCCCAGAGAAGGGGACTCCACAACCTCCCCGGGCAGCCTGTTCCAGTGCTCTGTCACCCTCACTGTAAAGAAGTTTTTCCGTGTATTTGAACGGAACTTCCTATGTTCTAGCTTGTGCCCATTGCCCCTTGTCCTGTCGCTGGGAACCATTGAAAAGAGCCTGGCTCCATCCTCCTTAAACCCACCCTTTAGATACTTGTAAACATTAATCAGGTCCCCCCTCAACCTTCTCTTCTCCAGGCTAAAAGAGTCCCAGCTCTTTCAGCCTTTCCTCATAAGGGAGGCGCTCCAGTCCCATAATCATCTTGGTTGCCCTATGCTGGACTCGCTCCAGTAGTTCCCTGTCTCTCTTGAACTGGGGAGCCCAAAACTGGACACAGTACTCCAGTTGTGGCCTCACCAGTGCAGAGTAGAGGGGGAGAATGACCTCCCTCGACCTACTGGCCACAGTCTTCCCTATGCAGCCCAGGATGCCATTGGCCTTCTTGGCGACAAGGGCACACTGCTGGCTCATGGATAATTTGCTGTCTACCAGGCCCCCAGGTCCTCCTCCTCAGAGCTGCTTCCCAGCATGTCCGCCCCTAACCTATACTGGTGCTTGGCATTCTTCCTTCCCAGGTGCAGGACCCTACACTTGTTTTTGTTGAACCTCATTTGGTTCTTCTCTGCCCAGCTCTCCAGCCTGTCCAGGTCACGCTGGATGGCAGCATGGCCCTCTGGAGTGTCGGCCACCCCTCCCAGCTTGGTATCATCAGCAAACTTGCTGAGGATACACTCTGTCCCCTCATCTAGGTCATTAATGAATATATTGAACAAAATTGGTCCAAGTATTGACCCCTGAGGGACACCGCTGGTTACAGGCCTCCAACTGGACTCTGTGCCGCTGATCACAACCCTATTCATCGCAGATAATCCTTTAGGTTGCCTTTACAATTAGTGGGGAGAGACACACACAGACTTTTCTAGGGATCAGGGCCAGCCAGCATGGGTTTAGGAAAGGGAAGTCCTGCTTAACCAACCTGATCTCTTTCTATGACCATGTGACCCACCTTCTGGATGCGGGGAAGGCTGTGGACATTGTCTATCTGGACTTTGGTAAGGCCTTTGACACCTTCCCCCACAGCATTCTCCTGCAGAAGCTGGTGAATCATGGCATAGACAAGTGTACTCTTCGCTGGGTAAAAAACTGGCTGGATGGCCGTGCCCAGGGAGTTGTGATTAATGGGGTGAAATCCTCTTGGCAGCCGGTCACCAGTGGTGTCCCTCAGGGCTCAGTTTTGGGGCCGGTTTTTGTTTAATATCTTTATCGATGATCTGGATGGGGGGATTGAGTGCACCCTTGGTAAGTCTGCAGATGACACCAAACCAGGTGGGAGTGTTGATCTGCTTGAGGGTAGGAAGGCTCTACAGAGGGACCTGGACAGGCTGGATCGATGGGCCAAGGCCAACTGTATGAGGTTTAATAAGGCCAAGTGCTGGGTCCTGCATTGCGGTCACAACAACCCCAAGCAACGCTACAGGCTTGGGGAAGAGTGGCTGGAAAGCTGCCTGGCAGAAAAGGACCTGGGGGTGCTGGTGGAGCCAGCTTAACATGAGCCAGCAGTATGCCCAGGTGGCCAAGAAGGCCAACAGCTTTCTGGCTTGAATCAGGAACAGCGTGGCCAGCAGGAGCAGGGAAGTGATCGTGCCTCTGTACTCGGCACCGGTGAGGCCTCACCTCGAGTGCTGTGTTCAGTTCTGGGCCCCTCTATACAAGAGGGACATTGAAGTGCTGGAGCGTGTCCAGAGGAGAGCTACCAGGCTGGGGAGGGGTCTGGAGACCAGGTCATATGAGGAGAGGCTGAGGGAGCTGGGCATGTTTAGCTTGGAGAAGAGGAGGCTGAGGGGAGACCTCACTGCCCTCTACAACTACCTGAAAGGAGGTTGCAGAGAGGTGGGTGTTGGCCTCTTCTCCCAGGTGAATAATGACAGGACCAGAGGAAATGGTCTGAAGTTGTGGCAGGGGAGGTTTAGATTAGACATTAGGAAGAATTACTTTACTGAAAGAGTGGTCAGGCACTGGAACAGCCTGCCCAGGGAGGTGGTTGAGTCACCATCCCTAGAGGTGTTTAAGAAACGTCTAGATGTGGCACTTCAGGGCATGCTCTAGTGGCAGAGATTGTAGGGGTTTTTTTGGTGTTTGGGTTTTTTTTGTGTGTGTGTGTATGGTTGGACTTGATGATCTCAAAGGTCCTTTCCAACCATGAAGATTCTGTGATTCTGTGAGATGACTCAGGTCTGAAGCTAACCCTCCAGATCCAGTCAGACACACAGCATCCAGTGGTGGCTTATCTTTCACCATTAGTTCCACAGGGAACACAAAGTGACTAGCCCAGACAGAAGTGCATATATTATATGCTTCCAAAATAAGTTACATCTTTCCTCCATGACATCTAATATTAATTGTATGTTAAATGTAATACAATAATACGTTACAGCATATATAGCAACAGATAAATATCTGCAGCACATTGGTACAAATTCTTTTCATGCTGACACCAACCATCAGCTGCTTTGAACTAGGAAGAAATGGCTCCTGAGGGGATTAATGCCTAAATGTCCCTTTATTTATTTACGTAGTCTTTTCAATTTCTTCCACAGCTTGTGGTATTAGCTATTTTCAGAGGCAGCATACTGCCATTGTTACAGACCAGCAAGATCTGAAAAGTCCTACACTCTGCATTTAGCTACGTAAGTTACTAGCATACCAATATGAAAATTCAGCCGGCTGGGTTATGGGACACATAAAACAAAGATATCAGCAAATTCATGAGCACCCATAACTGGAAGTCTTCAAATAAGCCATTTCTATGTACACACTGGCAGCCTGAGAAATAGACTCTGGATTTACCCATAGATATGGCTGGAATCCAACAAGACTAGCTTGCTTTTTCAACTACACAGAGCCAATTCTTGTGCGATAGAACTTTAGCAGCCTGTGGATACGAGCGGCAGAAAAAACGCCTAAGAAGCCCATGCACAAGTTCAACAAAGAAAATCTTAGGATGTGCCTGAGAGGAGACAGTTACCCTCAGAGCTGAGCAATGCGTTTTCCTAGCCACCTAGAAACGGGGACAAGGCTCCAAACAGGCAAAAAGCATCTCCAGTGAGATGAAGGAGACTTTTCAAGTCTGGTTCATTCTCTCATGTCCTTGTCCCTTCATAGGACAAGAGGGAACTCTGGGTGACCCTCCAGTAGATTACTACTTCACGATTCAAAAAAATCCTACAGTCCAACAGACAGCTTGCCAGCCTGGATAGGTCAGCCCCTGCCCACTGCAGACACACATAAAAGTTCTGCTTCATCCTTTAGTTTAGACGAGAAATAATGGAAAACAAAGGCATCTCATAGTTACTCACCTTCAGCTCCATTAGAAGAAAAAACAAAGCAAACAGATTTTCCATTAGCTCCTTGAAACCTTTTTTCGTAAAATCACTGGATGGCAAAAGGACTCGGGACCGGTCACTGTAGCCATCGAACCCTCATAGTCATGAGGATTCAGCTCACCTTTCACAAACCTCGAGAGGATTAAAAACATCCAGTTAAGTACCATTTCCCCAAAATTTGCTGCCACCGTTGTTTACATTCCATCAGCCTGCAGAAGATACCAGACATACATATCTGGAAGGTCAGCTCAAAATGCTTTCTTTCATTTTGCTGGCAGGGACTCCACGGATTTTTGTGCAGATCTCAAACTATTTTCTAGGGACTCACTTGATTTCATGGAGTGGTTCTTCGGGTCAAAAGGAAGGAGCTGAGCTGGAGCACAGTAGCGTAAGGTCAGGGGCTGGCAGTCCTTCGAAGTCATCCAGCTGCAGGTTAGAATGGAGTCTGAGGTGGGTTATCTCCAGGGGTAAGTCTAAAGAAAGGATCTGAGGCTTTACCTGGGTTTGATTATGAATTCCTGCTACTGCTCAGGAATGCTGGATTTGTAGATCCCAAAGGCAAGATCAAGAGCAGAGAGCTGCACCCCTACGTAAGCCCAATCTAAGTCTCCTGTTAACATTTCCTCATGCTATCCTCCCCACATTTTCTCCTTTACGTTCCTCACATCATCATTCGATGGAACGAAAATGCTGTTCAGAGTGACAATTTGAGACTGCACTGCAATGGAAAAAAGCAAACAAAATGCTTGCGAGAACAGAGTTAGCCCGCTCCACCCCTACCCAGCCTGTCCTCCAAAATTGGAGTTGTCCTTTCAGGGCATTGCCAAGGCATCGTGCTTTCATTCTCAGATCTGAGAGCATAACAGTCCTGAGGATACAGACTAAGAAGAAATACACAAAAAGAACATGAGAATATGAGCCTAAGAGAAATGCTGAAGAAGGAAGGGAGGTGCATATAGTCCCTAAGACATGAACTTATTAACGGTCTGAAGGAGATGAGAGACTGGATTTGTTTGCAGCTGAAGAACCCTTTACCTTATCTTTCAAAACGTGGTAACAATTCAACAAATAGTACCAGTTTTGTCTTACAAAATGCACAATAGGCATAGGGCCTTGCAAAAAGACATTACTCAAATATTTATTTCAATAATTATATTTTTCCACCTTCATGGGAAAGAGTGTGGGTGTGTCAGTTTCCAGTAATTAAAATTAAGCCCTGCCTTCAGTGTAGCTGGAGTTTTTGTTACTGGAGAAGATATTCTGAATAGGCCAGGCATTACTGCAGCACCAGTCAGTGTGAGAAAACATACAAACAAAAAAAAAAACCAACCCCCCCAAGATGCCCAGTGCCCCCCAGTGATATACCAACTACAAATAGAAAAGCAGAATTTTCTGGATTTGATGAAAGAAGGAAGAGGTCTTTCAGGCAAAGATTATTTGAGCAGCTTGGATGCAACTAAGTAGTATAAGATGATGGTCTCTGATAGGTGACAGGCAGCTGCCAGGTGAGCTTCCACCATTTCTAAAACAGGCAAGAGTGCACCACAGCATTGGGAATCCAGGGCAATAAAGGTGGTGAGTTCAATAAAATGTTCTCGACCAGTCCTTGTTGAACTTCATGTGGAGATACCCAAGATGATGTTTCTTGGAGGCCACCTAAGGCTGGTGCTTATAAACCTAACAAGTCAGCATCAGGGTAACTGTGGAGTAGGTTGGTACAATTGTTTTAGAAACAAGCCTGAAGTAACAGCAGAGGTATGAACTGTAAATCAAATGTGATTTCTTTACTAAAATCCAGGGCCAAGGTAATTCTGCTCATAACCATGCTGATGACAAGGCTTTACACGGGACTGTAAGCAGGCTTCTGGCACTGCTTGTAATTGCAGATTACTGCAGAACTGCTGCGTTTTCAAAAGGCGATATAGCAGCCTGAGAGCATGCACATTTGTGAAGAGTCCCTTTCATATAGGAACTCAGTTAGCACTAAAGCATCTCTACACTCACCTGCAGGGAGCCTGGGACGAGGCTCCACTGGCGGCCAGTTTGGCCAAGGAACGCACGCTGCTCTGCAACATTTCAAGAACCTCCCCATGGAGCAAAGCCCTGATCGTGACGCCCTGGTACAGAAAGCTGGTGGTTGCTTTCACTGCTGAAGTAGCTCCAGCCACCAGGAAAGTGAAGCACTGCAACAGTCTTCTGATTGCCACCAAGCAGCATGCAGTTCTTGCCCTCAGACTCCACCGTGTGGATAAGCAGTAGGGCTCCTCCACAGTGGCAGAGAACCCACGTGGACCTCCTCCGTAGTTTAGTCATGCTGGCAGCACCACCCCACAGGTCCTGGCAAGATAAGTGAAAACTGGAACAGAGCGGTTTAGTAGCATTAATGCTTTAAAAAGAGAAGCATCTGTGTTTAAAAAAGGAAAAGGAAATTCAGAAGTCAACCAAGTTCTTCACTAAGTGGTGGCCTGGCACCAACGTGACTGCAGCAGTCTGTCAGGGCCTAGAGGACACCTGCAGCTCTGACTGTCCCTACCCAGTCCCCCTAGGGCCTTCCCCACCTGCCCACAGCCCAGGACCCCATCTCAGCCCCCCCAGGTCCATCAGCCCCTGCCCCAGTGATGCCGCAGAAGGGCCGGTCTCTGGCTCTCACAAGCCTGCCCAGGCCCTATTGACCTCATGCCACAGGCTGGCTTCCCACCCAGGCCTTGGACCTGCCTCATTAATTCTCAGTGCCAAAGGGACTCAGCGAGGTTTGTGGACTCCAGCATTAGGATCTAGGAATACGGAGAAAGTGGCCCAGGAAACTGAGGCAACAGGTGCTTGGGGACCTGCCCTACAGAGGTACACCCAGCACACAGTAAGAGGAACAAGCACTAAAAGTACCCCATCTCTCAAAGGGTCCTGCTCTTACCTCTGAATTTCAATCAAAAGAGGCCCTTACCTGCTCCCTGGGACATTGGGGTTGTTTCTCTGTCATCCAGTAACAATGCTGCGGAAACAAAGTCTCCGTAGAGGTACCGCACCTGGGTCATCCTTTCTGCCTGCTTTCATCCTTCATCAACCACCGTGCCTCCAAACTGCGAGGGCTGGAAAGAGACAGAGGCAATGGGGAGCCAGGCGAGAGGAAAACAAGCAGCCCCAACAGGCATCTGTCTACATGCCCTACGGTCCTTGGCCTTCGGTGACCCCTGAAGGCAAAAATCAGTGGCTAAGCAGAGCGAGAGAAGGAGGCGACCACTATCTCTCTCCTCTATTTCTACCTTACAACGAACAGGAAAGAAAGCGTGAAACTGAGGGGGAAAATTGTGTCTACCCAACTAGTTTCATCGAAAGGTTTCTCAGCGCAACACTGCTACTGGCTTTTCAAAACTCCCACCACAACCCCTCCAAAAGTCATACTAAATCACAAAAAAGTCCAGCCTCTGCCCCCCTTAATCCCTTTGACTCCACTATCCATGGGAAAAACCTCATAATTGGTCTTTCTGGTTCCCTTATCACATTATAACCACTTCCCCATACCCACCAGGCACCTATCCCACCCCCAGTCCTCCTCATGGACAAGGCATAATCACTCAAACCAAGCTGATTACAGCCTCCTTCCCCGCCTCTTTCATGTTTCCTTTGCTACTTATTTGTAGCCTTTGCTACTTTTTTTTGTCATCAGACCCTTCATCCAACGTCCATCCAAAGCTGTAAAGTAGTTCAGGTAGGAAAAATTCCTGAATCTTACCGCGTAGGTGTTCACAGCAGACCAAGCTGTCTAAAACTCACCAGCCTGAACTCTGTAAAACAGCTTCTGTGCTGTCGCTGCTACTCCCCGTGAGCCTGCTGTAGCAGAGAATCACGGCTATCAGATTTGCTAGCTCATTTACGCAAGACTTAACAGAGAGCTCAAAAGTACTGTGTATGCCTCGCCGAGGAAATACACGCTTACAAGACACACGCAGCTCAACGTCCTGGGACCCTTCCCAGATGATACCTTGATTTGAGGGAAATCAGACTGCCATAAGGAAATCAACTCGATCTGAACTTTTACAGCTGCAACTTCTCAAGCGTGTCAGTTTGATCCTGGTGACGTTCGCATTTTTGTTAGTATGTGGTATGTCCTCCGTGGTACATGCAAGACAGATTGAAACCTTTCCAGATGCTAATCACTTCAAGCCAGACAGCAAGATAACAGAGGAGGAAAAGAGTAGCGTGGCGCGTAGCTCAGCACCTGCGCCAACAAGGCTTTTAGCCAGAGGAAAGCAGTTACTGGAATGAGGCAGTTCAAAGGGGAGACTGCAAAACAATGTGCAGCAGAGTTGAGACAGAACAATGGAAACAATTCTCCCCTGCTCTGAGTGACTGACCTTTTCCTGAAGATTATCTCCAGATTTAAATTTTGGAGGACCTACTGCTTGCTGAGATTAAGAGAGTAAAAGCCAAATGCTGTTTGATTGGTGCATGCGGGTTAATTCCCATTCATCTGCATGTTGGTAGCTGTTACAGGAGCCTGGAAGCTCCAGGATTCCAACTAATGTTGTTTGAGCCCCTTGCTCTCCAAGCTGAATGTACCCTTGTGTCTAGATCTATTATTTCCTTTGATTTTTTGCTTTGCTTTTTGTTTGTTTAAGTTTTCTTTCATGCTTCCACAGCAAATGTAACTGTGTACTGCCAGTTTTGCAGCTTTCCAGTCACAAACGTTTGGAAATCGAGATGTTGGAGTTAATAACCAGGGAGGTCCTCTTTCAACACACTTTACCCACAGCTAATGAACTGAGGAACACAATTTTCAGAAATAAATGCTATTTCTATGTTTTGATCAGCCCATACCAGCATGTTCTGCTTTTCCCTGCCCTTAGGTATACAGAGGGTGATTTCTGGGAGGTATCCCAAGCACCATGGGAAGTGTTCAGGAGAGCTCAGAGCCCCACTGCAAGGCTGACAGACGCTTTGAAGCCCCCACCAGCTGTTGTATGGGCACAATCGTTTGAAGGAAGTAACACATGATCACGTGAATACCGTCATTCTGAAAGAATTATTTCTCTTCCCTGGGTGTTTGAAAACACGCGCCGCCCTGCCATCATCTGCTTGTCCTTTTTCTTATGGACAAGCCTATACAGAAAAATACTTCAGCTTACTAATTTATGAGATAACGTGCTGTCCAGCCTGCAGATCTTATCCCAGGTGAAGAAGCAAGACTTGCCTACCTGCGATTCGCAGGCAACACCTGCTGCTGAAGAGCTCTATAGTACAAGAGGTCAGCTCTGCCAACCTTACCCCTCTGGGCAATAAAGGGCCATTTTCCTGTACGGGTTGCCAAGACCATGGAAAAAGTGGTTGCCCTGCTGCGTTGTGTCCACATCAGCTACAGATCTCTGCAAGCGCACAGAGCCATCGCAGACATAAAACGGACTCAATGCAGCCCCCTGACTTCTGGCCCTGTGCTACGTCAGGAGTTTCAAAGATGCTTCACCATCACCTCAACGTGTTAAAAAACCTCCCAAACAGCCTCAAAATTCCTGAGATATGCTAAAATGTAGGCTTAAAAATAATAAATGCTTAGCTCCCTTTCACAGTATGTAAAGTTCACGTATTTCAGATTTTCCTCTAAAGCCACAAGGGCCGGAAATGTATTTCTTTTCCAGTAAAAACTGAGATTCTCAGGGGAAAACCAGATGACAGCCCATATCGTGGAGTTCATGAAGCTGGAGGACTCGGCAGTGGCAAGGTGACAGGCTCCAGTCAGATGACAGCAAGAGGTGAGCGGCCAGCCGGAGTTAAGTAGGCGCCGTTCATAATGTACACAATACTGCTGCTTTTAGCACAGTTCTAAAGGACAGCAGCAATTCTTGTGAGGGCCCAGCATCCAGCTTAGCACGTTTCGCGCCCTCCTTCCTCCACAGGATGCCCAGAAGTTTCTCCTTCCTCTCCTCTTTGATCTAGAAATTCAAGGTTTCCCCCGTTGAGAGGATGTTTAGCTTTGCTATAGGTAAAAGTTTAGCTAAAACCATAGTTCCATCAATATTAGTAGCAGCATGGGGCACTGCCAAATCACTTGTAATTATGCACGTGATCCAGATAAAGTGGGAGTTGCAATTCTGTTGAACAAACCTAGGTGTTTCCCTGACCCGTGGGACTGCAGATGGTGCCTGATAAAGTATGAACCCTGCTAGAAAAGTTTCCTCTATCAAGACGAGAAGAAAAAGACCTTGAACCTGCAGGACAAGTTTGCATGTGTTCCACTCTGTGCTGAAGGGCCACAAAGTTTATAATCTAATTATTCAGTACGTAGGATTTACTGTCACGTGAAATCAATCTGGTACCCAAGTGGAGCTTGGAAATTCCATTTTTAAACCAGCACCCCACAATGGAAGAATCCCTTCTCCATGCTCAAGACAAGCGCATTTCAGGCTCTCCCTGCTGGCCCTTAGAGGTCTGTGCATTCTGGTGTGGGGATTACTAAAGGTCACTAAAACACAGGCCTGCTGTTTGCGCACACGTATTTTTGCAATATAAAATTCGCATTCTTACTGAAAATGTGCAGGAAGGCAAAACTTATTTTTAAAAGAAAAAAAAAATAAAGCTTGCAAAAAGCTATACAAGACCTTCTCTTCACTCATCAACTGCTTCCACCTGATCACAGAATCATAGAATCGGTTTGGTTGGAAGAGACCTTTAAGATCATCAAGTCCAACCGTTAACTTAACACTGCCAAGTTACCACAAAACCATGTCCCTCAGCACTACATCTACGTATCTTTTAAATACCTCTGAGGATGGTGACTCTACTACTTCCCTGGGCAGCCTGTTCCAATGCTTTTAATTCAAGACTTTGCCTGAAACTAACTATTGATAATTTTACAGTTTAATTTTTGTTAGGATTTAGGGACTACAAAGGCATAATCAGATATTGCAGACAATAGATTTGGAAGACAGACAAATTTGAAGGCAAAGCACTTGTCTGCCTCAAAGCAAAATGAGATCAGCTGCAGACAAATAATGGGTTGGGACACTGAATCAATCAGCAAGAACAAAAGATGTTTTGAAGTCAGGGAATCACATCAGATAATAAAAAGGGAGCACTTTACTACAGAATTTCTTTTCTGGGCTTTTATAATCCTCTTTCTCCTTGTCTACAGCCTAAGCAAAATACCTAGCACTCAGCACCTCTGCCCAGAGCTGGCTCCACTCAAATTCTCAAGTGTGGATAACCAGGAACCACCCGTCAGTTTGGTCCCTAAGAAACATCTGTTTTCTGGAGTGAAGGAATGTGACCAATATAGTTGTGCCCTACAGGCAAACATGCCCTCTTTACACGAGGGCTGAGCAGTTATTGTTGCAGAAGGGATTGCCTAGTGAGATCCAATAATCATGGCTGCTATCTCTGCTTTTGAGCAAACTTGGGGTTCAGTCTGCCTGTGGAATAACCGTAGGGTGTGTTTGCACACATGCAGACCATGCAAAACATGTTCCTTAGATAAGATACTGCAGGCCACAACTGACTGGCAAATCCAGGTAACTACAAGCAAATCTGTAGTACATCTTATTAAAGCTAGTTCTCTTCATTACAACAAGCTGTTTTCAGTTGCAGTCATCAATCCTGGGTGACATTTTCCAGGGTACGCATCTTCCTCGCTCCAAATTTTTGGAAGCTTCTGCCAAAAGGCGCACCCTTTCCCGAGGACGAAGATTGGGAACTGTATGTTGAATTTTAACATAAAAATTTTCTGATGATTCTTCCTTATAACTCATTCACATAGGAACCGCAGCTTAGAAATGAGCACAGGCTCAATCAGAACGTGTTAACGCTTAACAGCTTGCTGAAGCCTCTCCACTAGCGCTGACTAACCCACTACGTGTACCATCGCCACACAGCAACTTAACAAATTCCTTTTCAGTGCTCCAGAAGTGAGGACAGACGTAGCATCAACAGCAAGAAAGCAAATGCTTGTGCTGAGCAAGGAGTTGGCCTTGCCTGCTCTGAATGCTCACTCACCTCTCTGCATCACCACGCAGAGAGCACATGAAAGGCAAACGACAGACTCAACCTCAGAAGTGTCAAAAGCACCGCCCTGAGGCACACAAAGCGAATTAGTGGAGGACAGGCTGAAAGCAGGGATTGCAAAAGGCCAGACTAGGCCACAGAAGTAGGTAAGAACCATAAACTGTGGGACTGGAAATTAAAGGGAAAGCAGGGGAAATCACTGGGAAGTTTAGATACGTCCAGAAGCCTCTTGGCTTCTTCAGGGAAAACCAGTCAAAGGTGGGGAACAAGGTAGGGCATGGGAGCGCGCTCAGCCTAGAAACCAGTGGGAACAGCAAAACCATCACTTGAAGAGGAACTGCCTGAATGTTCAGCTACTGCTTTTTGAGCATCTGCAGATGCACGAGAGTCCCACACGCAGTAGCTCGGAAAGATTTCTGCATCAAGAGTAACATACGTCACCAACACGCTCTTGTGTTACCCTCCCAAGCGGTAAGGAGTAGAATAACCCCTTCCGTCTTCAATTCTTATTTCTCTAG
Organism: Chroicocephalus ridibundus; assembly: GCF_963924245.1. Taxonomy (NCBI): domain Eukaryota; kingdom Metazoa; phylum Chordata; class Aves; order Charadriiformes; family Laridae; genus Chroicocephalus; species Chroicocephalus ridibundus. The sequence goes on from NC_086284.1 coordinate 142,097,475, forward strand.
AATCCTAATGCCAAAATAACAACCTGAGGAGAAGGAGAATGGGTCATGGGATTTTCACCTGCGGAAAACAGGAAGAGAACAACGTGTCTTGGAAGTCAACAACAATTTTTTTCTTTTTTTTTTGTAGATCCCACTTACCATGATGAGCTAACAAAAATCTTGTCAGTGCATTGAGCTGGGAGTTCATCTGAATACCACCCTCCCTACTGAATACTACCCTCCCTACAACTAGTTGGTAAATGTTTGCAGCAGCTCTTTAAACCGCTTTGGGGGCCACGCTGTGGAAGATTCAGCTTGTTTACAGCATGGGCTTTTCCAACTAGATGTGCAATCCATTTTGTTAGCCTCTGATCCAAATTTTCTGTGCTGTCAGAAGGAGGTGTAAACAAGGAACGTGCTAAGGGACCTTATTCTGTTTGAGTCTCTGTGCTTAGAATACGTATTTACATTGATGGGACAGCTTTGCTTCACTTCAAGGTGATTAGAAAGAAGAAAAACAAAACACCTTAAAAGCAAAGGCATTCCTACGTCTTGATCATTGTGAAAGTCTAGCACCATTTTTTTTAGATAAATGTGGGATGATGTTTCATGTCTCTGAATGGAGTACTTTGGAAAGACTGACATATAGCTTGTCTTTGTAAGCTGAAGTAATAGCCACTATAAAGTTGCCTTCATTGATTAATAATAGACTGCAGAAGAAAATAGTGGTTCAAACAATGGTTTTATCAAGCCTTGACTGACCTGAAGTCCTATAGCAATGAAATCTTCCTGGCTAGACAATAAAGGTTTGGTCTGAGAAACTGAATTCATGTTGTACTGAAAAGTGTCAGGCAGATATTGCTGTCAAATGTACCTCTCTCTACTGTAAAATAGGCTCTAACAGTGACAAAGACTTCAGAGTAACTGAAAGTGAAGATTGTCTAACATGCTTTCTTTTCAGCTTTGAAAAATATTTCCACTTAAGAGCATTAAGCTGTGGCCCAGAAAAGCTTTGCAGTAGCATTCTGTAGGTATCCGTAAAGCAATCTCTTCCCATAGATGTCGTTCAGATACGCTGCACACCATGAGCTGAGTAATATCCGTCTTGATGGTCCAGCAATTCTAAATTCTGCAACATACCATTGTTTGGGATAGCAGTACTGACTTCTGGTGATTGCGTGGACAGAGAATATAAAAATTAGAGCTACCAGGGTTAAGCAGAAACTAATACCATTACCCGAGCCCTGTCTTGCCTAATCTCCATGAATTCCAAGGGATGGTGTGTACCAGGTAAGGAAAACTCTGTCAATATTGCTGTCAATATTGAGCTACTCTGTTCCTGAGAACAAAGGAAGACAATCTGCATTGTCTTTGGTCACAAGGAGGTCCACCTCAGGGATAAACATCTATGGAATAACTGGGGTACAATAGGTAGCTTTGGGATTCACTTTGAAAACCATCTTAAATTAATCTCAGGCCGTACTATTGCTGAATGTAATAGAATTGACTTTTTCAACAGGGGGATGGTCTTAGATAACCTTACACTGATGATCAAAATACACCTGCAGAGATCATTCGCAGGAAACACAGGTGGTCTGCCAAATGCTTGCCCCCCCTGCAGAGATGCATAGCCAGTGAATTTACTTGATTTACTGACGTTTAAGTTCTCAAGACATGTTAGCTTCCTAACACAAATGGTTTCATTCCCCTTGCTTGCTTAAGGCTGTTAGATAGTCCAGGCTTTGGCACAAAATGTTTCTTTTCCAAATCGAATAAAAGATTCACACAACAGCCATAACAGCTTTCAGTCCACAGACACCTATGTGAAGCCTGAAATTTGTTTTTGATCAAACTCCACGTATCAGGAAATGATGTGACTGGAGGATTAGTAGGCTCTAGTGCTCTTTTGTAGGTAAACATTGTTCTCTTCTTTCCACTACAGAAAGGGTAGGAAAGATTTCCAGACTCTTATCAGCAGACTGGTGCTGTTAATGTTCTGACTTCACTGACATCTAAAACTGTCTGAAGTATGACCAACCAAACTGTCACAAATATTCAAGCTGACAGATATCCCAAAGGACTGCTGTTTTCATTTCTGATGAACTTGGATCAGCTTGCAAGTCCCATCATCTGAAGTCTTTCGGATGGCTGAGAGAGAGGAAGTGTCCTTATGACTCTGAAAACCAAAACCCCAAGGTCTTGAAGGGGCTGTCTCTACAGTCTCTTTTCCCTAGAGAAGTGACAAGAGAACTCACGTAGAGATTGCTCATTCAGGTACCTGGTTCATCCAAGGAGTATGTACCATTTCTGATACTGCCTCCTTGTTCATTCAGAGTATCTCCTGTGGCTGTTTTTGCCATTAGCTCAACTAGCAATAGATGGCTCAGAGAACACCCTCTGACGGAAAAGGCAAAAGGAATCTCCCACGAGCAATCAACCCAAAGAGCTGATCTCCATGGACATAATTAGCAGGTGTGCAGCAACAAACACAAGATTTATTACACCAAAGAGAGTTTGATTCTCTAACCTATTAAGGAGGACATTCTAAGGGGACTTTAGAAAAATTCAGGCCTTCATCACTCACAGCAAGAAAATTTCTTCATCCTAGCATATGGAGTCAGAACTCCTCTTATTTCCTCCTTCTTTGGCTCCAAGCCTTACATTTCTTTTCTCTATGCAGTTGTAGATTCAACAGAAAGACCTTCACAAGTCTTCACCACCCCACTTGGCTATACCTTGATGGCATAGGCACTGTAAAAGTAAGAAACAGAGGTAAAGGTTCTCAGCACCTTGAAAGGGAGTAACAACCTTTCTTCTTCCTCCACCACCAGGCAATTTGGGAATGAGAGGCCATGGCTACCACACTCGATGCTGAGTTTAGTGTTGCTGGGCCACAGGAGGGACACCAGTCTGTCGATCTTGTGCTCTAGTCCTATTAAGACAGATACCAAGATGATCAACGCAGCATGTTCTGTTCGTAACAAAACTTTAGGTTACAAGCATCAGCTTTTATCCTCTTAACTTCACCCTCTTGAACATCTCAGACATTAGGTATGACTTTTGCAGTGCCTCTGCTAGATCTAGACCCTGCGATTTCATCTAAGTCATACACGCACACATTGAATACATCTTCTAGCATGGAAGCTGTAAGGGCTTAGACCTGGCCTGTACTTGAAACTGCTACAGTATTCCAAAAAGCTTTGAAGGAGCTTTCTACGGAATTTCCTCTTCTGAGTACAGTACAATCACGTGAACAAAAGCAACAGCTTTTAAATTTGCATATGCAAAACAGCTCTAAGAAATACCGCTCCTATAGGCATGAAAATCTAAATAATAAAAACAAGGTAGAGAAAAGTACAGTTTAAAACTCTCTATGAGTAACTTGAAAACAGATTTGTGGCCTATCCAGACTATATAATCTAACAATTTTTTATGGGGGCATCGTGGTTATTAAATATTGCTACTTACAAGAAAGTATGGCTTTAGCTTCTACTCATGTAAACATACATACATGCGCATAAACTCCATTTGAGTTTCAGGAAATCGTTACTATTACTCACTTGCAAATCTATGCACCTCAGTTTCTAAACAACCGAAGGACTGACTTAGTTTCAATCTTTGTTTAAGAACAATCTGTAGCGGTTTTACAAATGGAAACTGATAAAATGGATTTTAAAATAGTGCTACTTGTAATTTCATAGATTTTTTTTTAATCTAAACATGCAGAGCAACCAATGTTCAGATGAAATTTATAATTTCCGTGTAACATAGATTAGCAGATCATGCCAGACAGCAGTATGAATTTTCAAAAATATTAGTTTGAGGGTTATGAAATTATTATTACTCATTACCCTAGATGAATAAAAACAGGAGACTGAAAATTGTTGTTTCGCTTCTTCAGTCTAACTCCTTCCCCCTCAAAAAAGGTAGTATGCATATCACACTCAGAAAAATTGGCAAGTCATAACAGTCCAACGTTCTGCTCAAAGCACAGCCAACTTTACATGTAGACTGGGTCACTGATTAGCACTGTTGCTGTTTCTTCCTTCATTTTGTTCTGATTAATATGCTATATTTGGTCACCAAAGATGATAGTTGAAATCTTTCTTGGGGTTACAAGGAAGCAGTAGCTTCTGAAGCTTGGTTTTGAAAAGAAAAAAAGAAAAAAAGGTCGGCAGTATTAACTACATGCCAGCAGAGGGAAACACAACCTCAAGAAAACTAACTCATACTATCGGAGATGTTTTTTACCCATCGCATCCTTGGAAACTGACTGATTTACCCAGGGATAAATTAGACCCATTGAGAAGTGGTACGATATATTGCCTTGTATCTTGTATTTACTATGTATGCCGACAGAAATAAAGAAAAGTGATCTCCGCTTCGAGTTGCATCTGTTAATATAGGACTCAGACATCTTGGGCTTGACTTTTTTCAAGGTTGTAAGTGCGTACTACTACTCTCCATGAAGTTAATGGGTCCAAAGTGCATTTGGCAAAATATGATCCAAATCCAGCACAGTTAGATGTTGGAATTCACATCTTACTCCTTGGAAGATGTCATTCAAACACCAGCCACTGCAGCAGTAGGTGCCTGCAACAAAATCACTTCTGGAAAAAAGAAACAGAATGAACAGACACGATCAGCAAACTCTAAAAGCACTTCCCACGCACTGGTTCAATGCGTCTCTGTCCTGAACACTGATGACCCCACACCCTTTCTATGAAAAAGAGAAGTGCAGTATTAGGCCAGGTTTTATCAGAAGTTCAACGACGGGAATACTGCTGCCTTAAGGAGGTGCGTTCAGACAGCATGTATCTACAACATAGGGAGGGCTTCCAAAACCAATGAAGAAGGCAGGAACTGTAGAAAAAGCTTCCAAGAGTGGGACTGCATATGAGCATGAATTTCACCTCTCTGGGCCCTTCACCACTCTGGGCTCACAACATCCGCTTCCAAACCAGCCTGCTTCTCATGCTCGCAATGCTAGCTCTTAAGGGTTACATCTGTTAAAGAACACTTATGAAAACATGCAATTAGAAGATGCCGAACTCTCCAGGCAACCAAAGCAAACACACACTCACTATGACCTGCTTGCCAACTGTATACAAACAAAACAATGCACTTCAGTGTGCTCCGCTCCAAGGGACACCAAATGCAGTGATATTAAACACCCGTCATTTGAGCTACGGGAAAGAGATGGAAATTTAAGTAAAAGTTGATGGCTACGATGAGTAATTTTGCAAGACCTGTCTGCCTTAAGAACACATTCTTTTCTTTCCCTCCTCCATGTTCAAAGTCAGCTACAGCCTCATCCTGTAAGTTTTGAGCACCTTCTCTTTTCTCTGCAGTCAGGAGGCACTGACGAAATTAAGCACTTTGAATCATTTCCCACAGAGCACCACAAACGCATTCCCTTGACACACACTGTATACTCCATGCGGAAGAGCTCAGTGTCACTGTATGCGGAGACCTGATGTGACTTTGTGAGTTCTGGTCACCAAAAGCAGGCCTGCACAGTGTCCTTAATGTTAAATTCCAGGTGACTGCGTCCTCACTTTTGTTGCTGGCACCTTCAGCTGCATGCAGCTCACCAGGAGCTCCCTATGTGACAAAGAACTTCCTGTGGCAACTCAGCCCGGGAAGAAGGGTCACCACTACACTTCTTGTCAGTGTGCAGGCTAGGAAATACATTACCTGCTCAAGAACAGACGTCCACAGTTTCTACCTGCCAAGGAGGTATGACTCTTGGCAGTAATTCCATATATGAGGGTGAAAAACAGGATGCACGCGAAGCAGAGTAGCCAGCCAACATCCAAAATTCTGGTCGTTTTCCATCTTTCAATCCGATGGATCTTAAAGCAGAATGAGCAGCTGTCACTGCATCGCAGATGTGTTGTAACTACTAATTATTGACATGCTGTTTCCCCGTGTCCTTCCACCTTGTCATCTGCTTTGACTGTAGGCCTTCCAGACTAGGCTCATCTTTTTGTACAGTCTAGAATAACACGCCTTCAACGCCACTTTGGTCTCAAGTAGTGACTAAACTTGCAAACATAGCTAACTCCGCCGGTGTAAAAACCAGCAGGAGCTCCATAACAGTGATGACGTAAAACAGACTTGCACAAAGGGAAATTAACCACAACCCTTTAAAACTGAGGGGAAAAATATAATTCAGTGTTCCCCCCACAACCTTTTAGGCAAGGTGACAGATAAGCAGATTTTTGAAGTAAATGACCAGCCTTGTAAGAAGTGCCAGAGGACCTTAGCTCTGTTGCAAAAGAGGAACCTGCAACAGTTAAGAACTGCTGGCCTTTGAAATTAAAGCAAAAAAGCCACCTACCAAATCACTCTGCAAAATGGTATCTCAGTACAACAACGGGAGGAAGGCAGTTCAGAGAAGAAAGCATCTTTAGGAACCCCTCTTATCCCTCTGCTACTACGTCGTCCCTGTGCCAAGCAGAGTAACAAAGCTATACTGCTTTAACATCTCCCTTCCAAGCAAACTCACGTCATCTGACAGCCGATGAAATCAGAATCAGGGTGTTGTAACAGAAAGTTACAAACACACCCCTAACAAAATCTGAAAACTTAAGATATTCAAAACACTCTTTCTTTCCTTCCCTCTGCTGGGCCTCTTCTCCCATTGCAGGGCTTGCTTATTCCAGAGTAAAGTCCCTTAACTGGGCTGCAATTTTTCATTTCCATTCCCTGCTCGCAAATTCAGCTGTTTTCAAACTACGTGAGCTATTACTAAGACTGGGCTCAGACGAAGATCACCAATCCGAGCCATGAAAGGATTCAGGCTGCAGAGAACACTTTGAATGATTTTCGTGGAGTTTTTCCCTCAGAGTCTTACCTTGCACAGAAAGCTGTATGGGGTGATGTTATGGGGAAGACTAAGGAGATGTTCTTCCCTATAACAAAGCACTGGCCACAAGGCTGGAAAGAAGGGAGTAGAAAACTGTGGAAATTGCTCTGTTATTTCTCAAAAGGCCCAAACCATTTCATATTCTTACAGAAACAAGCACTGTCACCACTAAGCAGCTGAACACAGATGGATACCAGGGATGCTAGAAAGCAACATCCCATTCTTTTCTCTTGGAAACTCACTGCTATATTCTTTTGTATCTCTTCATTCTGGATCTTAAGGGCTGTAGGGAAGAAGAGTAACTCTATGGACAGCTCTGACAGTTGCTGTATGCTCTCTCTAGGAAGGAAAAGATGGGCAGAACTAGATAGTGGAGAACTTTTTCCTTCGTTAGAGATCTTCAGAAGCACTATCACAAAAAATATAAAAAAACCTTTTAATGAAAAAGCTGAATAAAAATATGGAGCAGTTGTAATTCCATCTCTGACAAAAACTCTTCCTGGTGTGTTTCACATGATTTTGAAGCCCAGTATTACTCATCTTCCTTCCATAAACCAGGATAGTGGATCCACAGCTGATCACGGCAAACATGCTGGAGACCAAGGAACTCGCCTGAAATCTCAGAACCAGGCATTTGCAAAGCAAGAAAGAGCACAGTAGCACTAACACAGTTATCACTGATCTCACCAACTGGCAGGGAGAAGTGCTGTTTATCCCAACCATTGAAGCATGCCAATGTCCAAGATAAAGCGCGCAAGCCAATAATCAGTGTAGGGCTTAGCTTATTAGCTTGTGCTTTGCTTACAAGCCTGTACACCAACAGCTAAATTGGGGGTGGCGGGAGTAGTACAGAGCAGCAACCTCTCTCCCATGGATTCCACCCTCTAGGCTTTTGAGGCAACTTCGTCATTGCATTGCACGCTCTCCCTTCTCAACACCACCACCTCAGCAGAGGAAGGCCTCCAAAGTAGCATGTCTGGAAAAACGCTGAAGTGATGACAGCACGGGATGAGAGAGTCATGGAGAAGACGATGCAATGTCTAGTTCCAAGCTGATACCTAGATTTTGCAGACCACCTAGAGGTAAACGTGCAGCAGCAAAGCAATTTGTTCAGACAGGGAAAGAGCAGGTTGGACAAGCGACCAAGGTGATAAGGCACAAAATAAGGAAAGTGACCAAGAAAAATACAAAAGACAGTGGTCAAAATGCAGCTGTCTGCTTATGTCATGCACAACTGGGAACGCAGGCCAGCCAAGTTACAGAGGTTTTCCAGATCTTATACTGAACAAAATTACAACCTCTGTCCCAGTTTGGCCTCAACACAAATATGCTCCACCCCAAGATCTCATTATACTAAGCAAACCACATTTTAAAGTACTCCATTTCTGTAGCCAGCACAAAAGCACAAGTCTAATTAAGAGAAAACGCAGAAAAGGAACTGTTTATATCAAGTTTCCCTAAGCATCACAGCACAAGTCAGTATTATCACTACAGATTTATTACCATTTTCACTGTACTGTACAAATATTAATATCAAACTATTTAACTATTGAATAGTCATATTCAAAGGAACAAAGGAAAGACGAAGAAAAGTAAAACTTAACAAGTTACTAACGTGCTCTTGACCATAACTCCTGGGAGTTTTTAAGTGAGGTACATGAAGAGATGGACTGCAAGGAGACCAATCCCTCTAAACAAAGATAGCTAAATGAGTACAACAGCCAGGGACCTACTGATCTTCTTGGTATTGCAATTTGCTCACTCTCATTCACCGAGACATTACAGTGAAACCAGACATCCCTATTTTCATTAACTTATTTTAATTTCTATTTAACGTCTAATGCCTTTCGGGCTGTGAAATACCAAAACAAAACGCGTAGTAACAAAACTTGTCTTTCTCCCCCTAAAAAAGGAAGAGACGCTTTTAGGGTAAGTCAGTCACACAAACGTCAAAGAATAGTTATCTATAATAGACACTGAGTAAGAAATGCTCTTAAGCTACTACTATGTGTGTGCCTGGGACAAGGACAAGAACAAAGAGGGCCAGTGGTTAAAAGCAGGAACAACAGCAGGTCTTTTCCTATGACAAGCAGGCAGGAGCATCAGGAGCATTTGGAAGAAAAAAAAAAAAAAAAAAGGAAAAGACATTCTGGACTACAAAGGCAGGAGAAGCCAAAGCAAATCTGTGAACTTTAGGCAGCAGAACAGGGAGAACACTGCTGAACACTCACAAAGAAAATAAAAGAGAACTGAAGTACAGATACGGGCCTGGAACTAGCTTAGCAAGATAGGATATATGAAACTAAAAAGGAATTTAGAAGGTTCTTAGCTGTTCTACTTTTATAACATTAAATATTAAGGAAAATTATAGAAAAGCACTTATGGAAGCATTACTATATGCATCAGCATACTCTAAACCACAAGAGAGAAAATGGCCACGAGTCTGCAAAGGCAGCCATTTTACTTGCTTACAGAGGTATCCGAGTGCTACCAGAGGTGTGATTTAACACACAAATTTGAAAAACCACCAACCACAAACTGCAGCTATTGGAGGAAGGGCACAGCTGCAGACAAGAGTACCAGTCACACTCCTAGTTTCCACCGACATGTAAATAACTATAACAAGCATACAGAAAACAGGAATGAAAATATCCATACCACCACGTGGAATCTTCTTCAGTAGCAGCCCTCACTCTTCGACACGTTTCAGAAAACAAGTTTCTTTATTTTGTTTGTTATATTAGAGAATGGAGAACTTATTATCCTAGAAGACATGCCTCAGTGCGAGGAATTCCATTCCAGATCAGTATTGCTTACAGCATTAGCGGTGATGTCTCAGCTTGACCTTGCCAAATAGCATTGAATATCTCTCTCCCTCTTTGACTGGAATACCTCTCTAGAAACATCTGAACATTAAACTCTTTGCTTTTCTCATTGCTACAATACATTGGTGGTTCAGTTACCATGTATATGTCAGTCATGTTAAGTGCTTATAAAAATAAAACACTTGCCTCGCTCTTTCTAAACTCTTGGCCTAAAGAGCACCTTGAAACAAATTCTTTCATTTATCTTCAAATCTAAGGGCACTTTTTGCATAAAGTGGATTATACTGATTTTACCCAAACTGTGGTAGCTTTCAGCCTGGTGTGATGCAATCTAACTTAAAAAATATCCAAGGGGATACTACCCTTTGATTTCCTTATGCTCCCTCTTGCAATTACCAATTAGCTAAAGGTTTTAAATTTGGCTGCATTTTCCACTTAAATTTCACCAATTCTTTGTTTCAAAATTTAATTTGGTCAAGCTTCATAATGCATTATCACATCCCTCTGAAAGATGTAGCCAGGATTTCAAGGACAGAAGGAAAAGATTACAAGGAAACTAAATGTTATACCTTGTCAAGAATAAGAGGTGTTTACTGATAATGTACCAACTCAGCATCTTGCTTCCCTTTTTTGCTTCACTTTTATAATACAAATTTCAAGTAGGCACACTATAGAAATAGCATCAGTATATGTCTAACTCTTTACAGTGTTTCACTAACAACAAACCAAAAGAGATATGTGCAATATTTATAATCTATGGTCTTAAAGATTAGCTCTCTTCAGAAACAATACATAGTAAGAATTTACATGACCATGACTACAACAAGCCCTGCCACTGTGGCCTCAAAATCCAAAGGCACATTATCTAATCATTCAAAGACTCTCTGATAGGTTAACAGGGCTGCAGTTCTGTTTCTCTCTAGCAGCTACCGAAGCTATCAGTATAATATGATCAGTATAGTATAATTTTCCTTTTAAAACTCAAGAGACTTGTATTCTCAGTGACTTAGGTGAACTCGTAACATGATTGGAAACACCAAAGGCCTGATACTGAGATTTCCAAGGCATTCAGGAAAATTATTCATGTTGATATAAAGCATTTTAGAAGTTTTAGGAATGCAATTACAGGAGGAAAAAAAAAAGACACTTCAAGAAAGGGGAGATGGTGCAGAAGTTACCAAAAAGAACCTCACACTCTCATGAATTACAATTCACAACTCTTTTTATTCAGTTTTCCATGTTAGTAGGACAGCATTCATTACGACTGTTAACCACAAGTGTGGACATCACCCCATTCCACATTGCTGCTGGTCCATCCTTTCTTCCCTTCATTGTGAAGGGGGCATTATCAAGAGATAAGTGTCCCCATAAGACAGAAGAGAAGACCTCCTGCTGGTGTAGAAAAACCTAGAGAAACAAACCATTGAAAAAGTTAGTTTTTTCCCCCAAAATACCAGAAATTCAAGCAGACATCATTAAAAAGATCACTGTAACTAGCATCTATCTGGTTTCCTTCATAGTTGCATTGCAGATGCACCAAGGACTGAGCCATGGGTACCAAACTCCTCTTTTGACCTTGGAAAAGGCCTTTCCAGGTCAAGGAGGGAGATGCAGTGAAGGCTATGTTCTAAAGGTAAAATCTAATTCTTGTTACCTTTCCTGTGGGTAGAGGAGCTCAATCTCCGCAACTGCTGATCCAGCATCTTTCACAAGCATTACATTCCTGTGGAAATATTTCACGTGGGGGAAAAATTGTGTAAAAGTTCAGCAAAGTCAAACTTCAGCCTCTTTCTGCCTAGGTCTCTCACTGATAAAGCTTCAGAATTTGCCATCCGGTAAACAAGCATTTCCATTCTGCACGGACAAGTATTCCTACATCACATTACATTTGCGCTACTCCTCCTATACGCTGTTCTAAAGATGGGTGGGGGCGTAACCGTAACATTTGTGTTGTTTCTGTTGGCCTCATGTTTGTTAGATGGATGGTAAAATATACACACAAGCATACCAAGTTTCCTCCTGAAACTCACAGAATACTGTACAAGTTTCAGGTTTAATACACAATACCACTGAACAGACAGAATCCAGGGAATAAAAAATACTAGCAGACAGAGCTTTGCATAGTCGTAGTGAGGAAGAGAAACTGCATACGCACCCTTGGTCAAACCACACTTCTTGTAAACACCAGATATGCAATATTTAGAGTTGCACAAACAGTCAATATGACATTCCCATTCCTCATCACGGTATAAGTGACACAGTCATCTTAACTCCTGGCCTCCCACTACATTGATAAAACAGAGTTGAAAGGATACCTGTGTATATACAGCTACTGCTTAGTCTTCTCTCCCTGCTTCATGGCACCTTCCTGTTTAGTCCATGTAACACTGTACAGTTTTCACCTCTCCAGTTCCTTTCTCCCCAAAATGTACCTATTTTACGACACAGATAAACTAAGCATTGAGAAAGCTCAGCAGTATCACTGGTTCCACCATAAACAGGAAATCTGCACAGAAAAAACGCGTGACTGGCCAAAGAGGTAGCAACAAGTGGATTACTGGCTAATTTTTCCGCCTACAGGTTTTTCATCCGTTTCTAACAACAAATGCTGTTTTGTACAAGAGAGATTGTCCCAATTAAATTCTGGAAATTAACATATATGCCTGAAAATTTATGAATGTGATAAATTAGTTTTTTCTGATTACAATACTTCATTGAAAAAAAATCCAATGATCTCTAATAAAACTTCATTTCTTTTCCATTCCTGTATTAAAATACCTCCATTATACTGCAATTTGTCTAAGACAAAAATTGAGTCCTGATTTGGAAAACTGTATATAACATATTACATTAAACCACATTACTTGGGAAAATGCAAAGCATTACATAAGGGAAACTTAAAAATTCATTGTTGATCAAAAGCAACTGCACTTTCTAGTGACAGCTATACAGGATACTATTGACAAAGACTTCTGCTAGAACTGCATATATTGCAATAAAAATATACAGCCCAGTAAAATCTATGTTACATTTAAAGTCTCTGTCCTCATCTGGTCAAGGCCAAGATGAGCACAGCTGACCATTCTCAGTTCAAGAGCATTCCCACTGTTCCGACTGACCTCAGCTCTATGCACCAGAAACATTTCAGCAGCCACTGCTTTTTTAATAAGATACGTGTACAGAAGGACACCAGAGAGTTCTGAAAGCAAAAAGAAATGGCAACAAAAGATGCAATTCAATGTACGCAACACTTTCAAAGTCCTTTCTCGATGTTTCTTTGTCTCCTTTTATTAAAAGATAGACAAAAAAGCCTTCTCCCCAGAAACATCAATGAGTACTCAACTGACACCAGACTTCAGATATAACTAGTTGTGTAGTTCCTATACATTTTGACTGCTTTCCCTTAACCATTCTGCTTCCTAGAGAAACGGACAACAGCACAACATATTTAACTCCACAAACACATTTCCTTCCTTCCAAACAAAACAAACAAACAAATCTATTACACTAAGACAGAGTACTACATGCAGTTACATATAGCAAATTACCTCCAAATAAAAAAGTAGATTTAGCAGACAGACAGAAATTCACATAAATCTTTTATGAGCCCTTCCCCCACATGCACTTGGCAGAGCTTAATACGCTGACATATTACTATGCAGACTCTGTATATTCTAGTAACACTTGTACTCTTTCTAAATGGAACAAAAAGGGGATGCAGAAATACCCTGAAAATGCCTTGCCTAAGTACAATGTAAATGTTAACTTTTCAATCAGCCTAATCCATAATCCGCTTTTCAGTCAGCGTGGGGAACCTATCCATTCCTCCTTTCACATACATACCACCCCTTGCCTGCCCCTGGAAGTCTATGAAAAGAATGGAAAATATTCTGCCTTCTTCAAATCTCTACCGTATCAAAGTGGCAGAGAACACGACACTTTGCTATGTCACATCTAGTAGAAAAAAAGTAATAATACCCTTTTGTATTGACAGCCACATGTGAAAACACGGAAGATCTGGGAGACTACTCTAAATCCCTGTTTATTTCACAAGCAAAAAAAAAAAAAAAATATTCCCTGAACAGTTGACTAAGTCACCTAGAATGGTCCCCTTACTCATTAAAAAGGCTTACATACATTTCTTTGCCTCTATCCCTTACTACGCTGAGAAGCAAAAAGTTACAGGCGTATCTGGGAAATAAGCCCATGTTCACGGCCAGACAGCCACCCTTCTTCCCAAGTATTACTGTCATCTAAAATCAGTGCAGTAACATTTTTAATCACATGGCCATCCATTCTAGTAGGCAAGTGCTACAGCTAGTTTCCATATCAACAGCTCTGTATCAACTTTCAGCTCTCTCCTTTGATATCCAGTCCCCAAAGGCTAGCATGCCTAGTGTATATTATGTACTGAAAGTCTGGTAAGATTCCTCCTTAAAAGAAAAAGGTGAGAATGCTCAGGAGTAGCAAAAGGCAAAAGCTGTTTTACTGCCTCATCTCCATCTCTGCTGACAGACTGTCATATGCTTCAGACTCTTTGCCTCTACGACCAGATTTTACTTTCCTTCTCTCACGTCTCCAGTCTGTCTCGATTTTAAAAACCTTCTCTATGAGCTTCATCTCACACACAGACTTTACTCATCACTGTATTTCACAAGATTCTTTTCAAATCTCCACTAAGATATTTTTCACTTTGCACATTTGGTCTCCTTTCACTTCGCAGTAATTCAGTTCTGGGATTTCCAGCCTGTGGTTCCACATAATATTTTTAAAGACTCTATGAAAAGTGAGAAGCTACTGAGATAAGCACATCAGTTGTCCACAGTCCTAAGTGGTACCTGATGTGCACTGGAGACTATTTAGTTGCCTGAATATGGAAACCTCAGATCCAGCTTCGTTTCCATATATAAGCGTTGTTCCCAATTTTAGCGTGACTACCCCAGATAACAGGAAAAAGAATTTGGAATTCATCAAGTAATACTTAGCTGTAAGTGAACTAGAAACATTTATCAAAGTACAAAAGCTACTGTTGTATTCTGCATATTGGCAGATATTCTGACCACAATTTTTTTTTCCTCCCAATCCACTTGGACACATTCCTCCACATTTTCAACTGATCCAGATTCAAACTTCCCCTGTGCCAGACCATTCATCAGTGCTTCCATAATCTGCTCTTCTCTCCTCTTTTACTTTCTTTTCAGAAAGAGAAGTCATCCTACTAGAGGTCAGCATTTTAATCTCTAGTAGGAGACTTACTTAAAAGGGAGGTATTGTTATGACAGAACACACTAATGACGTGTGCAAGAATAATTCTTTATGATGTCTAGATCAGTGGTCTCCAAAATGCAGTGCACATTCCCCAGGGGGGTACACAAGGCAATCCATAAGGCTGCATTTTTTGCACCATGAATAAATACAATGAAATCAATGTTTAAAATACTGTTCATTTCACCTTTATCCCACCTTTTTTTATCTGGGTTTGTGTATGTTTTATAATGTACATAGTAGGAGATGTATACAACTTACAAATAAACATACTGGGGTGCATGCTCAAAATGTTTTTTACTGATAGGGATGTGCAATCAAAAATTTTTAGAGACCACTGGTCTAGATAACTTAAGAGGTGGTTGAAACTACTAGCTGTCAGCCATTAAGTCAGAAACATTATAGACTTTGCGTTCCTCACTTTCAAAAATGAATTTTAACTGTTGGTGCTTTGAACATTTTTTCTATCTTGAGATACATGTCTCCATAAAGATGAACACTGTCCTTCAGTATCATGGTGTTTCTAAGGCATGTATCATTTAATCTATATGGTGCTCTATAAATACCATTACACACTAATTAGTATCTATGTAAGAGTCACAGCAGAGAATAATGTATCTGGGTTTTGGCTCTTCCTGTTTTAGAGCTTCTACTTAATATTTCCAAGTTTGGGAGTGATAGCATTTGGGTGCCTGAGAACATTCTGCACTTTCACTTTCCTCCTGTATCAATATCTTATCTCCCCCTTACATAAAAATCTTTTAACATTATGTAGAAACAAATCTTTCTTCAGTGTTATATAAAGAGATCTGAGCATCTCAATTAATAAGAAGTCCTTAAATTCTTTTCATTATATTGTAATGGGCAATGACTGATAAGAACCTAAAAAGTAATTTATGTTCTGTACTTACCAGTTTGGATTTAGTGATATGACTAGTTATACTAACAAAAAAAAAAAAAAAAAAGCCAGGATTCAGAAACAGAGGGGAAAGTCTCAAAGAGGCTTTTTATATATAGGAAACTTCATGCCAGAATTTTGAAAAATTCATCTAGATTAATTTGAATTAAGTGTGCACCATTGCACCCTACTGGACAAAATCAGAATGGTTCAAGGATACGATTCAGACCTGATGCCAAATCTATTTACTTGTTACAGGTGAATCCCTGCTGTTGTCCCTAAATCTCAAGTGACCATCACATTCCAGCAAAAATTCTGATTTCTTAAAGTGTCATTACAGCATGAAACTGGTTGCTTATTATACGCATTTGTAAACTATGCCCCTTGCATAAAATAATGCATGTTGGTAATACTAGGATAGAAGTTCTTCACACTCAAAGGTGGACGAGGCTTTAAATTCAACAGACCAACATTTGATATGAAATGTTATTACATATATATATATACACACATGTAATTTCAGTTATCACCAAGTAGCATTGTGATAAACTGCTCAAGAACATTTTAAAAAAGACCTATATGTACAAGTACATAAGAGGATCATCCCAAAAGTAGCATTAAATAGCAAATAGTCAAAAAAAGAAGTAGCAAAAAAAGCAGAGTAGCTCTCAGACCATGAAGCTGACCACTGGCTGACAGTAAGGATGCTTTTAACCTTCATAAAATAAAATTCTGTAGGTACAGACTGCAGAATCTTCCTCATTTATTCCTTGATTTGTAAAACAGGTTAAAAGAAACATGTCACCAATGGCGTAACTATGGCTGATCTTCCTGCGGGGCAGAGAGATGGATGGACTAGATAAATTCCTTTGTACCTTATTTTCCAGTACTCTTAAGATGTGGCAACTTGGTGAGGTCTAATTTTTTAAGGCATATATTGTGCCTTATAAAGGCAGTGGGGAAACCAGAATGTTGAATCAAAGGTGAGAATTAGGATGTCAGGTAACGAAACACCAAATCGGATAGATCAACATGTCTACTGTACTACAGCTAGTCTTTTGATGGTTAGAATTCTGTAAATTAGACTCACCATTCAAAGGGACAGTTCAGGGACTCTGCCTCTCTCCTCCATCCCCCTTACTTCAGTTAATATTTTGCAATCCATTTCTCCCAGTACTGTAGGTTTCCCAGGTCACAGTCACATGAGTTTCTTCTGCTACTGCTGCCACCTACCAGTTTTATTACTCTGTTGCAGCAGAAGGGCATATAGAAGAAGTTCTTGTTCAGCATGCACATAATCATCCCCTTTGTCTAAGATGTCATGGTTTATTCAAGTTCTACAACACTTCCCCATACACTAGGCAAAGCACTGGGCACAACCAAGATCAATACAAGGCTTTGAAAGCCATTCCATAAACAGGAAGGAGCATGATCTGTAAAACCACCTTTCAAGCAATATTAAATATTAAGACATTAACTTCTGCAGAACGCAGTAAATTTTTACCAACTTTCCCCACCAAAGACCATTTGCAGACACTGCAAAGAACTAGTACTGTCCTCCTTTCAAGAAAAATCTTCACATAATATATATAACATCAGGTTAGAGATGCAAAACTGTCAGCCGACATGAATTTGTTCAACAAATTTGAGGAAAAGAAGTTGCTTTTTTTACATATTACAAACCCACGATCTCTCTCCCAAAAAGACACCCAACCACATGCCTGAAAGTGTTACACCCGTGTCCTACAGCAGCTGATGCACAAAAATATACACAAATAAAGGAATAGGCCTGCCCAGTGCTGAGACGCAAGAGGTGGGTGTGTCTGAAAGGAAAAAGCATTGGAAACATAAGTATAACAGGTCTGTAAAATTATCTTGCAAGTAAAATTAAAGACACAATTTATACACTCAATTATACCATTGAAATTGGATATCACTCCACTGACTTTCGCAGCACGATTCCAGGTTTATCTCAGTGTAACTGAGAGCAAAACTTTACTCTAAAATTATTACCTCCCACCTTAATATGAAGTTGCAATTTATGGTATTGCTGATAAATTTGCTGTGTTCAGGAAAATATAAATTAAGAAGACGAAGAGTAGACTATTTTACGATGATACAGAAGAGTTATTAATGTACACAAAAAAAAACCCTGAAACAAGTGCTAATTCTTTACAGATGTCATGGGAAATAAAACACTGCATCAGGAAGCCTGTCTGAAGGCTTATATTCGTTCTTACACTTTGAATGGTATTCAAATCGTCTGGTATTTACCTCTGTGAGTAAAATACAGATTCTCCTTAGACAAAGTTAAAAAAAAAAAATATTACGTTCCCAGCACTTTCAAGTGGTTTGAGATTAAGGGAGGGAGTTACCAAAGAACGATAAAGTGTACAAGTACTTAGGTACAGCACTAAGGGCAACATAACCTGCGTCACACCATCCTTGACAAAGAGGTATTATCAGCCACACAGTCTTGTTCTGTAGCACACATATTCTCCCATCTGTCCTCTTTACAGGATCCTGCTCTATTGAATTGTAATAATTTAATTTAACATTCTTTGTACTAGTTTTTCATACCAATCAACTCCTAATTGATGCAGTTACATTTTATGTTCACTTAGCAAATGGAAAGTACCAAATCTTTCAAAAACCTAAGCTAAAACAGTACACTTGAAGGCAAACTACCTTGAAGCAATAAAGAGGAGGGTGGAGTTAACACATTACAAAACTATCCCTCATGTACTTACACGAGGGGACTCACTTTTGTCTCACCTGAGTAAAGCAAAGGACAATGACAGTTTTCTTAGAGGTCAACATGTATAAGGAGGGGAAATGAAGAAAAGTAGGATTTTCTCTAAATATCACTGTTAAAGAAAGCATTCAAGAAGTTTCACCAAAATGAACTGATGGGAAGAAAAGGAAGGCAGAAAAGTTAGCAAATTTACGAAGGTTACAGTAAGAGCAGAAAAGAGTCAATTTACCTGACAACAGGTGGGTTTGGATGTCACCAAACTGCTGCGTTTACCATTTTACCCGCTTGCATTACTGGGGGGAAAAGTTTAGGAAGGAACATTCTCAAGGACTTTTCATAAGTTCTCACTCTCGCCATCGGAAAAGGGAGAAGGGAAGGTTTTCACTGCATTGTTTGACTTTTTTGGCTCCTGAAAAGTTTTGCAAAGAACAGTAACAAAGTGTGAACTGTTAGAACACATTTCTGTTAAAAAAGGGAAAATAAGTCACACAAAATAGAGCAACAACAAATCCCACCCAAAATCCGCACGTCTAGTTTGTGTCATTGGTTTAAACAAACAAACAAAACAAAAACTTTTCAACTCAAATTGGAAAGATGAGAGGCTTGGAGACTTCCAACAGCAGGCCAAGATCGACCACCAGAACGCTCCAAAAGTCACCCTCAAAGATTAAAAAAGACTTAAAGAAATAAAACAAAGGAAAAGGCAGCAAACATCTGGTTATAAACCTTGCAATGTTCAGTTTAAAACAATTCCTGGAACAGTGAAAAAATTAAAAATGAAAAGACAGTAGCAACAGAAGTTACCTGTCAGAGCACCTACTATTCCATAGAGAGAACAGGAGTGGGTCGTGTGTCTCACACCAGCCATAAAGCCCATAAACCTTCTCAAAAAGAGTGAGCCATGAGAAAGATACTGTACATGTGATTTGTTTTCAAAGTCCCTTAAGGTCCCTCACGTATTTAACTGATAGATTTTTGCAATAAGGGGGAGAAAAGATTTAGCAAACGTCACTGGTTTCTTTTGTTGGATTTTGAAGTCCATTACAACATCTGTAGAAGTATCTCCTTTGCGTCGGACATACACAGATGTTCCAGAGGTTATTTCCTGAGTATCACACATGAAAGATAGCACACGAAGTAGGAGAAAACTCTCCAAGAGTGACCATCAGCTCAGAACAAAAACGTTAAGAGTCCACATGTGCATCAATCATTGACACTGTGTTACCAATGAAGTGTTGTAACATTCCAAGAAAAGATTTTATAAAACACATTAAAGCATTAAATACAAGGCTTAAGATACAATCTGTACATTGGCATAGCAAGACATCAATTATAAATGCAGTAAATTGAACAGAAGAAAATCTCCAGTGTTACAAAGAACAAAATTTCATCAGATGTAGTTTAAGAAACTTATTCTTGCCAACAAGAGTTTCTACCTGGCTCTTTCAAACATTAGAATATACAAAAACAGTTGTAACACCATCAGCTGTTATTAATACTATGTGTAATCCAGCACTACGTTGACCATTTTTTCAGCACATGCTTCCAAAACTACATACAGAGGTAGTGTTAGTGCAACTGTATAAAAGTTTAGCATGTATTTTTCAACATGTGGAACTGAAGGAAATACAGTGTACAAAGCTCATGTCTGTAAAGTTCACCTTCAATGGGAGACACTGCCTCGTCACCACAGGCTAGATTTGTTGACGTTTTTCTCCTTTAAGTAAAAACAAGACACCCCCCTCACACCCCCAGCCCATTCTACACATTTCAGTATTTCAGGAGCAATGGATAAGCAGGGAGTAAATACACAAGACAAGTGTGCCCATTTGTACCAATGAACCCTCAAGCAAGGTTTTCATATGTAGCATCAATACCCAATGTCCAAACAAACATACATCCTGTCTGCCTCCCTGACCACTATTGCATAGAATTATCTCCAAGCTAGCAATGGAAGCATCAACCACATAGGAGCATCTTATCCCAAGGGAGCCAAACCATAAATCTCTGAATCCACTCTTTGTCTTTCAAAAAATCTCACGTTTACTTCAAAGATTTTACTACTGTGAGGTGTAACCTGGACATTCTGGAACGGTGATGGAAATGTAAAGTTCCTGTGAGCCATAGCCTTTCCCTGCAAAATACTGTGGAGACTCAAAAAACACTCCAGAATGTTCAGTTACCAGTTCTTTCCTTTAAAAGAAGTTTCCTGTGATAGAAATACAGAGGTCCTACTGTATCAACTAGCAAATGTTTACTCCCTGCTGTTATTCCACATGTGCTCAATGTGTGCCACAGTTGAGAAGGGAAAGACTGACCCTATCAACCTCTCAAGGAGTGCAGTCACCTAAGAAAAAAGGAAAAGAAAAAAAACCAAAACAAAACAAAACACCACAAACACACACCACCCAAATTCCCCTTACATAAACAAGCAGGGGGAGATGAGTCTCTGGAAGAGACTGGAAAATTAGGTTTCTTTCATGTTCTGTGTTTCTGCAACTCTTCATGGAAGTTAAAGACCTTTATATTCTTCACGTTTAACCTCTGCACTTGAAGGCTCAGGAAGAAAAGACTTGAAAATACCTTTACTGCTGAAGTTCCTTTTGTGGCTGGACCAGGTGGCCCATTCTCCTGCTTAACACCAACAGTCAACCTTTCACTTGATTTTAATAATAATATTTAATTCTACAAAAAAAAAGCCATTTTATTACATTCCTTTTAAAATAAAAAAAAAAAAAACAAACTGTACAAAGAAGCATGATCAAACCTCCATAAAGCAGGTTAATACTGTTCTGTTTATTGCCTCTTGAAGACTCTCTGCATAATGTCCGTGAGTTGTGTTTAAGGTCCAAGTGAAGATAAAACAGCAGAGCAGCAGAGAGGTGAGGAGGGGCCACAGAGGTGGGCAGTGCAGAGCCTCAGAGGGTACATGGGACATGCTCCATTAAAGTATCCAGAAAACAGCAGCATTGCACACACACAACCCCCCTCCAAACAAACCCTATTTTCAGAAGATTATTTTTCAATTGTAAACGTTTTACTTTTTGTTTTTTTTTAAAAAAGAGGCTTATCTTTTTATATATATCTCTCTATATAGTTCCAGGGCTTTATGAACCCAGAGAATGAAAAAGGAATGAAAGGGAGGGAGGAGAAACAAGAGGAAAAGGAGGGAGAAGATAAGGACTGAAAAATGGACTCAGTATCTGTTTTGGTTATCTGTTTTCCAAAAGAGCTCAAGGCTAATGAGAAAATGCACAGCCGGAAGGACTAAGGAAAATCAGACAGCCTGGAAAAAAATTAGAAGCTAAACAGCCAAAACCCAAAAAGAAATAAAGCAAAGCAAATGCACACACACAAACACACACAAGCGTGTGCGCTCATACCACACACACATAAGGGTCCAAGATCAATCTGTTAATTGTTTGTGGACCTAGGTTATTTTTATTTTTAATTCTGGCCGAGCTCTCTTTGTTGGTTTTTTTCTGGTTTTTTTTTTTTTTTTTTTAATAATTTTTCTTTTTTAAATCTGCTGCATGTTTTCCAAAGCTAAGAATTGAGTATTTCTCCCCTCTTTGGATTTCTGCCAACATCAGCTTTTATGTTCACTGGGGAAAAAGTAAGCCTGGTAAGTATTGTATGAACTGCAGCTTTATTCTAAAGTACCTCTAGATGTCTAATCACTTTTAACCAACTTTTTCCTCCTCCACACCTTACCACGTTTCCCCCCTCAAAAAAAACAAAAAATAAAAACAAACAAAAAAAAACCCCATGCCAATGTACAGGCTTTAACTCAGTGTTTTCTTAACAAATAGTCTGCAGTGTTTTCACTTTGGCCACTGTTAAAGATGCAGGCATAGAGAAGGGAGTGTTGGACTAGCATGTATTAAAAAAAAAAAAGGAACATTAACATTGCAGATCTCTCTCAAAAAGACTAAAACACTAACAAATACAAGTCGATGCACGTTTGCTTTAAACTAGTGTAATTCTTTTTCACATTGGATTAAACATTATTTTGTATACCAAACATTACAGTGCTGTTTATCTCCTCCAATCACGCAAAAAATAGTTAAAACGTGCCATTTCTGCCACAAATAGAATGACCAATTCCCCTACATACCTTCCAAAATCAAGATTTGAAATGAGAAAAGCGCAAGTACTAAAATCCTCCTTCAAAAGTTTCATAAAGAAATACAGACACAAAGCTGTCAATTAATACCAAGATGGCACAAATTACAGATTTGTACAGAAAGCTCACGTTAAGTCAACTGACACTTCTCTCAGCCTCATCATTTGAAAGGCTATATCCTGCAAGGTCAGAAAGTGATGACTTTTTTAAAAGATCCTGAACTTACTCCCATCTACAAGAGTACTAAGGTGCCCAGAAACTTTGAAATACCTGGTATTTAACACCTTCAACTCAAATTCAGAATTTGAGGCACTCGGCAATTTACAAGATCAAGCCTTACAGAGGAAGAAGAGACTTAACTGGTGCAGTAATTCACCGAAGTTTCTAGGGAGCTGCCAGACAGCTTTCTGAAAATCTTCAAGCATGAATCATGCTCCAGAGCTTTCCTGTGAACACACATGAACTGCAACACAGCTGGGGACCTAAGCAGCATCCAAATAAAATTCCCACTTAGGTTGTGAACAGAGCATCTTCATTAGAAAACTGATGCTGAAGAATGAACACAATTTTATGTTCTGCAAAAAAGTAGGGGCAGCAACTACAGCACGCGTGCCTTTTACTCTTGCTCTCTTGATCGACACCCCCACCCCTTTCCTCACTCCTCTGAGTTTCTCTGATAAACAGCATTGCAAGTTGGTTTAAAAAAAATTTACAAGAGAGAGTTCTGTTGGTCATCTATTTACATGTGGCATCACTCCACAAGAAGTTTGATCTCATTGGCTAATAGCTGGTTCATGTTGAATAGAGCCCCCGGGAGCTTGGTGAGCAACTCTCTCTCCGTGGTCTCAGGGTCGCTGTCGACAGAGCTGGAGCTAGCACTCATATTGTCGACAGTGGCACTAGCTGGAGGGCCCAGCTCTGGCTCGCTAGTCTCGCTTGCCGTGGACACCACAGAGAGCAAGGACATGCGCCGCGTCAAGCGACCGGGGGTAAGGAGAGAAGCGGCATAGTCCGCTATGATACCAGCTACATCTAGATTACAAGCCTTGTCAAAGGCAATGAAACCTACATTTGCATTGGCCTCGCAGACATAGAATGAACCGTCGTCCTTCATCAGCAGGTCAATGCCGCACACGTCCATCCCCAGGATGTTTGACACTTGGACTGCCAACTGCTTGCCTTGTTCACTCAGCGAGCACATCATACCTACACCACCTGGAAAAAAAAGGAAAAAAAGCTTGCTGTCTGTAGTCTGGTCACAGCTGACTGACATCCTTCTCAAATGATTGGTGCTTTTTGGCTGGGAAGCTCCAAAGCGAGCCTGCAAGGATACTGCTGACGACTCAGATAGCAACCTCCTTTCCACAGTGACTACTAATGAACTTGAAGCCACAGCAGGATTTCAAAAGATTCTGAACTGCCAAAGGCAGGTCAAGATTATGACTTGTTTAAAAAACAGTAAGTAGTGACTTTTTAGTCAAGAAAGGTGTCATAGATTTTTATGACCTTGGGATAGAAAAAAGATGACCTAACAAACCACCCTTGTTTCTTTTAAGGTAGAGGCTTTTCATACATATTTTTAAGCCATCACAAGAAATCCTTCAGCAAAATTTAACCAAATGTTCCTGATAAGACTACAGCTCTAACAGATATAATTGAGGGGGAAGAGGTTTAAGACATTATAATCTACTCATGTCCCTCTCAGCTTGCTATCATAGGTTACTGTCTCTAAAGCAAGAATTAGGGAACATTTGCATCTGAATCTCAGCTGGTCCAGTTCACAGTCCATCATCTAAGTATTAACCGACTCAGACTTCATCTATCACATTTAAGTTTTTAAAAAAAAACATAAAACAAACAGTAAAAAACAAAAAAGCATTTAGCAGAAAAATCTTTCAGGCTTTACATCCTCAGCATCGAGTAGTAACTAAAACCTCTCAGGCATTTTGGGCATTTTGACTAGCCAAAACTGTACTACACATGAACACATTTTATCCCATCCCTGCTCAGTTTCAGTACAGTTTCAGCCAGGCACCCTCAACCCTCCTTCTACCCTCACAAACCCCCTTGTCCTACACCCAAAGTTATGCAGAAACTCAGTTCTGAGTATGCTACAATCAATGTAGTAACTCTCCTCTTCCTCCCAGACATGGTCTTTGGGGGAAATGCCTTCAGGGAGGAGTCTGAAAGACTTAAGGCAGCACAGCAGCTGCACAATGCAATCCAACTGTTTATTGCCTTCAGTAGTTTCCTCCCTTAACACTTTCTCTCACCCTCTTGCCAACTGTCTGTCTCCTCCACCTCTCTCAGTCTTGTCTTCTGTCTTCCTTCTTTTTTATTCCTCTTAACAGGATGAAATGAATGATAACACGGCATTAGCATGACACTGCCATATCAGTTACTCCATTTGTGTTCCTAGACCTTTCCCCTCCTTTTCATCCATGCTATCCATCTAATACTTTCGGCAGAGATTATCTCTCCTTCTGTTTGCTCAACACATCTCTCACTTAATCCTCACTCCCACGTCTCCTCTGTAAACCTCCAACAGTAAGCACAATTAATGCAAAATAAAATCTGCAGCTTATTTCAGTTGGGTTTGTGATTTTTCAACTGGATTAAAAATTCTGATCAAAACTATGAACAATGCTTTTCCTACCAAGTGAACAGTTACTCTGCATCCTCCCATCTGTTGAGCAGCGAAGCATGGTGCCCACTACACGGCCTCCTACTACGATGACACGTACATCCTTGCCATGGGACTCTTTAACATATTTTTGAAATAAGTAAGGGGCATCATGACGGATCAAATGGCTTAGGTCTGCCAAATGGTGCTTGTCTCGTGCCAGGAACACAGCTTTACCTGTACGAAGAAAAGAAAATCGGAAGATCGGAAGAAGCTACTGATTTGAGTTGCATCAATGATTCACCACATAAAAGTAAAACCTCTGACCAGTATGCTGCCCATTCTCAAAGGCCCCATCTGTAGCTTATAACCATTTACAAATTCTTCTGTGGACATCAGAAGTGCTCCACTGCTTCAGGGCTCGTAAGTGTTCAAGTACTGACATAGTTGAGGAGCCGTATGAGGAGTTAAAAAAAAAAGAAAAAAAGAAAGTAAAGGAAAGAAAGAAAGAAAATAAAACTGCTTTAGATAAAGGAGGTGGTCTTGTCATTTCAACTCCTTTTGGTACACGTCCTTAATGAGAGAAAAAAAGAAAGAAATACTTAAAGAGCAGCAGACATTTAATTAATAGCACAGTTTTGTTAATCCAAGATGACTGGACCTGCAGCCTACAGCTTTGACACACAGGAACCAATGAGATGAAGCTGTTAAACACCAGGCAGCTAAGAATACTGAAGTCACTGATGTGCCACTGCAGCACTGCTTCAACTAGAGGGAAGTTGTTGAGAGCTGCTCTTCCAAATATTTTCAAGAGCTCGCAACTCCAGGATGAGGCCTTGCAGTAGAACAACTATGTTCAGAGGAAAATACTAGAATCCACAATATTCAAGATAAATTTAGCAGAAGATTCCATAAAATATTAAACCGAATGGAATGTACTGCAATTTTGAAAAAAACAAAACCAAAACCAAACAAAATAAAACCTCTTTGGAAACCACTGACTTTTCTGCAAGCAAGCATCTCAAGGACATGTTTTGTTTAACCTAAAACATCATCATTTCATTACCCTTCATTTCTAAAGCACACCAAAGATGACTTTGTTCTTTTTCAATTTTAAAATACTGCTGAAAGTCACTCCTGAAACAGATTCTACCACTTTGCATCTCATTTCTAGTCTCACAAGAAGGCATCCCTTTCCATCTTCAGCTACATTTCCCAACTCCTATACCTCTTTCCCAAGCACTCTTATGTGTCATATTAGATTTATGTTTTGCAGTAAGGCTGTAGAAACTTTTTGTGGCAGAATCGCCACTCAATCAAGCTACAGTGTTAACAGAGTACAAAAATCAATTGACAAATTGTCTATCTCAACTACGGGAATACAAATGCAGCAGTAGCAGAACTAAAGAGAAATAACACGTGAAGAAGAATTAAATCAAGTGCTCCAAAGCCCAACTGGAGCAGCCTCTGCTTCCTCAGGATTTAAGGTCTCCATAACACAGAACACTGCTAGAGGAACATGGAACCTCCTGTGCAAATAACCTCTGAATTTGATTTTAAACCTTGTTTCCTTTAGTAGATCACTATCTAACATTAAACCAAACTGATGTATTTTTTCATATTCAACACTTAAAATAAAACACTGCTAAACAGAACAATTTTATCTGAACCTGCTGTATTATCATCGGCACTGCCAAAGATATTTTTCTGAAAAACAGAGATCCAGTCTGACAAACAGTACACGAGATTTTATTTAAATCAAGATCCTAATTATAGAGAAAGTCAAGTAGAAAAAAAGTCAAACTAAGACTGAACAAACTAAGATTTAATTTCTTATGCCTATTTAGAAACAGCTCTAAAATCCATACAGGCTTCTTTCTACTTCCCTAAGGCCAGACCTTCCATTATTCCAGTTCAAAGCTTTCCTCACCGACGCACCATAATTTTGGACCTCTATTCCCCCTGCTATTGCAAGACTTGGCTCTACTAAGACTACTTCCCATTGTTGCAGTCTACTCAGCATTCAGAAGTGAGAGGGTGGTAGAATTTAGATGTACTGCAAAGAGGTCCAACGCCTATTAGAAGACTTTCTTAACTATTATCCCTCAACAAGACAAAAATCTTAAAGAGTGCTGCTCAGAATACTCCTTGCCCTCACCCCTGACCTCACACCCACCTCGGTGACCCCGCGTGTTCTTCACCACCATAGGGAACTCCAGCACTTCCGCCTCATCAATCATTTTGGCAAAATTCTCATGACCACCTGGCAAAAAGAAAACCAACAACATTATGTGCCACCAATCTGGTGTTGCAAAATTGGGGATGTAATTGCCACACATTCCTCCCACCCTTACAGCTTAGATAATGCAGAAAAAACTATCAGTTAAGAGGAACTTGGTCAAGGAGCATGATCAGACTTTGAAGGTGTTTGTAATCTGTGGGATACTAACTCCTACTTCCTTTGAAATGGAAGACACGATTTGACAAAGGCCTCTTGATCATAACCCCCAAAGGCTCAATCCAATCTTCCAAATCTTAATGCCCTGATTCTACCGTCTTGTTCCAATTCATCCCCTTTAGTTTACCAACTCCCACCTTTTCAAATGTCTAGCAGGAAAATAGCACAGATGGTATGACCAGTAACGGTTACATCCAAACTACTAACCAGGAAAGCAACATGAAATACAAAGATAAGGCATAATCCAGAGAGCAGCAACAACCCAAATCTTGTCACTCCACCTCCCCCCTTTCCAAGGCTTAAGTCTCGTGCATCTCATTCTCCCTAGATCCTGAAGTAGTACTTCAACCTTTGCGTCTCATTGCATCTGTAAGGACTTTAGAGAGTAGCTTTTAATGACCATTCACATGATGATGGTGGATACTTCAAGATTATTTGAGTTCAGCTGAATTCACAGAACGCTGACGACAGTGCAAGAACTATAGGAGAAAGTCAGCAGACAAAGGGAGACTGCTCTAACAGCATGTGCAGTAAAGCGCAGAAGTCAAGCCAAGATACTGGTCACAAAGCCAGCAGCAGCCATCACTACCCTGCCATGGATTTTAATGCGTGTCATGGAATAACATGTCGTTCAGCACATCCTGTTTTTCATGGCAAAGCCAGCTCTCACTGATAACTTGATGCTTGTGTTAAAAAAAAAAAAAAAAAAGAAAAAAGAAAAAAGAAAAAACAAAAGGTCATGCTTCTGTCAAATTCCAGAGGCAGGCATTAAAACAAGTGGCAGGGAGTTATGAACAGAGATGTTCTCCAATTACCCCATCATTCGTGGTCTCCCCTTCCCCCAAAAAAATTAAAAACTCATTTCTTTCTCAGAGCTAAAGCAACCACATCTCTAAAGAAAGGATATGTTTCTTCTCAGATGTATTTTCATAGTAATTGATGGAAACATTTGACCCATGTTTTTGTCAAGTTTTGTTTGTGTTTTTGTCAAGATCCCATTACACAAGCCTATCAGTGCAATCACACAAAGGGGAGGAAAGCACTGATATTTCCCAAGAAGGAAAGGAAGGCTGAGAGGTATCTTCAATTCTTTAATATATTGTAATTAAAAGCAGAGATAGCATCAGGGTAGCTCAGACAAATGGTTCCTCTAATCCAGTACACTGTCAAGAACAGTGTCCAGAGGCAAGCACAAGAAACAATAATTAACTGTTCTGGTGGGAAACAAACCCCAAACAACTGTTAAAAAGTTGAACACAAGGGCCTGTACTCTTTCTGTCCTTTCACAATAACTAATACATTTGCAGATATTTTTATTCATATAGAATTTTAATTCTACTTTCAGATTTTACCAAAGTTTAGATCTTTATAGTATCCTGTGATGGTTAGCTCCCCAAGTTCTTGTCTGTTGTTTCAGGCAATTGGAAAAGAGTTCAAAGTGTTTTAGTAGTAACAGCCCAAATTAGTTGCCTGGGAGGCTGAAGTACAGTTAAAGTGCTCTTCCCAAAGCAACGCAGCTAATCAACAAAGCCAAAAACAGAATCTGAGTGTTACGATTTTTATTTCCTTTTCTGGTTACTGAATGCTTATCTGTGGAACTAGCCTAATGCTACTTAATTCTATGTATTTCCAAAACTTGACTCATATCTTTTGCACTGCAAAAGCACAAATTATTGTAGGCCACCCTGCTATCCTTCTTATCCGTACCGTATGAAAAAGTGTCTGGAAGAGGCACACCATGACCAGCAAGTTCTTGAAACGTCCAGAACTTGTTGACACAGTTGAGGATGGCTTGGGGACGATTCATCAATCGACAGCCCATCTTCTCTAGGTGGCGAAGGACTGTGATATCGCTGTCACTCTGGACCCAAGGTGTTGGTACACGCACAACCACCACCTGCGGGTAAGCAGTAATGAGCTCCCCATTCACCCGGAGACCTAAAGAAGGAAGAGAAAACCATTCCAATCAACTACAAGGTCTTCAGGAGAAGGTAAACGGCAAAGAAATACTGCACTATATGAGAGGACAACAGAGATACCAGACTTCAACAGTGAGCACTAAAACAGCACAACTCTCCATAAAATGCATCTTGTCAGTTGTACAGTTTCATGCATGTCACTCTTAACCCACTTAAAATTAGGACTAGGCAAAGAACAGACTGTATTAGAGCACGCAATCTTGGTCTACCTCCTAGGATGAAGAACTTTTTTTATAGATTGACACATGATCCTTTCTATGGGTGTTAGCTGCACGTAACATTCACATCAGCAGTATCAACAGCTCAGGAGGTTCTTGCCTCCCACTGCTGGTTCTTGCCTACATGATACAGTTCATACCTTTCTCAGTCCTAGCTGTATTGATCCCTCTGTGTTATCACGTTACACAACATATTGCCAAAGTAACAGAGACTAGATATGACCCTTAAAAAAAAAAAAAAAACAAAACCAAACCCCCACAGCAGTATTTTTAACACAGATAATTTCAATGATCTGATTTATACTAAGTAAGTACTCAGAAATAACTTTATCAGCTAACAGGGCAGCACCCCATGACATTATGGCAAGAACGAGAAGGAAAGCCAGCTTTGCTACCAGGACCAATGTATTACTTAATAATGACCTATAGCTTTACAGACTATGTCTCTGAAAAAGAAACACTAAAAGACAGGCTGCAGAAACAGGAATACAACAGGACCGGAAGGGAAGGCATCAAGTTTGATGAAGACAGTCTGACATCTGAGTATGGGAGAAGACAAACAGGACTTGATAGTCACTTTATTTGCCTCATATTCAAAGTAAAACTTTATGACTTCAGTGTAAAATACGCGGCTCCCACTGCTGTCAGCACCTTAAGAGTTAAAAAAAGAGAAAGAAGGGGAGCTGAGAAATCACAGTGCATCTGCATTTCTGTGCCTACAAAAGGCCAGCTGTAACCATTCAGATCTAGCCCAAATTAATTACCTGATTAGCTCTACTCTAAAGATATTACTTTTCAAATACAGACTTACAGCTACTCAACCTGAAGATAAATATTGCCAGGCAATATATTTCATTTCAAGGTGCTTTTGAATTAATTAGAGGGGTTCCCCCTCTCTGTACTTCCCATTTTCTTTTCTTCTCCCAAGGAGGATTATTTTAGAGCTTGCCTTAAATACAGTGAAGCGACCACCTAATTCCCAAAATGGATGTAGAAATATGCTGCCCAGTCATCAGGAGGACACAGAGTCACAGTCTGGAAAGGCCAAAACAGAGCTATATCCAATACAAATCGCTTTTTCCAGTCCGCATTGCTATAATTGTACAGAGATGAGAAAACACAAGCAGACGGGTGCTCTGGCTGCTCACCTCATTAGCACCAAGCACTGCCGCACTGCAGCTGACATGACTTGCGTGTTTAAGCAAGCAGGCTTCAGACAAACACACACACCATTTTATAAAGGCATCTCAAGCAAGATTAAAAGCAAGACACTGCTAAAAACCCAAGCAGAATGTGAAGATCAGGAAATGGACTACCATCTCCTACAGCCAGAAAAGGAGTACAAATTCAGCAAGCAAGAGATTTTTAACACATTAGTCAGATTCCACCCTACACATGTATTTTCTCATTTAGGTGCATGCCCAATTACACCCACTTTTTGCCAGTGTAATTACATGCATGTCCTGATCCATATGCAAGCTGTGTAATGGTCATTTTAAAAATGACTGCATTTTCTACAGATCCCCAAATTGCCACTAGATCTTTGCTGTGAACCAAAACTACATGGTTTTCTAACTCATATTAATGTCTAATTCTCAGAGTCTATTTTGTCGTTTTGCTTTAAAGACACACCACATGCTGAAGCTTTGCACCATGGAGTTGTTACCTGAAATAAAAGCTCTCAAAACGAAAAGTAGTTTAGAGAGGAGATGCTCATAATTCCACCTACCTAATACATAACTCCACCTAGGCTTACATATTCCTTAGGATGACCAAATAGCCTTTTTGCACATGCATGTTAAATTTTGCAGCGTCAGCAAGACACTTCTGCACAGGTGTGAGTTCCCTGGTGGTCATTTGGGTGGGGATACCCTTTTTCCATTATCCTTTTAAGGTATTGAGTCATCTCAGGACAGTAAAAGTTTACTCTTAAGTTGGCCAACTTCTTGAGGATGATACGGATGTTCCTTGAAGTAGCCACAGCTCTGTCCTAATTGGTATAGGAGCACATACTTGATGCATAAAAGAACCTTGAAGTAATTAACTACTCCTTGTTATCCCATCCTTGGTGATTAGCTACTTCTGGCTGCCTCCTCATTATCACTCTTTGTAACATCAGCTCAGTGACTAGCTCTTTTCTCACACAGTAAGAAGGTCAGTAGGAAACAAACAATATTTTAGTTACCGTATGTTTATAAACAAAGCAGAGGCCTGCCTTTGGTAACAGAGTCTGAAAAATAAAAAAGGCAGTTTGAGGGGATGTATAAGCCTCACCTGGAATTCTCCTGAATACCTCCATTAGACTTGACTATCACACTGATGTAAATTCAGCCCAGACCACCATTTCCCCTGGAGTGACTTAGAAGTACAGTGATATTATCAACAGAACAATCTGAGCTTTTGTTTCAGATTCAATCATTTTCTCTGGTCTGGATACTGTTCTCCTCAGAACAAAAAAAAAAAAATCTCTCCCATCATAGAAGACTGTTTACAAACAAAGAGAAGAGCTACTCAATGAAATGTATAATTTGAATCACTACTACTGACATGCGCCATAAAAATTAGCTGCAGTCTCCCAGCAACACAGTGCTGCAAACAGAAGCAGCTTTATTACAGTAAAAAGGAAAGCTAGATTCTGCCATTTTGGAACAAGCTTGTATTCAGCGTTCCATCTGAGACCCCACAGTTAACAGGTTAATGGTCATTATTGCTGAGTGGGCTGATAAAATAATATTTATTCATTATGGTGTGCTGAAAGCAGTAACACAGAAGATATTAATTCATACAATTAATTTTTTTTTCCCAAAGAACCAATCCACAAATGCAAAGAGGGAGAAAGGAAAAAAAAAAAAAAGAGATGTTACAGAGATACTACTTAAAGAATGGTTAATAGCTAATAAAACATTTTTTTAAAATGGAGATGAACTTTCTTTTCCTTTGCAGTAATAGTACCAATAGTCTACTTTGACTTCATCAAGGCTTTCGACACAGTATCCCACAGCATCCTGATAGGGAAGCTTAGGAAATGTGGGTCAGATGAATAAACAGTGGGGTGGATTCAAAACGGGCTGAAAGACAGAGCTCAGATGGTTGTGATTAGGGGCACAGAGTCTAGGTGGAGGTCTGTGACAAGTGGTGTTCCCCAGGGGTCATGTAATGATCTTCATCAATGACCGGGATGAAGGGACAGAGTGCACCCTCAGCAAGTTTGCTGATGACACAAAGCTGGGGGGGTGGCTGGCACACTGGAAGGCTGTGCCGCCATACAGAGAGACCTGGACAGGCTGGAGAGATGGGCAAAGAGGAACCTTATGAAATTCAACAAGGGCAAGTGT
This sequence comes from Chroicocephalus ridibundus, assembly GCF_963924245.1. Lineage (NCBI taxonomy): Eukaryota > Metazoa > Chordata > Aves > Charadriiformes > Laridae > Chroicocephalus > Chroicocephalus ridibundus. The sequence goes on from NC_086284.1 coordinate 142,130,807, forward strand.
AGGGTGCTGCACCTGGGGAGGAATAACCCCATGCACCAGTACAGGTTGGGGGCTGACCTGCTGGAGAGCAGCTCATCTGAAAGGGACCTGGAAGTCCTGGTGGACAACAGGATGACCATGACCCAGCAACGTGGCCTTGTGGCCAAGAAGGCCAATGGCATCCTGGGGTGCATCAAGAAGAGTGTTGCCAGCAGGTCGAGGGAGGTCATCCTCCCCATCTACTCTGCCTTGGTGAGGCCGCACCTGGAGTACTGTGTCCAGTTCTGGGCTCCCCAGTTCAAGAAGGACAGGGAACTGCTGGAGAGGGTGCAGCAAAGGGCTACAAAGTTGATGAGGGGACTGGAACACCTCTCTTGTGAAGAAAGGCTGAGGGATTTGGGTCTCTTCAGTCTGGAGAAGAGAAGACTGAGGGAGAATCTTATCAATGCTTATAAATACTCAAAGGGTGGGTGTCAGGAGGATTGGGCCAGTCTTTTTTCAGTGGTGCCCAGTGACAGGACAAGAGGTAACAGGCACAAACTTGAACATAGAAGTTCCATCTAAACATGAGGAGGAACTTCTTTGCTTTGAGGGTGCTGGAGCACTGGAACAGGCTGCCCAGGGAGGTGGTGGAGTCTCCAACTCTGGAGACATTCAAAACCTGCCGGGACGTGCTCCTGTACAACCTGCTCTAGGTGACCCTACTCTGGCAGGGGGGTTGGACTAGATGATTTCCAGAGGTCCCCTCCAACCCCTATCATTCTGTGGTTCTGATCCCAGAACAGTAGTAGTGTTTTATATTCACAGTTGCCTGTGGACAATGAACCAGCCTCACAAACACCCAGAAGGCAGATGTTCAGATCATAGAGAAATACCTTGACAAATGACAAGCTGGTCCATTTGTTGGCTTTCTCAATAGATGCCCATAACATCACGCACATGGCAAACAGACATCTATACAGTCCTCTGAAGTACCAATACTGACAGCCAGGATAGGGAGATTTTTACTATGAACTTTACCAAAATATAACAACCATTGTACCAGTGCCTGGGGAACAACTTAGGTTATCATAAAACTTTTGGGGATTCTTTGGCCCCATGGAATAAAGACTTCTGAGTTGGAATATCGTACTATAAAAACAGAGGTAAATCCTGCACTTGAACAAGACTTCTTTCAGCTAGTATCAGCTTTCTTTGTTCTTCCTCTGCAAGATGAAACTCTCCAAAATGGAATGCGGTAGGCCTTTAACATTATACAGCAAACATCACAGTATTCACATGAAAGTGCAAAAGGAGTTTTTGCAACTGTAATCACCTGGGAAATGACTTGATCCATTACACCACATCCCTCAAATAAAGCTGAAAAGCCTCAAGTTTCTCTCAAAGACAGCTCAAAGCAGCATATGATGGAACTGACTGAGTAAATGCATGACTCCTCATTGGTTGGCCCAACTGGCCCTGCTGCTTGTCATTCCCAGTAGGTGAGCCTGACATATAAAGTCTCTGCTATCTGCTAAAAAGGCCTATTTTGATCCAAACAGCTTAGAAGCCACCACATGAACCTGTGAAGTCCACAGAAAATAGATGCAGCATTAAACTCTAGTGAAGACAGAAGAGGCAGAAACTTCTACTGCTGTTACCAGTGAGATCAGAAGACATGTATTTATACCCTAAGAAAGTTCTTCAGATGGTAACATCTAGCATGGTAGAATCTATTTGCATTGCAAGATACTCAGGATGACAGCTGCCTCTCAACAACTTGATTTAGCACAATTCTGGGGTCGATACACATACTTTGGAAACAAGCTAAAATTCTGGAACTTTGCAGCCCTCATTCATACCTGCAGGGTTTTTTAGTACCTTCTGTCTTCTTCCCTATAACAAATTTATCTCATGACCACAATTTCTCAATTAAAAAGCCTAAGTCTTAAGAGAGTTATTATTTAGGTGGCACACATTCCAAATGAAATGCCTCAGAATATAGACATGCAATCAAAACTGAGTTATCGTGACTGAACAAGTTGCTGTCCATCAGGCTAGACTCCTAAACTGACCATATGTTTGTTCCCACCGTACAGCAAAACACAAGGCAAAATGCTTGCCCTTATGCCTCCATGAAGGGACTCTACAATAACGAATCTCACTACACAACTGGGACAAGTTAAGTGCCCAAATACAGGCGTTGTAACAATATCCCATGAAGCCTGCAAGCCAAACACACTTCTGCAAGTCAATCACATCCACAGCCTGAGTACGTAAATTCTTAAACTGCAGCCACACACCTATTACAATCCCTAAGCAGCGGTGCCTCATCTACCCAGTTATCCTACTTTCTTGTGCTTTAGAAACTCTAAGAATCGCTTCTGCATTGACAGCATTCTGCCACCACTGAACACCTTAATTCAACCCAAGCAGCATTTTAAATTGCCAGACGTTTTTGAAACTCATTCTATTCAGTTTGTATGCTACACAAATCCCTTCCAATCTCTTCAAGAATCAGTTCATCAGCAGATTAATAGCTGCTGCAAAGCAGTATCTCATGTCCAGTTTGCATGTTATGAACAACTGTCCTTTCTGCTGAAACAATGCAAATGTTTTCACAGAAGGAACATGGTTTCAGGAGACAGGTCTCAAGCCTCAAAGATTTGCAAGGACATAAAAAAATCATTACAGAGCTTTTATAGCTCTCATTATAGCAAACATCAGGCATTTTTAACAAAAAATAAAGTCTCAGTAATATCAAATACATTGATAAAAGCATTTTCGTTCCAAATTATAATTTTGGAAAACAGTTAAAAAAAGCAAACTCAGTAATCAAGGTCACAAAGTATTTAGGACTCAAATCCAGGTCTTCAAGTACAGCATGTCACTGCAAGAATGACAGCCAACTTCTTCAATAAAATGGTATGACACAAAGCTAAATGCTCAAAATATTTAATACACAAGCAGGAGGAGACCTGAGTAGGCTTCCACGTAAATCAAATTACTGATATCAAGCTTCTATTTTTATACAATTTGAATCATCGGTATTCACTGATATTTTATGATAGATTAAAAGACTAAGGTAGCTGGAAATGTCAGAAGCTATGGACTGGGGAAGAAACCCATGGGATGTTGACATACAACAATGAAGAAAAAACTTTCTCCAGAATAAATACATTTACTTTTATGTGTACATTACAAAAACCTGAATCAGTAAATGGGTTTTCAAGATGAAAAACACCAAGCCTTTCAATCTCTGCCTGAAGACAACTGGTAATTGCCCTGATGCCCATGGAAGTTCATGACATATCATATGACATTTCTGACCAAATGCATCACAACAGCAACAATAATGCACAAAAGGTGTCTTTGCAGAAGTTCCCTATTCAGTGCTGCCATGAATCCAGCAACATAAAACATTATAGTCATTAAGTCATCTTCTTTCAAATTGACTTCCAAGACACATTTTACAGAATTTATCTGAGAACTGTGTGATGGTGAGAAGTACCCAAATGTGACAACAAAGTTAAAGTGTTCCCTGTAAAGCATGGATAGCTATGAAAGAAATCCTCACTGCTGCAGCCACGGCTGCCACAAGCAGCCACTTCTCAGAAGAAGAATTTAAATTCAACGACTGCTTCTGTCTTTGGCGAAACCCCTAATAAATGCCAACTGCTCTGAAATACATAAGTAAAATGACGCAGGACAAAAGCGTTGCAGTATTCAGGCAAATCCAGTATGTGGAACACTTTTCTAATAGGCACAGTATACGAGTGGAATAATGCATGGTCATTGTGCATGCAGCATTCCAAAAAAATTGAATTTGAATCAAATTTTCAAAAGCATTAAACATACACCAGCTCCCATCACATTCCCAACAGGAACTAGCAGGGCCTAAGAACTTCCAAAAATATTACCCAGATTTTTCCTCAGAGATGTGTATGCTATCCTGAAAGTCTCCAGCTCTCTCAGCTTCCTTATAACAATTTATTCATCTATCCATCCATGGAGCTGCTAACGTTTCCCAAATGAACAGTCACTCAGCAAGCAGGCTATAATCAATCCAACTTAATTCAGCTGGGAGAAACAGGCTAGCCTTGCAGCACACAAACCTTTCCTCATATTTTGAGGACATGGCATTCTGCTACGTATTTTTCCCCATTAATCAGTTGTTCTAACAGAAATCACTGATTTACTTTTTTTCTACAAACCTAGACTTGCTCCTGTTCTCAAAACAGTGCATTACGATTTCTGGTTCATTCATCCTCCCGATATCTATCAGCAACAAGACACTGCATAATATTTGTGTAAAGTTCTAAAGTGTTCAATAATTACTTACAGTTTACTTGCAGAGAATTAAGTGTTTCATCCTAATTGCCATATATAAGCAAGCTTAAAACTGAAAAGTGAAATGCCCCAAACTTTAACAGCAGTTACTGCCAATAACAAGATATGCGTTCCCTCACCAAACTCAAGACAGAACTAGATCTCTAAAATTTTAAAAACTCAGCATACTTTGAACAGACATTCTGCCAAGAGAGCAGAAAAAATTATTTAGGAATAATTAACAAAAGTAGAATTAACATTAACAAAATACTACTGTATACCTCAAAAGCCTGCTGCAAAACATTGACTTAACATTGCATATCTATCTTATAAATAAACATATAAATAACATAAAATGAATGCAACATAAGGAATACAAAGCAAAATGAAAGCAACATAAACACCCACAAATTGGGTGATACATAGTAAAGTACAGCACTTTAAATGCAATTTTATTTAAACTAGAACTTAACCTTTGAAGAGCAGCTAAGCACTGAATTTTTAGAAATTTGCCAATTTATTAACACCAAACTAAACTTCCCCTTGGGAGTTGCCACAGGCATTTTCTCCTCTGCATCACTTACCATCTGACAACCCCATTTTATTAGTTTGAACACTAAGTTGTCACAGTTTCTCCAAAATTTCACTGCCATGCAAAAGCCCCTTTGATATTCAGTATTACCAAGCTATTTTTCACTCTAGTGTACACAGAAACAGATTTCTACAATAATTCTATGCTTGGTGTTTATGTTCATATTCTATCCCTTTCAGTCCTATTTACTAGTTTTTCAAACCAAATTAACAATTTAACCCTATGGGTTTAATATGACCTCAGTCTCCTTCTCCACACAAACTTAACCAAAAAGGCTTTCTTGCCAAGATATACTTCCATATAGCCCAGCAGTTCAAATGAAATCACACATAGCAAAGACAAAACTGACCTCTCTACAACAGTACTAACCCATTCTCTTCTGAAACTGAGAACAGAGAAATAAAGAGGAGCAGCTTCAGCTTCAATTCATAAAATCCTAACGCAAGCATTGCGAAAACTTTCACAAGAGGCCACTGCTGCAGCTTTAAACAGAAAGCAAGCAGGTACCCAAGTTAAACCAGCTCTGTATCATGTCCCTTCCTTGACTCAGAGGACCTCTTCACCTCCCCAGGAAGAGCACAGAATCATTCTTAGAAATACAGAGGCTATTTAAAACAGTGAAAAACTTGGGAAGGACAATGAAGCTCGAAGTGATTATGGCTGTTCTGGAACAGGGGTTCTTTTTGGGCACAAGAGGGAAACAGACCACATGCTTCTATGCATACCTCACTAAACCAATACTAAGTAGACTGACCATGGCTAGATCTGTGTTTCTAAGCTACATTTCTAGTCACAGTACATTGTTTGCTTATAATTCCAAACCACAAGAACTTCTTCAGAGTTATGGATGTGAAGTGAATGGACCCAAATATAAAGTAAAAGGTATATTACAAACATAAACTAATTCTAGACCACCATCTTGCTCCAAGAATTGATTTTATGGTAGGTATATAAACATGGAAACTATACTGAAATCATGTTAAAGCCTTAGCTACAATTATTATATGTATATAAACACTCACACAATTAAGAAACTTTGCATCTCTAACAAAAGAATACATTTCCAGAGACTACTTAGAAGACAAGTATAGAAAGAAATATACACTATTTTAGTGATGTAGCTGTTAAGATGCATTTTATATGGACTGCTGTAAAAACAACGTAAAGAAAAATGATACAAAAGGGGAATAAAAAGATTAATTAAACACAACAAAACAGTGTTGGAAAAGATGTGATTTCAAACACCTTGAAAAGTCAATTTCTGCTTTTCCCACTGAGGTTTTTTAAAGTTCTCATCACACATGTGCTTTTATACTTTGCTCCCAGGCAAAATTAGAAGAATTTTAAATATTTTTCATAGCATAAACTCAAAGAAAAAATATTCAGGATGAGATACATTTAAATTTACTGAAATTAAAAATTAAACATAGCTGTTGATCAAAGTTTTGAATTACTTGAATTATAACAAAGCAAAGTCTCTCATAGCTCAAGTTAATTATTCAGACTGCAAGGGAGATGATTTTGACTTAAATATTGCAAAAAAGATCCCACAATTCTTATACAAGTATATGGATGTACATGAGCTATGCAGCCACTGCATAAGCAGTCATTAGATTGTCTTTTGTCTGTTAGATTTCCCAAAGCTCTCAATTAACATAATGATTCTTCATATTAAGAGAAAGCCCAGTCTCACAAACAGGATTTATGTATCCTGCCCTCACTCTCTATGTGCCTTTAAGATGTATTTCTAGCAACTCTACTACAAATACTTTCTTTCCTGTTTTACATGTAAAAAACAAAAAACCTTGGGTTTCATGATCAGTTTAAGCTGATCTGATCTAAGCCAGAACCAACACACATGGGGACAATCTTCTTTTACCACACTACCAGCAATGTGCTCCCATCATCCATCCTTTATCCAGGTGTTAGTGACCAAGAGGAAGGCAGTTTTAAGAGGAGGGGAAAGTATGAAGTTTTCAGCTTACACAGCTTCGCAGTTGTTAGCATCAACATTGGGAAAAAACAAATAAGGCATGATGAGAGGGAGAACAACAGTGCTACACTGTTTAATAAAAAAGTATTAAATTGGTATAAGAAAAAAAAAATCAAACTAACTTTGGGGTGAGGTTTCACAAGATACTGAGAGAACAAACTTAACACCAAAACAGATGGAGGCGGTCTTGCTGCCCTGTTCTGACCATACAGTGCCACTCTCCTTTGCTCCATTTCTGGCACTTCTCTCATCCTCTCAGTGAGTTAGGTCAGATAGCTATGTTTGCAGAGCACCGTTCAGGGGTTTTTGTGCTCAGTTACTTACCCAAGACATTTGTGAGGCAAGACCTCAGTTAACCAGATCTCATAGTGCAAGAGCAAGGGACAGGTATGCACAGACACGGAGAGGTGAGAATTAAGACAGACTGCCATTTGGGCAGTGAAAGTCCAATCAGTTCTAATATCTAAGACACCACCACTCGGACATAAACACCATAAACCACACAAAACATCACTGCCATGGAAAGAAATAGTCCTGCTCTTTTGCTATTGCAGCTGCTGCTTCCAAATCCCACGATGCCTCTCACTTTACCTGCAAAAGTATTTGCACAACTACACGATGACCTGAATCCACAGGAAAGAGAAGGCAGCACAGAAGCAAAAACGTGTAGGTAGGAATAATAGGGAAGGCTTTCCTCTACTTCTTTCAGTGTCAGTATCATATTAACATTTTCTGCATCTTAAAATCTTTCAGTTGACTCTGAAGCAGACCAGGATCTTAGAGATTATCATTTGGGTCAGCAACAGCTTCATCATCCACTGCTACTGCCAAGTTTGTTGCAGCAAGCTGAAAGTAACTTTAGTTTTCTTGAAGGAATCTCAGTCAAAAAACACACAAAACCAAGATAGTCTAACCATAGTAAAAAGTTAAAAAAATAAAACAGAACCAAGAGCATTTAATATCTTTTAACCATTAACAACTTGTCTAAAGAAAGAAAAAAATATTGGCCAGAAGAAACGAGAAGTGCAAATGCAAAATACAAAAAAGTAACAGGGGAAAAGCAACATTTACGAAACTCTGCATGAAAGGAAGCTCTCAAAAGGAATTTAAAAGAGGTTCTAACACAGCACGTTTCCTATTTATCAGTTTCTTCTGTTCTTCTCAATGACCAATGGTGTTAAAGGCTGCTAAATAATTCCAAATTTTTATCTCAAAAGTTTGCTAGGAGAAAGGGTTTGGGTCATTCCTTTAATATATTAACACTATACATTTATTAAAACAAGTAGTGCCTTTTTGATGCATGATTACAATTCCCAAGGTCAACAGTAACGCAGATTGAGAACAGCAGTGTCCACAATCAGGGAAAGCTTGCACATCAGTAGTAGTAAGAGTGTTTCAGTGCTAACATGCTGATCCAAAGTCTGACTGTGTAGACCACGATAACTGAAAGTGCTGTGTCATAGCTTCAGTAACCTCACCTGTTCAAAAACAGTGCGACAGAATGATGGTGAATTTGGGGGGGTTAATGCAGTTTCTCCAGAAATGTCTAGAACATGCTGTAAGGTGTTGGTCTTCCCTAAAGATAACACAGAAACCTTTTTATGCAGGCAGACCTCATAAAACATGGATAAGACTCCAGAAAAGAGAACTGTTTAAATAAAATATGCAGTTTCGTGTTATATTTAACCTGGTTCAACTGCATGCTGCAGCAAAAAGTCATCTCATCTCCTGTACCCCCATACTCCTAATTCTCACCTCGCATCAGGCCTAGTGATCATACAACCATATCGGAAGTCAGATCAGTTTGTTGCTCTCAAACAAGGCAGAAAAAAGAAAAAAGGGGGGGGGGGGGAAGAGAAAAAATTAAAAAGGAAAAACAGTGATTATTTTTGCATTTGATAACCAGCTAACACAGCCCATCAAGTAGTCATTAAATCATTAGAATGCAAGGGAAGCAATAGGAATGCTTCATTTGTTAGGGGACAGCAGGACCATTTCTTTCAGCAATGATCTGCATTTATGTTAGGAAACATTTTATCATATTTTTCACTTAGTACTGTAATTGCAGAGTCGTAAGACCTGAGCTTGCACTGCCATTCAAAAAAAGTAGTCCTATTCTGCTCCTAGTACACTCATTCTCCTCACACTGCTCCTCCTTTTGTGCTAGCAGCAATGCTAATGCGGCTGTAAAGTGAATCAGATGAGGCAATAACTCTGAATTAATACCAAACAGGCAGCACTTTTTTTTTATTATTTTTACTCCAGAGCAATTTCTAAGTTTGGGTTGTCACATAGCCATAAAGAAAAGTTTGAGTCAAGCATGGAACCAGTGTGACAATTGAGCAGACACCTGTCTATATCTACTGAGAATATATATCGTGCAGAGCAGGATATCACTGAACAAGACATGTCAGAACCAACAACAGAAAGCAGTGAGAATGGCCAGGAATACAGCCCTATGTCTAAGGATTTTATGTATTTATTTACAGAGGATTCTGTACTACTTTAGATCATGTTTTGGTTTTTTTGCATTATGGTTGTTAGATAAGATAATCAATTTAGAAAGATATTCAGATAATCTGCAGTGAATGTGAATGTCAAATTAATATGATATCCTGACAACTGAACACTGTATGAACCAAAGCTGTATTGATGTCTCTTATGTCTAGTACTGACAAGTAGGAAAAACCCTAAACACACACTGAAAACCCAACCCTTTCAAAATGGTACCAAAACTATTTCAAAGCTAATATTTATGATAAATACTGGTATACAATTGTAATGGGCTCAGAAACTCAATGTTTCAACAATCTATGAATACTCTGAAAACACAGATTAACACTCCCAAAAGCAGAAAACCAGCCAGAGGAACAACCCAGAATGGCAGAGCGTTCTCCTCCCATCTGAGACCAATCTAAAATTTTCCCTGCAATGCCAAAAATCTACTAAATACCTTCAAAATGCATAATTTATGCACCTCATCTCTCTCTGCTACCAAACAATAACTTCTTTCATTTCAGTAATTAGCCCTTTTATTACTTAAGCAAACTGATGAATGGAGAAGCATCCCGTGTGAGTTTTCAATTTGTAATGAAGACATGTATCCTTCCTATCTGTCTCCCCTATCAGAAAAGACATCTAGAAGCACTTCTACATTGTCAAAAACTTTTAATAAGTAATATCTAACTATCTGCCCTTTCCAAGTGTTCCTAAACATCTTTAACTGAGCCTGAATTCTGGGGAATGGAAAGATCCCCTCAGCCTACTGTTTGAGCCGTCATTTCAGTCTAAGGACCTTCTAGTCAAAATTGCATTAAATTTATCAATTGGAGACACTACAGAGCAGTTTCATGTCTCTTCATGAGTACAGTATTTTCCTACACCAAAAAAAAAACCAAAATAAAATTTTGTTCTAGGCGAAAAGATACAACCCAAAATTTCTTAAGTTTTGACAGACATTAATGTAAAACCATACACAAAACAAACCTAGAGAAGGAAAAATTCGCTTTTTCTCGTTCACTGGGCTTGTTTCCTCTTCCCAGCTCTAGAGGGTTAAAACTACACTGCAGTAGGTGCACGTGTGCTCCATGCCCGTACTGTAATGAAAATACAACACCACAGTATTATTTCTCACCTGTTCTGGAGGCAGAAGCTTCCACCTAGTGCCAAAAAGATGTTAGCTAATTAAGACATTTGCTTAGTATCTTCCCCCATTAAGACACTCCACACAAACTGTAACTATCTTCATAAAAGAAAATGCTCCTCAGAATTCCACAGGTATACAGTCCTTCCAACCAGACCAGTCAAATAAAAAAATCATGCAGCAGTAGTACTGTACTCACAGACAGCAGACTAAAGCAAGCAAAAGGGACATCCCCCACTGTCAGCTTGTTTTGACCTTTGGATGCAACACATTTAAGAGATCAGTCGTTTTATCACTAATATCTAGGTTGTAACTGTAGCCCTGAGTCTACCAGTCCCTAGAAAATGATAAATATCTTTATATGCATTTGATCTGCACTACACGCTCTGAAGTTCTCTTTTCTGAAATAAGCATCTGCCCAATTTACAAAGAAACAAAAAGCACCGAGGGGCTACTGATCTCATCATCACAAACAAATCAATGGCAGAGATGGGAAAGAGAAGCTCTTTTACAAGCATCAGGTATGACAAGCCTCCTTAGCTCATTTATCTCACTCCTCCATAGATTCCTCTAAGAATCCACTTTAAATATTTGCAGATTACATTTTTCTTTAAGTTCTTCCACTTTACAGCAACACAATCATAGAAATCTCATTACCAAATGTCACTCTTGATCCATTCTAAGTAACAGAACTGTAATTTACATTCACCTCTAGACTGCCGCTAACAATTTATAAAGATTAAGAATTCTTAGAGGAAAAGGTTTAACTGCATGCTATGCACCTTGGAAGGCTCAAGCAAGAAAGGGGAAGAAATGAGCACCTCTATAGAAATCTCTGTGTTGGACAAAACACTGACATAAGGTTGGTTCTAAGACAATTTTAATCACTCAGCTGCCACAGTTTTACTCTCCAGCCCCATGCAATCCTACAGTGGCATATAGTACTCCCTAGCACTCATACTAGCGCTCATCAGACCCAGCAGATAAGCTTCCTACACAAGCAGGAAACTATTCTGTTTTTTCGTGGAATTTGATTTCTCCAGATACTGCAAACTGAACGAGCTCACTGTAGAATCTGATCAACCCAGGTGTCAACTGCAACAGAGGAGGCTGGATCATAGCAACGACAGCAATGATCTGAACAGCTCAAATTGTCAAGATAGTGCCATTTTGGGACAGTAGAATTGTCTATAGTGAGATATTTTTTTTCTTCCTACATTTACACCTCTATGGTCACTATGCTAGCCCACCTTCCAACTTTGTAAAAACAAGCCTGTCTGCAACTCTTGCTCTTCTGCCCTATGCAGATGATACACTCTCCAGTGGCTCCCACTCTGCCAGGTAAGAAAAATTTGCAGCAGAATTGCTATAAAGGCCCAGCTGCCAGCCTTGTTCAAGCATGACAAACAATTACAAGCATTAAGACATGCAGTTTACAGGTATGGCATCCCTTTCGCTTGCAGCCACAGACCTTATTCACCTCAAAGCATCCACAAAGGGCATGCACTTTCAGAATCCTGCCTCACCTTTAGTCCCAAGCATGTAAGGAGGACTGCACAAAGAACCATTTCAGTCTTAGGCCAGAATGATCCTGGGAAGATTGACAGAAAAACAAAAGGAAGCAGGATATGAACATGCACATCTCAAAAACTTCCAGTCATTATTAAGTAACTTAACTTTACCTTTCTACCTATGCTTATACCGTGACTCCAACCTGTAATCTCTCCTCATTGGTAGCTGGATAGTTCACATGCCTGGAGTGCTGTGGTGAATGGATAAAGGCTCTTTCAAAAGAACAGGCTGTGAAAGTGAGGAAGAGAGTTTACGCTCCACACAAAGGAGCAGATCACATATGTGCAGGTTTGCTTTGGAGTAAGAAGAGCTAGTCAAGAGACTAGCAACAGACACAATTTGCAAACACAGTTGTGACCACGTATTTGGATTTTCTTCTCTCTCTGTGAGGGTGGTCAAGCTTTGTGACAGATTGCCCTAAGAGGTTGCGGAGGCTTTGTCCTTAGAGATATTCAAAACACAACTGGATATGCCCCAAGTGATCTCATCTAACTTCCAAGCTGGCTCTAGCTTTCAAGTTGGCCACTTTGACCAGAAGGTTGGTCCAGATGCCTTTTAAAGGTCCCTTCCAATCTCAATTACTCTGTGATTCTCTGAAGCATTCTCCTGCAGCATGCCTGGCCTCTTATGTGCCTGTAACAGTAGGATGAACGCTCCACAATCACTATTTCAGAGCTCAAACTAGATTTGTGGGTTCACTGGGAAACGTCCTTTCTTTCTTTTGCACAATCACGATCATCTGACAAGTTTTTAGTCATTAAAAAAGTGAAAATAAATTTCTTCATGCTGAAAGTGGAAAGTGCCTCTATACGTTTGATAGTTGGGAGGTGGGGAACCTCCCTGACCACAATGTAATTTGGGAAAAGATTTAAGAAGAAATTCGGTATATGGTAAAGGCAAACCTTGTCTGGAAAGCAAAGTAATGAAGGGGAAAAAAAAAAATGTTTTAAAGCTCTTATTGTTAAGCTATAAATAAACAACTGAAAACAGGTCTTGCTCACCACCATTCCATCCTGCTGGCAGCAACAGTCATCCAACAATATAGGCCTTCACAGAAAGATGCAGAAAGCTGTCCCCTTCAGGTCCTGAGTTGAGTTTGAATCTAGTTTTGTGGAACAAGGAAGAACTACTCCAAAACTTTAAAGAATTTTTAAGGTACAACTACCGAAACTGCCTCACTGGGAATAAGCAGAGATAGACAGCAACCGAGGCAAAGCAGAGCTAAAACTTTAATCTTAGTCTACAGGATATTCACAAATATGTGAGTTAGGGAAACAGGGACACATAGTAACACTAGCAGGAGAACCTGATATGGTCTCTTTTATTGTTAATAAAAACCTTCTTCATTGCGAAGCAAAAGGCATGATATAGGAATGAAAGCCACCCCTCAATAACATGAAGAGTAAGATTCGGATGGCTCTGCTTCCTAGAACAATGAGCTAAAAGATACATGTGGTTGGTTCAGGAAATCCTAGAACTCCTAAAAAACAATTTCAAGATCATAACAACTGACTGCCTCTGCCATGGCAGGCTCAGTCAGGTTCACTAGTGCTCCCTTCCTTCTTCATATTAAGAAAAAACTCAACTGAAAGCACAACAACCTGCCTGGCCACAGAACTAAGAATGTAGCTCATGCTGTGGCTCTGTTCCTCGTCCAGAAACAGAAGGTCCAATACTTCATGTTGATATCCAAAAGTAATACATTGCTTTTATATATATACACACACATATATGAAGATGTTCTTAACCGTGAAAAACAGCCTGCAAGGCACCTCATAAAATATTAAATATAAACACTGAAAGCAGTACTGTCAAAAGAACCCAAACAAAAAGAATTCCAGGAATGGAATAAGCCATTTTCCAACACTGTTGAGAAGTACAATAACAATGGGGACATGCCAATTTACATGTTCATGAAGCAAGTATGAGGGAGAACAAGGCACAAGCGCAACCTCTCCAGGTATTCAGACAGATAGAATAACTCCTCATTCTCAGTGACAGGATACGTATGTATCTTGAATGTAAGTATATCCATGGACTATTATTCAAAAAGAGTATTGGGTTACCCAAGTAATAGGTTATCATTGCATCACTCCTGTTTTTCTCTACATGTAAATGTTTCAAAGCCTGGCTAGTAAACAGTGTTGATGCATCCAGCACAGTCCCTACGTACACATACATTATTTACAAAGAATGTGCGTATACAATATTACATTAAAAAGCTACATTAAGAGAAAATTACTGAATCCACAGAGTCAAGCACATAAAGGTTAGAAAAAGCCACAAGGACATGTCCATAGCATTGATCCCCAACCTCACCCACATAATGTCTTCAATTACATGAACAAATATTATTTTTCTAATGCGAACAGGAGGTACAGCACTCATTTAACAAGCAGCTACTTGGCACTGTATTTTCTTTTGTATTGTTCAGTGTAGGCCATGGATTGGTGTACTGAAATCCTTGCTTGAAACACATCATTATTAATTTCTTCATGAGTTTTCTCTGTTGTGCTTATCACGGTAACATCTGAGTGCTCCACAATCTTAATTTGTTTTGTAGATACCACAGGAAACCAGAGAGTATTCTACTGATTTCCTACATGGGGAAGAAAAACCCAAAGATAAGACTTAAAGAAGGAATTCTAGATGCCACATTTGAGAGACCATGATTTCTTACTTGCCAGTGCTGCTCCAATTTATTTTTTGTGTGTGTGCATGCAAGTATTCATCACTTTCACAAAGCTGATCCTAATATCTGAAGTTTGGGCACTCAGAAAATGGAAAAATATGCAATTAAAGGCAATTAATAAATAGTCCAATTTAAATCACCAGATGAACACTTGTATTCCAGCAATGTTCTGCTCCGGTTGTCACAAATTCCTGTAATCGCAAAGAAGGCATCCTACAAACTGTCTTCTCCTTTCATATGCTACAAGTTACATTCCCAGAGCAGAACACTCTGTAGATTAAAGAGGCTGGTGAAAAAGTAACATGTGACCAAATAATTTAAAACATACTATCAGAAAACAAATGCACAACAAAGGACCCAAAAATGCACATTTGTTTTTGCCAGTTTCTGATTTTCAGGGGATTTGATGTTGCTACTCTTAATAGTAATTTGTCTTTACATTTGGAGATAAACAAAAGCAAACTTCATCATTTAGCATCTAAGTAACACATGCATGACAGTGGTGGAACATAGCATGAGCGTTAGAATGGTTTCATCTACCATATAGACCTCTGACACTTGAGCTGACAGCTAAGTGTCAGCTGCACTGGGTCAGCAGCCTCTACGGGGACTAGCACTTAAGGTTAATCGGCTCCACTGTCAGCAAACACTTGTGTAACAAACTCGCAGAGGAATTTTTATCTGCAGAAGAGGAAGGCTCTGCAATGTTTGATTCCAGTCCAGGCACTCAGTCAGAAACCACTGCATGCATCTTGCTTTGTCACAATTTCTCACTCCCCACTCTCCGCGCCCTGCCATAGGATTCATCCCCCTAAATGCAACACCTTGTGCTTCCACTTCCTCTGTGTCCCACCTTCATTCTAGTCTCCTTATTTTTCCACTTAATTTCCAAACTACAGATTTCTCCTACTATAAGTAGCTTCTTGGCCTGCAATTTTGAATACCACCCTAACCAGTCAGTTTCCTGCCTTGTGCCCAAATTTGTTTTCCATTTGAGGCTCTTTGTTCAGTTTGCATCTCCTCTCAAAGAAGTTTCAGCATACAACCCATGCTCCCACTGGTTTCCAGCTCCATTGTAATGTTAAAATGGGTGATATGAGACCCATCTGTAATGTCAAAAAACACCTCATAGAATGTTTCATCAGATACAGTATGTCGCTTAAGAACAGAAGCAGTACTAAAACCCAAGACCCTGGCCCAAACTAAGCAAAGTATCAGTTTTGTATCAGTGTCACCTGCCTGGCCCACAGATGAAACCTTGGGTTTGGTCTGTTTCACACATAAGAGAGAAATGAAGCAACATGCCCTTCTTACTGGAAAGCAGGGAAGAAGGCATTACAGATTACGACATCTCATCCATTTACCATCTCAAGTGTCTGAAATTATACTCTTAAATAAATCCTCTGACTTTCACAGTAACTAAACATAGGGTCAGTACATCAGCAGTTTCAACAGTTAGGTCACCCATTCAGATATCAAAGCATAAAACAAGCAAATTAAGTTAGAAACATTGGTCTTCGTACATAGAAGCAAGCAGCTAACAACCTAGTCATAGGCTTAAATCACGTCTTATACTTACTGTGGTGCCTTAGACACATCTCAACTTTCCTATATATGATTTCTGCTTTGGTAAACATGGCAAATCATTGCACTCGTACTACAATAATATTACTGAGGATTTGATCTGTGTTTTCAAAGTGCCCTAAGATTTTCAGATGAGTATTATTTGGGGATTACTGAGTAAAAGAGTTATACATTCTCCAAAACCTATATACTACTGATAGGTCAGGCTCTTCTGTACTGAAACAACATACACATTTACGTTCCATCATGATATACGGTACTGTCACTTCATAAAATACTGTTTGAACAAAGGGTCCCAATATAGCAAAAAAAAAAACTAACAAAAGCATTAAAGGCCATGATTCCCTTGAGTGCCAAATTTAATTTGTTCTAATATAAGTAATGTTTCTACCAAAAATTAAATCAGAGGATTCTCAATTAGATGGTCCAAGCAGCTTCAAGAACTAATTGAAAAATTAAGTCAGTAATTTTTATTGGGGGTAGGGGAAAGCAAGAGAATCATTTCATTAATTCTAGACCTTCACTGTACAACTTGGGGCATAAAAAGAAACTTGGAAGCAGCAGCTTGACTTTTCACACTAAGGTCACAAAAGGATTTTTCCACTTTTCACAATAAGCATTTGGTGGTGGTGGAGATACTCTTTTACCTCATCAAAGAGAGTTACTTGGATATGGAATCCAAATATTGACACAATCATTAGGCCATACAGTTTTCCTGTTCATATCACTGTTTTATGTTTACATAAAGCAAGTATCTACCAAGTCAAAGATGAAAATATTACATCTCTAAGGTCAGGGCACGAACCTGCGAAAATATACACTTATATTCCATTACTTCCTCCACCTAAGACAGAAGTTGAAAGAGAAGTCTCTTACACCCAGACAAATGCCCAAAACTCCCAATTCTATATGCTGCCAGCAAATTCTCTCCACGTAATGGATCAATAACCCCTGAGAAGGAGTTTAGAGATGGGCATGGGTGATGTGCTTGCGACGCTCTGGGAAGAATGTGCAAAGTGGCTGGCCACACCTGTGGCAAAGAAAGCTGACCTCACACTATGACAGAGGACCACAAGGTGGCTTTTAAGATAAAGGGTCATAACAGCTAGGGATATCGGCTGTCTCTCGGTTGAGTGTATCAACTGGTTGTGTAAATGTTCATCCAGGAAAGCAGCAAGAATGTGAACGTCTTCCTGAGATAACCAGACCAGCATGGGGGAGCGTATATAGGGCTCAGCCCAACCGAGAGTATAAAAACTGAACTACCCAAAAGAGCTCTGAAAAGAGCTAACGGCTTGAGCTGGCTTAAACCTCCTTATGCCTTCCCAGTGAATGGGGACACCCAGAGTTGTGATGGTGAGCACAACGCAGAGACCTGTACTGAGAATCACATTTGTGTTGTGATCCAACAGCTCTGTCTGTGCTACTTACTTATTTGTATCTCTAAACTGCTTTTCAAACAATAAAGCTATATATTCTGAAGAACTAAAGGGAACACTTACACAACTTTTTACTAAAAACTTCCTCTTCTGTCCTTGCAAAACCTTAAATTAAAAGGAAATCCCCAGAAGAAGTTCCACAGCATTGTACCAACACAAGGCAACAGGCTAGATACGTAGAGGACACTTTAAAATCAAGTTCTTAGAACTCAAGGGAGATATTTATTGATCTTCTGACTGCTATATATTTCCCTACCAGCTCTAATTCTTCTTTAGATAGAAACTGCCAAGAAACAGGATTTGACAGCATGGATTTTGAGCATATTATTACAGTGATGTTACATTGTAAGTATTACTGTAAAAAAAATCATCTACCTTATTTACTGTGTCAGTACAGCCCAACACCCTTCTCAGCTAAAAAATCCAGGAGAGAACACTGGCATATTTAATCTTTTTACCTCACCCCTTGCCAAAATTGATCAAATCACTAGTGTGTCTCTTCCAGTATCTGTTCTTCCACTATGCTAGTATGGCACATGTTCAATTCTCCAGTATTTCTACCTGTTATCATGCAACATCATGTGTCTGCAACAGAGAGAACCTGTACACACAGTGCAAGTCTTCAATTGTATTACTTTTTTTACTTTACCTTAGAAAGGAGAACATTCCTTGCTCCCTTCTTTCATGAAAATATATTCCTAGGGTCTGAAAGCCAAATTCTTCACTAGTACAATTTCACTGAAAAAAAAAAAATGAAAAAAAGAAAACCAACCCCACCACAAACAAACAAAAGCATTCCCCCTCAGTAAGGAAAAAAAAAAAAAAAAAAACCACAAAACCAGACAGTCCGCATTTTACTTCCAGATGTGTTGAGATGAGTAACAAGCACAGCAAGACAGTCCCCAATTCAATACTTGCACTACGTGGAAGTACAGAGCAAGAAAACTTTTCTGAATTATAGGAAAAGACTTCTATTAGTTAAAGCAGTTAGGCAGTTAATTAGTGTAATTCTAGCAGGGTTTCTCTCACAACATGAGCAGAATACCTCAGAACAATTTTGTTCTCAGGTATTCTGCTCATGTTGTCAGAGCACGTATAACACATTATGCTAACCAGAGCTTGCTTGAACTTTTGACAATTACAAAGGCATTTTAAAATTCCGTATCACACTTTAAATCCTAAAAAGACTGGACCTTTAAACTGATACAGAAATAATGTAAGTTCTTCCATTCAAGGAACAATCATTAAAAGGACACCATCACAATGTTAATTATTTTCAATATAAGGGAAAAAAAAAAAGACAGTTTTCTTTTTTGGTTCTTCTTTTCATTTCAGTCTTTTCATGCAGCAAAGAGAAGATAAAAAAGGAAAGTGTAATTCTTGAAACCAGTATTTTACCACATTTTATAGACATAGTTTATGAGAATAAGAAAATAAAGGGACTTGTCCACAGCCACTGGAAGTCCTAGAAGTCGATATCAGTTAAAACACAAGTCTGCACACTGGAAGACCCATCTCAACATGGGTAACAACTAGACTTGGGAGAAAAGGTGGAGAAAACCGAAGCTACTGTCACTGCTTAAAGAACAGGTAATAGAGTACTTATCACAAATCTAGTAAAACAAGCATGGCTGCCAGTTTCACAAGGTAAGTTTTTCACATCAATACTTGTGGTATTGACACTTGTGGTATCTTCTAACCTCTCAACCCTGACACACACGCTTTGCCCTCCTGATTTAAGTGCTACAGCACACTACCGTTTGTGCAGTTGTGTCACCCCCTGCCTTGGAGGACAAAAAAAACCAAAAAAAAAACCACTCCACCAAGAAGAGGCAGATTTGGTTTAAAACTACACCAGCATGCAGACCTGGTTCACAATGTAACTGCTCAGAAAATTGTGCCACACAATTCGTGTAGGTGACACAGCACTGGAACAGGGACTGTTGGAAAAATTACACAGAAACCCCCAGCCAGTTATAACAACTGTCTTGTGAAACGTTAGGTTAATTTTAATTTCTTGACTGTGATGTATGTTAACACCTCTTTCATCTTGCTTTTGTCTTTTTTACATTTTTTTTCCTCCAGATGGCCATGCCTGAGAATTCTTACAACAATTAAAAATCTGGCAATGCTTTCTGGCATTTTCAGATATGGTGACATGCATGTATGTTCAAGATGATGTGCCCGACAAGTCTGATTTTCCTGTCTGACTATTCTGGAACACGTGCAAATGAAAAACTTCAGTCCTTAACATAGCCTTCTGAAATGACCGTAATAAAATACTTCCCTGCAGAAACATTCCTACCTTTCCACATTGCAAAGGTAGCTTTGAACTGAGCCCATATCTACCACTGATGACATACTGATAATTCCTGAAGAAACAGAAGGATTCTGAGAAGATCAAATTCATTGTTAGCCTTCATTATTTAGCAACAGCTTGAGATAACAGGTGACCATTCATGTAAGTACAGAAATTCCTGATAGTAAGGAAGAAAACTGCAAGGACACCCAGGGTCACAGAGTATAAATCCTTTCTTCCCATATGCATCATAAGAAAGTTGTGTTTGGCGTCACAGTTCTGAAAAAAACCCGATTCTTCCTAAAACATGTGGCAGCTATTGAAATACGCCGTTACTAAAATTTGTTTCTATGATAATAAAGCAAATGATTGAATTGCTGTTTTTTTCTACTAGAAATGTATTTGTCTGAGGTATTTAATGTTGAGGTGGTCACATAGTGATCTACCTCTAAACACTGCTACCATTCCAGAATCCCCTCTATATAGTCCATAACTGCCTACTAGTAATGCTTGCGGCTCAATAAGGTTTAACATCAATCAGACTGGCAAGTGATCAGTTTCCACAATGAAAGAACATCATAAACAGTTTCTAGTGGTGCTGAGCCCAGCACTGTCAACCACACACAATTCACTTCATGTCTAACTGCCTTCCAGTCCTTTGTACACAATGCAGTTTCTTCTCCAGCTCTCACTATTGAGTTACAAACCAATTTCCCAACTCTGCAGAGGAAGTAATGGTTGCTCTGGCTGCTGTTAGTAGCAGGAAACAGGCCAATGCTGCAGTGCTCAACAAGGCACCTTGCCAAGGCCAGTTGCCTCTGCTCCATCACTCCCAGAGGCATTTGCAGCACACCGCAGGAAAAGCTCTTACAGTAAGGTGCACTGCTGGACTAACAAATGCCAGGGGACTGCCGAAACAGCCAGCAGGAAGAGGAGGGGATTATGTTTCCTCCTGTGTGACAGAAGGCAGTCTTTAGGTGACTTAAGATGATTCAAAAATATTAAGTTTTGATATTCTGATAAAGCAATTGTTTTGTAGGTGTAAAAGTCCTCTCTTACCATGGATGTAGCTGATAGAGTAGCTTTTCTTACCGTTACACCAAAAACAGAGTTATTTGTTATTCAACCTTACCCTTTTTCCTCAAGCTTTCTATACTTCACAGAAATCTTTCAAATATCCTGATTCCTCCATGCTTATTTCCAACGCTATCTAACCCAGTGTGAGGGGAAAAAAAAAAAATAATCAAAGATCACAACTGTTCGTTACTATTTCAGACCAAATTACAAATGAAGGACAGATCATGTGAAACAAAATCAGATTTTGCAGGATTTAAGGTTTAAATGGGACTAATATTGCAAATTTCAGGCCCACATAGGAAAGCCAAATGCCTAAAGCAGCACACCAGCAACCTTTACCAAGTTAAAGGAATCTATCTTCTAAACACTTTCTCTGCAAAAACAAGAGAGAGATCAGTTCCCAGATGTCATCCATCTGACTTAAGAAAAGCCAGCTGACCATGCACAAAGTAGTAATATTTAAGAACAGATGACTATCATGTCCTTTTTATTCCTGACCTAGGCTGATCACTTGTTTTTATGTTCCCAAAGGAAAATTCAAGGAAGTCTAGGAAAAGTTCACACTTCGTTTTATGCTTTAGGACACTCCAGTTCCACTCACTCCAGCATCTTTAACAGCTGAAAGCTCATGAAAGCAATTTTCCTCAAAACCATCTTCCTTCACAGGACAGTACCAGAAAATATGAAGATTCCAAAAAGCTACAATCACAGAATGGTTTAGGTTGGAAGGGACCTTCAAGATCATCTAGTTCCAACCCGTCTTCCCTGGGCAGGGACACCTCCCACTAGACCAGGCTACTCAAAGCCCCATCCAGCCTGGCCTTGAACACTTCCAGGGACGGGGCATCCACAACTTCCCTGGGCAACCTGTTCCAGTGCCTCACCACCCTCATAGTAAAGAATTTCTTCTTGATATCCAATCTAAATCTACCGTCTTTCAGTTTGAGGCCGTTACCCCTCGTCCTATCACTACACTCCCTGATAAAGAGTCCCTCCCCATCCTTCCTGTAGGCCCCAATAAAGGAACTGGGAAGCTGCTGGCTCAGGGATCTCAAACTTCTGCTATTCTCATAGCAAAGAATTTTAGCGAAGACATTCTTGTATATAATTTTAATGAAGGAAAGATCCAAACTTCCCTAGCACGTTCTTCACCAATGAACAAGCAGTTCTTGAACTGTGTTTCCCTACAGATAAGGTGTGTAGTCTGTGAGAAAGGTTACTGATAAGTCCTAGACCCAGGTGAGAAGAAAAAGAGGGCTCTACTCAGAAAGAGAAGACAAACAATGAATTATGGTTTTGTCCACTAAGTCTCACAGCATGCTTATTCCCTACAGGCTTCCTCCACCTCTACCCCCCATTCTACCCCACACACTCTGGCTCACAAGCTTTAATTTGTCCAGTTTCAAATTTCCCAAGCCTGTTATATCATTTCAATGGCAAACTTAGATAAACAGTTTAAAATTACACATTTTAAAGGGACTCACTTTTAAGACTTCAGATGTGCATCTGAAAACGTCATGCAGAGCTTTGTTAAAATTACCTGCTATTTATTTCAAATGAATATAGGAATCGCCAAACTACATTAGGCAACTAGCCATTTAATTTAGTAATCCAGTGCTTTCCCTACAGCAGTAAATACCAGATGCTTCAAAGAAACACACACACAAAATCCTAAAGCTGACACTATCAAGCATCTCACCCAAAAGAAAATTTGTTTTAAAGTATGCCTTGAAGCTACAACTAAATCAACATAATACAAGCCATTCCCTAAAAGAGCAATCCCATTCTCCTCTACTCTTGTGTACTAGAGCTAGCAGTTCTGTGACTGCAGAATGAGTTGATGCAGCAAGCTATTTCAACAGAAAATTGTTAATTATTTGGGCAGAGTTAGTGTTCCATTGGATTAGACAACTCAACTCACACAAATGCCAGATCCTGCAAAAGAGCAGAGAATTTGGTCAACCTTTTTTTGAATTAGATTAGTTTAGCTACAATATGAAAGCAAGCCAAGACGGACATGAAGTCCTTATACAAAGCAAGCTGCAATAGCAAGGCTGGAAAGGGACAAGAGCAACGCGGCTGCTCCATTCTGCAGTAGATCATCCTAGACTGGTTTAGCTTCAATAATTTAGCTCTCCTAAGAATCTTAGGCTACAGCCATACCATACTTTGAGCCGTTTAAATCAAAACAGCCGCAGTATCAACCTCCACTTTTTTTCATACATGCATTCCTCTCCACTCCTGTCCAATGTTATGCACATCTGATTCAGTAACCATTTCAGCAGGTTCAGCCCACCAAAGAATCAGAAAAATATTCATTGTTTTATGCAGCTGGACTTGTCCACTGATTTTAACTCAGCATTTGCCTTGGAGATCTACAGAGTACTAGTGCCAGTGTGCAAAGGAAACAGGAATGCATGCATGGCTCAGGTAAGCAGGTATGCAGTAGCACTTACTTAAGTAAGAGATGAATCATAGTTATTTTCAAAAACTATTTGACGAACTTAAACTATTTACAAAACAGTTCATGCATAAATCAGTTTAAGAGTTTCCTTCTAAACTTAAAGGAAAAACTTTAATTCTACATCTCTTACATCTCATCTCATTTACAATCATTTCTGGACTCATGTTGTGTTGAGGCAACTAACATGGATCTTGAGCTGCACGCCGGTTCATCATGTGGCCAGAAATGCTGGGGCTGGGGACGTGCTTGTGATTCTGTGTCATCCCAAATTTCAGATGCAGAAGGAACCAGCAGGAACTGCTGGGGCTACACTCGTTGGCTTGCCTGGCAACCCAGACACGCTTCCCATCCAACCCTGCAGTACAGCAAGAGTGACCCAAAGAGTTGGTACAGCTGTGTCCACTTACTGAAATAACCCTCCTCTCCCTCTCACTTTGGCCATGTCAGGTACACGGCTAATCTTATCATTCTCTGACATATACAGAAAAGAGACTGAGAATTGCCAAAGTTTTCTACATCTGTCCTTCACTCTGGGCTTCAGTGATATTTAAATCAATGTGCTCTACCGTCAAAGAATACACCGCTTAATTGGCCGAAGGGCCAATTTTCAATTTTGGTATGTATCCCACTGTTCTGCTCAATTTTCCTAAGTTTAGAAGTGTCTTTTCCACTCTGTTTTACCTCTGTAAGGTAAATCATTTCAAGCTTTTTAATGTCCTATGCTTAAATTTTGGTCTCCGAAGTCTTCAGCCACGTTCCTAACAGTCAGCAAGTCCACAAAGAAGTATCACTGATCATATAATCTACAGAAGTAACACATTTTTCAAGTTTTAAATAACATCCTGTTATTTCCAACTTGACTTCATAAAGTTAACATTCATTTAACAATTTACTTAAGAAATTGCCTAGGTTTCAAAGGACAAAAAAAGGTCCAATCACAAGTGCGAGTACGTGAAAACCTATTACTTCCTCCAAATCCTTGTATTAGCATCAGAGTCTGAGCCCTGTATTGCTAAGCTTTCAAGACAAATAACAGTAGAACCGGAAGCAAAAGCAGGCTATTACCACCAAAGACACAGTCTCTTCATCAAACCCTCTATGTCGTACAAAATTTTACTCAACCTGGACCCCTTACACAACAGTAGATAACTGAAAGGGTAGAGAATGCACTACCTCCTGGATTTTGTTCCAGGACACCTTTTCCTAGGACAACTGAAGACTTTACAAGGAAAATGAAACAGAAAACTTTTGCTTGTGTCCTCCACCAGAAATCTGTATCACAACATATGAGCAAACACTAGGAAAAAGAAAACTGGAGAATTAAAAGAGAAGATTTTTCGGAAGATTTTTCTATTTTTCATCTCTCTCTAACAGTACGAATTCTTTAAGGCAATTCCACCACCATCCCCCACCCCCCCCAAAAAAAAAAATCATAATTAGTCAGTCCAGATTATTTATAAGGAAATTTCTATCTGCAATCTTTCAGCATTTTTATCTCACTCCTTTTCAAAAAGGTCATTTATTTACATAGTTTTGAATGAACATTTTCTATGAAAATCATTTCCATTTTTTTGCATTCTCTTTCTAGTCATTTCCTGAAGTTTTCTCATTCTTGTACTACACATTCCTCAGTATTGGTTTTTCAGCTTGCATATTTTATCTTTTCTTCTTGGAATAGATGCAGCATTAGGAGACATTAAATGGAAGAGAGCAGAAAGGCCAACAATTCACGCTTGCCATATTTAATTCCCCCAAAACAGACAGAAGACATGAAAGAAGAAAACATCAACAAGAAATAAAAACAATACTGAAATGCTGAAGGACCGACTATGCATCTTAGTGTCTGCAGCTACAGTCCAGGATGGCTGCCTTTGCAGAACACGGTGTGCAAATGACAGCATACTAAGAGCAATAAGATGTTTAGACTTTCTGATGAGAAGTTGCCTTGATTTGAAGACATCCTACAGACTTTCAAGTCTCTGATAAAAATCATAGACACCTCAGAATAAAAGGCAAAATACATAAAAAGGTTCAGTAATATCAAAATCAAAAATCCTTTTTTCCCATGCATTTGTTTCAGGCTTGATTGATTCATGCTACAATCATGTACAAATTCTGACCAAAGTTCTTCCCCAGAGTCAGTTTTAAGATTTCCCTCCTGGACAGATTCCCAAATAAGGAATAAGATAGAAGCTCAAAAGGCAGCCTTTCCTTCAGGGCTGACAGTACTTCTATATTTTCTTCCCACACACAATTATTCTAATACAACTTTCAGAAATGTAATTCTTCCCTGGATCTCCAGTGGTATTTTTTGACTGATATACGAGGAAGATAAATGGAAGAGGTAAAGGTAAAAAACAACACTGCAGCATCCTTCCTTTAGGAAATCCAAATTAAAAAGTTAAAAAAAAAAAGTTATAATAGTAAGTGTTACGAAGCTTGAATTGGTGGTATTAATATTCTTCCTATAACATAAACTTATGATCTATGGAATCATTTTACTTAACATCTCTAAAACACCTTAATGTCTTGCTTTTCCTTTTTTTAATCGCCACAGGAAAAAAAAGCTAATCGGTAAACAGAACAGAAATCTCACACGTTAGTTTAAAACACCAAGTTGTAGTAATAGTTCAAATTATTCTGATGCACATACTTTGTTTTTCAGCCCCGTCCTTTTTTGGCATAGACATAATTACACATCCATACAGCAGCATGCTTTAGTTATGTCACATTATTACCTCTAGGTCCATGACAACTTGTACCATCCATTGAAAATTCCTTTTCGTTTACTTCAAATGTGTTTGCTGTCTTCAAATCAGAACACAAACAGAAGAAAAAAGTGCCCCCGAAACTCTTAAATGTAGCCCATAAATTTCAAGTACCGATGCAAAATGAAACTCCATAATTTCTTCCTCATTCAGAGGTCCTATAGTCCTTATCCTGGAATCAACAAACTAAAGCAACCTTCCTCTCTGTTCTACAGGGGGAAGGCAAAAATAGTTCTAACACAAATTAGCAAAGTTAACAATTATATTTGATTATCACACTAAATGCTAAAGAACATGATACCATGTACATCTACAAGACTTAGATGATGTATGGTAGCCTGGCCACATGGAATTCATTATTAAAGAGTACAGATGCTCCGTTTTACAATCTTTTTCCAAGCACCCTTTCAGCACATTCCCAGCCTTAGCTAATTCTCACCAAGATTTCCATCCTCAATGGTCAGCACCACTTCATCCATCACCAAGGCCCGGAAATCTAGCTCCTCTTCACAGCACTTGGCCTTCAGTGCTCTCAGGATCTCCTGCTGAGGGTAATCTTCTCTGATGCGACGGTCTGTTAAGAACCACAGCCTGGGAGCAACTGAACTGCACATCTTGGACTTGTCTTGCAACCTTCAACGTTTCCTTTCAATGGAACTTCTAGATGGTGGAGAAGACGAGATTCTGTTAGAGTACATAGGCTCCTATCTTCATGTTCCCCACAGTACCAAGTCCTACTCCCCCTGCACAAGTCCTTTTCAGTGGAGTGCAACTTCCAACCTTCAAGTGGGAAAATACACCTAATCTGCAACGGATTAGTGTGAAAGTATGCCTAATCTGCAACAGAACTAACAACAACAGAAACAAATCCATTTACATTGCTAAAAATCAGGTCTCGGTCCTCATCCTATTTTCATCCAAAAGTACACACTTCACATAACTACTGGCACTGGTAGTAGCATTCCCCTTTCTTGACAGTACTAAGGACTGAAACTGTTTTGAATGGCCATCTCTGAAGGTCAGAATTTCAACTGCACAACTGGGTAATTCCTTACAATTGGAAATAACTCAGCCCCTCTCCTAGGTACTGCTAAAACACTGGTGACAGACTTGAGGTATCCCTTTCCACCATATATGGAAGACAACAGTGTGTGCCAAATTCTTTGTGTTAAAAATGCAATCCAGAAGAAAGGAAGAAAGCCATTAAAACAGAATTTTCCACATAGGTATTTCAAGACTGATTTGCTTACAAATATTTCACAACCACTGTGAAACACATTTAGTATTATCCCGAACATGGAAAAACGAACGGAATAAGGAGAATCAACAAAATGTTAAGAATACCGAACATTAACAAATGTAACCTAAAACAAACTCAAGGTTTGAATCTCAGTTCTAGCCCTCTCTTGCTCCAAGAGATTTTTTAAAGAAATCATCTTTAGGCATAAAGAGCACTAATGAATTCAGCACCAAAACCAGAAAAAACAGTTCGAATTGAAGAATTTCAATGGTGTTAGACATGATAGTGTTACCTGAAATAAAAGCTCTTGAAACCAAAAGTATTTTAGAGAGGAGATATTGCTTTATTCAACGTTGGGTGCTAGGGGGAAAACCCACAAATCTAGCACGCCTTACTGGGGACATTCACTCATTATTTATACGCAGAAGATTCTCATAATTCCATCTACCTAATACATAACTCCACCTAGGCTTACATATTCATTAGGATGACCAAAAAGCCTTTTTGCACATGCGTATTAAATTTTGCAGCGTCGGCAAGACACTTCTGCGCAGGCATGAGTTCAGCTTTGCTTTGAATACAGAGGACCTGGACTATTTTTAACTATATACTAAAATACCTTAAAAGCTTCAAAACAATTACAGGTACGTTAATGGACTACTCATCTACACAAGAAAAAACAAGAAGCAGCATGGTGTAGAGAACAAGAATTCTGGAGAAAAAGAGAGGTGTTTCCTGTGACACATTTTAAACTTTCACATTAAAATAAGGAGGGAGAAATCATTGTTTTCACCAATACAGCTTACATGACTCTCAAACAGAATTGAACTCTGGGACAGAAACAGGAGTTTTGCCTGGTAGTCCTGATGACAGGACCTAATGTCAATAGAAAATGTAAAAGCAGAGAGATCATAGGTATACAGCTGCTTTCATTTAATATGACAAAGAATTCTAATTTCTGCAGCAGGCCTTGGGACTAAAGGATTGTTTTGTTACAACCATAAGAGCAAGCCAGTTTATCTTTTTTTAATTAAAGAAGCTTTTTCTACTAGCACAGCTTTTTCTTAACAAGAATATAAAATTTTAAGTGGCCATTTTTATTCCTGGTACTGAGAACCATAATGACAACATGCAAAGACTGTGGCTTTTTTTCCATTGCTTTGGTAAATGAGGAGCAAGAATAAAGCCAAGGACTAAAGTTCTTCATACTGACAGACTGAAAGTAAGCAGAAGCTAGGAAAAGGCAATCACAGATGCAGACCTGCCCTTGACAGCAGTAAAGACGCCCAAGGTAAAGCAGGATAAGGAATGTTTGTTCCCTGCAGGAACAGGGGTATGGGAGGTTGTAAAGAATATCTTTTGATATTTCAAATAATCCCTTTTTTCTTCAAAGCAGCTGAAAGTGAAAAGGGCAAGGTGAGGCCTGGGCTTGCAATGGCTGACCACTGTCAGATCCTGCCCCACTTTTGGCTCTTTCAACAATGGATTTCTCTACATGGTAGTTTACCGAAAACTTCCTGGAACAACATCCTCAGCTAAGAATTGGGACAAGCTCTATTTTTCAGAAATGTCACTGCTACGGCACAGTTCAGAAGGCTTCTTGTCAATTTACCTTTATTCCTGCTACTTGCTTGCACGACTGGGGAGACCAAACAGCCCCACCTACCGCCTCTCTTTTGAAAAGCAGCTCTACCTAACAGGCTAGCCTATCTCATTTTAAAAATTGAGCTATAGAACAATGAGTATATAAAAAAAGATACTAGACAGACTTCATCATAATTTTTAAAAAAAATAAAATCAGAAGCTATTACAGATTTTCAGTCTGCTTGGGTTTTTGGGGGTTGTCTGGTTTTTTTCCTTGTACTGGTTCTAACACCGGTGCAAAGATACAAGTATTTTCTTTTTGGCAGCCTTCCCCCCATTTTGCTTGCTACTAACCCTTGTTTTCATTCCCAACAGGGATTTGCTCCCATTTTTCTCAAATCTCTTTTCTACATGGCTCCACCTCCACCCCCTTAAACCTGCAGAGACTGTGCCGTCATGTCTCCCCAGTTGCCTTTTCAGCACTTTCTTTCTTAAAAATCAGCAAAGGATTGAAGAAGAAAGAAAAAAAGGGATATCCTTTTCTTTCCTCCATCTTTCTTCTATTTTTGAAAGGAGCTACAACATCATCAAAAAGAGCCATCCAGATATCTCAATTAGCACATTAAACCAGACGGCATATAAAAAACACCTTGGGTATGGGTATTCACCTCCCTCCTACTATTATGTCTCATTTCCTCTAAATCTTAAAAAGTTTTAGAACTTTATATATAAAGGCTCGCATTCATCGTGAAGCAGGCAGGTAACAACTTCAGTTCTGGAGGTCAAGATTAAGAAGCTTACTTTAGTACAAAACCAGGGGCAGAGGCAGAGGTTGCTTGCCCTCCAACGCAGCACCACTTTTTTTGCACCTAGAGAAATATCCTTTTCACGCTAACATTCTGCTCCTAAAAATGGAATCTACTTGCCAGTTCAGCCTCTCTTTATAATCCCTATTTTGATTGTGTAAGAAGTCTCACAGAACACAAAACATGCAATTTACCCTATTAACCCAAACATCTTAACAATCCCTCCCACATTCTCAAGAAAATGGTCTGTAGGAGGAAAGCTTGCCTTGCAGTCAGATGCACAACAGCATTAAGCTCTCGAGTTGGATATGATTTCCAGAATTTTTCCCTGAAAGCCAACTCCACCCATTTCAATCTAAAAGACACTGCCTCAGACAACGCGGGGTGTGCATAGAATACTTTCTAATCCATGAGAGCATCTATTGCAAAATAAGTATAGTATATATAAAGGGAAGAGCAGATGTTAAAATGTCTTCAAGATGACCCACTGACATGCAGTTTGCACTCAAACCTACTATGGTCAATGTAACTACAATCTTTCAATAACTAAAAGATTTACGAAGTGATAAAAACATCATAAACTGAACTGCATAAAACAGGCTCGGAGAGGTAAAAGGGCAGCAAAGTAAAAGCTCTGTGATAAAAATCAAACTAATTATGTGTCACGCCAGCCAAGCAGTCACTGCTGCATCTGAATCAGAAAGACACTGTGTGGAACAGATTCTTAGCAATTTACAGAGGGAATGGAAGGCTCACCTCAACTTTGAGCTGTGACATCCCTGTATTGCTTAAGCTAGGCTTTATTCTGGCATTCACACAGCAGCTTCCTCCCCATCACATGCAAACGTATTTCCTCTTGCATTCCTTGAATCTGTAATACACCCTTAGGAGCTGTTCTAACAAAAGCATTCACTGTGTTACTTCTCTACTTTACATCAAATGCGAATATGTTTTATTGACATAATAGGGAATTCAGCTGTCTAGAGAGATGTGGAAATCTTCTCTGAAGACCACCCATTTTTCCCTTGAAAGGGTCTTCTCTTCACAGAGAGAGCCTTAGAGACCTGCCTCCAGGAATGGGAAATTGCCCGCCATCATCCGTTTGCTCCTTGTCTGTCTTCAACACCCAAAAGCCGGATAAACTAGACTAGCCTCTTTTTCTTTTTCATCATGATGTATTTTCCCCTAAATTGAAACAAGAAACCAATTATTAGGAGATACTAATTAACTTATGTATTATTGAGAAATTAGTGACATAAAAAAGAATCTAGTACGCAAAAAGATCATTCTGTATCCTTTCTATTCAGAATGTAACTACTCAATACCCTTGTAAATTAAAAGTACTGGGATGTCTCTTCCCTATAGGAATGGCAAATGGAATCCCAGATGTTTTGTAGCATTAGGCATCAATGACATCTAGCTGTCTCAACTGCTCAACTTGCAATCTGATGTTGTAGCACACTCCCATTGCCTATAGTGAGATCTGGGAAACAAGTTCATGTAACAATTAATACCGTTAGCCCCTCCCAGAATCACCTCTTTTTTTAAACCTTGGCTCAGACTTTTGCCCTCAGTTACAGCACTATGCAGTATCCACACAAATCCACACAACTCTGTGGAGTTCAGCAGTTAATAGAGAAGTGAAACCTAATCTCAGTTTCAGCTTACCTCTAGCTCTACCCACAGCTCAGATAATGATAATAAAAATCTCATGGAAGTGAGAAGGAAAGAGCAAAGAGACTGACAGCCACAACTGCCATGGGAAATGGAGAACTAGGAAAAATATAGCTCCTAGCACTCACCTCACTACGAATAACACTGCACCTTCACATTTATCATTAATGCATAACCCTCAATACTTGTTCTCAGAACAGTGTTATTCAAGTTGGAAAAGGTTTTTTTCCTTTTTATCACAGATTTTGCTTTCCTTTTTATCACAGATTAGCTAAGGCTTGAAACTGAGGACACACCTCCAATAAACCAATTGTCTCTATCACTACAGCAGTTTCTAGAATGTCGTGTTGGAGGCCACACCTCAAGACACTGAAGACCTAAGAACAGTTGGCAGATGCTCATAAGTTATCTCCTTTAGGAGACATCTCAAGGCAGATCTGAATTACAAAGTCAATCTTAGGTAGCAGACTGGTTAAACAGTTAACGAAGGGTCATCTGGTATATGACCCAGCATATGATCCATCATACGCTGTCATGGAAGTCTCTGCCTCATGTTAGTGAGAAGGGAGCGGTATTTGAAACACCCCGGAAATATGACTTTCTCTGTCATAGGGAGAGCAGGTCTGAAAACAATTCACAGATATTTCAAGTACAAAACACAATTAATTTTTTTCCACACAAAGATACCAGAATGATAATCATCTGAAGAAAACCTGAAGGAAATATATATGGATGATGAATATAATTCATGGTGATATATACAGAGATAAAAACTGACATATTGAACCACTTGTTAAAATTGCTTTGGAAAAATAAATCCAAGATAAATCAACTCATTCCTGACACTGCTGCTTCATAGTGATGCTTAAGGACAACCTCAAGAAAAATTCCTCTCTTTCCTACCAGAGGCTAGTTTTCCTATGACTGTCACATAACTGTTTGAGAATCTTTGAACACATTTTTAAAATTTGAAGA
Organism: Chroicocephalus ridibundus; assembly: GCF_963924245.1. NCBI lineage: Eukaryota > Metazoa > Chordata > Aves > Charadriiformes > Laridae > Chroicocephalus > Chroicocephalus ridibundus. The sequence continues at coordinate 142,163,496 of NC_086284.1, forward strand.
ATCTGAAAAATTATAATATTTATTTAAACGCATTTTATGTAATATATTGAGCAGCTGCAGCGCAGTCTGTCCAGTGCTGCTGCATTATCATCTGCCCTCTACACATGCATCATAGACTGTAAAGTCACTGCAGGCAGGTGAACCCCAAGAACACCTCTTTGAAAGTATAGCACGGTATTCACCTCCTTTTCCCTGCGAGATTTGTAGACTGCAACAGTCAAAGGATATGGGAATATATTAATCGTTCCCATTCACTCCCACTACAACCCCCCACCCCCGCAGACAGGCAACAGCACTCCTTGCGATGGCTTTCATCTGCTTGTCCCCACCTTTGCACTGAGTAACGTTAAAGACTCTATCAGCAATCCTTCCAGGCACAATCGCCTCTAAAAGGCAGATATCCACACCCCCCATCTTTCCTCCTCTATGTTCCTGCTTGCAAGTAGGTGATCACATTCCTCATTCACACACCCCAGTTCCTGATCTTCAGTGAATTATCTATTCTCTTCCCTCTCTGCAACACCAGCCTGATGCTGGTCAGCATCAGCTATCCTTCTACTCCGGTCTTAGTATTTTTTTCCCACAACAGGCTCTCAGCTTTTTTACCCCCCTCTACTCTGCCTGCATGTGCACGCACACCCGTGCAAATAAAATATACATTTCCTCCCACATCAGCCGCTTTTCTGAAGAGAGGTTCTTCCTCCTCTGCCCAGGTTTCCCTGCAATGTGGTACAATACGCCCCTCTCCCCCCCGATCCGTGTGTACACAGCCAGTTTTCCTTCCTCCCTTCCCCCACCCCACTCTCTGTCTCTGTGCACGCTTCTCCCAGCGCCCGGAGTGGGGGAAGGGAAACATCACTGTATGAATGAATGGGCTGAAGAGACTTACCAGAAATTTGGTGAGGAAGGAGTGGAAGATGAAAAAAAAATGCCAAAGATGGGTGCTTCCTTCAGCGTGCCAAGTGCTGCTTCAGTTCTGGCTCCCTTAATGAGGTCACGTGTCTTGCTAGGTACCCCTTTTCCTGAATCCTCCACTAACCAAAACGGGTGGCAAGGAAGTCTCCTGGGTGCCTCTCTGCACTGCACTCCAAAGGAGGGGAAGGTTCTACTGAAGCGCCCAAAGCAAGGAAGGGATGATGATGATGATGATGACAACAACGTTCTCCTGGTACTAATACGGGCAATGTCTAGCAGATGCCTCAGGGACCAAGACGGATTTCTGAGGGGGAAAGGGGGAGTAAATGACTGTCAAGATAATTCCCAAATTTTTCCTTCCCTATGGGGGAGGAAGGATGGGAAGGAGGAAAGAGTACTGGTGAAGAGCTGTAGCTTTCTATGTAAATGGACTCAATCCTTGTGTCTCTACTTCCTCAGAGCTAAACCCCTAAATGACTCTGAAGTCACCAAAACCTAAGGAGACAAAAGGAGAAACATCCCTATTAGACATAAACAAACAAATAAAGATATCTAATAAAGATAAACTAAATCTCAACTTAAGGTACTGACCAAGATGGTAAGCAGAGCCAAAAGAAAAAGACAGGACAAACACAATTAGGGGAAATGTGCAACTTCAAATAATTTACTGAAATACACTACCACAGAAACCCATTTTAAGGGGAAAAAAAAAAAACAACAGAAGGTTAAGCAGTTTGTTCCTTTACTATAGAACGTGCATTCAAAGATAAATCTGTATCTACAGGTGAACATGTGAAGAAATTAAGTTCTGAAACCTACAAAAACTACTCCTATTTATTTGTGTGAGTCTTTAAATCCCTCCCCCAGAATAACATTCAGATGAGGAGACTGGAGAAAAGTATGTTTCAGGTCAAATGCATATATATTCCTATGCATTAGACCCCACTCTGCCACAGAAAATAAAACAGTCGTTTATAAACAGTGACCAAAAAACCTAAAATAACACGTATAGAGGATGCTTGCTTAAATGATGGAGTTAAAGATTAACGGTCGCATGCTTTGAAAATGGAACCTAGGTAGATCCTAGGCAGTTAAATCACCCATGTGCAATTAGCTCTTTAAACACCAGAAAACAAAAGAGGACAAGAAACCTAGTTCTAAAGATTTCGCTGCAAGACTCAACGACAGGCACACACACCCCTGCACCACGTGAAAAACTGCCCCCCCCCCTCCCCCGCGCACGGCAGCGGTTTTTCACCCCGTTTGCAGCGGCTGCGGACACCCACCAACGCGCGTGGGCAGGCGGGCAAGCCCGGCCCTGCAAGGCCGGGGGGCGGGGGCAAAGAGCCGACCTCCACGCACACGCAGGACTGCACCCCGCCGGCGGAAGGCGCCGGGCGAGGCGGAGGCGCGCCGACCCGCCGCCCGGCAGCCGCGGCGCGGAAACCGCCACTGCCCCACACACACACACACACACACACACACACACACTCCCTCGTACACCGCGCAGCCGCCTCTCCCCCTTCCCCGCAGCGGCCGCGGCCGCCGCCACCCACCTGGGCGCCGCGGCTGGCCGGCCGGCGCGGCGGGAAGGCGCCGGCAGCTCGGACCGCTGCTGCCCCGCTCCGCGCCCGGGGATGCACAATCACCATGGGCGCAGCGCGGCGGCGGGGCGGGACGGCTGAGGGGACGGTCCCAACCTCCCGCCCCCCACCCACCCACCCCCCGGCTCCCCCTCCCCGGGCACGACGGACCCCACCCCTGGGCTCGTACCCGCTCAGCCCGACATCTCACCCGCCCCGGGCACCACCGAGCCCCAGCCTGAGGGGATCCGCGGGGGTCCTCGCGCCCCGCCGGAGCCCCCGTCCCCTCCGGCGCCGGGCCCAGGAAGGGAAGCCGCGGGGCAAGAGGGCTCCGGGGAGACTCGCCCCTTCCTCCCCGGCGGCGGCGGCGGCGGTCGCTCGGCGGCGCGGTCCTAAAGGGGAGCGGGCGACGCGGCGCGACACGACGCTCCGCTCGCCCCCCCCCCCCCCCCCCCCGTGTCCCTCCTCCTCGCGGCTGGGGCGAGGAGGCCGGCTGTTCCCTGCACCGAGACCCCCGCCCCCCGCCGCCGCCGCCCGCGCTCGCTCCCGCTGCCCGACTGAGGCGGCGACGGCGCGAACGGCCGCGCGGGGCCGGCGCCCGCTGGGGGGGGGGGGGGGGGGGGGGGGGGCGGCCGCGCGAGGGCAGCGGCGACCGCGCGCTCCCGCTGAACGCCCCGCGCGCCGCCCGGGGGCGCGAGGGCGGAGGGCCGGGCCGGACCGAGCCGGTGCCGCGGCGGGCGCAGGCCGAGGCTGCCCCCCTCTAACGGCCGGGGCCTCCTGCCCGCTCCTGCCCTCCTCCACCTGCCCCCTCCGCAGGTCTGGTCACGCCCGGCCCGGGCCCGGGGCGAGAGGCAATTCCAGCCGCAGCAGCGTGGCCCGCGCCGCCCAGCCAGGCACCGCGCCGGGCCGTGCGCCCCACCCTTTGGCCGCCCTGGCTGCCCGCTTGTGGGTGCGGACACGGTCCCGCTGCCACGGGTGACCGGCCACCGCACAGCAGGCGTGCCGCCAGGGATTACGGCAAAACCCATGACGCCTCTGCTGCTGTTGGGACACGGCATGCGACGCCAGAACTGTTGTCCTTCGTGTGACAGGTAAACGTGCGACGTGTCCCACGCGCCACCTGCCATATGCTGGCACGTGGCCGACACAGGCAGCCGGGGCTGCATCGTCTCTCACCACTGTCGTTTCTCTGAAATAATAGCTGTTGGCAACAAACGACCATGACATACGCAGTGTATTAACCAACACAGCGTTACTCCGTTTCTGTGGCACACCTACACAGTTTTCTCCACGCCGACCCCCTTTTATTGGCTATAACGAGTAACTATATGCCACATTGACTGCACGTTGCCCCCAGAACACATGCTGGGCATGTTTTGGACAAAAAACACCTAGTGCATCAGTGCTCCTTCCTCTTTCCTGCCTCCTGTACGACCATGAATGGTTGAACCAGCACTTACAACACACGACTACTTGCTAACTGGCACACCTTGAAAGTCCCCCGCCTGCCACCTTATATGCACTAACTGCCTCATCTCCTTCACCTCGGCGGTATAAACAAAATGCCGCCTGCATGAAACTGTCACGTATCTGACAGTCCTGGTGCAACCAACTGCCTAGTCCAACGTGACAGTTAGCAGGTTATTCCCAAGAATTCCCAGATACGCACTGGTATGGATCGGTCTGACACCCGATGTGTGTACAGCCAACCCACACTATGGCCCTACAGGCACCGAGGGGCACATATACGAACCACACACAAATGGATCGTCGCTCATGTATGTGGCATGCTGAGCGCCATTCCACCCACCGCGACTCCATCTCTGGAGACTGTCTCGTCCAGCCCCACTGCTCAAAGCAGGGCCAGATGGAGCAGGTTGCCCAGACCTGTGTCCAGTCAGGTTTTTAGTATCTCCACAATCTCTCTTGGCAACCTGTCATGCTGCTTGACCAAGTTCGCAGGGGGAAAAAAAAAAAAATTCTCATGTTTTAATGGAATTTCCTTGTATTTCAGTTTGTGTCCATTGAATAGACAGGACCATTCACCCAGCATGACGGAGCAAAGCCTGCCCCCACCTCCTTCACTCCCCCTGACAGGTATTTATACAGGTTGACAAGACGTCCCTGAGTCTTCTCAACACTGAACAAACCCAGCTCTCTCAGCCTTTCCTCATACCAGAAGATGCCCCAAGGCCCTAATCATCTTCATGCCCCTTTGCTGGACTCATCCATGAGTCCATGAACTGGAAGCCAGAACTGGACACAGTACTCCAGGTGTGATCTCACAAGGCTTCACCACACACCCCAAATATATTCAACTTACGGCCTTGATTCTGTCTGGGGTGAATTTCCCCTTCACCAACCTCCGTAACCTCCATAGATACAGCACACACAGTCTGTGCCCCGGGGGAACAATGTGTGTGTTGCTCAACAACCCGTGTTTCACTCCCGACTTTGCAAAGACAGGACATACCCACTTGGTTATGTCTGACGCTCCCGAACACCCATCCTGCCACAAATGTAATCAGTTTGACCTGCTTTCTTTCGCCTCTTAAGCATGTGGTGGTTCCGTCGGAACCACCTTAATTCTCCCATCTGAACGACAGACCCTTTACACACCCTTTGCCTTCCCAGTGTAGTTCATCTACACACGACACATCCAAAACCATTTCAGACAGGCTGTAAAACCTGCGGTTGCAGGATAAAGATGCGCCATCCAAACCTTTCATGCCATACCCCCAATATTTAACTGACACAATGGGACTGATTGCTACAGTAGTAACCTATATATTACTCAACGGAATGCCCTAAAATCCCCTGCAATGTTTATTCATTCATACTGCAGAACGAGGTACCGTAGTATCCCACACTCCCACTTCGGTATACCTTCTGCAAAATTATAGCTGATAGTTAAAACACTCACAATGCAAACACCATTGGGCATCTCCAAGACTGACTTTACTGAAGGGTATGGATGTTTCTTCATCTTGTTCTGCAAGCATCCAGGTCCTGCTCCCCAAACCCCAGGTGTGATTCAGCCAGCTCTTCTGAAAACTATTTGCCTCATGAGTATGCTATGGAAAAGGCTACCTCACAGGTGATGTCAGCAGCCAAAATCCCCGTTTACCCACCCAGACATCATCTGATGCTCTCCTGTCTGCTTAGGTTGCTCACCAAGACTTATCGCTTCTCATTAGTCCATGGCCACAAGCCAGAGACCACTTCTGGATTCCAGGCTCCCATCCACCTGACTCTGTACAACAGCATAGGGAAAAATACACTATGGTGCGCTTACATGCCAGCTGAAAGTACAACTTGAGAGCAGGAGGCAAATCCCGGCAGGGTAAATAAATAAGTAACACCAAAATGCTGGACAGTATTGTTGTTACTTTGACAGTAACAAAAGAATACCTTATTTCACAGAATTACTACATTCTACACCTTCTGGAACACATTTCCCACATGCTTCAAGTTCACACTTCTGAAAGCCGGAATTTCAGGTTGTGAGGCACACGGGTTTGTTTACACAGGGAATTTACTAACAGAAAACTACTGTGGTAACGCTACTATGCTGAAGATGTGCGCAACCACTGCACATCGTCTAGCATGCACACGCATTTCAGAGGAAGAATTCTTCTGGCTACAGGTAGGCTGTTTTTAAGATATATAAAGCAAAGAGGAAAGAAAATGTCTACATTAGGATCTATATAGCTAAAACTACAGTAATACAATAATAATAGATTTTATTTTTTTTTTATTTCCATAAGCAGCCAAGCTGTAAGGCAGGTGCCTCTACATCCCAAACATAGTTAGCAGTTTGTGGAAAGAAGAGAACTGCACAGCTGGGAAATTCCATAATGTAGCATTTTGGCCACACAAATATGCATTTGGTTTTAAGACATTTGAGAGAAAGTAATTCTGCAAGTACAGGAAAGACACTCAGCGTGGTGACAGTAAGACCTTTGATCTGTATCTCAAACCACTTGGGATAATTCAGCTGGGTTTTATGATTATCAGTAGCAATTTATCCCACTAACTACCATTTGCCTTCCTGGCTCTCTCGCGTGCAAATCGTAGCTTTGTATCCCTTCTGTTACTGTTCGTTGAGGTGCTGCAGTTGCAGTGGGTTGAACCTGGGCACAAACAGTAACTTTGAGTACTGAAGTGTGAGCAACGACAGGAGTCAGCTGAAAGAGCAGGTTAGATAACCTGTATCTCTAGAACAATTTGCCACCATCTAGAAGCTTGAATCAGTCTGGAGAAAGTCCTGAAAGTCTTGTGCTATTTCTTAGAAAGGTGGAGCAGGAGAAAGCGTCAATTTATTGCTCAGGAGGCAACCACTGCTGCAGAACCTTTTGACTTCTTTTTAAAGAGTTGCCACCGCAGCTGAGTTGGATGTAGATGTTATACTTCCCCAGAATTAGGCAAGGCCTTTTTTTCTTTTTTTTTCTTTTTTTCTTTTTTTTCTTTTTTTTCTTTTTTTTTTTCCTATTCTCTTTTGCCAGCAAAGGTGAGGTCTCTCCTGTCACCTCTAGATCTATTCTCAAGACAAAATTCTCACTATTTGATAGTGCAAGGGGAATATTGGCTAGTGACCTCAGTGTCAACAGCCCAGAGTACCAAGTTTCACCCTTAAGGAAAGAAGTGTAACTGTAGTATCAGCGAAGAATGGTCTCCTCTGAGCACTAAACATTCCTGGCACCTTTCTTTTGAGATTTTTCCCATGCACTCTGAAATGTAAGGACTGGTCCAAAGCCCTAATGCATGCAAAATCTGATTTCACGGTTGATTCCATTAAATATCTTTTGTCACCGAGTTCACGAAAAATGCAAACCAGCCGTTTAGTCCTGAAGCCGAAATCTGTAGGATGTTACGCCCTCATTCACATCAGGAAGTTTAATGTGCTGTCTCTGGTTGGGTGTATGAGCTTATGATGGAAAAATGGTGGAAAACCCAGCCTGCAAATGTTGCTAAGCTTAATTATTTATACCAATTTGCTTAAGCCTGCACGCCGCCTCTGTCTGCGGTAGCTACTCATTTGGTCAGCTAAGTCTCATAGTGATGTTTCTGCTTCCTACTTGGATGACTGAATAAAAAATAAAAAATATAAGGCAAGGTAAATGCCCTTGTTCACACATGAACGCTTGGGTTCACATATGAACACAGATGGTCCCATGGAGGGAAACCATTTCTGGATTGCGTTTCCATGAAAAAAATGGCCGTATCATTCTTGTTTCACACTACGTAAAACGAGGACTATGCAAAATGGTGCAAAATCATCTTTAATTTCACGCAACCCCAGCTTCTCGTTGGTTCTGACTGCTGTCCGAATTCCTGTTCCGAATAAACTACCGTAAGACAGCAGAAAATGGGGAAATTACTGCCAACACAAAGGGCTCCCGGCTGAGGGGGTCCGCGGGAGGTCCCAGGTTCCACCGACTCAGCCCCCGCGGCATCCCGCCCCGGCACCGCGCGCGCCTCCGCTCCCGTCAGCCGGCTGCTCCCGGGCGGCGGCGGAGCCCTGGCCACCACGCGTGCCCTCGCCACAGCGCGGCCCCCGGGCTGGCACGCGAGGCGGTCACACGCCTCGCCCGCCGCTGCCTTACAGCAAGACCCCGTGAACGGGCCCCCACGCGCGGCTCCTCTGCCCCCGGCGCTCCCACGCGCGTTTCGGCGGACGCCCCGCCGCGCCGGCTGCCGGGGCCGGGATGGGGGAGGGATGGGCAGGGCGCGCACCGGGCCTCCCCCCGGCAGTGCACCCCGCCGCCAGGCGCGGGTACGGGCGGGGGCAGTCCCGCACGCACGCGGGTGGGTAGGGGGGGACGCGCATGCGCATCCTCGCCTGTGTGTGTGCGCGCGCGCGCGCCGTGGCAGGCGAGCGGGCGGGGCGCTGCGGGCAGCGCGCGCGGCCGCGCGGGGCGGTGGCGGTCGGCCCTGCCGCCCGGCCATGGCGGCTGAAGCCCGCAGCGGCGGCAGGGCGAGGGAGGGTGTCCGCAGTCAGCCCGCCCGCCATCCCGCCCATGGGGGTCGGGGGATGGGGGGGGGGCGGGTAGGGCGCTGCTCGGTTTGCAGCCCGGGGAGCCCCCCCTGCTTGCGGGGGCGCGGTCGGTGCCTAACGCGGTGGCAGGGGGAGGGCACGGCCGTCCATGGGCTGTGCCAGGTGGTGGGAAGGGAGCGAGCAGGCTGCCGAGGCGGAAAATAATTGTTTTTGGTGTAAAAGCAGGGGCAAAATAAAAGAGGAGAGTCTGTGCAGGTGGTGGAGTAGAAGGAGCGGGAAGCCCCTTGTTCCCAACATTGGAAACGAGGGCTGCAAAGGCTGAGGGCACAATCCTGCCAGAAGGAAGGGTCATTGCGGGGGTTTTCCTGCCAGACAGCAGCCCTTTGGGGACATAAGGGAGGAGAGCACGCATCTCATTGAATAGGTAACTTTGGAGAAGGTCAGAGGCTTCTGCTATCCTTATTCTGGGCACAGTTTGAGAACTGGGAGACACAAAGAAGCTCAGGCAGGCAGAGTTACAAACAGAAACAAAGGGATGGATGAATAGCAGCTGGTAGGCTTCAAAGGCTGGTATATAACCAGCAGCTCCCAGTTCCCAAAGATGGGAGTGCATTTCTTCTGGCTAAGTTGCAGTTATGCTGCAGGGAAACAGAACAGTACTGAGGAGCTGGACAAAACGAAAAATGTGCTTTTGAGGGAAACAATAATTTGGAAGGAAAACGCTGCCTTTGCTCTGTGTCTCTCTTCTGCCCCTCCTTTTCATCCGCCTGGCCTTTTCCCCAGCTGTTTTTCTCACTCTACACGTTTTTCCTTTACCATCTTGAGAAAGTTCCTTTCTCTTGCTTTTGTCTGCCTGCTTTTGTTTCCTGCTCCTTTCCTTCTTTTTGACTCCCGTTTTGCCCTTCTCTGTCTCTTTCCCCATTGTCTTTTCATGAATGCTGTTGCAGTGATGACTTAGGATTTCAGTGCCGGTTGCAAAGGATTTGATGCAACCACAGGGTGGCTATACCTTGCAGACACTTTGCTGCATTAAGACTGGTACACATCTGCCCTGCGAGCTAAAGAGCTTCAGACGGCAGGTTCAGTGTCCCAGAGTTTCTCCCAGGCGCGTTGGTGTTTTCCTCCTGTGTCTGGCAATTCTGTGACCAGAGCTGATGAGACAGTGTTGCAGGGAATCCGCTTTTAAGGCTTCTCTCATTCGCTTCTTCATGCTCCCTCTTGCCACCAGCGAGTGTGGTTCTACACCCAGCGCCTGCTTGCCTGCCTTAGAGCCGGTGGAGGAGATTAAAGGGCCTGTATCTGAAATTGGCGGGGTCCGGCGCCATGATGGGAGCGGCGCTCAGGGGACTCCCTGCGGTGCGAGGGGACCCTTCCCCTTCCCTCCTCCTGTTCCAGGTGCTAAGGGAGGAGGGGGATGGAGGTGCCATCGCAGGGAGGGCAGAACTAGGTCAGCGTAGCTGGAAATGGCAGCTGGTGCAGTGCGATGTCGGGGGGGGGGAGGGTGGGGGGGCGGAGAGCCAGCGATAGCCAGAGGGGAGCGAGTGAGAGGAGCCGTGCTGGATGGAGGAGGGGGGGAGTCTCTCCGAGAAGTTGCAAGGGCGGGACAGCCTCCTGCCGGCTGATTGCATGGCTGCCAGCACCACCCCCACCCCCCCCTCCCCGTTCCCCATCCTCCCCCAGCCCTTCAGCCCCTGCACTCGGCCCCGGGCGCCCGCCGGACCCCCCCTCTCGCTGCCCGCCGAGCCCCTTCCCCGCCGGCCCTGGTCCCGGGCGTGCGGAGCCCTGGGCTGGCATCGCGTTTATCCGGCGGGGAAGTAAAGCCTGGGGGTGGGCAGGAGGAGGTCCGCAACAGGGGAGAGGGAGGGTGGAAGGTAATGCTGGAAGGTGGATTGAGAGAAGGATCTTAATGATGGGGAAAGGAAGGTGGATGGAAACGGAGACATGGAGAAAAATCTGAACAATGAATAAGCAACAGATGGAGACATATGTATTAAAAAAAAAAAAAAGGAAAAAGGACGGAGAAGCGTGAAAGGCAACAAACAATGACAAGTGATGTTTCGGCACTTGTAGTTGGTGCAGTGGGGAGGTCATCTGCGTTCCCCACAGCGCCCAGGCAAAAGGACGCATCCCCCTTGCCAAAATCCACAAGGCAATAAGGGTGCTGCAGCCAGGCGCTGCCAACTTGCTTACCATCAGCAGCAGCTTCAACGGTACAGATGTACCTCGCTACTGCCCAAAGGTCATACTGTTACCACCCTTCAAGCTGCAATGACAGCACGTTTCAATACAGTGTGCAGTATGCCTTCTTTGACATTTTGAGCACTTCTACATCTCCGACATTGCCTCCTCTGTTACGGCTCCGAAGAAATTTGGATTGCAAGAGCTGTATTCTTTTGTCGTTGCTGTACAACCTAAGCCTTACTTTCTCTCCCTGTCTGACTCTCTCTCCCTCCTCCCTTTCCCTATTGCTTTTCCATTTTCCCTGCCTGTCTCCCCCGCTGCCCAGAGACAGCCTTGCCCACACTGCCTTGTGCCTCCCTCAGAGCTGGGCTCCCCAATCTGCTGGAAAGGGTGCAGCCTGCAGAAAGGCAAGCCCTCCCAGCCATGCCCTCCCCTTCCCCATTTTCCACTCTCCCCTCCTCTCTTCTCATCAGCCCCACTACATCCTTCCTGTCCTGACGCTGGCAGCCTGTCTCCTCCCTCCCTCCCTTCCCCATCCCTGCCCCTCCTTTCCCTGCAGTGCTCCCAGCCCTCACTGCAGTGCAATCCATCACTCCCAGCCAAGGTCCTCACGCCAGGGGAGGGGGAAGCCTGGCTCCCTGCGTGGCTGGGGGTGGGCAGGGAGGGCAACGGTCTCCTCCTTTGCGGAGAAGCGAGAAAAGCTCGCAGAACACGGACCCTTCTGGAAGTGAAACCTCCCGTCTGCTTCCAGCTATTTTATTTATTCATTTACTTATTTAGTCTCTTTGTTTTCAAAGAAAAAAAAAAATGTTTCTGCCAACATTCCAGTGAAGGTGACTGAAAGGAAACCAGGGAGACAGAGAGAAAGCCAGAGTCAGAAAAGCTTGTGCAGAGAGAGAAACCAGGAGAAAGAGTACAGGGCGGGGAGAAAGAAAAAAAAAAGACATATACAGAAGCGGAGAGAGACGGAGGAAGAAATACAGAAATAAAGAGGGGGAGAAAAAAGATTAGACACAGGAAAAAGGAATACAAAACGCAAGAATTAAATTGGAGAGAAACCCGAGATGGCAGGTGTGGCGAGAGAACTCGAGGACACAGTAAATAGCCGAAGAAACCTTGCTAAAGAGGCTAGGTTGTTACAGTGAAATAACATTTAGATATTTTAACAAGCAAACCCAGCATGCTTTAATTTGAATGCAAATATTCTATACAGCTGCATGCAAATGAAAGTCTAGTGTGTTTTGAATCTAAGAACGATTACAAATTAGGAAATAATGGGTGAAGATGTGAAGTCTTTTTTCATAAAAAGATACATATCAGGGCAGCTTCATTGATGGACAGAGGTTAGAAATTATTAGAATAATATCAAATTGGGTTTTTCAGCTTCAGTGTTGTTGCCCTTTTACAGGCATCTTGTAAAGGTGTGTTTATGTTGTTGCAGAATGGTCTACATTTGGTGCTGTTTTCATCTAAGAGGTGAGCTAAATCAGTGGATACATATCACATTAGGACAGATTTTCATTAATATCACTTGCCTTGGTTTCAGTCTACCATCAGAATAACGACTATACATGGGGAAAGTCATAAGAAAAGCCAAACAATTTGGTTGAAGTCAGCTGTACCTACAGGAGAGACGGTGACTTATCTCAATCCAGTTGCAGTGATGCCCAAAATCTTTGATTGTTCAAATTCCTCTAGTGTAAGCTGTAGAATAAAGCATAGATGAGTATTTAAAAGATAAGTCAACCTTTACAGTCCCTGTGAAGGTATAGGAAGTAGAGGGATAAAACCGTGAAAGGTGGTACTGCCTAATTTTCCCCACAATATAAACTCTTATCAATTTATCTACTAACACATATATTGTTTGCATTTTCTCTACTCAATGCAATTGCTGTTCTCCTTTCTTACCTCCTTTCAGCAGCAGGTTAAGTGCTGTCAATGCTGACACGGAGAAGGCCTTCAACAGTTTGTGTATTTTGGATGTGGCCACTTTCAAAAAAGGCCTCAACAACACATCTTTTTGTAAATGCTACAGATTTTAAAGCAAATCGCTTTTAAAGTTGCCACTTTTACCACCTTCCCTGATTATGTTTAAAAGCTTATAGGGTATACTATTTTTTAACATAACATAACATAACATAACATAACATAACATAACATAACATAACATAACATAACATAACATATATTTCATTTTATTTTTAATTACTATTCCTGCCCCCAGTTTCTCTATGTTCACATGAAACATCCTCTTTACACATGCACCTTCTGATGCCATTTTAAACTGAAAAGGGCATGCCTGATGCCTGCGAGCTGTCCTGATTTCATTGCATCTTGTAATATCCAGTACTCTCCGTAACCCTACTACTGGGCTCACAAGGTTGTGTGAGCATCTCAGAGCAACGTACACCTCAGCACTGCAACATTTGAACATCAGAGGAGCCCCTTCAGGATGTGATTTTTGAAGCTGATCTGCTCGGGAGGAGGGCTGGTGGCAGGGCACGATTCGTGGATTTGGACGCAGGGTAGACAAAACTACCAAAATCTGTTCTACCTTGGGCAAATACTAAAAGATAATGAAATGGTACAGAAGGTTGGACTTCAGGTGAGACAGATACCATAGCGATGGGAAAGCTCCACTGTGACTTGATCTTCACTGGACCAGCTCTGGTGAACCTGTCCGCATACGTGTAAGATGCTCCTCTGCTTCCTACCGGTGATTTCTTTAGCCAACTCCACTTATTGCTCCAGTGCATGATCGCTGCACTATGACAGGAGAATTAATCCTGCTGACTTTGCTCCAGGGTTTGGGCTGTCCAGAAGAGATGGGCAAAGGGGAGGAGGAATCAATCATGTCTTTACTGGCATTTAGCCCATGGCCACAGCCACATCCATCTGGAAAGCTTGCATCAGTTTAATTAAAGGTGGTGTTTGTATGTGGTCCAAAGTCTATATGGACACACATAACTGGGTTTTATACATTTGTTAAGCTTGAGGTGTTACCTGTATCCCTGAGAGAGTGGTCTTGGAAAAAGTGCCCTGAGGGAAGCTGTATTTGAGCTCAGCTGCTTGGAGAAAGGGGAGAGTGCCAAAGGACATGTGAAACAGCCAGGAAGAATCATCCCTAAGACAATACAGGGGACCAGAAAGGAAGGATGTTTGTGATAGTAAGAACTACAGAAAGAGCAGAGAAGGAAACCCCAAAGCACAGCGAGGGAAGAAGGAAGGTCCTGACAACTTCTCACTGTAGGCTTCTCAGCCCTGGGAAGCCTGATGCATGTGGCCAACCAAACAGCAAAGAGGTCGCCGACTGCTTCTTCTCGTGCTCAACTCTTCACAAATGTTGAACTGATTTGAAGGAGCTGAGGGTGTATTAATTAGTCTCATGGATTACTTTAAGGTATTTTGTGACCGCAAGACCACCTGCCCTCTACGCACTGACCTGTTGATTTGGAATGAAAGCGTGAAGAATTTCTTATTCTTGTAGATGCAACAACAGAAAGCACAACAGTCAGTCAAAAAGAGGTGGATTGTGTCCAGGCTCCTGTACTTTGCAGTGTTCCCACTTCTACAATGGGTTGGATACAAAGTCAGACGTGAACCTCCCAAAAACTGGGGACATATGGATCAGGCCTTGATCTCATGTCACTTACCAGCAATGACCTCAGTAACACCGGTAGAACAACTGCAGGATAGTGTCAGACCTCAGGTATTAATGGAGCCCATCAGCAGTGTGGGGCCCAAGAAAATTAATTTCAGCCCCAATTCACATGACCAGCAGTACTGTATTATTGACCTGACACATTCAAACATCTTACAGCAGTTCATTAATTTCTCATGACTCAGATGTAGCTTAATGCCCAGTTACCGTGAGGATATGTGAAGGCCAGGGAGAGAAAAAGAGGGAGAGAGAAAGAAATCAGCTGGCATTTGAATGCCTCTCCAAGACCTTTACAAATTGTACACCCCAGGATCACTTACCTGTCTGCTGAGATGCAGTGATCTCTGGAGTGAAATGCACCAGGAGATTTTAATTTCCAGGAAGGCTGATTTTGTGTTTCATCCAAAATACCATGCTAACATCACTATAGCATCCCTGGTAACGTAATGGGATCAGTACCAACTTGGAAGAAAGAGAACTTTTTGCTGAATCACTGTCACTGCTTCTGATCTTAGGTAAACACCTACAGGCACTGGGGTCAGCACAGCTTAAGGGAATATATGTATGGATCGTTCCCTTTATGAGTCACCCACGCTATTTACTGCGGCACAGTTCTCCTTCACGCCATACTGTGGGACCGATACCTGACTTTTCAGAGGGAAGAGTGCTTCACCTTGCGTCATCTGCAGTAGATGTCCCTAAGTTACCCTCTGCTGGAGAAGGATGGCCGCATGCTGAGCAGAAGACAGCAACGTGAATGAGAGGGGAAAGCACAGAAGAATGTTAATTATTCATATCTCCCAACAGGGAGGGCTGTCCAACTATCTTTGTCAATGTCACGGGGCAAGGATGGGGGAAAAAATAACAAGATTCTTTTCCGTCCCAAAAAGCAAAAGAGTGGATCCAGTACACTGACAGACAGGCGAGCTAAGAGGAGAGCCTTCATACCAGACCGGGGCGTGTAGACGCAGAGCCATCTCTTGAAGAATGCGCTTGGGCTGCGAGAGGAAAAATGGGGCTTCGCATGCCGGTGTGCTGCGGCTCCCTCCTGTGTCCACAGCGAGCAAGAGCAGCAGGATACCTGCAGTTAACCCACTGCGGTTTGCCTGGTGTATAAAACACTGAACTGCTTCCCAGCCATCGATTCCACCACCAGGAGCATCCCCACCACCACCACCATCCGCACCAAGCTCTCCAAACGGAGGGGTGCTGCTAGCATAAGTGCTCTACCCACACTGAGACACAGACTGCCGGTTTGAAAAAAGGATTTAAAGCTCAAAAGCAATCAGAAGAGACCTTGCCCAGGACTAGAGGTGAATTCCGCACCCTGTGGGAGATGGTGGTACATCAACACCTTGCCAAAACATACGGCATCAATGAAACTTTCCAAATAAATGTGTTCAGAACTCAAGAGGTCTTCAAGATATTTTAGTTATCCAGTTAAGCAGCAACAAAGGCTTGAATGACAACACGGAGGTGCAGAGAAAAACAAAACCCAAACCAAACCGTGTGGAAAGGTGTAGCCCAAATGTACTGCTGTATGGACTTCCAGAAAAAGCCAAGGAGCTGAGAGAATTCCTCAAACTGGGGTGCGGTTTTAACTTCCATCACTTTCTTTTGGTGGTTTAATCACCTTTTGAGCATCTCTGGTGGACTGAGTTTTAGCCAGTCCCTGAAAGTGTGAGTGGTGATGTTCTGCTCCAGTGAAACAGAGTGATGGTGCTTCGGCCCAGAAGGCTGCCCTGGTGAGCAGGGAAATGCCTACCTTTCCCCATCCCTTCTACCCATCCTCAGGTCCTGCCCACCACTGGTGCTTCCCCTGTGAGTCTTGGGAGGACCAGAAATAAGAAGCAGCAGTTGTTCTATCTTTTGTCTTGAGCACTGCCACAACCGATGCTCAGCCACTATTAAGTAAGTAAGACGCGGTGGCTTCAGTTGTGTCACATGCGGGCAGCATTCTTCTGGGTCTCTTGTGGCAGCCGGGACATAGTGAGGATTTCCTTAGTAACTGTGCACAAGGCATTAGAGGGTTTTATTCCCAGTCTGCAATTTGTTGAGAACAAACAAGGGTTACCTAGCTACTAGGATAAGCCTTAGGGGACACGGCTTTCCCCTACAAGGTTTCTGTCTTTCATTGCTGTGTGAGGGAGGGGGTTGGGGTCATTTCCTAGTTTTCTGCTTCCACACTCTTGGCTTCAGGACTGAGAGTGTGTCTTGAAGCTCATACAAGGGGTGCCTGTGCCTCCTCAGACCCAGAGGGGTAATTCCAGGAGCAGCAAAGGGAAGAGAAGTCTCTGAGAGAGCAACAGGAGATGGGGGGTCCTGGGGCTGTTGGAGGAGAGCAGGGGCTCTAGGGGAGCTCTAGGGCAGAGCAGCAATTCCAGTGGAGCTGATTCATAAAACACAGCGTGCTTGGAGGCAAAGCGGTGCAAGGGAGTCTGAAGGATGGCACAGTGAGGGGCAGATCTCATTCTTCCTCTTCCTTTCTCTGTGTATGTCTCTCCAATTTTCCTACTTTTTTCCTTTTTTTTCCCTTCCCCCCCGCCTTTTTTTTTTTTTTGCACGTTTTCTGTATTCCCCACCTTTCTCAGACTGCCCAGAATGGCAACGGCCGTTCCCCATCTCCCCTGCACATGAGCCCAGTCCTGGAGTGGGCCCCATCCCATCCCCATGCCATCCCCATCCCCATCCCCATCCCCATCCCCATCCAATCCCATCCCATCCCCATCCCCATCCCTATCCCATCCCATCCCCATCCCATCCCATCCCCATCCCTATCCCATCCCATCCCATCCCATCCTATCCCATCCCCATTCCCATCCCATCCCCATCCCCATCCCCATCCCATCCCTATCCCCATCCCCATCCCCATCCCCATTCCCATCCCATCCCACCCCATCCCCATCCCCATCCCTATCCCATCCCAACCCCATTCCCATTCCCTCGGGGAGTGCCGCCCCCCCAGCGCCGGCGCGGGCAGCAGGGTGATGTCATCACTGTTGCTGACAGCCGATTGGCTGCCTGCCAGCCTGCCATCTGCCCGCGCCCGGCGGGGGCTCCGGTGCCCCCCCGGCGCTGTGCGCCCCCTCCCGCCCCCCCGTTCCTCCCGGCCGCCGCTGCCCGTCCCCCCGCTCCCCGCGCTCGGCCCCGGCAGCCGCCCGGGGCCGGGGGTCCGGAGCGCGACAGCCCGGGGGAGCACCGGGGGGAGGCGGGAGTCCGTCCCGGCACGTCGTTTAGGCAAAACAGGGGTGGGGGCTCTGCGGGGTCCATGTGGGAAAAGAGCGAGAGGAGGGGAGCAAAGAAAGGGCTGGGGTTGGAAAGAGGCGGCGGCCGAGCGGGGAAACAAGGGTAGAATTATCGGCGTGCGAAGGGGCCGCGGGACCGCGTAGGAAGGCAACGCGAAACGGACGCGAATGTGTAACGTAGACACAATAATCCGTCCCTGGTTCTAGGCCATCCTGGGGGAATGGGAGGAGCGGGCTCCCTTCGGAGGATAATAAACTCTGGAATGAGGGTGTGGGCTGCTGCTCCTCGCTCCCCCCCTCATTCCAGATGCATGATGACACCCCGTCCCACCATCTCGCTGGCGTCTCTTTTTTTTTTTCTTTCTTTCTTTCTTTCTTTCTTTCTTTTTTTTTTTTCCCCCAAAATCATATTTTGAAGACAACCAAAAGTAGAACGTGTTCTGGGTGTGGCTGCATGTGATTTATCCAATAGCCAAAGTGGGGGGGGACCGCTGAAGGGGAAAGACAGAGCGTCTGCTGCTGAAGGGAGCGGAGACCGAGGGCTGCAGTAAGTGATGGGGACCCTATCTCTTCTCTCACAGCTTCTCAAGATAATTTAAAAGTAGAAGACAGTAGAGGGAGATAAGAAGGAGAAACTTTCATTTGCGCGCTCGGTGTATGTGTGGAGGGGGGCTTAGCCGCCTGGATAAGAAAGGAGATGGAGACAGGAGCGAGGAGGTGGAAAGAGAAAGAAAGCAGATGGAGTTATACATTCAGTCCAAAATGTTTCAGAAACACCTGGAAAACTGGCCAGATGAGGAGGGAGACAGGTGGGAGGGAGGCTGGGAAAACCAAATGGTCTTGAGAGGGAAATGGAGGCAGCAAGTGAAGAGTTTCCATGCTATAGGGGAGGGTATCCCTGTTCCTGCCTTGGCTTTCCTCTGAATCTTCTCTCCTCCACTCCACAGGGATGAAGACCTCTGGAGCCTGTATACTGTTGTGTCTCTTAGCACTCTTCTTGTCCCCAGCTGGTGAGTCCTTGTGCCAGGGGGAGGATTTCTTCTCCACCCCGGCCCCACAGAGTTTCCTACGCAGACTAACATGCAATGACCTAAGGAGAAAGACAGGGACATGTAGATGGACGGTGAAGGGGGAAAGACCGAACAGGAAAGGCAAGGTGAATATAGGATTATAAGGAAAAATTCAGGAACTTGGGACTGGTTCCCATACATTTCCCCTCTCCAGTAAGTACTGGGAGTCGCAGGAGACAGAGGTCCACAGTCACAGGGTTATTTGGGTAAGCAAAACAGGTCGGGTTGAGAAAGAGGGTTAGCTGTGCTTTGTGCCTACTGTAGACTGCTGTACCACTTGGGTTTGCATGATCTGCAGAGCATTTCCCAGCGCTCCACAAAACTTGTTCTGTCATAGCTGTGAAATATTTGCTTACTAGCAATGGTTACTAGCAACCGCTCATTAGCGGTTCCTGCTGGAATGGCCGGCCCCATTTTAGGCCACTCGATTACCAGGAGGTTTTGCAGTTTTTTGTACAGCTGTTTTGAGAAACCTAACTTCCATAGTTCATACCACTCTCTGCTTTTGTTCCTCTTGTTGTTGTTCTGTTTTGTTACTCCACTTCTTTTTTTGCTTTGGGTTACTTTGGCAAAAAATTCGGGTGGGATCAAATTTGTTAAAAAAAAAACAAAAAAAACCCCCAAAAACCCCAAACCAAGAGGGTGGCATCAGACTTTATAGTCGGAAGATTCAGGACAGAAAGCAAAAGATGATTAATTCCAGTGAATGGAAAAAGCTTCGCCCAGGGAAGACCGTACGTAGGAGACAGATGACTGCACCTATCCCATTCAAATTAGGTCATCCTCATCAGCTCTCCTCGGTCCTCCCCTCATGCTGAAGCCTGATTCTGCTCCCAGGAGAACTTTTCCTGCAAAGGTGTCATATTTGTGACTGTGAACCAGGAAAGTAAGGCATCCAGGAGATGAGCTTGTAGGTGGCCCGCAAAGTTAGATGCAGAAAAAAAAGGCTGTGGCTTTTATGATGTGTGAAGGAGGCCTGAAAGGAAGGTTTCTTACTTTTGTGTATTTTATTTTAGGATTTCTGTTGGTTTTGTTTGTTTTAACTTGGAAAAATACAGGAACCACGAGCTGGTCTGTCATTGCCTCTTTTGTTTTTCGGTGAG
This sequence comes from Chroicocephalus ridibundus, assembly GCF_963924245.1. Lineage (NCBI taxonomy): Eukaryota > Metazoa > Chordata > Aves > Charadriiformes > Laridae > Chroicocephalus > Chroicocephalus ridibundus. Next base: position 142,183,252 of record NC_086284.1, read on the forward strand.
CTACAGGTTTGGTGAATTAGGGTTGCATTTTCTCAGACCTCAAGGATGAATTTATTGCAACTTGGGCAATAAAGTCTAGGCATTTATAAGGCATATGAACTGGGTACCTGAGCAAATATAAATTGACGTGTTTGAAAATCTGATAACAAAGCCACGTCTTTTGTCTCCTCTCCTCATATACAGAAGTTTCACTTCATTTGTGTCCTGTTGTTTTAGAATTGGACCAGTTTTCTAGTTATCTCCTTGGAAGGAAAAAAAGAAAGCTAGTAAGAGCTGACTTTTCAATGTTACAAAAAAAGGGGGGAGCCTCACCCCTTTTCTTGTATGACTCCTGTTTCAAATCCAGCACTGCTGGCATCTGCAGTGGTTTCAGAATTTGTGTCCTTCCATTTGTATCAGAAACAAATGAGAAAGTGTTCGATATAATCTTTTTCTTCTAGTTAAGAGATTAGCCAGAACAGGGAAAGTTTTGGGCTGCACTACGTCGTGCACTTAAGTTATTATACATGTCTGGCTGTCCCTGGGTCAGTCGCCAGCAGCTGAGCCCTTGCTGGCAGCTGGGTGGGGAAGGGAATAGCAGGGTCCAGCGACTCCCATAATGCTGCAGAGCAGGATTACATTGGGTTCCCAAGAGTCCCTCTGCAGCCTGCAAGTAACTGCTCTTGGAATGGGGAAGAGCTAAGACAAAAGCTGCAGACCTGATGGGTTTTACCCATGCAGCGCACTTCCATTAAGAACAGAAAGCTAAAAGCTGAGTTCATCAGACGTAGCAGGGTGTACTGGTTTTTGGGCTGGTCCTGCACACATCCCTGCAGTGCCCCAGATCACTGGGTTTTTCCTGCCAACTCCTTCCTTCATCCCACCCCAGTTATGCAGACATTTCCCTCCTCTGTGGCTAGCAGGAAATATTTTCCTATTTTTGGCTGCTGTAGGAAGCAGCTCTCTCACCCTTTATATTTGGACAGACAAACAGTCTAGCTCAGTTTCAGTTTCTCGTCTTCCACACAGCATGCACAGCCAAGCCTTCGTCGTTCTCCCTCTCCAGAGCACCCAGGGGCTGCGAGGGGAAAGATCATCTGCTTTGTGCTCCATACCCAGGCAGGATGATGGACCAGATAATTATTTGCCTAAGGAGTTACAGGACCTGCAGTCTGTTTCTTACTGTGCCAATGACTCAATCTGTGACCCCAAGCAAATAGTTTCCATGACTCAGCTTTGTCTTTTATAAAATGGAGATAGGGATTTTGACCAACCTCCCAAGCAGGGACGCAATGTGCAATTTGTTTTCAAAATGCATCAAATGGGGTGCCAGAAATGCAAAGTCCCGTAGCAGATCTGGAGGTATTTACTGTCTTGTCCCTGTGCCTAGCCTTTGACCCTGGTGAAGCAGCAGGGACAGGATCAGGACCCACTGTATCCACAAGTCTTTGAAGAACAAACCCAGCCCGAGTGGAGGCTGAGGCAGAGGGGAGATATTTTCTCTCTTCAGCAGAGGGCAGTGGTGTCTCTTGGACATCATCTCAAAAAAACATTTCACAAAGCCTGCAAACTATAGAAATCCTTCTCTCTGTCCTTTCTTCACTCCCCTCTCTTCTTTTGCAGACTGGTTTCCATGGATGGTCAATGGGCAAGAACTGGAAAGTGCAACTGGTAAGTATTACAGGCATGTTATGTGCTAAAGACTGCTCATGTGACACAGTTGTCCTTTGTACTTAGAGCCTGATTAATTGTAAATGACCTTCTTCATTTCCTTGCCTCTGACATTATGAGCTTGCCTTGCAGTGAAGATTAAACAAGCCCTCCAAGACAACCTGCTAAGTGTTGTGTGTTCTTTACAAATAATTCCCTGGTGTTCCATTCCTGAATACTTAGCTGAAGCGCATGAAGTTATATTCTCAGTCAAGTGTTGTGGGAGATCCAGGAGACCTGATAACTCTTCAGCCGTGAGATGCTCAGGGAACTTTTTACCACTGCTCAGGAAAATCCCAAGAAAAAGGGTGCACAGGTGGCATGGTGCTGTAGCAGTGAGGCCATTGAGAAAGGATATTGACTGGTCTTCATCCTGGCGATGTTGTTGGGGGTGAATTGCTTTATCCCTCTGGACCTTTTTCCATTTCTGTGACGTGATAAGATAAAATGAACGTATGCTTGCATCATGCTTCAGCACCCAGCAGAACCACAAGGGTCTGCCTTTTCTTCAGACTGAAGCCCCTGCTATGATCCTGCCATGTGCATTACCTGGGGTTTCCTGGAAAACTATTCAGAAGCCGTTCCAAAATGTGTCCGCCAAGCTTCCCTTTCCTTCACACTTTATCTCTCCATCGCACCTACCCCAGCTTTACCATCGGTTGCTTTTCAAAGAAACTCATCTGCTGATGAATTTCCGCAGTCAGGCCTCCTAGGTTCTGGAGTTGCTTCCCTCCTTCTCTGCAGTGGGTGCCTCAGCTTTCTGTCCTACTGCTGCAGGAACTATCAGCGTCCTTGTTTCAGATGTCTGTCTTTCCCATCAAGATGCCCATAGTGGCCATATCTGAGAAGTCAGAATATGAATCCAGAGTTCAGTAAGGGTTGGTGCAGTGTGTGCACTAAGAAATCCAGTCCTGGGCCAGACACTGAAAAAGGGGATGGATACGGGTGGGATGGGGGTACTGTGTTTGTTCTGTATTTGCTGGATTGGACTCCTGAGCCTACCATGGTGGCCAAGGTAAGAGCCTACCATGGTGGCCAAGGTAATTCAAGCTTGCTATGGCTAGCTATGCAGGAGACCACAAAGCAAAGACAAGCTCTCTCAAGGACATTATCTCTTTTCCAGGTGAAGTTAGCACCGACTCTCTTATCAGCACCTCTGGTAAGCTCCTATCTTTTGGCATCTTCAGGCTTCTTTTCCCCTTTTCCCCTTTACTCCTACCTACATAGCCCTAGAAATTATCCATTATGCGCAGAAACTCCTCTTCCCCACTTTTGACATTTAGCAGTGCCCTTCCAGGGTTTATCTGGGAGTCCTTTCTGTGGTCTGTGCCAGGAGATGAACTTAGGGTGGCTTAATGGCCTGTTCTCCAAGGAAATGCCCATCTCACCTGGTGTACCAGGGCTCTCTGAAGTTGTTTGCGCTGCAGGAAGCCATGAAATCTGAAGCTCATGCAAGCCTGGGCCTGCAGTAAGGAAGAGACTAAATGGCAAGGGAAAGAAATTGGCCAAGTTCACCAGTTAGCGAGGCAGCACTGGGACACAGGCTGTGTGCGTGTCTGCTGACAGCTAGCGGCTGTGCTTGGGTGCTCAGGTGACAGAGGTGGCAAAAGAGCCAAAAGCAAACTCTGAGCAGTGGTGGGATGGGGAGGTGGAAATATTGTTCTTTTAGTACTTCCCTGCTGTGCCCACAGCTCTGTCACTGGGCGGCAGCAAAATGTATGCGAAATACAGAGTAGATGAAGGACACTTGAAGATGATCACTTGTAGCATGCAGTGTGCCTCCTTAGAGAGCCAGGCCTTGCTGTGGAGATAGTCCCAGGGGTAGGACACAGACCTGATGGGAGTGTAGGCATTTACAAGACAGGCTAATCCTGCTGGACTCACAATGGGGAACGGAGGAGGGGGCCAGAGGCTCAAGAAGAAGCCTGCCCACTTTTTCCATATGAGTCCTGTTTCGAATATGGCACCTCTGGCCTCAGCGATGATGTCTCTCTCTGCTGGGGCAGTCTCTCAAACACATCCCTCTGAGGTGAGGGGGGACAAGGCAGGGCAGGGAGAAGGAGAACACATCTGGTCGATGATACAGTTCAACAGACAAAGGAAAAGCAGCAGCGCTTGGTGGTTGCCAGGAAGTATGCTGTGTGTGTAGGAGAGCTCATCTGAGGCGTGTCCCATTCTCCAGGACAGCAGTTCCATGGTCTCTGCCTTGTGACTCTGCTCATCATCTGGCTAGAGTACTGTGGGTCAAGTTGACCAGCTGTCATGGGACAACACTGGAGGATAAAAGTGGAAGCAACAATATTGTATATGCAAGGTGTATGATCTTCCTTGTGGGGATGGGAGGTGAAAGCAACCTGTGTCAGTCTCATGTTCAGTGCCTGAGGCCTGACAATCTGTAGGAGGTTAGACAGGACTTGGTGTCCAGACCAAACTGGCAGTGGCTAACCTACATCTCAACCTGGAAAGACGAAATGTGAAGCCTTTACAGCACTTTGGCTTCAAAATGTTTATTGTTGAGGGATCAAGAAGGAACTCTTCACAAAGGATGTGCCGAGGGACCCTCTACAGCGTCCCATCAGCTCTAGGACACCCAAAATATTTGCAGGGAAAACCTGCTGTTACTCTGACGAGTCAGATAACAACACGATCAGCGTTGTCTATGAGCCATATGTGGCATGGCTACTGGTCAGGAGTGGTGAGCCATCAGCAGAACTGTGGGAGGGAGAAAGAGGCTGAAAACTCAAATTAAGATCTTTCAGAACACCTTCTCTTTTTCCAGCTGCAGCTGTCACACCACCTGTGCTGCTTAGTCCTGGTGAGTTTATTCTCAGTTCACAGCCAAATGTTGCGGGCCCCTCTTCTGTCTCCTTGCCCAGTCCCTTGCACACACAGAATCCTGCCTTCCCTGGCTGCCCCTAGCCACAGCCTCGATGCCCGAGAGACTCCTTCTCTCTGCACCCAAGTGTTTGGTCTGTGCTTCTGGCTGACACTATGGCACGTGATCAGGAAAGTGTAAGTCCTCTATAACAGTTGATGAAAACTTGTGCCTGGCAGTCAGTCCTCCGAGTTTCTTTCCAGTTGGTCACTGGGTAAATAATAAAATGTACTGGTTTGCTGTGGTACAGGCGGGTTGCTTTATCAGAGGGAATAACAAGCCAATGTCCTTTTGACGCCTTGTCATGGACATTCATGAACCGGTGGTCTGAGGATGCTGTTTCTTAGGAAGTTGCTTAGGAGGAGGCAGTCACAGGCTCCTTCGCTTCTTGTCTAGATGGACAGCATTTACAGCAGCTAACTATGTTTACCTGACCTTTTAAACATCAAGATTTCTTGAAAGTCGAGATGCCCTTACAGTGTAATTTTGAACAGTAATGGTAATGCTTTATGGTAAAGCTTGGAAAGATTTTATTATTGTTGACTGCGTAGATTCATATTGGACTTGAACCTTCTCTTACAGTTTCAGGTCAGTAACAGTGATATCTTTTTCCACATTAGAAGTTACAACAGAGGGCTCTTGAAAGAGCTTTCCAGTCATTTGTTTTGAGTAAGCTGGTTTCTAGGAAGGAATCATGGTAAATCACGCTAACTTTGCTACCCTCTGTCTTCCAGTTCAGTCTGACAGTGAAACTACTACGGCTTCATCAGGTACGTTTGAGTTTGCTGCCTGCACCCCCTCCAAGATGCACTTTCATCCACCCTGTTACCTCTCCAGGCAGGTGCTGGCCAAGAACTGAGCTTTGTCTCCTGGAAAATTCCCTTCACCCTGTTCCTTGAGTTAGAAGTACTGGAGAATGACCGTAGTGGAGGATGAAGTCTTCCCCTGGGTGGCAAACCCAGAAGGGGAGGAACTGGCAGATCACCAGACCAGACAGGATGGGTCAATATTCTGTCATTTCCAGTGGCCAAGACCTGGCATTTCAGAAGGAAACACACTATATTTAGCTATGGGGTTCATTGTTCAGAAAATGAAGGAACCAGGTTTGTGTCCTGAATTATGAGATTGCTGATCTATTAGAAACACGTGTCTTAAACATGCGACTACAATTTACGTTTTGTTTACCTGTCTCTGTCCCCTTGACAGTATGTGCCTTCTGTGTTGAGGATTCCCAGTGGGCTTGTTTTGTACTTCACTCAACTTTCCCTTACTTTTGTCTTAAGAAGCAAGGGGACTGGAAATGTCTGCCTTATTTTCCTCTTCTCTAAACCATCCCCATCTCTCATCTCTCACAAAAATCGGAAAATAGAGGCTAGGGTCCTTCCCTAAAAGCCTGGAGGACAGTACTTAGTGATGAAGTTATATGTGTGCCGGAATAAATGCACCTGCCAATGATGCTGGATTGCACCTCTGTGTGTGTGTGTGTGTGTGTCTGTGTTCCCAGATTGTCGTGAAGAAAAGTTCCCTTGCACACGCCTGTACTCTGTTCACAAACCAGTGAAGCAGTGTATCAGCTACCTCTGTGTTACAAGGTAAGAAACCAGCAGTCCCCAAGAAAAGCCCTAAAAACTCTCCAGAAATGGCATGTCCAGTTCAACAGTTGTTTCCTTTGAAGACTAGAGGTTCCCCTATGATGAATCCCATCCTCACAGCGTCCTCTTAGGGTGATTAATTAAAAGAACGCAGTAACTATTACCTGTGCAGCACTAAGGAGCTGTATTGCGCCCCATATTGTAAGCCATATTTAAACTATTTGGCTATTAATGAAGTCGCAATAAAGATTACTTTCCTATTGACAACAGCCTTGTTCTAGACTAACCAATCCTAAAAATTGAGGATTTGCCTCCTCATCAATGAATATACATGTTTATTGCCTGTGTCCCTTTTTTGTTTCTTTGGATCCCTGTGACTTTCTCTGCTGTCCTTGACGTGCTCTTGGTGATCCCTCAGTGTCCGTCGCATGTACATAATAAACAAGGAGGTGTGCTCTCGCATTGTCTGCAAGGAGAATGAGGTCATGCAAGGTGAGTGATAGCACAGCCTAGCCTAGAAGAATAGCGGCGGCCATCTAGTAGAGTCTCCAATCTAATTACCCAGCCCTGATCCATATGTAGTACTTTCCCTGGACTTGGCCTGAGGGAGCTGTAATGTGATGCAGCCTTGCATCCAGTATGCGTGCCATGAAAAGCACTGGGAAGTAGATATCATAGTAGCAAGAAGTATGAGAGCTCTGCCTTCCTCGATCTTGATCATGCTCTACTAGCTCCAGACACACCCTTACTCAAAGTAGCATTCCTTTGAGGTTAAAGAGTGACTCTCAGTATTTCAATTTGTGAACAGAAACAGGATCTAGTCTAGATTTCTTATGCGGTCTGTGTTGCAGCAAAATATGAGTGATTTTAATATGTATTGTGCATGAATAAAGCCAGAAGGAAATGAATAAAAGCCTAAGGACTTGTTCACTTGCTTCATGAATATGAGGATTCAGCAGTTCCAACAGTTTCTGTAAATGCAGTGAAGGATGTACCTCTAACTGTTCTGGTGGTGAGGAACTTGAAGGAAGCTTTGATTATCTGTCAACACGTGTGTGTCTGCTGTGTCTTCAGATGAGATCTGTCGTCAGCTGGCTGGCCTTCCTTCTCGACGTCTCCGCCGATCTGGGCAACCCCTGCATCTCCCTTGCAGAGAACTTCTGGACCAGCATCGCAAAAGGCCTGATGCTCTGTGAGCTACCAACAGCAGGAGAGAAAAAGGAAGGGAGAGAAGAGAAATCATCATCCACTACCTACAACCCAAGACAAGTCCTTCTTGCTTGTGATTTCCCCACCGTTTCCTTGTTTCTCTACCTTCCCCCACATCCTCTTCTTCAGGTGCTGCAGTACACAGAGTCCCCACTCTGCTAGACTGTCATGGTGGCTGTTGTCATCTTCAGATTTAGAAGATGAGGATGTGGGATGCTCCCCTCTTTTCTCTCAAACTCTGTTTGGCAGGCCACGAACTGCTCATTTCCCAGAGGTCCTTATAAATGCACTGCATCTTCTCTTGTGTTGCCCCTGCAGAGAAACATGCACGGGGACAGGATGTAGTCCTCTTCAATGGTACAGATGGCCTGAGCTGCATTTCATGGAGGAGTGCAAACCTTTGTGCGCCCTAGGACTCCTGGTCTAGGTTTCTTGCATGGCATCAGTATGAGCTCAGATATGGTTCGTCAGCCTGAGCCTCTCTAGTCCTCCTGAGCCACTGAGTTTGCTGTGTGATAGCACAGCCTTCTCCTGTGTCTGCTGGCCTCAGAGAAGCGACAGAACTGGGACATGAGCTGTCCTCAACCCAAGGCAAACCTCATTGTCCCTGTATGGCAGCAGATCATTTATAACTGCCTCTGGGAAGTTCTTTGTCTCAAGCCCATTGCCTCCCTCACACACAACTGCTACTGAAAGGAAGAATTCTGGATTTAATATGGCATTATATTTTTCTCAAGAAGATGATGTTGGAACAGAGTTCTGCCTCTTCCTCTCCCCTCCTCTCCTGTCTTCTGTTCTGTCCCTCCCTTCCTATTGAAGAAATCTCTTGATGCCCATTCCAGGCAGGTTCCAGGGAGCAGGAAGTATGGCTGCCTTCAGTCCTGAGCCCAAGAGAGACCACGAAGAACATGTGTGTCCTTGCAGAACTGGGAACTTGCAATGAATTAGCTTGTCCCGGTGACTTGTCTTGGTCTGGCTACCTCCAAACTCTCCGGTTGGCTGAGCCTGCTTTCAATATCTCCACTTGACTTCCTACCTCCTGACCTGGGTGCTCCTGCACAAAGCAGAAAGGAGTCACAAATTGGAATGGGATGTGGGAGAAGGATCATTGGGATCCCTGGGTTTTCCTGCAGGTTCTCTGGCTGTGCTGACCTGCACAGAGCCAGGTGCTGGTGGGGAGGTAGAAATATCTGCAAGTATAAGCACAGAGGCAGGCCAGCCTGGGGAAAAGAATTCACTCTGGTAGCACTGTATGTCTGCAGTTTGCTCAAGAACTTTGTTTTCCAGATATAGGGAAAACATTTCCAGGTATATGGGAAGTTATCACTGTGAGACTGGGTAGGGTAAGTGGGGAAGAGCTGTCTGAAGTGCGTTAATCACTCTATGTGACTTTTAGCGGCATGATTTGTGGGGCACCCGAGCTGAGCAGCTTAGCTCACTGCAGCGGATGAGAAAGACCCTGTCTCTAGGATGTCTAAGTGTTGTTCCCGACTAACAGAAAGCCAGTTTGCTAGAGTAGACGTTCACCCCCCTCACATAATATACTCTGCTGCTGAACTGAATACCGTTCAGCCTTGCAGGAGCACTGGTGTGCTGCACACAGCCAAGGTCACACAATACAGGGGACAGTTTGCTGCACAGAGGCAGACGTCTCCGAAAAAAAAGAGCAAAACAATTAATGTAAGAATGTCTCCCCAAGACCTGGATTTCTGTTGCATGCAGCAAGAAGCTGGTTACATCCTCTGGGTAGGGGAAGACACCCCTGTGCAGATACAGATTTGTTCTAGGTAAGGTCAAAATTGGGCATAGATGGGCTAACTCTCTCTGTGTTAATCCGGTATACAAAAGAAAGGATTCCAAGCTATGCAGTGACTGGAATTTCATCCTATACATAGGGGTATGACACCCCTACACAGAGGATGATGTTCCTCTTGAGTACTTGATGCTCGTGAGACTAGGGATGGAGGAGGAATTTCTCTGTAGTGAGAGCATGCACGTTTCTGTAGAGAGGAGGGCACTGAGAGCTTGATCTCAAAGACATTCAAGCTACTGTCAGCCACTGACTTCTATGGTGGGACGCCTGTGGAATTTGCCTGTGTGGAGGAAGGTAGGATGGAGATGAGATGTTAGAGGGAGCTCTTGGAAATTGGACTAAGCCAAGTCTTCACCCTGTATTTAGAGTTGAATGTAAGCTGATATAGATATAGATATATAACTGTATAACATAGCTACTGTACAGTATATAGAAATTTAACGTTCGTGCAGTTTGGGGAATGGTTAGAAACCTTTCTGTTGCTTGCTTTCAGCAGGGACAGGAAGAGGTGCTCCTCTCCAGGAGAACACTGTTTTAATGCTAGAGTTCATATAATGCACACAAAAATATTAAAAGAAAATTTATTGCCTGTTATTCTTGGCAACTCATGTGTTTGGGTTTATTTGTCTCTAGTTGTATTTCCTCTAGATTGGTCGGCAGACTTCGCTCCAGCCCAAATCTGGTATTTTGGACGTCTTTACTGCCTGATAGCCCACTCCTCCACTGACACCCTCCCTTCCTGAGATGTCATTATATTTTCTAGAGATACAGAAAATCATCTCCAGCATTTTTTTTCCATGGATGGTTGTGCTAGATTTTCCTCACAGTTGATAGCTGCTGAGCACAGGGTTAACTCCTCCCAGCCCATGGGATTTGTGCTGAGAACACATCTTTTCACTGTGCATGTGCCGTGACTTGCTGGTGGAGAATGACCATCTCCACGTAAAACGGTAAGGTGGCTGAAGTGAAAGAAGAGCTGTGACACATCATCTCATAAGCAAAGGAGAAATTGTTCTCTAGAGCCATTTAACTCCGTAAAGGGGAATAACTGAAAGACTACATTAAAAATTACATTTCTAGGTCAAAAGGATTAGGAAAATTTTTCTTTCGTTGAATTTCTGACTTTCGTAAAGATTCATCAGGCACTAACTGTACATATTTTGGTCGAAAAGATGGAGCACTCAGAGCACGGGGGACTTCAGGCAGTGTCTTCATGTGCAAGCAGCCAAGCCTGCATTTAGATGGTATTTCTAGAACAAAAGTGGCTGCGGCCCAAATTACCCATTAAGCTGCCTCTAACAGTGTCCCATAGTTCTTCAGGACTGAACCACACAATGCAGGTTATTGCACAACACTATCCCCTAGAATCAATACTCCTTCCTGGCTAATGCTGTGCCGTCCCTATCTCAGACTGTTACAAACAGCCTCAGCCCGAGTGACTGTAGGTGCTGCTCCCATCTACACGGACCTGCACTGACTCGTGTGTTCTTGGCCGTTGCAGTGTCCTGTTGACATGTTCCACCAGCTGTGCGGGCAGAGTACAACACGTGCCATTGACTTTTTAAACTCAGTTTATTCTTCCCTTTCCTTACACTACTGGGGTCCACAGAGAGGTTTCCCCGTCTTCATTAGGACTTACCCCATACACAGATTTATCTCCCCTGCCATTCCAACCTGAATTGTCATGGTGCTGCGTCACCAGTCTCCAGACGTTGCCTGTTCTCACCTTGCTTATGTTGCCTTCTCTTGTAAGCTGGGGAAATGGTTTTAAATATAGCTCCAGCTAAGTCTGGTTTCTCATGAAATTGGACTAGCCACAAAGAAAGCAGCCAGAGTCCCACTTTAGAAGCATGATCTAGAGTTGGTGGCTGATTTTCATAAACTCTCGTGACTTGAAACAGGAGTTAGGTGTCCTGCAGTCACTTCCCACACAGTGGTTATTCTTGCTCATTTTCCTGTCACAGCTCCTGAGTACCGACCAGCGTTGCCAGTTTGAAGGCTGCTATTTCAAGGCCGGTGCTCTTGTGCCTGGTCCCCAGTTTGAAGTGGTACCTCACTTCGCTGGGTGTAGGGAGCTGGAGGAGCTGGAGCTCCCCTCAAGGGAAACTGGCCACATGGAGGGCTTTCTGCTGCACCTGGAAGGCAAGGGTTGCTCCACCTTCCCATCCCTCCTTCTCCTCTTTGTTCTCTGCCTCTGTTTTCCTTATTTCTTCTCTTTCATGTGTTCATCTGGGAGCAAGAAACACAGTGAGGAGGACAGTGACGTGGGGTGGCAGGAAGGGTGCTCAATGAGGTGACACACGGTGTCGCCAAGTGGGGCTGGGGGCAGTGCTTGGCCCATGCCAGTGCTCCTTTTTCTCTTGCCCTCCCGTTCTCATGCGCTGTGTCTCCCTCAGCTGCCAAGCTTGGGATTTTCTGCAGGAAAGGACATGTCAGTCAGGGCAAGGAGGGGAGAATGGCACCTCAGGTCAACTTGTGCACTGTGGGATCAGCAACTGCATGCCTTGAGGTGGCAGCCCCTGCTTGCAGAAACAAGGTGGGGAGGAAGGCGACTGCTGTGGGAAATCACAGGGAGGCTGTTGGGAGCAGCTGCCATGTCGTCTGTAAGCTCTGTGTCACCTGGATCATGTCCACAAGACCCTGCAGCATGAACAAAACGTGTTGTCGTCAGGCCTCTCAGCTCAGAGGGATCCCTCAAGAGCATCCCGCTGGCTGGGGTGTGGGCTTCTCCTTCGCAGAAGGGAGTGGTGCTTGCAACCCATCCAAAAAGAGCACCTTTATTACATAAAGAATAGCTGGGTCGAAACCAAAAGGGATTTTAGTTTAATTTTTTTTTTTAAATTAAAAAGAAGATTTTAAAGGCGAATGATCCCGTAACTTTCACTCCTGGCACCACATGGTCTGACGTTGTTTGACAGGGTACATTTGTCCAGTTGTGAGCAGCCCCTCAACTGGGGCACAGGAGATCTGAGTTCCATTTCTGGGTCTCCTCTTCACCTCCTGCTCGCGGATCTTCAGCATATTGCTTCGTTTCTCTCTGTTCTCTGCCATCTTTAGCCCTTGTAACAGAGCAAGCTGGAATAAACTCCCACAAAAGAGAGAGCTGGATTTTAGTCCATTTAGAAAAAAAAAAAACTATTAAAAAGTCTGTGTGAAATATCATGAACTAATTTGATTGTCTGTTTTTGCTATTAATGTAAATGTTTTTTTCAAATAAAAACACTTTCAATAATATAAATAGTATCAGTTAAAATACAAGCTGCATGTACTTGTTGCTACTATGTTGACATATACAAAAAGACTGAAGTGGTGAAAGCAAAGCAAAGCTTCATTTCATGAATAAATTATCTTTCAGAATGCTGGTTTGGACATTTTACTAAGATTGCAGTTTCCATACAAATAAAGCTTCTCACCAATGAGACGCTGACAAAAGGATGTAATAAATAAATATATGTAATTAAGTATGTCTAAGTAATCAGAAATGTGAGAACTCACCTGCTTAAATACGAGAATAAATGTACAGGAAGCTGTGCATTTTTTTAAATAAATGTCCTCCTTGAGATAGTATACCTCCCCAGTTAAGATCATAAATAAAATGACATGGAAAGTTAGCAAGCAGAGCTAAATTCAAAGCTAATTACATTGCTCAGGGCCTCGTCCAGCTGAGTTTTGAAAAAGTCAGCAGGGATGGCGAATCCATGGCCTCTCTGGTCACCTGTGCCAGTGCTGCACCACGCTTAAGATGTAGGATATTTTCCTGATGTCAGATCAGAAATGCCCTTCTTGCAGCTTTCATCTGTTGCCTCTATTCTTTTTGCTGCACACCTCTGAGCAGACTCTGGCTCCATCTCCCCTACAATACTGCTGCAGACAACTGAAGCGAGAATAAATAACGGGAATAAACGTTATCGTTCATAAAAAGCCTTAGTTTTACTGCAAAATAAGGAATTTTAATTATTACAATTAATCTTCCTTTAGGGAAACTGTTAAAAAATGCAAAACATGATGAAAAGCCATGATTCAATGAAAGGATTTGCGCTCTGTGTCCCTAAAGCAGGACACTTTGTGCTCATGCAGCATCTACTTCTTGCGCACTACCTTCTCAGCCTGAGGCCACTTTCGATTTCTCTGCCTTGGGTTTGGTAGCCTTGGGTTTCACTGGTTTGCTCTTAGCTGAATCTTTGCCTTTTTTGGTCTGTCAGCTTTCATATTCTCTAAGCTCTTGATTGCTTTCTTGGCCATGGTGCCTGCCAGTTTCTTGGCTTTCCTTGGGATTTCCTTCATAGCCACAGCTATTCTGAGCTTCTTGGCAGCGCCAGTCAAGGGTCAGGTGGTTCTTGGCCTTTGCTGCCTTCTTGACACCTTCCTCTTGGCTTGCTGAGTTCAAAGAAGTTAGAAGCACCAAGTCCTCTTGTGTTGCCCTTTTCCAGGCCCCTGAGCCCCAGCCTGGTGCAGCTGTTGTTCTTCTGTACTGCAGAGACTACAGTTCCCTTTCAGAGGGGTGAGAGAAAGTTCCTCTGTGCTTCTTGGAGACCGTCATCATCCTCATAATCAGTCCCCCGGAGACTGGGTGCTTGCAGGGATTTGGATCCTCCTGCCGTCTTCTCTGGCTTCGTAGCCAATGCCTCAGAGGCTGGAGCAGCAGTGCCATGTGCAGCAGTGACGGTTGCTTCAGACACGATAACCAGCACACCCTACCAACACGATGTCTTGACCGAGGTTTTGGTTTCACACTGATGCACATGTCAGGGTGCCGCCTCTTGTATTGGGTGCCTTGTACCTACAAAGCCTTTCCATGCTGAAAGCATTCCTGTGGGACTTACTGCTCTGACCATTCCCATGTAGCACCAAAATCAGTTGCTATTAGAAAACACACCCACTAGAAAGTGCTCACACCTCACTGTGCGTAGGCACAGATCAGCTGGAGCAAGCAAGACTGTCTTCCACAGCCTAGGCTTATCCTCCAGCCTGGTCTTTCTGCGGGGAAAGGGTTCAAAAGAGTTTCTTTTCTGCCTGGTGCAGCGTGGATCTAGTTGTCCCTCAGACTGACTATACTGCCGTCACGAGTAATTTTCTCACCAGCTCTGCTTGAGCCCAGCGCCGTCATTACATCATTTCTCTTGGCTCCATTGTCTGTCAGCTGGTATCTTTGTAGTTTTCCTTTGGTTTAGTTTAGGAAAGGTATCTGAACCCTTCCTAGTCTCTGCAAGCCCCTTTGCTATTTCTGTTCCCTGATAGTCCCCAGGGGCACTGCTTCAGGGTAGATTTTTACCTCTACAAGCTGTGAGCTTTTTTGGTCTTGTCACCAGTTTTCCAACTGGATGGGACCAAGCTAGCCACTGTAAAATAAATGTGCCTCTACCTTGTACCTGCACAGAAATGGTAGAAGAGATGAGCGGACGCAGTGTCCCCTCGTTGAGTACAGACTGGGCAAGGGGAAATGAACTGGTTGCGTACCTGAATGGAAGAGCTGTATATTTTAGTGAGGTATAGTTTGTTTCGGGCCACATATGAGTGGGAAGCAGAAGCAATGCTGCAAGCATTGTCTAAAACCAGTGGGCACCAGTGAATTAAAATTTCTGATAATAATAGTTCATAATCAGTATTTTCCCAGGGTCTTTGTTTCCCCTTCATACTCTTCTTTTTTCTCTCTGCTTTCTAGGAGCTTCTACCACCCCTTTCACCCATGCTTTTGGCTGGAACATTAAAAGGTTTTCTTAAACTTTATAAAATTAGCTGGGAAGTTCTCAGCCTCTTGGACACCCACCCCTCCCTGGGCAGCTAGCTCAAGCGTGTCACAACTCTGACCTCACTTCTTACACCGGAAACTTGGGAGCCTGCCATGGGGTCATGGTTAGAGAAATACTGAGGCTAACAGTCAGCACAGCCAGGCATGGCAGTGCACTTGCACGGAAGGAAGACAGCAGAGATATCACAGGAGGAGATCCTCATCATGTAACGAGAATCAGTTTTCCCTCTCCTTCTCCCTTTCTTCATTGGCCTCAGGGTGGGTCTCCCATTCCACCCCCATTGCTGAGAGCACTGCGCCTTCTGAAAGAGTATCAGGGGCAGACCCTAATTCTACTGCCTGACACCTTGGCATTAGCGAGTAGAGAGGTTACTGGTAGCATCCCACAAGCCTTCTGGGTGCGGCCAGTGATAAGAGCATAGGGACAGCTCTGAACTCTGTGGGGGAGGAAGACAAGAATTAGCAAGGCTATCTTGAATCTTCTGAAAATGCTTGCTTTGCTGGTAAGAAAACTTTGTAAGATGCAAGGCATAAGATGCTCATGAAGACCTCCAGCCAAGGAACACCTGTATAGCTGCAGGAAACTCTCAAAGAACACGCAATATACTGCTCTTAAGTGAGCTCCCAAGCACTTCTCTGCCAGCCTCCCCAGCAAAGCACTTCTCCAAAGATAACAGGGAAATTAAAATCCGGATTTACGATCCAGGCTCCAGGTGCAAGCTCTATTTGCACTGACAAGCATGAGCTGCAGCAACTGCACAAACAGGAGCTAATAACAGACAACTTTGGTCTGTGAAACCATAACCACAGCTAGAAGGTGAGTCTCATTGTGAAAAACCGCGGTGCAAAACTGAGTTTCTCCCCATGACTAGCAGATGATTGCAGAGATATGGAGCCAGTGACTTCCATCAAGGAGGGGGAAGATGTGATTGGGAGCAGGGTCTGGGGTGCCCAGACCAGGGGACTGAGCTGTAGGAGAATGGAGTAACACTGGAATGCAGCCTTGCAGCTCCCTGAGCAAAAAGAGGGTGCTCTCTAGGTCTGCGCAGCACGGAGTCAGAAGCCGAGTCTGATGGGCAGGGCACGCTGGAGGCTGGAGCTGCATGCACTGCGATGGGAAGCAGCAAGGTGCAAGCAGCTCTGGTGGGTACTTCCCCACCTCCAGCTCTCAGCATGGGGAAGGCGCATTCTGCTTTGATCGCAGACTCTGTGTTTTTCTTAGTGTAGATGAGATAAGCTGCCAACCATGTCATGGCCTCAAGCTAGAGAAGACATTTGAGAACATTTAATGAAGGTACTTGGACCCTGGTCACATTTTGTACCTGCATTCATGGCAGGGAAGCCATTCAGTAGGTCTTAAACTCCTCAGCACAAACCAGCCCCCTTCCTCCCTTCCCACTGGTGATCCCAGCAGGTCCCAGTCACTGGTAGCAAGGGATGGAACTGCTGCTGTCTTAGAGATGTGGTGGGGGGAATTAATACAGGCGGGGAGAGAAAAAATTATGGGGTCACAGAGGCAGGATTAAGGGTCATTGGTTCCTATAAGGAGCTCCAGGCTGGGCTAGCAGAGAGATGCAGGGCAGGAATGAGAGGCACTCACAGGACTGTGGTTGAAAAATGTGTACTCAATTCAATAGTTTCACCCTAATTTGCCTGATCCCCCAGCACCATAACAAGCTCAACAGTGGAACAAAAATAAACCGTGAGGCAAGCCTCCAGGCAAAGGTTTTTGCAGTGCAAGCCTGGAAAGCCAAATTACTAGTAAAACACACCCTAACGCATAAGCTTAGTGCACACCCAGCAACCAGAGGCCCTCACTTCTGCATCACTGGCATCATCGACAATCCTGTGGCATGCAGCAGTGTACAGCATGAGGGTCCAGGTTTCACAAACCCACCCCCCCACCCGCCCAGTGGCACCCCCACACATCCTGAACTCCTGCCTTCTCTCCTTCCCACTTCTTTCTCATGAGCTTGGATCCCTGCTCTCGTCTAATATAGGTGCAGCCTCAGCAACACTCACCCCACAGTGCTTTAGATTTGCACCACCGCCGCCCAGGCGATGTCCACCCAGGCAAACCTCACACATGTCTTCACAGCTTTCATTTATCTCCGTGGTGCTGCATATTCCACACCATGAAAGACGGCGTTTTGCCATGACACTGCTGAAACCTTCTCCCCAGGCACGGCATCCACAGCTGTGTATCAAGATGAGCTGGCAGCTCTAGGGACAAGGCCCTTTGCCCCGTGTCCTAGACAGCAAGCTGCCTCCACATCTCGTGCAGATATTTTTTGCACCCAGGACTGGAGGAACGGGAGTGGTCTGACTGGCAGAGGTGCCTGAGCAAGTAAGTGCGTTGCCTGTGTGTTGGGTCTGTCATTCAAAATAAGGTGATGAGTCTTTGTGGCATGAACACAGAGTAATGTAACGTGCTTATAACAAATAAATGCTTTAATATATGCCTATGCTTAATATATGTTTATATTCAATAAGGATATTACATTATATCTGCTTATAACAAACAAGCACATCAGCTTATTTATTTGCCTGTGTCTAACTGCAAGGAACTCTACTGTTCCCCTGCTCGAGGTCTCTGTGCAAGCCGGTGGCCGTGGTGCATCAGCGCTGGTTGAGCAGAGAAAGTTTTTCTGCTTGAGGTTTTCACTTGAGGCGAGGGGAAGCAGGTGTCTGCGTTTCTTGTGTTCAGCGTAAGGACCAGCCAACTGGTGTTGTCGGCGCGTGTTTCAAAATGCGATTTCTGAGCAAAGGGTGAATGGAAAAAATAAATATGTATTTATATCGGTACACACCAACACATGACTTCCTGTTGACTAAACAAGCAACCTCTCCTCTGCTTTGGAGCTAGCTAATTACTTTTAATTATTCACCGCATTTTTGCTCTCTGATTTTTTAGCAGTTTGCTTTCTGAATCTTTAGTAACAGTAATGGTGATATTCCTCCTCCCCCCTTACACCTGAGCCCTGCTCTTCAGCCTGCTGTTACTTCTCTGTTGTTCTCACTTCAAGACCGGGAATAGAGCCCTGAGCACAAGAAACCCGAAGGGATACCAGGACATACTTCTGTCATCCTGATAAGCTGGAGCAGTGTCTCTTGCTAGATAACACTCCAAACAACCAGCACAGGGACCCTTTCTAGCCTTCCCCACTAGCCTTTAACTGACCCAGGCTTTGATCGGAAACAGAGATGGAGTCATCTTCAATAAAACTGTTTTTCTCTCACACCCCAAGTCCCTTCTCCAAATAAGTTTGCATTGAGCAGAAAGGAAGGAAAACTGGAGCGGTCAGCATCTATTCTCATGCAAACCGGTCCTGGCATATGTTAAAGATTTGGCAATTTACAGCCAGGGAGGAAGCTGGACTAGCAGCTAGATCAGGGATCAGCAACCTTTCCATGGTTTTCCAAACTATTTTTTTTTTTTTAACCAGAGCAGACATGACATCTGCTAATGAGCAAGATCTTGCCTTGGTGAGAGACTGCAGCTACTGCTTTAGGCAGAACTGCATAGGAGCTGAGGTTCTCTCTCGAAATGTCACCCTAGACGTGCTATGAGGCCCTATAAGCACATCCACATCAACACATTTCTGCTCTGGCGATTACAGCTAGAGGCAGAGAATCACTGCCACTGACTTTGTGCACTCACACCTCCAGTGTGAGAGGAGTTATGGTCTAAAAGAGGAGCATTAGAGAGCCTACATCAGTATGTAGACTTGAGAACCCTGCCAAGGAGTGACATAAATATAGTTCATCTGTTCATTTGTTTGTTCTTTCTTTTTTCTCTCTGTGGAGAGCAGAGAGGCTCTCAACATTTAAGGAAAAGAGCTGATGTTTTAAACATGGAAGAGTGAATTCCACTTACAGGCAAAACCAGAAAAAGGATCTAGTTAAATGTTTTATGAAACCTGACATGTTAAACCTTTGAGAAAATCATTATGCACAAATTTAATTTATAGGGAAGATGAGGCTGGCCATAAAGATATTTCTTGACTCCTTTCAGAGCAGAAAATGTTACGTAAAATTTTCTGCAAGCTTTTGTCTATGTAAATTAGGAGCCAGAACACAAGAATAAAGCTGAAGCTACTTAAATTTATCTGATGAAACACAAACAGTTGTGATCTCTAAGAAGCAGATTTCCCGGGGCGTGTTGCTTTTTTTTTTTCCCTTTTCTTTTTTTAATGTCCCGTGTAACGAGCATCCTCCTCGCATTATTAAAAGAAAAAACTAGTACGAAAGGTTGACAAAATGACTCTTGGTCTGACCTAGGAGATTGTCACAAGGTGCTGCTAGGGCAAAGGCTGAAAGGGGACAGCTGTTTCGTTAGCAGGAGTCAAAGTGTCCTCTTTGACTGTGCTAAGCAGGACAGGGATTCGCAAGAAGAGCACGCTCTTCTAGCTTTGGTCAAACACCAGGAGCCAGATCCTCAAAGCAGATAAATGCCACAGTTCTTGAGACCAATGCAGCTGCCAAAAACGTGGCTTTTTTGAGCGTGTGCCCTACCCAGACATTTCCCCAACGTGTTTCTTGTCCTGAAGCGTGCCATGCCAGCCGCTCTCAGAGGCAAGTACTGTCAAAGTGCTGGGCTAGGGAGTCATCTGCTCTGTTCTGGCAACTCATCTCTCCTTTTCGTGTTTTTGCATATACTGGTTTCACACAGCCCTAGCATGCTGAAAACCAGTAAAATTAATAAGGAAAGTAAATGAAGCAGAGAAAAAACGAAGAACTACCATAGCGTGAGGTAAACAAAAGCCCTGTTTCTCAGACGTAGCGCTGACTGTGCCCCGCTTGAGGCAGAAACGGAGCAGAAATGTGCCCCGGCTGCCTCCTCAAGCACCCTGCCCGGCCATAGCTGCTGCCCCCTCCCATGGCTGTCCTTCAGCCCTGCAGAGGGGATGGCTGCCCGGGCAGCTGCTGCGGGGCCGTGGTGGAGCCGGGCAGGGGTGGCAGAGAGGGGTGTTGGCGGACCAAAGAGTGTGCATCCTGAGCGTGAGCCCGGCCGTGACGGCCTACAGCCACACGCCTGCTGAGCGCAGCCATCGGACCGAGGGTCCCGGCAGCCACCCTGCCGCCGGCAGGTTGCAGCGCCGGTGCCACCCGGAACAGTGGGATCAGGCCCCGAGTCATTCCCCACCGGTCCTTTGCATTCAGCTTTGCAATGCAGGTTCACCACCGCTCCTGGCATGTTGACATGGCTACGGCACCCCTGGCCACGTTCAGGCGGTGAAGTGGGGCCCCCTCGCACCCCCGAGCTCTCTCCGGAGCTGGGCTCTCTAACTCTCCTCTTCGGTTTTGGTGTTGTCCTGTGCTGCCAAACAGCTGCTGGGCCTCTCAGGTGGGACACAGAGGATGTGGAAGACGCCTGCCAGCACCTCGGTGTTCCCTGCTCTCCTTCCAGCTGGGCAAAGCTCCCTCCGCAGTGGGGCAGGGCAGGGTGACCATCTTTCTTCACTGCACAGCTGCACGGCCCAAGGCCCGGAGGGATAGTGTGGTTTTGCCCACATTCACGTTAGTGGTACACAAGCTCCCAGGCCCCCCTCTAACCACTAGACAATGCTTCCTGCCTCGTTATGTTATTGACATTAATTCAGAATAATTTTGCAGTCGGGGAGGGCCCAATGGGGAGTGCAGCGGGGGGAGGCGACCAATGGGTGCCAAGCATCTTTCAGAACCAGTGCCCCTTCACATCTCAACCCTTTGCTCTTCAGCTCCTGCAGCTCCAGAGACCTTTCTAACTCCTCCCTCAACCACACCCCGGTGAAACCTGGAGGGGGTAGATAGGAGTGAATGGGGAGGGGACACACGGGGCAGTCCACAGTCCTGTGTATCAAGTCAGAGGGCTGCACAGACGGAGCCTTGAGAGACAACCTCCCTGAAACACCATCACCTGAGGGAAACCCTGGCAGTCATGGACAGGTAAAATGAGTGCCTCCAGTTTCTTGCTTGTATAAGAAATTAGAGTCTTTCTCTTCGAATTAACCTGCTCTACATTTGGTAGTCACCGTCCCTTTCCCCATCTGACTCAGTGATCTAACTCCCCGCTGCGTCCTGCTCTTGCGCCTTGCATCTCGATGTCTCTGTCATCCTTTCTCTTTGACTATCTGCCACCATGTACTCTTTTCCCTTTCTGTCATTTCTCTTTCTCGTCACTATTCTCTGTTCCTTTTCATTCTTTTTCTTTTCTAGAAACAAAAAAAACGTGACAGAAAGATGAACATTCAGACGCTATCTGCTGCTTAAGCATCTCAGTCCCTGCCCACTCTTCTCTCCTTACCCACCTATTCTTTGTCTTGCAACAGATTTGTCTCTTACTCTGTTTCTGCTGCTGGCACCCTTGTGCTCATAAGCAAATACCGTTCCAGCATTGGATTCCTCTACTTGCACTGCAATTACCCTGCGAGCTAATTATCACTAATCACTCTCCACAATTGCATATCATTCACACACACAGGGACCTTCACTCTGATTTGAGGATTGGCTTCACGAACCTTTATTTGAGGATTAGGTCTCTGTTCAGTCTACTTCTTTGGTGACTGGGTATAATCGCAGCTCCTGTGTCCTTGCTGCTTTCCCTTGAGCTATCCTATAGCTATAGAAATTGCACATGTATCCAGCACTTTGTACCTAACTGCAAATTTGGTCAGTTGCTCCCTGCGACATCTGGTCATTCATTATTCTTCTTGTACCAGTCACGTTCTGAAATCCTCCCTAGCAAAAAAACCCTGGGACAGCGAACCTCAGAGGAAAGGGAAAACAGGAACTGATGTTAATGAACATTTCTAGTTGAACAAATGGCTTCTGTGACTCAAAATTGTCTTCACTTTGTTCTGATACAAGTGATCGTTTTATTTTTCTGGGGTTTGGGGTCATTTCTTGTTCTTCACCTTTATTTGCATCCACATGCTGCTCCTCGGGGGCAAAACCATTAACAAGATAAAAATGGGATGAAGTGAGAAAAGGGAAAGTTAGAAGAAGAATCAGAAACATTTTGAAAGCAAATGTTTTTTGCCCAAAACCTCACAAAAAAGAGAAAAGAGAAAGCCTGTTTTCCCTAAACTTTTTCATGCATTGAAAGCCATTTTTCCATGTGGGCTTCGATGAAACATCGACATAATTGTCATTGTTTTTCACTTGGCTTATATGGTTCTTCAACAAGTGATGGCATTTTTCACAATTCCTCTGCTCTGTTTTCTGCTGTTGTGGCACGTTCCAGGTAAGAGCTTTGCAACCCTCTGGTCTATCATACCTGCTCATTTCCCGCTATCCTCTCTGGACAACCTGAAGCGTCCCCTCTTCAGCATCTCCGTTACGGGGGAGAGTCTTCCCTGCAGTAACACACATCTAAGAGGGACAAGCCTGAGGTGAACCGCTGGTTGACAGTTTTGCGAGAGGACCAACACGTGTGTGTGTTAGGGAATACACCCACGTTCATACATGTTTGTGCAAAGGCAGGGAAACCGAGTGAATCTAAGGCGGTAGGAAGTGGGGTGGCTCTAAGTGGGAGAAATAAATCAAAACTTACGATGAAGAACATACAGTGGCAAGAGAGAAAAGTGGGTAGGGGAAACACACGCCCAATGTGAACTGCCAGAGAAAGGGGTGATGAAATGCAGTGGTGTGAGTTTGTCCTCTATTCCTGACAACCTGCAAGCCCAGCAGAGCGGGACTAGGACAGTGCTTATAGGACACACCTCCAAGAACTGCCTGAGGCTGTGGTTGGGCTCAGTGAAATACCTAGTAGGGGTGCTTTGCCCTCTGAGTGTGTGAAGGACTCTGCAGAGCCTTGCCTTCCCTATGGACTTTCTCCTAGCAGGACACATGCCGCGACTCCCATGTGATCTACTTCTCTAGGAGCATGTGTGTATAAAGTGTGGCATAGCCGAGTACGCGTGTGCTTGCTCTTTCTGTGTGAGCAGGACAGGTGTTTTTGCAGGCTGAGGGCGACATGGCAGGAAAGAGGATGTGTGCAAGTGGCTTGCCTATCTGTGGGACAATCAGGGTAGCAAGGGTGCTTGAGGGGAGAACCTGCCTCTCTGGCAACGTGGTGTGAGGTGGAACAGGGAGTGCCACAGGAGAGCAAAGCACGTGCAGTAGGTGACAAAAGGCAAAAGGGTGTGCGTGACTATATGAAGGAACACCTGTGGTGCAATGGCCATGTGTGAGGGTGCACAATGGAGACAAGCTCCTGGAGGAGCAGAGAGGCTACCACTGTTAGCTAGAGATTAAGCGCTCTGCAGTGCTCAGGCTTTATGGCGACATTGGCAAACAGATCAAGGGTTTCTGTATAAGGACCCTTCCTTGCTTAGACTCTCTAATTTAAATCGGATTTAAATTCCTAAGAAACCCAAATTCCCCTTTCCTACATCTCACTGGAGATCCCCATAGAAAACCCAGCTCAATATCATTTAAACTGACCCCATCTCCCTCCTGAACATCAGCCTGTCAGAGGGAAAAGATGACAAAGGACATGATTATTTTTAACCCATTCGCTTCTGTTTTGCATTGCTGTGGGGGAGGTCAGTATCTCACCTCAATGAACACAGCTGTTCTCAGCTGCCTATGTACCTCCACTTGGCAGTGACACTGGTAGATACAGCTTACTCCTACCTTACCCTCCCTGTGCTCCCGCTGCCTCTCCCCAGCAGGATCCCTGGGTATGGGAGCAGGCCCTCACCAATCTCGATATTTATCCAATGTGGGAATGGTACTTGTGTCTGGAGAGGTGTCAGCGTGCCTACCCCATATTCTGTCAGCTAGCGTGTGGCACCTTACCCAAGTCCCTAGCCCTCCTCACTTTCAACCATGCTCTTCTTTTGGGCAATGCTGGGAAGAAACTCTGTCCAGTCTTCTCTAAAGAGGCTCTAATTTGATCCATCCCTTGCCCCAGTGGCTTTTCAGGGTTTTGTACGGCAGGAATAATATTTCTTGATAACAGAACTCCAGACCCTCTCAAGACCTCTTCTCAGACACCTTCATCCTTCTCCCTCATTGGTGTCGATATTTTGGATATTGCAGATATTTTCACGCTCTACCCAACCATAGTTGCTGTTTGACTAATCACTACTAATTCACTTACTGTTTCCACCCACCTGCTTCATCCCCACAGTCACGTCTGCAACCTTTCCCTAATACATTGCATGCAAATTACTGATGCTCTTCTCGTACTGAGGGGCCTGGACACGACGAGGATATTTTTGGTGCTGAGTCCTCCACAAAGACATGGTCAGCTGCTCACTCCAGGGCAGGGCTAATGTAAATATGCTCTTTTCTTCTCCTGCAGCCTCCTGATGAAAAGGAAACTCTTTCTCTATAACTTCAAGAACCTGCGCTGGGCCAAGGGCCGGCGTGAAACCTACCTCTGCTATGTTGTGAAGCGCCGTGACAGTGCCACTTCATGCTCCCTGGACTTTGGATACCTGCGCAATAAGGTACGGGGAACACCTTGGCATCCTGTTCTTATATTCTGCACTTTATATGCTGAGGTGCATGCAGCTCCTGTTCCTCTGGGGCAGCAGGGAAAGGAGGGCTGCAACAGCAGCGCAGGCACTGGCACACATGTCCACAAGCATGGACACTGCACTGTTATGTACTATTTGAGGGATGCAGCCTCCAGGTAAACCTGTACTTTTTGCTGCCTCCAAGTGTGTTACCAGCAAGACTTCCATCCTCCTTGCTGCTTTACCAGTCTACCTACTTTTCTACTTAGCTCCCACCCGTTCCTCTTGTTGTATGTCCCTACACATCAGTGTGTCCCCATGCTTTTCCACTTATGTACCAGTGCGCCTTCTCCCTCTGTGCGCTGACCCCAGGACCTACCCCCCACCTTGTTATCCCTCCCCTCACACCCCATCCAGCTCACACATCCCTCCTCACCCCTTACACCCTGCTCTTCTTCCCCCCGCCTCACGCCTTGCCCCTCTCCCTCTTTCACGAAGATGGGCTGTCACGTGGAGGTGCTCTTCCTGCGCTACATCTCAGCCTGGGACCTGGACCCAGGACGCTGCTACCGTATCACCTGGTTCACCTCCTGGAGCCCCTGTTACGACTGCGCCCGACACGTGGCCGACTTCCTGCGCGCCTACCCCAACCTGACCCTCCGCATCTTCACAGCACGCCTCTACTTCTGTGAGGACCGCAAGGCAGAGCCTGAGGGACTGAGGCGCCTGCACAGGGCGGGGGCCCAAATTGCCATCATGACCTTCAAAGGTGAGATATGCAGGCGAGAAAGAGATGACGGAAAGCTATGGGGAGTGAGGGAGACCCAGGAGGGTGGGAGAAGCTAGGCCAAGGAGCTAGAGAAGATGATGGCAGGATGTGATGATTTAGTGATGCTAGGAGAGGTCAGTGTCCTGTCTGGAGCAGTCTTGAGCACTCTGTAACTCCCCTGTGCCTTGCACAGATTACTTCTACTGCTGGAACACGTTTGTGGAGAACAGGGAAAAGACATTCAAAGCCTGGGAAGGGCTGCATGAAAACTCTGTCCATCTGTCCAGGAAGCTTCGACGGATTCTCCTGGTGAGGCCCAATTCTCCTTCTCCTTCCAGTGCCTCTTCCCCTTAGCTTCTTCCTCTCTTCCTCACTGTAGTTCCTCTCTGCTCTTGCTGCCCATCTCTGCCATTTGCCATTTCATTCATTTCTGTGTCTTCACCTTCCATGTCCCTCATACCTGCCTCCCCCAGCTTCCTTCTTATCTCCTCTCCTCATTCTCTTCCCCTTCTTCCACCTCTCATCCCATCTCCTGCCATTCCTTCCACCTTCCCCATCTTCATAGGTTCCTGCTCACTTGATAACTGACCCAATGTTTTTATTTTGTCCTGCAGCCACTGTACGAAGTAGATGATTTACGAGATGCCTTTAAAACTCTGGGACTTTGAAGTGAAAGTCAGCAGCAATCAGAAGACTTCACAAACACTTGTTCTTTGATTTTCAACTCTCTCTCTTAGAACAGATCTTTCTCTTCTTCCCTCTTTACATGTCTCTTCCTTTCAGCCCTGTGTCTAGAGATAAGACTATCCTTACTTTTTCATTTCCAAGGAGAATTAGGCTGATCTTCCGAAGACACGTTCCCCAGGCTCACATCTCATCCATTGCTAGCTGGGAATAGCCAGGACTGCAGTGACATTGACAGAGAGCCATTTGCCCTCTGCAGTCCCGCAGAGCTAATTCCGGTGGTCCACTAAATGGAGTTCTGGGTTTAGCCTTGCCCAGGTGGAAGCAGACAGCCTGCAAAGCTGTTTGTGTGACTATGTTCTCACTGGTGCCACACTGATCTGCACATTTCATGAGGGCTTTGGGGGGCACATCTCTTGGCTCTTGGAGCTGCACTACACTGAGCTGCTCTGTGTCCTCGCCTGTGAAACGGTGTATTTGTACTTCTGGATGTGGGTAGGAAGTTGAAAACCATCACCGTTTAAGTGGTATAACCTATGTCCTAACAGCAAAATAGCTAGTTATTGGAAAGCTCGACTGAAACTATTGAAGTGAGTCCTGGACAGCCCAGGTAGCTTAGCTTGAAAACCTCACTTGAAGCCATCAGGTCTTCTAAGTGGATTGTGTGCAGGCCCAGGGCATGCAGTGCCTCCGGCCCAGAAAGGAAAGAGCTTCAGTAGCTGTGGGTCCAGGTTTTGTGCCCTAGGAGAGGGCCTAAAATGAAATCAGAATACTTGCAGGCCAACTTTTTCAAGTGCAAACTGCAATTCTGGGTGTCCAGCAAGACATTTCCCATCCAGAAATAGGAAGTCCACTCAACGCCTATTAACTATGTTGAGAGCCATGACAGCTCAAGGCCAGTACTGACCACTGTGTGGACCTCCCACCCAGCCAGGAAAGGAGCCACCAAGGCACTTCACCACTGGAGCGTTTTTCCAGCACTTATGTACCGGAAAACACACTTCATTTCCACATTGTACTGTCCCTCAGACTTAATTTCTCATTTATGTAGGTTAAGATTGTGTCTTTATAGATGGTGTATTGGCATCCACATCAGTCACCATCTGTTTCTTGCCATACCGCAGGAGGGAGCACCACAGTTGTCACTGTTGGAGTACTTTTCATCTGCTGAGCATTTCCTCCTAGATCAGTCCTGCAACAATGCTCCTTCCCTAGCCAACTGTCCTCTGCAGGAGGCACCCTTAACAGTCCCACAGTGTTCTATTTTTTCAGGCCATCTACTGCCCGTAATATGGCTAGATATGGCTAGTTGGTGATGGTACTGAGAGCTGACCAGAAAAAAACCTGGCATGAGCAAAGCTATACAGTCTGTAGATAGATATCTTTTGTATGGAGCAATATCAAAGCATCCTCCTGCCTGGCAATCACTGTATTTCCACTAGAGGACTCCATCAGCACCTGGTCTTGTGGACACTGTCTTTACCAAGTTGAAGACATGGGTTCACAGTACACGCGTATTCACCACCACCTTCCCACTACCTAAATTACAGACAGATTGTCCTCTGCAGTCTAACGTCGTGAGGATTTGACAAGGCCAAGAGTGTCCCACATTCTGGGGGTGCTCTGTCATTTCCTTCATGATAGCTGCAAGTTCTCTGCTCTATCCTGTTCCTCTTTCTGGGTAAGGCTGGAGGCTCCTGTGTTTCTCTTCAGAACAACTCCTCTGGTGATAGGCCACCTGCAGGAGGACAGCAGAGAACCCTGCTCCCACTGTGACTTTTCCTGCTTGGAGAGGTCACAACTGGGTCCACCACAAGCTTCCTACAACTTCCAGCTCCTGAGGCACTCTCAGCTCAAGGAATTCCGACCAGGAATAGCAATGAGAGTTCTTTGCAAAGCATTAATTTGCAAGCATGGTGCTGTATATTTGTTTGATACAGTGCATATTATTTATATAAATAAAGGTCTTACAAATAAGCATGTGGTTTTGTCATTATTTTGGAACCACGTGGGTGAGGGACGTAAAAGTTGACGTGTCATCTATTCTTTCTGATTTCTGAAGAGACAACCTGACAATATCCTATTAAACTGCCTTTATTCTTTTCCCTCGTAACGCGGAAGTTGTTGACAGTGTCATCCAGCAGATCAAGGCGGATAAAGTGTTAAGGCAATAGATACTTTGGAAATCTTATCAAAAATCTGGGATGTAAATGCTAAAGTTGTTCAAGATGCTTCCTTCATTGATTGCAAACCTATTGTCCCCATTCATGACTTGTAATTGACCAAAGTGGACACAGAAGAAGTGCTGACTCAACATGCTCCACAAAACAAGAAGAGAAGCAGAGGTGGAAAAAGGATCTCTGTCTTCCAACTTTTGGTATTGGCCTGTACAACACTGTTGTCTTTCTGAGTGAAATTGTTGGAGGGCTACTAGAAAAAGTAGAATTTTCTAACAAAGCATTGAGACACTGGCTTTTCTTCAATGCTGTCAAACACTGAGTTGAAGATGCCTGTTGAAACATGACAATTGGTGACATTATACGATTGGAGAATAAATGCAATGAGTAAATGCAAAGAAACATACACTGGATTCAGAATGCATCCTGGGTTGCTTCATCTGAATCTAAAGCAGATTAAATTCAGAGTGGACGGTTTAGCTAATCCATGTGATTTACCTATAGGAATTTATATCTCTATAGCTCTCCTGCTATCGAGATCCTTTTTAACTGCACTTCTGTTCTCAAATACCAATTCATATTATTTGTTACAAGGTACTCTTTGAATTGACATTATTAATTAATTCAGTCTCAAATGCATTAGGTGTCTCTTGCCAAGAATAACTCCCTGGAGGATGACTGTCATGTAGTAACTTTA
Organism: Chroicocephalus ridibundus; assembly: GCF_963924245.1. Taxonomy (NCBI): domain Eukaryota; kingdom Metazoa; phylum Chordata; class Aves; order Charadriiformes; family Laridae; genus Chroicocephalus; species Chroicocephalus ridibundus. The sequence goes on from NC_086284.1 coordinate 142,211,955, forward strand.
CTTTTCCAACCTAAGACTTTTTCACTTGCTTTGTAGACCGGGTATATAGGGAACATTTCACTACAGCTTATATATTCTTGAGTACTGCTTATGTTTACAGCCTGTTCTTTGTGGCGATGGGCCTATGGTGCTAGCTGAAAACCCTGGTTGGTCCAACACCCCACGTCTTGCAGCGATGAACAAGGCACAGGCGCATCCGAACAACTGTACAGCCGCCGCCCTGAGCCGTGCTTCCCACAAGTGTGACTGCCTCCCCGTTCTCTTGTGACTCATACCCTAAGGACTACAGCCACAATTAATGACAGGATACAAAAGATCCCCAGCAAATCTGGCACAAACATGAGCTCCCACCAGGCATGCCCCCATGACTGGGTGTGTAATGTTTTGGGTGCTTTCTGCACACTCAAGCTTCATACGCTTTTACAGTAACTACACCCTCAGGAGGCCCCGGGGGGCTGCTGAAAACCGTTCTTCCCGTGGGCTGGGGGCAGCCTCTTCATCTTCACTGAAGGTTACCCTGCATGTCTCTGCACGCAGCCACCAGCGTGACCGTTTGGCAATTGGACTCTTGGGACGCATCCGGTCTTATGACAACTGACGTGCGCTTTATCGCCCCCGGGGGCTGGGATACAGAGACCACCTGCTCTGTGAAAGCTCCAACTCTGCAGCAGGGTGAGGTACAGGATGGGTCTTTGATAGTGGAGGAAACAGGATAAACGAGGGATGGGGTGGTTATTGGTACGGTGTGGAAAACCGGGCATGGCTGCCATCTCCTGGTGCACAGGGGTGTTCGGCACCTTTTACAAGGTTGATGGCTGGACGGATATTGCTCCTTGCTGCAAACAGCTCCTGGAGTCCGGCTCTGGACAACCCCTAGAACATGCCCATTGAAAAGCAGAACACTGACATCATTCCCACAGCTGCACACAGCATTACTCCAGGTCAGTACATAGCGTCCTTGGACATCACATTGCAATAATAAGAAACAGATTACCACTAAACAATGCAAAGACATGCTCCAGGCCCTTACAAATACAAGGGAGATTTTCAAAGCATGTCTCCCCCCCTGCTTGGTCTCTCTCCCTCTCCCGCATGCTGGTACTTGGAAACCAGGACAGAAAGGGGCTTCAGGGTCATGAAGTCCAGTCCTCTGCTACTTGCCCCTTCAGGGGTTTTCAGCCTGTACGTATTTGTGTCCAACATTGTCCTCTAGCTCGAGTAGTTTTTTTTCTTCCCTCCCTGGTGCTGACCCTTTGGTGTTTCTATGAGCATAAATTTCATTATTTAGTCACTTCTGTATTAAATACTTGCGGCGATGGAAATCAGATTTGGTTTGCAGAAGAAACATAGAGGGGTTTGGCACAGATGATGTCATTTGTTCTGACAGCACCAGCAGGGATAAGCAGAGCCTCTGAAGGGGAAGGAGAAAGCGGGTTGCTGCCAGAGCAGAGGTCAGAGCAGAAGAGTAGCTGCCGAAGTGTGGCAAGTATTTTGAAGGCTGCCTTTGGCTTTTAAATCTCTCATACACTTTGGTGATAGGCAGGGAACACGCTTCCAAACCCACATAAGATATAGCTAAAACATCACTGTAGCTGCTGTCGTTGTCATTATTATTAAGCATGCCAGTTGAAGGACTGAAGTGACTTTCGAGGGTGTGGGACTAATATTGAGAGAGGTAATCTTCCGGTCGACAAGAGGCCTGTCTCCGCACATGGGTGAGTGCACCCAGGTTCCAGGACAAGGAGGATGTTGATGTCTCCGTGCTATAATCTTGTTACTAATCACAGTTAAGAAACTAGCCTACTATACAAGCTGGAACAATGTTTTTACCAGCCCAGAGGGACAGCAGAAGATGATAGGAGACCTTTTCTGCAGTTACCTCTATAGGCTAGCAGCAGTGGTAGACCCACTTCTAGGTCCTTACACACCAGTAGGAGCACAGCAGGGCTACAGCAGATTTCAAGTTCACTCTGGCAGCTAAAACTGTTGTAAAAAACTTCACTGAAGTGGCAAGCTTCCAAATGGACCACAGAAAGTTTGTCCTTCTGCCTTCGGTGGGAAAGGCCTGAGCCTTCCATGAAGAATCATGCACTCTGGCTAATTCATTAAAATGAGTCCAGGCACTTTAGTTAATCCGGGCACTTCTGTGCAGCTGAATGACGTGGTAATGCCCAGAGCTGACAGCAGCAGTAGCAGAACTGACCCATGACAAGGACAGGGATGACAGAGATCTCTGCCTCATTACGCCCTGGTGCTCAGGCTCAGCTGTAGCAAGAGACTATCGCCAGCCAGATGTGACTGGGGGAGGCAGGGGCACCAGCCTGTGACAGTGTTCACTGCAGAGTACCGGCTCCACTAGGAGTATGGCACCATCGCTCGTGCTGCCCTGCTCATAATGTCTGCTTTATCACATGTCCTCTTGCTCCCTTAGTGATACTCCTACACATTACAGGACCACCACCATCGCGAAGTTCTTGCCTGATGGACTAGGATTGCTGCTGAGCAAATGAGCACATCTCTGGTCCACCCCCCTGACCCAGACTCGCTTCTACTGGGGCAGGGCCACAGGACCCTGATTGCACTCCAGCTGGAGTTGTTACAGCCTCCATAAAATGCTGTCTCTTCTTTCAGCTGTCTCCAAGATCCTGCTTCAGTTCCTCTCCCAGAACAGCAGTGTAGCTGCTTGTGCTTCAGAAAGGACTATTGAATACTCAGAAACCACATTTGGCCTAGGAAGAGCTGAAGAGAGCTGGATCCTGGGAGTGTGTCAGGCGAGAAGCATTGCATCTTCTCACTTCGTTCTTCTCTTCCCTAGTATTTCACTTTCAGGAACCCGTTGTTGCTGTGTTTCTGTTTTGTGACTTCTAGACAGACTAACTAGTCCTTCTGAGAAGGAGGAACAAACGAACAAGAATTTGGATAGAAAACCAGATAATTACATTTGTTTTGGGAATAAGAGTCAGAGAGTCAAAACTGTCACTATAGGGAGCTGAGAAGGGACATAAACCAGCACATCCCTGTGCAGGCAACAACTGCTCCCTGAAGAGCCCGTGGACGCTTGCCAATATTTCTTTGACACAGGATGATGAAACAAGAGTAGGCCCAACAGCTGGCAGGATGTGTGTCCAAAACTCATCCGGTTGCATACCCATGTCATATTCTTGCTAGTACTGACCTACTGTTATTAATCCCCAAGGCATTCCTCACAACCTGAAGAGAATCACACCTACTGCACCACCTGTCTGAGAGAAGCTGCACTGGCTAATGCTGCAGAGAACCACATTAAATGAAACTGAGGAACCTGGTGAGACGTCATTTTCTTCTTCCTTCATCCACCATTTTTTCCTCTGCTATTCTGCTGTATATCTCAACCTCTCCGTTGCTTTTCTCTCTTGGCCACCACCCTACCCTCATTCAGGGCTCTTTGGCCTGGGGTTAAACGGATGACTATTAGCTGAAGTTCAAAGCAAGAATAGAGCACCTCTTGGTGTGCCAGGAATAACCCCTCCGTCCTGCAGTAAAGGCACCGTCCTCTACTTTGCCTTCAGGAAAACTATTTCATGGTAGTAGTTGACTGAGATGGGCCTTGGACTGCCAGGAACAAAGTTGGAGGATTCACAGAGTCTGCACTCACCTTCAGATGATACTGCGGGAAAAAGCAATTAATATGGAGCTGGTCACCATATTGCTGTTATGGGATTAAGATCAACTTTGGGCTCATAAATTCCTTACTGGACTACAGGTCCTTTCTCACGTAGAACAATGTGGTTGACACAGCCCTAGCTTCTGGACCATCTAACCCCCTCCACCTAGTGCTACTTACAGAAGGCTCCTGTTCTCATTCTTGGGTCTTCTCAAAGTCTCTCCCATCAACCTACTTTCCCCTCCTTGTTCAAAATCACATCTCATTTAACCTCCAGGCAATGTCATCATCCTACTCGAAAGACCTGGGCCATCCAACCTGCCATCTTCCTCATAGAGTTGGAGATTTAGGTACACTTAGCTCCGACCTTTCCAAGGTCAAAGTCTGACTGCATATTTATTCTAAGGTATAGAAACATAATGACACCTGCCATCATTTTTAGATTATTTCATGTGAATTAGCAATGTGTCAGTAATTTGTACACTGTTATGGGTAAAGCCTTCTCAGTGTGATGCTAAGGTGTGAGCAAGATTCTATGATGCTTAAGGATTTATGGCAAGAGACACGGGTGGGTCTTCAGGTCTTGCAGATTTTCTTAACATTTAGGGTTTCCATTTTGTGCTGGCCATGTATGCTACATATTGTTGTATAGCTTTGTGCTGTTGTACTTTCTAGATTCTCAGATGGGACTCAGCTAACTTCTGTAGCATCATGAAGATTCAAAGCCAGACGCAAATGAAGATGTTTGAAGCTATATATGTTGATCAGGCTCAAATACAGTTGCCACATTCCACAGCCGACCAGTAACTTAGAAGTTATGTTGCTGAATGGTTATGGACTCCAGTGTTCTCAACTACATGTTGATCAAGCGATTTCATTTCTCTCCAACAAAACAAAGAGTTAACACTAGAATGGCCAGAAGGAAGGCATGTGACATCCAGCCTGAGGACCTGGACAGGAAGAAGAAAACTTTAGCCACTACATTGCTTGGAGTAATTTTATTTGGTTAATGTAGTAGACACTCCCCAGCAACCTGCACTCAGCTTTAGACACTCTCTCAGACAGCAGGGGCTGAAGCTGCTTCCTCAGCCTGCAGCTTTTCTGCCTGGCTTAATTGTCTGCTAAACATCTGGAGACTCTGGCATGGCCAAAAGATGCTATAAGCACTGATCAACTAGAAGAGATAGGCATGTTTCCCACGAGCCCCTGCTTTATTCTTCAAATAATCATCTGAGCCTGCATGTTGCAGATCCCAGCAGCAGCACATTCCGCAGTGGGATCCACAATGGGCCTCCTGCTTGAAAGGATTGGGAACCATGAAATGTGGAGTTCCCAACATGATTCATTCATATGTTTTGCATTATTTGCAGTGCAAACTGAAAACTCCTGCAAGGCCCAGCACACCTGTATCTTCTTTTGGCCTTCTGCCTATAGAGATAGCTCAGAGCTTTCAATATCTCCTACCTCACTGTTCCGGTCAGTGCTTCCAGCTGGAAGAGCAGAGACATTTTACTGTGTTCCCCCAGAACAGCTGGGACTCCAGAGTGCGGAATTACAAAGGAAGGATATGTGCCCAAGAAAGGAACAAGAAAAGCTAAGTTTTCACAGAGTTGACTTTTTCCCTTTTATTCTGTTGTTTCTACAGTCATAAAAAAAGGGAGAATAAAACCTTTAAATTAAGCAATATAATCCTTAGTAATATAATTGTATTATATTGTAACGAAAACAGTAATATAATAACAATATTACACAAATACTAACAGCATGAAGTGTTTTCTGAAACATACACACATAGCCGTAAAAGTGATCTTCATAAGCAATTCTCAAAACCAGAATGCATAGCTCTGATTACTTCTTTGGAACAGACCAGAGCAGGAAAAACGTTACTCACTGGCATCTCAAGAGGGTACTGACAGAATCTGATTGCAGAATCAGCAGACGTGAGAGGTCTGACTGTGGGGCATGGTCCCTATCCCCATTGGACTCTCAGGAAGCCTTGTAAAGACCCAGAGCACTGTGTCCTGGCTGCCTGGATGCATTATCCAAACTTTCTGGTGGTTTCTCATGTGCTCCTTCTGCTGTGTCCAATATTTAGTAATGCCAATGAAAAGAGTCTTCTCTGGTGACAGTGTGAAGCTGTAGTGGGGAAGACTCCCAGGGACTGTCTTTTCCAGTCTTGTAAATAATGCTAACTCACAAAGTGAGTTTGAAAGCATGCTGCTGATGCTTGTTAGTATTCAAAGCAACGGAGGAAGCCCCTAGTAGAAAGAAAGAAACACGAACATTAAAAATTAGATGCCAAAAACTTAAGTTGTCTCTTCAACATGATCCAGAGTTTGAAAATACAGAATCTAGTCAAAAAGATCATTCTGATCAACCTTCAGCAGGTCAGATAATCTGCCTTGGGACACAGCTTTCCAGACAACAGTGTAGCACCTTGGAATTTACTGTGCCATGTAAACCCCTCCTAAAAAGACAGATCGCTCAGAAACAGAAGCATTTAAAAAGTGGCTGACTGCCTAATTGAATCCAGGAGAAGTGGAGCTAGGTCCTACGGAAAGGCAGGATTCTGGGGGTTAGAAAGGCCCTCTAGAAGTCTCGAGCCCAACAATGGGTTTGTAGCATGGCTAACTCCAAAGCTAATCAGGCAGCTCAGAGGAAAGTTCTCAGTGTCTCCAGCAATGGAGGTCTGACAGCCTCTCTGGGCACCTGTTCCAGTACAGCACCACTGTTGGGGGAGACTTTTTCCTTCCGTCCGGTTGGAATTTCCCTTGTTGCAGCTTGTGCCTGTTGCCTCATTTTCTTCTATGCAGCTCTGAGGAGAGACTGGCTCTGTCTTTGCTGCCTTTATGTAGTGTAAAGCTGCAGTTAGATCCCACTTAGCCTTCTTTTCTTTAGGTCTAATAAAGCCAGTTCCCTCACCCTCTCCTTGTAGGGCAAGTGCTCCAGCACCCTGACCATTGCAGTGGTACTCCACCAAATCTCCAGTTCCTGTGTCTTTCTTGGGTCAGGGAAGCCAAGACTTGACACAACTGGTCTGTATTTCTCTGGAGGATGCGCCTGGAACAAACTCTCCTCATTACACCTCTGCGCTCAGGGGGGCTTGATGTCTTGGTAATGGTCAATCAGACTTATCTGAACATTGACAATTAGTACAATGGGGCTGGGTTTTCACAAGGGCTGAGCACATAGACCTTCCCATTCCTTCTGTGGCGGGTTGGTGGTTAGTCAGAACTACTGATAATGGGCCCTATTCATCTTCATTTTAGGGGTGGCTTGAGTTTGGTTGAGACAGCAAAGCAGTTGAGCAAGTGCCTGACTTTCAGCATGAGTGTCCAAGTGCAAGCTTCCCAGCCACCAGCACTCTGCAGTGATCAACGAGGTTGCCAGGGACAGGGAGGGACAGGTCATTTGTTAGCTGGCTTTTTAAAACCGAGACCTGAAGGGCATATTGCCTTGTACTGCTGCCCAGGGAACCGTGCTGAGTCAGCTGTAGTTTGTTGGTGTTCACAAGCACTTAGCAGACAGCTCTCTTCAGCTCCCTGGTAAGCATCACATCATGTGTTTGATTGGGTGTAAACTGCTAAACTACTGAATCTCAGATATTAGGAGACTCAGGAAGGCTGAAAGCCAAGGGAAACATAAGTCCTCAACAGTTACTTTGATCAGCTGACTGGATAATGTGTATCCTGTCACTTGAATGTCATATTCCAACAGTTAGAATTAGAAAGGCCAGGTCCTGAGGTATTAAAAGACCTATGTAAGTTTGTGGTGGACGAAACTGAAATGAATACACTGTTTACATTTTCCTTAGTCAGATATAAAACAAGGCATTTATAGCATCCTACAAACGGGTTAGTTTTTGTCCTTCTAGCCTTTAAGTTCCTGTCTGTATTATGTAGTTCTGTGCATTCCTTCCTCTATCTTCTGCTGTCCATTCTGCTAGCCCCCTTTCTACATAGAGGCTTGCCCCACAAACAGTAACTGAGCCAGGAATTAACTCCAGTCTTGCTCTCTCTCCTGCTCAGTAGACCACATTCTCTTTCTTGTCCAGTAGGATATCAGGCCATATAAATACCTTCTGCAGCTGTACGGGTTGCAAGAAATGGGGAATGCAGATCTCAGTCATATGATACGCTTATGTGTAAGCTCTGATCCTGAAAGCGAATCCACCAATTTGGGCTTTTGAACTTGCTCAGAACTTAACTAAAATCAGTGACCCCATCCTGAGAAGCAAAACGAGCGTACTTGAAGCGTGTTTACACAGCTGAATGAGTTTTTGGGATCAAATGTCTCCAGTAAGCTGCGAGCTAATGAATTTGTAGCTGATCCATGTAAAGGGTTTAAAAAATTTGCCCTTTCTTTAGTAAAAAACCTGAGAGTATTGCTAAATTGCTTCTCTACTCCTGACCACAAAAGCACAATGTAGCAGCCTAGTCCTCTGGCCTGCTTGGCCCTCCGTTTATGCAGCATCAAGCCCATGCTTATTTTTCCTACTATCGTTCCTGCTCACACCATTGCCAGTATCCTCCCAACCTCCTTTTCCTAGGATTTTGTATTACTTTTCACTCTCAGCATTTTCTTCAAGTGCCTACTAACCAAAAGGATATGATAGAGCTCTATGCAGTTCAGCCAGATGTATGAAGTGAATCTCCAGGGCCAATAACCATCTTCTCCATGTTGGTGTGCAACAAATCTTTCCCAGCAGTAACTGTAATCTGAGAAAAGAGATATCCAGTCACTATTGATGAAAGGCATGCCCCCTCCTTTCTTCATGAATACATGAGCAAGGCACTTCTTTCTCATTAAGACAACAGTAAAGGACAGGAGAAAGACATTCATCTGAGGGCATTCATGCACGGGACCAACAATGACTTGCAACTACACAAATAAGTTAATGGAAAGGGGAACCAAAACTATACAAATAGCAATATGTCTAAAAAAGGGAATTGCCAGAGAGAGAGAGAGATCACTACGGTGGCTTGGGCAACCCCTATCATAGGTAGCCAGCCCATCAGGGCATAAAGTCAGAGCAGGTTGGCCAAAGGAGAATCAATCAGTGAGCCGCAGGCTGCTTCTTTAGGAGGTACTGAAAAGGGGAGTGACACATGCAATCAGGGCTGTTCAGGCATACCTTTTGGCAGCCCAGTACCTGATCACAGCAGCTTTAGGTAAGACAATAAACTTGTTGCTTCAGTCATTAACCTCTCTGATTTATCTGAGGGAAAACCTGGAGTGAACACCCTAACACTCAGCATTTTCATATCGACCTTAGTGCTGATAGGATGGCCAGAGCTTCTGTCAGTTCTCTGGTGGTATATTCCCAGAGACAGGTTCCCCAAGGTAAGCAATGTCCTTTTAAGTTTTCATTTGACCTAGTAGGTTTTGTAGCTGCACACACCAGTAGTTCAGTATCCAAACACGTATGCAAAATTCTTCTCTTCAAATGTACATTCTTTTCTGTGAGCTACTTGTCTGGACTATTCTTACAGGCAAGCAAGATATACATACAAAATGACACACATGCAAGACACAATTGTCCTCTACGATGCATCATCTGAAAGTCTCCTTTAAATATGTCTCCTCTTCTCCAGCTATCAAGGGAAACCAATTTCTTGCTGCGTCTGGCAAGCTGATCTGCATATATAGACTAGGAGGGACAGGTTCTATCTTACTGTCAGGATTTTTCACTGTATATAAAGGAGGCATGGATGGCTAGAGAAAGACATACTTCTCCTTGTTCAGATTTGGCAAGAGGAAATGACCACGCTGGTTCTGCAGCTGTATGGGATTGGGGAAGAAATAAGGCACAAGAGAGTGGTATTTTTGTGCTCACTAGTCCTCCCCAATGCCAGTCATCAGCACTATTACAAAGCACAACTGCTGAGAGCGCGCATGTTTGAAGAACCCACAAGAATTTATTGTCATTTAGACAATTATTCTGTCACCCAATGACCCCTCCCCGCCCAGGAAGGGGAATCAGGAAAAAACAAGTAAACCCGAGGGTTGAAATATAAACAGATTTCATAGAATAATCCTAAATAATTAACATTATTAATACTAAATAACCAATGTTGATCCCAATACCAGTATAAAATATACAAGGATTATGCTCAGCCAATTCTATCAGTAGGAAGCTGTGCACTCCCAGCAGTGGACAGCAAGTGTTGGACATTATGAGTGCTATGGCTTTGGGAGGAAGGGAAGGCCTCAGGGGACCAGCACCGGGACAAGAAGTTCTCAGGATCACAGCCATCATAGAAGAGAGGAAACTCCTCAGCAAACTTTCTAATTTATATGGAATGTGACATTCATGGTATGAAATAATCCTGTTGGCCAGCTTGGGTCAAGTGCCTGGGTCTTGCTCCTCCTCATCCCTGCACCTGGCTAGCTCAAAAACACCAAGACCTTGAAACCCGCATACCATAGCTGGCTATAAAGTAAATAGTTTCACAAATTCAGACACTAGAGTCTTCTAAAAATGCAGTTTTCCCAAGCATTAGAAAGCATTACCTTACTGAAAAGTAAAATTATTGAAAGATCAATTAATCCTCTGTCGCCCAAAACAGGACAGCACATAATCCCGGAACTTTCAGTCCACACTTAGCCAAAGCCAAAGAGTAGCTGGGTTACCTGCACGATTCATGATACGTATGATGACTCCATTCATTGCCAGGTTCTTGAGACCTTTCCGGTTACGCATATCCAGGGGCCTAAACACCTTGGCTGCGTATATTTCCAAGGTCACATTGGGATGTGCCTTCAGGAACTCCAGAATTCTGCTGGAGCATCTCCCACAGGGGGTAGTAGATAGGAACCAGGTGATGGAGCAAGCAACTGATGGCATGGCCTTGAAACAATTTTCCAAGAAGTTGACTTCCGCATGTTGCGCAAAATTGTTTGAGCACCAATTCCTCCAGATGGTACCTGTGCTCCACCTGATTTCATACAGCAGGTACACCACATTTGGATGTTGGTCAGGCAAATAATTTCCTATGAAGTCATCCGGATGTATCTTCCACCTGCGACAAAAGTACCAGCAGTACTATGATCCCAAAACCTCAATGATGTTTGGTTCCATTGTGCATTGCCTGCTCTCAACATCAGCCAAGCCTCCCACTCTAAGCCTTTCCCATCACATATGAGCAGCTTGAAGAATGTTGCAATCTAATGACCTAAATCTGGAATTTGATGAAGGGTACAGAATTATTCCCCTAGAGTGGCACTGGTGAAACACTCACAGCACCTCCTCGAGAGGGAAGGTAAGCTACCCCATCACTACTCTGAGATCAGCACCTGTCTAAGCAGTGAGATAACTGGAAAGGAAGATCGAGGAAAGGGATGGTAAGACGAAAACAAGGCACAAGGCTTCTTAGCTTTGCCTGTCTCTGGAAATTGCCATGGGGCCCAGGCAGTACACAGTGATAGAACCATATCTCTTACCCTTGGTTGTTCTCTCCCATGGCAGGACCTATATAGAAAAGATTTATGAATCACTGGAGATAGATGAGAAAACAAAATTTCCTCAACACCTCCTGTCCTGGACACTTTCTGTCTATACACTCCCTGCCAAATCTCTTTTATATAAAAGGGCTTAATAAGTAGTCCCTGCACAGCAGGATAGCCACTCTGGAATGCAGGAGTAGTGGATTTCTACCTGGGAACTAAACTTGGTGGTTGTTCAAACGGTGCTGTACATGAACTCTTGCTCACTTTAACACATTAGGGTAGACTGTGATCTCACTCAAGTTTAACTTCACTGATTCCAGCAGTACTGCATCTGCTTTTCCCTGACTAATCAAAGAGCAGAATCAAATCTCTTCTCCTTTTGTATCTTCGAAACAATTTCTATTAGGCAAAGCTGGAATTATTTTCCTATTGGCACTCATAATGTCAATCTAGACAAAAACATTTTCACAGCCAATGGTTCTTTTTTTTCTTAGTATGAAACTGTTTCAAATGCTGAAAAAGTATCAATGCAGAAAGGAGTGTGATTTCTGACTAACAAGTACCTATGGGGTGGCACCATAGACCTGCCTGATTATATACATTTTGTCTCTCGTGGTGGCAAAGAAGTTTGACCCTATGACTCATCCATCCCTTCACAGCTGAGGGTCTAGATAAAAATAATCGCAGGTGATCAAGGCTACTTATTTCTTTTGTAGAAATGCACCCATAGCAAACTTAAGGGTCTAAGAACCCTCATTTCATTGAAGAAAGGCACTTTTCCATAGCTCTTAGCTCTTCAAGATGAGGAATTATAAAACATACACAGTGAAATTACATTTCAGCAGGAATAAAATCGTCTTCCTTATCAACAGAGAAATTATCAGCTCCTTGCACAGCCTTATTGCAATGATTCATTAAGAAGCATTTTCTAGTTGTTTATTGCATTGGAAACAAAATAGGTGAAAAAATAATACACCAATTAATTTGCTCCATTCTTAATTGCCTTTGATCTTTCCACATTAAGATCTCTTTCCACGTTAAGAGGTCTTTTGGAATTTCAGTTCTTTCTGCCTAATGCCACATCAGGGTGAACAAAAGAAGGCATTAGTATTTTGAAGCTGGACCTAAGACTCAAGATACGGTAATGCATTCGAAGAGATGACACACACAAATCCACAAGTGTCTCCTGTATATCTTCATGTACCAACACACACGTTTGTCTGTACTCACCAGTTGCTTACATACATCTACAGTAAATATCTACACTGAATATGGAGAAACAGACCTGCTTGTCACATACATGTACTTACCTCTGTCAGGGACAGCAGCCATGGATATTTCTAGATTTGTCTGTCGCATCTTGGGTGATGGGTATCCTTTTATTAGTCTTACGTTTGTTTCAGTTTCTATTCCTGCAGACTGAACTTCGGACGTCTGTAACATTACTCAGCTGAATACTTCCTCATGGTGACTTGCTCTTATGCAAATAAATCACCCCACTGGGTGAAACTGAAGGCAAGTTCCTGTCAACAAAGGACTCCAAAAGAGGGTGAGTCCCATTCGGAAGTGGATCTGGGCGTGTAGACAAGGTTGCCTGCCAGAAGCTGGAACTAACAGGTGAGCCATTTTTTTTGCAGTGCAGAACAGAAATTATATCTCTTTGTTACCACTAGCCCCAGAATAGAAAAGCAACTCTTCTCTAGTCACCCCAATGCACCAAGAGAGAAAGAGCATCTACACAAATGGCAAAAAGTCACATCGTCGTGTGCATGGCAGATAACTTTTCTGGCATCCAGATATCATCTGAAAGTTGAGCAGATTCCGGTGGAAAGAGGGAAAAAAAGCTTGTGATTTTATGGATCTCCAGTAGGTGGTGATGGTTACTGCCATTTCCCTTCATGAGACCATTCTGTGGAGTTCCAAGGACCACTCCTACCACACACCCTTGAACCAGAGTCCTCACGTAAGCAAGGAAGACCCTCAGTGTGTGTGAGAACACATCTACAGCTGTGGTCAGCGACTGGGCAGACATTCTCAGGCTAACTATGGCAGTGGACAGCTTGTTGTGGGGTAATTAAAGAAACTTCACAACAGAGAAGAGATCCGTACTCACATGGGCACCCTGAGAGCAAGACCTGAGAAAGCTGGTGAGCATCTGCAGATGCTGTTGGTTATGACAGGTCAGTGACATAAAAAGAATAGGCTTTTTCCAGTGCCTTGAGAAATCTGCTCAGCATTATGACCTGGACATCACCTTCCCGTGATCTGTTCTGTAACTCACACAAGATGCAACACAAAATATTTCCCAATTAATCTGAAAAATGAGTGAAACAATGCTAGTTACTAGAGAGAAGCTTTCCTCTGACACACCCAAAACTGGCTTGCAAAAGCAAAGAGATTACAAAAGATATCTTCATATGTTTAGCTAGAGATGACTGTGCTGAGTCAGTCTCTATCACTTATAGTTTCCTCTGGTTTTATGACACAATAATTTTGTGGTCTGATGCGAGCTGCAGAAATAGATCCCTGGTGAGCCATTGTCCAGGAATGTGCACTCCTTGAGGACAAAGCCATTGCCTCCCTCAACACCAAGTCTGACTTGGGATTGTAAAGCTGTGGAAGTGATTTATTTGTATTCTCTTAGGCCAGCCCTCAATATTCTATTGTCAAAAAATTATTCAGCTTCCTGCAAGGGCAGAACAAACAGAAGTGAACATGAATGGTGGAGTACAGAGGGAGGAGGGACTCAGGCACTAGCAGGACCCTCTGTGAAGGAGGTTAGTCGTGACAGGTTATCAGGCAGCACCGCACCAACACAGCATCTGCCTTCAGGGCCTCTTCTGCAGCAAGGTCACCGCTCACTTCACGGCACAGAATTGTTCCCTATTGGTTGCGTTAGTTCATACCTTAGGAAGGGTGAATGGAATCAACTCAGACACTCTGAGACTTCTTGAAACAAATAACAAAGTGTTTGACTAATGTGTTTGACTTCATGGACTTGTTATTCAGTAAGGCCAGAAATGCACTGATGCTATAGTATTCTCTTCATTTCCTTCCCTCTGCAGTAGATATTTATGATTATGCAATTGTAAATTAGGCTTTGAGATGCTTAGTCTGATCTGTAAGAAATGGCTTGATTAGCAGCAGTGCTTAGTAGCAGTAGTTCCTGGTATGAAACGAGCAGTGTGCCACAGCAAGCAGAGAGAGGAAAAAAAATTAGTCTAAGCAGAAGCAAAGAATTTGCAATGCGACATTTCCGTGTGTCTCCAGGAAGCTGAATGTGCTCTAGGAGATGGTGGAAAACCAAAAGGAAAAAAAAAAAAAGAAGAAAATATCATTCTGCTGTTCCTGCCAGCCTAATGCAAGGAGAGGAAATCCCTTCCAGATCCAGCAGTTGGTTTAACCCTAACAAAATCGGAAAGACAAGGTCACCACACAGGTGAATTTTCCTGCTTCTAGAAGAACTTGTACATCCTGTCTGTGGGGATCAAATTTCAGTGCTTCAGAGGATGATGACAGACATCATATACCATCATATTGGTAACATCTAAATATATCTCACCCACTCCAGCAAATGGCTTTTTTTTTTAAAAATAACCACCACCCTCATATGCATACCTCCCGAACGTAAATGCATTTTGGAGGAACATACGCTGCAAAAGGCACACAGAACAGTGGACATACGCTCACTCAGGACTCCTTTAAGCTCCCAGGTTTCTTAGACCTTCATGACAACGTTCACTTTGGTGGTCGTAGAGCCATGCTGTATATGTCTGACCAGCCTCACTGGGGATGATCACATAGAGGCTTCACAGTTTCTTCAGAACACATTGCAGAGGGACTCCAGGATATACACTAGGTGATAGAGAGGTGGACAGAGCAACAGGGAGCCACCTCCCTGCAGATATCTCCCACAAACCAGATTTCAGTGTAACAATCCTTCAGCATGACAGTATTACAGTGGTGGCATCTACTGTATGTACTCCCCTAATCTGTCTCACTAAGTCAAGTGTCTCTTGAGATAACAGCCACGTAGTTTGCAATTTTTCTCAAATGTCTTTCGGCTTATCTGACACTTGAAACCCAAGATGTACTTCTGGTAACTCCAACTCCAGCATTCCACTGAACAATTTTATTCGGCATTAAAACACAAATTCGGGCTGAGGTAGAAGTCAAAGAAATGGAAACACAAAAGAAAATAGGAAAGGCAGGCAGGTTAGAGAATAAGAAAGAGGAGCGCAGAAGGAAAGCTAGATCATAGAAAACAAAAAGGGACAAGGTTTGAATCAGCCAAGATCCCAGCTTGCAAATCTGAGGATTTTACAGGTACAGAGCTTTCTATTCTCTGGCTGAATGATCTATTGGAAAGAGGTGAGAATCAGCAGGTAGAAGTCTGGAAGCACAGGGGAAGGCAAAACTTAAATGTGACTAAAAGCCTGGGGTTCGTGCCACAGAGGCTTAGGTCTCAATTTCCACTTACAAGCGTCTCCTGGACTTAATTTGTAAAAGTAAATTTTGTGTTAGTTCAAGTGTTCTCCTGCTGGCACATTTGACAGTAAAAGGAAAATCCACTGGATGTTTGTTTGGATTTAATGGAGTTTTCTCAGTAGATATCTACATTTTTATGGAAAGAAAAAATACACAGAGCCTTTTGAGATTTACTCTGTGAACTTCAAATTTAAAAAAGGGCTAAAACATGTGTCTGTGTGTATGAATAGATATGTCTGAGTACACGCTCACACAAGTATTTACATATATATGTATGCATAATAATGCAATAATGCATATAAAAACAAGCTTGCAGATACAAAAATACACATCCTTAGCAACATAGGAGTTTGCAACTCTCACCTGCCCATGGTCTTTTTATCTCTCCCAGCACCCTTACTTTCATTTCCTCTGAAGGTTACACAGCATCGCCGTGCTTTACCGAGACTCTTGTTCAGTTTCCACACGTGGAAACTGAAACGTAAGAGATTAAGATAATCGATGATGCCCTGCTGCTACTGGGTAAACTTTATGAGTCTGATTCCAAACAACACAGTGGAACGGCAGCCAGCCATGAGGGTGTGTGGGCAGAGCCCTGACTCAAGCAGGGCGGAGAACAGGGAGTTAGGGGGAAGGACTTACCTGTGTGCTTACTTCAGTATTAATTTTTCTTAGCTAAAGAAAGCACCTCAATATCCTTGTAATAGAATTCTTTCACATTAGTTGGTGAGGCTACAGAAATCAGAGAAGTGGATCAAATATATTTCATGAGGAGTCAGTGTGGAAAAAAAAAAAGCTGCAAGTGAACATATCTGTATTTTGGACTATGATTTTCTACTCTAAGCAGTCCTTCTACAATCATCTCACGCTACTTTGCATCAGAGACGTTCTATATATTTATCTTTCTGGTTTTGCCCCATTTCCACCTCTCCGTTTCAATGCACATGCTGTGTGAAAGTGCTTGGCAGAACAATAAATACCCCAAAGCAGAAGCAGGAGCTCGGTGGACATCAGAGTGTCCATGCTCTCCTCCCTTTGAGAGGCTGAGTGTGGCATACAGCCATCACACAACTGGCAGGGTTTTTAATAGCGAGAGGGATGACAAAACCAGCTGGACTTCACTTGAGGGAAAGCAACGATTCATCTGTTCCTTTCCTATCACAGACATACTGGAGAGAGTGTTCAGAGCACCTTGAGGAACTTTCAGCCCTGAGCTTTGTTTTTCCAAGCACTCAGGGACTGCCCAATGGTGACCATATAGTTAAACTCTCCCCAAAATTCACCTCTAAGCTGTAGCTCCCATGGGAGGTTAAAACCTCCATCAAGAGGAGAAAACCTCCATCAGAACCAGGCATTACAACCATCAAGGTTGTAATTACAACTCCACCAAGGATGGAGTTAGTTTTCTTCATGGCAGCCCATATGGTGCTGTGGTTTTGACCAGTGACCAAAACAGTGTTGACAGCACAGCAACATTTTAGCTATTGCTGAACAGCTCTTGCACAGCATCAAGGCCTTCTCTGCTTCTGACTTTGCCCCAGGTGAGTAGGCTGGGGGTGGGCAAGAGGCTGGGAGGCAGCACAGCTGGGACAACTGACGCAAACCGACCGCAGAAATTTTTCACACCATCTAATGGTATGCTCAAAAATAAAACTTGTAGGGATTTTTTCTGAAGTTGCTGTTGCTTGAAGACTGGCTGGTCATCAGTCTGCTGGTGGTGAGCGGTTGCCTCTGGATCATTTGGGGTTTCTCATCTTTTTTTCCCCTTCACTTATTAAACTGTCTTTATATTGATGCTTGGCGTTTCTCACTTTTGTCCCTCCAATTCTCTCCCCCATCCCATGGGGCAGGGAGAGGGGAGAGTAAGCAGCTGTGTGGTGCTTAGCTGCCTGCCAGGGTTAACCCATCTCACCATCTCATGTCCACAGGTAGGGTAGAAAGCCTACTTGGGTATCCACAGGTAAACTGCTTGAGAGGTCTTGTAAGAAGTCTTCAGAAGACTCCAGAGATACGGAGTTGCTCTCCCAGGATCTTCATGATTCAGGCCCTATGTTACTATGTAAATAGTCTCTCCATCACAGCTAACACTCCTCCTGTCACTGGCATGGAGCAGGACTGTGAGATAGGAACCTGTGTGTTTAAGCAGCAGTGTTTATGGTACAGAGCTCAGAGGGTAGTGATTAGGGGCACAGAATCTAGTTGGAGGTCAGTGACGAGTGGTGTTCCCCAGGGGTCAGTACTGGGTCCAATCCTCTTCAATATATTCATCAATGACCTGGGTGAAGGGACAGAGTATACTCTCAGCAAGTTTGATGATGACACAAAGCTGGGGTGGGGTGGCTGACACACCAGAAGGCTGTGATGCCATACAGAGAGACCTGGACAGGCTGGAGAGATGGGCAAAGAGGAACCTTATGAAATTCAACAAGGGCAAGCGTAGGGTGCTGCACCTGGGGAGGAATAACCCCATGCACCAGTACAGGTTGGGGGCTGACCTGCTGGAGAGCAGCTCTGTGGAAAGAGACCTGGGAGTCCTGGTGGACAACAGGATGACCATGACCCAGCAATGTGCCCTTGAGGCCAAGAAGGCCAATGGCATCCTGGGGTGCATCAAGAAGAGTGTGGCCAGCAGGTCGAGGGAGGTCATCCTCCCCCTCTACTCTGCCTTGGTGAGGCCGCACCTGGAGTACTGTGTCCAGTTCTGGGTTCCTCAGTTCAAGAAGAACAGGGAACTGCTGGAGAGGGTGCAGCAGAGACCTACCAAGATGATGAGAGGACTGGACCATCTCTCTTGTGAAGAAAGGCTGAGGGATTTGGGTCTCTTCAGTCTGGAAAAAAGACGGCTGAGGGGGGACCTTATCAACACTTATAAATACTTAAAGGGTGGGTGTCAGGAGGATGGGGCCAGAATCTTTTCAGTGGTGCCCAGTGACAGGACAAGAGTTAATGGGCACAAACTTGAACATAGGAAGTTCCACCTAAACATGAGGAGGAACTTCTTTCCTGTGAGGGTGGCAGAGCACTGGCACAGGCTGCCCAGAGAGGTGGTGGAGTCTCCAACTCTGGAGACATTCAAAACCCGCCTGGACGTGTTCCTGTGCAACTTGCTCTAGGTGACCCTGCTCTGGCAGGGGGTTGGACTGGATGATCTCCAGAGGTCCCTTCCAACCCTATGATTCTATGATTCTATGATTTCTCATAGCAAGGGCAGGACAATCTTCAGGGGACCATCTATCAGTGGTGTTGATAGATTTGAACTTGTCATGTCATGTGGTGCAGGTCCGGGGACACCTGGTAAAGCTGTGAGATAACCCTTCAAGGGAAGACACTCAGGAAATGCAGCTGAAGTGGTGTGTGCCAGCTACCTTTTCCCACATTGAAGCTGTGTTGCTTAGGCCAGTCAGCAGTGCAAAGAGGAGCCAAACCTACTGCAGTGATGGTTATGGATTATGTTCATTGCATCTGAGTAGATCTTAAGAGAAGTGAGGGATTAAAAGGTGGATATGGGGCTAAGTAGTGTTTGTGAGCAGTAGATGGCAGAAGTGGAAAACAAATGAGATGGAAATCACGACGTAGCAGGGAACTGTAAGGGTGGAGGGGCAGACCTTATATCCAAAAATCCAGCTGAGCTGTCATGGTTCACTCAGATGAGTACACCCAATGGGGTCAACTGTAAATGTTCATCAGATACAAATATGAAAGTGGCCTGAAAATCATCTCCAACTATCCAGATAATCTTGGCCCAAATGCTATGGATTAGACATTTGCTGATCAGGGTGCTGCTATGGAAAGACCATATGCTTGGGGTAGACCAATAATCCAGAAGGTAACTGGAAGCAGAGGGAATTATGAAACTATGGCTCAGCAATCTGCCCTGTCACTGTTTTCTAGTCTTAGAGATTTCAAGCAAGGTGATGACAGGGAAGCCCTGCCAGATCTCACTACTACAGTTAACACAGATTGCAGATTTGGAGGCTAGGACAGTTACTTCTTGTCTTGGAAGACAGGCAGGGCTGCAGGATGGGGAACATACCCACCTGCACCCCTTTTGCCACAGCCCACTGCCCAGTCCACAATCTTCCTTCATCAGAGACACTCAAACTGAAACACTCTGCCTCCCGTCACCATGGCTAAGGTTCAAGGATGAACAGAGACATCATTTGGCAGGAAAACTGCTCTTGGTTTAAGCAGACCCATGGTAGCAATGGAGCACCGCGGCTCCGCATCACATCGCTGGGGCTGCAGATCAGGAAGCAGAGCTTGAGCCAAGCTCCCAAAGCCACTTTGTGGGGATAAAGCTCTGGCCGCTCCCTGGATCTGTTCAGAGCTCTGGGGTGCCACCAAGTTACCATCCAGATACACAGGTGGGGTGGCACATAGAGAGTATGCTGGCACAGGAGCTCTGATCTGCTGAAGGAAAAGTCCAGGCCAAGATCTGAACCTCCAGAGGGATGCTGCAGCGAGAGAGACAACAGCTATAAGCTACTTGCCTCACAGTCGGGAAACAGACTGTGAGGAGAGCAGTCATCATGCTGTATGGTAAGACATGGGCTTGGGCTTGAGGTGGAGAAGATACGAACAGACCAGGCAGCCAGAACGGCGTGCTGGATGAGGCCTTACACTACATATCATCCATGACCTCTAAATTACTGAGGTTAAGCATAAATTTCGGTCTGTAGGAGACTAAACTGTCACATGCCTCAAGCAGGGAACAGAAAGGCCACAGTGCATAAGGGACTAGCACTGACCATGGGGGTGTGTGGAATAATTACTAAATTGGCCAAGAATACAAAAATACAGCATTGTTCACACATTAAGGAAAGTCATAAAATCAAGAGGCTTCTGAAGTATAATACAGCCACAGCTGGCAAGCGAAGAATGCAACACCTGCGACTCCCTGTACAAGGTTGTTTGCGAAACTACACGAGGGATGGAACGAAACGCAATTGTTCCGTGGCCTTCCCTTGTGACAAATAGCAGATGTGGGGACGAGATGGTACTACGGAACAGATAAGCGGCCTACACGCTACCCGAGCCAACATTTCGTCAAATGTTGATGAAATGCTGTCCTTTGTGCGAACTTTGCTCACCACAACGTACCAAAACACACCTCCATCCCAGAGGCTATCCGCCCCCGAGGTGTGAACACTCCTCCTTGAATACATTAATCATAATAAAAGTACGTATGACTAAAGTCACTCAAACTCCACTTTGAAGATAAAAAAATAGTATAAAAATAGCCCAAGAGAGAGGGGATGTCAGGGAAGACACCATTGCGAAGAATTCCACCGCTGATTTCCGGGCTCAGTCGACGGGCTGAGCCTTTCTTCCCCCCCATAGGGACGCCTTTGGGTAAGACTTCGATTACACTGAGTGCTTTCTCAGGGACTTAGAAATTTCTCTAGAGAATCTCCCTCCTACATTTATAGCCAGGCTGTACCGTTTATAATTTTGTCGTGCATTTTGTATACTTAAGAATATCTTTATTTGCACGTGCTTTGCAGACAGTGTATTTATCACCGGCAATCCTAAAGAACCTGTATATCCGTTGTTTAAATAAACTGCACTGTTTAAGTAGCTGGTCGTTTAGCTTTCTCACTGAACGCGACCAAAGACTCGAGAGTGGCCGTGCTAGTTCAGGAGCACGACTAGACTGAAGGTGCAGTCCACTATTAGTGTATCCAAATCGTAATAGTTTAATACATATTAAACGTGATTGGACTGATGGTGCTGAATTGGGCATCACTCAGAATTTAAACCTAGCCGCACCTGGCCTCCCACCTCGGTGAGGAGTGTTAGAACGTAAGGGGGTTTATCTTCTGCCAAAACCGCTTGGCCCCGTTTCACGCAACAGGGTAACACTTCAGACTGGATTCAGGCCCTTCTGTTTCTCTGTACCTGAGAACTACAAGACACCCAAGTACAGAATGTCACCCCTCAGTTCCCAGATCTTTTTCCCAGACTCACATGCATGTGCCACATGGTTAAATGGCAGTGCTCCAGCCAGCCATGGCAACAACAAGAGTATTCTCCTGTTTCATGACTTGGCTTTTGTCTCTGCCAGTTCAAGAGAGGCAACTTCTGGTTTCTAAATTACTATTGAGAAATATTGCTCAGCTCATTGATATTTGGCATAACAAGTCTCATTTTGCATGTTTATTTTTACTATTACATCAGATACAGCATTCTGTATTTCATTTCCTTGCTCTCCTCCACACACACACACTGGGGATAACCGAACAGAATGTGAGGTCTCTTGCTTACTGTTTGACCACAGACTGATTCACTGGGCAAATGTGACTCAAAAAGAATGGCTTGAAATAAAAATTTCATCATAGTATTATAGATAAGCAGAATCCAGACAACTGACCAGGTGTCCAGAGCTGCTGTTTTCTGTGACCAAGTCACAGCAGCTCTTGCCAGACACTGTCAGGGAGCAGCAAGGGCCAGCTACTCCCTAAAGGATGAGAAATTAAGCCAAGCAAGATAAAGCAGCCAGCAATGAAAGAGCCTTGCTAGCCAGGGCCCCTCCCAGTGTAGCCATAAGAGGAGAGTAGGGCAGGCCCAGGGCTAGCAGCCACGATCAATGAAGAATCCAGGTTCTCAGGCATGCTGACGAGGCAGCTCTTAGGTCCTAGGTCAAGCTAGGAAGTAAATCCTCAGGTCAGGATCAGGTTCTGTGATGACAACATACAGACACTGTGATCATCAGGCTGGTCCATAGAGATGAGACAACCCAGTCTCATCTGGGGTCAACCCAGAAAATCAGTTCACAGGTCAGGAAACAGATCAACAAGATCCATGGCTGGCCATGGGTATGGACATAAGCATGGCTGTGAGAGATGGAGACAAGCACACCTACGCCATAGCTCAGGAAGGGCGCCTTGGGAAGGTTAATAAGGGAGTCCGGGGCACAGGTTATCTTTTCTTCTGTTCTCCCAGTTACAGGCAGGGACACTGTAAGAAACAGACGTGTGCGATCTATCAACACATGGCTCCATGGCTGGTGTCACCGCCACAGTTTTGGGTTTTTGACAATGGGATGACCTACATGGCACCAGGCTTTCTGGCATCGAACAGGGCTCATCTTTCTGAATGGGAGAAGTGGGTGTTTGCTCATGAGCTAGTGGGGCTCATTGACTGGGCTTTAACCTAGGCTTGTTGCAGGAGGGGGATGCTAACTGGCTTGCTCTTGACAAGCCAAGGGATGATGATCCGAGGTCTGAGGGGTGGGTCAGTAGTGAAGGCCCTCAACCTGTTGCTCCGAGATGTGCTGGGTACGCTGCAGCACACTCGAAGTCTTATGGGGACGAGCCAGGGGCTCCTGAGGAGATAGGAACCGGAGAGTCACAGATAAAACACCCCAGAGGAAGACCACCTGAAGAGCAGCATGAAGGAAAAGCAAACGCTCCAGCCAGTGAGACAGCTTCATTGGGCACCCAGCTGAAATGCCTTTACGCAAATGCACGCAGCATGGGAAATAAGCAAGAAAAGTTGGAGATGTGCGCACGTCTCCAGGGCTACAATCTTATTGGCACCACAGAGGCGTCGTGGGATAGCTCTTATGATTGGAGCGTTGGAATGGACGGATACCGACTCTTCAGGAAGGACAGGCTGGGAAGACGAGGAGGGGGTGTTGCCCTCTATGTCAGTGAACGGCTGGAGTCCATGGAGCTCCACCTGGGGGTGGATGGAGACCCAACTGAGAGCTTATGGGTCAAGATTAAAGGGAACGCAGGGGCAGGGGACATTACGGTAGGGGTCTGCTACAGGCCACCTGACCAGGATGACAGAGTGGATGAGGCCCCCCTCAGACAGGAGCGGCATCGCATTCACAGACCATGGTCATCATGGGGGACTTAAACCACCCTGATATCTGTTGGAAGGACAACACAGCGGTGCACAAGAAATCCAGGAAATTCTTGGAATGTGTCGATGACAACTTTCTTCTTCAAATGGTAGAGGAGCCAACAAGGAGAGGAACTATGCTGGACCTTGTCCTTACCAACACGGAGGGGCTGGTGCCAAGTGCAGCCTCGGCTGCAGTGATCACGAAATTGTAGAATTCAAGATCCTTCAGGCAGCAAGGAGAGCACACAGCAAGCTCACTACCATGGACTTCAAGAGAGCAGACTTTGGCCTCTTGAGGGACCCGCTTGGCAGGATAACATGGGAAAAAGTACTGGAGGGAAGAGGGGCCCAAGAGAGCTCATTAGTATTCAAGGATCACCTCCTCCAAGCTCAGGAGCGGTGCATCCCAAGAATGAAGAAGTCAGTTAAAAATGCCAGGAGGCCTGCGTGGATTAACAAAGAGCTCCTGGACAAGCTCAAAAGCAAAAAGGAGGCCTACAGAGGGTGGAAGCAAGGATGGGTTGACTGGGTGGAATACAGAGAAACTGTCCGAGCAACCAGGAACCAGATTAGGCAAGCTAAAGCCCAGATAGATAGAATTAAATCTGGCTAAGGGCATCAAGAATAACAAGAAAAACTTCTCTAAGTACGTCAGGGGTAAAGGCAAGACTAGGGAAGATGTGGGCCCTCTCAGGAAGGAGACAGGAGACCTGGTCACCCAGGATATGGAGAAGGCTGAGATGCTGAATGACTTTTTCGCCTCAGTCTTCACTGGCAAGGGCTCCAACCACACCACCCAAGTTGCAGGATGCAAAGGCAGGGTCTATAAGAATGAAGAACCGTCCACTGTAGGAGAAGATCAGGTTTGGGACCATCTGAGGAACCTGAAGGTGCATAAGTCCATGGGACTGGATGAAATCCATCCACGGGTCCTGAGGGAGCTGGCAGATGAAGTCGCCAAGCCGCTTTCCATTATATTTGAAAAGTTGTGGAAGTCTGGTGAAGTTCACACTGATTGGAAAAGGGGAAACATAACCCCCATTTTCAAAAAGGGAAAAAAGGATGACCCAGGGAATTACAGACTGGTCAGTCTCACCTCTGTGCCTGGCAAGATCATGGAGCAGATCCTCCTGGAAACTCTGCTAAGGCACATAGAAAATAAGGAGGTGATTGGTGACAACCAACATGGCTTCACCAAAGGCAAATCATGCCTGACAAATTTGGTGGCCTTCTATGATGTTGCCACAGCACTGGTAGACAAGGGGAGAGCAACTGATCTCATCTACCTGGACTCATGCAAAGTGTTTGACACTGTCCTGCACGACATCCTGGTCTCCAAATTGGAAAAGCATGGGTTTGACGGATGGACCACTCAGTGGATAAGGAACTGGCTAGATGGTCGCACTCAAAGGGTTGCAGTCAATGGCTCAATGTCCACATGGAAACCAGTGACGAGTGGCATTCCTCAGGGGTCAGTACTGGGACCAGTGCTGTTTAACATTTTTGTTGGTGACATGGACAGTGGGATTGAGTGCACTCTCAGCAGGTTTGCCGACGTCACCAAGCTGTGTGGTGCAGTCGACACGCTGGAGGGAAGGGATGCCATCCAGAGGGACCCTGACAGGCTTGAGAGGTGGGCCCGTGCAAACCTCATGAAGTTCCATGAGGCCAGGTGCAAGGTCCTGCACCTGGGTCATGGCAATCCCAGGCACAAATACAGGTTGGGCAGAGAATGGACTGAGAACAGCCCTGAGGAGAAGGACTCGGGGATCCTGGTGGATGAGAAGCTCAACATGAGCAGGCAATGTGGACTTGCAGCCCAGAAAGCCAACCGCATCCTGGGCTCCATCAAAAGAAGCATGGCCAGCAGGTCGAGGGAGGTGGTTCTGCCCTTCTACTCTGCTCTGGTGAGACCCCACCTGGAGTACTGCATCCAGCTCTGGAGTCCTCAGCACAAGAAGGACATGGACCTGTTGGAACGGGTCCAGCAGAGGGCCACGAAGATGATCAGGGGGCTGGAGCACCTCTCCTATGAGTACAGGTTGAGAGAGTTGGGGTTGTTCACCCTGGAGAAGAGAAGGCTCGAAGGAGACCTTATAGCAGCCTTCTAGTACCTGAAGGGGGCCTACAGGAAGGATGGGGAGGGACTCTTTATCAGGGAGTGTAACGACAGGACATGGGGTAACAGCCTCAAACTGAAAGAGGGGAGATTTAGATTGGATATCAGGAAAAAATTCTTTACTGTGAGGGTGGTGAGGCACTGGAACAGGCTGCCCAGGGAAGTTGAGGATGCCCCATCCCTGGAAGTGTTCAAGGCCAGGGTGGACGGGGCTTTGAGCAGCCTGGTCTAGTGGGAGGTGTCCCTGCCCATGGCTGGGGGTTGGAACTAGATGGTCTTTAAGGTCCCTTCCAACCCGAACCATTCTGTGATTCTGTAATAGCACAAGCCTGAGCTTAAATGGAGCTCCTGGGCCATCTATGGGCAATGTGCCAGTGGAAGCCGCAGGTGAGGGTAGTCAAGGCAACTAAGGTTTTTTTAATGTCCTCAGGGCCCTGAGAGACACATACCATAATAATTGCCTTCAGTTTTTATTGTGAAAACAATCTGGGGGTTCTTCCTTGCTTGTGACATAGGAATGGCACAGCCTTGCTTTGGCCAAGAGCTGGTTACAATCCAAACAGGGGCTGAGCGTGGTAAGCCAAGGCCTACAGGACAATGTAAACAAGAAGTAAGCATAATGAGCCTTGGCATGGGTGGGGGATCAACACGTGACAGGACCATCCCCAAAGCTGCTGGTAAGGTATACTGTGATCTTGTTTGATTGACAGCCTGTGCTAACAGCTACGTACAAAGACCTTCAGCAGTAGAGATTGACAGGGGATGCTTAGTCCACTTCATAAATTGAGCTTAGCAGCTTCAAATTGTCTGTGTTTCTCTTCCCCCCATAACAACTTGTGCGATCAATTTTTTCTGCCTCCTTAAAACCAGCTTGAAAGCATCATCTCCTGAACTTGTAAGATATAAAGAACCATATCTAAACAAGAGGACACATCTACCAAAGTGGACATCACTTAATCGAGTGCTGCCGTTTTGTAAGTTACAGGTTGTCATCTCTTAGTTTCCATAAGCCAAATTCTCTTTAGGTTAGACTGGTCCAAAACTCTGAGTAACTATGTTGGCTATGTTAAAAGATTAGCAATACAAATAAGAGAAGAATCGGGCCCAATCATAGCTTTAGAGTTTAATGATTAAAATGGGTACAAGTAAACGAATATTTATCCTAGTCTTGCAGAAATAACCTAGCATCGGGAATGGGGACGGAGAGAGGTTCTATTTTCCAAGCACTTGGTACTGATGGCACAGTACCTCTGCACAGTACAGGGGAGCAAACGACCAGAGAGGGGAGCAAACAATCCAGCTTGGCTACTGCAGGGGATACAGCTGCATTCCTACAATTCTCTGCGCAGCCTAATGTGCCTTGCTTTTCAAGGAGTTTCCAGTGGATACATCTAGTGGTCCAGTTCCAGGACAGGCCTACAGATAAAAATACTTTCTCACTTCTTTCAGCCAGCTGAGTGGACCTCCTGAAATACAATGACCATGAATACTGTAATTACCATTCCACAGTCACACCACTTGGTGGATGGAGGATTTGCTTCTGTTGAATGGAGTGTCCGTGGATTTTTTAAGTTGCTCTTAAGATCAAGTGCCGCTGTCAGTTACACGTTACAGCTCCCACCGAGCCAGTGGAAAATTCTCTAGGCTAGCCCAGTCTTTCAAATGCAGACAAGCGTTTCAGTGACTAATGATGAGACATTAGTATAGCAAGAACTGACACTTATTGTGATTAGTTGATCGGTTTAAAACACGGACAAGTACTTATTTACATGGCAAGCTGTGAACTTCCAGAATCTGCTGCCCCAGTAAACTGTGGACACAGATAGCAGGACAGATTAAAGAGATGTGAAAAATTTGTGGTGCCAAGTCCATAAACAGACACTAAAGATGCAGGGTTCCCAACCACAGTCATTGCGGGTATTGAGGTACTGTGACTGGGTCATAATGAACCACAGACAGTGTCCAGGCTTGTCTGTTCTCCCTAAAAAACATCTTCTCCTGACAATACTAGATACAATGTCTGCCCTGATGGGGCATTTTCTGTGTTTTTAGGTTCACTTTTCCTCTTGCAGCATGAGGCAGACAAGGCTAGCTGAGAGGACAGCAAGTCTCCAGAGATGTTCCTTGTGGCACCTTGACCTTCTCTTGCCAGAAATTAATTTTTCAAGAGTCAAGGAAATAGCCTGTTCTTGTCAAAATGCCTCAGATAAGTAAGTTACAGTGAATTAATCAACTGTTTGGGTGTTATCAGTCCTCTTTAAGCACCTTTTTGCCATCAGCCTGTGCACCACTGGGCCACATCAGAGGAAGAACAATGTTAGCAGGGTATTGGGCCTAGGACACTGTTCCCCATTCTGGCTACTACCTGCCTCCATTTCCACATCCAGAAATTTCTCATCAGGGATATTTAACACTGTCCAATATACTTAAGACTCCCAGTGACAAGCTGTCTACCCAGGATATTGGTGGCTTTTAGAAACTGGGGAATGTTAGCAACATTTAATGATTGTTATCTTCTACATACAAGCAGTAAGGCAGATGGCCATCTTCTATGGGTGAAATCTCGTAGCAGAGGACCAGAGATAACATTGGTCCTGTCTTACACTTAATGCATTCTTCACCTCTGTCTTCCACACAGATGATGGGCCCTGGTACCCCCAGAGCACTGTGTTGGAAGACCATAACTGGGGGATGATAAACTCCCAGCCGACCCTGAACTTGTTTGAGAATTGCTACTCCAGCTGGATGCACATAAATCTGTGGGGCCCAATGGGATTCATCCCAGGGTACTGAATGAGCTGCCCAATGTTACCATGGCACCTCTCTCCATTATTTTCCAACGGTCTTGGGAGTCTGGAGAGGTCCCAGTTGGCTGAAAGCTGGCAAATGTTGTCCCAGTTCTCAAGAAGGGTAAGAAGGAAGACCCTGGTAATTACAGGCCTGTCAGTATCATTTCAGTGCCTGGTAAAATTATGGAGAAGGTTATTCTGGGAATTATTGAAAACCACTTGAGAGACAACACAGTCAGTGGTCATAGCCAGCACGGGTTCATGAGGGGAAAGTCCTGCTTAACCAATTTAATTTCCTTTTATGACAAGGTCACCCATCCAAGGTTACCAAGGGAAGCCAGTAGATGTGGCGGTTTTGGATTTTAACAAGGCTTTTGATACTGTCTCTTACAGTATCCGTCTGGATGAAATGTCCAGCACACAGCTAGACAAGTCCATAACACATTGGGTGAGCATTTGGCTGATGGGTTGGGCTCAAAGGGTTATAGTAAATGGGGTTACATCAGGCTGGCGACCAGTCACCAGTGGTGTTCCCTGGGGCTCAGTTTTAGGGACGGTTCTCTTGAATGTTTTTATAAATTATCTGGACACAGGAATCGAATGTACATAAAGTAAGTTTGCTAATGATCAGCTGTGGACTCCCTGAAGGGTAGAGAGAACTTACAGAGAGATCTGGGTAGAATCAAGAGCTGAGCAATCGCCAACCGTATGAAATTTAACAAGAGCAAGTGCCAGATTCTCCACCTGGGATGGGGTAATCCTGGTGCTGATCTCCTCTCTCTGGTGACTAGTGACAGGAGGAAATGGAATGAAGCTGCATCAGGGGAAGTTCAGCTTGGATATTCGGAAAAGGTTCTTTACTGAGAGGGTGATCTGTCACTGAACAGGCTCCCCAGGGAAGCGGTCACAGCACCAAGTCTGTCACAGTTCGAGGAGCATCTGGATGACGGTTTTAGTCATATGGTTTCATTTCAGGTAGTCCTGCAAGGAGCACAGAGTTGGATTCAATGATCCTTCTGGGTCCCTTCCAACTTGAGATATTCTATAATTCTATGATTCTACAAATGGAAGATCCTGAAATGAAAATAAAAATATGACATTTAGATCCTTTAACAATTGCACTTTGGACTTGCTATGATTTGAAATGGACATAGCAGGAGAAGTCTATTACTTGTAATAGCCCAGAATAATTTTTTTCCACAGATGCCATATAAAATGGATTTCCCAGACGTTCAATGACCCACTTAGCCATAGATTCCTTCCACTCTGTTTCACTAAAAATAGTATTTGTCAGAAAACACTAATACATTGAAATCAAAATGTTGCAGAACTTATATTAGTTTTGCTAGATTTTTTTATTATTTTTTTTTACACGATCCTTTTAGGCCAAGGATGTGGACCTGTTCATTCAAGCAGGGTCTCTTGTCTCTCGGGGCACAAACTTTCAGCACTGTTGGTGTACACATTCACTCTTCTCTCTCCTACCTTTCAGGAGGTCTGGCACAAAACAAAAACAAAGGTTGGATTTTCCCAGACTTTCTCTTTTGAACAGCTTTTCTCATCTCACAGAAACTGTAACCTTCAGATCAGCCAGGGAAGTTGCTGAATCAAATCTGGAAGGGGCCTAGTGACTGGGAGGGGATGTCGGACCACTGCAGATATTGACAGAAAGTGGCTGAGTAGCATCATTTGCTGAACAGAAACCCATGTTCAGATCCAGATTAGAAAGGAATCTGGTGGATGGTTTCTGGGATGAGACTGGAATTCCAGCTGACAATCAAGGGATTTCCCACTCTGGAGCCTGAAGGAAAAAAGCTACACTCTTAGCCTTTGCTTGGTAATACGATAGAAGGAAATCCACAATGCTTGTCTCCCAACCAGACAGGACAGTTCCTATGATTACTTTTTCCAAAAGCATCACTCTTTAAACTCCAACTAGATATGAACAGCTTCTTTCCTATACTTTACAATTCAGTGACCCCATATTGCAAATCATTTCATGTGATTCCCCCTATCCCTCAGAGTCTACAAACCTTAAAGACGTTCTTGAGCTTCAAACGATTCTTAGTTATCTTTGATTGAAAGCCCACAGTCCAGTAATCATCCACAGCACCTTCTTGGATAAAGGTTTCCCAACAGTAATTATAATCTGGAGAAATGGAAGCAAGATGATGAACCTGAGTTTATTCAGAAACTAGACAAGCTCAGGGAACAAGACTCTTCCTGATGCCCATGACACAGAGACAGCTTGGTCATGGACAGGCCAGCTGATGGATTCTGTCCACTCCATATTTGGAACCAATGCCATTCTCTCTGGGCTTTTTTACCAGCAGAGGGCCCCTTCAGCCAGCCTTATCCCAGCAGCTGTATTTAGTCCCCTAGGCCAAGAGAGAAACACCCTATCTTCCATTCCGTCAGGAGCAACAGAAAAATGATGTCTCTAATCAAGGGAGACTTTTCATACAGGTCTGGTTGCTGACTCCTGTCCCGCTACTCCTGCAGTATTTGAACATCTTTTTTGGGATGCGACACTCAGTCACTGAATGGTGATGAATGTGCCCCCAAAGAAGGTGGGCAGGACGCCGGGCCCAGAAGCAACTAGATTCATTCATGCACAGAGCTCACCAGTCCACCCCTCCCCAGTCCCCCAGAGGAAAGGAAACCTTGCCTTCAATTTCCATGACAGCAATGGTTACGACCTCCAGGCTCACAAGGGTCTTCAGACCTTGGCGGTTTCTTTCATCTTCTATGTGATAAAGACGTGCTACGTATATATCTATGCTCACATATGAGTGCCTCCCTAAGAAATTCAGTATTTTAAGGCAGCAGTCTGCACAAGGGCTCCAGGACAAGTACCAGGTCATGGAACAGTTGACATAATCATTGGATCTTCTGATCTGTAAGATCTTCTCCAGGAAGTAGACTTCAGCATGGCAATGGTCCTTTTTGACCCAGTGTATCCAAGGCCTGCCAGTCTCACCCCACTGCAGTCTGCATAGTAGGTATGTGTCCTGTGGAGTCTTACGGGGGTCAAAATGATGCTTTAAAGCCTTCTTAGATATATACATGCTGAAACAGAAGAGAAACTTCAAGGAATCACTGGTTACAACTTTGTTTTCAGTACTTCTCCAGTACAGAAAAAAGGGGGAGAGAGACAACTGAGACGGGCAATACACAAGAGAGCAATGCATGGAAAATGGTAGGCACCACAGCAGGGGAAAGGAACCAAGCCCTGAACCACCTGATCCTCCCTTCGCAACTGCCTGAAGAACTTTCACATCCTCTCCCCTCCCTGTCCTCTTCCTCATCAGCGTAAGTATTTCTAAAAGCTTTCAATACATTTTCATGTGCCAGACATTTTTCCACGCCTCCTGTGTAGCTGTTTTCAATGTAGGCAGCTGTTTTCAATGTAGGCAGCTGTTGTGAATTTTGTAAAAACTAAAAAAAAAAAAAAAAGAAAGAAAATAAAATCACTGGTAAATTATGAAATTATGTTTAATATATTTATTAATTTATATGTAATTATTTAAATATAATATATTTAATTTAAATATATTTTTATATTGAATTATATATTTAATATAATTTCATAATTAATCCAATAATCCTTATTGGATTCTCTTGCTGTTTGTATTTTCATAAGGATTAGCACAGTCAGCACAATCCTACATGAGAGAAGGAAAAAGAACTGCTCTATACAAAAAGATGCCGCTCCCAAGAATGACATTCTCTGATAGATGGTCCATCTCTTAGATCCAGATCTACTCAGCTCAGAACAGACCTCTAAATATTGTCAATTAAGTAACCATAAAAGACTGCCAGTGTTGGTTGTGAAGGTATTCTTTATATCAGTAATTATCCATGACACATAAATAATATACAAAGTCACCATTAGCACTTTAGCCTTTGTACAATTGCTTTATATAGAGATATATTTGAGAACGCACTCCATAAATATTTTTTTTCACATTAGAGTAATTCAGAATAAATCTAGGACAGACTCTTAGCAGAGAAGTAACAAGCCTGTAGCACCCACCAATAACAAAAAAAAACCCAAACACAACAACCCCACTAGCTGAACTAAGGACAAATGAAATCTTGCAGATCAAGTGTCACATATTCTCTAGCTGCAGGACTCATCGCCTCTGTAAAAAAGCATCTCATTTACCTGAGTCAGTCGGAAGGCTTTGTCTTCTTACCCTGTCTCCTTCCTCATTCCAGCCTCTTATACATTAACACACATATGTACGTAAATCAGTTTATAAATGGCAGAGCTTATCTCTGTTTATTTTCTCCATGTAATCTCTGTGTATATAAACCACAGAAACTGTACATGCAGATTTCTTTATCAGACTTTCTATTGAATTTATGTAAATGTAGCAAATGTAAATGTCACCAACTGTTTAATTCTGGTACAGGAATAACTTTTTTTATTATACTTAATTCCTTTAGTATGTTGTTGAAAAAAACAACAGAGAGAGACAAAAGTGAAGCATGGGCTTAATTTTTATTTTTTCTCATTTGAGCTGCTAAAAGAGATATATTTTTTCTCTGTGTGTGGGTGTGCGTGTGTATACAGGAAATATAGTGACCGTGGTTGAAGTTTACCGAAGAAAATACATTTAACTCCCAACACTCAAGCCCAACCAGTTCATCTAATTCTTACAGAGGCTATCTTTACTGTTTTGAAAAGCAATGTTACAATAGATTACAGAGATCTGACTTGTTCAAAGGTATCTGTAGTTGTTGCCATCCGACTATAACATACAGACAAGTTAAAATTTCCAGGTCTTACTTAAATTGGTCTTAAGCATCCTCTTGCCTGTATCTTGACCATAAAATATTGCACTGTGGATAAGCTATTGCAGTGGGTGTTGTGTGCGTATTTTCAGGGACATAAAGCTATTTCTTTAGAACAGACTTGCACTACACTAATCTTCAAGATATAGCCACCTGAAAGACGTGTTAAGCCAAGTGGAATCGATTGTGTCATCAACGCAATAGAAACAAAAATCTGCATTCTTATAAATATCTGCTACAGATATAACTTGCTATTTTTTAGATAATGGATTAATTGTAAATTTAAACAGCTCTAACAGAAGGACAGACAAGAAATTTGAAAAACATCATTAAAACATTCCACACTACAGAATATATACAGAATCCCAGCACCTATTCCTTTTTCTCCCCAAACCAGATAAGAAAATACTTAAAATAAGCTGTGAGTTTACAGATAATTGCCCAAAGCCATGCAATCACTTTGATTTTTTTTATTTTTATAACTATCACAAACAGTCCTTGCTGTTCAGTATTGTTACATACGGTAGACATATACACATGGAGCCTAACTCAAAAAAATGGTTCCTTGATACAAATAAGAGATAAAATTACAAGTTAGCAAAAAAAGAAAAAATAAAAAATCCTAAAACTTTTTTAGTGTTCTTACTAAATTTGGTGCATCGGTCTCATGAAGGTGAACTTGTAACCTTTTCAGAATTTAAGAGCTGGAGAGAAATACACCAACTGTAAAGACTGAGTATTTGAAAGGTGAATTGCACAGAAAAATGTTTAGAGGAGTTAGGGGAGAAAATGGCAGAGGGATGACAGCCAACATAACTTTAGGCTTTATTTTCTTTTCTATTAATATGCCACTGCTATGTAAATGTGCATTAAACCTTAAAGATGTATTGACTGATGACAAATATCTTCTAAAATGTGTTAGTTATACCTTTTCCATTGTCCCATCATCCTTAACTTGGACAGGAATGCAATGAGTTTGTTTTAAAATGGACTAATTTTATGAAAACGGCTCCTAAAACTCATCTCTCCTTTACTAAAACTTTGTGTAATACACTGCACCATTATAGATATTTAATAATTTTCCTTCCTTCCTGTCACGCTTATTAGAAACTATTTAAAATTCTGCTCATTGCAAGATAATAACAGTAATAATGACAATATCTAAACTGTACAAGCATAGGTGTGTCAAAACTTCTTTAATCCACGTTTTTCCTCCATGGCTAAACATTTGAACAGCTCATGCACTTCTTTACTGAACTGTGCATTAAAAGTATTGTTTTTTCCTTCTATTGGACAGAGAATGTCTGGTCTGACACTTCCTGTTTATTTCGTGGCACAACAGCCATTTTCAAGACCTCAAAACAGTCGAGCAGGGAAGAGGCACTTTTGGATTCTCTTGCTGCCCAGCGTTGGGGTGAGCCAGCTCCTGCCGTAGCCTGTCCCCAACCCACCCCATCTTCCGCTCATTTTTATCAGCACTTTTTGTTCCTGGACGTTTTATGGCTCCCATGACAGTTTTACGCTGGCAGGAACTTCCTTGCCAGGCTCAGAGTTCGGTGCTACCCCCGGCCCGCTGCAGTGACACTGGGGACCAGGTCTCCCAGTCAGGTATGCTGGCACCAGTACCACCCTCGCCCTTCCCCAAGCAAGGCAGAGACTTTGCACAGACAAAAAGCAAGCCCCTGGGCCACACAGCGCGGGGTCCCCTTGGGTTGGAGCAGCAATGACACAGAGCTGAAGCTGGGGCGTTTTTCTTTTGGTCAGCGATTATTTTTTTTTTACCCTCTCAGTTTTTTCTCATACATGGCTTCTCCTCTCCCCGTGAACCCTCCGGCTCTGCTCCGTTCCTTCAGTGGTGTCCTCCTTTCTGTTTCTGTTCCTGCAGACGGGGGCTCCACCCACGGCCGATGGCGGAGCACACTCCCCAGGCTCTGCTGGCTCAGGGTGATGTAGGAGGAAAGGGAAAAAAATGGTTTGACCAAGGTTGCTACCACATAATGGCACGTCTTTACCAGCCTGCCCTTAGCAGCACTACCTTAGATGGGGAGTGAGGGCTGTTACAGGTTTCCGGTTAAAAAAACGTAATAATTGGACAACCTCTCTGAAGCCTTCTTGTAAGTTTGAAAAGGATGATAGCGCTTCGTTGGCGGAAAAATGAGATTTATTCAACCATACAGGAAACTCCTCCCAGTAGCGCAGCTGCTCCGTGTGGCACGCAGGCCTGTCCTCCGAAGCACACAAAGCTCAGCTCGGTGGTGGCTCGGCCTCACGCCCTGCGAGGTCGCGGTCCTTCTGTGCTGACACAGCTGTGTCAAGGACATATATCTATATATACATTATACACACACCTCTAATGAGAGACTTCACTCACAAGGTATCAGCAAAGCTTCCTCACCTTCCCTGCCAAACCCAGAGAGGAGGAAGAGAGGGGGCCGTGTCTTGGGAGCCTTGCAGAAAACACGGCATTCGAGGAGATGGTGATCTCAAACAGGCCATGTCTTCTTTCTTGGGCCTTGTGCTTAGGGACTGAGAAGCCCGTATGTTACCAATGCAATCCGTAATTTATATACACAGGTCTGTGGTGTGCCTGCAGCATGGCCTTCGGGCCGTGCCACGTTGCACAAATCCCTAGGCCGCAGGACAAACTTATCTGGTGGATCATAACAGAGGAGCCTGCAGGCACGTCCTGCTTGGTTCCAGCTATTCTGCCACCTTCACGGCCCTGACGTTATCTACATGTGCAGCAGGAAGTTCAAACATCCCTTAGGAACAGAACTGTGCTCCTGTAAGACAATAGGTAATAGGTCAGATGACCCAAACAGGAGAGCTGCCCTTCATGGACAGGACCTGTGCAGTGAGCCATGGGGAAATCCAGAGAGGGCCTGACCAACGCTGCGTGAACAGGGGGTGCCCAGCATCCGAAGGCATATTAGATTTACTCACTGTCTATAGTCCTCTTCTTATTCTGTCTTATTAAAACAGCTACTTTATTTAGCCATTTGTTGTCAGCCTTTCTTACTGATACCCACTAAGTACCCTGCACCATCTCTCTTGCACATATATATGATCCTAGCCAGGCCACTGAGATGCACACATCTTGGTGCTGAGAGATTTTTTTTTTTTTTGAGATTTGTAAAATAAAATCACATTCCGCTTCCTTAAGGTCTTTTTGTTATACTAATTTCCTACAGAGACGTTTAGGAAAGATAGTAGCTCCCATGTCCCACAGAGTTACTACTGTTCACCCAACCGCTATGCTAGAAGAATAGAGTATGGCTCAGCAACTTTGCCAGCCGCCATCTGAAAACACTGCCAAGGCAAAACTAGCAAGACCTAGGGTGACACTGAGGAGCAGCTACAATTACCAGTCACTTGGGTGCTCATATTCGGCTTGCAGATTAACTGCACTGTGGATGCAGAGAGCTTAGCTGGCTCCATGGAAAGTCTGGCTGGGTTCATTAGCTGAGGCACAGCACTGCCTGCTCAGGTCTGGAAACATTACAAATACTTTCATAAGACACCAAACCTAAGCTAACAAGGACCAGATGTGTCTAGAAAGAGCGCTGCAGAGACTCTGCAGGCATGTTCCTGAGACTAGGAGCCATGGGGAGCAGGGGGCAATGACACCCGAGTGACTCTTCCTAGACCCATGAAGGGGCCAGCTCTGCCTGAAGGTGAGCTATGCCACGCTCTGCATGTCGGCCGCACTCTGTGATCTAGGAGGCTAGGTGACCTCAGGCTCAACACTGCTTGGATGCACAGAGCCAGCTTTGGCCTAGTACAGTGACAGAGCTCTTTGGCCCTCGAAGAACTGGCCTTTTTTTTGTTGTTTTTTCCATTACCTGGGATATCCCAAAACTGCATGAGTTGACAGTATACGGATTTTGGTTTCCATTTCTCTTTTCATGGAGTATCTGAAGAAAATTGCTGAGCCCTGTCTCTCCTGAGGGACAAGGAGCTTCAGTGATTTCAGGGCTGATGCTGGAGATAGCACCAGATGTTGACACCAGCTTGTTAAAATCTCTTGGCTTGAGTGCTGGCTGCCTCAGAAACCACCTCTCTCCATGAGGGGCAAAGAGAGCACTGTGGGTTGTTGTCTAACCAATGCATGCCACTCCAACCTGATGGGCACACTGCGTGCACCTTAGAAGAGGATGTGAAGACATGCATGACCAGTGTGTTCCTTTTGACATGGTTGTTTCTGCCTGCGTTGTATCTGTGGCAACAGTGCAACTTTCTGAAAGCTGAAAAGGATCACAGATACTACTGGAAAGGTTTGCTAGGAGTGCATACGTGTCAGGTATTAAATAAGGTACTCCTGTCATAAAAAAAATACAAATGGAAGTTCATAGTGGAAATTCATGAAGCTCAAGGTTGTGATAAACACACCTACCTTTGACTGAAAAACTTACATTACTAAGGAATAGGCCTCTCTGGAGATTTTAGATTGAGACACACAACACTCATAAGAAAGTGACACTCAGCCTGTAGGGGACTGAGTGGAGGTTCGATGAGAAAGTTTCCAGCAGGATAACGTGAGTATGCGTTTGTTCACATGACCCATTCCAGCCGCCCTGCTCTGACAGCAATAAACATTACCTAAGATGAAGTCAAGAGATGGGACGGTACTTTCTTAAACTGCAGAAGCTCTCATCACCAGAATGTGCCTGTCAACAACTTCATCCAAAGATGTAAGCAGTATGTCACTGGCTAACACTAAGTAATGCCTATATCTCTTCTCCAGAAGCCATTTCCCATTCTACATATTACTTCACCTCTGGCTCCACAAATCATATTGCTTGTATCTGTGACCCCTGAAAGCCCTTAGTGGACAGACACACACTCATTGCAACAACTATAATTTCTCAGGATTAGTAAATTTACCCGTGATTCTCACTCACATATTCTCCATCATGCAACCAACACTACTGAATGACACAGGGGTATCAAACTAACACAGCTTGAGATGCAAGAACATACCTTTTCCTAGGTCAGGTTCTCTTTCAGTCTTCCAGAGATTGCTTTTCCTGACCAGGCTTTATCATCTCCTGTGTACAGCAACAGCAACGTGGCATGCTGATCTGGATTTCCCACAGCTTGGGGAAAAAGATGCTTTTGTTGTGCTGTGACGGCTTCACATCGTGTTGTCAAGCCACACGTTAACCTTCTCTGAGTGAGCCGACAACAAAAGGCTGGATGTTGAGGGCTTCCAGTTTCCAAACACCCAGGGCTTGAACTGCCTCCTCCTGCTGCTGCAGTGTCCTAAGACTCGATGAAAATGACATGCTGCACTGCTGAGATAACACGTTAGCCCCTTCGCTACAGAGTGGGATGTCCTTACGTAAGGTCATGTCATGGGATGGTGGCTGCCCTCAGAAACAGCCAGTCCCTTCCTGGGAAGTTGTCCAAACATCTGCTCTGTGCAACAGGAGTGCAACCCTGCAATGCACAGCATGAGCCATGCTCAGGACCACCTGAAGCACCAGCTTCACACATGCAGGGCATATGCTGGCACAAAATCATAGCTGGGGGGAGTCAGAATGTGGCTGTGGGCCCACACCTGAGCTAGAACAAATCTGCGGCACCTACCGATGACCAACAACACTGCCTGGCTCTGGCATTAATGGTCAGGATCTGCCGGGTAATTAATAACTGTTATTAATTACTGATGAGTTTATAGAGGAAGCAGGTTAGGTAACTAGATTGGCAGACAGCCAATGAAGAAAAAAAGGAAACTGATGACTTTGATTGATGTGTCCACCGTCATTTTGCCTTTTGAGCACTCTGTCCATATTTGTTATTTCAGTGAAAGCTTAGATACCACGATGAAAAACATGATGTGAGATCATCAGCAGGTAGGTAACTCAAGCAGGAATACAAAACATCTTGTTCTGACAGCTCAGTCATGGGACATATGAGTCATAATTAGTTGGATTTCTCTCATTCTGTATGCTGCTCTTTTTTTATATTTATTACTCAATGAAATAGAAACCGTAACATAACTGCATTTTTGTGATCCATTTTCCTCTTTTAAAAGCTTGCAGGAAATATATCCTATGCAGATATAGGATGTTGGTCCCCCAACAGCTGGGCCTTTTTGTCCCCCACGTCTGTTTGTGATCTTGTTAAGGAACTTCTATCACCTCCCAGAGTTGAATAGGATAGGTGAATCTGTACAAGCCAGGAGCTTTATAGGAAACAGTTGTCACCAAAACCAGTGTATCACAAAACTACAGCGTGCCCTAGCACATCTCTTTGTAGCCTCTTGGGCGTTGTTGACCTTTGCTGTCAGATTCTGAAGTCTTTCCTTACAGCTCAGCCCCTCTAGCCTCAGATCTGTGTCACAGCCATTCGTCTGACATTATATATATGTCCAGGCCCCTGGGACAAAGAACAGGAGGGACAGTTTAGAGCTCAAAAAACAAGAGACGAATAAATACCTCAGTAAAATTACTGATCCCTGTTATTAAGCTTGTTTCCTTGTTCTATAAGGCACAAGCTGCCCTAATGCTTTTCAAAGAGTTTAAATTGGATGACTGGGCAGACAGCAAAATAGCTTCTGTTTTGAAAGCTGGTGTTTGAAGAAAGAAGAATGGAACGGGAAAAGTCATCTCCCGATTTCAGGCCTGAGCAGTGCAATAGCATACAGGATTTCCCTCTCTCTTTAAAGGAGATCTCTCTTTCCTGTGTCATCTATGTGCCAACTGACCACTTCTCTCCTCACTGCCAAAAGACTGCCCTGAACAGTGACGCTGCCCTTCGGTTACTCCATCTTAATTAGCTGGTGAAAGAAACTCTTCCCATAATGAGGAAACATGAGTCAGACAGAAGCAAAGAAAGCCAGACTGGGATACATCACATCTCTGTGCAGCTCTAGTTGCCCATTTGCAAGGCCTTCCCATTACCAGAGGAATTTCTTGGAGACATTTGTGGTAACAGAAGCCAGTCCACCCCTCAGTACTAGCCAGCCTCCTCCATGCCATCCCAGAGGCAGCAGGCAGCTGCCTACGCATCCGTGTATGAGCAATGAGCCAGCAGAGCTGAGGACCCATGGACAGCCCTTTGCTGCACCAGCACCAATAGCTCTGGGGAAACCCAGCCTACCCGGTGGTTGAACCCTCGGGCTTTTTTTCGGACAGAGATACATGAGCATCCAAGAGGCAATGTAGCCAGGCAGTGGAATTTGTCTCTGATCTCTGTGCCCAAGTCAGCCCTGTGTCCACCTCCTCTCTTGAATCTGAGTATCTCCAGAAGGAAAATTCAAGTTGCAGCGGTGGGTAGTAGACGAATGAAAGGAGAGATGAGGATAAAGAGGTTCTCTAAGGGCATGGTGGCTGTGCGGGGGCTGGGGGGGAGTGGCAGGGACAAGGATTTTGGCAAAAGTCCATGGCGAGGGAAAAAATCCCAACTGATGTGAAATCTACAGAGAAACAAAGAATGAGGAAAACTTCATTTTCTTCTCTCTGGCCCCAGTTTGTCCTCAGTCTCTAGCCTTAGAAAGATACAACACGAGCCAGGACACCTTTATCTTGACTTCAAGCAACAGACTGTGTCTATGCTAGGATTTTGCAGTCATGCCTAAAGGAGAAGGAGCAGGGTGAGCTGTGAAATGGGCTTAAATCCAAATCCCAAACAAGCAAAGTTGCTTTATTGGGCTTGCATCTTTGCAGATGCTTTGAAGCAGGATAGCTCCACTTACTACGGCACAAATCGTTCATAAGGCTGCAGCGGGACTGTCACCGGGTGTGTGTTATTGCTGTTCTGCTGCCGGTTACCACCCTTGCAGTCCTGTTACTGGGGAGAACAGGATGAATGGTCTCCTCTGTAGATTTTTTAATGTTTAATTCTAGTCAATTATGCCAAGAGGTAGTAAAAGAGCTTGGAGAGCCGCTCTGCTAAGGAACAAATGGATTTTGGCCAAAAATAAGCAGGCACCGAAGCAAATGGGAAGCTGCAATGGGATATGAAGCAAGGTATCACAAACTTGGGAAATTCCATTTTCCCAGAAATACCTTTTCTGACTGACTTCAGACAAGCTTGAAGACAGCTGGCCAGAAATCAGCTTGTTCCCTGAAAAGCACCATCCTGATGAGATGTTTTTATTCAGACTCACAACACCAACAAGGTCCCTCCTTCCCTTCCCGCCCAGTCTCACTGGCTTCTCACCCACATACTGTGTTGTCCCCTGAAAACAGCTGATAGCCGGAGGCATGCAGCTAGGATGCCACAGAGCCAGGTTTAAAAAGGGGTATGAACCTGAGTCTCACCCGGGAGTGGCTACTCAATTAACCTCCTTCTTTTTAGCCTGGAGAACCCTTCCCAAAGGAATAAAAAAAAATGATAATAAAAAAAATAAAAGAAAATCAAAACTTTCCACAGAAACCTTTTGGTTCTGTCCAAGAAACCTTTCCCTCTGAAAGCCAAGAAATCCTGGTCAGCTCAGCTCTCATTCCTGCACGAAACTGCTGTGTCTGCAATATAGAAACCAACTCTGCAGAAACAGATTGTCCTCAATTGAGGAGAACAAAAGCTACCACTAAGCACACAGGGGTGGGATTTACATTTTGACAGCTTCTTCTACAGAAGGCTGAGGCTTTTCTTAAACGTAGCATTGGACTGTGCCGCTGTAGCAAGTAAAGCTCCTACTTTGTCTTTCCCTGCTGTACCCCACCCCTACTCTCTGTTGCTGCTACTAGGGCAGGAGGGCACAGTTCCTTCAGGTGAGTCTCTGAGTTTCAAATAAGGAGTGAGCACTGTCAAAGCCAAAGGGACTGCTGAGCTGGTTAGTGTCCATGGCACACCGAAAATAGTATGGATATTCAACATGATAGTGTGGGAAAGTCCTCCTGCCCTCGACAGTGAATGGCCATGCACTCCTAAACCTCACAGCCGCAGAACCTTTGCTTTGTTGGTGCTAATGGTTACTCCAGTCTGGGATGCTGTCATCCTCACCGTCAGGCAGGAGAGGAATACGTGCGAGGCTGTGAGGCAGCATACTCGATAGGTGGATAGGGCTTTCTTCTAAGATACAACAGATTTTGACGCAAATAAAGAGCATCTACCCACATGCAAACATTGAAACAGATGGAAGTTGGAGATTAAGAAACTATTGTTATTTTGGCTTCTGTGAGCATGCAAAGAAGCCTGATGCGATCTGATTGTCATTTAAGAGGCAGGGCTGGAAAGCAGATGACAGTGTCCTCAGTGTTGCCAATACCATGCACACCAAGAGCACCCCACAACATAAATGACCATAATGGCAATATAAAAGATCATAAAACAGAACAAGAGAATTCTCCATCTCCAGAAGAAGAAGAAGAAGAGAAAAGCCTTAATAAAAAGAAAACAGCAGAAAGGTGCAAAGCAGAGGTTTGGTCTACACTGGTACGGTGCCTGCATCCTTGTAGCTGATGGCAGCTACTGTTACGGTCATATTGGTGCAAGCAGCGGGCGCATCAAAATCGACTCTATCAGCAGCTATGTTTGGCTTCAAATGAAGTTTGCCTTGGTTACTAGCCAGAGACTGCTGCACGTCACACAGAAGCAAGAAAACAGAGTAAGGAGATAGAGTCGTGAAGGAAAAAATACAGGGAGAACGAGAATTTAAAATGGCGGGCCATCTGGAAAACAAAATGAACAGCAAGAAATACATGAGAAAAATAAAAGCAAATAAAACAGAGAACAGAATAAGCAGAAAGACCTGAGGGGGGATCAGAGATGGACCAGGCACAGGAGGCTCCCTGGAACGCCATGCTTCCATCCTGTCTGTGCAAGGGGAATAAAATGCTGAATACCCCATGCCACAAGGCTCACTTATCCCGTGTGTGGAGAAGACAGACCAGAAGAGCATGACAGGTGGTGGAGGGGAAGGAAATCCTTCTCCTAGACCCGCCTTTAGTCTTTGCCAGCCTGGCTTCTGGCATATGTTCCAGCCCTGCCGGGAACCCTGTTAGCAACAATATCATCCTAAAATAAGGAAAGTTCAGCCTCATTTCATATAGCCTCCAGCGGCTCAGGGCATGTACCCTTGGGGTTTACACCTTACAGATTAAGATCTTCAGAACCCATTTTAGCTGAAGGGCTTATTTGCACAGGAATTTTCCCCCAGTTGTGGCCTTTATTGTACAGGTATCCGTGTAGCGGAGTCTCTAGTGCATGAGTCACTCTCCTGCAGCTCCAGTAGCAAAAGCAGCACCAGTGGAGAATTTGAGTAGCCTGCCGCAAAGCCAAGAGCTAGTAACTGTGTCACGCTGAAAGACGCACAAGTAAAGAGTAGTGAGTTTCAACTGCCGCTGAGACCAGAACAGGTGAGTCAACACCTCTGCAAGATTTCCGGTGGCACATTCCGTCTTTGCAAAAAGTTACAGTTTGCAGTTACAGTCTGACGTGTCACCCCAGAAAGGAGGCTAGTCCCTCCCTCTGTGCAAACAAGCAAAGACGCACATTTTGCACCAATTAAACTAGGCCCAGCTTGCAGCCAGTGAAGTTGATGCTAATGCAAATACCAGTTTATAAAGGTTGTGCCTGGGACTTGCTGCCAGCAACAGAAATCATGCCCAAAACACAGGTGCGGGTGAGTGCCGTGAGCCTGAAGAAGAGGGGAAGAGCAGAAAGGCACAAGAACCATTGTGCAGGGCGTTGGGGGGAAGCTATGTTTTCAAGTTTTTATTTTGGATACAAAATGAGTAAATAGAATTTCCTGGATTTATGTGCTGTCACGGCTGTTATCACTGCATATCTTGTTCAGGTTCACAACACTCTCTGGATGTCTTGTGAAGGTACCTGAAATTGTCCTCTTGGGAATAGCTTTCAGGAGCCAATCCGGTTATGAAGGAATAGACAAAACAAGAGAAGAATAAAGGAAGAAGGCTCATGTCACTAAATTCCCAAAGATTTTACTCATGTGATAGCAGTGGACAACGCTACGAGAGAATGCACAGCATTCCCCTTTCTGAGGAGAGGGACTTCTTCATCTGGATGATGTTTCCCCATTTGTCCTGTCCCTCAGCCGCAGCTCAGCTCTTGTTTTGAGACCTGGAAAGAGTTGCTTGTGTGTGGGAAGAGGGGCCCAAGTTTGTAAAAGACCTCGGCAGTTCAAGCCTGTCTAACCCAATGTATGGAGCCGCCATTATGGAGATGCGCGTCCGCTGCCTTGCTGCAGCGTTCATAGCAAGCCGGTGACCGAGCCGGAATTTCTGTCGCTGAAGTGGGAAGTAGTTTTCCTTCGTGAAGCTGCCAGCTTTCCAGAGCTCCTGGAAACTGTTGTTGAGGGATGGGAAGAGGGGAGGCAGGACCAACGCTCCCGGCGTATCTCAGCCCGGTGTCTAAAAAGACGCTGGGATACGCAGGGCGAGCCCATCGCAGCACCGAGCTCTCTGTACCCGCTCTCACTCGGTACCACCTTGCCCTGGCCGGGAGGGGCAGTAACTAATGGCGTAACCTGCCCCATCTCGGCTCGCCGCCTCCGCGCTGCCCGGTCCTGCTCCCCCACGGGAGACCGCCAGCTCCCCCGTCCCCTCACCGGCTTCGCTTCCAGCCCCTGCCCGCCTCGCTTGCCATATACTCGGCGACGACGAAGGTGGTGGCGGCGGCGCTAAAAACGCCCTCGCCCCCTCGGAGGCTCTGGGGACGCTGTCGCAGCCCGGCGGGCAGACGCCCCCCAACAACCCCCCGCACCCCGCCGGGCCGCCGGCGGCGGGAGGGGCAGGAGGAGGGGGACGCGGAAGGGGACGCAGCCTCCCCCCGCCGCTCCCGCGGCCGGCGCGGCCGTCTGCTGCCCCTC
Source organism: Chroicocephalus ridibundus (assembly GCF_963924245.1). NCBI lineage: Eukaryota > Metazoa > Chordata > Aves > Charadriiformes > Laridae > Chroicocephalus > Chroicocephalus ridibundus. Next base: position 142,256,876 of record NC_086284.1, read on the forward strand.
GGTGGCCGCCTGAGGGTGAAGCAGAGGAGAGACGGGGGGGACGCCACTGCCCCGACCCCCGATTTCCCCACCCCCGTGTCCCAAAACCGGCTCTTTCTCACATCAGGGCCACAGCCCGGGGTGGACTCCGAGCCGCGGGGCTGGTCTGCGGGCAGGGTTACACCTTCTTCTTTGCAGATGTGAGATGGAGCTGATTGCATAAAGCAGAAAACCCCGAGGAAGCTGCTTACTTGGGTAAATGCAGCTATTTGGGCTAATACGAAGCGACTCTTTGCCTGAAAGTGGCGTTCCCTCAGAGGTCTGAAGGGATTCGAGCGCCGCAGTGCCCCAGGCCAGGTGCCCCTCTCCCTGGAGGGCAGCACAAGGCAGGAGCGCACAAGGGAAGTGCTACAGCTCCCACAGGTTGTCTTTCGGGATCGGGAGTAGGCAGCTTCCACACTGCCCTCCTGGCAGGGGGCATCCATCCCAGCAAAGGCCTGTGGGAGAAGCTGTCTTAACAGATACGTGATGAATCCCAACAGCCTCCTGCCCCACTCTGTGCGGCGCCTATGGCTGGGGCACAGAAAGCAGCAGTGTCACGGCCTGTACGCCCTTTCCCTAAATACAAGCAGCAGTCTGGGCAGGAGGCGTTGCCAGCATGTGATCCTCAGGCCAGGATCTTCACTTATTCTCAGCCTAAGAATGCGAGGTGTCAAAGACACGTGAATCACCTGATGCTTGCTCCAGGCCCGGCAGGACCGCCAGGCCACCACAAAGCCTTGTGCCTCCATTTCCTAGCATGTGGGGAAAACAAACAACAAAAAAAAATAGCAATAACAGTTAGCCAGTGCTATGTGCACTGCTGAGGGTGGGGTGGGGAGGTGGGCAGTGACCAGTTTGTGGGAAGTGATTAATTAGGACTGTATTTTCTTTTAGTCAGCTATACTGAGGAGACAATGTGTTATTTTCAGTCCTGCCCCTAACCTGAAAATTTAGGTCATGCCAAGCCAGGCCATAGGTAGATCATTTTGCCACAGAACTACCCAATGTAATTGCATTGCGTTTGCTTGCAGTTTGGACACCACTCCTTCAGATCGCTGCAAGAGTATTTAACCAGCAGCTCAGCTGGGTTTTGTAGCTTCTTAGATTCAAACGGTGCAAACTCCATCATTATCCATAACCAAGCCACAGAGTTAAGTGCTGGCTTGGAGATGTACCCTAGGACAGCGGTCCTTGTGGTAAGGTAAGGTCTTCCCCTGATATGAAAAGCTGCCTGGAGCTGAGTGTGATGATGAACGTGGGTTTGTGAGGAACCCGGCACAGTGTGATGGTGGAGATCCCTCAGTTATCCTGGACAGTTACTGTGTTCTAAGCACACCACTTCCTAAAATACCGGGTCAGACCAGCTGGCCGGTTATCGTTCTTCTGACAACGCATACAAAAAGAAACTCTCCTCCCCTCCCAACATGAGTTAGCAAACAGTGTTGGCAGCCTCCAAAGTCAATTGACTAGAGCACAAGGGCAGGGCTGGGAAGCGTTTCCCCCACCCCCGTTGACCTGCTTCTCTTTGTATCTGACCCATGTTTTCTAACTGAGGCTGCCCCTACTTACCAAACTGTCCAGTTCACGGTCTCCTTGATGTACTTAGCCTCAGACCACCGTGTAGAGATTCCTTTAATGCTCTGAAGTCAACAGCTGGCATCTACTGGTGTCAGCAGTTCCACTTTACTGGTACAGGGGAGCTCTCTCAGCCTGTGAAAATCAAGTCTAAACAGGAGGCACAACTGTCTCTGAAGTCTTAGTAAGGCTGTGCTACAAAATACCCCGATCTCACCGCTTTGCTTTCCAAGTAGAAGGCGCACTTCTACAACATACACCTCAAATGCAAACAGCTGTGAGCACACTATGAGCAAGCCCTAAACCAAGCCAGCTACCCCAAACTCAAATCCTCCACAACACGTGCAGTTCTCTCCCTGCGGAGAAGACGAGAAAGAGACAAAGAACCACATGTGGCAGATCTGAGTCAGGGCACTGAATAGTCCACCGGAAAATGCTCAGACACCATGACGATGAAGGCAATCTAGGAAACTAGACGGAATAGGATGGTTTTCTGTTCTCTTTTTCTCTTTCCTCCCCTCTACTTAATGTGGCCTATTTTTTTCTCACTGTGTTTAACTTTATTTCTTTGTCCAGGAATGCATGTATTGCCACATGTAAATAAAGGGTCAGATTATGCACTCAGATACGCTGTTACAAGCATGGAAAAATGTCAAACCTCAGTGCCACGCAAGCCGATGTGAAACTCTCTTAGACTGTCATGGGACCAGAATCTACCCAAGCTGAGGACTTCTCCCAGTTACACAGAGGGAAAAGAAAGCAGCACCTGTCCCACTGGGCTAATTCCCTCTCTTCTGGCCTTAAATTCAGGAGGTTGAAACCAGACGTTCCTGTGTTTCACCACAGGGGAGGTTTTAAAGCTAGGAAGAGATGTTGTACAGAACAGCCTGATTCTGAGGATTTTCTTTTCCTCCTGTTTCCTGGTGCTATAGCAGATTGCTGTTAAGCAGGCTGCCAACAGCCCCTGGCATTTCCTTGACTGCATCATTCAACGCTGTGATGGACGGGTTCAGGTGCTCCAAGCAGCTCTCTCAAGCCACTGGAATGTCAGTACATGAATGACACATGCAAGGGACAGGCATTGAATCCCATGACCCTGGTACACCTGTTCTCTGGGGATTAAATCACAGAAGAGGAGTGCAACAGGGGATGGCCTTCATCACTGAACTGTGCTGGGGAACACGTTGCTCAATAGCCTGCTCTGGCTGCAGGACAACGCTGCTGCCTTGACCCCGTACCGAGTGCAGCTGGTGGACAGATCAGAGATCAGATCTCCAGCTGGGCCCAGCACATGGTGTCGCAGAGCAGATGGGTACTGATAGAAACTGAAATCTTCAGTGGTTTGTGTCAACATGCTGTCTGTGAACTGCAGTGGCTGAGGAGAGGTGAACGGCATCTGGCTTGACCATTTCTGCTGCAGAGGTGGGGAAGTCTGGTGGGTGCGGTAAGCAAAGAGAGACAGCCGAGGTGTTACCATGTCACAGGGCCCTGCTGGATCACAAGTCAACACCTGCATCTTTGCACCAAAGCCATGCAACACTCCACAAGGTTACTTTGCATCTGCAGGCGCTTTGACACTATTATTAGGCTGTTTACAACTATAATAAAGCAACTCAGTCATGAGTGGGGTTAAGAGAAGGTGTTCTCAGGCCTGTCTTAGCCCCAGAGTTTGCATGGAGCACACAACTGGGGTTAGAACTGGATTTTTTAGCAAGATGTTGTTCCCAACACAGACAGTCATGCCTGCTCCTCCTCCTTCATGACTAAGCTATGCTGGGGAAGAATTTTTATTTTGTCACAGCAGAGGCTGGGGTTCTGGGCTTCTTTCATTGTGTGATCCTGTGGCTTTTTCTGATCTTGCAGCCTGGGAAGAGATGCAGTTGACAATAGTCTCTTTTTGATTCTTTCTTTGCTGCCCCAAAAGATGCGCTTTCACAGCCTAATATGAGCTGTTTCTCCATGGACAATCTGAAGGAGATGAAGCACAGGCAATTTTTACCTTTAGGCCAGTAGCTGATGTCAATGCTATATTCCCCTCCCCAGCCTCCACCCTTCACTGGATTCAATTCCTAGGCAAATGACATACAGTTAAAAAAGCTACAGCCTCTCACCGTTGGTCTCTTCTTTGTCTCTTTTTTTTCCACCTCAGCCAACTCAGCCATCTAAATACTGTCAGACAAAGGCAGGCAAATCTTTTTCTTCCGTCAGTCCCAGACAACATCCACTTGCAGATCCCATTCCACAGCCCTGGGCTTCACCGGCTCTACTATTCAGATGTAGAGCAGGTGCCAGCCAGGGAGCCTCACGCTCTAACACTTGCTAATCGCTCATGAATGCATGTGCAAGAGCCGGTCTTGGAGAAAAGGAGACAGGTGGGGGTAAGGGCCAGGCAATGCGGGGATCCCTGTCTCATCCCCTGACAGATTTGAAAGATGAGCACCCTTTTCCCTAATCCTAGCCTTCCCTGTAATTAGACACTCGCCTCACAGGTGATTTGCTCTTATGAGGACTTTCTGGGGCTTAAAAAATACAAATGGCACAGAATGGGCACAGTGACCTGCCCGAAAAGTACGTGCTAACTTGGAAGAGCTTGGTTACTGGGATGTATTAGCAGCACTTGCAAACTGTGTGCCAACTTACGACCTGTGCAAGTGTAATTGCAATCCTCCACTTGGCACATAATCCTCATTAGTTGTGTTCTGATACGCATTAACAACGGTGAGATGTGTGGGATCAGCCTCGCATGAGAGATGTGAAAGAAAACAGGTGCCACAATACACGGTGAACTCGAAAGAGCCTTCAACACGTGTGGAATCTAGCTACCACTTCAGGGCCCCCGCTCGAACCGAAGGGTCTGGCAGCAATGGGTTTTCCAGAGACTTTACCCACTGGGTGAGTTGTAGGAAACTGTCCCCATCAGAATGGGGAAGACAAAGCAAAGACAAAAAAAAAAAGCGCTTCTGTTTCATTTCAAAGTTCCTAAGCCATCTGTGTTTGGGGAACAAAAGGCAAGCTGCCTGATGCACCTGAAACAGAGCATCCTTTCGGAGGAGAGTGGGGGACGTGACTCCTGTTTTGAGGCGGCACAGGGCCTTCCGTAGGCTGAGAACCACAGGACTTGCTGTTCCCTTCTAGTGGTGGAAACGGCAGAAAGTATTTTAACACAGCTATGTCTATGCTGTTTTCTTTTAATCAGAGGACACCTACCTCAGCCTGCGGGAACAACCACCCTATGGCTAAAGGAAGAGGGGAGAATTCGCGGAGAGAGGATGCTTGGAAGGGTTTTGCTCGATATACACAACCTCTCTGTGTTCCCCAGGACACAACCCTGCTCGTTTGCAATAACCTTCACACAACCCTGGCTCCAAGCTGTGCTGCTCGCAAGTCTTCCCTTGGGCACACTATTTCGTATTCCAGCTGATGGGCACTAGTAGGGAACATTTCTTGAGATCAGTGCTTACAACTACAGCACTCCAGCATCATGTGCGTGGCAGGCATGGATAAAGGGTTGATAAAGAAAGAACAGACCCGTCAAACCCTAGAAATTTGTGTTGGCTCACTAGCCTGCTTCCCACCTGTTTTATGACATTCAGTTTTCCTGCCTTTTCAGGGTGTCGCTTGGTTTTGGGCCATGTCTCCGCTGTCCCAGTCTGCCTCACCACTGCTAACAAAGGGCCACATCGTCCAGTAATTCTCAGGTGATTGAGACACTGGGAGGGAGAAGCTTTGTCCTTTTCTCGACCTGCTCCCCTAAAGAGTCAAGAGAAAGGAAAACTGTATTTTAATATGAATGAGAGTCTAATTTTTGTTATTCTTTCTTGATCCCCCTTCCTTCCACAAACATGGCATCTTGGGTCCAGACTGTGAGCTGTGACCACGCTACAGGGGGCAGGCTGTCCGGAGCCAAGAGCTGGGCAAGTACTGAGGGCTGCAGGGCAGGAGCGTTCTCACATGACTAACTTGAGAAGCATTCAATTTTAGGAAAAAATAAAAAAAATAAAAATAAATAAATAAAATCAAAGGTGCCTGCTTGGGAGAAAAGCCAGACAAGCTCAACAGAATACAAGGGAGGGATTTCTACCTGCCTTCCCCAACCACGCACAGCCCTGACAGAGAATGATGGCTCCCAGGGAAACAAACCTCTTGAGGGGAAATGGGGCTCAGGCCAAGGTTCCCTGTTCACTAATACCAAGCCTGCACCGTGGCACCTCGCTGAGGCCCATGGACATGAGCAGAATGACACAGCAACACTCAGTGACACTTCACAGCTTCACAGTATTCACCAAAACACGGATGACCCAGGTTTGAGCTAGCTACAGGAGGACAGAGGAGCACCTAAAATAAACATAACGTCTGAGACAACCTCTTCCGCTATAACGTTAACCTGCTGATGACGATGAGTTTGGCAATGCTCTGAGGTAGGAACCCGTAGCATTTCTGACCCAATGGTATGAGCTCCAGAACTGGATTTACAGTATCAGTGATCTGCTAGTTCCCCAACTCCAGCCTAGGTAAAATGGTGTGTTTGTATCACCTCAGTGCAAGGTTGAGCTCCAGGCCTCTGAAAGTAGTGACCCTACTGGCAGTAATGGGGGACCCCTTGTAGAGGGAACTTGCTGGATGAAAATATCTTCCAGCCACAGTCCCATCTCACCTGTGCTTGGGCCAAGACTGCTTTTAGACCTGAGCTTCTATCTCTGCTGCTGAGCTACAGAAAAGGCTTATTATGGCATGCTTCACCCCAGTGAGTGTCTACATTCACTTCCCTATACTTACTGAGCCAACTTATGCTTACTCACGTGACTAATGCTCCACACTATTAGGCACATAATGATTTTAGAACTGCAAAAGGGGAGGTGGTCACAGCATGAAGGGAGAGTGGGACACGACCTTGGGCCAAAAAAACCAAATCGTTGCTGCTATTTGGCCCTGTTGAGAAAAACAGGACTAGACTAGACTAAATCTGGACTGTTTTGCTGTTCCATCTGAAAACAGCTCCAAAAGAAACACGAGTGGATACTTGCATCTGCTCTATGAGTCATTCCCAGCAGGTATTTTTTTAAAGCACAGCAGCTGTAGACAGTCATGAGCAGCATATCCAGTTTGCGGGCTGATGGTGCCACAGGGTGGGTGTCCCAGACCTGCCGCCCTGGGGAACCTCTCAAGCGCCCACATCTTGCTTCCTATAGCATCCTCTGTGCCTGTATGACTTCTGGATTTACCTTCCCAAGATATTTTTATGGATACCATTTATGTGGGGGGAAATAACTGGGTTTCTTTTCCTAAATAAATTCTGACTTTAGATAGTATGGTTTTATACTCTCACACAAGTCTTGTTTCTCTCACAAAGACATTAAAAAATATGTTTGGTCACCTGATTAGAGATATGGTTGGGGAGAAGGAGCAAATTATCCTCACTGGAAGGAAATATGTGGTGGTTAAAGCATAAAAGCAACGGGAATGGAAGACAAGTGGGACAAGAAAAACAGAAGATGAACAAAAAAAAAAAAAAAGAAGAAGAGGGGAAATGAAATCGATTCCACGCACGCTGCAAAGCAGGTCTGTCTCTGGGACGGAATCCGACCTATACGTGAAAACTGATCCATATATGAAAACTGCAAAACTATGAGCAGCTCTGCTGCATTTCCAAACACACACGAGGGAGGATTTGCTGGCAGAGGCGGTGTTACTCCGGCTATGAAATGCTAATCCCTCTGCCGCGGGTGTCCCTCGCAAGCCGCGTCCCCTCCGATGACTCGGGGGGGTTCCTGCGGCCTGTGAGACGGTCTCCAGGCGGGTGCCCTTGCGACAGTACGGTATCAGTCCAAAAAATTATTTCGCCTGGTGCTGTAGAGGCAGACACGGGGCGGCCCTAGAGCTGTCACTGCCGAGAGATACCCGAACGCCAGGGCTTTGGTTTGCAGGCACATGCCCCCTCGCCCCGACCCTGCGTTTTTCTCCCTCTTTGCAACGGGCTGGTTTTTGGCGGGGAGTCCCCGTGGGGGAGCGGGCGTGTCCCGGGGCAGCAGGGGGACCGGCGGCCCCTCGCTCCCACAGCGGGCAGCACGATCGCTTCGCGTCCGTGGGGCAATCCCGTTCCGTGCGTGCGCCGGCGGGACGGGCGGGAACCCCGAAACCCACAGCCCGGGGCTGCGAAGGCAGGGGGAGCGACACGGCACGGGGAGACGGGGGGGACAACTTCGTTCACACACACACACCCCCCCCGGCTGGCACTGCTTGCTTCGGGGCCAGAAGCGGGCTCTGGCTCTAGCTCTGTATTTCATCCCTCTCCCCCGATTATAGTCACTTTCCCCCGCGTTCCTAATCGTCTCTCCGTCTAGATCCTGTCCGGATTCTAACCGAGAAACGAAATCACCGTTAATTAGGAGGTGATCAAAGGTGGGCCCGACAAGGACCCCTCCAGGCGGGCAGCGCCGCGGCGTTACCGTGCGGGCCGTGGGCTCGGGCCACCAGCTGGAGCTCGTTTCTCATGATGACTCAAGAGAGGAGGAGATATATGGGAGACAAGGGAAGACCCACTGTTATCTCCAAAAGATTTTTTCAACAGGACAACAGGTTAGGAGCTACTCCCCTGCCTTTGTATACAGGTAGGTGCCCATGTCCTGTTTCCTTGCACTGGGGGGGAGGTGAGGAATTTGCTTGATGTGTCACATGCCCTCATTTGTACTTTTCCCAGGTGGTTTTCCAGGTTTTGTAACTCCCGGGCTATGAGATCCTCCCAATAAACTTTTATTTCCTTAAAGGAAGTAGTAATAGTTTGTGGGGGGAGGAGAGTATCTTTCCCAAGCAGACCGTGGACCCTGGTTTCAAACCCTTAAGATCTATAAGGCTCTTTTTATAGTGGTACTGCTCTTGTTTCCTTTGGGATCTGACTGGGTGATTCCCACCTCTCTCTGGTGCATAGCAAAAATAAACCTTTTTTTTTTTCTAACCTACCGGTTCTTTCAAAAGAAAAAAAAAAACCAAAACCACAAAACAAACAAAACCAACAAAGTGTCAAATAGATAAGGAAAGAAGCTTGAAAAAGCTCAAGTGCCATCTCTCTGTGCCCCTGCAAAACAGGCCTGCCTGTCTCGGCCTTGGGCTAGCCGCTGGAGAAGCAGCTTGCCTTTCTTTGAGCCCTCTTCCCTGCAATACAGACACCGCTCTGTAGCCCCCCCCCCCGCCCCCAGTCTGTATTCACTTGCGGGGAGGTGGGGGGGCTTATCTGTTTGCAACGATGGTTGCGATCTGCAATGCAGACGCGCAGAGCCTCTGCATGCCCCGGGGCAGGTTCTGGGTTCCCCTCCATTCTTTGCGTTTGGGTGGGGACGGGTGAGGAGGTGGAGGTGGGGAGAAAGAGTGTTAAATGTGGGGGGTGGGGGGGTGTCTGCCAACCACCCGTCCAACTCACCAGGCGTCTCTGCCGGGCCTTCTGGCCCCGAGGGGGAAACAAGGCTCTTCCTCCCACCCCCCAGCAGGGAGAGGTGTGCTGGCGGCAACGGCCCGACCCCCACCGCGGCACCTAGGAGCCAAGTTGGGAAGCGGGGCCTGGTGTCCCAGCCCTCCCCCACTCGCCGAATACCCCCAAAGTCCCTCCCCTCCAATCAACTGACTTTTAACATGACAATGGCCGTGACAATCCCTTCTAGCCAAGGCCAGGCTGGGGAGGACATAAAGCATCCCCCCACCTCCGCCTAATGGGGGTACCCGCCCGCGGGCTGCCTGCAGCCTCCACCGCCAGCTCGCCGCCTGCTCGGGGCTGGGGGTCCCGGCCCGGCCATGAGTGCCCACCTGGCCATGCCACCTTACGTGCCCTACCCCGGCGCGGTGAGGTATGGGGATTATTACTGGCTCTCTCCAGGGAGCATGGACAGCCTGCCCGCCGAGGAGGCTCCGGCGGCGGACGCCCCCTCCTTCCCCGCGGCGGAGAAGACGCCCAGCCACACAGGTAGGCGCCCGGCCCGGCTGGTCCCGGCGGAGCGATCGGGCTGCCCTGGACTGGGAGGGTGGTTGTGTCCCTCCTGACCCTGGGGTGGGGGGCGATGCCGGTGTTGCCGACGGTCCCCCGCCCCGGCGAGGATGCGACGGGCCCTGGTCCGTCGGCTGCCCCGCTGGAAGCGGCGGGGAGCCTGCCGGCGGCCCCTGTGTCCAGGCGGGACGGGGCAGAGGTGTGAGCAGAGAGGGATCTCGGTTCCGTTGCCCCGGGGCGGCCTGTGCCCACTTCTCCGCGCTGCATTGCCCGCGGCTGCGGAGCCCCTGCAAGCCCCCGAGGCCCACACGATCTTAAATTCTCCCGAGAAGCTGGGCTTCGAAGTCTTTGCGTCTTTCCCAGATGACCCTGCTCACCCCAGTTCTCTCTTTTCTTCACAGATGTCTCCCCGGCTTCCTCCAGCTCTGGGACGCTCATCCAGTACACCCCAGACTCTGCCACTAGCCCCACCGCAGAGTGCCCATCTCCCCATCCCTCTTGCCAGAAGGCCAAGGAGGAAGGTGAGGGTGTGGTGAAGAAGGCCAAGAGCCGCACAGCCTTCTCCCAGGAGCAGCTGCAAATCCTGCACCAGCGGTTTCAGAGCCAGAAGTACCTCAGCCCCCAGCAGATCCGGGAGCTGGCCGCTGCCCTGGGGCTCACCTACAAGCAGGTGAACATCTTGCTCTGAGCGGCTGAATTGCATCCCCTGTGTGAACTGCTCTTGCGAGCGGAGTTTTTTTAGGTGTTTTTTCTTAGACTCCAGAGATGAGTTTCTTTCGTGGTCTTGTTCATGCCATTGCTTACGTGGGAGAGCAGAGGGTGTGAAAACTTATGACTCAGTCTTTCTCTTATGTTTGGTTCCAGCCCTACTATTCAACCACTCCGTGCAGGTGTTTGAAAGGGCATACAGATCAGGGCCATGCAGAGTCAGCTTACTGTTCTGGGTGGACATGTGCTGTCTCTGAATGTGAAAAGTCTGATACTGGCATTGCTGTGCCTTTCTTAGTCAGAGTGGCACCTGGGTCTCTCCCTAGAGAGAGGGTCCTTGCCCCACCAGCTACTCCTTGCCCCACCAGCTACGCATGTCTGGCTGAAGGAATGACTCACTCCTGAGTCAGCACTGATCTTCACAGAGCAATGAGATGCTGCTGCTGTGCAAGCTGTGTTTATGCAGTTGTCTTGGCCTGTCTTTCTGGTAGGGTTTTTGATGCCATGAAAGATACCATGGTGATCTGAGGAGTGAGAGTATTAGTTTTCAAGTCTCAGCTCTGATTCTATGGCTACCTGGGTCTGCTGCATACTGTTAGCTGCTGAAATGATACGCAGTATTTGAAGCCAAGCAGCAACTGGATTGTAGTAGAAAGTGAAACATCTTTAGGATGTGTAGTAAGCTCTGAGAATGAATTTCTAATGCCCTATGTCCTTTCCTCGTCACTTCTAGGTGAAAACATGGTTTCAGAATCAACGGATGAAATTTAAACGTTGCCAGAAGGAGAGCCAGTGGGTAGAAAAAGGAGTGTATCTACCACAGGTGAGATAATTTCCCCTTTCCCCCATTGCCACCAGTCGCAGTTCCTCCAGTCTATGGGGAAAAGTGTTATCATGTCCAACCTGTTAACTCAAAACAATGCACAGGACTCAATATTATCAAGCTAGTTGTATTTCTCGTAATAGGGCTTGCAGTGGCATCTATTTTAATTCTGCCCTGGCACTGAAAGAGTTTTACTTCCAGCCCACTTACCTCCCAAATGAGACCAGATAGAAAACGAAACAGCCAAAGAGGGCCAGCAAAGCTACTTGCCCTTTTTCTCCCCAGCATGGTGCTCCCAGACATGTTGAGTTGGTTATTAGTCTACAGTGAGGACAATGAGTAAAAAAAAAATACACTATTGTTTGGCACGGGAGAGGGGGTGAGGGAGAAAGGAGGACCCATCCCAAAGAATGGGCACAGTTAGGATGGTGCTCTGCATTACTGAACAGCCTTCTCTGTCTCTCTTAGAATGGGTTTCATCAGGCTGCGTACCTGGATATAACCCCCACGTTTCACCAGGGCTTCCCTGTCTGTGCCAGCAGAAACCTTCAGGCTGTGACCAACGTGCACCAGGCTTACGGCAGTGGCCAGACTTATGGGAATGGGCAGAGCCTGTACTCGTTCATGGCTGTGGAGGATGAGGGGCTCTTTGGAAAAGGTGGGACAAGCTGCAATACCCAGCAAGCCATGGGTTTATTAAGCCAGCAGATGAACTTCTATCATGGCTACCCTGCTGATGTGGATTATGTCAGCCTGGAGTCCGAAGACAACTACAGCTTCCAGAGCACCTCTGACAATGTCACACCGTTCTCAAGCTCTCCTGTACAGCATCAGTACCAGGCCTCTTGGCATCCCCTGGGGACCCAGAGTGGTTATGACTCTTAGACCTAAGGATTTTTTCCTCCCTTCTCCTGTTTTCTCTCATGGGGTTTCTAGGGTCTTGACTCAGGGATCCAGTTTCTGTTCCTTTCTCTTGCCCCTCCTCCTGTTTTAACCATTGATGGGGCCCAGCACCCTGCTGCCTGGGGCTAGTTTTCTGTTAAAAGGCACCTGTCTGTTCATGGTTAACCCTTGGCAAGGGTGTTTTGTGTGAGGATAGATGAAACCTCATTCATGGGTGGTAATGAGCAATGCCACAGCCAGGAGCAGCAGAGGTTGTAAAGGTCCACGTTTTCTGGCCAAGTCTCGCATTCCTCTGCTGCCTCTTTAGCAGGTGATCTCTGATCCTTGCTCTGTGTGTCTTGCAAAGCTTTGCTGGAGAAGAAAACCCTGTACTTCAGCATATTTCTGCTAGAAATACCTTGTTGTAGCCCAGAATCTTTCCTGCTGTCTTGCCTACTTCTGTTGTTACCACAGTCAGTTAACCGCGAATAGGTTCGTCATCTGCATCCTCTCCTCCCTCACTGAAAAGCTACATGAGATCATCTGATTTTGGATGACTTGATCCATTTAACTCTCAGCAGCCCCCCCTGCCCCGGAGCAGTCAGCACCTGCCTGCCCCTTGCCTGCTGCCCTCCTGTGTGCACAGGGCAGCTGAGAGGAGGAGAAGAGGAAGAGAAGTGGGGTAGAATATTGCCCATATCTCAGGTAGAAACTTTGGTTTCCAAAGCTGCTAACACGCTTGTGCCTGTCAGCTCGTTTGGGACGGTGTCTCTGGGACCGTCCCCACCCAGTTTAGATCTTGCCTTTTCTACATCTCTGTGCTGAAAGACTGTTGGCTTGTCCCAACCTGAAAATTGCAGCAGAGGGTAGCCCGAAGTGGCATGGTTGGAAGTGTTGGAAGATGGCTCCAAAGAGCCATCTTTGGAGTGGTGAAAACAGTCTGCTTATCTGTACGTGATGGTCCCCTAGCACTTCACAAACACAGCACCACTACGGTGCAGCTTTCTCTGGGGTGGAGGCAGGCAGCTAGGTAAAGGACTTGGTGATTTTTAAAGCTGATGTTTTATGTCACTTTTCATGGAACCTGGATGTCGGGGGTGGGGAATCCTGTTGGGTCCCAGTGGAGTTGTCATCCGTGGGGCTAGAGCAGGATGGTTCCCCACGCTCTTGTCCAATACCAGTTTTAAAAGTGTAAACTAATAGGATTTTTGGCCCTTCCCCAGGCCCTAGTTGGATCTCTTCTGTTTTATTCTGATGAAAAGGGCACTGGCTGCCTCATCTGGCGTAAGTACCCACGCGCTGGGGGAAGTGAGAAGTTTAGAGAAACCTAGTTAGACAAAATGAGGAAAATGCTGGTTTAAAATTTTCAGGTGTGTTTTTTTTTTTAAATAAAACTGAATCATCTTTTCCAGTATGGAGAAACCGGAAGTCAGCTCCAACCTATGTGAAACTGACTTTTTTTTTTTTTTTACAAGGTGTAGAATTGCAGAGTCCAGTCTGCCACTGCCCAAGAATACAAAATAGCATGAGCTGGCAAAAGCATAAATACTTCTGTGGTAGAGGTTTCGTTATTTTTGTGGTTAGTGCACAATTTTTGCTGCAACCCTGTCTCAAAATGTCTGCACAAGGGTTGTACGTCACAGTTAAATTTTCACTGCAAAGGAGGCGAACATTTGTTTTTGTTCCAGACCAATTTTTCTTAAACTGTGTTTTCTTGCAGTGATCTCAAGCATGTTTTATGTTTTGTGCATGTTGTCTTTTACTACTTTGTTTCTGCTTGATGTTCTTACAAACTTGTTTGAATTGAAAATAAATTACTTTTATTTTAATGTTGAAACTGTGTCGCCAGCTTGCATCGGAACAGCCTGGGACGAGAATGGTTATTCTGCCCGGGTTAGACCAGCAGTACTGAGGGGGGGAAAAAGTAACCCTCCTGTGTTTCTTCCAGAAGTAGGATCAAGGCACTCTTTAAAAGGACCTGGTCACAGAAGCCCGTGAGCCTTGTTTTTAACATGCAGGTGTGTTGCCTAGTGCAAGGGGGGTGCTCCAGGGGCAGGCAACTGGACTGCTAGCTGCTGGCTTGCGGTAATGTGTAGCTCTGTAACGTGCTTGTGTTAGTCCTTAAACTGCGATGCTTCAAAACAGATTTTTAAGTACGAGGGTGGGGGCAAAAGAAAAAGTGTCTTTTGAGATTGGGTGGCCACCTCTCGTCGCTCCAGAAGGTCACGGTTAGAGGTTTGAAGTCCTGCCTCATAGAGGGCTCTCTTGGGGTTCTTGTGCCAACCTCAAATAGCTGCAGAAGTTTGTGTAGAAGTTTGTGCGTGAATCCTGCCTCTGGCACTGAAACAAAAACTTCTTTCTTTCCCTGCTTTGCTCCAAGACTGCGTTTATCTCCTCTTAGCAGCTGGGAGCAACAATTCAGAGGTCCTGAAATGTGAGACAGACACATTGGGACCAAAGCGGTGCATCAGCAGCTACAGATGTAGAGACTTAATTAACCTCTTTCCACTCAGTGAGCTTTGGTTCATCAGAGCTTTGCTTTCCTTATATAGCTCTTAGTTTGAACACCTGTGGACCTTGTGTGCAGCCAAGGGCTGTGAGTGTCCATGCACAGCAGCACTAATGGAACGAAGGGGCTGTCTGTGTTCAGTGGTTGATGCTACTGCTGCGTCAGCAGAGCCAAGTTCCAGTTAATAGCAACACTTCAAACTAGCAAAAATGATCTGTTTGGGTTTAATCCCAGGTTCCTTAAACTACAGTACACCACCAAAGCTTTTCATCGGCCTGAAGAGTTAGCTAAACCGGCAGCTGACTGCTCAGGCTCAAGATGTCACATGTTCTTTGCTGACTAGAACCTGCCTGTGTGGGTGCCGAAGCATGTCTGCTTTCCTTTTGCAGTACTGCAATGGTCTGCTTCCAAGTGTGAGATGGAATATGTGCAGGAAGGCGAGGGAGTGGAAGTTTAAACCTTGCGGAGGAGGAAGAAAGGTGGAGTGGATTGCCAGCCTTCAACAGTAGAATAATGTAAATCTGCCCTGGAAGAGGGGGAAAAAGCAGGTTCACACGGTGTCCTGTATTACAAACCAGATCCTTCCTCATGCTGACATAAGTTTCGTGTCCCAGCATCAGTTTGGATGAATTCTGAGTAATGGTCTAGTAGTAGTGTTAATTTCAGCAATTCCCTTGAAAACACAAAGCTGAACCACGTACCTATAAAAGTCATAGATACTAAAGCCTTGCCTTTCAAGTTTAAAATTAGCAGCTTCCAGGTTTGGGGGTGGAGAGGTGAGGCAGGGAATGAATGGGTTTGGGGGGTTTTTTTGCTGCTGTTTTTGTTTGGTTTTGTGTTGTGGTTTTTTTTTTAAATGCAAACTTAAACTCTCAAAAAACACGCAATGTTCACAGGTCTTCATAGAATGATTGCAGAGGATGCTTGGTACAAATTACCTGTGTTCCTTGGGAGTGTTTCTCTTCCGTGATTCTGCCACAAGGGTAAGGAGGTAGCCGGAGCTCTGCTGGCAGATCTCCTGCAGAAACGGATCGTGTTGCTAAAACAGCCCTGGGAGTGAGATGACTCGCCCTGCACGCTGTGCTCTGTGTTACCGCATTTACTGTGGAACCGTTCTGCAGCAATAGAGTGTTCCTTCATGGGTGTATTATTCTCCCGGTTGCTCAGCCTGGGTTGCACGCAGGTTTGGCAAGCCCACGTAGTTGCAGAGCTGGAGGGAATATGCAGAATGTCTGTTGGAATTTTGGCAGGTGGGCCGGAAAGTAGATCAGGAGGGGTTTCTAAAAGCCGTGGAATGAAATAGAGTTCTGCCTTTCCACAGTGCTGGAGATCTGTTACCTTGCCGTGCCTGAGTCACCTCACTATGTGAAACAGCTGCACAGGTAATCGCAGCACTACTATCGAAATGGTGGAGCTGCAACTAATCCCTCCAGATTCATACTTCCCAAAGGGAAGTAAGTGCGTGTCAGCAAAAGCCCTTTCTGTTGGGTTACATTGCCTCTCAGTTAGGACTGCTGCTTCGTGTGACTGTGCTGCGTAACAGTGATTTCTGCACACTGCAAACATGACTTGCCTTGCCAGTAAATCTTTTTAAGATAAAGCTGTAAACTCATACGGAGGTTTTTTTGTACGTATTATAGATTGTGGAAACAATCTATTTGCACTTTCACAGTATCTCTGCAGCATCAACACTCCGGTATGTCAATGCTGCAGATGTAGGTCCAGTGGTGGAGAGAATCCCACCCAAACGGAATAAATTAGATCTGGTACAGACTATGTAGATGTTTATTCTCTAGTTTATTGGGTTCAAGCCTTTGCTGTCCCATAGGCAAAATACCAAGCAAGTAGAGTGGTGCAAGCAACTTCATTCCTTGCTCTCTGTGTCAACGTGGCCTGCAGCGATGTTTTACAAGCTGCATGTTTCTTCTGAGTGGGCCATGAGCAAGGGCTCACAGCCCCAGTTGTCTCTCCAGTGCAGATAAAAGACATGATCTTTGCTTTAATAGGCTCTTCCCTACAGGCATGTGTAAGCATTATATTTAGTTATCTAGCTACACCGCATCACTCAAACGCTGAGCTAACAGGGTTTTGGAAATTTTCAGTAAAGCACTGCTACATGTCTCTTGCTTGGCCCATCATCAAGTGGCCAGGAGCATCTTGTCCAGCACCCAAAATCATGGCACTGGTCTTAGACCAAAAAAAAAAAAAGTTTTTCCTTTCCTGTGAGGGACATGTTATCTTCATGCTGTCCAAAGTTTTGAAGAGCACCCTCGGGTCATATCTGTGAATCTCTTTCATAACCAGGCTAGAATTAATTTCTCACATTTAGTGGCAGTCCATCTGTTCACAGAAAGGGTATGTCTCTAGCAGCTGGGCTGTGTCTGAACCACTAAATCTTTTACAAATTACAACATCGGGACTGCTGCCTTAGGTGAGCCCCAAGATCCATCCAAGTCTTTGCTAGATACTAGTGGAAAACCAGAAGAGAAAATAAGTCACAGATGTTCCTCTCTGGCTGGCGGTGGCCAAGTGGCTGCCTGTAACTGGAGCTGCATCCTGATACAGCAGACATCAATGAACTCCCTTCCTGGAAGTTGCTTTCTTGCCTGTTTGAATTCCAAAAGTTTCTTGGTCCTCAGAACCACCTGTGGCAATAAGCTCAGTCTTTGAGTGATGGCCTCTGAAAAATGTTATGGGTCTCTTGAGGAAACTGCAAGATTTGGTACTGTTTATTAGCACAGCTTTGCTGAAGGTCAATCATTGGGAGATCACAACTATTACTATTGTAGTCAGCATCCTTCTGCAAGACAGTCCCAGAGACTTCACACCAAGATCCTGCTTGTCCTAAAGCATCCCTGAAGGAACAGGGCGTGATAGGTGCCTCCTTTTCCAGAGAAGTATTAGTGAGGAGCAGTCACAAGCTCAACTTTTTTGCCTACAGCAGCCTTTTATGGAGGTGTCATGGAAAGGTTCCAGGTGATATTCAGGTTAATGACAGCACTGTTGGCTCCAAAGGAGCTGAATAAACTCCTCCCACTCATGTGAGAGCCTTGATAATTGCTGCTATCGTAGTCCACCTTCAGATATTAACCAGCACCTTTCAGTTAAGCTAATTCAATTGATTCCCATCCCTCTGACGGTGCAGCAGTTGCAAGAACATGTCTTTCCCAAGCTTAGGCACTTACTTTTTGGGTGTAAGACATTTGTGTTTGGGCTGTGATTTAAAATGCATCTCCAAAATGGTACGACTTGGAAATTAGCCCTCCAATCGATCTTATTTTTCCCCAAATCATGCTGGTTATACAGTTTACAGTACAGCTCTATAAACAGTGTAGCTGGACAACCAAAGAGTGTCTGCATGAGGGAGTGGAAGTGGGAACAAACAGCTGTGAGGCACAGGGACAGAAACTGGCTTTGCCAATAAAAGACCATGCCTCTTATTACGCCGGTTGCAAGCATCAATTGCCTTCATTTTATGCCCATTTTTTTTTAACCATGACAGCTACTTCATTGCATTAAGATAAAGTCATTGTCATCATCAAAGAGTGATAGAAAACCTGTGGCTCAGGTTACTGGGGCTCCGTTATTAAATCTACCTTGATACACACATCTGGTTTTAGGTACTTAGACATTTATAGTGGTACCTCTATGTTTTAGCCGGTCCCAGTATTAAACATTGCTAGGTAGGGGAAATTCTTAAGGTGGGTGGTAGTTAGTCACTTTGTCCTTCAACTCTAGATATCTGGCATTGCTAAGAGTCATGAAGCTGATCCACTAATAACACAGAAAAATCTCTATTTGTAGGTTCAGAGTCAAATCAGTAACGACAATGCCATACGGTTGCTATGGCTATTTATGCTCCGTCTGGATTTTATACTGCAATGCTCTGTTACAGTGGAATAAAGATACAAAAAAAATACATAATCCATCTTAAAAAATATTTTATTATTTGCCCAATTGAACGCACTGTTCGGTTTTCTTGAGGGGAGGCACAGAAAGATACACACTAGAACAAAGGGCTTATTTACCATGTTGATGCTTATGAGATCATCTTGCCAGCCTTTCTGCAAGCTGCTTATCACATCTCCTTTCACTAGACACTTCATCAATTCTATACCTTAGGGCTGACCTACAGGACTGGCGATCTAACCATCAGATGGCTGCCTGGCATGTGACAGTAACTTCTCCAACTTCAGTGAAAGACATGTGACCAGCACCTCTCCATACAGACCACGGCTTCACGTGTTACGCGTACACAACTGTGCAGTGATATGTATAAAAGAGATCCCCGAAGGAATCTGTGCCTCCTCTGAGACAAGTTACAATAATTTAGAAGGTCCAGGGGATAGTCTAGGTAGCCAGATCTTGGGTCTTGCTATAAGGGAGCTTGGTTGTCTGTGCCAATAAAGAAAGGTGCACATGTAAGGGCGTACAAATCAAGGGCTGTATGTACCTATATGGTCAAACAAGTATCTGCATGTCTGTGTGTCTGTGCATGCTTGCAGGCACATATTTGGATGTCAAAACAAGTTCTAGCTACGTAATGCCCTTGAGTTGGAGAACACATGAATAACAAAGGAAGAGATGAGAATAATATTTGATTTCTGGGTGCCCAAGTACCCCACATCCACAGTGCTTAGGAGTGATAGAGATGGTGGCCGGCGGTGGTTGGGAAAGGAGCCCCCATGGTGGCCGAGTGGTGGAAGTTACAGCCGTCACCTGTCTTTGTGCCTGGATATTCCACACTGCCAGGACAGCTGTGGTAAAAGTCTACTTTGTGCTGGGCAATGAAGCCCACTGTCTGCTGGACACTGCAGGTGCCCCCACCTTTGCCAAAGACTCCTCCATCCTCGTTGGTCACAATGGTGTAAGCGTTCTGCCCTGTTCCATAGTGCTGACGGGGGGGAGGCATGGCTTGGATGTTGCTGGCTGCGGTGATCGGGTAGCCCTGGTGGAATTTGGGGTGCACGTCCAGGTAAGTACTTGGCTGGAAGCCACTCTGAAAGGGAAAGACAGAGAGTCAGAACACATACCTTCACTGGTGTGGAGACACATAGTGGGGCTATGTCCCTTCACATTTCATGTTGTCTCTTGATCAGCAGCAATGGCACGGGAGGGCAAGAAGAACCATATCCATCTCCATAGCTCAGGGGTGGATACGCAGTCACATATATATATATATATATATATATATATATATATGAGGAAAAGAGCTTTTCTCTGGAAGCATTTCAGCGGCATAGTCAGCCCACTGCTAGGCTACCTACAGAACATGGAGAGTTGTGCCAAGTCTGTGCCTCTGTGCTGAACAAACTAGAAGGCAGGATACGCTAGTACTTGTATGCTGAAGTTGCCCCTGTGAAGGAAATATATCACAGGACTTATCTGCCTAGATAGAAGGGCCATGCTGAGCCTCGTGCTATGTTCTTACTTGTGTGAGGCACTGAGCCCGTTCAGTCCACAGGCTGTGCTTCTGACACCTTTTCAGCTTCATTCTCCGGTTCTGGAACCAAGTCTTAACCTGCATGGGGAAGGGAGAGCAGAGAAAACATCAGCAAAGGAGAGGGAAGAGCAAACCTTATCAGATTCACAAGCAGCAAAGAGTGACCAGATGGCATAGATATATGGACAGCAGCAGATAAAGCCCTTTAAGAGCTCCCTGGGGTTGCTGCCAAGGGGAGATGTCTGTCTAGCAGCCTCAGCAGGTGGTTGGTACATCTGCATGGTTGGGGGAGGGAGCGGCATTATGTCCACGGGACAGTCATAGCTGTGACAAATTGACTCATTTCAATCATGGAGATGAATGAGTGGTGCAAATTAGACCCACCCAGGTCTCTACAAGGCCCCTGCACTACAGTCTGACTTCTAAGACACTGTTTCGGCGTGCCAGTGAGCGGAGAAGGGAGAGGACCAGCAGCTCCCAAATTCAAGGCTCCTTGCTGGGGTGAATTCCAGAGCCGTTTCCCCTCAGGGCTGTGTCTGCAGCCTTTGCAAGGATGTGGATTCGGGGAAAGAGCAAATTGTCCGACCGGTCTTTTTCCTGACAGCAGGCAGTTCAGCGTGTGCATGTGTATGTGTGCGCTTACAATGCATGTGTAACTTTTTTAGTCCCAGGGCATTCCCTGGCATCCAGGCCATCATGCCCGGGTCTGAGACCCAAATTCCAGGCAGATTTTGGACTTGTAACTGCAAGCGCTTGTGCCCCATTGCCCAGTCCCCTCTGCTTTAGGAAGGCATCAATTGAGCTAGGGCCAGTTCACTACACACAACCTACCTGGAGACCAGCAGAGACCCTAAAGGGCTGCGATGTATGAACCTAGCAGTACCCACACGGAGCGGGTGTCAAGCAGCCAGGCAGTGCTGAGGGTGGGACATTATTAGGCATTCAACAAGATCAGCCCCAGGAAAAGTTAGCAATAGCTTTCAGCATGTCGCAGTTCTGTGGTTCAGAGAACTGATGCATGCCAGGGTTTCTGTGAAGGTCACCAGTGCATGGAAAAAATGCGTGAAGTGCTGTCAAGCACAGGGTAGATGTTATTTGTGGCAAACAACATATTCATCACTGTATTTGCAATTCTATTACAAGTATTGGCAACAGTACCCTTAACTGACCTCTCACTGGGGAGGCCCCAATGAGGTGCCACTGACTCTCCTGTCCCCCGGAAGTGCTTCTGATCTTTGGGCATGAATAGATAGGGGAGCAACTGTTAGCTGGCACCTTTGCCTCTATACTATGCTGCTGGGAACTCATTTTTCCATCCTGTCACTGCCTTGTGTGACCGTTAAGCCACTGTGTGACAGATATACCATGGGTCAAAGTCTCTGTGTTCACCTGCTTGTATGTGAGCCCCAGGACAGCAGCCAGCTCCCGGATCTGCTGTGGGCTGAGGTACTTCTGGCTCTGGAACCGCTGGTGCAGGGTTTGCAGCTGCTCCTTGGAGAAAGCCGTGCGGCTCTTGGCCTTCCTAACACCCTCCATGCCATCTTCTTTGCCCTTCTGAGACTTAGCTGTAGGCTGTGGGGAAGAGGATGCCGAATGTGGACTGGTGGCTGAATCTGGTGTGAATTGGCTGAAATTCCCAGAGCTGGATGAAGCTGGGGATACTTCTAGAAATAAAAAGACAATGGGAAAAGGTATACAAGACATTATGCACAGCTGTATTCCTACAAGCATGCTCCCTGCCTGCTGTAGAGCTCCTTGCCTACCAGAGAGGGGCTTTCTTGAGGCAAAGGCTTTGTGTCACCCTGCTTTCTTCATGGATCCGTGAGCACAGACAAGCCCACTGACAGCAAGCAGCTTCCCAGCTCAGCCTTCTGGATTGCCCATGGCTCCCTTTTGCATGGTGGAAAAGTCAGGGCAGGGAGGGGAGAATGGTGGACGTTGTCTCACAGTGTTACTATCCTGCTCCAAAAGGCCCTGGTAATATTTTGGTCTCAGTGAGGTGTAAAGAGGCCTGGTCATGACTGCAAGCATGGCCTTGGGTTGGTGACTAGGGTCCCCAAAACTTCCTGCCCAGTAATTTCAAGGCACCTGATAGGCAGTGGAAAAGCATCCTCCGACCAGGTTGTATGGTGGGGCAGAGCAATTGGTGCCTCACAACGATGGGGCGGCGGGTGGAGAGCATCAGTCAGGCCTTGGATATTGGCTCACTCCTGTTGGCCTGTGGCTCCCACTACAGACCATCCCACTGCTGGAAACACGTGTATAGATGAAGGGACCTATTTGGCTGAGGGGGGCTTCTGGTGAGAGAATAATGAAGGAGAGAAATTTGACATGGAAGAGGGGAGATAGAGAGGAAAGGTGGATGTGTGGGACAGGTGAGAAGAGCCAGTAATCCTGTACCAGGGGCATGGGGGACAAAATTCAAGAGTGCAGAGAAAGGTGTCCAAGCCCCTTCTCATTTGTCCTGGTACATGTCTTAAGGGGTCTCTGTTGAGGACAAAGTCAAGATAAAGATCTAAAGCAAAAACTTCCTAAACAATCTGGGCTACTAGTCCAGACAAAAGCCGACAAAATGCTAAGTCATTCAGGCTGCCTGAACAGGAGAATGCTAACAACAGAGATTACCCTAGAACCTTTTTGTCAGGTGCCTGGTTGCTGTGGTCTGTGAGAGGCTGAGACCTTCTCAGGCCAGCCCTGACTGAAGGGCCAGTCTGCCCCCTGCCCCATAACTGCAATGATAGATCTGTCCATCCCTCCTTCCTCCGGCTACTGCTCTGCAAACCTTCTGCATGGTCCATCCCCTCTCTTCCTACCGACCTTTCAGGAGAGTCGGGGTATAGTGAATTGGGCAGTGCCATTTTCAGTACACACCTCCTGACTACTGAGCCCAACCAATAGCTCCCAATCTCCTTCCTAGTCACCCTGCGAGCTGTGACTCTGAAGCCCACTGACACCCTCCTCAACCTCCCAAATGTATATCCAATGCAAAGTACTGATGGCCTCCTGAGGAATGGGCTCCTCATCCACCCTACCAAACCCTTCCTACCAAAACCTTCTTCTGTCCTAAACGGAGAGGCTACTAAGCAATCACTCAAAAGCCTTGAGGTGTTGCTGGGCCTAAGAAAGGTGGCCATATCTGCGGTATCTTTTCCCTTGTTACCCCTCTGACAGAGGCATGCCTGTCTTTCTGGTGCCTGCCCCTCTAGAGTTGCAGGGTCTTATAGGCCTGCTCTTAGCTATTTCCTATCCCTAAGAGATGCTAATCACCCAGAGCTCGGGATGTGTGAAGAGACAGGGATGTAGTGGGGCAGGTTTCTAGTGCTGGGGAGTGGGGCCGTGAGGATTACAAAGGGATTCTGCCCATGAGGAGAAAGGGACTGTCAACAGAAGAGGTGCAAGGGCCTGAGGTGTTATGGGCATGGGAATAGACTGCAGAGCCTGAGAGGAAGCTGAACATCTGTGATGACCTGGATGCACAGGAAGCTAAAATGTCATATTGGACCACAGGATGCTCGGCTTTTGCAGGCTGTTTAGTAAAAACCTTATAGGTAGGACGTGAGCATGCTGAGAATGTGGGCTTGGAAAACAGGAAAGTATTCTGTTAGACAGGAACCACAGCAAGACACCATAGAGCTAAATATCCCACATGTTCCTGCTCGGCCTGTCATCCCAAACCCTCATGTAGTTTACCACCTGCAGCTCAAGGTCAAGACAAAGGCGCTCCCTCTCCCATGAGAAGAGAGTGAAAGGAAAGAGGAAGCAAGAAACACAAACAGCAGTGCAACAGACATAAACATGAACACCTAAGACAGACCCACTCCCACAAACCCTTGACATCTGTAGGCTTTTGCTGCCACGACTGGGGCCTCTCTGTAGAGAGGCACCAGAGGAGAGTGTTTGAAGACAGGCTTTAAATCTGTATGCCAGGCCCATTGGGGGCACAAATGAGTCAATCTGCCTGCGGCCTCTGTGGAGCAGGCAGCACGCAAAGAACCTAAGCCTTTCTCCAAACTACCTGGGGCAAGTAGCCATGTGCCCAGTAGTCTCCAGTCACTCTGCCCAAGCCTGTAGCTCTCTGTAGCTACAGGGCTTGAAATTGGAACTCCAAAAGCTCACTCTCCTCCCACCTATTAATCTTACAAGAGCGTTAGTCACTCTGTTGACCTGCAACAGGGCTGGGCAAAAACCTGCTTTAATCAGCTGTTCTGTTGCCACTCTGGAGTGGGAGAGGAATGTCAGGAACAGAAAATGCCACCGCGGTGGGGCCTGGGACATTTTTTGCAAAGAGAGAAAGGCAAGGCAACAAGAACATAGAAAGGAGAGGGAAACAGAGAGAGGAAAATGGCAAACTAAAAGAAGCAGACAATAATGACGCTGGATTTAAAGGGAGGAGATTTCCCAGCACAGTGATTCAGAGCACACCCTGGCTCAAGTTTAATGAGCATATGACGGGCACGAGGAGTTTGTAAGGGGATAAGGGATGCCACAAGCAGAATTCCCTTCAGGATTTGTTTCTCTCCATAGCACACATGACAGCATTTGACTGAAAGGAGGCTCAGACATTCCTGCCCCGAGAACCATGAACTTCCATAAGACCATCTTGTCACACTGCCCTTCAGCCTGGGGCGGAGACCTGCCAGTGCCTGGACTCTCACTGGCTCTGCTGAGGTTTAGGAAACCGGTTCACAGCCACCAAAGAAAAGCAGCATGGAAAGGTGCTGTCACTGCCCAAGGTCACCCATCCTACTTGCCTACCACATCCCACTTTGCCCAGCTCACACATTAGGAAACCCGAGGCAGGAAGAGAGAAAAATTTGCCCAAGGTGGTTAAGTGAGCGGCTGACCTGGGAGCACAGGTATGCTGGGGATCAGGCTCTGGGACTTGGCGGAAACGCCTTACCTGCTGTCTGCCTCTTCCCTCCTGCCTCCGGAGACTGACTGGCACTGGCGGCTCCCGCTGGCCCAGCCGAAGCAGGGGCATGTCCTGCCTCCCCCGCCGAGTTCCAGTAAAACTCCACGTACCCCATGCCACTCCCGCTGGGGTAAGCCTGGTAAGGGGGCAGAGCCAAGTGTGCGCACATGGGGGGCAGAGGAAGGGGTGATTCCCCCGCCTTCTAAGAGATGCCACCTTCACCTGGGGGCCAGGTCTCACCACAAGCTGAGGGAGCTCGGAGTGTAGACAGGCGGTTACCTTTATAGCTGGCTATACCCTGCCTGGGCCTGCAATATTCACCATCGTCCGCTCCTCCAGGCTCTTTGTCATGTTAAAGAGGCTGATTGGTGGGGTGGGGACAGAGCCGGGGGGGTGGGGGAAGAGGGGAAGCCACATATGGCATCAGGGCTAAAATATGTCCCCTGTGAATTCTTCCCATTCTGCAGGTTCCTCAGTCTCACCTGAGCAGGGGTCTGATCCAGGGCCCCGGGAAACCTCCTCCCTCTTGCTTCAAATTGTCCTGTCACAAAAGAAACCCGTGAGCGCAGATGTCCTGTGGAAGAGAGCTGTTCACTGCACTGGGAGAACAAATCCCAACTAATATCCACCACATGGGAGTGGACAGGAGGCAGATCTGCTGCTGAGCTGCTCTGTAGCACATCGGGCAAACCCAAGCCCTGGCTCCAGGTTATAGTGAGGGTTCTGAGACCTTTGCTTCATTGCTTGTGTCACATTGACACCCCCCACAAGACCCACACACACCCTCCTGACCTGACAGCACTTCCCACACTCTTGGTGCAGGTGTCATAGATGGAGCAAGCAGGGAAACCCAAGTAGGGATCAGACCTGGGGCTAGAACCTACCAGTTTTTTGAAACTGAGAAGGAATTTCCTTCATGCAGGCATTTGAAGGAGCCAGCTGAAAACACATCTGGCCCATCTTCCACATGCCTGCACCAGAGCAAACTCAGAAACACTGAACAAGTCACATCTACCACCAGATCTCGTTTTGCAGAGCACACTCAGAAATCTCAGCTGGCTGGTCTACAGAGGAACAGTCAACAGAGACAGAGGTAGGAAGAAATTTAGCGCAGGTGAGGTCCACAGCTAGCAGATTTGCTCCCCCATGTCCTTTCAAAGTCACGTCCTTTCTTTTGCATAGTCTTGGCTGTGGCCTTTGCCAGGCTGTCACAGGCTGGTTGGAATATAGAAGATGAAGAGTTTCCTTTAAGGCAGCATTAGCTGATGCTTGCTGACATATGGCCCACACAAGGGGGACAGGCACCTTCAGAGCTGTCGATTAAATAACTAGAGTGAGCCACAGAATCCAGCTATGGGCCTGCAGGCTGGTCTGCTCTGTGGGCTTGCTCCAGTCCCTACCCCTCAGGAGGTTTTGGTCTTCCCGTGTTTAGGAAGATTTTATTAGTTTCATCTCAAAAGACATTGCGAGTCTCTAGCTAATGTCTGTATTTCTCAGTGCACAGACAGAAGTTCCAGAATAAATCCAAATGCTTCTTGCCAGAAACAGCCCTGCCTTGGCACAAGGACATGTGCATGCCTCACATGAGATAGTCAGAGCTGAGGGTGCAGATCCACAGAAGCGTTAACTGATTTAACAAGGACTGTCCCTGCACCCCTCTGCACCTCATTCATTGCTCCACAGGTGCTTGTAGCTGCCTTCTTGTAGCTTGTATCTAGCCTGTGCTAGCACCCAGTGCCTCCTGAACAGGCTAGAGAGGGAAACCTGCTTGCCGTGAGAGTGTTCAAGCATCAGCAGGGAGAAGAAATAGACAGGTGGGGGATCAGCAAGACCATAGGAAATGGGATTTAGATCAGTTTAAAAGGATGTAGGACACCACCTCTAGCAGCACTTCTGCTGCTGCTCTGTGTCCCATGGCAGGCACCTTCCCTGTTGGTAGAGCAGGGGCAACTTGGGAGCCTTCTGAGATCCCTGCGTGGGAAATCGAAAGGAACCGCAGGACTGGCCTGTGTGTGAACCTGAAAATCAATGCAACTGCTTTTGAGCTGTCATGGGCAGACCATTCAACTCACTTGCCACATGACCGCATGATTCTGCTGCCTTGGGACCAGCCACTTTCCCATGAGGTGCAGACTGTAGGGAGCTAAGGGCCTGGTTAGGGCCTTTTTAAAACTTGACCCTCAGTATTATGTTTTCTGTTTGCACGAAACAGTTTTCTATGCCTACAAACTGCAGTGACTGACATCTCTCTGCACAAGAAATGCATTTTTAAATATGAAATTAGCTTGCAAAACTGAAAGCAAAACAGGGCTTTTGAGCGCATCTGCCTCGATGGAATCCCAAGAACATCCTGAATATGGCAATTACTCTGCAACAGCCTCTACATGGTGGTTTTGGCTTATGCCTCACTTCTGAATCATTCCACCTTTCTGAGCTGCAGTGCTACAAGAGCTCAGATCACTCTCCCTCTTATTGGCCCTCAGGCCTTAACTGATTAAGCAAAGGGAGAAACACCAATGACATGAGCTGTACAGAGCTTGGGACCCCGCTGGGCAGCTTCAGTGCCAGTCAAAGAGAATGTCCTGGGCTCCTTATTCATGGCTGGCCTGTATGTTGGTGTTCAAGTTTTCATGGCCTTAGGTGCAGTTAGAAAACGAAAACAAGGTAGCAGACTTGGAGGATATCAACATGTCTTCTAAGACTGCTTAATCTGAATATCTGGCAGAGTACGTGGCATTGGGGTGCTGGTGTGGGTGGCAGTGGGTATCTGCGTACTTGTTGGGAGTCTCACTGGCGGAGCACTTTGCACCTGGTGTCCTTGATTTCAGCCACTTCTGAAAGGTGTGTGGGATCTTTCTTGCAAAGCGCCCAAGGCCATGATAAACTAGCATAGTCACCTGCACTACAAAGTCCCCGCTGGGCAGAAACCGGGGAGGAGGGTGGTGCTGCCCCTGGGAGCAGAGCCACCCGCCCAACTGGACCAGTGAGTGGGGCAGGAGAGAGGGAGTCACCACCCCGGGGGGCAGGAGGGGAACCAAGAGGCAGGGGAGCTGAAGGAACCTCCGGGCCTCAACCCCCACGGTTTCAGAGCAGCACCGCCTCTCAGGGACCAGCTTATCTCCCCGTGAAGCAGGTGATGCAGCCTGTGGCGAAGGCAGCGGCTCCCGAAAAACAGCACTGCAGGCAACTGGCAGATGTGGCTTGGCATCAAACTGATGCAAATCCTGGTTGGTTTGGTACTGTGTTATTCCAGGCTGGGCCCAAATACTATTACCTTACAACGATCTCCACGAAAACCTTCTCAGGCTCATGCTCTTGGCTTAAACAACCTTTATCTGCTCTTCTGTACCATGAAGCTGAAAGCACATTCCAATAAAAACAGGGTAAATTCTTCCCGGGCGTGTTTGTAACATGATCTTTCATCAACAGGTAAGTCCTTTGCTTTCTCTGAGACGGCACTGAACTTTGCAACAGCGACAGCAATGAAACAGTAGCCTGTA
Source organism: Chroicocephalus ridibundus (assembly GCF_963924245.1). Taxonomy (NCBI): domain Eukaryota; kingdom Metazoa; phylum Chordata; class Aves; order Charadriiformes; family Laridae; genus Chroicocephalus; species Chroicocephalus ridibundus. The sequence goes on from NC_086284.1 coordinate 142,285,221, forward strand.
AATGACCAGGTTTCCTCCATAAAGATAGTGAAGTAGGAAGACTAGTAGTTAGAGAGACCAGGAGGAAAGAGGAAAAGTCCTCATTCTCTGCTCCCGTGCCCTCCCTGATGGGGCTCATGCTGACTTGCCCAAAATAGCCACAAAGTAGTGAACCCAGGTGCTACTGACAGGGTAGCTCTACTGACGTGAGAAGGAGGAGAGGCTGAAAAAGAAACCTTGCAAACTGGGCTGGGATTATGGACATCATTCAGAAGATGCTCAACCAGAGCAGAAGACGGAGAACATGCTCATGGAAATGTTTTCTGTAACTAGGTCCTTTCACTGGCTCAGTTCATATGGTTGTGACAACCTAATTTTCTTATGACGATCACTGCCTAGCCATGTTTGGTCACTGCCCTGATGTCTTCTACACCTTTCATAGGTGATGTCAGCAAAATCGTCCTGCCAGGCAACAGTTTTTGATTTGTTTGGTGAGGATTGCTTCTTTTTTTCATTGGAGTTTTAGGTAACAAATGACCTTTCAGCCTCTTCATTTGTCAATTTCTCCTCTTTTCTCCTAAAAGAGGAATCAGACCGGGTCAAATGGGAATGCTCAGATCTGGATAGAGACACTGAATGGACCTGACTCTGAGATGTCTGTGTTCTGGCAAAGTGTCCATGACAGCTAACACGAAAACAGGGCTTGACATGTACAGCGTGGACATAACAAGAGCCAGAACTGAAAGTTGAAGCTGACAGCATCCTGAATAGACTTAGATGTTCAGTCACAGCGTGAGCCCCCGTGGCTCCCCTCTTCTTGGTGTAGCTCTAGCCAACAGCTCTTCAGTGAAGATACAGCTGATGCCACCAACAGGAGCATTGCTATACCTGCATTCATGGTTGGCTGGCAGAGCTGTGGCAGTTTGGGCTGCAACAGTTTAGAAGTCCTCATTGCTGCCACGACGCCGGGAGAACACCAAGTTTCTCGGAGGCTTGGCCTCACCAGACCCCGCTTGGGGGGTGCATGGGGAGCGCCTCTCCCCAGAAGGTCCTGCGCTGCGGGCTCAGGTGCTGCAAGGGGTGGGCGAGCACCTGGCAACCCTCCAGAGGCTTTCTGGGCCACATAGTCTCTTTCTGCAACTAGTAATATTGGCAAACAAGCTTTTTTTTTTTTTTCCCCCTGTTCCAGTTGGCTTTCAAAAAAAGTATGCTTTTCAGTCCTTGAACTTGCTGAATGTGATTTCGGTTAAGTATTCAAAGATAGTTAATGGAGTTGTTTTAAGAAAAAGGCTTTGACGCTGTTATTTTATAGTATTTCTCCTTTCTTTGAAGCCTTAAACAAATGCCCTGCTTTGTTTAAGCATTTGCAGGGCATTTTGGATTGACATTTATAGTAATGGCTTAATCTAAAAACATTTATAAAAGTAAAAAAAGTGGAAAATACAGTCAATGATAGGAACCAAAGTAGCTAAAACAGTTCCACATTGCAACGTTCCCATTCTGCTCCCCTTTCAAACACTTAGTTCAGCGTGTTGATTCTTTAGTTGTAACCTGAACTTGAATTTACTTCTTTTAAAGCACCATATTTTTCTTCAAAGACTTTTCTTTTTTTGGTGATTGATCATCTTGTACATTATTTCTTTCCTTTGTGGTAGACTGTGCTGTAATCTAGTCAGATCCATGTGTTTGCCTGTTCTGGCAATGGCCTCGTCCCCCTTGCAAATACTGTTAATGAGTCTGTACCAGAAAAGGATATTTTTTTCCCTCTAACACATACGGTCTTGCTGTACTGAGGATAGGCAGTAGAAAGGAAAATTTATTCCAGAAAATCATAAACATGCTGCTGCTTTTTGGTTTTTTCAGGTGTGTCATGCTGAGCTGAAAAATTCTGAAAGCGGTAAAATATACTCCCAGTGAGGGAATATAACCAAGTTTTAGTTGGGTGATCAAATAGAAAAAGGAAAAGGATTCCCTTTCTCTTCTTAGGCTATTCTGGGCCTAGAGATAAATAGGGTCAGAGCTGGTACTTTACCGTACATAGCAGCCATCCAGAGCCACAAAAAATTAAGTTAAAATCTCTCAGGGCTGGAAGATGTAAGAGGAGCTATGGTAATGCCTACCTAAAAAACACTGGGGAGGGGGTGGGGGTGTGGTGTGTGTCTAGGAAGTCTGCAAATCTTAAATAACATTCCTCAGTATTTCCTTGCTGCCTTCCATTTTTCCTTCTGTAAATGTAATTTAGGAGTCAGCTTCCCATATTAAGTGTTTTTGGTTCACGAAGGAAGGGAACGTTTTGCAAAGGCTCTTTAATTGTTCAGATTAACAAAAGCCCAACTTATTTTGCTGTGCAAAATTTTTCAGTAAAATCGGCAAAAGGTAAAAGTGAAAATCTGTGCCACACTCACACATATATATACATATATATTTAAATCCTCTCCCTCTATCTCCTTCTCTCTCTTTTTTTTTTTTTTTTTTTTAAAAATCCACCCAGTGAAAAAAAGGTAAGGGCCAAGAGACGAATGGACTTGGCTAGGCTCAAGCTATTGCTTTCCATGATGCTTTCGTGGTTTTCACTCATCCTCTTCATGGCCAGAGAATCAGGGCACAGCCTCATAAAGGAACTGTGAAAGGGTGTTCAATATCTTTTGAGCATGGGGCACGCATATAGAGGATGAGTTGGTCGGGAAATCTGCCCGCAGAACAAGGCAGGAGGAAGAGGAAACTGCATTGGGATATCTCTGCAGGGGTATAAGATACAGAGAGAGCAGGTGATGGATTTTGGCAGGTGGAGGAAAGTTAAGAGGTTTCTTGGTTGCAGTAAATGCAGAGAAAGCCTGTCTTAAGGGGCTTATAGGCCCTGGAGCATCAAACCTTACCGACTCTGACATATCTAGACAGAGAAGAATGCAGTGTGCTCCTTTACCAGTCACCGGCTCTGGTATCTGGGATTCCACCAGCCCAAATGTGCCAGGAATTAAGTCTCCCCAGACAAACAGAGATAACATAGCAGCGCTCTGATCAAGGGACTGATATCAAAGGAGCAAATCTCTCAGCCCCAGGGATGAATCATCAGAGCAGTTTATTCCAACCTTTTCTCCTCCTTTCAAATATCAGGTTCAATTGCAGCAACAGCAGCACAAAAGGCTTCGTCATCCTAGGTGCTGCAAAGACAGGGAAAACACAACCAGGAGGAATGGAATTCACAGGTGATACAAGGCTGGGAGGGTGTTGCAAATACCACAGAGAACAAAGAAGCAATGCAAAAGTAACCTATCTTGCTTGGGAAGGGAGGAAGAAGGAAAGATGGGGGCCAGTCATGCACCTGGAGAGAAAGAATCTCAAAGGTAAGTCATCAAAGGGAGATGTCTAGAAGACACAGCATAAAGAAAAAAAAAAGATAGGCAAAAGAGATGAATGTTTGCCAGCCGAGGCATACTGAATTCAAGCAACAGCAGTACTATTTTGCAGGCATGCAAGCACTTGACAAAGATCCGTATAATCTCATTTTCATGGATGGGGAAACTGAGGCACCACATGGGCTCAGTAAAGGACCTGCTATTGTGCAGCACCAGCCACACCTTGGCTAGGCAGAAACACCAGGTTGTCGCTGCAGAAAACTTTTGTCTTAGATCTGAAGGGCAGTACTAAGCACCGTTATGGTGAGATTACACTAAGAAGGTTACATTCTGGTTTGTGTGCCCTGCAAAATGAGGGGGACGAGGAGGAGAGGGAAGCACCAGGGAAGAGCAGCAGGCACAGGAGTGTTATAAAACACAGCTTCTTTCTGCCAAGCGAGTATCAAACCAGAATTGCAGCATCTCATCCTCTCTGCTCCTCAGCAATCTATGGATCTAATCTCTGTTTACACGCAGGGGGAGATCTGTCTCATCTGAAGGCATTCCCGTTGCCAGCTCCACTCAGGTTGCCCTTCCCACAGGGCAGGTGAGGACAGGTGGAAAGGGCCGAACAGGCAGACACAATGCCAGAGACAGGACTTTGATGAAAGTAAATAAGGTTGTGTGTCACTTCAGCTCCGCTAGTTCTTCACAGTCATCTCACCTGTGTATGTACCAGCCCACTCTGGAACAGACGCGAGCCAGAGGGCCAAGCCGGGACTGGTCCTCTGCCTCGTCACCATCAGTGACAGTTCTGTTGGATGATGGTCCAGCAGGCTTTACTGTGGCATCAGCCACATCATTGCTGGATCTTAATAAACCATGTTGATAATGGGGCTGGTTCCCCCATGAGCTGTGTTAGCTCTGCAGGGCAAACAGGAGCAAGACTGTCAACTCTGTAGAAAAATCAGTTGATCCCCGAAGCCTGTAGCTGTGGCTCAGGTGCACACCAGGAGCCTCGGAAGTGCTTCTGTGCTGTAGTCTGATTTGGGTTGTGGTTTGGAGTTTGGGGTTTTGTGGGGGAGGGGGGAGGGAAGGGGTTGCATGTTTTGTGAGATGGTAGTATGGCATTCATATTTCAGAGTAGCCCTGCGCTTTGGCATGTCAAGATTTACCTCTATGAGATATCAGTCACTCTAAAAAAAATATTACTGATAATTACATTGCAGATGAATCTAAGCTTTCCAAGGAGAATTGGGGGCCCGGAGTGGATGACAACATCTATATGGACTATTTGCTAAGGGTGAGGCACCCGGGAAATGCCACATAACCAGCCATGTTTCCATGCTACAGACAGGGTAACACAGCATCAGCACCCTCCAGTAAGACTGCGCTTGATATCTTGTGTTTCCCTTGTGTGCTGTGCACTAGCAGGAATGAGACGTCTCAGGGGTGAGGAAGCAATTAATGGCCCAAAGGTAATCAGTTTTGGGGCGGTAACATCAACTCATTGGGAAAACAACAGGGAGAGTGGGTGGCTGGTGGCCTGTGGAAGCCTCTGAGTGAATAAAAAGCAGGAGAACTTTTTTAAAAGGTTGTGATATTCTTCTGGGACCCTGGCGAAGAAATACCTTCTGCTCACAGCAGAAGAGGCATGTAGCAAAAGTCGCCGGGGCTCACCACAGAAAGCAGAGCCCTCGGGTTTCTCCCAGCCTCAGGCTTGGGGTCTTTACCAGAGTGGTGCCTGAGGAGCTGCGGGCTGCAGAGCCACCTGGGTGGCAGAGCCACACAAAGAGCTGCAAGGTGAGCACAGCACGAACCTCCGCCTCCCGCAGCAGCCCTGCTGGCATCCCTGCCGCGCTTCTCCCTCTCCAGCACAGCAGAAGCCATCGTGAGGTGACCCTGCGCTAGGGCAGGGCTTGTAGTATGCAAGGATGGCAGTAGGAACATCCATTGGGCCATGGTCCCTGTGAGACAAGGATTTGGCTTGTGTTTAAGCTCAGCAGGTCCCCTGTGTCATGCAGAGTTTGGGATGGGATTAATGCAAGTTTAGTCACTGCCCAGGAGAACATGCCTCAAACCTCCACACCCTCCCCCAAAGCTTTGTCCACAGGGTTATACCTCTTGAAGAGAACCTGAGGCAGGAGAAGGAGAGCAGCATGAAGCAGGGCTTAAAGAACAGCTCTTTAAGGGGAGACGAGGAATAGCAAAGGGGAAGCAGAGAAGTGGGGAAGAGCAGGAGGAATGGGCTGAAACATCAGGGAAAATGCAGAGAGAATCCCAAAAGCGTGAAGGAGTGTAACACCAGGTCACCCTCAGCTCCGTATACAGGCAGGCCCTGCAACACGCGACATGAGGCAGAAGGAGCTATGGGAGAAATGGCACCATGAGAAAGCAGTGGGAAAATGACCTGCGGTAGAATGAAGAACCAAGTGAGGTGCAGGGGCACAAGAAAGGCCTTGAGGTATGAGAGAAATCCCAGAGCTGGCCAGGTAATGCAAGCCTGTCTCCATCCACACTTTCGGTCTAACCATCTCTGCCCTTCCTGAGGCTGAGAGGAGGTGTCGGCCTGGTGAAAGTGGGCAGTGATCACCCCAAAGGTGTAGTGGTCCCTAGTTCAGGGCATGCACAAGTACAGGTTCAGAGACAGATATACCAGAGAGCCTGTGAGGACCGAGAAGATCCACTATGAGATGGAAAGAGGCGCGGAGTTTAGCGAAATACTAGCTGCTTCCAGGGCCCTGGGAGATCACGGAAAGGAGAGGAAGGACCCCGCCAAGGAGCACGCATCGTGTTCAACTTACAGTGACTCCGGTGGTGCTTGTGGGACTGGAGAAAAGACCCGGCTCCACTGAATGGAAGAAGAGCCTCTACCAAGCTCACTGTGCTGTTCTGCCCCTTTTCTTATGGTAGCTGGGCCTCTGATGTGAATCAAAGGCAAACTGCAGGCTCAGCAGCGATTTTATGGCCCCCTTACCACAGGGAGCCCCCAGGGTGTGGTATGGGGGCTAGGTCACCCTGGAGCTGGGTGGAAATCTTGATTCTCTCTGCTGCCTGTGTGTATGGCTGTACAATTGCACTGATGCAGCTTTTGAATTACTTTCCCCTGCAGGAGAATGGAGGATGCAAGCTGCGATCAAGGCTCTCAGAAGGTCTCCCTAGGGCTGGCTGGGTGTGTGGACACTTTGCACCTTTTCATTACACCACTGGGGAGAATCAAGCATACTGTATGTGTGCAACCAAAGTGCTCACAGCCACAGACCACATATCAGATATGCGATCGTCATGGCTACGCTCCAAAACCTTCCTGGGTGCCCCATTTCTGAGAGCCGGGGAGCCGGGGACATGTCACCTTTGGCTCCCAGAACTCCCCAGTCAGCCGGCACCTCCCACAGCCCTTTGCACTGGCACCAGGCACAGCGCAGCCCCCTTCCCTTGTGCCCCTTTTCACCACCTTGCCCTTCCACGTCAGGCACCATGAGGGGATGACGACCCGCAAGCTGTGATACGCCTCTGCAGCGTTCCTGGTGTTGGGGCCCTGCACGAGCAAATACTCCTGGTGTCTGAGCCTCCGGTGCACGTCACTCCTTTAAGGCTTCCCATGAGCTTCAGATTTTCTCACTCTCTGCTTTTAAAGTGTTATTAACTCGGCCCGGCCCTTCCTTCAGCAGGAGAAAATGTGCTCTCTCAGTGCCGTTCAGTTAACAAAAGGTTAAGTCCCAGTCAAGGAAAAGAAAAAAGAAAGAAGCTGTCTCTTCATGAGCCACCACTGTGCAGGAAATTTTTGCTGAAGCTGAATTTCTAGCCAGCCCCGGCACCTGTGCTTTGGCTGCTCTGTCCTCACACCCACAGCCAGTCAGGGGCTGGACTTTCCATACCCAAGAAAAAATGTATCTCTCTCTTTACTTCTTCTTTTTAATTCTTCTTCTTCTTTTTTTTTCTTTTTTTTTCTTTTGGCTTCAATTACACTTGGAAAAAGAAGTCAGACTTGCTCACACAGCAGAATTGCCCCAGATGATGCATGTGGAAACACCGAAACCTGCCACTAATACGATGTTTTCCATTTTCGTTGTTGTTATTGTGACCAAAGCATTACAATGTACACAATTAGCTATGGGCTATGTATGACCAGTGTGAATACTATTCTTGCATGAGAACGGGGAAAAAGTCAGCACGAGAAAAAAGTCAAAGAGTAAAAGCAGGGTTATGCTGCTCCATCGGTCCCAAAAAGCTCTGCCTGTGGCATGAGATAAGGAAGCTGGAAAGCATTTCTTTCAAGGCTTCTGCACCGACAGTTTTTCTGAGATGGCCAAGCCCCTGCAGATTGCAGTGCAGTGGTGGTATCTCTCCAAAAAGTTGGCTTTGCTGACATTTGTCTTGGCCGGTTCTGTTTGTCAGGGCCCTGTCTTGCACTACCTAACACAGTTAGGAATCTACCTTTGCTTTGTGTTTATGGAAAGGCTGCTTCTATTATGCTACTCTGCTAACTTGAGTCTAGCTGAGCCAGCTGTATTTTGCATGCCCATCAGTTCTTCCTGGCTGTGGCACTTAAAAGGTCCTGAGTATTTATCATTTTGCCCTGCGCCCTTTATGCAGGTAGCTCTGAATGGCAGCTGACAATAAATTCCAACAGTTGATTGTTTGTGAAAAGTGTGTGGTCTGGTCATGTTTCTCTTTGGTTTCATGTGAAAAATCTCATTCTGCAGACAATCAGGAGTCCTAATTTCTAGTCTGCAGGATGTGAGTAACTTTCTGCAGAGACTGATTGCGCATATCCTGTGGGGCAGTTGTAATCTAACCTACATGCATGGTAAGATACAGTCTTGAAGGTGTTGCTTTCATAACACAGTGAAACTATAGCTACGGTGTGCTTAGTGGAAATTTTCAAAGGCCACCCATAGAATCATAGAATCATAGAATATGTTGGGTTGGAAGGGACCTTAAAGATCATCTAGTCCACCCCCCCCTGCAGTAAGCAGGGACACCTTCAACTAGATCAGATTGCTCAGAGCCTCATCAAGCCTGGCTTTGAATGTCTGCAGGGATGGGGCCTCCACCACCTCTCTGGGCAACCTGTTCCAGTGTTTCACTGTGATCTCCCATGGCACCCAGCTCCCTTATTGGTGGTGGTTGTTAAAATTTGACTGTGCTGAATTTATCAAATCAAGTACAATTTCTGGGGGAACTTGATGCAACTATATGGCTGAAAAACTGCTGTGAAGTAACTGGAGATAGGAACAGGAGAGGTCCTTTAGGAAGCCCCCACTTAAAAAGAACCACAGCCAAGAAATATGTCTGCAGAAACGCAGTTAGAATCCTGTGGAAGGACCCAGACAATATTTGTCCTTCTCTCTCTCCGGCAGTGACGGGCAACCCAAGTGTAGCTCTGCGCTTTTGTTTGACGATGTCAAGATTTCATTTAGATGGGCATGAACTTTGCTCACTGACTTCCCTAGGGCCATCACTTTGTTCATGAAAATATTCAGGTGCAAGGAAGGGAAGTGGTTTGCTCAGGATCACTCAGCCAGTCAGCAGAATAAAATGCGAGCTTCTCGGCTCGATGCCCCTGCTCTGACCAGGAGATGGCACTACCAGCATTTCTGCCTGAAGCTGGCGAGCTTTTTGCGCAGCCACGCATCCCGGCCAGCCGTTCCAGTTCGACCCCTTCATGCCAAGCACCACCCCGTGATAAGACCTCGGTGATCTACCTTGTTCTGTTTGCTTGACTTTCACCCTGATTGTCCCTTCATCCAATGAGGTTGCTTAGGAAGAAAAAGTACGCTGGCACAGCGTTTTGCTGCACCCAAAATACCCAGCCACCACTCCTCTTCTATCTATGTCGGCCCCCCTCCCTGTCCCTGTTTTCCCCTGCCTCTCATCACAGACCTGTCAGAAGAAGTGCGTAGATGCTCCAAACGAGTGCTGTGGCATGTAGTATTGCTGTCTGTTTTTAACCAGCAGGCTCAGCGCTGCGCTTGCATATCCAATATATCTGCAGGCACACCGATGTTTCCCCACCCTTCTCGTCAACTGCTGTCAAGATCTGCTTTAGTCACAGGACTAGGAGACAAAGAGCACACCACCTCCTGTTTCTACCTGCTGAGACATTATATCCCTTCAGCGTACCCCTTACTCCAAAGCCGTCTGCATTTTTTTGTTGATTCCCACCACCGCAGTATGCTTGGCAATGGTCTCTTTGTATCCACAGAACACTGTTGGATGGGCATGAAAGAACTGTTTTGGATGGCACATGGTGACGTAAAGACAAAGACTGCTGGGCAACAGCAAGTGCTGAGCTGCACATTCTCGGAGGATATAGGCTAGAGTTTATTTACGTCCTCTGCCTGCTCCCAATCCACCTTGCAGTCACGATCGCATGACTAAAAAGTGGGGTCTCCTACTGAGACGCCAAATAGCTACATAACACTGCCTGGCAGCCACTCCACCTCACTTCGTTCAGCTCCCCTCACAGCCATGCCACCTTCAAGGAGTCTCCCATATGAGGTCTTCCCAATCACTTTTGCCTTCAGAGACCTGGCCACTCTTCACCCCATACTTCTTTCCTCTCCTTACCAAACAGCTTCCTCCTGTCTCCTGCTTTTAACTGCCAGCAAGTGACATGTTCTGCGTATATGATAACCCTCTTGGCTAGTTCACTACAGCGACCACCTCCTGCATGCTCCAGGACTCTACTCTGGAGTCCCTCACTGTCTCTTCAGGCCTTCTGCTGCACCATCTCTCACTACTGCACTCCATTCCATCCTTCCTTGGCTTCCTCTTGTTGTGTCCCCTAAACATCACCCTCAACTTCAATCCAACCCTGATCCACCAGCTCCTCCCCGCCTCTCTGAGCCTGATGTATTCTTTTGACTGCTCTGAGACAGTGGAAAGTACTCGCCAGGCTTTGGGAATGCATTATCCTTCAGCATGGACAGCCTCCCTTTTGTCCACATTCACATAACACACAGGAAGGAAGGCATGCAACTGTTTCTGTCCCAGGAATCTGTAGTTCCGGTTGTGCCGTCAGTCTCTCTTCCACTGATTTGCAGCATCAGAGAGTTGTAAAAAGACACCGCGTCAGCAGCTGTTTGCCCTGGCCTAGGATCTTGGAATGAGGAATGAAAGACAGCATTTTCAAACCATTTTGTTGTGCAGAGAGTCTGGGAATTTGGATGAAAACTATCCTGGCTAAGGAAGGAGTTTCACAATGAATTCAAATGCAAAAAGCGTGTATGCAAGGAGTGGAAAAAAGGATATGGAGGCTACGGAGGAGGAGGACAGAAGCACTGCTTGTGTACTGAAGGACAAAATTGGAAAGGCCCATCGGAGCCCAGCTGGAGCAAAAACTTGCATGCAGAATGGGTGACAAGAGGGATTCTGTGATTATCCTAGTAGCCAGTCTAGGAAAAATACAGGTTTGCTGAGAAATGGGGGACAAACTAGTGATGGATGCCTCAGTCCCAGCAGAGGCTGAGGTACTCAAAGCCTTCCTTGCAACGGTCTGTAGAAGCAAAACCTGCTCCCAGATCTCAAAACTTACCATAAGGGTTTGGAAAGCTGAGGGACAGCTAGGAGTAGGGCAGCAACAGGCTCAATACTACTTAGAGAGGCTGGATATGTCACAATGCATGGGGTTGGATAAGATACACTACAAGGGTGCTGGGATACATCCAAAGCTGCTGAAAGAAGTGCCTGACGTGATTATGAGACTGCAGTCTTTCATCTGTCATCCCTGACAACTGGAAAAAGGGTATTGTTGTGGCCAACTGTATGGAAAGCAAGCTGGACGACTCGGGAACTCCAGACCAGCCATCCTTACCTCAGTACTATATCCTCTTGTCACCCAGTGTCAAATGTGCAAAGGGCAAGACTGTAATTGGGAAAGGTTGATACTGGTTTACCAAGGGCAAAACACCTGCCTTTGAAAATGAAAGGACTGGCAATATGGATTAGGGGAGAGTGGTTGATGTAACATACTTTGACATGAGTTACACTGCAGGTACTGTCCCACACAGCGTACTCCTTTGGAAGGAGAGGGAGGTATGGCAGCAAACCACTACTCAGCATACTGGGAAATGGGAAAATGTAAAATATCCCAGTGAAGGTGAATGACACCACCAGTAGAATAGCTCTTCCTAATTCCATGCCGGTGTCCTGGCAATGTGACATGGCCCAAAGAGTTCCCTGAGCAACACATCACGCTCTTCAACAGCCTTCTACACAGGGTAGAATACATCAGAAAGACTAAGCGTAACATCTAGACGAGATGATTGTCCATTAAAATATTCTATAGCACCGGAGGCAGAGGGAAAGCTAAATAGACTACACAATGCCATAACCAACTGACCAAATATTAGCAGATTTCCCCTAACTTTTTAATGAGCAGTCTCTGGAAATGGAAGAAGCATGCCACATCTATTGCCACCCCATACTTCTGATGTTCATCCACTAAATGTTGTTTTTCTTGAACACGTAATTTGTAGAGATGCATTTGTCCATGAAATATTTGGCACCTCCATGAGGCCAGGGGATATGTCAATGGAGAATTCACAGCCAGGGAGACAGCATGAGGAAGAAAGGCTTCACACTAGGCTCAGCTCGTTCATAATGGTCACAGTTGGAAAAATCCAACAGTGCATGTATCTAGGCATAAGCTGTTGGGCCCACTAGCCTGTTCTGGTAAAGTGCTGGCCATGGTGGAACAGCCAGCAGGATGCTTCAATGCAGAAGGCAGGAACTAAGATAGCAGGCCATACAGGTCGACTAGCATTTTTCTGTGTACTGGGGTGTGGAATAGGCTAGAGCAATACTAGAAGAGGTGGGTCGGAAGCTGTGAGGTAGAAGGGCAAAGTGCAGCTGCCAATATATGCAGGTCAGTATGGATCTGGAATGGCTGGAGACAGGACCCCACAGTACCTACTGGTCCATTTTCTGACCCACGTGATGGTGCTTCAGAGAATAAGGCATTGTTGTTTCCTTACAGCGAAGAAGCCCTCTGTTCAGATTTCTGTCCCAGTCTACTAAGAATGAGGAGCTGGCATTAATGGCACAGACAGGAAATATGGAAAAGAGGGATCTTATGGCTCCTAATTGAGTGATCAAGGTAGAATGGAAAACCCTGGGTAGCAGGACTATTTTGGAGGAACAGTTGATTTTAAAGGGCAAATAGGAAGGAGACAGAGCAGGGTGATGAGAAAACCTTCTTTGGCGTTGAGTCTTCCCCAAAATTCACTCATAAAAAGCCACTACCTGTCCCTCTTACACTTCCCTTCCAGAGACACCATTTTTCTTCACGATCAGCGCAGGCTCAGCTGCTAAGGACTCATGTCCAGTCCTTCCTCACCCCCCGAGACACTGCCCCCTCTCTGCCCATGAGACTACTGGTCACAACACAGCCTGCTACAGCATTGAACACTAACAGTGCGGTGTTGGCACTGGGGCTAGGAGGAATGGTAATGGGCCACATGCAGCTTTCAGTGTGGCTGAGTCCTCTCTTTTCTCATCTACCTTCACCAAGAGGACATCATCACCTCTCAGTCTCCAGAGTTCTGTAAGAAAACAGATTAAAACAGTGCTGAGGGTTTCATACCTGTCTGTCAAGGTTTCAATGTGAACCAAGGGGGCAGACAGGGGGACATAAATTCAGATGATGTTATTTCAAAACTGGGAGAGATAGGAAGTCCGGTTTAAACACAGAAACATCTTCTATCCCAGCTACCTTGGCCTGCACTTTTAACACCTGACCAAGTAATCAAGTACACTGCATGTGTGCAATCAAAGTGTTCACACCCACAAACCACACATCAGATATCTTTTTATCTCAGAAGAAAGACGTGGCCTCTAATATGAGTCTGAACTAGGTTTTGCAGAGTTGGTGGGAAGCCACTTCAAACATGGTTTTCATGGCTACTCTCCAAAACCTTCCTGGGTGCCCCATTTCTGAGAGCCGGGGAGCCGGGGACATGTCACCTTTGGCTCCCAGAACTCCCCAGTCAGCCGGCACCTCCCACAGCCCTTTGCACTGGCACCAGGCACAGCGCAGCCCCCTTCCCTTGTGCCCCTTTTCACCACCTTGCCCTTCCACGTCAGGCACCATGAGGGGATGACGACCCGCAAGCTGTGATACGCCTCTGCAGCGTTCCTGGTGTTGGGGCCCTGCACAAGCAAATACTCCTGGTGTCTGAGCCTCCGGTGCACGTCACTCCTTTAAGGCTTCCCATGGGCTTCAGATTTTCTCACTCTCTGCTTTTAAAGTGTTATTAACTCGGCCCGGCCCTTCCTTCAGCAGGAGAAAAAAAGGTTAAGTCCCAGTCAAGGAAAAGAAAAAAAAAAGAAAGAAGCTGTCTCTTCATGAGCCACCACTGTGCAGGAAATTTTTGCTGAAGCTGAATTTCTAGCCAGCCCCGGCACCTGTGCTTTGGCTGCTCTGTCCTCACACCCACAGCCAGTCAGGGGCTGGACTTTCCATACCCAAGAAAAAATGTATCTCTCTCTTTACTTCTTCTTTTTAATTCTTCTTCTTCTTTTTTTTTCTTTTTTTTTCTTTTGGCTTCAATTACACTTGGAAAAAGAAATCAGACTTGCTCACACAGCAGAATTGCCCCAGATGATGCATGTGGAAACACCGAAACCTGCCACTAATACGATGTTTTCCATTTTCGTTGTTGTTATTGTGACCAAAGCATTACAATGTACACAATTAGCTATGGGCTATGTATGACCAGTGTGAATACTATTCTTGCATGAGAACGGGGAAAAAGTCAGCACGAGAAAAAAGTCAAAGAGTAAAAGCAGGGTTATGCTGCTCCATCGGTCCCAAAAAGCTCTGCCTGTGGCATGAGATAAGGAAGCTGGAAAGCATTTCTTTCAAGGCTTCTGCACCGACAGTTTTTCTGAGATGGCCAAGCCCCTGCAGATTGCAGTGCAGTGGTGGTATCTCTCCAAAAAGTTGGCTTTGCTGACATTTGTCTTGGCCGGTTCTGTTTGTCAGGGCCCTGTCTTGCACTACCTAACACAGTTAGGAATCTACCTTTGCTTTGTGTTTATGGAAAGGCTGCTTCTATTATGCTACTCTGCTAACTTGAGTCTAGCTGAGACAGCTGTATTTTGCATGCCAACCATTTTTCCCTGGCCATGGCATTTAATAGGCATTTTTAATGCCTTCCTGCAAGCAAGCAGAATCCCAACTTTGTGGACCAAGAGGTGAGGTCCCAGTGCTAGGAAGACTGTAGCTCCAGAATAGCTATTTGCTTCAGCTACAAAGGCTCCTGTGGGCATTCATGGTGGAGGGTATACCCGTGCTTCCCTTTTCCTCAAGAACCGATGACCTCTTGCCTGTGAGTCATAAGCTTCCAGAGTCCTATGAGGCTTCATGTTATTTCACACGCAGCTCAAGAGCCTGTACTTTGGTGCTGTGGCTGTCTTTCTACTGCATATTCTTTCTACCTTTCTACTGCATATTCTCTTCTATCTTTTTCTTTCCCACTCTCTCACGGGCTCCTGTCAGAGTTCATACTCACCTCTCTCAGGCCCTGTTCCACCTTCTCACACTTATGAACGTCTCACCTTCCTTCCAGATGTCAGGGGTTTTTTAGCTTGCATCTCATTCCTCCTTTCCTTGGAGATCAGCAACCCCCCGTTCTCTTTTTACTGGTTGCTCCAGTACATTCTCATAACCTTCACTGTTTCCCTTCTGTACTCAGTCTCCTATGGGCTCTTCCATACACCATAAATTTCTCCAGCCATACTGCTGCAGCAATATCTCTCCACACCTTCACCACTGCTCCCAGCTTTCATCTCCTCCTGGCTCTGCATCCCTATGCCTTCCTCAGTGGAAAATTATTCTGGTGACGCTGTCCTAAAACTTGTTGACTCTTTAGGTCATAGACTTGCATCATAGACTAGATTCAAAGCAGAGCTACGAGGCCAAGACGTGTCACTGAGAGCTTTGATCCATATCAGAGAGAGCACTTTGAAAGAAGTAAGTAAAGCAGAGGGGAACAAATATAGTCCAGACCCCAAAGTATTTAATGTATGAATACAAGTGAAAAACAAGATAGTATTCAGTCCAGGTGACAACAGCAGTTGGTCACAGGAATATAAAGAAAGCAATAAACTGATGAGCACTTGATGGCAAATTTGTTCATGGTGGAGAAGAAAATGGGATGAAGGGAAGACCAGAGCAGAAATGAAAGACTGGGTGATGTTTGGTCAGGTTGATCATTGCACAAGGGACCGGTTACTTGTTCAGCACATCATCTGCAGTGGTCCCACACTGCATGCCACAGTGACTGGTGCACCAATCTATCTGACTGCCTGACACAAATTCATGTGACCATTTGCTAAACAAGAAAGGGTTGTGTTGTGTAATGCAAGCAGAAAACAGACTTAACAGGTCAGTCATGTGTCTATCAGATATGCTGAAGCTGTGTCTCAAGGAGCAGGAAAAGACAATCTTGTAAGCACTCTGTATTCTAGTGGGACAGAACATAGAAACAAGGTTCACCACAGCAAGTGAATTGTTTTAAAACTTACACAGTCTGCCTCCACTAGATATGGCATACTTTTAAGTAGCACCAATTAAATTGTCTTAGCAACATATATTTTAGGAAACAAAACCATTTTCTTCCTAGTTTAAGCAAGCCTAATTTCCCTGAGTGCTGTCTCCTCCCAGCAGCATGCTATGAAGACAACTGTCTCTTGTCTGGTATCTCACATTGTAAAGCCGGGGCCAGGCTAAAGCCTAAGAATGACAGACCAGAGCCACGTACCCCAGGTTTTCCAGAAAGCATCTCACCTGTCTTCAAAGAGCCCTTCTCAAAGCGAAGCCCATTTCAGGGCCAGTCAGGGATAGGATGCAGAGACTTGGAGTGTCCTACTTCCCACCAGCAGCGATACTTCACCAGCTCTGAGTACACCCAAGAAGTAACGTGGCAGTATTAACAGGAAAAAAGCCCATGGCAGCTAAACCTTGATTTCATATGCTGGTCAGGGGACCAGTTTGATTTTCAGAGGCCTGTGCAATGCTTTGAAGGTGTCTGCAGCGCCACTTGCACGCAGCAAGCCAGAACAAAGTTCTGTGGGTAGTGTCAGAGACATACCTGTCCAAGCCAGCTCTGCCACCCCGCTCAGAGTGGAATGACATTTTTGTGTGGGATTGCGGCGGCCGCGAGAACCGCCTACATGCTCGTTTGAAAGTAATGAACAGTTTCAACTGAAAACAACCCATCTTCAAGCATTCAAACCACTTAATTGCAAACAGTTTTTTCTTTTGAAGCTTCCTTACAATTTTCAGAAATAAAATAACCACATCTAAAACACTCATTCCGCGGACAAGAGTCTTTCACAAAAACAACACAAATTTGGGGCTCAGTGCATCACATGCTTTGGCCCTGAATTATTTTGCGCTCTGGTTCCCATTTTGATAAGAAAATGGAAACCTTAAAGTTTGACCTAGATACAATCGATGAGTTTAGATGTCTGGGTTTTATTGTTTTCTTTTCAGCTCAGCCGCAGAGCTGTAAATGAATCATACACCAGAGCCCTCCCTGGCTCTTAGACTCCTTGCACAGCAAACTCTGCAAAACTGAGGCAGCAGCTAGGAACATGCAGCAGTCAGGCATGTCAGCTTTCAGAAAGCCTGGCTCTGCGTTATGTTGAGCTGTTTCAGACTATACCTTATCCCCTACTGTTTCCTTGTTGCTTTGTGCAGCCTGCTGCCTCTCAAGTTGTAGTAGCCTGACTCTTCCTCTGACTTCCCTCCATCCTCTCCCTCTGAAGTATATTTTAGCTCCTTACTTTTTGATGTTCTCATAGTTTCTGCCTGTGAAACACCAGTGCAGACTCCTTGGGCTTGTAAGATGGCTGTATGACAGGGAAAGGAATGCACTGGAACAAGAGCTTGCTGCCTCATGGCAAGAGGTGGGTGAAGAGGATGCCACAGGCCTGCCAGTGGGTCAGGAACGCCACGGCCCGCTCTCTCCAGGCAGCGGGGTTTCCTTTTCAGCACCCCGACCCTTTCAGGCACACAGCACTGAGTGTACACAGGCAAGATTCCTTTGCAGGAATCGTTTGATCATTTGGAGGGGGAAGAGCTTCCTCTTCACCTTCATGGCAGAGAAGTTGAGAACCACTCTCAGAAGAGGTCAGGGGCAGAAGTCTCAGGTGTTTTAGCTCTCAGCAGGACTCCTAAGCTCCAGCCACTTCCCTCTCCCCTCCTGTTACTGAGAAATGCTGGGAAAGGATTTGGATGCAAAGAAAAGGATTTGGGCAAACAAGAGCCAGAGCAGCACATCTTAGTTTAAAATAGGAATAGCAGTAAGGGAATGTATTAAGATGGTAATAGAGGCTGAGAGAAATGGTCATTTCCTCTAGAATGCAAGAGCAAATCCAGCATGCTAGGTTAGCCAGAAAGGTTGCAGGACAGAAGCTGGGGCTGTGCCAGGATGTAGTCCCAGGCTGTGATAACGGCATAAGAAACAGAACACCAGATATTTAGTTCTATAATTTTTATTTTAAAAACAGGAAACAACCACATTAATAAGCATATAAAACCCATCCGAAATATTCACAACGCTGTTACAGAAAAATAAAATAACAGAGATACCATGTGAGAAAGACCTACACATTTCGGTCCAAGCCAACACACATCTCTGATGCAAAATATGGAATGCTCCTATGCACAGCTGTAGAGGGAATATAGATGCCCATATAGAAATACGTCTAGAATTGCTGGAGGGTCAAAGGGCACAAAAACCTGTATAACTGAGCCAAAATATGAAAGTTGGGAATAGTCATATATAATACTTCTGAGAGTAAATATCGGCATGGAAGCCCGGTAGAAAGCTGGGGAAAACTGGTTGTAATATGATTGCATTGTGCAAAGCTGGAATATTTCAAATGAAGTCACAGGAAGTATTTCACAGCAGCAAGTTTTACCAATCTTTGCAACTGTTTCTCAGTAGGGAAGGTAGAAACATCACCATTAGTTAGTGAAAACAACAGATACGCACCCCCAGAATATACATCAATGGAAACTTCTCTGACCTGCTCTGAAGCAGTATGTTGTCAAGAAAGCTCGGGCTATCAATTTTGCTATCATTCCCATCCTTCTGAGCCTTTCTTCCTTTTACCCACCTTGGAATCTGTGGGCCTGCCTCTCTTCTAGGATATCCAGCGATGAACTACAGCATGAGTTTGCAGGTAGACCAGAGTTCAGTCAAGTCCGACAACAGAGGTCTTAGAGCAGCTTAAACTGGACATACCTCTGTGATACCATTAGCTAGCTTGTGCAGGTCTCTCTCCACAGGCTTGGAGTCTCTCAACAGAGCATTGCAGTCAGTGAAGCAAAGCTCCCAACCCTTGATTCCAAGGGTACTCTATGTGCTGCTTTTTGCCTTCCTGAACTGAACTATGCTAGCTTGGCAGCAAGGGCAGATGCACATATATTCTCAATTGCCTAGCAGTACAACAAGCAGGGAGACCAATATTTACTGATGTACAATTACCCTCTGCCATATCCCTTTTAACAGAGGCAGGATTACAGAGCTGTACACATCTACACAGCATGCTGCACACTGCTGGGCATCACATCATGCAGATCCTCTGGAGAAAGCACACAGGGCAAAAACATTTAGCCTACAACCAGCCAGTGGACTGAGCACTACAGACCTTTCATGCTGCTGAACTAGCGAGCTCCAGTAGCTCTGGTCTATAGTCCTGCATCTCTACCGTTTTGATCTTACATGCCTTAAGTGACCATGCCTGTGTCCAGAAGGGTATTTATAAGAACAATTGCTAAGAAAATACAGCTTTGGAATATAACTGTTATCTTCACACACCTGTTAAGTAACAATCTGCGAATTTCAGACTTTCTGACCTATTGGAATACAGCAGAAGGCAGGAAAAGTTACCTTCTGGTTTGCAATCACCACCCTGAATCATCCCATACAACGCCTAACCACGACTGAAAATATAAACACCACCCATTTACTGCAATACCGCACTTTCCAATCACTTGGGAACAATACTTAAAATCGCCACCTAAAAAAAATCCCAAATAACAGATTTTGGTGGACAAGCAAACATACCTCTTGTCACTAGTACACAATTATTCGCAGTTCTTTCCAAAGGGCATAAATAATTTAATGGTGATGTGCATAATTGGCTCTGTTGTACATACCATCCAAAATGCCCAATCTCCTATTTAGTACCACATTTCTCCCTTACAGTCTTATTGCACCTCAAATCTACAGCATCTTTTGTTAGAATAGCTATTTCTCTTAAACATCTTCAATTTCTTTATCTGTACATTTTTGTACACCATTAAAAAAATAAATATTTACAGTGACATACAAATAAATAAACTTAGGTAAAAGTATGCTTTCAGTCTGTCTATACAAAAAAATAAAAGAGCAGGAAAAAATATGCATGTAACTTGGTCCCCTTTTTCCTGAGGCTGAAAAAAGTGCACACTGGATATGAAAAAGCAAGGAGATGGCTTTTTGGTAGGCTTGTTAATTTCCAGTGTAACACTGCACACACACAGAGAGTAGACTCGAAGGGCCAGGGACTTTAGTGGGTCACTTCAACTCACTACAAAAATAGTCATTAGATTCAAATGTGTAACGGTCACTGCGTGCATAAGTATGTTAACCCCAAATAGCAATTAGAAGGTGAGAAAAGCAAAAATATTGCCAGCTCTTCTCTGTTCTCTTGGTGGTTTTTTTTTGTGACAGGGAAGATGAAAATATTTTTGCAAGTGCCAGGTGCCTTCCAGTACTTGAAATGGGGATCACCCATATCAGATTTGCTTAATGTTGGTAAGCCTGGCAGAATGGGGGAATATGTGGGTGCAAAGAAGAAAATAGCAGCAATTGAGGGAGGGGAAAAAAAAAATGTCCCAGTTCTCATGGTTTTCTTTGCTCATTCCTTTAATGACTCTTTAAGGATGTCAGAGTCGAAGGAGTGTGTCGTGAATCTTAGGCAACTTCTTTGTCAGGTTGTACGCTGTTCAGCTCCACCATGGGATTCTTCTCTACAGGTGATGTGGGGCTGGCTTCCGCTCGCCCTTCAAAGCCCCTGGAGATGTCTTCAAAAGTCCTGCCCTTGGTCTCCGGGACTTTGAAGAATGTGAAGACAAAAAAGATGACCAGGAAAACAAGGAAGATGAGGAAGACATAGGAGCCACATAGTTTCTGCAGGGATGACAAAAGCAGGAAGTTTTAATTTGAGAAGCTCATAGCAAGGTCATTTGCTGTTGACAGGTCAAAGTTCTACCACCTTTCTCCAAGAATGCCCTTACTGACTTTTTCTCAACACAGCATTGTTTAAAATAAAATCAAGTTCCTGTGGGCTTCCAAAGTACTTTTATGTTCCTGAGGCTGACCAAAATTGAGGCCTTTAAAGGGAAAGTCTGATGTGCTAATCGAGACATCTCTTCCAACTGTTTGTAAGCTACAAGCAATTAAGGCAGCAGTATTAACATGCGTGAGTCACAACACTTAACCTTCAGTAACAATCAGAACACAGAATCAGGGACCTCTGAAGGCTGACCAGCCTTCTGCTCAGAGCAGGGACAACTTCAAGGAGAAATCAAGTTAAGAGTCATACAGTCAGGTTTTGAAGTCTCCAAGGATGGAGATTCTACAATCACTCTGGACACCTATTCCAATGCTGCAGCACTCTCGGTGCTTTGCAAACTGTGTCCTTACCTCTGCATAGGGGAAGAGCATTCCCACCAAGAAATTAGAGGTCCAGTTGGAGCAACCAGCCACTGCCATGGCTGCAGGCCGTGGGCCCTGGCTGAAGAGTTCTGCCACGATGAACCAGGGAATAGGGCCAGGGCCAATCTCAAAAAGAGCCACAAAGCCAAAAGTGGCAACAATGCTAATGTATCTGATCCACTGCACGATATCCTGCAAGGAAACAAAACATGATTGGCTGCAGTTTGAGACAAACATAGCACAGCGCAATGCCATTTCCAGTGTCACAACTTTTTCAGCTGCACTGCTAACACTGTGGCAGTTTCTGCAGTTAGGAAGTTGCACACTCCACCACACACTCAGCTCTAGCCCCAGCTGTACCTGCCTACAGGTTAGAATTGCAGGGCAAGGCAGCTGTCCAGGGGTCAGCCTGGACAAGAACACTAATTACTCACCTTCAGAGCTAAAGCGATGGTCATAAGAACAGCACAGACAGCCATGCCACCCAAACCAACCAAATGGAGAGTCCTGCGCCCTGCACGCTCCACCAGAAACAGCTGGAAACATGGCAGAAGGAGGAAAAAAAAAAGTCTGTGACTTTGGTAGCAAAAGCTGAAGAGGCTCCCTTGCTCACTGTGCCCTGCACCTCTTTATCTGCCTGTAGCCCTCCAATGCCAGTGGTGATGTCAGTGCAAGTCACCAGGCTGCCCCATGCTTGGCTTAATTTTTTCCTACTGCCTTCTCTTTTTTTCCCCTCCCATGCATTCCTTTTCACCCTCCCTTTCTTTTAAAATAATACCTCTTTCTCCCCTCCCACAATGCTTTTAATGCATTCTTTTCTTTGCTTTTATAGGCCATTGCCTAGCCCAATACTTTGCCACAGCCTGGCTACTTGTGTTCAGTTGCATTTCCCAAAAAAAGCACAGGCAGACAGACAAGTTACCTCTCACCATAAGGCCCTGTTCCACTTACCGACACAACAGTGAAGACTGTGTTTACTACGCCAGCTCCAATAGTGGCATACACAGGCTGTGTGATACCAGCTCTTTCAAAAATCCCTGTAGAATAATAGAATACCTGGGAAAAGAAGCGAAAGTTGGACACCATCACAATTCCAGTGTTTAAGAGCATATTCCTCTTTCTCTGCCTCATGGCTTGCAGGCCCAACAGGGAGTTTCTAACAAGCACTCAAACAGCATAAAACTTCCAGTGAAAGTTCATTCACTTCATGCAAGACTGCAGTGTTTTGCTGGGGTATGTCAGGCAAAAGTGAAAGCCAATATAATCTCCACCTTCCATTTTAGCAATCTCTGCAGTATCACAAAACAGTGAACTCCAGTCAAGGTGCAAAGAGGTTTTTGGAAGCACAGTTCTCTCAACATTAGTGGCATGTGCAAGTATAGCTAGAGATAAGGGAGGCCCAGCAGATGGGACAGAAGGTAACTCACAGCATTGATGCCCGAGAGCTGTTGGGAGAGCTGCAGCATGATGGCAATGATAATGGCTTGACGGTAGTTTGGAGAACGGAAGAGCTCTGGCACAGTTGCTTTCTTTTCCTGGGACATTTTAGCACTCTCTTCTTTCATCTCCAGGATGTCTTGAGACACATCATGTGTACCACGGAGCTTTTGAAGAACTGGTGGTAGGAATAAAAAAATGCCAGCTATATATAATAGCCCCATGGCCAGTAGGTGCCCCCCACCCTGCCCTGCTATTTCAGGGAGGGCACACTGGGAAGACTGGACCACCTGCCAGTCAGTGTTTGGGCCTGCTGCATGGGAAAGACCATGCCTCTACAAGCAGCCTTGCTCATCTTTTCAACCCAGAGGTCAGGGTGTCACGATCAGCATGGAAACCAGGCCCGGGCCCTGCTCATGTTGCTTGATCTCCAAAATTCCATTTGATCCCTAATTCTGCACGTGTGCTTGCCAGAGCTGACTCCAGGCCTCTGCCATAGGAGAGGGAAACACCCTCCAAATTCCTTGTTAAACATCAGCCTATTTCCTGCCTTTCAGGAGGAGCTAACAGCTGCAGGAGCTGGCCCTACTACATCCCACCAGGCCAGGTGCCACTCCTCACATCTTAATCCCACCCGGAGCCTCTGTTGGGTTGCCAGGTTTCTCACACTTCCCAGCACTGGCACAAGCTATAGGATGGGAGGGTAGGCCTGCCGCCCTCTGGGAGTCACACCCTGATCCACCACAGGCTCCGGAGTCACTCCCGGCCTCCCACTCAAGTTCAGTGCAGGCTGGGAGCCAGAATACAGCCCTGCCTCTTCAGAGATGAGTTCTTACCTGCTTGCGCTTTCTCTTCCTCCATCTTGTTGATTAACAGGAAACGGGGGCTCTCAGGGCAGAAAAGAAGAGCCACGCACTGTAGGATTGCTGGAAGGATCGTGAACCCCAAAAGCAGTGGCCAAAGGGCTTCAGTCCCCATGATTCCCTCCAGGCCAAAGATCTACACCAAGAATTGGAGAGAAATAGTGTGATTTAAATATTCCAGTTCCTTATCCAAAACAGTGAGTATGACAGGACAACATACTGCACCTGATGGTAAGTGTGGCCCACCTCACCCTCCCCCAGCCCTCCTTTTCCCTGACGGATGGATCAGGTTGTATCTAGCCTACCTGGGCCACCAGGATGCCCACAACAATGCCCAGCTGGTTGAGGGTGCCAAAGGCTCCACGAAGGCTGGTGGGTGAGACCTCACTGATGTACATGGGCACAAAGCCAGTGCAGAGACCACAGAAGAGGCCAATGACGAAGCGGCCAATAATCAGCATCTCCACTGCCTTTGCCATTTTAGAGAAGGCCATGAGAGTGCCACCAGCAAAGGCCAAGATGTTCACCAGTAGCATGGAGTTCCTCCTGCCAGGGTAAAGATGTCAAGACTGAGCTCAAACTGGCAATATAGTAGGAAAATCACTGTGAGAGGGGTAAACCTACCTATGACCCCCACGAGGAGAACAGAGTAATTCCTGTTTGGCTTCTGCCTTGGCCTGCAAGCCTTTCTTTTTGTAGCCCACAAATTCCTGCTTCCTCCACCACCTCCTCCTCCCTTCCTCTCACCTCTGCCCTCTTCCTCCCAGCAAACCCACTGTACAAGGGAAAAATTCCCTAAAGGCTTGGATCCCTCTTCCCAACTCACCTGCCAAATCTGTTGACGAACAGGCTGACTGAGAAGGAGCCGATCATACCTCCTACCGAGAATATGGCCACAGAAAGGGACCACAGAGAGGTGAGGAGCTCTGGGGAGACAGCCTCCCCGCTCCGTTCTGACAGGGTTCTGTTGAAGAACCTCTGGATGATCTGCAAGAGAAACCAGGCGGGGACACAGTTACAATCCAGTGGGAGGCATTTTGCACTGGGGAGTGGGAATATTACTTCTGATTTCATAGAGGCAAAAAGCAAGGATAGACCCTAAAACTTCAGTAGGCAGCAACAAGTCATACAAGGGGAAGATGAGGGTGCAGAAAGAGGAACTGTCACTGAGTTCAGTTGACAGCTAGCAGTATGATGAGGGAGAGATTGCTTCATTGAACATGGGGGTTGAGGTAGTGCTTAAGGAAAACAGGCTTATCATCTGAATGTTTCTGGATGATGCGAGTCACTGGTGGTGCTTGGGAGGGGGTGTGAGACAGATGGGAGTGAGAGAGAGCAAGAAAGTGTGACCAGAGATTGGATGGGAACATTTACAGCAATACCAGAACTCTGGCAGCAGGGACAGGCCTTCTGGGATGGAAATAGTTTTGAGACACAGAAAATTTCACTGGTATACCTGATTTCACATGTATACCTGAAAAACTACAGCATTATGCAAAACAATCCTCTGTCCCACAGGGATGTGACAGGGCTATGCTGCTAATTTCCAAGGCATCCTCTTTGATAACAAGGGAAATTCTGCAAGGGCCAAGTGGAACATGGCCCGAGTATGTGCCCCCAGCAGATGGCAGCAGGACATTAGATAGAGAGGACCACCACATACACAGCCGTCTTCCCCCCCACCCCCCCCAACGTGTGATGTGACATCTATTCCCGGAGACAGGGTGGATGTGGTATTGGTGACTCAGTTCCTGAGAGAGAGGAACCATCTTATAGTTACAAGAAAACCACGTTTCTCATTTTCTTCATCTCTTCTCTTGTTTCTTAGGCTACAATCATAAGATGCCTTAGAGTGCCCCAGTCACAGCCCTTTTACAAGCACTGAACCTACACTTAACAAAAGGAATGAATAAACAAACAAAATAAACAAGCCTGAGATGATCCCTGAGATAGACTAAACTAGAGCAACCATAATTCCTACCAACCCTCAACTGTTTTCTGCATGCTGCTCTCTACATTCCTTTTGCCTTGCCTGGCTTGTTCTGATTCAAAACTGAAGTGTCCCACATTCCTCCACATAAAATATAGACCTACCAGGAAATGGCAGATGGAGCCCTCCTGCCCCCTCTGAACTCCTAATAAGAGAATTAACCTCTCTGCCTGATCTCTCCCCTCCCCAAAACTTTGTGCTTCCTGTCCATTGTTGTAGTTGAGAGGGGGTTTTGAATGTCTTCTTGACCTCATAAACCAGAATGAAATTAGCAGCTGCTTGGGAGACAGCTCCTCTTTCTATATCTTTGTTTTCCCATCAGACCCTCACACTCATACCATCTCCTCAACTCATTCTGCCTCTCACCTTCTCAGGAGCATTGATGACACCAGTGTTGTACCCAAACTGGAGAGATCCAATGGCAGCAACGGCAACAGAATAGATAAGGGGTGCTGTGATTTTCTGTGGAAAGGGAGAGAAAACAATTATTTAGTTAACTTGGTTATTCGTGCTTTCTACACAACTTGAGTTTCTCTTCAGTATAAACAGCAGCTGCAGCTCACAGACGCCATGTGCAAGTGCACCAGGGACAGGGAATGGGCTTTTTTTCCTGCAAGGGTGGATACCAGTAACAGAGACCCTGGAAAGGGAGATGCAACTCTACAGCAGGAAAAAGTTCTGTGACTAGAATTAGCAGGGCCTGTCATGGCCTCCCTTTTATTATCTCCAGACCTTCCATCAACTATTACCAGCTCATTAGTAATGAATACACCGGCTGCATTAGTGACTGTTATTTTGGGTTGATCTGCTTTACAGAAAAGCTTTTGCTGATCTCTGGCATGTCATGAAACAAGGGTCTAACTCTTCCCCGTGCCAACTGACAAGTTCCCATAAATCAAGTCTCAGATCTGGCAGTCACTCCTAACAGTTAAAACATGCACTCTTCAGCAACAGGCCTGCTTTTCCCAGGCTAGAGCTTCCCAACCCTGCCCCAGGCTACCTGGCAGGCAGCCTGTCTCGCAGAGGCAGCAGCAGTGCTGCCAACCTCCCCGTTTATTTTTCTTGAAGATGTGGCAATACTTGGTATTTTTAAATGAAGCGCAGTCCCTGGAATTTGAATATATGTGACTATTTATTAAAATAGAATAAAAATTGCTGATCCCTCAGAGCTGTAGAGGAAGCTTGTAGGTCCAACCTCAGAAGGCTCACAGACTGAGAAATTTAAGTGTCAGTGAAAATCATCTGACATTTTCTACGTTTTTAAAGCTTGTGGCATTTAATCCAGCTCTGTGTTAGGGAGGCATGGGGGAGCAGGTGACTCAGGAGTTGGCACTTAGATGGCCAGTGCTTGAGTTGGCACAATTTGGAAAGATCATGTTTCTGTCTCAGGAGGGATTGGAAGCTTTCCAAAAAATATTAACAGTCCCTTTCCCAGGGCTTTCTAATTATTGCCCTAAGGCTGGCAGAGGAGAGAAAAGTACTCCATGGGCCTACTGTTACAGCTCTTCCAGTCTCTCACTTTCCAGCTCAGCTCCAGGAGCAGTGGCTCCCAAGGCTGCCCAAATTTTTTGCCAATAACTTTCTGCAAGAGCTCATACCACCTTTACCAATCTTTCAAGCCAAGCACATAGGTGCTTCTGACCCGCACAAACCCCACATAGCTACCAGTTATGCCCCAGTAAACAGAAACTGGGGAAATTACTCTCAGGCATGGTTTTCCCCACCTACATCATGTAAATGTCTCAGTCCGAGCTCTCTTCCTGAGAAGGTTAGTGATGGAGACAAAGGGGACAACGTCCTTTTCTTGCTGGGGGCAGATGATTCCCGAGGTAGGGTTCACACCTGACACACCCTAGGTGGTAACAGGCCTTCTCCCTTTCACCCCATGACCACTCCCCTCATTTTTGAAATTGAGGGAAACTGTCACAGAGCCACAAGGACACAGCTCTTTCAAAGCACCTGGATGTCTGTAAACAGGCATTAAGCCATCTAAGCACTTTTAGGACTCCAGGCCAGGTCAGCCCTAGTCAGCGGGTATAACAAAGCTAAGGACAAAACCTAGCTCTCCACATTTTCAACACAGTGACTCAACACAACAGCATCTTTCCCCCCAGGGTTCTGCTTTGTCATGGCTTGCAGTGATCCCAGCTGGCCTTTTTCTTCTGGGTGCAGCAGGGACCATAGGGGTACCTGCTTTGTGGTACCCCTTACCTACATGGTACATTCACATAAGCTATGACTAGGTCGGTTCTTCTACCCTCTTTCATACTCCCTTCTGGCCTGCTATTCCTCTCTTGCCCACTCTCTTACAACCTAGACATCACATGGCCTGACCCATCCCCTCCAGTGAGCCAGACTGTGATCTAATGTATGGAACATTTGTTACTGCTGGAAGCGCCTCACTTCCCAAAAGGCAAACAGGGAGCTCAGAAATAGTACAGCTACACCCACCCTACCCAAAGGCTCAAGGCTAAGGTCTGTACACCAGCAAAAAATTCAAACCACCACCCCTCCCTCCAACCACAGGCATCAGCAGCATTCATTTTCCAGGAGATCCTTCTCACCAGCCCCCCATCTCCTTCACTGACTAGAAGCTCAGAGCAGTACAACTTGTTGAACTCTGCTTTAGTGGCCTCCCAGCCCTCCTCCGAGCGACCTTGACCAGATGCTCTCCTTTCCTCTGCTTCACCTTCTCACACCACCTGCATCTCTCATCAACATGGCGGTGAAGGCCCCCGGCTTCCCTGATTCTGCTGCTCCTGGGTAACTGTAATCCCCTCACATCCTGCACCGGGTTCAGGTGGATATTTGCCGTCTCTCTTTCCTCATGCCTGCCTGCTTTTCTCCCTTGATGCATTCAAACACACGCAGTCATTAGCTCACTCCACCGGTGCGCGCCTCACTCGTAGCTACAAGATGTACTAAAATACCGGCAAACGCTCTGTCCTCTGCTCTCCAAAGGGGAAAAGGCGAAAGGATATGCTTTGCTTTCTTCTTGAAATTTAAAGACATTTTTACTGTAAGCCATGCCACCACGAAAAAAAGAAAAGCCTTTAAGACTAATCCCCTTTTTAGCATCTTGAACCCAGGGACAAACAAACGAGTGCTTCCCTGCCAGCAAAAAAAGCTTCGTGATCGATACAACAAAACACGGAGAGCATCATGTGAACCATCAGGCCACACGGACGAAAACAAATCGATCTTGCGATCTGCAACAACCCCTCGCAAACTGCGTGTGCCGCCCCCCCCCCCCCCCCCCCGCCTCCATCCCGCAGACGAGGCTTTTCCCGAGTCACCCGCTCAAGGACCGCAGCGGTGGCCTGCTGCCGCCTCCGCCGCATCCACCTTCACCACGACCGACACGCACCCGGCGGCGGCCGGGCAACGGCTCGGCGATGAATCCCAATCACCCTCCGGTCCCGACCACATCCCGCCCCCATCCCCGACTCTCCGCCGAAGCGCCCGGGGACCCCACCGGCGGCTGCCACCCGCAGCGGAGGGAAGGAAGAAATCGCCGCTGCCTCCCTACCTTTTTGGCATCCATCTTCGTCGGCGAACGGCGACCGATTGGCAACGAACGGCGAAGGACCGGCGGCAAACGGCTGCCGGCCAACGGCTGCTACTCCCCACCTAACGGAACCCGCGAGGAGGCGGCGGCTCCGCCCACACACCGCGACCGCCCCGCGCGAGCGCACGCCTTCACCCCCGCCGGGGCCGGCGCATTTATGGCCTCTGTCGTAGTGGGCGGGGGCGGACGGGCGGGCCCGGGGAGGGGCCCCCTCGCGGTTACCCACCAAAAAAAAACCAACGAAAAAAAAAAACCCCAACAAACGCAGCCAAAACACTCCTGTGAGCTCACACCACTTTCTGACTTCAAACTGACATCAGCGGCCTTCCGGCAGCGTGCGTGCCGAGCGGTCGGGCTGCCATGGTGCGCGGCGGGCGGCCCGCGCCGCCGGCTGCCCGGCTCCGGAGGGGGGGCTCGAGGACAGTCACAAGGGTGGAGGGGAAGCGTTTGCCACACGCTCGGTGCCAGGCAGACGTGAGGTGGTGGAAGCACGCCGGTGACTGGCGTGGAAGGCGCTGGGTGCTCACAAAGCGGCAGAAGCCTGCTGAAGTCCACGCTGGGCCCTGCTGTGGGTGCTCTTCCCGCCTCCCGGAGTTCTGGATAAGTTGGGATGGGTGAATTTTTTTGGTTTTTTTCAAATATATTTTTCCTACAAAGCTAGAATCTACGGGGGCAAAGCTTGACTTGTGACCCTGTTGTCCCAAAGCCTAAAGTACATCAACCCTGCATCAGTATTTTGTCCCAAACTTTTACCCTTTCAACCAAACTGCGTTGTCCGTCACTCAGGCCAAACAGTTGGACAAGCTCCTCCGGGAGAGCAATGAAGAGCTGTGCTTTGAACCTCGGGACAAACGGCAGCTCAGAGCGCGGGGGGGAGAAAACCGGGCTTTTTTTCGTTGTTAGGAAAATTATCTTGGGACCAGCCGTCACTTTGATCACCAGGTTCTGGGAAACTGGAACGATCCCATTTCAACTTTACTTCTGCCGTTTGTTTGCCGTGGTCACTTGACCACACATAACTGGAAATTAATAGGTCAAATGGGGTGACGCTTTCCCTCACTCCCTTCGCGGGTATCCATGCGGTGTTGGTAAAATATTACCCCCGACAGAAAAACAGTTGTGTGGAAGGGCAGGGGAAGCCCGCACAGTCTTTTTTCTTAGTGTCCGTGACAAAAGCTGGTCCGCACACCCACAAAGGAGCACCGAGAGACAATGGCAGGAGGAGGAGCCCAAACAACACCCTGCCCCGGGCCCATCACAGGAGCCATCAGCACATCACAGGAGCCATCAGCACATCAAAGGCCCCATTTTCACATGCCCAGAGGAGCACAGAGGCACAATGGCAGGGGGCGACCCAAATTAAGGACTCGGAGGAAGGGGCACCCTGCGTGGGCTCGCACCTCCCGGGGCTGTCCCAGGAAGAGCCATCAGCCCCATTGTCCAGGTGTGAAACCCATCACGAAGAGTGAACGGCTGGAGCCCCTTTCAGAGTGGGGGAAAGGGAGGGTGCTGCCTAGAGGGGCACAGGAGGGCACATCCTTACAGGATGCAGGGGAAGAGCATTTTGGGATTGCACAGGACTTACTATGGGATGTTTAGGGGAGGAATCAAAGCGGGGAAATAGGGGGAGAAGGGGGAAAAAGGGGCCAGTTGCATGTAAGCTGTTGTCTGGCCAGCAGTCTTGTCCATCCTTGTCCTGCACTTGATCAGCACAATCTGTCCTATCTTGTTATTAAATTATATTTCTAGTTCTCTCCCTGGGTGAGGTACTCTCTATTTGGGGGTGGGGTGTATGGGGGTCTGACTGCCAGGTCACAGGGGCCCGTATGCCCATGGTGCAGCAAATGAAGCACAGGCACGCAGGTGAGCACCAGTAAAAATTCAGCTGGACCAGCTGGCAAGCAGGTGGAGTGGCCTGGGAGCCAGGGGGTGCCTGTAAGGGAGGCGCTGCTTATCAGAGGGACCCAGGCAGTCCCAGCCAGCTGCTGGAGAAACCATGGGGTCTGGGGGTCTGTAGGGGTGAGACCCACTGGTGTCTGTGTCTCTAAGGGTGAGGCCATGGCAGGTTGGTTACTGAAGGGACCAGGGGAGTCCTTGCCAGCTGTGTACACGCACGCATGTGGGTGTGTGAGTGATGCGGTCTGTACCAGCCACAGGAGTGGGGCTGCAGCCTTGGGGTTTCATATGCCCAGGTGCCAGCAACTGGGAAGACTGGGATCGGGGGGCACGCTGAGTGCCTGAGCCCAGCTCCTGGAAGAATCCACCTTATACACGTGTATGTATATTTTTATATCTGTATGTGTATATTTCCCACTAGTGGACGCCCATCCTGCTCAGTCTGGGCAGAGAAGAGGATGAGACCATCAGTGCTGTTTGCGTTTGTGTAACTGCTCTGTGTCTCTGTGTAGATCTGGGTGGCGGCTGTGTATGCATGTGATGTATACGTGTGCTTGTGTGCATGTGCCTACTGGGAATACCGGCTCAGCCTTGTTACTGGTTGCACCTGGGAGCAAGGAGCTGGGGCAGCCTTACTTCTATCACGCTGCTGGACCTGGCCCTAATTCCCTAACACGCTTTGACTAGTCTTGGCTACATTATTTTTCTTTTTCCTATTTCCTATTATTTTCCATTTGTTTGCAAGCATAGCAAACTCCACCTTGAATCTGATCACCCAGCTGTCTCCAACCCTGGCATTAGGTCTGGAAATACTCACTTACTGGTTAGTGTGGGAAGTTGCCATATTTGGGGAGGCTCTAAGCATTTCCGAATTTCAGAGACAATCCGTGCAAAGCATTCTTCTGAAATGGCTCCATTCTTGACCCGCATGACTCTCTTGTAAGTGCTGAGCAATCCAAACTTCAAGATTATATTAAATACATACGTAGCTACTGGTCCAATTTAGAAGCAATAAGAGTTTAGCAGAAAATTAAATCTCTAACACATGATGCAGAACACAGTGGGTGGCACGTTACAGAGCTGGTGGAGTAAACAGCAGTAAGAAAGAGACACAAGCTCAAAATGCATCACTGAAAACCACATTTCCCTAAGGAATGTGGGGAAAATACCTCCCACCCCCATTTCAGTTAGTTTTGCCCCAGTCTGAATTCATCTGTGGGTGCTCAAATATTTAAATTTGAAGTTTGCATCACAGCCCGTTCCTCCTAAATATCAGTTTTGCTTCTGTTTTAGGACACACACCTATCTCCCACAGCACAGATAATTCTTCTGAAGATCAGCTGTTGAGGGAAGTACCTTCATACCTGCTTAGCAGAGCTATCTGATACTGCACCAACTAAAACTGCCCACGTAGTCTTTTTGTGAGTATAACACTCACGTATTATGCAAAATGCATGAACTGCACTAGGATGGAGGCCCACTGCAGGTTGCCAGTGGCCAGCAAGACATAAGATTTCTAAGGGAAGGGCCAGAAAGAACTGGCCCCAGGTAGAACTTGATGCTGGCTGCCCCACATTAAACACCAGTATCCTAACCACGGAGCTAGGGGGGTTGTGAAAGGCTAATATTTTGCTTACCAAGCTTTTTTCTTTTTAGCTTTGAGAACACTTACATGTCTAAACTAGTGCATGACAACTAATGTTTCAATCCCAGGGAACTTAACGTTTTCAGAGGAAAGCCGTTTTAATCTGAGAATGCCTATTTAGCATTAAGCAAGAGCCCCAACAACGGGCAAGCCTGTTCTTATCTTAATTTATCCCAGAGGCTGGAGCTGGCAAGTGACCCCACAGAAGCACCTTGCTGTGGCTTTTTGAGAACGCCAGTGGAGCTCCGACAGATAGAGTTCTCGGGCAAACGTATATGCAAGACCTTGGCTCAAGGGACAAATGGGGAGAAGGTATAGGAAATTGGGTGCTAAAAAAATATTAAGTTTTCTGATCCTGTCCATGCCTTCACAACCTAATAAACGTAGAGACTGATCAACAGGGACTGACCAACCACAGGGTCATCACTCTGCTGTCCAAGCTCCTGGCAAGCTGTATTTCACCTTACACTAGTCGCTTTGCCCAACTTTCAATTCAGTGGTGCTGCCCTATGTGAAGCAGCTCATTCCAGACTCTTGTCTTTACCCTCCAAGTTTAGTGAATTCTTTCTCATGTTTCTTATTATTTTGCCTGGAGAACAAATTCTTCAGAGATAAGAGGAGCAGGGACAAGGAGGATTATTATGCAGTGTTTGCCTTGAGAGACGATTTTGTGCTTTCTGATTGTTGTGTTTATAACAAAAGAGCATTCAGAACAAAGGAGAGAGAATGAGAGCCAGCATGGGCCAGATGCCTCCCTCACCAGCCATGAGTAACTTTTATTGTTGAGAGGAGCTGAGGAGGAGTGGGAAAAAGGAGGAAAGAGGAAAGAGAGAAACAAGATGATGGGTGGTTAGTAGGACCGCCCTTAGGCAACAGGAGGTTAAGAGAGAATCAGGAGGTTAAGGTGAGAAGAGAATCATTGGAGAAACAGAAGGCAAAAACAAAAAGAAAGGAAAAGGTATAATGAGGTGAAAAGCACTAAAACAGATTAGAAGAGTAAAGCAGAGGAATAAAAGAGAACCGGAAGGAAAAGGCAGCAGCAAAGTACCAGAGGAAAGGGGATAACAAGTGGATAGATAGAAAAGATGAAGAGAGAGAGAGGTGTACAGGAGGAAATTGCAGAATTACCCAACTAGGAGAGCACAGAGAGAGCACGGAAGAGGTCACGGCATTAAACCAAAGTTGCCTTTAACCTCTACCATGGTGAAATGTAGGTTGGAGCTAATGCCTCTGAAAACTTTCCTAATTAATTAATTCACTGAAGTAAAAAGTTTTTAATACTTTTACAATCGCTTGCAATGAGAAAGTAACCTTTGTAAAAAAAAAAAAAAGCTGCAGAAACCAGCATTTAATACTTAAATTATCACTTGCAAAGGGGAAGTAACCTTCGTAAAAAAAAAAAATAGTTCTGCAGAAACCAAGACACCAGAGAGTAAACCACGAGCAGCAGCATCATGTTGAAAATTCTGTTTCCTCTACCTATCTCGGTGCTATGTAAGACATGTGACAGCCCCCAGAAAAGTCATCTAAGGTTTCCTAGTCCCACTTCCCATAACACTTCAGGCCTTGGAAAAAGATTCTTGCCCAGCATCTAGGCCACAAACCTTTTTTCCAATTGATGTTGCCTGGGCAACCAGGCTTCCTAGAAAAGAGAGGAGTTCTATATCTGTGCATTTGCCTTTTTCTTGTGCTATTTATCTTGTTTCATTCTAATGTTGGTCCACATCTAAGAATAGCAATAATGAAGTATGGGAATGTACTTCACGTACAGTCCCAGTCCCGGACTGCTGGGGAGGTGGAGGCACCGGCAGAGCTGTGTTGGGAGCTCACGGGTGAGCTAGCATGAGGCTGCAGGGCAGGAGCAAGAGGCTTTGGACAAAATATCTGTGGTGAGGTTTTCATATATATCAGCCGTGGTTTTCTCCACCTTGAGCAAGAAATTGAGTTTGAAGGGCAATGTAAGACAACAACTTGGCTAATGAAGTTCCATTAAAAACCATCAGCATAAGTAGAGAAAAAAAAAAGAGTAAAATTACAAAGAGAATGTCCTAGCACAATCATGAGCAGCAGCATAGCAATAGGAAAATACACCCAGTTCAGGAGAGTGGTTGGGCTGAGGGTCAGTTCATGAAGAGGCCTGGGGAGAAACAGAAGGTATGGGATAGAGGGAATTAGGGTTGCCGTTCAGCGGAGACCTCAGGTGATCCTTTCTTCCCTTTCCCGAGGGCTGAAAAGCACATGCATAAGGAGTGGGTTGTTTTTGATGGGTCTTCACAAAACTAATCTTTGCTTCATATTTCTCAAGAAAATACTACATTCAGATGGAAAAAATGTTATTTCTAAAGGAGGGGAAACAGTTTTTCTCTGGAAGACATAGGAAGAAGCTGTCTTTGGTACATGTGGGGCGCTGTGCCAGCCGGACGAAAGGATGATGGGAAGTTTGACAAATTCAGCTAGACAATGTTCTCTAGCTGCTTAACCAGCTGCAGTGTTTCAGTCCCACAGATACTGATCAGAAAGCATAGGCTTCCTCACAGCAGTGTTTTATGCCTAGCCTGGTCAATCCAGCGGCCGCGCAATAGGTGCCAGGGCATGCTGCCTGCTGGCACATGGAGCCAGTCTGGGCCTGCACACCACGGCACAGGGTGGAGGCGTTTCACCAGGGTAAGCTTATCTCACATCCCCATTTAGGCATACTTCTCACACCCCGACATTAGTAAGAGCACGCGCTGCCAGCACATACGCATACGGTACGCAGAGCTGAACCCACCCACTGTACATACACACTCCCCAGCAAATACACAAATTAGACTACATATATTGACACAGCAGCTCAGACACAGAAACACACTGACACATAACTGGGCGCACGCAGAGCTGCGGAGTCACAAACACCACTTCTGGAGGCATTTCTCATAGAGCCATGTTCTGCTCCCAGGTACCTGGCCCGACTCCCGCTAAGTTTTCCAGCACTGGCGTGAAGGCAGGTTGTAGCCCGGGGTGGGGGCGCGAGCAGAGGCTGTGAAAATGGCTCGCTGGGATCACGTGTGTTTACGGCAGCAGGATTCACAGGAAAAAACCAAAGCCCCTGGCTGACCCATCTCCGCTCCCCTCGCTGCTGTAGTATAAAATTAGCTACTGTTGAGCTGGAAATACTGGGGCAGATGGATTTGAGCCTCTCCTTCTCCCTATGTGGGCTTGTTTCACCTCGTGGGCTAACAACAGCTAAGCCAGTCTAGCGCACAGGGCGTTTATCACTCCTCTCCCAGCAGGAGATGCTCTGAGCTGCCCTGTGGCAGTGCTTCCCTCTCCCACCAAGTACAGCACCCCACACTTGCTGCTCAGGAGCCAGGAGCACGAGGAGCAGCCCATGTAGGAGGAGAAAGAGGGCGATGTGAAGAGTGCTCCAAAACACTGCACACCGCTCCTGTGCTGAGATCCAGCCGGAGTAGACAAGGAAAGATGAGATGAAACTCACCTTTAGGAAGAGCTGCCTTATGCAGCCAGTCCCACTTTGCATTGCCAGCAGGGTCAGCCACCAGAAAGGAGGCATGCAGCCTCAACACCCCATCCCGGCAGTTCTGCCCCACTCCCCTTTGGAAATGGGGTGCCAGCAAGCCAGGGTGGGCATCTCCCCTAAGCCACCTCCTCATTTTATACAGACTCTTTTCAGGGGAGGACCATGTATTTCCCGATTCACACTCTCTCTCTCTTCCCCAGCCTCCTCCCTCACCCCGCAGTGATGCCACCCTGCTCACGCAAACCTGTCTGGCTCTTGCATTGATCCCTCTGGCTGCTCCACACACCCTTCGTCCTCCCCCAGGATCATTCCTGCACCCTTTCATGGCTCACTTCCACTCCTACATGCACATGTATGTGCTTGCCCGTGGCCCTCCTCATCTTTTTAAAAACTAGAGTGCTTAGATTCAGCTAGCCTACCTGTGCGAGGATGCTGTGTACGCAGATCCTCAGGTGTGTTTCTATGGGCTGGTGAAAGATTCTCTGGGGCCTGCATTACACTTGCATTTCTATGTAAAATAGTCATATCTGAGTAACTTTATGTTCTGATACATAAACAGATACGTAGCAGATATTGCATGCCTGTACAAATGCTAGCATGTCTGAGATTACCAGTGCATGGATTCATAACATGAAAATGTGTACATGTGTATTACTTTATGGCCAGATGCACATGCTTTTATTTCTGAGCATACATTTAAATATCTAAGGATATTTGCGTACACGCTGCTTCATACATACAAAGGTATGCATGTGCTCATATGAGTGTATACATAATATATAGCTGTATTTTTGTTTATGTTTGCATACCTGTGCTCGCTTGCATTCATGTATCTACTATATTTGTTTATATGAATGCATTTCTGTGTACCGGTATTCACCTGTTCCCAGTTTGAAAGCCTGTATTTTTATTGTTTATTTCTCCTGGGCACAGTTTGT
The DNA here is from genome assembly GCF_963924245.1 of Chroicocephalus ridibundus. Taxonomy (NCBI): domain Eukaryota; kingdom Metazoa; phylum Chordata; class Aves; order Charadriiformes; family Laridae; genus Chroicocephalus; species Chroicocephalus ridibundus. The sequence continues at coordinate 142,322,115 of NC_086284.1, forward strand.
CCAAAACCAAACATTAACTTTCACATTAGCATTCATATTAATGAAAATAAAAGCAAAATAAAATCCTACATGGAAACTTCTGTTGGTAACGAAGGAGGTTTTTTTCTTAGTATTTTGTTGTTCAAAAAATATCACTCTGCAGTGATAAGGTCTCAAGACCCGGAAAAAAAGAGAGAGCTTGAACAGAAGAGAGAAGAGTTTTGCTGAAAGCCTTAACAAACTTAACAGTATTGACCAAATCTTCAAAAGAAATCAGTACTTTTACAACAAGATGTGAAGCACAATACCTTTAATATTTTACATCACCATTTGCAACAGGGTAGGCCACAACTGCTGTTCTGCACAGCTGCCCTTTCCTTTACATTTAAGTGGAAGGAGAGGTCCTTGGTGTGCCCCAGTGGCAACTCCCAGCAGAGGTTGCTGTGGGAATCACATGGGAGTGGTGGCTGCTCTGACCCAGGCCTCTCCCAGAGAAAGTTTTGGAAACTGGAGAGGGCACAGTCCTGGCAGCACGGCTCCCTCCTTCCAATCCACATGACTCCAACAAGAGTTCTGTCTCCAAAATATTTTGTTTGCTCTGAAACAGCTCTCACTGTTTCCCAGCAAGGAACCAGCCAGCTGCTGAGAGGTCAGGGACTCCTTCAAGAATAGGCTTAGAGGCAAAAATGGCTTAAATATCTTCAGCACTGAGAAACTTCTGAGTTCTCCAGAGATAAACACACGTTGTGGGACAGCTGTGAGAAAACAGGCTCAGCACTGCACTGTGGCTTTGGTCTATGTTAGCAACAGATTCATAAAGCATCTGGGCCACTTGTTCCAACAGGGGCTTCACTCCTGGAGTCATTCCTTCAAGGGACCGGGGCAGATTGTACAGGTGTGTGGCACACAGAAAACACCTTCCCCGTTGTCTCTGACCCTGCCTGAGCAGACAGGCAGTGGACAGCGGGGATGAGCTGTCCCTCCCGCAGCCCCAGGTAGGGCTGAGGTGGTGCTCACAGCGAAAGCCATTGCACATCTTTCCAGGAGGGAAAGTGCTCGGCCTCAGGTCAGTGCTTCTGCACAGATTTGTTCCAGTTTAATTGACCAGGTGGGAACAGGGTGCACTTTGTTTGAAAGAGATTATACTCTTGAATTAGCTCTCCTGCCAAGTCTGTTATCACTCTGCAAACAATGTGAGTATGGGGAAATGGACCTGGGAAAGCAGAGACTGGATGCATGAGGAAGAGCGTAGATTCTTCTGTTGATGACACAGATAAGTAGAGCTCCCCAGCTCAGAAATTAAACTAAAAAAATGAGATGGCAGGTCTAGGATTGCAAGGAGCTATAGTACAGGGACCACATCCTGGCCGGTCCATTAACCCTGACTACTGACAAAGCTACAAGACTGCTAACGAGGGACATACAGAAGGGGAACCACGCACAGGGAAAGACCAAGAGATCCATCCAGTCTTTGAACCTGGTCTTTTTAGCCAGTGGTCTTCTCCCCACTAAGCAGCATTTTTAAACATCAGTACTTCCCCTTCTACAAAACTCCGCCCTAGGCAGGGCCAGACACCATGTTTGTGCCCACTGGGTGGGTGTCTTGGTTTCAACATGTCACATAACCCTCTTCTAGCTGGCTCTTGGCACCTCCTGTATTCATGCCTTCTCCCTGTCAGGCCATCTCTCTTCTTTTTCCCTTCTTTCTCTTTCTTCAAGCCTCGTTCTATCCTTTTGTGGTTTCTCCGTCTGTCCTTTTCCCTATTGCTGTGTCCATTTCCGAGCAACATACGTCTCCCTCCACACTCCCCCCTCAATATGTATTGCCTCTTCGCCCTGCTACTCATCAGTGGCTCCTCCTTTCCCCAGTCACGCTTCCTCTCATCATTCCTCCCCTCGTCATTTTTCTCTGCCTGTGCCTCCCCTTTCCTCTCCCAGCCTCTGCAGCTGTACTTCCCTCACTGCCGTCCCAAAGTCCCCTGGGAAAGGATGCTGTGGTCACCATAGGGTTAAAAGCATGAGTGGGGGTGGGGACCTGCCCTTCTCCGTCCTTGATGAGTGCCCTTATCCTTGATGAGTGCCCTCGGCCTTTTGGGAGACAGGAGGTGGCTGGAGGGAGCTGGGCAGCCTCCTCGTGCTGTCTCTCACGTCCTCAGCAGGCAGGGTGAGTGCCGCAGTCCTGCTACCAGCTGCGTCGGTGCCAGGCAGGAGGGAGGGAGGGAGGGAGGCCAGGTAAAGCAGGCTTTTTTGCACATCTCAGCCCTGCAATCCCCCAAGCAGTTGAATTTCTAAAGAAGTGCATACCTCTCAGCAGTCAGTCTGACAGACATCCTCCCTCCCCGGGAAACCGAATCTCCTTGGCGATGGAGACAGAACGGGGTTTTTCAGAAGAGCAAGGAGCAGGCGTCTTCCATCAAGATGTCCACACACCCTTCACTCAGAAATACAGTAGTAGAATTTAGGGGGTAGAAATAAAAGAAATGCCAAAACCAAAGAGGATCTGGCTGAGTGAGGCTGAGCACAGGAATTTGTGTGTGATGTCAGGGACTCCGCTTTCGAGCCAAATGACCCCAGCTGAAGGACTGCCGGGTTATTGCTGCTTCTGGTACAGCCAGTTGGAACCAGACACAGAACAGAGCAGTATTTTGCCAGATCCTCAGTCTTCAGGGGATCACAGAACGATATGTCAAGTGCTTCAAAATATGTCACTAATTGCACAAACACATGCCCCCACACCCCCCATCCATGAGGCATGTATGCATATACGCCACTTCTGCAGAACTGTAGGATCTGGACACCTCACGGCCTTGATTTTCACAGCACCCCACCAAAAAGAGCAGAGCCTTTTTCAGATGCAGGGCTGAGACAAAGAGAGACTAAAAGTAGATCCCAGACTTAGATGCCACAATGCTGAGCACTACAGCACAAGCACTTTCTCAGTCCCTTAAATGGAAACTAAAAGCCCGGAAGGAGAGATGAATATTGCTACTGCGGATCCAAAAAGACAGCACCCAGGGGAGCTGTAATGCAAAATGGCACAGAGGAAAAGAGTAAAGCCCAGCACTCTCCAGGCTATGTGGCTGTACTCATCACTGCTGGGAGGTGTCTCCCTTCAGAGGGGACCTGTAATCTACACTCACCCCTCTCTCTACTTCTAAAAAAGTAGCTACTAAAGAACCTGCTCCTTCTCTCCATTAACAGGGGAGCTCTATGGTTAGTGCAATACCCCGGAACATGGGACCTGTGTTCAGCTTCTCCATTAAGGGACTCTTTTTCTATGTTCCTAGACATCGTGTTCATGGATCCACAGGTTGCTATTGAAGGACAAACCCATGCTGCTCTGAATGCCTGATTAAGTCTCGTAGCTACCTGTGGTAATCCTTAAAATATACGTATGCACTGCCTAATAAGTTAAAACATGCTTATGGTGAAAAAATGACTGCAGCAAAGACTAGAAGCCAAGATCACGTGCTCTCCGTACCTATGCCAGGTAAGGAATCAGGCTGCTTCGTGCCTCATACCCCATGCATCCTTAATTATCCTTTGTATGGGGAGATGTGTCCCACTGCCTGACCCAGAATTTGCAATTGCTAACTTCTTAGGGCCTCCACCGCTCCAGTTGCCTCCAGTGAGAAGGGCTTCTCGAGCAGGCTTTTTTACAAAACCATACTAATCACTACCGCAGTTTCGTGTCGTGCCTGATCTAGTAGGGATGCAAACAGTATACAACAGAAATGAAGCAATCACAGAAATTTGCCTCCAGTATATGATAGCCGGACTGCGGGCTTTGGGGAACATGTTTTTTAGGTGTAGTTGCCCAAACGTTGCCCATTTCCCCCTTCGGATTCCTAAGCCCCTGTATTGAAGTCTGTCTTGAATAACAAGCACTACACTACCTGTTTGTAGCCCAAGCAGCTGAACAAAGCGTGGATGAACTACAACAGACATGGATGTGGCCGGGAAGCCTCTCTCAAAGGAGGATGTTGTGTGCATAGGCGGTGGTGGGGTACAGCCTGTGGCACTCCTTTTCTCCAACTTTAACACTCATCTGGTTTTCTAGATCTTCTCGTGCTAGCACAGCGACTGAGGCAGAGAAATGGAAAAAGTGATGAAGAAGAACTGAAGCAAAAAATAAGGGAAGGAAATATCTCTTTCGGAAAATGAAGGCAGGAGAGAAAATGAGAGTTAAACAAGAATCAGGTTAAGACAATGTAAGAAAGGAAGAGCTATGAAAAAGAAATATATTTATGGAAGAAAGGACATGAACATAATAAAAATGAAGAAAAAGGGAAACAGAAAAAGAGACAGCTGATATAGAAACATATCTCTTTCTAGTAGGCGATATTCTTCCGGCTTTCAGAAAGTCACTTAGTACAAGTTACATGACAGCGTAAGGGAAGGATGTTCTTGCAGCATTTTTGTGTGAAGTGAAGCAATTAGTGCAGCACTGAGTAATGGGGACTGAACATGTGCAGGATTCCTGCACTGTCCACAGAAGGATTTTCTTTTTGGTTGAAAGCCCACTACTTCAGCAACTTAGTAATAATCAGGTCTTCAAAGTTTCTCTTGGTCAAGAAATACCTCCTGCACTATCTCTGATGTTAGCTGCAGGCTCTGTGCAGCTCTCACAAAGGCGCAGAGGGCCGCAACTATTCAGCCTAACCTATGCCCAGAGTTCAGGTTTCCTCGGGGAATTTGGGACCCTGAGCCAAACCACCTTTAACAGGTCCAAAGATTTATCAGATAACACATTCTTCAGCCTTTCAGAAGAATCACTGGATCAGAGACAGAGAGGACAATGGCTAGTCACATGAGACCCTAAATCCTGAACTGACCTAAAAATGCAGTGAAGCTCAAAACTCCATAAATAACATATTTATCTGCAACTGATTCCTAATCAACTGTTGATGCAAGATTTCTGGGAACACCTTAAACTGTGGGGTGAAATGGAGTAGTAAAATACACATCTGACCACTGTTGCCATTATCTGAGACAAGATGTTCATACAGCAGACCCAAGCCTCCCTGAATCCCATCTTACTCTGTGCCAGGCTCAGTGTAAGATCTGGAATTACTTCCCCATGGCAGCCACTCCCCCAATTCTTCCAGAGTTTACCCCACAGAGCCCACAATATTGCAGAAACCAACAAATGAAACTACTGATGACATGATCTTCAGAGCCTGGAGCCAGCTAGGGATGGATTATTAATAGGACCAATTACTCCTCCTAAGGGGCCCAGCTTAAATCAGGATGACACAGTAGAAAGCACTGTATATAAACAGTAAGATAGCCACGTCCTGAAGATCCATCTCAACTTAAGGGAAAAGAATGCAAACGGACATAAGGGAACATAATACATAACATACATAAGGGAAAAGAATTAGTATTAATCCTGTTTTGCTGATATGGGAACCAGGCATGTAGTGATTACATGGTTTAAACCCAAGAGAAAATCTGTGATGGAGACATAAACCAAACCCAATATCCAGAGACCCAGAGGAGTGCTTCACCAGCTGAGCAATCCACAATCTTCCTCTGGACTAAAAGCAGACCCCATGACACAGGTGGCTGCTAGGTCTGCTAAACAGAGCCACAACAAATGCTGTATTTTCAGTGTGGTTCGCGTTCATCCTAGATTTCATGCTCCTTTACTTACTTGAAGCCTCTGGCACCAAAGAATAATTTGCTGGGAAGAAAGAAAGTGTAGTTATGGATCATAAACCCTCACTTGCCTGCTGGGAATGTGCACAGCTGATGCTATCAGGGGAACCTACACATGTCAGATTCCGTCCATCTAGTCCAGACCAGAAACAAGAAAATGACCTTTAGAGTCGCACTCCACATTTTTGTGCTTAGGTGACTGGGAAACTGATTTTCCAGTGGGACACTCACCCTAAACTGTGAAGAAAACCAAAGCCACTCACTGGGTGGTGTTATGCACCAAAAGAAGGTGGGGTATATAGCCCTTGGGATATTGCTGCACAGAACGTGAAAGTATTGTCATGACTGCCTATGTGAGCCCAAGCATATTCTTATTTTTTACTGAGAGGCATAAGAGCTGCTCGGTACTGTGAGGTTGTTCCTAAACCGTTGTTGGCAGGAGACAACCTGGTCAAAGAGAGGACCAAACTAACACGGAAGCATATGTACCAAAAATGCAACCTACTTTTGCAGCCCTATGGCCTGTTCTGCCCGCAGGGACCTTCAAAAGGCTAAATGAAGTATCGGTGGCTTGTACTGCAGTAAAGACCTGCCCTGACCCTAGTCCCCAAGAATCGACATGACATACTCAAATACTGTACATTTTTTTCTGTCTCTAATTTTGTCTCCCTAACCACCTAATTTCTGGACCTCGTGTAAACTGCCGTGCTGAAGCAGGTTTATGCAAGTTCATAGATCTCTGCAAGCACCTTCTGCAGAGATCAGCTGTCTCCTCCTGCCAGGCAGCAGGTGGGAACATTGAACCTTCTGTCGGTCAGTTTTCAAGGTGCCCAGAGACAGCAGGGAGGTCAGTTTGGGTCCTGTGTTTCCTAGGATAGAAAGGGCTACGGAGATCCAGAGAGGATGTGGTTGAGAAGCATGCATGGCGCTCAGGCAATAAACCGTGCCCACGTTCCCCAGCAGACAGCAGCCTTTCCAGTTCCACTCTGCTTTCCCTCCCCTGTCACACGCTTGGCTGGTGGGCAGTCATGTTTCAACTCCCACTAAACCAAGGAAAGTGTCCAAAATACCTCAGTGGAGTAACTCTAAAGGCAGAGTCCCTGATACAGGGACATTTTCTCTTCCAAATTCCCATTTGAGGTTGACTTGTAAGGTGGATAAGCTATCCCCTATGTTCTATTGCAAGCTTGCGTAACAAAATTGCTTACCCTCCTCTTCCGTTGCCTCTCTACCCCTTTCTGACATCCTTTAAGCAGGGAGGCACAATCAGAATAGGAACAAGTGCATATGTACACAAGAGTTTGGGGCATGTTAAGCAGTGGGAGTAGGACGCATGGAGCAGATACAGATTTTATCCATGGCAGGGAAGATCTTACAATTGCCCTGACTTCACTCTGGCTCTTCCCCATCTGGAAAGATGCTGCAACATCTGGCAGCAATCGATGGCATTCAAGTATTGTGTTCCCCCAGCTCTGTGTTCCCAGTATCCCCACCTTCCCTGCAGCTTTGGAGCCCTACCAGAGCTGCTCCACTTTGTGGCCCACCACCGGGAATCTGTCAGTCTCCACCAATGTGAAATTAAGATGGATACACAGCAGTTTAAGTAACAATAAATTTAACTTCCTTTCAAAGAGAACAGGAGACTGTACATCACCCACTGCACAAATCATGTGAATACAAGTTATGACAACCTGAAAAACTGGACAGAAACTACACACAGCAATCTAACACAGACAAGCCTGTGTCAGCTCACCCCAGATACCACCTCTGTCACTCCTACCTTACAACAGCTCTCCCACAAGCCTGCAGCATCCCTCTGTTACGAACCCAGGTAATCCTCATGGAGGAGCTCTGTTACCACTTGAAATCTTAGCCCTCACCACCTGCCCTGTGACATTTTCTTCAGCTGCCTTCCTAATCCCCTGACATGCAATCACCTTCCCACTTTCTAAGTGCTTTCCCCAGGGCAGCACCTTCCACTCTGGAGGCTGTGATACTGGTGTCCCCCCCAGGCTTCCAGCCTCAGCTGACCTGGCTTGAGCTCCAGACTCCAAATAGCCTACCAGCCTCACCTGCCTTCACCAAGGAAAACAGGAAGGTGAAAGGCAGCACAGCAAAAGGAGGAGCTACGTCTGGACCAGCAGGTTAGCTGTGCCATCTGCAGGACTTTGCAACCCTCTGTTTCCAGGAGATCTCCCATTCTGGGGAACAGATGGGCTGATCTCTTTATACTTGTCCCCTAAGAAAGACACTGTTTGCTGCCCAGCCACAAGCACTGACCGAACAGGACTGCTCATCCTGGTGAATAGAAGGCCAAGGGAACTGGGATATGGCTGCAACGGAGATGGTGAACCAGACTCCAGCACTGCTGGCTCTCAGATCCAATCCAATATCAGACCTTCAGGACCTGCTCTCCTTTGCCCTGTCACTTGTTCCTTACTTTGTTTCCTGTCACCTACACTGTCCTTCTCCCCCTCTCACCTGCAAAAGGCTGGGGCAGAGGTGTTGCTGAGGGGATCTCACCGTCACAGCAACAGATCCAGCAAGCCAGCACTGACCCAAGACCAGCAATCCCAAAGAGACACGGGGTCTGCAAGCTCTGCAAGGTCCCTTGGCTTTGCTGCCCTTTCCCTGCTCTCACAGAGGGGCTGGAGGGACAAAGACACAGACCCTGCGGGGCCAGGTGTCTCTGGGCTCGCAATCCGTCTCACCTCACCAGCTCGTCTGTTTCTACAGAAACCTGGAAGCACCCCAGGCCACTTCCTCCTCTTTAAAGCTTGTAGGTTGTCTTCTATTCACAGCTGAAGCAATCAGATGTCCTCACTTGCTCTAGGTGGGACAAGGACTTTGCCTTAGGTATACAACAATTACAACTACTTCAAAGTTACTCTGATTCATGAATTTTGTAAGAGGCTGACAGTTTTCCCTCTTTCAGACCAAGAGCGTCGTATCTGTGACCATACTAAGACATTCTGAGTTCTCCCAGCGATGCTGCCTTTGTCCCCATCATGGGCCAAATAAGCACAGAAAATGTGATTCTTCTGTTGTGCGTTGGATCATTTTAGGCTTTTTATCTGCATTTGTTTAAAGTGCAGGTCACAAATGGGGAGCTTTTGAGAAACGTAAACAAATTCTTCTTGTAGTTTTTCATGTGAGTGATCTTATCTTAGCTCTGTTATAAAAATCTCTTATCAGCCTGTTTCACAATGAGTGGTTATTTTGCTAGTTATATGATCTAGTTCTTATGTGCATGTTGTTTCAAAGTTCTACGCTTTTTCCAGACTAAAAATGGCTTTGGAAGCAGGATACTTGTTACTGATTGAGGTGTTTCTATTTTCTATAAAAACAGCTGTAGGGATAACCATAGCAGAATAATTATCCCACCAAGATGAACACCAGTTTATTTCCCCTCGTAAATAAGTAAGGCTAGACTCAACAACAACATGAGCTATTGTAGCCAGTAACGCCTTAGAACAAGGGGATCTTCTTGGGCACATTAATATCTCTCCAGGGATAGTCAGCCTTGATTTGTCAATAAGTCCTTTACTCAGAGCACCATGTTAAGAACAGCGCAGAGAAACTACCACAACAGCAGCAACTAATATTCCCAATAGTTTACAAAGGTCAGGGTTATTTAATGCCCTTGCCATATGACAAGGGTCAATCGTGCCAGACCTGGAAATAGACTTCAAGCCTTCTAGTTTTGTAATCCCATTATCCCCTGTTCCCCACCTCCACAGCAACTGGAATTCCTGGCCCTTCTTCTGTTCTCTTCCACCTTAGCATCACTGCAGCCAAAGCTCCAAGAAGGGTACCGTGATGACAATGTGCAACTGGATCCTCCAGCCTCCCCTTCTCACCACACGCTCACGCATCTGCCCTGTGCTCGCTCTCTAGGACAGGGCCCCTTTCGCTCCCAGGCTTCTGTGCTGGGCTCCGTACCGTTAACTGCCCATCTCCTGCCTTCCCTCTGTTGCACATTGCCTGTCCGCCTTGCCTTTGCAACAGTTATCTTCTGCATCATCTCTTCGCCATCCTCTTTTTCCTCTCCAGCCTCATTTTTTCCAATATCTACCACCTCCTCACTTTCTCAGGCTTGATGTAGACTGAGTTTAACATGTGCTATTAGCGACAAAGGATAACCTGGTCATTTAACCGGTCTAATATGGACACAGCAGAGTGGCTTTAAGTCATGTTAAATGGACCAAGTTAGAATCTAAGAGGGGTACTTTAAATCTTATTTGAGGCAAGAAATCAGTGTTTCTTTGCATATCTCAGTTTTTACCAGTTTCTGACATCTTTTCCAAGAGTCTCTACTCGTTTTTGTTCTGGTCATCATCTTTTGCAAGCCATCTCTTTTTTCCTCTCTTTCTAAGCCAAAGAGGCTCCTTTAAACAACTTTTTCATCACCTTAAAGAGGACATGTTTTTCCCCTTCAGACTCAGCTACCCACAAAGTGGTTTTTACCCACTATCAGGCAAATCACATGGCTTTTCTCATTTAGCTGCTTCCCCTTTGTATGTGTTTATGTTAATATGTGCTTGCTTCACATTCCAAGTTTATCGCTCCTGCCTCAAAGTCAAAGATGGTATATTTTTTTTGGAAGAACAAAGAAGTTCTTTTCCGTCTTAGATACGGATAAGGTGAGGCCAGGATCCGGGACGACTGTCGCTAATCATACAGGGAGACAGAGAGGGGAAAAAAAGAGAGACTAGAAAGTAAGGCTGGAGTGAAAGCATGAAGGCGAAAGGTTACAGATAGGGCTGAGTAACAGCGAACACCAAGAACAAGGAGGCCCGATTCCAGCTTCCCAGTGGTGCCTCAGGTACCCAGGAGAGGGCAGGTGGTAGCAAAAACCGGATTGCACAAGGGGAGGCAACCCACTCCGACGCTCCCCTCTGCTGGCCACCGCCCGGGGACACCGGCCAGGGCGTGGTCTGCTGGGGACAGGGTGCTCCGGATTGCTCCCTGCTTTGCCCGGCGAGGCAACGGCTCCCCCATGAGCGCCAACCCCCTCTCTGTTCGCTGCACCACCGCCGTCTTGTTTGAGGCCGAGCACGGCTGAATCATTGGGGGAACTTTAGACAAATTCCCAGATATTTATTTTGTGTCGCTCGTTTGACTTTAAGGTCAATTGGTAGGTCTTTTATGTCTTTAAATGCGCACTGATATATACTGCAATGCTTTTATCTCCTTACGGCACCTAACCTTTTCCTCCAGAAGCCTGGATTTTCTTTCCTCCCCGCTATTAAGGGGGCAGAAGCTACACACAAAAAAAAAAAAAAAGATAAACCAGGAAGCCCTAAAAGGCCAGATCATTTACAAAATGACATGTAGGCACACGTATCCATAATGTATTGTGGATAATGTTAAATAGCATGAAAAAGAGTTATTTATATTTTGCTGTACCCCTTTGTACTTAAAGAAATACTGATGCGTGATCTTGGTTTAACCAGGACAAGCAGTTTACAGCCTTTCTTTCCTCCTCCTTTTCTCTTCCTTTTCGCTTTCTCTGAATGACTGTAACGCTGCCAGAACTTGGCAGATGAGCCGCCCCCTGTCTCCGAATTAGCTAAATTAGCTGTATTAGCTACATTAGCTGCACGCGCTACGGGGAAACCCTCTTTCGCAAGCTCACCTCTGCCAATCCTGGACAAGAGAGGGACATTTTTAGGGATTGTTTCCCGCGGTCATTTCACACTGTTTGCTTCTGAACCAAGCCCTGGCACCCAGCCAGGGCAGACTTCGAGGTGCGCGGTGATGGACCCCAACAGCTATTTATGATGATGTAAAAAAACGTGCCCGTTGCCCCTGGAAACCGTCTCTCCCGCTCCTCTCAGGCAGGGGTTGCTGAGCGATGCGCTTGTGCTCGGGGCTAAGATCTGGCAGCGCTTCACTTAGGAGTGACCTGTTGCGAAATAAGAGGGCAGGGACAGGCAGGACCACCTGCTGCTTAGCGGCAGGGCCCACGCAGAGGCGATGGCTGATGTATTGTGATGTTTGACTGACGGCGAGTTGCCTGCCAGAGACAATGAGAGGATGTGATGGAGGGAAGAGCAAACCGGTCGCCATGGCAACCGTGCTCAAGTCATCTGAGGTCAAAATGATGACTGAGGCTGCCAGAGAAAAACGGATTTTGATGTGAGGACAAACCCCACAGCAGTGACTGCGTGACTCAGTCTGCCAGCTCTGGGTGCCTGAGCATCCCCCCTCGCTACCCCTCCAAACTGGACTGCACTGCACCCCGCTCCGCTCCTCCTCGGGGCTCTCCCAAAGCCTGACCATCTATCTCAGCGCCTGTCCTGAATTCACCCCCAGCTATTTTTGTTTCTGGGTCACCCAGAATGCATCTGCATAGCCAGCTGAGGTTGATGGCGGTGCGGGCTGGAACACGCACGCCCCTCTTAATCAGGAGCAAGGGCTGCCCAGGGCAGGCTGGCAGGGAGGGCTCAGCTCCCCTCTCACCGCTCCTTCACTGTCCTCAAGTACCCGACTTCCTAAAAAGCCAACGTATATACGTGCCTAGTGACGATAAAATCACGTCAGCTTGTTTTTTTCTTTTTTTTTTTCTTTTTTTTCTCTCCTCTCTCCTGGGCAGGCAGCCTTTGCAGACCTCCTGCAAACCTTTGAGCCAGGAAAGCAGCTGGAACTGAGCAGTCTCTGCAGAATCCTGCCGCCCTGAAACGACTTTCTGTTGCCATCTGGTGGCAACTGAACGGCACCTGGAAACGTAGAATAAATACCAAGACCCACTCCCCCACACACCCCCTCCACCTCCCCCCGCGCCACTCTCTGTGCGGGGCTTCTTCTCCTCCGTTTATTCCACGGGCCTTTTACTCTGCCCACGTCACAATTTCCTTACTTTAGAAGGGAGCGGGGGAGAACGTTCAGGCTATTGGATTATTTATTTATTTACTTACTTACTTACTACTTAATCTCATGTGGATTCCAGGTTATACCTGTCGTTGCAAGCCTCTCCGCGGTTTTCAATTCAACACTGACAGTTCTCTCGATGACTCCCCGTGCTGTAGTCAAGACTCTCTCCTAACCTCTGAAGCTTGCAGTTTAGCTCACCCCAAATTAGACATCTTCACTCTAGGCCCCGGGAGTTGCTGAATGAGTCATCCACAGTGGATCAGTTAATGAACGTGAAATTGCCAACCCCATCTGCCTGTTGCAGAAATCTCCTTATAGGACTGCACCCCTGTTTACAGAGGAACATACGAACCACCAGCCAGCCTCAGACTCCCTCCCTATCTCGCCCAGGGCCCCATCACTGCCTTAGGGGCAGAGGCCTCACGGAAGGCAGAGATCTCACGTCAGATGGTTTGCCCTGACATGTTCCTTTCATGGGTACTGTTGCAGCTTCTGATGGAGCCTGGCTTAAACTGCAGCACAAGAGCCTCTGCAGGTAGCCACAGATTCACCCTCTTGCCATCCCATTATTCCCAGGTAGAGAATAATTCCTTTCCCATTTAAGCAGGGCACCAAACCAAAAGACTGCATGGACAATTCAGAAGCAGGGCATCCCGATGGCATTCGACTGTAGTCTTCCTTTGGTTTTTGCTCCCAGCTATGTTTTGGAGCCCTGCCTTTGTGCCTGGCCCCGGTGCCAGCCTTGCCTTGCCCTTGTTCCCTGCTCCACCCCAGCCACATCTGCCTGCTGGAACTACCCAACCTTGTTCGTGACCATCTTGCCTAACTCCAACAAACTGACTTTACCAGTCAGGCACAGAGCACCCTGTGAATTTTTCACTTCAGCATTCCCAGAGGCAGGGATGACTCATGACATCTTGTCACTCCCAGTAACTCAGCTTGTTACCAAAGACAGGCCTCTGCTTTGTTTATAACAATATGCTAACTAAAATGTTGTTGTTTCCTACTAACCTTTTTACTGTGTGAGAAAATAGATAATTACTGACCTTCTTTACTGTGTGAGAAAAGAGTTAGTCACTGAGCTGATGTTACAAAGAGCGATAATGAGGAGACAGCCAGAAGTAGCTAATCACCAAGGATGGGATAACAAGGAGTAGTTAATCACTTCAAGGTTCTTTTATGCGTCAAGTATGTGCTCCTATACCAATTAGGACAGAGCTGTGGCTACTTCAAGGAATATCCTTATCATCCTCAAGAAGTTGGCCAACTTAAGAGTAAACTTTTACTGTCCTGAGATGACTCAATACCTTAAAAGGATAATGGAAAAAGGGTATCCCCACCCAAACGACCACTGAGGAACTCACGCCTGCACAGAAGTGTCTTGCTGATGCTGCAAAATTTAACATGCATGTGCAAAAAGGCTATTTGGTCATCCTAATGAATACGTAAGCCCAGGTGGAGTTATGTATTAGGTAGGCAGAATTATGAGCATCTTCTGTGTATAAATAATGGGTGAATATCCCTGGTAAGGCGTGCTAGATTTGTGGGTTTTCCCCCTAGCACCCGATGTCGGATAAAGCAATATCTCCTCTCTAAACTGCTTTTGGTTTCGAGAGCTTTTATTTCGGGTAAAAAGCTGATAAAATCCCAGGAGCAGCCAGCGACGCTCCAGCTCCCTGTGGATGTTGGTGCTCCAGCACCAGCTCCAACACCCCATGTGAAACTACCTGTGGAAGTGCAGCAGCTCCTTCACTAACCCCATCGCAGAGCTGAACCTTCCCTTGCCACACAAAACTACTGAAGACCACCAATGTTGTTTTGGCACCGTTCACCTATGTCATAGGTTGGTTTTGACCCAATTTCCTGTGTGTGCTGTTGATGGTGTCATGAAGGCCAAACAAGCCCTCCACTGCAGAAGGTTTTCTTTTAACTGTTTATGTAGGGTGGGTTTTTTTTTTTAACCGTTTATTTATGAGGGCAGTCAGCAGAACCTGCGCTCACAACATTAAAGCAAAGGCAAAGGGATTGTGTGGGGATGTTTGGCAGTACTGTGACCCTCAGCGTGGTCCCAGGAAGGAACCCTGCAATGCATCATCCCCACTTCCAACAGGGGCAGATTGGAAAAGTCCTGGCACAGCTGTAAACATCCTTTGCTTTAGGTAATTTATTGTTTGTTCATCAGTACTGACATCCACTGGCGAGACTGGAAGGCTGGCGTTTGAGGGGCTTGTAACTGGCAGTGGTTCTCTCTCCCAGCTCTCTACAGCTTCACGATTCAGCTTTACGTTCAGTCCGGTGCATTCGCAACCGTTACCTCAGGCCGCAGAGCAGAGACGCGCGCTAGAGAGCTGTTTGCCGCCAGGCTGCTGGAAGGCAGCGAGGGGACAAACGGTGGTCCTCAGCCACTTTGAGTTAAACGCCTGATTCCACAGCCATCACAAACCTAGGCAGTCCCAGACACCCCACCGACCTGTCAGCGCACCGCTCTGCTCCAAAATGAGGTAACCTTATCCTCCCGCAATAGGAGGGGAATGGGTCACATGGATCTACAAGGCACAGGAGTCTCTACAAACTTCATACATGTAGGATTTTATTACGAATATTGGGTTTTAAGAGCTCAGGCCAGGAGCAGATCTTCATCCCTCCAAACTATTTTGTGACAGGGATTATTTGGTTATACAACTACACTAGTAAATGAAATGGTGTCCGGGAGCGTTCCCCAGCACTGAAATTTGGTGTTTAAAGTTTAGTTGGCAGCCAACTAGCAATCTTCCAAATAGTTCTGTTCATGGTTTAGGAGTCAGCACGTGACAAGAAATGGTCCAGGAGGATGTCTGCGTGCAGCCAGCTTGTTATGGAGGGTAAAAGAGTTTAACAGTATGGCCACTCCATGCCCATTAGCCTCAGAGCCAGGGAAGAGTCTTGCTTAATTTACTACCACAGAGTCAGCTTTTCTCTCCGAGTGGTCACCGAGCCAATTTATAGTCACTTTGTTCACTTTTCATACTTCCCAATTACTTTAGGCTCTCTGCATAATACTGAAATAATTTGGGGCAAGGGATTAATGCAATTTAGGTCCAAAGTCATCTTTCACTAGCGTGTCTCTACGTGTAATGCTTGATTCACTATGATGACAGAACCAAGTTTATTGATTTTTCTTTTTTTTTTTAAGCTGCATTGCCCTTAGAAAATTAGAACTTGTTGCTGGTTTTCAGGATGTAGGTTACCGGAAACACTGGTTAATAGGTCGAGTGCATTGCTCCACCACAGAGCTGCGCAACTCCCACTGATTTGATCCCAGACACAAAGAATCCCTATGAGAGCCAAAGACAATGCTGCTCTAAAACAAAGTCAGGTTACCCTGAACAGTTAACACAGCGTTCCCAGAACTTCATCTACAGATCTCTACATTCTTTCTGAGCTGGAAAGGAGAGCTTCCTTCAATCTTGTGCTGCCTATCAAGAACTGAAGAGGAGTACTGGGAAGTACAAGTGCCTCTTTCATTGCATCCCTGAGCTACTGGCTCGCATGTGGCGAAAATCGCTACAAAGCTAGACTTGGGGAAGCATTGAAGTTCTAAATCCAATAGGAAACAAATGGTAAATAAGTCTTCCAGGTCAGAACTGATCACTTTGAGTCTATGGTTACTCATTTTGCTGACAGTAGTTCTTCCAGAGGCTGCAGGCTAACTTAGCTCTGAATATTTCGCGTCAAAGCCAAGCGCAGGTCATAACTGCAGCAACGCCATCTTAAGCCACCCAGAGCAGAACTGCTGGCTCACAGCAATTCTTATGAAGGACTAAGGATGATTCGCATTAAGGTTTCAAAGCTCACAGACTGAACCAGGCCTACTGGTGTTTAGGGACTCTGAAAATGTTTACTACCAATTTGTTACCAAGTTATCAAGTAATCTTTCTCCCTGACCCAGGCTCCTTAAGCAGAGGGCAGTATTTCCAGGACAGCAGCCATACAAAAAATGTAATGTTACAAAAAAAAAAATGTTACACAAGCCTTTGTAAATTTTTTTTTTTTTTTTTTACTTCTATTCATCCCATGTCTCCTCAAATGTTTGAGACAAACGTCTTCTGGTTATGCACGGGAACGCAGTTATCCCAGTTCCTCGGACAGAAGGACATCTGATGTTGACTATTCCTACAAACCAAGAACTTCAGAACATAATTAGCAATATTGTCAAAAAATCCTGCAAGGACCCTGTTTGGCCAATGGTTACATCACTTGAAGGAGTGTGTTATGCTTTCAAATATGGACTGATAGAAACCCTTAATAGTTCAGAGAAGAAAGCGAACTAAGTTCAAGGTAAATAGCTGTTTCCTTTCTCTGTTCCTATTCTACCACCTCAGGCTCAGTGGAAGAGTAGGATAGCAAATGCCTGTCCGTGAAAGGAAATGTTAGTCAGCCCTTTTCTCAAGTTCTGCATCTTCATTTTAAACTCAGTTATGTTTCAGTGTGACTCTCGTACCTTTGGGACATCCTTCACTGCGGTCTCTCCTGAGCATCAGTCACCTACCAGATAATTCAGCATCCTCAGCCGGGATGTTCCCTCTCACAATCTCTCAACAGCTCATGGGGACACAACCCTATCAAACACCCCTGTCCCAAATGTATTGTCACTGAGGACAGCGCTAGACACTCGTGACAGCTACATAAATGTCAAGTTCTTTCTGAAAGCTGGTGAAGTATTTGGCTCAACCACTTCCTTTGGCAATGAATTCACCAGTGTAATATCATGACACGGAAAAGTGTTTCCCCATTTTCTCTTCCCAGTTTCATTGAATGTCCCTTTGTTCTAATATTATGATACAGGAAGAACAGAAGCTTTCAAGTCGACTTTTCCTACTCTAGTAATTATTTTACAAAATAACTGTCCACTTTTATATGCCTCCTTTCCAAAATAGCAACCTCAGTTTTTCTAGTATGTCTCTTAGAGTTTTTACATGCCTTAATTGCTCATGTCACCATTTCCTAAAATCTTCTTTTTAATGGCAGGCTTCTGCGTCCTCCCCAGAGCATTCAGACAAGATTGTCCACACTGGTGCTGAAGTCTCATGCCTGTGATTATTACAGAGTTAGTTTAAACCCCAGAAGGGCTAACATCAGCCTAAACGTTTCCCTTGCCATTGCACTGTTGACAATGAATTTCAATTACTGTTGCACTGCCCAGTCACCTTCCCTGTTTAGAACTGACTGAAATCTTCCAGAGTCCTCTCTGATACCTCTGCCTGCAGACGTTGTTGCTTCACTGTTCACTTTTCCCTCCTCTTTCCAGAGAAACAATAAACACAACACAGGGCACAGGATAAATCCTTAAGACGTTTTGCTTTTGACCTTTTGCCACGGTGAAAACTAGTTGTTCAATTACGCTCCTTGTTTTCTGCTTATGGGATAGTTATTGTTCAAAGACAGTTCGTTTTGTCTTACACTATAATGCTTAACATGTTTTAACATTTTTTGTTTGCGCAATTTAGGGAAGGCCATTTTGGAGAGTCCCTACTTAATTCTAGAATGTTTTTTCCTACTGTTCGGCCTAACTTTGGCCACTCTGTACCTATTTATTCTTAAACTAATAGTATCCTTCCAGTTAAAAGCTCCTTTCCCTACCCGTTGCTTACTGTCAGGTGCATTTCTGGCCAGCCATCAGATCCCTTCCAAGTTTCCGTTTTACTAGGCAAGGTTTTTAAGCTAAAACTCCGGTGATAGGATCTTCATTGTCCAGAAAATCCTAGAAGTCATTCTTACACATGTTTCAGTTTGAATTAATCTTTACTGAGAACGACTGATCAGAATTATTCACAATATTCTATAGGATATTTTTTAATAGAAATTTTACCTTTTAGCAGTTCATGGTGTGTGACAAGCTAATACTCAAAGATCCTTTTCCTCCTTCTCTCTCATTTCCAATTGGTGAGTTCCCAGGAATAAAAAAAAAAAAATTAATAGTCCCTATATTCATGGCACTAAATTTTGCGTACCTGAATCTCATACAAGATTTCATTTCATCCAGATCTCAGGGGTCTTTCAGGATTCATTTATAACATCCTGATCATTCCATCCTTGTGCCGTCAGCAAATTTCATCCAAATGCTCTTTTTATATATGCCAAGGCCATGAATTCAAATATGAAATGAGATAAGGCCCCAAAGTGACCTACATTAGTAATCCCTTTTCCCTATCAAAATTCTGTCTTTGTGGAGCAGTCTCAAAGGCCTTTTAAAAATCTAAATAGGTCAGATTAAATGTTTCTCTTTTATTAACTTCTTTATTGACAGAAAACTGAGAAGGGGATTTATGAGATACTCTTTGCTTAAGGAATTAATCTTGGTTATCATAATCTTGCAGGTGTTTTGACATATTTTTAATTACCATTCCAAACAGCTTTCAAGAAACAGATAAAAGTTTCACTATTCTACTTCCCTGCTTCATCCATAGCACCTTTTTTAAAAATTGTGGGTACGGTCTGTATTGCCTTCTCTGGTGCTCTAGTACCATGGAAGCTTTCTATGAGATGCCAGATATTTTCCTTACCCAAGAAGACAAGGTGCCCAACTACTTCCCACTTGCAGTTCTCTGGAATTCCTGGAGGTATGCCACATTATGTTTTAAAATTATTAGTTTGGTCCCCCATTTCTCCTTATGAGATCTCGATCTCATACACTCTGTAAAAAACAGAGTGGACGCAGGACAAGAATAAAAAAGTCTCCTACATCCTCAAAACTGAAGGTGGATATGAAAAAGCAAATTTTTTCTTGATTGTTCTCTTTAACCTCCCTTGATCCAACACATCCACTAATTCTTTCACAGGTTTCCTGATTCTTACACCCTGGAAGACTCTCTTTTATACTTTTCATTCATTTCATTGTTTGCTCTGCAACTCCCTGTTTTAGCTTCCCTCCTAATTATTACATGCTGCAAATTCAAGCTTCTCCCTGCTGTAAATTTTGAAGAACCTCTTGCATGACCCCCGGTTTCTCAGAAATTATAACTTAAGTCACACGGGTATCCTGTTTTCCTTTTGATCCACAGGGATGCTTGTCATCCGAGACTATTATTATTGCTGATATCATAGGTATCTGCAGCACTTCTAAGGATTTTAATCTTTAACTATTAACTCTGATGTCTGCTTCTCAGTCAGAATGCAACAGCATGAACTGCTCATTAGTTTGAGCTATTGCTATCAAACTTTATATCCTGTCTGCATTTTCACACCATCTGCTTTTGAAGTGGTAGACAGACTGTTAATCAGACCCACCGTGCTTCAGTGTCTGTGAAGTGCAGTGGCTCTTTGAAAAGTGACTTGAGGTGGTTCTACCATTTCACAGCAGCTTCTGTCCGCACTGCACTCACAGGCAGACAGAGCTTTCCTAGCGGCCAGTCCTGCCATGTGACCACAGCTTCCCTTCCCTGGCACCGTTGTCTAAAATGAAGACCCAAACTTCGAGGCACAAAACAGGGGTTTCTTTTAAGGACACCTACTGATTGATCTTTTGGTTTGTTCGCTATAACTACCTGAAACTTAGAATACAATTTTGTCAATTCATTACAGGAAGGAGCAGTATCCAGCTTCCTCTCTCGGGGCTATTTTAATTCTGCAGGGCTAACAAGCAAGAAGAACAGTAAAAATTATTTCAGTCCTTCAAGTCAGAGGATTAGTCAGAACACACCTAAGCATCTTAACTGCTGAGTAAGAAGGTACCTTTTCACGTACAGCTTTTTAGCGGAGAATCACTTTATAACTGTGCTGCACTTTCCTTTGTATTCATGGAGCCTATAGCAGCATAACACGTGTAACAGTATCTCTGTGAGCTTTTGGGCCTTAGAATCTTATACTCTTTATCAGTTTGTCTGTAAGTCTAACTACTGGAATGTCTCACTTGTGAGTACTTTATAATCTTTAACGTAGTAACGCTACATAAACTTTCTGCATCAGGGAAGTGCAGTTACCACAGAAATATTTTCTCATGGAAAACTTTTTAGAGGTTTTACACTGAAGGAAAACCAGCATGAATTGAAAATGCAGATAGAACAAATTCACTTCGTTCACTGTCATCCCCTTCTCTTCCTGAGGAAGCCCCTTTGTCTCACCTGAGACAGCTAGAAGGGAGCGCAGCAGACCCTAGGCCACTGAAAGTGCTTCAAAAGACCCCAATGCCCTGGTCTGCCAGAGGGTGACAGCCCCAGGGGTCCCCTGCTCTCTAGCCTGACAAGCACCAAAATCACGCAGGAGTTTGCATTTAAGTATTGCTTATTCTCAGGTAGGCACCTGCTGACTCTGTCAGCTCTGGCTATGCCCTCCAAGCTTTTCAGCATGAGCGGGAGCTCCAGAACAAGACTATGTGTGCTTTCCCCCCACCAAAAGACGTCGCTCCCAGATGCCCATTCAGAGCACATCTCGGACACAGGGAATCCGTAAGGAAGGGCTGGGGCAGAACAAGCACGTCACAGTTAAAACATTTCCCCCTGACTCCTGCCTCCCCACATTGCTTTCTGTCAGAGATATCACAGTCTGAACATGCAATTAAGTTATTTTGCAGTAAGTATTTGTAATCTCCCCAGTATCTTCTGTGTACTGACTGAATGTCCTGAAGACCAGGGTTTATAATCCATCTACTTTTGTCTCTGTAAATAGTCATTCACACTAAGAGAAGCTTTAAGGAAAAAAAAAAGCCTTAAAAAAGCAACCAACTCCAGTTACCCAAAGCTGGGTAATGACAGAATTTGCCTAAGACCTGTTGGCACACCTCTCTTTCAAATTGGGCGTTTGACCTTGGGCAGACACAGAAGGAGCAGTCTCCTTCTGCTCATGATCCTTGGGAATAAACACTGCACTGCTTTGGTACCTACCTACAGCCACTACATCTGTCTGAAAGATCAAGGGAAAAGCAGGTGACCCGGGTTTAAACCTTTGCTATAAAGGTATAAGAAGAATGAAAGCTCCTTGCGGAGATCTAAAAAACAAAGAACTCCCGTAGGGTTCATGAAAATAAGAGACCAAATACAGGATTGTCTTTGCAGAGGGAAAGGTCACGGTACAAACTAAAGATTTAAAAGGCATAAGAGAACAAGAATGAAAAGAAACACTACAAATGCACCAATTAGGGGAAAAGTTTCAGTTAGAATTTGTGCCTTATTGGACGCCAAAAAGTCCAATTATGAGACCAAAACTGATAAGGAGCCAGGGTTTGTTAGTTCTGCCATTCACAGAACTGCCTGCTTCAAAGCACGTTAAAGTGCAGCTGTGGCCTGAAAAATTACTGTCACAACCACGTGCGATGGCATGGAGCCTGCACAGAGGCTTGGAGGAAACACAGAGCAAACCATCAGGCACTGGGAAATGAAGGCTGGGACTTTCCTGTTTTTGAAAAAGTCTTCCTGTATTGAAAGCGCAGCCAGCGCCCCTATCTTAGTTCATATAGTTGCAGGTCCTATTTGAAAGCAGAGGCTGGGCCCTTGGCAGAGACAGGGATGTCCATGCAGAAACTGTACTGTACTTTTGTGGGTGCTGAGAGGCAGAAGGGCTTCCGTCCACTCAAAATATTCCATTACCTTTTACCAGCTACTAAAACCTCTGGAGCAGGGGTGATTTGATTCTTTTGTCACCTGGCAGGATTACCCTGGCACACTCCTGCAGCAGACGCACCGCCGTAGCGGACAGAACAGGCTCCACTGCTGAAAGCCTGAGTGGAGTTAAAGTGGGAAAAGGCCACACTTCACTCTGTGAATTCAGTCACACCTGCTGAGCAAGCGACTAAATTAAATGTAATGGCTTCTTTTACTCCAACCTACAGCGGCACGAACACAGCCACAAGAGCAAGAGGGACGCCGCGTTCCCCGCCGCCACTGCCCACCCATCCCAGCGCCACTCGCGGCCTTTGAGCTGATCCCGGAGCGGCAGGGCCCCAGCCCACGTCCGCAGGCCGGGCAGCTGGGAGCGGCCCCGCTCCACTCGCAAACGGAAGGGACCCAGCGCGGCCGCCGCCGTGAGAAACAACATGGAGCCCCCTTCTGCCATTTTGCAGGCGCTGCTCCGCGTCGGTGGGCGGCAGGAGACGGGGGAAGGGGCTCCCCTGGGCGGAGCCAGATGCGGGGCGGGGGGAAAGGCACGGCCGCAGCCCCGGTGTCACCGCACGGCGACAGGGCGACCGGGGCGGAGCGCTGCCTTCCCGGGGCCGCCCACGGCCGCCAGACGCACCGTGACGGGCCGTGACGCGCGCGGCGCGGCGGCAGGAGCACAGCCCGGCCCCGCCGCCCCCGCGCGCATGCGCCGGCCGAAGGACAGCGACACCCGCCTCCGGCCGCCGAGCTCACCGGAAGCTGTCGGCCCTGGACAGGAAGTGACCCCTGCGCACCGTGACGAACAGCCCCGCCACCCCCACCCCGCTCCAGCCGGCCGCGCGGCCCTTTGTGACTCATTTGACTGACGCGCGTGGGGTGGCCAATGGGAACTACTTCTCCCTTCCCGTCTGGCCCACCCTTTTCTCGGGCCACGGCCAATCGGAAGGGCAAATTCTCCTCCGCTGCCGTCGCCTGTTGATGGATGGGTGCGGGAGCCAACCAGACGGCGGTCTGCGGGCTAGCTCCTCTCCCGCTCCCCGCCAATGGGCGCTGTGGAATGAAGGCGCTAGCGGGACTGGGGGGCGGGGGAGAGGTACCCCCGCAGACCCGCCGCCGCCCGAGCGCCCCTGCCCGGGGGAACCGTCTCCCCCTCCTCCCCTCCCCGCGGCGGGGGCCTCCCGCCGGCCCCTGGCCGGGCCACCCGCGGCGGGGCATGCCGCAGCGCCTCCGCTCCCCGCCACACGTTCCCTGTCGGGATGCGACACGGGGCGGGGAGGAGCCGCCCGGCCGCTGCCTACGGGGGCTCCTCGCGCTCTTAAGGTGGCCCGGCGCGGCGAGTGCCGCGGGTCCGCCGCCCTGCCCTGCCCTGCCCTGCCCGGGCAGCCGCTGCCCGCCCGACCGCGGCGGGAGGGGAGCTGGCCGTGCCGGTTGCGGGCGGGCGGGCGTCGCCCCTCGCCCCTGCCCGGGTGCGGGGTGACTGTCCCGGGGCAGGCGAGGCCCCGCCGCGGGGAGACGCGCGGTAACGACGGCCGACATGGCGTCAGGCGGGAGCTGCCTGGTGTGAGGGCGGCGTGCGGGGGTGCCCGACGGTTTCAGCGCCCCAGCGGGCTCGAGGGGCGGCTCGGGGAGAGTGAACCCGGCCTGCCCTCAAGGTGAAGGGCCCGAGGGGAGGAGGAGGCCGCTCCTGGGCCGCTCCTGGCTTCCTGCTGTGGGGACGGGGAAGCTGTCGCACAGGGAACAGCAGCTGGAGACGGAGTGTCTGCGTTCACAGGTGTCCGAGGCCGGGCCAGCACATGCATCCTTCGACGCTCGTCCGACCTTTGAAACTCCCAAGTTCCCAGCACGCCGTGTTGGCGCTGATAGAGGCATAGGGTACATAGCCTTTCTTGCAGTCAAGATGAAAGTGGCCAGGTTGAAACCACCAGTTTTAGCTTCAGGGTCATGTAAGATGTGTCATTATGTAGGTCTGCCCTGAAAATGGGGCAGGTACGTTATTTCCATGTAGTACTGAGAAATGATTCAGGAGACGCGCACGAGCAGCTTAAGTAAGCTTTTACATATATATGCATTTATACACAAATATATTAAAAATATTTTCCTGGGTAAGAAGAGGTTTGGAAAAAAAAACGCAAACCAACCACCAAACCCCACTCAGGGAGAAGAGTATGTTAGGGTACCTGTATATTTCGGGGGATTGCTGAGGTGCCTGTTTACCACTAGTTGCAAATGGAAGGAACACTGCTTCAGCCAGGATACGGAAGAGAATTCCTTCCTGAATACCATAAGTTTCAATGTCCTAACTGCCAAAAAACCAAAGCCACCTCCTATACCTTCCTGGATACCAGAAGCCCCAACTGCCCGCTACCCATCTGTCAAAATTTATAGCTTTCCCTAGACAAATATTAACAATTCAGTCATGCACAAAGCCAGCAGCATCTTGAAAAATTGGGAGAAGGATAAAATACGTTGAATGTAATGTAAAAATAAGTTACATGGTGACTAGTTTACTTTTTTTTCCGCGTCTCCATCTGCTAGCCCCTGTTTTCTACTTCAGCTTGCAAAGGCTTTGGCATGAATCTTTTTGTTCTCTGAATGCTAAATATGATAATGAGGTCATGATCTATTCACGTATGTGCATTTCTGCAACACCTATTCTTTGGCTCACCTCCCAAAGGCTTTTTTTGTGTTAGATGGCATTTTTGTATTTATGTTCTTTCAGGTGGCGGAATAAGTTAGTTACATTGCGGGTTTTTTTTTGGTTTGGGTTTTTTTTTGTGTATAAAAAGCAGAGACTATTTCAGACATTCATTTAGGGGAGCGGAACCTGAAAACCAAAAGGAAAAAGAAATGGGGAACGCACGTTGGATGCCTGGAACGTGTCAAGTCCAACCGCAGTTTTCAAACACCTCTGCAGTTGGCTATAGATCAAACAGCTTGCAGATACCACCCATCAGTGCCCCCGAGCACAATGAGGCTTCTTGGTCCTGTCTCTCAGTAGAGTTAAGAGAAGCCTATGCACAGTATGGACACAAATCCTAGCTAGACGGGAACTGGAGAACTTGATGTGAGAACAGCAGGGAGACCCAAAGACCACCTAGCCCAAAGAGGAGTCCAAGGAGAGGCAGAAGGTCAAGGGAACTGGAGCTAAGATGTGTACCCAGGTCTGGAGCGAGACTCAGGGAAAGGACAGAATAGGACAGAGCTCTGCTGCGGAGGTGGAGGGGAAAGAGACAGTTGTTGGCCCCTGGTAATGATTAGGAACACTGTAATGGGATCTGTAATGAGAGAATAATATGGGAAAAGGAGCAGGAAACCCTCCTTAACAGGGAGAAGAACGGGGAGAAGAGCTATGGCCAGAGCTGCTGGCATAGGAGCAGAAGAAAGGTTTGGTGTGGGAGAAGAGGATACAGCGCGTCCTGAGAGGATGGAGATTGAGCGTTCATTCATGTGACTTCCCAAAATGAAGGCATGGGAATTCTGACCTCTTGAAGGAATGCAAGGAGTTGCTGCAGATGCAACAGTAAACTAAGCCCTGCAAAAGCAGCAAGACTTACACCACCTCCTCTACTATCAGAACCATTTCTATATGACAGTTTCCAGCATAATAATAAAAAAAAAAATTACTCAGAAAATGCCATTTTCTCCCAGAATCCCTCCATATCCTCTACTCCAAGCCTTACAGCAGTGTTACCATTTGAAGGGATACAAATGTGAAACTACCCACAGAAAGATAGAGATTATCAAATACAGGGGGTCTTTCAGATAATGGGGGTAGGGCCCCCGAGGGAGGCTGTTTCATGGTCGCATGTTTCAGATTTCCATGTAGAAGCAGCCTGCCTATGGCACTGGCCTCAGATGCAGGGGGATCCCAGGCAGCGTCTGCTTTTTCTCACACACACATTTTGGAGTATTTGATCTATTCAGTTTACTTCACTGCACGGTCCCCTTTAATGATGTAAAATAATGGACAGTTGCCTTGTTCTGCATCCCCAAGACCAGCCTTGCGACACACTGACCCGAGACTTCGTTTTCAGCCAACTGGGTGAAAGTGGGGCAACACTGTGTGTCATTCACGGGGTTTTCTATATGTTTTTGGCTGGTTGTAATGGGTCGGGGTGATAGCCATGAGACTTTTAACGGGGTTGCAGCAGAAACGCCGTTTAAGATTTGGGGATGTTACTGCACTGGGTTATTGACAAATACAAGGCATGAGCAAAGATTACCAGGGATGGAGAACTGAAATTTTTTTTTTTTTTTTTTGGGTGGGAGAAGACTGAGGGCCCTGGGCTGGAGCAGGGCACAAGCACAGCGTGGCAGGCAGGAGCGGGCAGGTCACCCAGGGTGGCGAGCCCGACCGGCGGCGGGGCTGCCAGGCCCAGACGGCCATTTGGGAGCGGCGTCCCGCGCTGCAGGAGATGCCCGCCGGGAGGGCGAGCGGCTGTTGCAGGAGTGGCCCAGCAGCTGCCGCCGCCGCCAGCCGGGGGGTGGCAAGGGGCCGCTGCCGGCAGCGTCCTGAGGGGCGAGGGCCCCACGGCCAGCGGCCATCTCCGGGGTGAATCGGCCCCCGGGGTGGGCCGGGGGTGCCGGGGAAGGCCGCGGCCCCGGCTGGTCGCGACGGGCAGGCAGGCTCCCCGGGCGTTCCCCTCCACCCCGTAGAGCTGGGGCGGCCCCCGCTAGGCGGCCGCAGCTCCCCGAGACCGGCGCCTCCTTAACCCGGGGAGGCGGGGGCGGCCGCGGCCGGGGGGAGCCGGGGGAGGCGGAGCGGAGGCCGGGGAGGAGCCGGGGCCTGCAGTGGAGCCGCAGCCCGGAGCAGCCGGAGCAGCAGCCGCGGGAGCGGCGGGGCCTGGAGAGACTCAGCGCCGCCCGGCCGGGGCCCCCCGCACCGGAGCCCGGGGAGCCCCCCGGGGACGAAGCCGAGGCCCGGCGGAAGGCGGCGGAGGCGGTCGCTCAGCCCCGAGCAGGCCCGTGAGCCGCCGCGGCCTCCCGTGGTAGCCGGGCCCGGGCAAGAGGAGCTGGGGCCTGGGGGGAAGCCAGGGACAGCCTCCGGGCAGCCGGGGTGGGGGGACACCCCCGTTGCCTGCCGGGGTGGGGGACAGACCCTGCCCGCCGCCCCCCGCCTCATCCACAGCCGTGAGGGGACACCCCGTTAGGCAGCCCCGCTCCCGGCGGGGGGGACGCCCCGGCGGCCCCTCGCCACCCCCGCCTCGCTGTCAGGCCGGGGCGCAGCCGCCAGCCCCCTTCCCGGCAACTGGTGAGGGAGCTTAACGTTTGCCCCCTTCCCCACTAACGAGCCAAGGGTGGGCAGAGCCCCCCGGCACCAAGCGCTGGGTAACTAGAAGCAGGTCTGCTCTTCCTCGCCGTGGAATAGAGCCTCCTGGAGCTCCCTCCGTACCGGTTTAGGGGAGAGGCGTCCTCAGACCCCGGGTTCTGAGGATTGTGAGGATAACCCTTACCACCTACTCCCCCCTGCTACTGAGGAAATTCCTCCCTCGAGGAGAGGAGGCAGCCCTTCCCCAGCTCATCCCCAGACCAGATAGTAACAGGAGTCTCCACAGAAGAAACCCCGTATGCCCAAGAGAGGCAGTCCCCAAGACAGAAATAAGCAGGAGTTCCAGATACTTATCTAGTAATTTTAATTCTTTACATCTGCTCAGCAGGCAGCAGGGAAAGCAAAACAAGGGAGAGAAAGCAGAGGCAGATTTAGATATTCTTCTTCCCTTTTCCAGTTGCTGTTAACCACTGGAGATAAAGGTAATTTCCAATACTGACCTCATCTTCCTTCATCCCAAGGAAGATCCCTCATCTCCTAATCCCAACAGGGTTGTCTTCAAATATCCTGTGCAAGGAGAGAAGACACGCCTCCCAGTT
The DNA here is from genome assembly GCF_963924245.1 of Chroicocephalus ridibundus. NCBI lineage: Eukaryota > Metazoa > Chordata > Aves > Charadriiformes > Laridae > Chroicocephalus > Chroicocephalus ridibundus. The sequence goes on from NC_086284.1 coordinate 142,350,068, forward strand.
ACAGGGAAAGGAAAAAGCAGATTTTGCTGGTAATATCCACAGAGATAGCAAGAATTTTTTCAGAGAAAGAGAATTGCCCACTCTTAAGGACAAGGTGCACCTAGAGGAAAGAGAAGAGAGATTTACGGGTAGGAAGACCGGGGAAATTGATCTCTAAAATAATCTGGCAGTCAGTGACAAGGCTGTCTCCCAGGGGAACACCCCTGTAGTAGTTAGCTGCCAAAAGGGAGAGAGGATCTCCATCCTGGGATAAACCCAGCAGTTTTAAGGGACTGGCAATCCCAAGCAGATTGTTTTAATACTCAAGATCCTGATTTCATCCACAATTGCTTTGCCCTCAAAATATTTCTTGAAGAAGCTCTTGGAATAGCTGACAGCAACGCTCTGAGGATGGGTCTCAGAGAAGGAGTGTGAAGGGCAGCACCCCAGAAACCAGCACCGAAGATAATCCATCTCCCTCCAGAAAATCTTCCAGACAGAGTGAGTGACAACATTATATCACCTCTCTATTCCTAGCTGTCCTTCTCTTTTGCCTTCTGTCCTTTTTTTTCCCATGTCCCTTCTCTCATTGTATCTGCTTTCCTTTTAGGCTTTTCTCTCTCCTTCTGTTTCTGAACCTCTCCCCAGCCTTCTTTTTCTGTGTGTCTCATTTAGCTCCCTTATATGCTATGTGGAATTGACCTGATTCTTTCCCTCACTATTTAACTTATGGGAGACCTTAGCCATAATTAATTGTAAGAAACCTCTCTGCCCTTTCCTTTTTACTTTCTTTCACTGGTGTAGTCATCCTAGGCTCAGCCTTTATCATCACCGTTGTGAAATTAATTTCTGTCATTTAGGGGTCACTGAGAAGGATAATACTGGCCAAAAAAAGCGTTGAGGAGACAGGAACAGTGATTTGCAGTGCTAGCGTCCAAGGATGCACCCGTGGGGTTGGAGTGTCAGTCGTTCTCCGTGTGGGTCTTACTATGCTCGTAACTGTGGGAATGAAATCATTGTGCGATGCATCCCTGTGCTTGGGAGCTTGAACGTACAGATCACAGTGCTAGTACTCCGAGATCTGTGCCCTAGTGTACCTAGGGGCTGTAGGATGAATTCTGGAAAGAGTGCCCTTGAGAGTGGGTTTTGTAGTGCTCAGGGGCCTGGGAATGAAAATCATGGTGGTGCTGGTGGAACCTGCCAAAAGGCAAAAGAAGCCATTCTGTTGTCACCAGTCTTCGTCTGTGTTTTATGCTGCGTTCAGGGGCTAGGAATGTGAATCCTAATGCTAGTGCCATGGTAAGCCAAGGTGGCCGTTTTTTGTAAATGAGGCAGTTAATTTCCAGTCACAAACGAGTATTCTGACACTAACAGCAATTTCCTGAGAAATCAAGTCCAAGGGAGACTTCACCTCGAATGAAGCCAAAGGAGATTCCTGTAGCAGGAGAATCATGCCTAAGGATATCTCACCTGAGATATTCCAGTTTCTGTTCTCCAGTGAGATAGCGGTGAGGAAATCCAAGATCAAAGGGTCCTTAGCCAGGACTAGAACCCTTCTGGAATCCATTTGGGAGCACAATGGTTAACAGGGAGTCCCTGAAGAAGGAACTCCTTGGTGTCATTTGCTGGCAAGATGAGACAAAAGATGCCAGGTCCCTCCAAAGTGATACCCCATTTTGGGAGAGAATTCTGTCAGTTATCCATAGCTGCAGAAGGTGCCTCTTTCCAAGGGAAGACTGAACCGTGAAGCACACATATGTTCTGGGGGTACTGTTAGATGCCCTCCTACCTGTTGCCCTATAGTTATGCAATCAGCCTGTTTTGAGTACAGCTGTGTTATCTAGCACAGGGGAAGAGATAACTAAGGCATTTTGGCCTTTGTACATTCAAGGGGGTAACTGACTTTTCATGCTCTTGAGGTTAATTTACCTCGTGCTGCCCCCTTCCTCACAGTAATGACTTGACATTTTTCAAGAGCTTTTTGCTCTGATGGATGCCAGGGCACTTTACAGAATATACATGCCAGCCTTACAAAATTCTGCTCTCCCACAACAATTATCTTTTTGTATATGAAACATTTTTTTCTTCATTATTAGCGATAAAGATTAAGATTTTGTATTCGCGGCCTGAGCTTTAAATATTTATGACAGACATAGAAGGTGGAAAGTAGCATGCTGTAGAGTAGTTGTTATTTATTTGTTAATTGCTGACAGGGCATGCAGTGCTGACTTGGATGCACAAAATTAATACAGTCTCTGCTCTGAAGATCTCATAGTCTAAAAGACAGCTATACAAAAGCTAGGACATACTGATAAATTTAAGGAAGGGAATAATTTTTAGAAGGCATAGCTCTTCAGTGTGATCATGGTATTTACGTCAAATGTTTATCACAGGCTAAAATGCAGCTTCCTCTGAGGTGGAATACTGCAGCTATTCTGCACCATTTATTTTATACAAAAGTATCCATAAAAGAAAAAGGGAGAGTATTATTTATCTTCATAAAAGCGCAAGGTACTTTATAGTCACATTTAAAGTGCTATGTCTTTAAGAGTGTACATTAAGAATGTTAAACCTGAACACCTAAAATTAGACTTTAAAAACCACATTTAGGTACTTAAGTAAATAGCCTAATTCTTCTAAGTGCCCAGGAATGTAGAGTTGACTTCAACAGAAGCAATGAAGTCTTCAACATTTGAGTAAAGAGACACTTAGTTATGCGTGTATGGGTTTGCAAATTTAATGTTGGACATTCATGCTTCCAAAAGTTGACTTTTAAAGTTGAAGCAGTCTGATCCTGTCCTGCGTGCACTCTGCTCCCATCCGAGAACTGTGTGTGGCATTTCTCAGGTCAAGCCCTTAAGTAAAATGAAATGAGAAGGTCTAGAGAGTTATGGGAAAAGGATTACATTACTGAAAGATCATGAGGTTATATTAATGTTGAAGTATGTGTTCTGTAAGTTTTATCTTGAAATCTGGTTCTGTAGGCAAGGTTCTAGGGTAGAATAAGGAGTCAGAAAAGTTGTAATGCAATACAATAAACAGTCTGAGGAGTTTGGATGTGATTTCCCAGTCTGAGATGGGGTTGTGACTACTGTAGTACTTTTAAAAACACAGCTGAATGCTGGTGTCCCTGGAGAAGTTTTTTCTTACCCCAGATGTACAGGTATCTTTGTTTACTACCTCCTCCCCTAAACTTCAGCTGACCTTCGTATAGTGGGAGGTTCAGTCTGCATCACAGTTTGGATCTTTGGCCCTTTACTTCAAGTGTCAGAAAGGAGGTGTGGTTAATGGCAACTGTGATATGGACAGCTGTCCCTCAAGAGCAGGACTGAGCTGATTATCTCATTTTACACAGCTGTCAGACAGGAATTGCATCTTGGTCATTAGTAAGCAAAAGGTGAAATGCTTCTGGACTCATTTTTCCCTTCGCTTCTCCCAACCTTGGGTAGAATTGTAACCAGAGATTTTCACACGGAACCCTCTGTGTTTTGTAGTACTCCATTTGCAGAATCTGTTGCTGAGTGACGCTTCAGAATTGAAACTTTAAAAAATATTGCTTCTAGCATTTTTGGCCTGGAAGGCAACTTTGAAAATATGAGTAGTGCCCAGATTAATGGACAGCCTAAAACGGTATCTCTGGAATGCTTGAACTCTCCCGTTGTGTTAACTCTGAAGCCTAAAGAAAAGCATTTAAATCTGTATTGGTGGCTGTTGCACATTGTGTTATTTTAGCAAAGATATCCAGTTGATGTGTTCCACCTCCAAATGCTTATCATCTTGGTAGGATAGCAACTTGCTGTCTATTATGCTCTTGTTGTTTCCTTCTTCCTTCTATGGGATGTATGATGAACTTAAAAATCTATAACATATTTCTGCCCTGTTTTCACTTTTAAAGGCAGTCTGTGTATGTGTATTACTGACAGAAAGCAAGCATGCTGCAGTGTTTTCACAATTAATTGCGATTTTTCATTTTAAGTTTGAAATGAAAACGCAAAATATTGGGAATGTTTCAAAATTTGGAGACTTTGCAGCAGAGTTTAAGACCAATTTAATGTTGTGTCTGTGGTGCTTTGCCAAGATTTGGACTAGACTGTTATTTTAGCCTTCTGTCTTTGACCTGCCCCATCCTGTACCCCATCCTATTACAAATCATAGAGTTGGTGTCTTAAAGGTAGACAATACACAGATTTTGCTAGTTCCTGATCTTGTGAACCCTTTCCTGAATCCTGTCCCAGGCTTCCTACCGTCGTGTCACAGTCAGGTTCCTCTCCTGCACCATTAAGGCCCAGCATGTTTCCACCCCGCCTACTTCTTTACTCTCATTTCCTCCTACACACCACTCCTCCTCCCAGTCCTCTCTGTACTGCTCTTTGCATCTCATTTTCCATGCTGTCCCTTTGGCATTCCATCCTGTGGGCCTATAAGTCTAAAATGCTGCTTCTCTCTTCATCAAGCGAGCATCACTCATCTCCTCTCTAGGATTCTTCACTAGCAGGAATCCTTTCTTACTACGACTCTCAGGCCCTGCTCTTCCACACCTGCGTTTTGACCTGTTCTTGGTTTGACTTCCATTACATTATATGCTTGTGGACACGTGGTGTTTTTTGTCTGAGGTTATGTCAAGAAACCTGTTCTTTTTTACCTCTATATAATAAATAGAATTTTGTTCCTCTGAAAATATCCAGTTCTGCTAGCCTGGGGAATGGCTCTTTGTCTCCGTAATCCATTTGAGTCATTCATTCTCCCACCCTCCCTTCTCTCCTGCCCCCTTTCCTTTCATCAGCCATAGCTGGATTTTAGTTGATTAGAATGAAAAGCCCTTGTGCTACGTTCTCCGGTTCCTTCCAGCACTTCAGGATGTTGGTTTTGAGAATTGGGGTGAACAATTTGGGCAAGGCCCAGTACCTCATTGCTCATATTTCTAAGCTGGTCAGTTTACTTGATGTGAAGTCAAGGTATAAGGGAATGTGTATTCTTTTTTAGCCCTTTTTATGTATAAGAGAGACAGTAATGAGGGAGAGGGGGAGATGATGAGTGAGAGCTTTTATACCTCAGGGAAAAAAATATTTGCTTTTTTGTTTTTTAGAATTAGCAATTCAAATTTTGTTTATGCTCTCTGCAGTATAGACTGTGGCTGATTATAGCAGAAATATGTAATTACTATTAAAAGTTCAAATCTGAATAATTGGGAAGGAATCTGAACTTTTTGTGGTCACAAATTAAAGGAGCAAAGTTTCTGAATTCTCAGTTTTCCCCAAAAAACTATTGTTAGGTAAACCCAAAACAATTTTCCCTCCCCATCAGGAACTTGCAGAGAAAAATAAACAAGCTGCGAAAATATTTACCTCTGAAATTCCCTTTATCTCTACCTGAACAAAGCAGACAAAGTTTGAATGTAGAGAACTGGTCTGGGGTTTGGGAGACCTCTGTTCTCTGCATGGTTCTGCTACTCCTCTGTTGGCTGACCTTGGGCTATGCGCTTCTTCATGTATGGCTTCCCATTTATCCGGGAATAGCTTATTGGCCCTTTATAAGGGTTCCAAAGTATAAGGATGAAAAGCACTTTATAAAGGCTGCCTGTTGTTCTTGCCGTTGATTACCTTAATTACAATGTGATAGTGAACTCAAAACTTCTATATGCCGCTTTTTGTGGCATTAAGAAGCAGTGAAACATGATGCCCCAATTAATTTTTGTTTCATGGAAGGACCTATGACTCCAAAACAGAAAGATCCTGTACCACATCTGCAGCTTAGAACTGTTTTTTAAGTTGACTTAAGTATAGATATTCTGCCTCCCTTGAAGCTTCTCCTAAGAGCTCTAATGACCTTTTCTTGGCCAGGTCTCAGGGTCTCTATTCCATCTTCATCCTTCTTGGCTTCCCTGCTGCTTTTGACACTTGATCATGCCCAGTCTTGAAATCTTGTCCTCCCTTGACTTTTGTGTCAGTATTTTCCTGGTTTCCCTCCTACTGTTCTAGTCATTCATTCAGTAGCTTCTGCACTAAGCTATTTACCTTCCTCCATTTATTTTTTTTCATATGTTAGGCAGAAAGACCCACCTCAAGTATCCTCTCTTTGCTTTTCTTTACCTCCTTCATGCCACTGATATTACATTATGCAATTTGGCATACTACCTTGGCATCTTTTTTGAATGATTTGCTGCAAGTTTAAGACTGCTGAGGCCAGGGTGGAACTCCAGAAAGTTCCTTTGAGATTTCCCTTTGTTTCTTGCTCTGCACATACAGGATAGGGGCCCATCTTCCAGTTTCATGGCCTGAATCTCCTACTTCTTTCTTAGTCTGTTTGGGTAACCCCTTACACTTTCTCCTTCATTTACCATCTCGGTTACTGCTAGCTGTTCTTGCTGGCCTCTGACAACTGTGTTACCTTCTTGTCTTGTTAAAAACACAGCTACTGAGGCTATCCTCCTGGCGTGTTTCTGAACATGTTGACGTCTCCTCCTTGACGAGCCTGTTTGTTGGCTGTCATCCACCACATAAGGTTCCAGCTTCTTGTACTCACTCTAAGGGGCCTTCACATTTTTATGTTTCTCCCCTGTCTGTCCCTGCCTCTTACTCTATTGTCCTTTGCTCTGCCAGCAACACAAGCATGACATTGTGCTTTTCCATTTCTTGCACTAGCATCTCTTCGCATTCTTCCTCAGCTGACTCATACCTTGATACATGTAGGAAAATTGCCAGCCAATAGAGGCCAGATATACTGGAAACTACTTATTTGCATATTTGAGAATTATTCAAAAGGTCTAACAGATATTCAGAGGTAGTTGTCTTATTACATGTACCCTCCTCTCCCTGGCTTCTTTTGTAAAGAAGGATGATTACAAAAGTAAATAACGGTCATCATAAGCAAAGAAACAACATCTCAAAGACTAGGAAGGTCAGAGTTGGAGCAGAAAAATAGTTACTCGCGGTTGCAAGGTGGCAACTGTGTGGCAAAAAGGGGCTTCTTTCAGTATCTGTAAGGAAATGAATGAGAGATTTAGTTTGAGGATGATACACAAAATGAAGCATTTTACGAGTAGGAAGCAGAAAGCCAAGTAGCAATAGTAGCGTTTTAAGCTGGAAGAAACTGTTAATGGGGGTGTGGTCTTGCTCATGTGGTTCTGAATCCTCTTGACCTTCAAGCTTGGTACAAATCTTTACAAGTTGTGAGCCTGGCTGGGGATTGTCAGGTGTTCTGTCTCCTGGAAGACAGTCAGTTAGTTTACTTCAGAATAACAGCTAACAGAATGGTGAAAAGGAATTATGTTAAAACAGTGGTTCAGACCGAATTTATGATCTTCACACAGTATTGCTTGATTCTTCTCATCATTCTCCAACTTCAATTTAAACTGCACTTTGCTTCCGAACTCTTCTTTAACAGGCTTTTCTGCAGTGCTTTGGTAATCTTAACTCTGGGAGCATCTGCTGTATGTACATTTTGGCCACGTGGTATACGACTAATCTGCACTTGCTACCTTGATTTCCTTATTTTCTGTGAATTCAGTACATAGTTCTTGCTAGTGCTTGATACTCATTTCCACAAGCAGGACGGAATGGGTTGTGGCTTGTTTCAGCAACTATTGCAGAGTTCATATTGACTAATCTATTTTCAATGGTTGAGCCTTTGGTGAACGGGTTCTGACCACTTGCAGTCAGGTTTTCGTTTTCACTATGCCTGGCTGGCATTCATTTAGCCCTGGGAGCTCTCTTACGTAGAAGCTGTGTAGTATTACTATTATTAAACTGGAAGGTTAACGATCATTTTTCACTGATAGACCCATTTTTTAATGGGAATAAGAATATGGTTTTCACTTATAAGTGCACGTTGCATTCTTTTAACCTGAGTTTCTGTACCTATCTTTGCAATGACATGAAGATCTTCTGAGCAAGATATTCTGCATGCTGATCTACTTGTGATGTTGTCTCTAATTTCAGAGATGATCTGGGTATCATATCAATGTTTGCATATCCTGTACTGAAGGTTTACTACTGGATGTGATTCTGATAGGCAGCTAAAATTTAAATCCTTCTCTTCAACCTGGGTGCTCCCACAAGGCTGTGGGAAATACCTGCTCTTAGATACAGCTTTTCTACCACCGACTTCGTGATGTCCAAGGGAAGATTTCATTGCAGATATTTGCTCCTAAGTTTGAATTATTCCAAAATCAATACCAAATACCTTTCTCAAATGTAAGAATAATTGTTCTGTTAATATTCTTAAAGCAAATGCCAAAGATTTCTCTTGCCTGCCTTGGCCTATGTTTGGAATTACAGCTCCTACTTGCAATGGTAAAATATTGCGTTGTACTGAGGGTGGAGGGATGCTGTGGAGACGTATCTGCTGTGGCGATGTATTTTCATTGTGCTTCTTCAGAGTGCTTGGTTTACTTTTTACTTCAAACCTGTTATTGGGAGGGTTGTCACGGGATATTTGGCTTATTATTAGAATAAATCTTTTATAGTAGTCTTATTACAAAGAAAATAATTTTTGTCTCAAAAGTATTTTAGCATACCAGTATTGTCAGTATCATCTGCTGTTTCTTTTGACAGGTGTTACGTATTCCCCACTTTCATTTACGCAGCACCATAAATAAGCAAACTAGTCTTAACTTTGAACGCATATTTGCAGACTGAGGGGTCTCTGCAATGTTTGTCTAGTATTTCTCTCTGCTTTTTTTCTGCATGTTTATATAGCAGACAACAAAAATATTTGATTAGTTGGTCTTATTAAAATCTGGCAAGGCACTAGCTATGCTTGATCCTAGCCTTTTATGCCTGTAAAGACACTGTCTCCCTTGACATAAGAATATTTTAGACTTTGGCTGTAATGTCATCTGTTGATAAGTCTAAATAAGCAGGTCAGGTTTTGTAAACTTATACCATTTTATCAGTTTTGGACAAAACTAGTACATAATTACTTTTGGAATTGGATCCTGATGCACTTCCAGCATGGGGGTTTAGGTGACTTTATAGTCCGCACAACACTTCATGCTTCATTAGTACCAAGAATGCATACACAGTCCATGCCGTTCATTCACTAAACTAAAAATACAACATTATACCTTGCTTGTGCATCTTTCACAAAATGGAGGGAATCGAAAGGTCCTATGTTAAAATGTGCTATTATGATATTTATGTAATTAGTAGCTATTACAAAAACAAATTTGTTTTCTTTTTTGTTTTTCCTTGAGACTTAATACGAGATTAAACCTTTGTTGAGATTTCTGTTTGTTAAAAGAAAATCGTATCTGTATAACAATTTATATTCTAACAAAACCATTAGTTAAGTGATTTATATTAAGATATATGTGGTCTAAAAATTTTCATCTTCCTCTAACTCTGATTTTTCAATACCATCTTAGTGTATTGTTTTGTAAGTTTTAGCAAATTTCTGGTTCAGGATGCCATAATTACTGTACCACCTGTGTTCTTTTACACAAAAAAGCATCCAACATTCAAAGCTATTCCATCTTGCAGACTAAGTAGTTTTGAGTAGGGGTACAGTGAGTCAGACTTCTGTGACATAGGCAGGCACAGATTGTGACAGTTCATATTCATAAAGGTGATACCATGCTGTGTGCTCTTAGGTGACAGTAACTTCCTTTGGTTCAATTCTTTCTTGCTTTGTGGTTCACGACTAGTCAGAACTGTGTGCCCCTTATTACCACATTTGCAAGCCTATAGTTTATTGGGAAGATGTTTTTCGGCTTGCCCTACTGCTCCCAAGGAAGGGAAACATGGTTCTAGGGTATGATAATTTCTCTTAGCTCTTTGCCCCGGGGACTGGTTTTCCTCCTTTCATATGGCACTGCAGACAGAAGCGTACTTCCAAAGTGCAGTGCTTTTCTTTTGGTTTGCTGATAATACTGTCATGCCACCTACCACTCCTTCCAGGTTAACTTTCACTTTATGAACAATACCCAGCAGCCTCTCTCTTCCTTCTGGATTTGATTCCAGAAGCATAAACATTTTCTGAAGCCTTCTCGCAAGTGGTTACCAAAATAATGGATAACAATTTCAGACTGTGCGGGTAATCCGTATCCTTTTTTCTAACTTCTTACACGAAAAAAATATCTCTCAGTGAGGATGTTTGCTTAGAGAAGATAAGATTTTTAAGTGTTTTGTTCCTGCTCTCTTAGTTCACACCTCCTTATTTTTGAGGGAAAGCACACATCTTAAAATGGCAAATTTCTGTTTCTGCCACAGTTAGCAAAATTGATTCTTTTCTGTATTGGCATAAGAATACAGGTTTCTTGCATGTGTAATTTAGACAAGTATGTAAAAACTGCCTTTTTCCATCAAAGTAGAAGCTAGCTGTTTCTCCACACATGTGGTATTCTCGCATGTTACTTTTCTTCTTTACTTTTTGAGGCAGTTTCCTCTAATTGACATCCTGCTCACCTTTCTGTTTCAGAAAAGTTGCAGTCAAATGGTTCTTTTTTGCCTGTTTGTTGGGTTTGAGGTTTTTTGTTTGTTAAATACCTTAGAAGCTAGGTGTATCTCTGAATATATTAGTTGGATATTGTTAGTTAGATCACTGGATCTGTATTTCAGACACCTAGCTAGTTAGTGGCCTTACTTTTATAGGTGTTCTACAGCAATGTCTCTCACTTTGTGGTAGCCTTTTATGCATTTCTTCCTTCTCGAAGTTTATGTTATGAAACTTAAGTTGATTCTCCTTTGAATGTTTTGCCAGTAGTGTTTCATTGGAATAGCAGCAAATAAAGCAACAGTGAAAATTAATATAGAAAAGTAAATGTAGAGATTTATTCTAGAAGATGCATCTTCTGTAGGTTGTGCACAGTGTAGTTTCATTCATTGTATGAATCTCTGCTTCAGTGATTACTGATTCTGACTGTCCAGCCTTTGAGTTCAGCCTTAGAGAATATTTCAGGCTATAAATGTTTATTAACTGCATTCAATATGACCCTCAATGTTCCCCACATTTCATACATTTTTCAGTCCTGATATATAAGTAGCAACGATCTTGGATAAGATCTGACTGGCTGAGAGCAAACATTTGCAAAATAACAGGGAGGCAAAGTACAGGTTTCTTCAGTCCAGTGGCAGAGATAGTACAATCTGATAGAAGGCTGCCTTGCATTTTCAGCCTGAGGTTCGATTTGCTAGTTGCAAATACTCAAAGTAAGGCAGTAGCTTTCTTGGAAAGCTGTAGTGAAGCATTACTAGTCCCAAGTGAATTAGTGGTTATAAAAAGGTGCTCAATGCTAGGATTTTCTTTAATGATTAATACATTTTTCTTCTGAATCAAACAGATTCTTTTCTGTTTAATTGTAGTTTTGGATCGGTGCTCGGCTGTTGTTTTTGCAGCTCTCTGACCTGTCTTGACTTGGGGTTATACTGGAACTAGTTAGTGCTTGAGAAGTGAAGACTCTGCGGTCAGTTTCCAGCCGTTGGTGATGGTTATGACTTGGCTACCTTGCCCTTGGTTTTTAAAGTCAGCCAAATACATAAACAGACACCATTTACTGTGTAAAGTGGGAGATTATGAATTCTGGTCTTCAGCGTTCTTTTTACTTCTTCGAAGTTTATTCTGGTTTGCTAATGTGGTAGAATTTTAAACACCCTTGATTTCAGTTCAGTGTTTTTGTTAGTCATTGGTATTTTTTTTTCTCTTTGTTTGAGCGGGATCATAAAAGAAGAGTTTGAAAGATGATTTGCCAGGCAATAAACTGGGGAGGGAAAGTTGGAAGAATCATCAACTGCTCTGGTTTGGCTGCAGCCTTGTTTTATCGTACCATTAAGTAGTGTCAAGCTGCTTGGATCAGGTGAATAAGATATGCAGCATGAATTATAGCAAGTATTACTGTTATAGTAAGTATTCTTTCAAATAATTTAGTGGCCAATTACACCAAATTATTTTTGCACTGACACGTTCTGGAATTGCCACCTTACCTAAGATTTGACTATGCCTAATTATTAGTGATCCCATCTTGCTAGGATACAGACTTATAAATCCAGTAGCATTATGAAGTTTAAATTTGGGGAAAAAAAAATCTTATTCCACTGCTTCAAAATTTCCCATGCGATTGTTATTGGGTCTGAGTCTTCACTTTCTGTCCTAAATTACTGTCTAGCATGTGTGTTCTTAAAGAGCTGCTGTATTTTACTGAAAAGTAGTTGTTTCAGTACTGGGTGATTAGGGCATATGTATACACAGATTTTTTTTTGGTTTTTTTTTTTTTTTATTTAAGATTTGGGAATTCTTGTCAAAGATTTTTATAAACCAGGGAATGAAAATATTCAGATTCTTAGTGTGGGTGTAATATGACCCAATTCTAACTTTGCTTGTCTACCTGACCAAGTGTATGTTAAACAAATACACAAAAGCTTGTGTATTTGGTGACTGGCTTGTTGCATATCAACCTTATATTTTACTGCATAACCAGTCATCCCAAATGCTCTACTGACATAATCTAGGCAAATCTGAAGCTTTAAGAGAACTGCAGTGTTTTCTTCTGCTACTTGAATTTCTGGTGTTTCAGATTATATCTTAATCTGCTATAGGCTTTCATAACCTAATTTTCTTGATTTCTGTGCTTGTTCTTTTTCTAAAAAAAAAAAAAAAACCCCAACAAAAAAAAAAGGCATCAAAACCAAAATACAAAACCAAAAAGGGGAGGTGGCTGGGAAATTCATATTTACCTTGGATTTGTATTGTTAGCACAATTGGTATAATAGTTTAACATGCATATGATAAACAGCAGTAATTTGTTCTCTGATTGCAATGTGGAAATGAAAAGGCACACTTACAAAATTAAGCATTCAACTGATACTTAGTTCATGTTTGTTTTCTCCCAAGATGAATACTACTTCTAGTGAGGGCCGTACCTGTAAAGTTACCATGCAAAAATAGCTGTGTTTCAGTTACACAGATACCTCAGTGGTACCTCCATCCCCACTGGATAAAAATACATTGTTGCTTTATGCTTGTATAATTTCGGAGGAATAGTGCTGCCTTTTTTTCTTTTTTCTTTTTTCTTTTTTTTTTTTTTAAATTTAAAATGTTTGATGTTAGATCAATTGAGCCAACGAGTGCTGTATTCAATAATTAACAACTTGAGGAGGGTGGATAATGAAAGGCCTTTTGCAGCTCTGGTCGTCTAGTGAGCTGCGTAGCAAGCAGTCATTGCTGTCATGTGTGATAGTGTCGCAGATGAGCAGATAGATAAGTTAGTACCAGTTGGGCTTTTCCTTTCCTCAACAGACAGAAAAATGTTTCCACACACTACAGATACTGTAGTGCTGCAATTTTACTTTTCAGTCTGTGCATGCACATGAGTGCGAGTGATAACCTTAGCTGTGCAATTAGGAGGTGTTTTCTGAGCCCAAGGCTTTGGAGCCACTGCTTGTGGTGGTTGAGGGATGGATTTTGTTGGGGTATTGCGTAGGTGTTTGAGTCCCAAGAGGTGTGATGAGCACATGCCTGAAAATGAAAGGTTCGGTGCATAAAAACATGTTGGAGTGTAGACTATTAAGTGCTTTTGTGCTATGAGAGCACTCCAGTGCAGAAGTGCAAGGTATAATGCATATGGTTGTGAGGGAAGAACAGGGAGCTTCTGTGTCAAAATGCTGGGTGCATCTGTCTCTGAATCTATGCATCCACACTGCGTTATTGTCAAATACCTATTTTTAGAATGACTATCTAATTGGTATTCATGCAGATGGGTGTCTCCCCGTCTCATCTGATCCACTCCTCTGAGTGATGCACTCGGTGGGAGGTGTCTGCTGATGAATCTTTCCTGAGCAGAGTGTGTTCATGTCAGTCTGTTCTCTTACATGCATGCGTTTAATTTGTTACATGAGTGTGTACGTAAGTATGTGCATGTGTGTTCGTATGTTTTCCTTTTGTATGCACCAGCATGCTCAAAGGTAGTATCATCTAATCCTCTAAAAAGATGAATTTCAAAAATGAAAGATGCAGAACTTGCAGCCCTTCAAGAGATGATTCTTCTCTTTATGCAAAGAATAAGTGCAGAGCAGTGCAGGTTGTGGCCATGGAAACTTAGCTACCTCAGTCCTGACTTCAAGGGATTGCTCCTAGTATAGCGATGCAGCCAATTATGAGTAAGAACGATGATCTTTCTGCTGCCTTGACTACTACAAGTTTTGGGTCCTAAGTGTAGAAGTTCATACAAGTTCATGCTGCTTCATATAAAATAAATGTTAAGTGGAAAACCCTGGGTACAAGTGCTAGCCATGTTGTACAGGTGTGTTTTATTTTTATGAGGGGAAATACATAATATTTATGAGAGGAGAGATCCTGAGTCTGTTTACACCCTGTGGCAAACTTTTTGTCAAGTAAGTTTTTCTTGTGTCTCAGATTTGGGGAAAATTCTTGCCTGTTATCTTGAGAATTAAACAAGATTTAATTCAATAAAATGATACATATATTTAGGAAAAATGGGTTATGGTAGGAAAAGCTTTAACTATTATGAACTTAATATAGTCTGTTCACCTCAACGTGGTAGATGTAATTATCTATATATAGTATTATGCATGATCTTGATGTTTTAAAATGAGATATGTAATACTAGCTCTAAGAAATAGGATTCATTATAATGTCACCTGACGCAAAAAGAGAGGCTAGGCCTTAGACAGAAATTAATTTTCCCCCAAATTAAGATAGTCACAGTCCTGACTTTTCCAGGTGACTTAACTAAATTGTGGTTTGTATATGGCATGAAGGAGTGTTCCCTTTGAGCTATTTTCCTCTTACCTGACACAGTAAACCTATGAGATTACAGGGTAATCTTAGTGAGGGGTCCCAAGGTTATACTGCTCACTTAGTAAAGGAGTGAATGTGACACAGCTGCTGAAAAGGCTCCGCTTCCTCTGAATAGATCTTAGTTCTTTACCTGGGAACAGTCGGGATGCTTTGGGTAAGACTGTCCTAGCAGTGTTACCGTCAGCACTGTCCCAGCTACTATCAGCAGGGATGGTCCTACCAGAGACACAGTCACAGGCCTTTTTGGATGATTCTCTTTGGCTGTGAAAAAGGTGCATGACGTAGGATGATCTTCACACAGGTATTTGTGATAGGGGGAGAAGCAGAGGAGGAATACAAATGGATATTTCTGTTCTTAGGGTTCACCTTGTTTATGTCTCAGGAGTTCTCTTTCTGCTCCTTTCTCCTCATAGATACTCCTGCTTCCAGCATCATGGCCTCTGACCTGGAAAGCAGCCTCACCTCCATAGACTGGCTCCCACAGCTTACTTTAAGGGCTACTATTGAAAAATTAGGGGGTTCCTCACAAGCAGGACCTCCGGGGGCTGCCCGGAAGTGTCCCCCAGGCTCACCAACAGATCCCAATGCCACCCTGAGTAAGGATGAGGCTGCAGTGCACCAAGATGGGAAGCCGCGTTACAGCTATGCCACTTTGATCACATATGCTATCAACTCATCACCTGCCAAGAAGATGACGCTGAGTGAGATCTACCGTTGGATCTGTGACAACTTTCCCTACTACAAAAATGCTGGTATTGGTTGGAAGGTGAGGACTTGCATTGCTAAAGTACCCTTTTTGTCTAATTACAAGATGTATTTTCTTAATTCTGTGCAAAATATCCTCACTGAGCAAAATAAAAAGGCAGAGGTGAAACTAAATTGACCAACTGGAGAAAATGTAGAGCTGTAAGTCCCATTTTCTCTGAGAATTTTATTGTATGTATGTGGTGGCCCCTTAAGAAGGTGCATGCAAAAAACCTACCACCAACAACCAAGAAAAACAAAACAAAAAACCCCCACAAACCCCACATCATTACTAACCTCTGCATCACACTGATACTATTTTCGTTGCACCTTCTGTAGATGTATAAGTGGTTCAGCCCCATATTATTCATCCTAATTCATCGCTCTCCTTTCCACAGCTTCTGTTCTGCTCCGTTCTGGGTATAAGTAGTGAGCTTTGGCTTTTAAGTATGCACCATCCTTCTGTTTTCTCTACCCGCTCCCAGGCATACTCAGAAGGCTGTATGTTTTTGTTGTAGCACTTACTTGTATTTCTTACTCTCTCATCAGAACTCTATTCGTCATAACCTGTCTCTGAATAAATGTTTTCGGAAGGTGCCTCGACCGAGAGATGATCCTGGGAAGGTAAGAAATCTGCGTGCTCCTGGGCAAGCAATTTAAAACTGCACGGAATAAGCTGGGGTTGCCCTTTCTAACTCATGGTTGGAATTTGAAACCTAAAGTGTAGGCAAAAATGGAAGCAGTAGTAAGATTTACTGCAGTGCTTTGGCAACAGAAGCATTTGCTTAAAGGGAACCTGTAAAGGGGCCTGAATGATTTTAGCAATTATTTTTCCTCTCTGTGATCTTCGGTTTACTTTAAAGATACTGAAAAAATGAGGTTGAATGTGCTTTATTAGTTTTGTTTCTTTTTATTCTTGACCTTTATATGCAAAATGTAGGTCTAGTCCAACCTGTTCTATTATGAAAGACCATAGGGGCTGCTGGTTGAATGGCAGGACTATGATGTGACATCACGTGTTTTATGGAGGCGAGATCCATGGAAGTGACAGCAGAACTACTACCTATTTAGACTGCAAAACATTTGGTATTGGGAAAAAAATGTCACCATCAGATAGTTAAAATCTGTAAAAATCATTTACAAGTAAAACTCAAGAATTTAGGAAATTGTTGGCTAAGGGCTAATAAAGCTCTGTTAGTATTTATAGATTGTAAAGGGGAGTTGCTAGCAAAACCGAGACTTGGCATCTTGGCATGCAGGTATTACTACGGTTAAAAAAAAAAAAACAACAACAAACAAACAAGCAGAAGGAAATGGTGGGGACAAGAAGCTATGTATTTACACAGAAAGATTGTCTCCTCCCCCCCATCCTAAAGTTACCAGAAAGGGCCACTTGTGCAGGCCTTTTATTTCAGGTTATATTTAAAGGACTAGGTGGTGCTCATTTGGCGTCTATAAATGGAAGTAGTATATCTTTGAAGATCACTGCTCAAAAATACCATTATTATATGGCTTATTCCAGGAAATCCTAACTGACTTCAGTGTCTATGTTTGCAGGTGTTCATTGGCATGTTGGGCTGGGTTTGTAAAGAAAACCTGTCCTGTGCATGTCACTGACTATTCTGATTTCAATTGGAGGTTAAAATGAGCTAAATCACACTTGAGAGTTCTCTTTATACTTATTCAGAAAACAGCAGACATAATTATAGACTGTTTTATGTTGAAAGGGACCTCTGGAGGTCAACATGCACCCCCATCCCTCCCAGACAGGGACAATTAGATTGGGTTGTTGAGGTCTTCATTGAATTTTAAGTATATCCAAGGATGGAAATGTTCCAGTGCTGCACCACCATTATTGTAAAGAAATTTTTATTTACATCTGATTGTAACTTCCCTTGCTATAACTTGCGTTTGTTGCCTCTTATCCGTGTGGTGTGCATTTTTGAGAAGAGTTTGATTCTGTCTTCTTTATAATCTCCTTACAAAGTCGAAGACAGCAGTTAGATCCCCTTAGCCTTCCCTTGTCCAGGCTAAACAGATCTGACTGTGTGAACTGCTTGTACATCATGTGTTTTAGTTCTTAAACATCATGGTGGCCCCTCTTTGGATGCACTCTAGCACATCAGCATCTGTCTTGCACTGGGAACCACCCCCCAACTGTGCACAGTACTCAAAGTGGGGTCTCATAAGCATGGAAAAAGAGCGACTCTTCTATCTGTCTCTGCCCAGTCTGAACATTGAGTTGGTTCTCATCAGTCAATAATAAATTCATGTTGTGAGGAAGGTACTGAAGAGGGTGTGCGGGCCCAAAAGAGTTGGCCTAGCTTGGATCAAAACATCCTTTGCTCTTAGTGTCCTGTCTTGGAGTGATGGAGATGTAGAGCATTCTGCCTTCCACCAGTAGCATTGTACCTCATTGTTCAATACATCCCAACGCAAGAGAGGAATCTCTTTCCAGCACCCAAGCCTTTGTTGTCTGATGTTCTGGAGGGTGGTCGTAATGTTTAGTTGGTGCTGCATTGTTTGAGTCAGTAATCCCCTGCTTCAGAACACTCTCTGATTTAATCATGCATTCACCAATGGGTCTTCTTTCCAGGGCTCTTATTGGACAATAGATACGTGTCCAGATATATCTCGCAAGAGGCGGCATCCTCCAGATGATGACGTGAGTGTTGTTCTTTCCAGACAGCATGGAGCAGGAGGGGGAATTCCCTTCTTGTTCCAAGGAGTCCTTCCAGCACCACACCATGGTATCGTTCTGGGGGCAGGGTATACAGATGAGGAGACAAAGGCTAGGACTGAATTGAACTAGCACATATGTCCTACTGATTGTCTGTTGCTGCTGTTCAGTAGCAAAGCTAATCTTGTTTAGAGTCCTTTATCCTGACTCTTTAATGACTAAGGCCCATTCCTGCTCTTTTCTAAGGCATGAACTTCTACAGTGGGGGAGCTGGCTTCCCATCTGCAGTTTCACTTCTCCATCTGTTCTTGATTTCTGCTCCTTTCCTTTTCTCTTTCTTCCCCATCCACAGATACCACAAGACTCCCCAGAACAAGAGGCAAGTAAAAGCCCTCGAGGGGCTGTTCCAGTCAGCACAGAAGCCTCTCTGCCACCTGAGGCCACCCCTCAGCTGTCACTCCAGAGCACCACTCCCATTGCCAACTACAGTCAGGTGAGCAGCAGGGAAAACGATAGAAGCCTTACAGGTGGGGAAAAGGAGAGGGAGAGGAGTGCATGAATGGAAAAGCGGAGTGGTGAGAAGAGGCAATTGTGAAAACGGTGATATAGAGGCAAAAATAAAAAGAAGGGAAGAAGCTGAAATTGCACAGACAGGAAATAAGGAGGAAGTGAATTTTAACAAAGGGCTGGATGGGGATAAGGGTAAAGGCATAATGGCATTAGATAGCTGAAGAAAAGGCTGGAGCCACTGTGCTGCAGAGGGAGGAGGGCGGCGGTTGATTTTCCTCAAAGAAAATAGCGTTTGGGAAGATTTGTTGGGAGACAAGCTAAGTGATATGGGATATTGGTGCATGTTCTGCCTGTATGTAGTCTCTGGATCCCTGTCTCAAGTTACAAAACCTAGTGTGAACTAAAGGCCTTACTTCTACCTTCCTTAGCAGGGTGCAGGACCTGTGGATGTTGCCTCTACTGTAGCAGGGGGGCAGGGCCGTGAAGGGGCCGATGTACCACCCCCACTGTACAGTGCCAACCATGACTTCAAGTTCTCCTACTCCGAGATCAACTTCCAGGATCTTAGCTGGTCCTTCCGAAATCTTTACAAATCCATGCTGGAGAAATCATCTTCCTCTCAGCACGGTGAGTAACCATATGCGTCATGTGAGGTGGGCAGGTATCTGCCCACACAGTCTTGTCCAGTGATCTATCCTTGGTATCTCTCAGATCTTGCCTCATTTAGGAGCCTGTGCAAACAGACTTTCCTTCTTTGGCATGCCGTAATTAGTTCTGCCAGGAGCAGATAAGAAATCTGCATGTCCTTTATCTATTGCTCCCCCCAGTTTTCTCAGAATTAAGAAGCTAATGATTTAAAAATACCTTGTGTTGATACAAAACCAAATACTAAAATGGCAGAAGCTTAGAGAAATTGGAAGTCCTGAAGAAAAGCTTGTCGGAGAATCTGTCGGGCTAGAAACCATAAGAGGGAGGGGATTGTTGCATGTAGGCAGTAGAGTTTCTCTGAAAGGCGAGTAGAAAGTCGTCATTGCTCAGATCTGTTAAAACTAGGATTGTACAAAGCCTTGGAGAATTGAGCTTTGTGGATTGAGAGCTTTGAAGAGCGAGTCTACAACTCCATTCATAGCTTGCATTTCTGGGACTGAGGAAGCAGCCACCAGAGGGCAGAATCGCTGTAGGGATGAGATGAGATGGCCATGGAAGACACAGAAAAATCTCCAGTTGTTCCCGCCTTTAAACGCTCTTCTAAATATTAATCTGGTGTTAAAAGCAATTTATTACATGAGCCTCTCACCTATGCTGTCAGCCATCATAGAGCGCAGGCAAAGTTTGGTACTCTAGAAGTCACCTGAACTTGTAGCTTCAGTGAAATAAAAATTTATTACTTTTACTGCTTTTATCATGCTGGCACTTGAGATTCCTAGTAGGAGGTTGTTGTAAGAGGTGTTGTAGAATAAGAAAGATACAAAAATGTAGAGAAGAACCTTGACTCAGTGTGTGCCTTTGTAAAAGCTTAGCAGCAGTCTCCCAGAGGTTCCACAATGCAAAGGGAGAATGAACTGGGGAAGCAGGCGTGAGAGAGATGCTGAGCTCCTGATGTGGAGAGTAATGGAGAACACCTGGTGCTCTTGCATGTAGGGGAGGCCTGAAATACAAGAGGGTAGAAATGACATTCCCAATGAGTCAGGAGGAATAAAGGAGCCCTGACGCGTGCAATGTGCTCTGTGTACAAAAGCTACTGCTTTTTTATGACCTCTAATGATCTGTGTGAGAAAAATTGTGAAAGTTCCCAACCAAGCTGCTTGTAAGGCAGAAACTGAAGGGAGCTTTTTGGAAGTAGCAAGTCAGATTTATCAGATTATCTGTTTTCTAAATGTTGTGTTGTTTAAATTTGCTTTAATGGTAATTTCTAGGAAAACAACACATGCATGAAATTTTAGGAGAACATGGGTTACTTTGGCAAATATAGTAGAAATCCAGGGAGGAATTTAAGTGCCTAACTCTGTACTAGAAGTTTAAATCCTGCTGGGGCTTTGTTGTAGAGTCTTCTGTTTCGAATAGAATCTGGAGCATGGTGAGGGCATAACTGTGCAGGTGATAGTTATTGGCAGCCTGTAGAGGGCACTCCAAAAGCTTCATAAATAGAAGGATGAGCAGTGTGAAATTAGAGATGGATAATTTAAGCAGAGGTCTGAACCAGGCAGCTCTTAAAGCTCCCTCCTCTTTATTTTACTCCACAGGTTTCTCTTCTCTCCTTGGTGACATGCAGCCCTCCAACCACAACTACTACATGTACCAGCAGCAGCAGCAGCAAGGCCCCTCATCAGTGGGTGCTGCTCCCCCACTCCACACTCCAACCCCAGAGGGCTGCCCCTCCCAAGGGGGAAAGCAACAGGGTGGTGAAGGTTATGGCCCTCCACCAGTGATGTCCATGCACCCACCCCCAATGCAGCATGGAGGCTACCACCAGCACCAACAACATCACCCGCACTCCCACCCACAGCAGCAGCCACATCAGCACCAGCAGCAGCAGCAGTCACAGGCTTCAATCAACAATGCTGGCTTTGGTGAGTCAGGGACGACAGAAAGAACAGCAGGGGAAAAGGGTGCAGTGAGGAGCCCCCAGACAGAAATTCTGCAAGCGAGCTTTCCCTAAATAATGTCTACATTGTGTGTGGGGAAAAAGGGTGAAAGCCAGTTATGGTTGGAATCTGAGAGGGAAATGGCTTCCTTACTGAAGGAAAGGAGGGTACATCCACACTGGGTTTGGGATTCTCTTTAGGGGTGCAGGATAAAGTAAGGGGCTAAATGAAAAAGGAAGCACCATCCCTGGTCTTCCAAGGAAGAAAGGATTTCTGGCTACTGTAGCATCAGGCTCTTTGGTGAAGAGGGGCTGATCATTTTATATTAAGGGGTGGAGGGACAGTCTGTATTGGAATAATCTTGTCCCCATTTCATTCCAGCATTTCCCCCTGATTGGTGCTCCAACATTGATTCCCTGAAGGAAAGCTTCAAGATGGTAAACCGGCTGAACTGGTCTAGCATTGAGCACTCCCAATTCTCAGGTCAGTGTTGGCCTAGTGACTAGGTCTAGTGACTCAGTGACTAGAGCTGTAGTCTAGAATATGCGAGTGCTGTGCCCAGATATTTTTTTTTTTTTCAATGTAACTGTGTCAAGTCCGTGGGTTTCTCAATGACTCAACTCTTCTCTTTGTAAAATCAGGTGTCCTACTTCATGGGTTCTGTTAGAGACCCTGAAGCACTTGAACACTGCAGGAATTTGGGGCAGGGGGAATTAATTCATAAAAGTATGTCAGAAAGCTAACTGAGATTTTTCCCTCCTACTTTTCCTTACCCTACCTGAGTCAGTGAGACAGTATCCTAGATATGGAGCTCTCCAGGAGTTCGGTGGCAGATTCGAAGCAGTGAAGTTGGGTTTGTGGGGAGAAGGTAGGATTTAGGGGTAGAAAACAGAAACTCTTTGCAGGGAAGACCACAGTGTGAGTGCTGTCTTTGACATTGTCCTTTGTCCTCTGCAGAGCTGATGGAGAGTCTGCGCCAGGCTGAGCGGAAGAACTGGACGCTGGATCAACACCATATTGCCAACCTCTGTGACTCCCTTAATCACTTCCTTACCCAGACTGGTCAGCTGCCTCATCTGGTTGGCCCACAGCAGCCCCCCCGAATCTCTGATTCTTGTGCCCTGAACAGCGGCAAACAGGAGCAATCCATGAACCAAGGTAATTAGGAGGGAGACTAAAATGACATGTAAATGAAGGCCCAATTCTGTGAATATCCTAAACTACTTGCTGCCTTGCCAGGCAATGTAGTGCTGAGCACCTCAGGGCTAGGCTGTCAGAGCTGTTCATAGCAACTCAGCTTCCTCTGGCTTTAGACGGTTGGATGTCCTATGTCTGTGGCCTAGACAGACTGTTATTATGTGAGGCATACCACTGACGGGCAACCTCTCCAGGCAAAAATACATTTAAAAGGTAAACCCCTAAAAGGAGAAGGGGGTGTTTTTTGTAGGTGACCAACAGAAAGGAATGGCAAGGTAGAGAGATTGGCAGGAGCTCTAGGAGCTGTAAGGAAGAAACCTCTTGTACCCATGTTGGAGAAATACTGACTGGACGAGGAGAGCACAGAGGATATCATGGTCTTGATAGAACTGTGATGGTGTGCGTCATCTAGTACTGAACTAAATGGATGATATTGAGCCAGCTTGTGGCGTTTCTGGATGAAAATTTTCTTCTTTTGCAATAATAGAAAAACTCCTGTTGGTTCCAAGAACAACATCCCTCACCAAGCTATAGCTTGCAGTTAGGACCCAACAGCTGAACATCTCCTCAGTATCCCGTGGGTCTGAGTGAGTTGCTCTGTGGCTGAGCTGCCACCCAGTCAGGGCCAAGAAAGCTGACCAGAACGTTAACAGGTTGGTGTTTTGTTTTGTGGTTTTTTTTTTTTTTTTTTTTTTTATTCCTTTCCTTTCACAGTGAACTCCTATGGTCAGCCCCAGCCTCCCCATCTCTTCTCCGGGCCATCTCCTATGTACCAGATTTCCACACAGGATTCTCCAGGATATAATCGCCCAGGTAAGGGGTGACGTTAAGAGATATTATACCAATAAACATTAAAGAACGGGTTCCCAAGCCCTCTGTGCGTTTCTCCGAAAGCACTTAATAATCAAGTGGAGCACTGAGGGTAGAGAGGGAGCCTAGACTGCAAGGGGCCCTCCATATAGGGCTCTGACATAGCTCTGGCAAGGTTTGGGATTTCAGTGGCCTGATTTCTTTCACTTCACATAAATAGTCTTCTAGCTCAGCTTCACCCTCAGTTGATGGCTTGAAGGTAACTTTACATGAGCAGCTTCTGCTGTTGAAGTCCTTTGTGCTCTATCGGCAGTCAGTCGTAAGGAAAGTTAAGGTGGCTGAAGCTTAACCTCTGTAGAAGCTGCTGTGGAGAATTTCACAGCAGACCACCTACAGGCCTTGGTAGGTGCTGTCTGACAGGGGGAAATTCATGCCAGTAATGTTCTTAATTGTTAGACTGTTGGAAGGGAGAAGGCCTGAATCCCTTATGCTTTCTTTTGTCCAAGGGCCCACTGTGAAAAAGTGTGACATTTTTTATTCTGACTGTTCTCTTTTCTTTCTCTTCTTTTTTCTTGTTTTTGGCTCAGCTCACCATCTGGTCCCTCGGCCTCCAGGGCCTCCTCCAGGTGCCAATGAGGAAATCCCTGATGATTTCGACTGGGACTTGATCACCTAGCGAGTTACAGACTTGATAGCCCGTCCTTTGTGAAGGACGCGGGAGGGGAGGGGGACATGGGGTGAATGGTGCCAGTGTCACCCTCCCCAGCCTCCCTGCCTTGCCTGTATATAGATATATATTCTGTATCTCCGCCAGAGAAGCCACCGCAAGATGCTGCCGAAGATAATCCTTCCTTGCGTCCTGTTTTATCTTCTTTTTCTTCTTTTGTTTATTATTATTATTGTTATTATTATTATTATTACCAATAATTGAGCACAGCCCTCCCCCTCCTCTGGCAGCCTCGGACACATCAGATCGGCTCTTTCGTGTTGCGTGGCGCTCTGTGGAGGGCGGAAAGATGGGTCCTTGGTGCCATGAAAAGACGTCGGAAGGCTGAATCCTCGAGTGCATCTTTCTCTGCCTCCGTCATTTTGCGTTTAACAATCCCTCTTTCCCTTCAAGGTGGCCGGTGAATCTGTCGTATTGGCTACTGGAGTGAGAGAGCCTAGTGGACCCTGGGAGCCTATAGTTATGTTGTTTCGTAAATGTTGTAAAGGTCAGAGGGGCTAAAGGGACACTGGAGGGGTGATCTTAGCTCTGTGAACTTTCTCGCACCAGCAGGAAAAGCAAGAAAAGAAGTAGAGTTCCCAAGGACAAAGAGAGGGTAATCCCTGAGGTAGGGAGAGCTGAGCTGAGCTGAGCTGGGAGGGTAGACCTGAGTTTGGAGAAAGGAGAATGTAGCAGAGAAGTTGGGTTTCGGAAGGCAGTGCCATCTGTGAGGACTTAAGAGAGATTTTGAGGGAACCCTGACCTATTTTCTACACTGCCTTTTGCAGTCTCCAGGTGAAGACTACGTACCCATCAGGTAAACAAAGCAGTCAGGGGTGTCGCGTGTGATTCAGCAAATTCTGCTCCCCAGAGCTTTTAATTTCACCCCCCACCCCTTGAAGCCCTTCTTCAAAATATGTAGTGAGGCTCTTACTTGCATATGCAAATTTGGAAGTTTTTTCCCCATCAGTATTTATTCAGTTCTTATTTGACCCTCTGCCACTTGTATTCTGTGGAGACTGTCCTTGCCTGTGGTTGGAGAGTGCCAGCAGCAGGAGTCTCGTTGCATAGGTGCAAATTCTCAGTCAAGGGTTCCCAGTTGGTGAATGGGGTAATGGTGGGAAGGGGAAGCTGCTGCTCAGTGTGGAGGTGAATTAGGGGACTTGTGGTTGAAGGGCTGGACCCTCTGGTCAAGTAACTGGGAGGCTCTCACAAGGGTTTTTTTGTAAGAGGTGCATTAGAAGAGAGAGGACGAAGTGGGGCAGATTTTTAAACCAAACAGCCAAAGAGCATAGTATAAAAGGGAGGAGGGTGGTGAGACCCCTTGCAGTTCAGCTGGGGAGATGATGGAATCTAGTGTAAATCCTGAAGGATGAGTTTTGTCAGCAATTGCAAATCGGGAAGGTGGAAGAGGTGCAGAAGCAGGAGTGAGCGTTGAGATGCCTCCTCCCCAAAGCTGTGTCCTGTGTTCCCCTTTTTTCTGGTATGGCTCTGTTCTGTCAAACCTCCTAGTATTTTGTAAAGCCTCCCCCCAGCCCTTATTCCCTGTTTACCAGTGAAAGGAACCAAGATGGAAATAAAACATCACGTCTGCTTGGCAGACCTGGGGCAGGGGAGTAATAACCTCTACTCTGCAGGAAGGTGGGGAACTAGCATTGCTTTTTTAAATTTGCTGTAGGGATAAACCAATTGGATCTTTGTCAGGGAAGTGGACAGAGTCTCGTTGTACTGGGGGGGAGACATTTTTGTTTCTTTTTTTTGTTTGTTTCTTTTTTAAGTGTGTGTTTGGGGGGGAGTTCGTCATTGAGTGTTTCCAAGAGAAATGAGGAATCCCAGAGCCAACTTCAGCACGGAGTCAGCTGTTATCTCTGCTGCCTCAGGATGGGAATAATACAGCTTGGAAGCATGTGTGATGGGTTTCTGTGGAACGCGGCACCAGAGACAACCATGAGAGAACGTCGGGTAGGTGCCAGTTAGTGCTTTCCAGAAGATGTTACTGAGAGCTGGCCCTGTGGAAGTCTGAAAACACCACCGGAAGAAAACCAAACCAAGATGGCTCCTTCTGCATATCCAAGTGCTCCTCATTTGCATATTTGCCTCATTTGCATATTAAGTTGCGCCTCATTTGCATATGTAAATACATGCCGGTCAGTGTGCAAATTAGCCTCGTTCCTCTGCCCCTGAAATAAATGTGCGTGGTTCGTGCGTGGGAAGGCACCGGGTGGGCGGCGTGGAGCTCTGCGGGGTGCGTGGGTACCGGCCTGCAGGGAGAGGCGAGACACCAGCCTGTCACCCCGGGAGAGGGGCTCTTGCCACCCCAGTGTGGTGTGGCCCCCCCAGTGCTTTGTGTCAGTGGTCAGGGAGAGAGGGGCGTGGTCTCACGAGTTTATTTTTGTGCATGCTTTCTTAATAAAAACAAAAAGTGAATGTTTATGGTTTAACTCTTCTGGTGCCAGTATTGATTTTTTGAGGTTTTTTTCAGCGGCGCCCGTCAGGTGGGCTGGGTTCCCACCTAGTTACTTTAGAAACAGAATTTGGACATCACTAAATTAACTGCCCACGCCTACCTGTACTTTACGACCGAGACTTTTTAGGATGTCAAGAGAAAGAGCCGAAAGTTCTTACAGATGGCTGTTCACAGGGTGCTGACATCAGTGAGTCAGCTCATGCTCGCTAGAAAGGCCAAGTGAAAACCATATCAATGCTTAGTGGCTTTTTCATACCATTTGTTGGCCTTACTCCTTTAAGGAAGGACTGATACAAAAGGCAGATTTTAAACCCCTCCCTTAGAGTACCTAGTAAACATACTGCTTTTTAGGAACAGAAAACACCTCCAAGTAGCCTGATGCTACAAAATTTTTATTTATCTTCCTCCACCAGAAAGACATAAGAAGCACATCCCTCTCGTAGAGAGCAGGGTATGACTGTGCTGCAACAGGCTTCTTCCCCACCTCCTTAGGGTCAGGCTAGAGGTTATCTCTTCTCAATGCCAGGGGTTTTACCAAATGGCTCATAGTCCAGCAGCCACCTGATCTGGTTCATCAATGACTGCAGTTCCTCAAATTCTGCACGTGTGCCATCTTAAAACGCGATGGGTATATTTGGATAATCTTGGACTACTTCCTAAAAGGAAGATGCGGGACTCTGGTTGTGGAGGGAGTGACTGAGTGCATGCCAACAAACGTAGCTACAGCATGTGCATTGGACCAGGTACTACTGTACAGTGAAGTATTGGATAGGACAAAGAAATACCTTGGGCATCTACCAGGGCATGAAATTCAGTTCAATGCTGCTGACAGGGCCACGCGCTGTTCTAATGCACTGCTATCAGAAAATGTAGCACTGCGCTCTTAAGTAAATCCTCAGGAGAAAAAAAACCCTCAGACAGCAAGCGTAGCCAAAGGAGAGGAAAGATGACATGACAGATTCCAAGGAGAGACACCAAAGTTAGTTTCATCTGCAGTTTATCAGAGACGGGAGATACAGAACAGACATATGCAAATAATTCTAATGACGTTCTCATCTAGCAATTCAGAGGTTAAACTACATGATCCCACCACAAATCATTCTGCAAGCCGGCTTTCTTCTTTAAAGTACCCTGTGTCTCCCGCTTCACCAGAGCCTTCCCTCGCATTACTACTCTTGGTACTTCCGATTTCCCGTCTCTCTAGAGCAGGATGTAAAGGGGGTTAGTCGTTCTGATCTGAACCATCTCCGTGCCCCGTGTGTGGATCTGCAGATTAATCAAATGTGTTGGAGAAAAAAAAAAAAAAGCTGTTAAGTGGAGAGTGATTGATGCGCAAGGACATAGCTCGCTCTTTCTACAGTGGTGATGGGAAGTCCTGCATTACACTGTGCTGCTGATGTCCTTCTCTGTTGAAGTCTTGCTTCTGTCAAAGGAGTAAGGGGTTGAATGCATTGGTTCCTCAGTAAAGGCACCTTCCAAGATTCCTTGCACTGACTGCCGTGCCTTTGCCCTGAAGTCCCGTCCCACAAAAACATAGAGCAGGGGGTTGATGCAGCTGTTGGCATAGGCAAGTGCTGTAGAGAGGTGATCCCAGAGGATCAATGACTCCCTCAGTCCTGTTTCAAGAGTAGGTACAAGGGACAGAATCCCAACTACGTGGTATGGAGCCCAGCAGATGAAGAATGCAGCTATCACGAGCACAATTGTTCGCAGCATCCTGTTGTGTGGCTTGTGAAAGCGGTTGGCACGCGTTCTGAAAGCAATAAGGGCATAGCAAAATGCCACTATGCCAAAGGGGAGTACAAAGCCAAAAACAGCCCTAGTGATGTTTATGACCACTATGGCAAGGGGTACAGAATAATCACTTTCATAGAAATTTGCCCATGAGTCGTTACCATTGTAGGCTAAAAATGAGTATTTTTCCAGTACCTCATTTATGGAATCGTTCATATAATCTAGCACTTCATCATCTCCAAATTTGTACCCACACTCGGTTTTGCCATCATGAGTGCTAGTCTCACGGTAGTGAAGGACAGGACAGCAGAAAATGAAGGCCAGGATCCAAATGCCACTGCATATTAGTGACACAAATTTCCCTGTTCGATGGTTTTGACACCAGACAGGTTTCATCACAAGGAGGCAGCGGTCAATGCTGATGGCCACGAGTATGAAGACGCTAGCAAACATGGTGAAGATTATGACCGATGGAATGACTTTGCAGAGGAACCAACCATACGGCCAGTGTTCACGGAGGGCCAGGTGAACAATGGAAAACAGCAAGGACAAGCAGCACATGAAGTCAGCCGCAGCAAGGTTTAGGAACCAGATAATGTTCACAGACCTTTTCATTTTCAGACCAGCCACCCAGATCACCAATCCATTCCCTGGGATACCAATAATGAAAACTATGATGAAGATAGCCATGGAGACAATGGATCCTGATGCATAATATACAGCAGCCTCTTCACGTGAACTGCTATTACCCAGGAGCCGAGGCATTCTGTAGCTATAAAACAGAAAGCAAATTATTAGGCAGTTCACACCCTCCTCCCCAAATTCCCCTCTATCTCTACTGAAGCATCTCTGAGTCAGGAGACAGTGCAGAGCTGTCAGGGTGCAAAGGCATGGGTCTATACAAGTTTGTGCTAAAAGCTTACTAATCCGACGGTTATACACCACTGTCATTCTCATGGTGGCGAAGCTACATAAGCCCCACTGTTCAAACAGGGGTTCTGTCTGTCAGGTCAAACTTAACAGGTCAAACTTAAGTTCTCCTATTGCTGCCAACCCCTTTGATTTCAGTCTGGTTCTTTTCGGTCTCCGCTCTAAAGTGAAGCTCTCTGTTCACACGCCCGCGCTATCACTAGGTGTCTTTCCTGCCTGACTTCCAGCTTTGCATACACTCCTTCAGAATGCTAAGCCAGCAGTTTAGTTCCTTTTCCCTTTAAAACAAGGGATTTCTTCTGGTACAATCGGTGAAATAGGTTTAGGTTGAGAAAGCAATGCTTGTCTTGATGAAATAACCCTGCTCCACTTTCTGGACATTATAAATAGAACAGACGGGACAGCAACTCTGTTTGCTAAGGGGTATTTTTAGGGAAGTCTCAGTAAGCACTTCCTTCTCCCCGCTTTTCTTCTGAGCTCTCTGCTGGTTCCTTAGAAAGTTATCCTGATGAGGAGAAAGGCAAGAAATGAATGGTTTAAGAAGAACAGACAGAGATCTAGTTGTAGAAAGAAAAAATTAAAAGAGAGTAATAGCAGTAATGTTCTTGAGCCGTTTGAGACATTAAAAGGTGTCACATCGCAAGACAATGAAGCTGAGTCACAGAATACTTAAGTGGTGTTTTAAAACTATAAGAATAGTAGTGGAAAAACCTTAATTGCTCAATTATTCTTGGACTTAGATATTAGTAAATTTAGAAAGAAAAGTAAAGAAAATCTAGCAAAGTAAAGATAGAACTGAGAAAAAGAGCCTGATCTCAATTCTTTAGGCATTAATAGAATTGTTTATAAAATCCCTGCTAACCAAACCCTTGCTGAATCAATGAAGACAGTTGTGTTGCTGAAAGGTCCCTAAAAGCATTACCAGAATGCAAGGAAACGGCAGAGGTAAGAGCTGAATACAGCCTGCAGAAATAACTGAGAAGACAGGAATAAGACAACCCAGCCCGACTTTATTTTAACCTCTGTGACGCCAGTACTTACATGCCATTCAGGTACTATTGTGTGCAGGACTAAATGTCAATATTATTTAAATAATAAAATAATCCAAATCAACAACCTCTTTTTGCGTAACACGTAGTCTAAATGTGGAGCAATGCATAAGCGTTAGAACCGCTTCACCAGGAAGAAACGGAGTAATTTACCACTTTTTGGTAACGATTGCTAAGAGGCTTTTAGGTGAGGAAAGCTGTGAAAGAAGACACTGGAAGGCAACTGAGGACTTAAGTTAAATTCTAACAAGTTTGTTTTATTTCCCGTGGTCTTGCTGATATATGCAGAAGCAACTTCTACAGAGACAACCGGAGAAAATTGTTGCAAGAGCTGAAATCTTGCTGCCTCCCCCTATAGCTACAGAAGATGGTATGAAGAGGACAGGGAATCGAGGAATGATAAAGATACTAATACAAATCCTACTCCAAAGCAAACTGAGGGATGAATCAATAAGAAGGTAGGTACTGCCCACGCTAGGTTTTCGAGAGTGCTCAAAGGGCTGCTATGCGGTTATGAAGATGGAAGTGGGAACTGGAGGGGAGAGAGAGGTTTTCAGGAGTGAAGAGTAAGAAATTGCAAGTTGGAGAGGAAAGCAGAATTCTGCAGCTTATTATACCTACCTGAGTGAAGCAGATATTTCGGTGTGTCAGCGAGCAAGTACCATCAGTCCAGTCTCTGGAGTGACTAAAACAAGAAACTCACATGACATTTTAGGAACTGCTTTTTTTCCTGTATGTTCATGTGTGTGCAAAGTATGTTCTTTCACCCTGACAGAAAGGCTTAGAATGACTCACATTTGAAGTCTGAGATAAGAACCGCTGATAAAATAGAGTCAAACTAAAAGAAGCTGTCTCAACACCGTTAAAATGAAAGCGCCCTGAGCCAAAGAACAATGGAAAGTAAGGGAATGATAGGCATAGACATGTATTTTACTACAGTTTCCATAAGACAACTGAATCAGATGTCTTGCCTGTTGGCATAATGCTGACCTTTCCTTGATGTAATTCATAATTCCAAACTCTGCCATGCCACCATCAGGTGTCTGATCTGTTGTCTTGTAGCCACTTCCACGTTTTATTACATCAGCACGCTCACCTAGCTAATCCCATTTCTGGGATCCTTATCAATCCAGATCAGCTTCTGTCCCAGCTTGAGACAGCTTAGTTCACCAAATACAGAACATTGTACTCGGCAAACCATAATTGGTCATGTCAAAGGGATTTTTAACCTGGTTTTTGACCTTTCAGGGTATTTAAAGTCGTGTTGTTTTTTTTTTAAAAAAAGAAGGAAGTTGACTGATGAAAAGCTAGAAGTGGTTAACTGAAATGCTGATAACAAAAAATGTGGCAATACTATAAAAAGAAAAGACATGCAGGGGAAGGCGTTTCAAATGTGCAACAACAGGGTTCCTCCTCACCCCTCCCAGTTCGGGAAATCAAGACTGCTAGCAGAAATGACAAAGCTCAGACATACAAGAATCAGCCTCAATATTTTGGTTTCGGCCTGGAAAATGGAGCAGAGTTCTGCTCCTGAGCATATCTCTGTGAAAGACACAAATGCAGCCACCAACACAAAACCCATGAAACCAGAAACAGGAAGGCAGGCCAGGGCTGGGCTGGACCCTCAACGGTGGACAGGCTGTCAGCAGCCTGCCAGGAAAATTCCTCTAGCTGCATCTTATTCTCACCTGCCGTCTTTCCTGGGGGAATCCTCACACCCAGACAGAAAGCGTCTCCTGTTGGCCAAGGGACACGCAGCCTTTTCACCACCTTATGACTTGCTAGCTCTAGTCAAACTCTCCTTTGCAAGAAGGTCATTCTCCACCAGCTCTGGTCCTCCTAGTTAAAACCTCTCTCCTACAGACAACCTTGACACAGCAAGCACTTTATCTTTGGTCCAGACAGCTCACGCTGGACAGTGATGAAACGATGTGGTACTTCTCTGTATAGGTTTCCAGATCAATGAACCTTTCAAGCAGCATGACTAGTGAAGTATTTTGCGCCTCAGCGTAAAATGCCTAACAATGTAGATACTCAAAGGTGATGGTGCAAGGAGGAAAAAAGGACATTTTGTTACTTTCATAAAATGATTCCTTAGATCAGACCAGACCTCCAACTTGCAGCTTTGATGGTAATCCCAAATCACCACACTGCATTTTTTTTCTTCCCTTCTGGATCTCTCCCTTTCCCTCATGATAAGCAGACCCAGTTAGCTTAGAAAGGCTCTAATTCACAGAGTCACTGAATAACTGACGTTGGAAGACTGGAGACTGTCTAGCCTTACTCTGCTGCTGAAAGCAGGGTCAGCTAGATAATATTGCCCAGGACTGTGTCCAGTTGGGTTTGAGTATCTCCACAGAAGGAGACTCTACAAACTCCCTGGGCAACCTGCTCTAGTGTTCAACCACCCTCACAGTAAAAAACTATTTTGTTGTGTTTAGATGGAACTTCCTGTGTTTCAGTTTGTGCCCATTGCTTCTTGTCGTGTCACCAAGCACCACTGAGAAGAGTCTGGCTCCACCTCCATTAAACACTCCCATCGGCTAGATGATCCCGCCGAGTCTTCTCCAGGGTGAACAGTCCCAGTGCTCTCAGCCTCTCCTTGCATGCCAGGTGTACCAATTCCTTAATTATCTCAGTGGCTCTCCACAAGCTTCACTCCACTATGTCCACATCTCTCTAGTACTGGGGAGACCGGAACTGGACCCAGCACTCTAGATGTGGCCTCACCAGTGCTGAGTAGAGAGGATCACCTCCCTTGACCTGCTGGCAACACTCCTCCTAATCTAGCCCTGGCAGCTATTGGCATTCTTTGCTGTGAGGGTGCATTGCTGGTTTATGTTCAGCTTTTTGTCCACCAGGACCACAGCATCATCATTATCTGCAAAGCTGCTTTCCAGGTGGTCAGCCCCCAGCATGTATTAGTGTATGGGGTTGTTCCTTCCCAGGTGCAGGACTTTGTACTTCTTGCTGAACTTTATGGGGTTCCTGTATGCCCAGTTCTCCAGCATGTCCAGATTCCTCTGAATGGTAGCAGAGACACCTGGTGCATCAGTCACTCTTACCAGTTTTGTATGATCTGCAAACTTGTTGAGGGTGCACGTTGCTTCATCATCCAGGCCATTAATGAAAAGTTAAACGGTACTAGAACCAGTGTCAGCTGCAGCCATACACCACCAGTGACAGCTGTTCAGCTGGACTTAGTTCTTCTGATCACTACCCTCTCAGCCCAGCTGTTCCGCCACTATTCAATCCACCTCACTGTCCAGTTACCTAGCCCATACTCCATCAGTTTGTCTACGGGGATGTTAATCGGAGAATCACAGAATGGTTAGAATTGGAAGGGACCTTAAAGATCATCTAGTTGCAACCCCCCTGCCGTGGGCAGGGACACCTCCCACTAGACCAGGCTGCTCAAAGCCCCATCCAACCTGGCCTTGAACACTTCCAGGGATGGGGCATGCACAACTTCCCTGGGCAACCTGTTCCAGTGCCTCACCACCCTCACAGTAAAGAATTTCTTCCTAATGTTTAATCTAAATCTCCCCTCTTTCAGTTTAAAACCATTACCCCTCACCCTATCGCTACGCTCCCTGATAAAGAGTCCCTCCCCATCTTTCCTGTAGGCCCCTTTCATATACTGTAAGGCCGCTATACGGTCTCCCTGGGGCCTTCTCTTCTCCAGGCTGAACAACCCCAACTCTCTCAGCCTGTCTTCACAGGAGAGGTGCTCCAGCCCTCGGATCATCTTTGTGGCCCTCCTCTGGGCTCGCTCCAGCAGCTCCATGTCGTTCTTACGTTGGGGGCTCCAGAGCTGGACACAGTACTGCAGGTAGGGTCTCAGAAGAGCGGAGCAGAGGGGCAGAACCACCTCCCTCGACATGCTGGCCACGCTTCTTTTGATGCAGCCCAGGATGCGGTTGGCTTTCTGGGCTGCAAGCACATATTGCCAGCTCATGTTGCGCTTCTCATCAACCAAGACCCCCAAGTCCTTCTCCTCAGGGCTGCTCTCAATCCATTCTGCACCCAGCCCGTATTTGTGCTTGGGACTGCCCACCTCTCAAGCCTGTCTAGGTCCCTCTGGATGGCATCCCTTCCCTCCAGCGTGTTGAACGTATCACACAGCTTGGTGTCATCAGCAAACTTGCTGAGGGTGCACTCAATCCCACTGCCCATGTTGCCAACAAAGATGTTAAATAGTACTGGTCCCAGTACTAACCCTGAGGAACGCCACACGTCACTGGTTTCCACTTGGACACTGAGCCATCAACCACAACGCTTTGAGTGCACCCATCCGGCCAATTTTTTATCCACCAAGTGGTCAGTCTGTCAAATCCATGTCTCTCCAATTTAGAGACCAGAATGTCGTGCGGGACAGCGTCAAATGCTTTGCACAAGTCCAGGTAAACTTCATATTGAAGTTTGTCTTGATGTAGAGACTCAACTGGCCAACACAACAAGTTGGCTAAAACCCTAATGCAAGTTACCACTTATATTGCTGTGTCAGGTTTGTTATTACAAAATGCATCAGTCTCAGTTACTAAATAGTTACACCCATACACAATTCTAAAAATGTGATCAGTATATTTACAAAAGCCTCCCTCCTGTAAGAGTATGCAGGTTCTCTCCAAAACACTTTGGCAAGAACTGAGAATTCCACGTGTAGTTCTTATTTCTACTGCTTATTCTGCAGTTCTACAAAGCATTGCAGGCCTTCTCAGATTTCCCATTCGTTTTTCTGCAGGTGGAGTGACTAGATAGCTAGGATCTTTCACAGACCGTGAATGTTCCTTGTGCATATGGCAAACCTGTCTTCATAAAAAAAACCTGTCCCAAACTCTCCCTATAAAGCTTAGCCATAACTAGCATAAGTGTTTCTCTAGAAAGCACACGGCAGTGGTCTGGTGGTCGGTCTTCGCTATGCGTTTGTTTTCATCGTCACAACTGTGCACTTAGTTTCATAGGGACCCTCCAGTACCATCAAGGATCTGCAGGGTTGCCCTGTGCTGGTATTCCTCAGATTCCTCTTTAGAAAATCCACTGAATCATTGTGGATTTTTGTACGTTTTTGTACGCAGCATTTTTGTACATTGCTGAGTAAGCTCAAGTAAGCACAAGCTTTGGACAACAAGCAGGGAACAAAGCTTGGCAAAACTGGTACATACATAGACCATACATAATTAAAAAGTAGCTCTTCGCAATAACAGGTTCTCGGCACTGGGTGAGTATTTCAGTCAGATGTTTTGCCAGGGCATTTTCAGTGAAGGAAGCATCATTTGAAATAGTATTTGGACTGTTTTGTAAAAACACTCATCTTGGGATTAACCTTTAAGATATCTAATGGTTGTTTTGCGGGACTGGTTTCCCCTGTACCTTCTGCGCAGAGAAGGAAAATTCCAAATGTTGAGCCCATCCATTAAGTACATTCCTGAACAATGCCCTATTTTTTTTCTTAAATAAGCAAAGCAAAAATCAAAGCAAAAGCCCAAATGATTCTTCTGCATAGTTTATTACCAGGCTACCTATGGATTGGCATGAACTGTGCATTTTACCCTGTGCCTTTTTATTTGCACACCTCATATGACTGAACATTGTGGAGTTCCATCCATGATTTCTGCTATTCCTTGGTTTTCATTCATTGAAGGAAGCGTGGGAATAACATGGATCCTCCATTGCTTTCATAGTTTAATTTTAAATTTGTTCTCTTTTAAGATTTCAACCTCACTGCTAAATCCTTTTAAAAAAATAATTAAAAAACATTAGCTATTATTGGCAGTTCTTTGTATTTTCCTGGTCCAGTGATGCTTGTTTGAAAAAGACAGAAGAATGTTATGTTCTCTGCTGGTTAAGTCTCAATGGAATTGAATGGGAAACGTATTCCTGGTGTCCTGGTGCTGCTTGTGCATCTTTCCTCACATGCCTTATAAAAATTGGCCCTTTGCCATTCTCTTGTCTTAGGTGCTCTCCTTCTAGAAGAAACGTAGGAGGATTGCTGGACACGGAATGACAGCACAATAAAGAAGGAGGTGAAATTCAATATTGCTAATCGTGAATTATTGTATTTGGAAAAGCAACCATAACTATACACACACAGTGATGTACTCCAGGTAAGTTAATACCATTCAAACAAAAAACTTAGCAGTCACTGCAGAAAGTTCTATGAAAAATCATGTCAACATGCAACGCTATTCTAAAGGTACATATAATGTGAAGTATTCAGTTGCTTCTTGAATACTGAATGCTGTGGTGATCCCTGATCTTAAAAACAATTATAGAATCAGAACAGAAAGTGACGACTAGACAGCCATGGCTCAGAATGGCTTCTTTTGGTGGACAAGCTAAATAGACGAGAATGCTTCACCTTGGGAAAAAGACATCTAAGTGGTAGTATAAGAGACAGACACATGGAGAAGGTGACACTTGAGTTCTTATAGCACAAGAACAAGGAGGTAACAAATGAAATGATCAGGTAGAAGTCTGGAAACAAAAATTACAATTTTTCATATTGAACAATTAGATTCATTACTCCAGGAACGATATGGGTAATCAAAAGTATAAATACATTCCAAAAAAGCAATTAGATGAATCCATAGAAGGAAAGTCTACAACAACATGCACTAAGTCTAACAAATACACACCAAGCCCCTGGCCCACAAAGCCCTTACACTACAGATTGCCAGGCTGGTATACTAGGAAAGTGTAATTCTGTCCTGTCTTTAAGATGCTCTGTTGTTCTCTAAGGTTTGCCTCTCATTAACCTCTTTGCCTTAACTCTGCCAGTCTGGCAAGCAACGTAACACTGGCATATTGCAAGTAGGGAGCCAGAGCCTTCTTTTACACTGTGGCACATCAGCGCTGTGTATCCCTACTAGTTCTTGCGCAGACTGCATGAAAGGGTTCAAATCCCTCTTCCCGGGCAGCTATCTGTCTGCGTCAGCGTGCAGCCTGGCAGGTCACCCGCACAGCAGGGCGTGGGCTGCTGTCCCCTGGGGAATCCAGGTCTGCCAAAAAACAGACTGCGTCAGCCCCTCCTGCTGCAGGGAGGCAGAGCAAGCTAGCAGAAGGGAAGGGGAAAAGGAAGCTGCACATTTGTGTTATTCTGTATCTGTTCGGGTACTTAGCTCACAGCAGTCATGCGCCTTTCCTGTGTGTGTACTTATACAGCTAACATCATCATTTCTAGGGAAAACCAGGCCAGTTACACTTAGATATGCTAATGAAATGACAAGTATCCTACTCTGTTAGTCTTAATGACCGAAGACTATTCCTATGCTTGCCTTCAAAATAGCTTCACTAACCAGATCCATGGAATCAGCTGCAGACTCCCTTTCTGCGTTTCAAAGTTTTTCTGCACTGGGCACTGTCAGAGATACAATGCTGGGCTAGCTGGACGTTTGACCTGACAGAAGGGCAGCTTGTTTGACTGCTATGACTGAGGTTCATTACCATCTTGTTCCACTTATCTCTGGAAACAGCAAGAAACAAATCTTCAGCTACCGTTTCAGCTCCCACTGCGTTATCTAACAGTATTCCATACTGGAAAAAAAATAATCCCTCAAACTTAGTGCCATTTCATTTACTTCGTGCTTTACCCTTAGCGATAAACTGTGGTCACTCAGTCTTCCACGGATGGCTTAAATTACTTCCTAGTACAATTAGTGCATGCTATGCCCACCCCAGATCTGTGGATATATAACTTTGTTTGTAACTTTTCTTAAGCCTTTTCTTCCCGTTTTCACAGTAAACATTTAGTATTTTTAGAGACTCAGTCACAGGCTACTACACAGCAGGACACTTCAATAGCAGTCCTCGCTGGAAAGTCACTATTGAAAAAATAGCAGTTTAGATGATACTAGTCTTTATCTTTTTTGATAAATAAACTATTATCTAAACACTTATTTTGGCCACATTCCTGGCAAGCCACATTCCTGAAATTAACCTTTACGTAGCAGGCATTTTCACCACTGCAAAGCTGCAAAACTTGTAGTGGCTTGTGCCATATTCTTTTTGGTTTGCTGTTTCACCAAGGGCCTCCTGATCCCGGCACCACAAGCCACACAAAACCCCATTTTCACTTAAAACCCAAGCTTTGACCCAAGGCTACGGAAGAGAGAAATGGGCAGGGAAGCAGAGAAGCGCTCCATCCCGCTGCCCAGGGCACGCAGGAATCCACGAAGCCCCCCCAGATATTCGTGGGGCAGCAGAAAACCCAGCCCCATGTTTCCGCACGGCGCAGCCCTGGCTTCCCAGCTCTCGGCGTGACACCGGCGCCTCTTCCTCGGTGCCACCGTCCTCTGGACTCCGCGGCCGGTGCCTCCCCCCCGCGTACGGGGCTGGCGGGAGGCCGGCAGCTCAGGGCCTCCCCAGGGGCGCGTTAGCCCGCCCTGCTCTGCCCGCTCCCGGCATGGCCGCGCCCGGCTCCGGGATGGCGCCCGGCACCACTTCCTGAGCCCGAACCAAACATGGCCGCGCTAGGCCCTGCGGGGAGCTGCCAGGGCCCAAGATGGCGCCGGCTCCCGCTGCAGTGTCAGAACCGGCTCCAAGATGGCCACTTCCCCGCCCACCGCATTTTGCTGCCAGGATCCAAGATGCCTTCCTCGACGCCTTCAACGTGACCGACTTCCCGCCCGGCCGCCCCTAGGCAGTGTCTGCCCTCATCAAAGATGGCGGCCGGAAGCGTTCCGGGCTATTAGGCTCCCACCCCTCGCTCCTTCCCGCGCTGCTGGGGTTAGCGGCCGACATGGCGGCGGCTGAGTTGGAGTACGAGTCTGTCCTCTGCGTGAAGCCCGATGT
Organism: Chroicocephalus ridibundus; assembly: GCF_963924245.1. Classification (NCBI taxonomy): domain Eukaryota; kingdom Metazoa; phylum Chordata; class Aves; order Charadriiformes; family Laridae; genus Chroicocephalus; species Chroicocephalus ridibundus. Next base: position 142,389,003 of record NC_086284.1, read on the forward strand.
TAACGTCTATCGCATCCCGCCGCGCACTTCCAACCGCGGGTACAGGTGAGGGAGCGTGTGGCGCTCGAGGCTGGCTCGGCCCGGCACAGCTCCTACTGGGCCCGGGCCCGGGAAGGGGTGCCCTCGCCCCGAGCGGGGCCTTAGGAGGCTGTAGCCTGCGGCCGCAAGCAGCTCAGGCCTGTTCCCTGAGGGCTTAATCCCCACCGGCTGCAGCTCCGGGGCTTCCCTGGCTTGAGTCGCCTCTTGTGGGTGGTGTGTGCCTGAAAGCGGGAAGGCTTTGCTCCGTGCTGGGGAGGATGCTCTGTTAGTCATGTGCAGAAGGTGGGGGCTCCTGGGTGACTTGCTCTTCCAGGCAGAGCTGACCTCTGCTCCCAGTTTGCCCGGTTCCCTGGGACGCAGGTCTGATGTGGTTTAATGGCACGTTAAATTTGTCCCGTTGGCTTTGCAAGTAGCAGGGAGGAAGCCAGAAGGAGTTCAGCGTGATTCTTAGGAAGAGATTGCAGGACCAGGCGTTAGAAATGCCATCTTTCTCTTTAGCTGAGACCAGCAGAGTGTGAGTTTGTAAGCTGGAGACTTACAGACAGACTCTGTCTCCAGACAGACTCTGTCTCCAGACAGACTGCCTGGAGAAGTGGGTTTGTCCTCTGAAGTACGGTCAGTGCTACTCACTGAACTTGGCAAACTCTAGCCACTGTGGATGCTGTGCCTGGTCATAGGTGTTGGTTTCCAGTTGCAGAATCCTGTGGGGGTGGGGGTGTTTCTTTTTTCCCTTTACAGCAGTCTGTAGCAAAGAGTTTGATGGGCTAGACAAGACAGGTGTGTGTATTATCTTTTAGCTAGTGTAAGCTAGCTGTCTCTAGGTCCAGAGGTACTTGATATTACTTTATATCAATGAGGTAGAACAATGGAGTGGCTTTTCAGCATCCTATTAATTAATTTTTGGGGTCTTCCTGATGCTCACAGTTGCTTTTGGGTTTACTGTTGCAAGTGAGTTTCTGGGTTTCAGTCTCCCCTTTTCTGCAAGCTTATAAAGGTAAAGACAAAGTTGTTCTCTGGACTGTATCTATTTCCCTTTATCCAGAGGAAACAGAGGCCAGTCAGAGCCATGTGTGTCGATTGGCAGTAACAGAGCGGAGCTGAGATCTCCTATATTGTCTGGGGAGAGAAGTGGAAGAAGGCAGGTGCATGTGTTGAAGGTTTGGGAACAACCTTTTGCTGAGGTGGTTGGGCAGAAGTGGAGGTGTTGATGAACAGTTGATGAACGGGTGTCAGTGAACAGTTGCTTTTCTTTTCAGAGCATCTGACTGGAAACTGGACCATCCGGACTGGACAGGGCGGCTTCGTGTCACCTCCAAAGGCAAAACCGCATACATAAAACTGGAGGATAAGGTTTCAGGTAAGGGAAAGACAGTGGCTTGGCAAGACTGCAACTGTGATTGCTGCTTATGTGCTTCTAAGGCCGCTCAGAGATGCACGGGGCAGATCGGGCCATGCAAGAGGTTGCTCTCTTTAACACGCAGTTCTTTGCCTACAGGGGAACTCTTTGCCCAGGCTCCTATAGATCAATACCCTGGCATTGCAGTGGAGACTGTGACAGATTCCAGTCGCTATTTTGTCATTCGAATTCAGGATGGGACTGGTGAGTTGAGGGCTTATGTACATACCAGGTGACAGGAGTGGAGGAGACTTAGCCTGATGGAGCTGTGTGTATGCCAGATGGATTGAAATGGTGTTGGGAGTGCTGAAAAGGCTGGGTAGCGTGCCTGCAGGGGTATGAAGGCAAGGTTAACAAAGGAGGGTTCTCTACGTTGCACAGAGTCCAGGGGCTGGGAAGGACCCTTCAGTTTCTGAGAGTGCTGCATGGGAAGAAGGGTGCATCCTGAAGGCTAGGAACAATGAACTGCTGTGAGCTGCTGGTGTCCAGTTGCAGGTGTGTCAAAGGGAGGTAGCACAGAGTGGTTTAGGAGAAGCAGAAGGATTTTGGAGTGAATGAACACAAGGGCCTGTTTGCAGGGCGCTCCAATGACGACTCCTGTCTCCTTGCTAGGACGAAGTGCTTTTATAGGCATTGGCTTCACGGATCGTGGTGATGCCTTTGACTTCAACGTCTCTTTGCAGGATCACTTCAAGTGAGTTGTGCTTTTCTGGAATGCCGTTTTTCCTCTGGCCTGTAGAACATGGCGGGTGGTGGTGCATGTTCATTTAGCGCAGGCTTCCTTGGGATGGTTGTGGAACCTTGCTCTGGCTCCCTCAGGGACAGTTGAGTGTGCTGCCGGCTGTCATGCAAGCTGAGAGTCCTGCAGGGTCAGATCTGTAAGTTTTAAGCTTAGGTCCTGTGATGCTACAGGTGCAGTGTTAGTCTCTTGGGTTTGTGGTGGTCCCAGCTTTTTGCTGTACTACACTGGGAGTAGGGAGGTAGCTGGTTTGACAAGGCAAGGTAGTTCTTTGGCAGGGTGGGGAGAGGAACCATGCATTTGTCTGAAACCCTGTTTCCCTTTGCCACAGGGTCTTATGCCTTCCTCTCTTCTTTTTAGGTGGGTGAAGCAGGAGACTGAGATCTCCAAGGAGTCCCAGGAAGCTGACACACGTCCCAAATTGGACTTAGGGTTTAAGGAAGGGCAGACCATAAAACTGAACATTGGGGTAAGCAGCCCAGTTTACCCTGCTTCTTTCTATGGATATGCCAATGGAGCCTCTTCCTCACTTGTCCTTTCTTTTTATACAGAACATGACGACAAAGAAAGGAGGAGCAGCCAAGCCCCGTGTGTCTGGATCAGGGGGCCTAAGCTTGCTGCCACCCCCACCGGGAGGCAAAATCGCAGTCCCTCCTATACCTCCCCCTTCTTCCACAGCCATTGCCAACCATGTCACACCACCACCCGTGCTGAAATCGAGTAACGTGGGTAGTGCAGGTAAACATTAGTGCAAACAGTCTGTCAGACGCTGGTGGGTGCATAGAGAAGACTGAGGCCTGCTTCAGGGGACTGATGTTCAATCTAGTGCCAGGAGTGCCCTGTGATTGCTGTCTTTGACCTGAGGATCTTCCTGCTTATTTAATAATACCTGCTTGTTGTTCTTGCCAGGAGGACAATGTTGTAGCTCCTGTCCTTGCAAAGGAGAAACCAAGCAACTTGGTTAAAATGAGCCAGCGAGGTGTGTGTACGAAATATAAATAGTTGTATTTTTCTGAACTTGTATGTGCTTTAGGGATACTGGCGGAGCTGTGTAGGGTGTCCAGAAAAGTACTGCACAGTCACTCGCTTTCTGCAGAAAAATATATATAGACTTGTGATTGTTGTTGAAAGATGCAGGAAAAGCACTTCTTGAGTGGCTTTGAATAGGCAGAGAGGAAGCTTTAGTATGAGCAGCAAAGAGGTGCAAAGTATAGTAGAATTGTGAGTATAATGGGTTATTTTAAAAATAGTTATATAATTTTATATAATATGTATTATTTATATATAAAATTTCATATATGTATGAAGTTCAACAGAAATTTATGCATACACGTGTATGCATGCACGTGTACACACACACATATATATGTATGTGAAGTTCAACAAGGCCAAGTTTAACGTCCTGCACCTGCGGTGGGGCAATCACCAGTACCAATACAGACTGGGGGATGAATGCATTGAGAGCAGTCCTACAGTCAAGGACTTAAGGATACTGGTGGTTGAAAAATTGGACATGAGACAGCAATATGTGCTTGTAGCCCAGAAAGCCAACCACATCCTGGGCTGCATCAAAGGAAGCGTGGCCAGCAAGTTGAGGAAGGTGATTCTGCCCATCTCTGCTCTGGTGAGACCCCACCTGGGATATTGTACCCATCTCTGGGGTCCCCAGTCTAAGAAAGGCATGGACCTGTTATAGCGGGTCCAGAGGAGGGCCATAAAAGTGATGAGAGCTGGAACACTTCTCCTAAGAAGAAAGGCTGAGAGAGTTGAGGTTGTTCAGCTTGGAGGAGTGAAGGCTTAAGGGAGACCTTATTGCAGCCTTTCAGTATATAAAGGAGGCTTGTAAGCAAGACGGAGAAAGACTTTTTACTGAGGCCTGTAGTGAATAGGACAAGGGGCCATGGTTTTAAACTGAAAGATGATGGATTAGGATTGGATATAAGGAAGAAGTTCTTTACAATGAGGGCGATTAAATGCTGGAACAGGTGGTCCAGAGCAATAGTGGATGCCCCATCCCTGGAAGTGTTCAAGGCTGGACTGGACAGGGCTTTGAGCAACCTGACCTAATGAAAGGTGTCCCTGCCCATGGCAGTGTGGATGGATTAGATTATCTTTGAAGGCCCCTTCCAACCCAAACCATTCTGTGATTCTGTAACAAAGAGGTTGCTGCAGAATTGTGGATGCTGTACGCAGTTTTAGTGTGACCATACAGAGGTGTCTGCAGAGCTGATGGTACTCTTCTGAAGGCAGAGACTTTAGCAGTGCTGTACACAGATCAGGGTGAGGAGAAACCGCAAGCTTCTAAATAGGGCTGGGCTCCAGTGTGTGATTTGTACTGTTAAGGTGATGCCTGCTTGGCAACTGTTATGTTTGCTGAGATTGGCCTGAGTCTGAGCCTCATTTCTACTGTGAGAGGTAATATGTCACAAATCTGTCATTTGGTATGCTAGGTGGAGACTGAACAGTTCTTGAAGACGATGTACCCCTGTAATAGGAGCTGGAGGCTCAGTGCACATTCAGTAAAAGGAGCTGCTGTTATAACAAAATCCTTAAAACGTGTAACTTCCTTCTTCTGGAAAGAGAGATGGAGTCCCTTCAAAGATTCTCTGCCACTGCATCCCACAGTTTGTGTAAGGTGATAGGTGGGGTTTTCTTTGTGATTAGCTTGACTTTTTTCTTTTTTTTTTTTTTTTTGCTTTTGCCTTAGATATTCTATTAGACCTGGATGCTCCTGCATCTGCATCCAAGGCACCAGCATCAGCTACCACAGACCTCTGGGGAGACTTCAGCACCGCGTCCAGGTAAACTGTGGTGAAGGGAACTGCACTCAAGAAGGGTAGTGTCCTGATGGGTGCTGGAAGAGCCGTAAGTTAAGAAGTCTTATTAGATCTGCTCTGTTGATTCTTCTTTCTTTATTTCAGTGCTGTTCCCAATCAGGCTCCTCAGCAGTCCAACTGGGTCCAGTTCTGAATGGCCGAAGCAGTGGAATGGGACAAACCGATGACCAAGAGGCTTTAGAGGCACCAAAGGGGATCAGAGGGGGCACAAATCTCTCTAGTCTTCAATCAAAAACAAATTGGGACAATCCTTCCTTTTTAAACCAGATCTTCACTTCAGTCAAAACTTAGTATTTTTCATCCTACAGTGAAGCCACTGAACCTAAAGAGAACATACTGACTCCTCCCAAGATGGGCAAGGAGGAGAGAGGTCGCCTCATCTCTTCCACCTACTTGGCCATTACGTGGTACATCCTAGCTCTTTTTCCCTGTCTTTCTCTACAGGGAAAACAGGAATCCTGAAGAAGGTGGGTACAGGAGGAGGCTGGGAAGGTGCCTCTGGGTTCCTTGTCCTTTAAATTTTCTCTGGTTAGGCTGTTGCTTTTTGTGACTGCTTTCCATAGTGACTCAAGTCTCTGCAGCTTGCCCTGCAGTTCTGAGGGCAGCTGCATTTGGCTTGCAGCTTGTAAATGGAAGCTGTAAGGAGCTAGGTCTTCTCTCAACACAAAACTCTCTTTGATTAATAATGTCTGTGATGAGGAGTGAATCTCCCCATGCACACACTACTCTTCTTTGGTGCAATTCTTGATAGTGCTGGATGTTCCCGTGCTCTTGTGGGAGGAGTCAGGCAAGTCCTTGAGTACTTGAGTGACCTGCTGTCACTGTGTTTTAGCACCGGGTGGGTACCCCATCTTAAGGCCCCTTGTTTGGCTTGCAGGTTCACTGAAGGAACTTCTCTCATTTTCACTTCTTTCTCCCTCCTGCCCCATGCAAAAGCCTCAGTGTCATTGAGCTGTTTTAACTGGAAATAGCTTAAAAAAAAAAAAAAAAGCGCGCCTGTTTTTTATAATTTGGTAGTTACTTGCACTAGATGACAACCAGGTAATCCCACTACTCAGCATTTCATGTTCCTGCGTCACTATCCTGAGCCCTGGCCTTGCGTTGTGACTTGGCACTGTACTGCATATCCATGCCACAGTAAGAACTATGGTGGTGGGACAGTGGATTATTCTCTGGCAAAGGGACAGTGTCCTTCCCCTTTTCAGCTCACACTTACCATTTGGGCAAGAAATATATGGTAGGCCCAGTATTGAACTGTGGCAGTGAAGTTCTCCCACCTGTGTTCCTTCTGGTGGCTTTTCTTCTGAGGTTAACTTTCTAGGGGTGTGAGCTGATTATTGTAACTTGGATGTTTTTTTATTTTTAATGTGCCCCAACCCCCCTCTATTTCCTGTGTGGTTTAGGGAGTTAGAAAGGGGTAGAAGGCCTTTACTGTCTGCTGTTCTCTTCGGGAGAGTTTCCTAAGGCCCTTTGATCTGGACGCTATTCCACCTTCAGCAGCCGTGTATGTAATCTAGGGTGTAAATCTGCTGATTACTCTGAGCAAAGCCTGTGGGCAGGCTGGAAACCTCACAGTGCTAGCTACCCTCTGTGCTAGCCGATAAGCCAGAACACTAGCTGGGAAGGTGGTCTCAGTGACTCTTCTATAGCTGTACCCAGTTACTAGAACTCTAGGATTTTGGTACTTCACTGGAAGGCTTCTTCCTGTTTGAACACTCTACCAGCAGCAACACTTTTGTAACTGGGATATGCTCTGCTACCATGCTTGTGCAAGTAAATTTTTCCCTTCAGGCAAAGATTGTTTGGTGAGGCTTTTAAAAGAGAGTAGCTAGTTGTATGCACCTTGCACTTGCAAAGGTCTCGTCTTTTTTGTCGTCTTACTACAGTGAGGGCATTTTGGAGACAAAGTTTCGCTTATACCAATCCCTCGGGGAAGTAAAATTCTTCAAAATAGCTCTGAAGCTGCTGCATTTCCACTTATGAAGAGGGGACCAGACTGCTCTTGGACGTATTTTAAGTAGTTATTTAATCCTGATCCTCTGGCTTTCTTGGTGTTCCCCCTGCTACCCCTCTCCCAACTCCATCGTCCCTCCTGCAGTCTCATTGTACTTAAACTTCGTGCCTCCTCTGAATTCGTGGGTGGCTATACATGAACTCTGCTGGTTGTTTCCTTTTTCTTTTTTTGCTCAAATCATTGTGAGGTCCTGTCATTTCAACTATGTATCAGTTCCCCAAACCAAGGAAGTTCATGACACCGATTAACAACTAACTAGGAGCCTCTTCTGTATTGTCTTAGTTAGTGTTCTGGAGATAATATATTATGTATTTGAAAAGCTGAAGAAGAAAAAATTAAAGATATATGTATATAAAGCATAAGATGTACTGGTGCAAATGGTAATTAAACAAGTAATATTGGGGAAAAGAATGTCATGAGTCTTCTAAGTTGTCAAAATGTTGTTGCCTTGGAAGCCCTGCAGATGGATGGTCTTTATGTTGCCAGCAAGATCCTAGTAGCCTGCTTATCCTTCTGCAAATGTGCAATGACCTGCAGACTGGACAAGAGCAACTTAATGAGTGAACGGGTTCAGGCTCTGTCTGAGCGAAGGAGTATGGAAGGGGGACACAAAATGACCTATGTCTGGCCCAAATGGGGTTTAAAAAAACCAAAACCAAACAACAACAGCAGCAAAAAAACCCACGACCCACAAAAAAACCTCCAAAACAAACTACAACCGAAAAAAAAACAAAACACCCAACCAAACCTCCAAGCCCGCAACATGGAAACAGGCCTGACTGTAGTGGTGTGTGTGATGCTTGATAAGAATGCAGATAACACTAATAAGCGAGAAAACTTAGCTGCCCTGCCATTAAGCATTTCAGACATTACAGGCTTCTACACCCTGCAGCTGTTTTACAAGCGTGGCAAGAATCAATTCTGAAATGGGAAGCAGTCGGCTGAGCGCAGAGGTGAGGAGGTGAGCTGAGTTGGCCCGTTGTCAGGGAGCAGCAAGGGCAGGCTGCTGTGAAAGGGAGAGCAAGCTGGAAGCTGAGTCACAGCAAGGCGGGCAGGGGCAGTGGCCTCACCAACAAAGGAACAGTCCCACGGTACCTAAGCAGGAAGATCTGAGCAGGTCAGGAGGAGGATTTAGATCAGCTGGGTACATGGCCAGGCATCGGCATGGCTGCACTAGCTCAGGCAGGGATCAAGGCTGAGAACCTTGGCGAAGGTAAGCTTGCAGGCAAACCTTGCTGAGGTTTCTCAAAGCCAGACACCCTTACTATTTAACCTGTACCTGAGTCCAGGCAGCCACTCCCCCAGAAGATGGAGAATATGCACAAGGCCCTAACAAGCTTTTATCAAGCCTGCTCAGAGCCATATCTTCTCGCACAGACACACTCTCGGTGTTCCTTTGCCAGGCGGCGAAGCTCTACATATGGTTTTGTTGAAGTCTTGTGGCCTGGATAAAGATGAGAAGTCCTAACCCTTTAAGTCAGCTGTAAGGATAAGACCAGTAAATGCTTGGTGTCACTGTCAAATATTCTAGTACCTGTGGTGGCCAAAAAAAACCCAACTTTTTTTCGGATCTAGAAGCAAAGTTGGTACCCTATTTTGGTAAATATGGCGGTAAACATTTTGGTAAGTAGGGTGGATGTATTTCATAGGTCCTGGCCAAGCAGAGGTGAAGGGTCTTGTCCATGAGCTATGGTGAAGCTTCTCTGACTTTTCAGTAGGTACTTGTAGCAAAAAGGGTTGAATAGCCTAAGAGGGTATTTTTCGAGTAGGAAGATTTTCAGGTGAGATGTACCTAGGGGAGGTGCTGGCATATGCTCCTGTTTGTGCGTAGAAGACTGGGAAACAGTTCATCAGAGAGAGCTTAGTCCTCTCTGGATATCTTCGTGGTCCCCGTGTTTTTCCTCACAGTAAGGCCTACTAAAGCACAACATCTTGATGCGTCTTGTGTAAATCCTCTCCCCTTTCTCCTTGGTGCCCATCACGAACAATCTTTCCATCCCCAGTGGGAGAAGGTGGCTGTGACAGTAAGTTACTGGTGAAATGACTTGCCCTGTGACTGAACCAGCTGAATCCTCCCACCTCTTCCTGCACTTTCTGTTGCCCGTGGTTTCTTCTAGTGTAGCACAAGCCAGGCTACTTGAAGCTAGCTGCCTTGATACCTATAGTCTGATGTTGCAGACAACAGCGTTCTCTAGGTAAAGGATTAATGCCAGGTCTTTAATGTGAATCAGTACATCAAACTGAGCAATATCTCCTGAACGTTTATTATGTTCCATATAATAGATCAGCTGGTTTCCTTAGGCGACTGGGAAGAGATGCCCTCAGTCTGAGAGGGACAATGGTCAAAGAGGAAGAAAAATTTATGCCAAATGGGACACAGACTGTAGCACATACAAAGAATCAAGAGACAAGTGTCAAAGGGAGGATCCCTGTTTTGTCTGGTTATTGGTTGTCATTTCTTTTGCAAGAGCCATAGTTGAGGTGGGATGTGAGCATTTACTCCTCTTCCCCCATTAATTCTGGTCTACGTTCTGTGACTTCAAGCTCCTGTTTCACAGACATGGAGTAATTGTTCCTTTTACAGCCACACAATATGGATTGCAGGCACAAACCAGCTAGCTTTAACAAAGCCTTGGTGCTGCGTGTGTACTCCTGAAGAAATGGAGAGGAAGAGATGTCCACTGGAGGAAATCAATCAAAAATCGAACAAGAAACCAAAAAAAAAAACCAAATAAAAATCGAACAAGGAACCAAACCCCCTGGAGTCTTCCTGAGCTTTGGTGATGAGGGAACAGGATCTGAACCTGAACTCATCCTGTTAAATCAGCACAAACCTACAAAGCTGTAGGAGGGAGCACAGCTGGGCTGTTAATGCATAAAACCAGAGCACTGCGGCTTATGTAGTTAATACACATTGTAATGCCTCAAGGTTTAGGCAATCCATTGAGTGCTCATTACATTATGTGACCAATAGATTCTCAGTCTAGAGTCTGTTTCAGGTCTCTTTCTTCCAAGTTAATAGCTTTGGCCATGCTAATAGTCAGGAAAATCACATTGCAGGACGTAGTACCCTTCTAGTTTGATAGCTTAATGTTGCCATTAGCTGCCATTAGTTATAGCTGTGTGTCTTCATCCGGAGTTGGGGCTCTAACAGATGTTCTTTGAAGCTGCCTCTGAGCATGGGAGGAGGATCAGTCAGCAGCAGTTGGTGCCTGTAGCGGCTCTTGACCAGAGCCATGTTCTGCCAGCTGGAGCTGTTGGAAGCCTGTGGTGAGCTTCTTTCATCACTTGTGTTTGGGGCAGGACAGCCAGGTAACTTGCAATAGCCTGCTTTCCCTTTTCTTTCCCAGGTGTTGTAGGATGGCAGCTCCTGTGTGTTGGGGCAGAGGCAGCTGGCTTGCTTAGGAGACCAGCTTTTTAATCCTTGAAGCAGTCTGCAGAGACATTCCCTGAAGGTGGGAGCTGCCCCCAGCTTACAGCCTTTGTGTCGAGTCTTGTGCTTTAGGGATGTAAAGAGACTCGTCTGCCCTTCCTGTCTGCAAGCCTGGATGGGTTGGTGATACCTGCGACCAGGGCTTCCAAGTTCAGTCTCACTCATGACCATGTACTGTCACCTGCTGCTGAATCCCCTTGTTGCAGGGCATCTGGCAATCCATGGGCTCAGCCAGCATCTCCAGGGCCCCCAGCAGCTGGGAGAGGGTGATGCAGGCAAACATACCTGGGACCTGGCTAGCACTAGTGAAGTGAAAGGTTGGACCAAATGATTCCTGAGGTCCCTTCCAACCCGGTATTCTATGAATTGCTCTCCGAAAAGAAATCGCATCTGGTGTCTGTCAGCAAGAGCATGCTGGCTCCTGGATTGGCTGCTTGCAGTGACCTCCCCTGGGCAGAGGATGTGGGCAAGGGCTGTACCTGGGTATAGAACAAGCCACAAAGCAGAACTGCAGCATCCAAAAGTGTCCCTGGCAGTATCTGAGGTGGAGGGGAAAGCAAAGGGTGTCTGGACCTTGGCAACTAGGAGGCACAAAGGAGAAGGAGGTAGGCATCCATAAGATGACAGAACAAGGACTTTAGTGGGTCTGGTTTAAAATGGAACAGAACAGCTTTGGGTGACAGCAGAGTTTCTATTGGCTTTTATTGAACTCCTCCCTCAGTCCAATGGAAGCTCTGCCTTCATGTCCACCAGTATCATAACTTGTAATTCAAATGCTTTCCTGAATGATTTAAAACTGACCCCTGGTCAAGTTTACAGAAGCATGGCTTGAAGATTTTTTTTTTTTTTCTTCTCTCTTGAGAGTTTGACAGTAATGGAACTGATGCTTCCAAATGCAGACATGTTCTGCTATCCTAATGCCCTCTGTGCTTCAGTGCCCTCATGCACAGTGTAGGGCAGGGCTTGGAATTGAGAAGTCCCAGTTTTGCGGTCTGCCAGTGCGTATACATATGTGTACGTGTGCTGTCTTTAAAGTTTGGCCCATAGGAGCTGAATTCCTCCTTGTCTTTTTTGAAGTCTAAGCACTTGTCTGTGAGCTTAGGGTGTTAAGCAAACTTCAAAGATGTGTGGAAATGCTACATCAGTAGTGCTACACAAACCATTGCTTTGGTTTGCTGACAGGGACAAGGAACTGTATTCCAGTGAGCAGCAGCGCCAAGAGGAGAGGGGTAGGAGTGGATTTTCTCAGGAGAATATGTGCTAAGGGGCTATAAATGTGGCAGCATAGGCTGCATGTCTGGCCCAGAGTTAGGGGCTGCTGTCACTAGTACCTAAAGCTGAAGTCAATACCATGCTTGGAAGTGACTGCTCCATACTTTTTGGGTAGAAAACCAGGAAAAGTCCTTAAGCAATGTATTCCATACAGAAATAGGATTCCTGTAAGCAGAGAACCTGAGTAATCTGGTCTAGCTTCAGAAGCAGCCCTGCTTTGAGCAAGGGTTGAATGAGATACCTCTAGCCTGAACTACTTCCTAGCTCAACTTTTGTGCTCGACTGTGGTGAGGTGGGCCCTCCAGTGGGCCAGCGGTGTCTGGTGAGACATCTGACACAGTGGGGTTTGGTAGGCGGTGGGGATTGCTGAGGTCTGACTGTGATTCTTCAACTCAGGAAGCGCAGAGGCTGTGCGATGGCCAGCGTGGCATGCTGTGCCTGCCCACTCTTAAAATGCTAAACAGGCAAATAAACGTGAACTGGAGGCAGAGTCTAAGAGATGTGGGCCACGGTGCTGTAGGCTAGTGTGAGTCAGCACGGAGCACTTTGTCCCCTGCGTTGGTCCCAGACGGCCGGTCTGGGGCCTGCAGGATGTCAGCAGCAGGGGCCCTTTGCCCTCTGCGTCAATGCCGCCTCCCTGCTGGAGGCCAGCACCCAGGAGCGCAGTTTGCCTGCCCTTCACTTTACTGTGCCCATGCTGACTTCGGTGTCCCAGTGTGGTAAGAGTGGCTGATGCGGGCACCTGGAGAGGAACAAAGTGCCCTTCCCCATCTGACCATGTTGACATCTGTGTCGTGAGGAGGCTCCTGCATGCAATTCAACCCCAAAGCTAGAGCCCGCACTGCTTGGCATTAAAACTTCCCCAGTGTATTTCAGTGACAAAGTGCCCAGAATAGTCTGGCTGAAGTGACTGTACTCCTAGGGTTTAATTCAGCTTTTTACAGTTGTTTCCAGATGGCCTTTGCCTTGTCCCGTCCTGACTGGCCGTTTGGATGGCTGTGCTGCTCTGGAGGCAGGCGGTGTGCCTTGCCCCGCTGCCAGCCTGTGACAGCATAGCACACGATGGGCACTGAAGCTCCCATTACCTGAAATAAAAGCTCTCGAAACCAAAAGTAGTTTAGAGAGGAGATATTGCTTTATCCGACATCGGGTGCTAGGGGGAAAACCCACAAATCTAGCATGCCTTACCGGGGACATTCACCCATTATTTATACACAGAAGATGCTCATAATTCCACCTACCTAATACATAACTCCACCTGGGCTTACATATTCATTAGGATGACCAAATAGCATTTTTGCACATGCATATTAAATTTTGCAGCGTCAGCAAGACACTTCTGCGCAGGCGTGAGTTCCTCAGTGGTCGTTTGGGTGGGGAGACCCTTCCTCACATTATCCTTTTAAGGTATTGAGTCGTCTCAGGACAGTAAAAGTTTACTCTTAAGTTGGCCAACTTGTTGACGATGATAAGGATATTCCTTGAAGTAGCCACAGCTCTGTCCTAATTGGTATAGGAGCACATACTTGATGCATAAAAGAACCTTGAAGTGATTAACTACTTGTTATCCCATCCTTGGTGATTAGCTACTGCTGGCTGTCTCCTCATTATCACTCTTTGTAACATCAGCTTAGTGACTAACTCTTTTCTCACACAGTAAAGAAGGTCAGTAATTATCTATTTTCTCACACAGTAAGAAGGTTAGTAGGAAACAACAACATTTTAGTTAGCATATTGTTGTAAACAAAGCAGAGGCCTGTGCCTTGCCCTGCTGCCGGCCTGTGAAAGCATAGCACACAACGGGCACTGAGGCTCCAAGGGCACTGAGGCTCCAAATGGCATGCGGGGCCTTTTTGGCTACTGAGTGCTGGCAGGGCGCAGGGTAAGGGTCAGCGTAGGCCATTTACAAGCTTCCTGATAAATCTGCCCCTGAGACCAGGAGGTGAGGGAGGGTGAGGGAGCCAGGCGATGCCAGTGATGCAGGGATGGGGAGGTTTGAGCTGCTGTTCCAGTGCCACCTGGTGCGACAGCCTAATCAGTGCAGCCCTCCCCAAAACCTCCCTCTAAGAAGGCTTTACTGCGTGTGCATGGAGAGCGTGTGGGGATGTGGAGGGAAACGACTTGAGATCAAATGAGAGTGCCCTAAAGTTACAGTATGGATCTGGGCGACCTTACCTGATAGCCCGCCTGCTTGCTTGGTGACTGTGGTTGTTTTCCGTTTTTGTGCTTTTTGAGTGCACTTCCCCCACTCCCCCTTCAAAAGAGGGAGATGAGGTGTGGTCACCTCACTGGGTAGAGGTGTAGACAAACTGAATTCAAGGCTGTTGAGATCTGTGCAATCCTTGGACAGAACTGACAATGAAGCATGAAGGGTTACCTCTGTGGGAAGGTGTTACATGGCCACAACTTGTTCATGCAAATCCTATGTGCCCACTCTAAGAAGCTAAACTTCACAGCCCTGCCTCTGAAACAGGCCACTGGATCTGACCGAGACTTGGCTCTGGCCCAGGTTTGGAGTCAGATGTGCAGCTGTGGCAAGCAACTTCAGTGTCTGGATCTGATCTCCAATAATTGAGACTTGTGGCCCTGAGACTCCTCAGACTCAAAAGAGGAAAGGAGTGAAGGTGTGATGTTCTCAGTAATGGTATAAAACAAAGCTGTGAGATAATATGTCTGAATGTGTCTTCTGTTGGCTTTGGCTGGATAATATGTTAATTCTCTTCTGAAGAAACAATCCCGGGTTAATGGGGATTCTAAAGAGGCGGGTTGGGGCTTCTTGTCTGAAGGTTCCCTGGATACTGTTCTTCCTTCTCTTATTCCTTCCCTTATACCTGAGGGATTTGGGGAGGCTGTCATCAGAGGCAAGCATATGATTTTCCCTTTCTGAAGATGAGTTTGATCTCTGTCAGCTCAGATAGCTTTGGGACATGGTGCGTTCTGCTTGAAACCCTCATCTCTTCCTAAAACTTATCAGAGATGGGGGGGAGGAATGCACAAACCCTTTTGGCAGGGAACATCTTTTCTCATCTCTCTTACTTTTCTTTCCTTCCACCATGTTCTGCATGGTACTGTAACCATAGCATTTTGGGGAGCCGCTGGGCTCTGTCAAAATGCTAGTGTCACTCTTGGTGCTTTTGTTCAGGACATGAAGTGTTGCTGCTGACTCAGGTGTGCCTGTGGTGATGTGCTGCCACCTGCCAGAAATTAGTGTAGCTTTGCAGTGCTACCTCCTGTTTTATCCCTCCCACTCTTGGCTCTCATCTCCTTTTCTCACTCTCAGTTCAGTTCTTCTGTTTCCCCTTCACCCCTGGATGCTCAAATGTGCTTTTCTCTGAGCTTTCACAGCTCCAGGTAACCCATGTATTCTTAGGTCTCCTGGTAGATCTGTATGGCACCCTAGTTCACCTTCTGTCATCAGCAAGCGTGACGGTCTTCCAGAAGAGAGCTCTTCTCCCTGCAGCTCTGGCCAGCGTAGTCAGCCATGAGGGAGAAGGGTACGGGATGCTTTTCTCTCATGTCCCAGCAGGATGCAGTGCTCTCACGCTGTCCCCTAGAGCTGGGGGAACTCAGCTCCTGCAGCAAGAACTGCAGCATCCTGCCCTTCCCTTCCCTAGCCAGTTCCTTACAGTAGGGTACACAGTGTGTTCACTTGTTGCTAGATCTCCTCTAATCAGCCAAATCCCTCAGGAGCTCTCAAGGAGCTCTTGCTGCCTGAATCCCTTTGATTAGATATCTGCCATCCCTTACTAATTGCTCAGTGTCGGGCCTTGGGGCCCCATTCTCCATTCTTCAGTGTCTTATGCTCTTCCCTTGGCTGCAAGGGCTCTGGTCTCCCTTTATTACCTCCATGGCCTTAATCCCTAGGAGAGGAGCAAGGTGGTGTGGAGAGGGAAAACCAAAAGGGTGGCATGCGTTCACTTCTGATGCTCTTCTCACCCAGGTGGCAGGGGCAAAAAGCCAGTATTGGATTTAGGCTGTCTTTGTCTGAGTGACCTGGAAGACTGTGGCTAGGTAGAGATGCCATAAGAGCAGATGATGGCAGGACTGTCCTATCAGCAGGCAGCTAGAGTTCAAGTAAGATCAGAGCAGAAAGGACTGGGCTTGGGCTGTGCTTGAATAAGGTCTTGTGGGAAGAGGTCTTGTGCTATCAGTGCTCCTTTCAAGAAACTGAACAAAACCACAATTAGGCTGAGGGATGATAAATAGTTACATGAATGAGAGTAAACGGAGAGAATACAGTTTGGCTAGAGACATTTCCCCCCCCCGCCTCATTTCTGTCTCTCTGCCTTTCTTGCCCTCTGCTTTGTTTCCAGAATTCAGCAAGCTGCCTTCCCTGTGTCTGTGCTCAGGGGGAGACCCCACAACTGGCAGAACAGTAGAGGCGTTCTCCCAGGAAAACTGCTCTTGTACCAAAGGTTGCCCCGGCGGCAGTCCAGCTGGCTGGGGGAGCTGACGCCTGCTCAAAGGGTGAGCGCTACATCAGCAACAACCTTCATGATGCTGGCTACAGAACCTCAAGCTGCGCTCTTAGCACCTCACTGTCTCCTGACCAACCTCCGCCTGATAGATGCTTTGGACGAATAATCTAAGAAAGACCATACTGATGTCAGTGCCTAAAGAATAAAAACAGGGCAAGCATACAAGATGTTTTCCTTTAGTGCTTTGCCCCATTCCAAATGTTATTCGAATAGGAACTTGCTGAGTAGGGTATGGTTACTTTCCTAACATGCGTTGCTTTGTTACCCGTTTCCCTAAAACGCTACTCAGTCTCATCCTTTTGCAGTTCTTTGCAACTGGCTCTTGAATAACTGCCCTGAATAACTTTGTATCTTTGTCACATTTTTGTCATATTATTCCTCTTTGCCACGTTGTTTAAGGAAATGTTAGTGCGTGTCCTATTATGGAACTGGTAGAGTTCTGTAGGTGCTCTTCCTCCACTGAGGGAACTGACCATTCATTTCCAAGCACCTTTCCTATCTGCTTACCGTGAAAAGATCTGCGTTCTTATCCCATGGCTGCCCACTTTCCTTAAAAGTGTTTGCTGAGGAGCTTCCCAGGTAGCTAGATTATTCTAATGCATATGATTACTGACCCCTTCAAAGAACTACAAGAGGCAGGATTTCCTTACAAGAATTATACTGACCCTTCCCAAGTACAACATACTTATACATGTGTCCATTAATTATATTCTTGGCCGTTATAGATGTCAAACCTTTAACTTCTTAAATCTTCCTAGACTTCTCCCCTCCCTCCTCTTTGATGTCTTCCTTGCCACCCTGCAATTCGCTGATTAAAAGGCAGTTTAAGGCAAGAGACCACCCACTGCTATTAGCAACTGTTTCACGCCTGAGTTTCTCAGGAACCCTGGGACTATCTTGCCCAGACCTACTCATTCCATACCTTTTGCACAATCACTTTTATTTTTGACAGGTCCTCTGGTTTAGTCCCCCACAAAACAGGGTTCCTGTGTGGGAATTTCTCCAATTTCTTCCCCTGTTACAAATAATTAACTTAGGTTTTTTTCCATGTCCTTTCTTTTCTCTGCCTGCTTCTTTTATACCCTGCTGTCGTGGTTCAGCCTCAGACGGTAACAAAGAACCACGCAGCCACTCTTTCTGGGGAGAGAATTGGAAGAAAAAGGCAAAACTCGTGGGTTGAGACAGAGGCAGTTTAACAGAACAGCAAAGGGAACAAGAAAACACCAACAACGATACGGACAGAGGAATGTACAAACACGATTATGGAACCACCGCTCACCCACCGGACCTGGGACCCCCAGCCTGCTCCAAGTGGTCCCCCGGCAGCTCCCGGCCACAGACTGGGCATGGCTCACATGGCGTGGAATACCTGTGTCCCTGCTGGAGCCTGGGGAGAATTAACCCTATCCCCGCCGGAACCAGGACACTGGCTCTTCAGTTGTCCTCACAGTTTTGAAGAGGTTTCTGCTTTCAGTATCCGTAGGAAAGCATTTATTACTAGTTCTGATGGCTTCTGCTAGTTGTTTTTTTAGATTCTTTTTTACTTTTGCTTTGTTGTGGTTTTACACTTAATGGAGGTCATGATCATTTCAATTTTCCTCATTTGGATGCAAGGTCAGCTTGTTGAAGAATGCATGCTTATTATCCCTTTGGCTCAACATTTTAGCCACATGAGCTTCCTTTTGCCTTTTGCCAAATCTTCCAAAGAGATACTAGGTATTGCCTTTCGGCTGGCAATGGGATGTCCCTGTCTAACCTCCATGCCACCTGTGATGACTGAATTCCCTCAGCTGCCCCTATCCATTCTGGCTGGCTTGTAACAAGTGTCTCACTTCCATGCAGCTTCCACCACAGCTGTGCTCAACTTCAAAAGGGGACTATTTTGGAATGTGTGACGTCGCAGCTTTAGGATTCAAGTCCTTCTCTTTGCTTATGAATTCAATTTTAACTCAACCGGCACAGCTTGATTTTTCAAAAGTAGTAAGGCATGGGCAATGGTGGTGTCTCCTCTGCTTGCTAAATTGCGTGAAACTGGCTGTGAGATGAAAGGCTTGCAGATACTACCTTACTCAAACTTCATTGACAGTTAGGGGAGAGAGAGCATTAGTGTCACCATTTGGCTAGCTGACCCAAACAGAAGGCAGCAGGCACAGCTTGCAGAGCGACCACCTAAAGGCAGCAGCTGGAGCACAAGCAAGCAGGGAAAGCAGGACTGTTGTGGTGAGTAAACTGAGTCCTAGGAAGGAGCTGGGGCTTGTGAGGTAGGTGGGAGTTAGGAGCACGGGGTGTACCTGGCAGTGCTGAGTGGGATTGAGATGAAAGATGTCTGTGGGAAAACACAGATACTGTGGTATGAGGGTGTTCTGCATGGGGTTTTCAGAAGACAGGTGGAGTGGGAAGGGAGGAACCGAGGAAAAGCAGTGGGAATGCAAGGAAATAAAGTGTGAGTTTTGGGTGGGGGTTTAAGCAAGATTTTTTTTTTCTTTCCGTTTTCAGCTGTGCAACTAACAGCTGGGTTCAGTTCTCCCTATCTCCCACCCACTTAGATGCCAGCAGTGCATAGGAAATTCAAAGCACAAATTTTACCCTCAGGAGTATCATCTCACCGTTCTTGCACAAGAGCCCAGCATTTTATCCTGTGTAAGTATGGTTCAGGGTTGAATTTTGACAGCAAGCAACAACTCTGATGGCTGGGATGGAAGAATTGAGCTGCCTCCTGATGTTTGAGTGCAATCTAGCATATTCTAATAAAATCAGCAGTTGGGTCCTGAATTTGCATTTGAAATGCCTCAGCTATGTTTGGAGATGTGTTTCAACGGCAAAAAGTTCATAAAGCTACACTGACTTCCTTCTCTGTCTGCTGATTGTATTTCCCATTTCTTCACGGTGGAAAGTTTGAAACCCTGCTAGGAAGTAAGCCTTTTCCCCATAAGATGGTGAGTCTGTTGTGGCTTGCTTGGGCAGGGGCAGGCGGGGAGCACACAGAGGATTACTCTGACCGAAATCTCAGCACGAAATTTGAGGGCATAACTAGGTTTCAGCAAACACTTAGGGAGGCTTAATTCCACTGAGAGGGCCAAGCCTGAAGACAAAGGAAAGTGCTGGAAGGATGTTGGAAAGAAAAGCAGGCAGCATGCATCTTCTTAAGGGATGAGGCTTCTGTCCTGCAGCTGCTCTTCTTTTATAAAAGTCATCCTCTTTGCACACAATACGAAAAGGAGAAGTGAAGTCAGCTCAGTGCACATGGGACATGAGGCTCCCTGGTAAAGAAATCCAACTACATATGCCCCATTCTGTTTAGGGACAGTTCTTCATAATCTGTGGTCAGATGTCTGCTACATCCCCCTCTTGCCACATTGTTTTCCTCTGCTGTTTGATGTGTGTTCTTCCTTGCACCGCCCTATCTCAGCTCCAACCCTGCCCTGTGTACCCTCCATGCTAGTTCCCTGGATATGTCCTGCTGGTGTCTCATTCTGGTCTGCCTTGAGGAGATTCCGGCTAGCCAAACTAACTAAGCAAAGCTTCATCCACCTTCGTTCTGGTTGTTTTGGAGACCTTCTTATTGTGGCTTTTCAATACTTAGCGGGGGCTAAGAAAGATGGATAGGGACTTTTTACCAGCACAGGACAGGGGTCAAAGATTCTAAACTGAAAGAAGCTACATCTAGATTACAGATAAAGAAGAAATTCTTTACGATGAGGGTGGTGAGACACTAGAACGGGTTGCCTAGAGAAGTTGTGGATGCCTTATCCTTGAAAGTGTTCAAGGCCAGATTGGATGGGGCTTTGAGCAACCTGATCTAGTGGGAGGTGTCCCTGCCCATGGCAGGGGGGCTGGACTAGAAGAAGGTCCATTCCAACCCAAACTATTCTATGATTCCTGAATCCTATCTGCTGACTGAACCCTTCTCATCCTTTTTTTCCAGGGTATCCTGACCCATTCGCATTTCTTCTCAGAAGTCTTTCTGATTCACCATGTATCTCAGCAGCCATTTCCCTTAATTGTCTCCTTTCAACAACTGCCCCAGCTTGAAATCAGACTAAACAGTAATCCGAGGTTTTCCCCAAGGTAATATCAGAGGCCTTTATCAAAAAACAGAAAAGGGAAATAAATGACAGTGTTGGGGCAAAAAATACAAACCAGCCCTTTTCAGCCTCAGAAATGGAGCCTGACTCCCTGGAGCAAGCACTCATTTGAACTTCCACAGGCTGTAAATCAGGTTGTGATAGAGAGGGCTCTCTGTTTGCTCTTCGCAGTAACATCAACACCCTTTTTTTTATTCCACTTTGCTTGTTCTCCTACCCAACCCTGTCCTCATCCTTCTCTGTTTGTCCTTGGATATATCAATCTTCTGATTATTTCTTTTCCTTTGCCTAAGGCTGCAACTCCCCAGTCTCACTTCTACAGGAACAGTTCCTTGTTTGAGATTTGTTCTAGTGCTAGCTGCCAACTGGGGCTGACTTCCCAGCATAGGGAAGACATAGCATGCAATATTTGGTGTAGCAAATGCAGCTTAACCACAAGAGACAAACGAAGGGAGAATGCTTTTTGTATTGGGCTGTGTTGCAGGTTAAACTGGGCTAAGACCCATGATAGCTGCAAACCTAAAAGCAATGGCAGAATTACTAACAGATAGAGAAAGGCTGGGAGATAAGTGAAGGAGAGATAAAAAAGAAGGGTGAAAAAAGAAAAAAAAAAACAAGAAATCTTAAAAAAGAAACCTATCAGCTAAGAATCTGATATGGGGAAAGAGGGGTGCAACTTCCTTTTCAGTTGTTAGGTTCTCATTTTTCTTTTCTCTCTCAGAAGTTTCCATAGTGCTGGGGCTGATTTCCTGGGCTAAGAAACTGAAGATCTGTTCAGAGCATTTCTGAGCTCCCAGGAATTGTCTGGTTATCGCCAGTGCTTCCAGTGTTCAGCACAGCCTTCTTTGGCAGAGAGTGAATGCACAGATGGGGAAGGCTCAGTGACTTATTGGTGTCTCCCACTGGAGCCAGGGACCAAAAAGGTCCACCTTTTACATAGCAAAACTAAGGACACGGATCAGTGATCATACCGTGATTAAATGGCATCAGAAATCACCTACGCTGAAGTGAAGTTCAAGAACGCACCACCGGCTGCAGTGGTGGAAGGTAAGGAATGGGTGGGCTATTCAGGGGAAGGGGACTTGGAGGGAGGGGTGCTGAAGAACAGGGAATGGAGACTTTTCCGTCTGTGTCTCTGGTTCCTACCTAGGCTTGACAAATTGGTGACAAAAAGGAGTTGTATACTACTACATGAGCAGGAGACTGGAGGAGGTTTGAATTAAGAGGGTCGAGGAATATCTGCAAGAGGAGAGGTGGGAATCTTTAGGTGGTTGGAGTTGCAATATGAAAAAGATGACTACTGGGAGCACAAACAGGTTTCAAGTGAGCATTCAATAAGGAACGTATTTGGGCTCCCTTAGTCCCCTGGTTGCAACACCAACAGTGGTGAATGGCAGAGGGTCTAGGATGGGTGCTTAGCCTTGGTACAATGCAGGCAGTAGCTGCCTCTCTCTATTTTATCTACTCTTGGATGAGAGAGTAATTTTTCGACAAATACTGAGTACCAACAATGGAGATTATGGTTTATTACAAACAATCTGATCTGTCACAAAGGCGGAGGGGCTCCCAGGGCAGCAAATGGCTGCAAACAAGCCCGAGCCCTGGCTGCTACTGCTCTTGTCTCTGAGAGAGTGAGGCTACAGATTCCTGCTTATGGAGAGAGCAGGAGCAGAGAACCAACATGCCTCCTCACAGTAAAGCAGTCAGTTGCCTTCTGCAGCTTCATGAGTGGTGGCACTGGCTGCAGAAGCTTATAGCCCCACTGTCCTTGGTTGATTAAGAAATGGTCTTTGGAGAAGAGAGATCCAAAAGTTAAAAGGAAGAATGGGCTTAAAGAAAACACCCTAAAGTACACAGAGGAATAATTATCTACAATCTGGAGGAAGATCCAATTCTGTGATTGTTGTCTATCACTCCTGAAAAATATTGAACACACCAAACAAATGAATTTTTATTGCTATTAAAAATCACGGTTGTAAAATGGTGCCTTTACTAGGCTTTGTGCAAATTTAAGACATGTTCTGATCAGTATGTATTCTGTAGTCATTATGCCACACAGAGATGTTTCATGTATGGCTCATTGCTTCCACCCTTAGATACAGGACCCTACACAACAGCAGGTTCCAGAGGGCTGAAAGTAAATGAATGAATTAATAAATAAATAATTATTATTGCTGCTAAGCAATAGGCAATTACATTGCCTATTTACCACTTTGCCTCAGTTTTACAATTCCAAACAGAGCAGGTTATTCCTTGCCTGCTCTGGGGCATGAGTCATGGAAATAAAGAGCGTACAGACTGACTGACTTGAAAGCTCATTGTTTTTTGATGCACCGAGATCAGCTGGTTCTGGTTACAACAGCATTTCCATCCATCATGGTGAGGTGGGGGTGGTGGAAGTTCCCCATGGTGTTCCCAATGACCTATTCCAAAGACACTTGGTCCAGCCGTGTTTGCTTGAGTTGCTGATGGTATGCTCATGCTATAGGTTTGGGTGTGAGCTTTAGGGATTCTGGCTGCTCTGTTGTCCTTCTGAGTGGTTACTTTGGCCATCCAGACTCCATGCTGGTAATGCCCAAGCTCACCTGGATTTTGCCATTCTGTAGCCTCTTCTAGTTGGGCTTTAGAGACAACAAAATTGGCAGTCATTGGAAGATAGAGAGGAGAAGGGAGCAGTTAATCAAACAACACATAATCCGTGGCAGGAGGTGGCAAAGAC
The DNA here is from genome assembly GCF_963924245.1 of Chroicocephalus ridibundus. Taxonomy (NCBI): domain Eukaryota; kingdom Metazoa; phylum Chordata; class Aves; order Charadriiformes; family Laridae; genus Chroicocephalus; species Chroicocephalus ridibundus. Next base: position 142,412,015 of record NC_086284.1, read on the forward strand.
TATTGGGATGAGTTTCACGCCACAGTGCAGTTAGGGTTCCTGCATTTTCAACGAGGATTTCCCAGGCAGAAACACAGGCATCTGTGCTGCACAGCACCTGTTGCATGTGCCTAGGAGATGTTGGATTATGTGCTGAATAACCAATGGATGCTGCAGGTCTGTTGTGTTGTGATCAGCATGCATGTCTGCATGCTGGCCAGGTTGCAAGCATGCAGACCAACTGCAGGAAGCATTTTGCAGGGAGGTTAACCCACTGAGTATGCACAAAATCTACTACACTTCAGTTGTGTGGGTGAAGTGCATGCATAGCGGCAGTGCTCTCTGTGTCACCTGGGTGTGAGTGTAGAATGCACAGATCTGGTTGGGCACAGGTTGAATAGTCAATCTGTGGACATGCAGCACACCAAAAAATCATTTAGACAGGTCAGATCTATTGTGTAAAATAGGTGCCTGGACTCCAGATCACGATCCAGATCCTTGCTTTCACAGACAAAAGTTCTGGCTAGAAAAACATGATATAGGTAGGGAAATCTGATCTTGTCTGTCTATGAACATTTTCTCTTCTGATAATGAAAGATGATGCCTTTTTCCCTGCTGTAACAGCCTCCCCCAAGCTTTTGGGAAGTACTCAGAGAGCTTCCCCAGGTTTCTGGAAATCTTGCTCACTAGTCATGTCTGGCAGGCACACGTGGCTGCTGGCAGACTTGGGAGTCTCATGTTGAACAATGAATGAGGTCTCTCTAACACTTATCATTAATATCAGTCTCTCTTAAAACTTCTTTACTCCTGCAGTGAGCGCCGCTGTCTCTTTACTTTCCCATTTGCCGTGGCTTGTGTACCTGTCACAACCTAGAACAGCCTCCTAACAAGTCTTTGCTTCTCCTTCCCTGTGACCCATTCTCCTGCCTGCTCCCAAACCTCCTCAGTACTGGCAGTGTCCATCTAGTCTAAAACTCAGGCTCCTGGCAAGGCTGAATTTGCGTGGCATACTTTACTCGGACTGCTGGATGCAGCCCTCTGTTCTCCCCAGGCATTTAGCCTAGCACAGCTTAGTTTTACTACATCAAAGCTCTGAACCCTGTCTTGGAAAGCAGAGATGGAAGGGAAAAAAAAATTATTTTCTCTTCCAGTGATTCTGTGCCATCATCGCTTTGCACATTTTTTGTCTCCTGCCCTCATTCAGCTTATAGCAACCTTCTACACAGAAAGTCCAAAAAGCTAAGACGGAACTGAAGCAGGAAACAGAAGTTTTCTGGGGAGAAGTCAACATGAAATCTTCATGTGAATGTCTCAAGTATCATGGACAGAGCAACGTGGTATTTGGCAGCTCTGGACTCAATCTGGAAAGAAGTGGTTTCACTCCAGATTTTGAGGCCATATGAAGGCCTCACCCCCGAACACCAGCAATTAGCATTGCTAGCTCACCAACAGGGCTGGGGCTATGAAGTGTCACTGAATCTGACTTTCTCCAGAAACCACAGAGGTCCCCTGCTCTCCCCCAGAACGTGCAATTTCCACATCAGAACTGAAATTGCACTTTTTTTTTTATCAGATCTCCCTTGAGTTGTACATCCTTGATATGTGGGCTGACTGAAGCATAGTTGACTGTGCTGTTGAGTTTGGTGTTTTCCTTCACTTTTAGTACCTCCTGAGACGAAGAAGCATGAGCACCATCCCCAGAAATATCCTCCTTGGCTCCCATGGCTGATCTCAGTGCTACTGCTGTTGGTTTGCATTGCCCTTGTTGCTGTTCTCCTTGGTGAGTATGTGCAGGCTGCTGGGGGAAGTGCTGGGAGAAAGGCAGAGAAATCAGAGCTTAGAGGGGAATGTCTTCCAAACAGAAGGGAGCTTTTACTCAGAAACTGTTTTGTGGGAAAGGATGCAAGCGCCAACATTTGGGCTCAGAAAACCGAAATGTTGAATATTTGAATGATACGTTTAGGAGAAAAATCTTTCCTGATTACTTAAACATTGGAGATTTAGGGGTAAAGTTGCAACATGGCACAAACTTCTCTCTTGCAGGCCAGCCAAACCAGATATTTTGGCCAACTGGTATGCAGGAGCTAGGACTACCACAGCATTATGCCAGATGTTTCTGTTGTACACATCCTCTTTCTTAGAATGGCATGGCCATCCTCAGAATTTCCGGGTTGCTCGGGCTTTCTGTAAGATCTCAGGCTTTTCTGTCCTGACTTAGTATATGTCTGCATACATCCCCCAGATCTTCCACTGTTTACTCTGAGACCTTTTCAGTGTTCCCAGAGTGCACACTCCCATCTTGCATGGCCTTTTTGGAACCGTGGAACAATTCTCTACCTGCATACCACACAAACAGAACTTATATTCAGCAGAGGTGGTTGGGTGGAATCAATAGCACCCTTTCTGACATGTCCTCAGTGTGATGTCCTCCCAGTGGTCCTTCTGCTCTCTGACATGGAAGATGGTCTCTTTCTGCCTGTGAATGGCAGCCATACCCCTTATTTGGGCTAGTTTTCTCAGAGTCATGGAGCAGGGATACACTAACTGCACACCTTCAGGTCCAGAGCACCCGAGGGGGCCTGAGGTCAGCTGCTCAGTGCTGGGGGAGACTCTGCTGACAAACCACAGGCTGGCTCCAGCCTCCAAGCACTCCTTGAGTGGATTGCAGGCTTCTCTAGCTTTGGTGGGGAGGTCATCCTGGCTAGATCTTGTCAGTCAGTGGGCAGAGGAGTCCTTGTGGGCAGCTGTGGGGTGCTGGGAGCAGAAACGACTGTTCCCTTTACTGAGAGGGTGGCAGTTACCACTTACGAAACGGAAAGAGATAGCCCAAGGAGAGGCGATGCTGCGACAGTGCTTGGTGGGGAAATGGGGAAACGAGTGAAGCCCAGAGATGGTGTGTGGGGACCTGTGAGGAAGGGGTAATCCTGCCGCCTTTCCTCTCCCTTTCTAGTCGCTCCCTTCTTCCATAGTGGTGACCAGCCCACAGCCCTGCAGCAGAAATTCTCAGAGCTTCAGTGCATCTTGGAGGTGCTACAAGGCAAAGGTCAGTAGTGCTGGCAGGCGTGCAGGAGATCTTTGGGACGGGGACAATGAATGCTGTGCTCTGCTCTGACAGCAAGCAGCAGCGGGACCAGACTCTGGAGAGGCGGACTCCAGAGGAGAGAGGTGGGAAGACAAAGCATTTCCTGCTAAGAGCTTAGGTCTCAAGGGCCAAGGTCTGAGAGGGCCATGTTAAGCTGTCCTGGAGGACAGGGCGGCTGTGAACACCGGTAAAACAAAAGGGACAGTCTACAGGGTCACAGGGAAGGTTAACAGGGGAGAAATAATAAAACTGCAGCTCTAGTCAGGGAAAGAAGCAATAGTCCCTGTTCCCCAGGGCTAAAGGCCTAAAGGAGAGCTTACAAGAAATCAAACCAGATCACCAAAATAATTTTGTCAAGCCAAGACCTGAGATCATGTTACGAGATGCATGACTATAACTGGTCAGCAGCCCCTGAAACAGTGTGTGGGAGTTACTAAGCCTGATCTCCAGCAACATCTAACTTCTCCGTCCTTGTTGGGGCAGGAAGCTAACTATAAGAGTGGTTGCTACCCTGCACAAGTGACCTGGGGAGAATGGTTGACCATCATTGCTGGAGAGCAGGGATTCTCACAGTCACCATCTCTCTCGTTATTGGCATTCACATCTGCAGTCTCTCCCTACACAGAGCAAGGCTGGATCTGCTGCCCAAATGGCTGGAAACGCTTTCAAAAAAGCTGCTATTATCTGTCGACTGATAAAATGTCCTGGGCTGAGAGTGTGCAGAACTGCACTGGGATGGGCTCCCAGCTGGTGGTGATCGACAGCAAAGCAGAGCAGGTAGGTGCAGGGTGGAGGGAGGGGAAGGGCAGCCAGACACACAGTGACAGGCCCTGGAGGGGACCCAGATCCCCTCCTTGCTCCTGCAGGGGAGGGGGGATGTCCTTTCTGCACCCCTTCGGCACCGGCTCCCCTCTGCCACCAGTCCCACCCCACAGGAACTCCTGCCACCTCCCTCTGCTCAGTCCTGCACCTAATGGACATTGCACTCTCCCTGATTTCCAGGCTTTCCTCACTACCGAGCTACAACAGTTTCCAAAAGGAACGAATTACTACATCGGTCTGTATGCACAGGAGGTGGGCAAGTGGCAGTGGGTGGACCAGACTCCATTGAATGAGGAGGCAGCGTGAGTACCCCTGGATGGAGAGTGTTTGGTGCCGCTCCTGACAGTGCAAGGGAGTAGGAGAGATGTGTGGGTGTCTATTGGTGCGTGAGAGAGGGGTGAGACAACTCCCTGTGAGAGGACACAGACGGAGCAGGAGAGGGCTGTGTGGGGACACCAGGTTCACATCGCCCTGTCCGTACTGGTTAGTGGTTGTTAGTTAACTACCGGTGACGTGGCCATCAGTGCTGTAGGCACAGATGAAGCTGCCTCTCGCCATCAGGAAGAACCCTTCAGAGAGGACCAGCCTTGCCTCACCTCCATATGGCCCTCACCATGTATAGATGCACGTATATGCACAGGCCTGGCAAGCGCTGGGGTGCTGTGGAAGAGATGGGAGAGATCACCAAGGCTGTCCTTGCTGTGTCTCCTCAGGGAGGACAAACTTGCCCTGGAGGCAGACACATGTGTCTTGGGGGTGTGAGGTGCGTGGGGTGAGTGGTGGTGAGCCGCTCCCCTGACTGGGACTGAGCAGGGCCCTGTTGTGCTGGCTGTAGCAAGAAGGCAGCTTTCCACATCGGACTGGTGCCAGTGGGATAGCAGAGCGGGAGGAAGAGTACTGCTTTTGTCCGTGAATCTGCCTCTGGAATTTTTGTCTCTCCCCTCCAAGCCTTGCGTTCTGCTGTGGTCTGTTCCAGCAGTGCTCTACAGTGTACGCTGGGGAGTAACGTGCCTGTCTCTGTCTCAGGTTCTGGCGGAAAGGGGAACCTACTAAAGTGGACGTTGAGAACTGCACTGTAATCCATGTGAGTTCAGATACACGTAACTGGAATGATTCCCGATGCGTGAGTCATTATCGGATTTGTGAAGTTGCAGCATTAAATCTGACGGCGCGACCCTCATCCTGAGTTCAACTGGGAGATGAGCAGTGAGCTGGAAACAGCTGAGGGCTGTGTCGGGAGGGGAGGAGGGCCCTGAATCCTGCATTTTCACTCTGCTGGGTGGGACGATGTGAGTGGAAGTGATATTATCCCGTGTCCAGCATCCCCAGTGCATGTATTGGCTCAGGGGACACATGAAGGCTCAGGGAACACATGAAGGCTCAGGGTCATCAAAGCAGGTCCTGTGCTCTTGTGTGCTCTTCTCTCTGAGTGGGTCTGGCAGCCACCATGTGAAAAGAGGTTGAGTTCTCCAGAAAGAAGAAACGGGAATGGAAGACAAATGTTCAGAGCTGCAATTTCCTTTGTCTCCTTGGTCAGAGGTGTCTGCTTTTTCTTGGGGCTCACAGAGAATGTCCTCTGGTTGCACTGGTTTTACTGAACAAATACTGATTTCCTATACAAGAGAAAATACAATATTAGACCAATGGAAAAGCCTCCGTGCTGTGCGTGTGTGCGTGTCTCCCTTTTTCTCTCTTTCTGTCTCTAGCCTGCAGATGTTTGTGTTAGCAGGGTCAGAAGACGTTGCTATGCCAGGATAGAGCCTTACGCAACTCCTGCAACATAGGCTGCATCCACCTCAGAGACAAGGCGGCTACACAATCCTGTTGCACACAGCCAAAGCCCTGGAGGGGACTGGGCACAGGGAACCAGCTCTAGGGGTATGATGGGTATTTGTTTCCACGGTTGAAAGTCTTGCCCGGGAGGGTAACGGGAGCTTGTGCCAGGAGTCTGAACTGCACAAGGTTGACCAAGCGTGTGGAGCTGTTGCCAGCGGCGAAACGACTGGGGGCCCCAGTGCCACTTTGAGGAAGAACAACTCCCCTCAACTCAGAGCTGACCCCAGGCTCACCTGATGTAGCAGCCTTCCTGGGAAGCCCACGCCTCGGTGGTCCCTGTCAGGGCACACCTGCCCATGCTGCAGAAGAGGCAGGAAGGGGCAGGGCTGCTGCTGCACAGGAGGCGCCTACCAGAAGCGCATTGCATAGTGCATTGCCTTCATGTTCTGCTGCAGACCACATGCCCCCATGGATCGCACCTTTGCTCCACCCGTTCCCGCTTCCTGGCCCCTGTGCCCCCGCTTCTGTTTGCTTCAGGAAACACCATCTGCCTACGCTTTCCCAACCACACAGTGCCCGCTCCCCACACGGCAATGGTGCGCATCTCCTGGCGGTGTGACCCTGTCCTACCTATGGAAGTGAATCCTCTCTCTGGGTCCCAAAGAGAGAGGAGAATTTGTACTGGAGCCACGGTGACCAGGAGATTTGGCTTCCTAAGCCGATCAACAGGAGGAGTTCTGTGAACGGCAGTGGGTGGCGGCAGCAGCTGCTCAATTGCACAGCCCAGCAGAGGCAAGGCTGCTGCCCCTCCAGGTCCCCAGCTCCAGCCGGTAGTGAGACTGAGCGTGTACGTACAATAGGGACAGATACAGATACATATGGGAGAAAAAGAATAGGTGCACATAAGCAGCCACGCAGGTCAACACAGACAGAGAGCACTGACGCAAAAACAAACAGCACGAGCAGAGCAGCCTCATCCTGTTCCCCTCTCTGGCTGCTAGCAGGATGAAAGCCTGCTAGCAGAAAAAAATATACGTTTACACGTATGCCATATGGGCCCCTGCGGTCGCGAGGCTTAGTCATTCAGCCAGCCCACAGCTGGCCCCTACATCCCCATGTCTTCCTCTTCCCTGTTGTCTCTCTCATGCCAGAAACAAAGAGACAAAGGTCTCTCCGGTAGCAGGTCGAGACTTCTGGTCTTCCCAGTAGCTGCCCCTCGGCCACCCAGGTCTGCCCGGGAGCTGGCTTGGACACCTGTGCGCCTGCTCCATATTCAGTGCTGAGGTTCCTGGCGTTTATAACTGCCTGATGTTGTTCAAGCACGTAATCTCAGGTGGGAAGAGTCTGGAGTCCTTTTTTCGGAAACTAGCCATCCCTACTTGTTGACGAGGGTATTTTCACCGGTGTAGTATTGACACTTGCAGGGAGCTGACTTAATTCCACGGGATACTGTCAATAATGCAAGGTGATGCGAAGCAGTGTCAGAGACAGCTGTCAGAAAGTGGTGGTTGGCAGAGACTTGTGGTAGTATTAGGGAAAGGGAGAAGTGCAGTGCTGGAGATAGCCACCTTTCCCCTTCCTGGTGCTCCAGTCCTCTCCTGCTTCACAGGGTAGCGGTGTATCTCCCATGTAGAACGTAATCCTTCTGTGCAGCTCTTCGAGTTAATGTCCTCCCTCCTGTGTCCCCTAGTGGGAACATGACCGCTGTGTTCTTCACAGCGTCCCTGTGGCTAAGATGCTTCTCTCCTCCCCTCTTCCAACTGCTTTTTCCCAGTGCCAAGCCTCATCTCCCCTCACAGCTCCTACTTAACAGATTTCTTTTTGCTGTTTTTCTTGCTTTGCCTCGGACTCCCCCCATTCCCGTCTGACTCTGGCTAAGCCCAATGCTCTAGCTGTGGGCAGAAGAGCACAATTCACCTCTTTCCCCCTGTGTCATACGTCTAGCCCTGGACTTAATATGCCTCCCCTGGAGACCTGCTGTTGAACAAGGTGTTTTCTTTCCTCTGTTTACGGAGGCCGTGAGGGCCAAGCTCACCCCTGCAAGGCATACACTTGTCCCAGGGTTTGTCCCCGAGTCTCTTCTTGGCTTGATTCACCTAAGGATAACAGACACCCGCGGTATCTGCCACAGAGTGGTGATGATTATCACACCGGCCACTTTGCGCTTGAGATCCTGTAGGTCACAGGCACCAGCAGGTTTCAGTTTTCTCACTTATTGTCTTGCCCACCGACATCCTAACTCTTGCACTAGCTGCAGCTCCCCTGGTATAACATGCGATTTCCTCTGTGGCCCCTGTTAAAGATAACTAGCAAGATGCCTTTCTGACGAGTAGCCGCCTGCTTCCAAATGCGCTGTGCTTTTGGTACCTGTGCCTAAAATTAGCCAGCCTTGAACCCACCACATCTGGGGACTGGTTTTGGTTCTGTGGTTAGAGGATCTTCTCCCAAAAAACACAGAGGAGCACAGAAGAATGATGGCAGGTAGGGGAACCCCTGTAAGCAAATCAGAGAAACAGAGCACGCTCCTCTGGTTCCTCCCAAGGCTGTCACAGAAGAACTATCAGTCCACGCACCAGGTGTGAAACCCACCAAGATGACTCAATGGGGGAGACTCCCCACACCACCTGGCAGACTGAGGGCTTTTGCTGCCTACAGGGGTATGTGACTCATTAGGAGATGCTGGGAAGAGCATTTTGGGATTGTGTGAGACTTTTTATGGGATGGGGAGGTGAAGAACCAAATGTGGTGGAAGGGAAGGATCAAGGTGTTTTGGAGAGGAAGGAATGTGGGAAAAGAGGGGGAAAAGGGGATAAGAGGGACCAGCCCACGTAAACAGGTTGCTGGTCAGTACGCTTGTCTGGCCGCGTCCTGTGCCTGATCGCTGCAGTCTGACCTGTCTTCTTATCTAACTTCATGTCTGCCTGTTCTCCTGGGTAATGGCACTTTCTCTTGGTCTAAGTACCAATGACGAGTGCTGTCTTCATGTCTGTGAAACAAAACAACTGCTTCCCATTTGTTTCTTCCTCTGTTTCTTTGTCTCTGAAAGGTTCTCTCTTCCAGACTTACGCTTGTTACAGCTATGCAAAGTTTTTTACTTAAGATCATTAGAAGAAGAATAGGAACAGGGAAAAAAATAACTTTAAAAATAGAGACACGTGAAGAGATAATAAAGCTGGAAAGAAATCAAGAACTAAGGTGAAATTATGGCTTGTCCCAAGGTTTATTTCCCTGTTGGATTTCTCCTCCATGGTGCAATGGTCTCTGTCTTCCAAGGATTTGATCTTCTCTCTTTTTAGTTAATTTCTACTCTTTCGAGATCACTTGTCATCCCAGCTTGTTTCTTGGCCTCTCGGCTTGTCCCTTTTCAAGTTTTCACAGCTATTCCTGTTCTTTGTCTGGTTATTGACTTTTTCCTCCTCGCAGGGTTGGGGTTTTGTTTGCATTAGTGGAATGAAATATCACACGCTTTGCCTCCCTTTTAACAGAGCCTGTAAAATTAGATAGGGAGCAAAAGAAACCCAGTGGCAGTCCACCTTGGTGATGTGACCATTTCCCAGTCACTCTGTCACTTCACAGAATGGCTCTCCACCTTCCTTGAGAGTTGTTCTTGCACGGAGTCTGGGGTGAGGCTTTCGTCCTGAAACATGCAGAAGATGAGCTCTTATAGATCCAAGTCCTTCGTGGGTTTACACGCTGTCATTTCAAGAAGGGTGACGTGTGACAGTACCCTCTCCTGGCCCTGCAAGCGAGGGCCTCTTCATCTGCAAGCTAGGAAGCATCCTCTGTAGTGGCACAGCTCCTCTCAACCGCATCCTAGGGTCCTTGGCTTGGGTTTGCCTGGAGGGTACTTCCTTGTCTGGGCTCATTAGCAATGGTCCCTCTAGTTTCTGGCTTTGGCCGTGCAGGACTCCCCTTTAGCCCTCACTCTGGGGTAATTCTTAGCATGCAAGAATAACAAGGAGCAGATTTCCTTTCTTCCCTCCTCCAGTAAAGAGCCAAACCAACAGAGAGAAGGTTAAGCCTGCGTTGGTAAAGCTAGCTGAAGGTTCACAGCCCTTGAATCACAGAGACTGGCAGTTCCCTCTGATGGGTGTGGAGAGCCTGGGGTAGGTTGAGATGAGCAGCACCGTCTGCCAGGTCTGCACACGGCCCTCTTGTCTTGGCTGTAGGAAGAAGGCAGGTTTCCATGTAGGACTGATGCCAGTGGAATTAGCAGAGTAGGAGGACTGGGGCGATTCATCCTGGTGTTCCTGGATGAATCAGCATCTGGACAAGTCCACCTCCATGTCCATCTGAGCCCTGGACCCCCAGGTCCTGGACCTGACCTTTCCCTGCAACGCTTGACAAGGCCATGCTGGAGAGTAACATGTCTCTGGTTCTGGAGGTCTGGGGAACTGACTGATGTGAACGATGTGCATTGTAATCCACCGGAAGGCAGAAGTAGACCAGACCTGGAACAATCTTCCACATGAGTGACAGCCCTTGTCTTCAAATTTCTGAAGCTGCAGCATCAACTGTCTGATGTAGGAAACCTCATCCTGAGTAAAACCGATAGACCAGAAGTAACCTGACAAGAACACGGAGGATTTTGGGGATGGGTGTGAATGCTGAAGCCTGCATCTTCACTCTGCTGAGTGGGAATACGGAATGGAAGAGATATGGTCAGGCGGTTGGCGAGCACCAACCTTCCCTTCTCCAGGCTGAACAGTTCTAACTCTCTCAGACTCTCCTCATACGAAAGAAGCTCTAAAAGATGCTCCATTTGCCTTTTCAAGGCACAGGAAACTTCTCTTGATTATTGCAGACTCTCAAAGACAATGGCTTTGCAATGAGCTTGGCTTCTTCCTGTAGCTTATTTGGACACATGGTTAGCGGTATGGTCATCTGCCTGAGTAACAACCTGCAGAGAACAATCCAGCATTCTCCTCGTGCCTTTGGTGACTCTCTAGAAAACAGGCCACACTCCCTTTCTGTATTCTTGGTAGCATTCATTCTGTGGCCGCCTGTCACTGCCCAGTGCAAGGCTAGATGTGCTGCACAGTGGGCCGGAGATGCTTTCAAAAATGCTGCTACTACCTATTGGCTGAACGGGTGTCCTGGAATGAAAGCAGGGACACCAGTGTAAGGTTGTGCTCCCCCATGGTGGTGACAGATACAGAAGAAAATCAGGTAAGCAGTAGACTTCCCATGCAAGTGTTACGGGCAGGTCCTCAAGCTGGCCAGTGTCTGCTCTCCTGAAGTCTCTGGCTGTGATACTGGGTTTTGCCCTGCTCCCTCCTCAAAAGATCCTGAACTCCAACATCGCATAGTTACCGCAGCCAAGCCTGCCGTTACATCCCAAACCAGTTCTTCCTCACTTGTAAGTGTGAGATTCAGCAGAGCACATCTCCTCATCAGGTCTTCCACAAGCTGTGTCTCCTCATCAGGTCTTCCACAACCCGTGTCTGGAAGTAGTCATCAAGGCACTCCAGAAACCTCCTGGATTGCTTGTACTTTCTTGCTGAAAACAAAGCTCAGAAACTGCCGCACACACTGCTAAGCCTGTCGGCTGCCCCTGTTAGCTGCACTCTCACGCGTACTGCTGGGGCTCAGGACTATGGGCCTGGCCCTCTGTCCTTGAAAGTGCAAAACAAACAGGCACATTGGGAAGAACTTCCTGTGGGATTAATTCTCTCTTCTGGTATTGTCACAGCTGGTAGCACTTCCCCTGTGTTTTTGCCTTTCACTTTGTCAGCATTCCCTTCTAGACTGCTTGCCTTTATTTGACTCTTGCAGGTAAACCTTTCCTTTCAAATCATTCTGAATTCAAGAAAACTGGAAAGCAGGACTGCCCAGGGGATTCAAGTTGATGGAGGAGCTGCCATCAACCCCTGAGAACGAGTTAGCTAGATCCAACAAGTTCATTTCTGAACATGAGCACGCTTGCTGTTCTTTGTTGGTGCTTGGAACCCTCTCATTCCTTCTCCATCCTGCTGCAGGTTGCTGGTTGCTTCTAAAACCAGGCACCTTCGGCGCTCACAACATGTGGTTTGCTGTGTTTCCACCTCTTAATTAGGAGCTGCAACTAATTTCTTGTGGGGTATAATTTTGCAGAAGAGATAATGAGGTTTTATCTTCCAGCTTCCGACTTTCAGCTTCTCAGATCCCGAGTACCACTGAGGGAAATTGTATTCTGTGTCTTCTCCTGCAACCTTAGACCTGCAAGACACTAAGTGCAATATTTTCCTTAGTTCATGTCCTGTTGATTTTGTCTGTACCCATGCCATGCTTGTTGATACTGCAGAGGTCTGTGAAAGTAGATTCAAGGTTCTCCAGTGCTTCTTCTAGGAATGCACTTGCTACAATCAAGTACCACTGTCTCCAGTGATGCAGGGGCAGGAGTCCCTAGCAATTCTGCACTGCCGGGCGCCACCCTGTTCTCCCGGCACAACGATCTGACACATATATTGGTGAATTGAAATAACCGAGGGTCACCTGTGCAGCAGGCAAAAACCAGATGAGAATCTCTACTGATAGAACTGTGGAAAGACGTACAGGACGACTGAGGTCATTGATACATGCTCTCCCCAAGCAGGCTGCTGGTGTTTATGGAGCAGGAAAGAGAAGTAAGTTCCTGCCATTTTGGAAATGCAAGATATTTGTGATGGCTCCAGAGCCTTCCGCTGAGGAGGAAACCTCTTCCGTCATTGGTCCCAGCTGCCTGGCACCAAGAGTTTCTGTGCAGGCCAGAGCAGAGTTTGGCTACCATCAGCACTTTGAGACCCTTTATCCCGGAGTGGGGTAGGGCTGTCAGTCACCTGAATGTTGTGCGGTCAGCTATTGATTTGCTGGGAAGAGTGGCTTGGTTTGTAATGCTGAAAAGAAAGCTGTTTGCTGTCCCTCTGCTTTAGACCCTCTGCAGACACCAAAGGGAATGCATGTGAGGGTACTTGCACAGACCTTCGTCTTGGTCAAACGGCCTGGATAGCAACAACTGATAAAATAGGAATGTGACTGTAAACAGCTGTGTGAATTGAATACCCGAAACTACCTGAGAGGGCATTTACCCCAAACCCGCTATTGTTGAAGAAGAACATGACCACCAGCTTAACAGTAACCAGAGAATTAAAGGCTTTTGAGACAGAGTCGGTCTGAAAACAACGTTTAGAAGAAGCAGGACATTTTTATCAGAGAGAAGAGGGAGAAGTGGGAAGGAAGTGTCAGTCAAAACCTGGCTTGAAGTTGCTCTGCAATTTTGCAACCTCTGTCTGTAACAGAGCATCCTTCCTGTTGGATACTGTGGCTAGCCTGCGTTCCTCGCAGTAAGGGGTCCAACATGCACAGACCCACAACTGCAGTGTGCATACGTGACCTTGTGCTTTCCCACCGGCCTGCGGGTTAGCAGACTGTAGGAAGTGGGTACACATGAACCCTCCATCTCCAGCAGGAAGTGTGTGAGAATAGGGGAACCCCTGCTACCAGAAAAGGGGATGTGTTCTTGCAGCCTGCACTGCCTGTGGTGAGCGTGTGTTGCACAAGTAATCACGTGAATGTGTGTCTATCTGGGAGTTAGAGCTTTTGGGGATCAGTTACATAAAGGTGTTTAGAAATTTGTAGGCGTTTATTAATGTTTTGTGTCTGGTATTGTGCTTTGTCTGTTGGACTGCTGATACTGATCCTCAATATACAGGTCATGGTTTGTCAGTTAATTACATGTCACGAATAAATCGTTAAACTGCTTAGATCCATCCCGACTAGATTTAAAGCCATGAGCACTTTTTCATTCTGACGGTTTTGGACCCTCTGCGTTCTCCATACTGACCAGCAGAAGGCAGCTCCCTTCCCATATGCGCAAAAGCAAGTAAATTTTAAAGCAATAACAAGTACAATGCCTTCTCATTTTTGGACATAGTGGTGCAATTCAGTTCTGCTCTCCAGCATGATGGCTGGGAACTTTTTAAAACGCCACTTGAGAATCTCTCACTGTACTGTGAATCCAGTAGCTAGTGCCTTCTAGCAGCCAACCAGAGCAGTGACGAATGTTCCTTAGCTGACTCCTAAGGTGAGATCCAGAAGGTCAACCACCTCAGGGGTGTGAATGGCTGTGGTGGATCCTCTTGCTCCCCTCTAGGGACACCCGCACGCTCGACTACCTCTCAGGAATGGCTGTACACCGATGCATGCAGCATGGGGAATAAACAGGGAGAACTGGAGATCTGTGTGCAGTCCCAGGGCCATGATCTCATTGCAATTACAGAGACATGGTGGGATAGCTCACGACTGGAATGCTGTCACGGATGGCGATGTGCTTTTTTGGAAAGACAGGCCAGCGGGGGCACGGTGGTGGAGTTGCTCTCTATTCGCGAGAGCAACTGGAGTGTATTGAGCTCTGCCTAGGGGTGGATGAAGAATGTGTTGAGAGCTTATGGGTAATAATTAAGGGGCAGGCTAATATGGGAGACACTGTTGTGGGTGTTTACTACAGACCAACGAATCAGGAAGAGGAAGTCGATGAGGCCTTCTACAGACAGCCGGAAATAGCCTCACAATCACAGACCCTGGTTCTCATGGAGGGCTTCAACTACCCTGACTTTTGCTGGAAAGACAACACAGCCAGGCACACACAGTCCAGGACAATTCTGCACAGCACTGACGATAACTTCTTGACACAGGTGTTGGAGGAACCAACAAGGAGTGATGCGCTGCTGGACCTTGTGCTAACAAACCAAGAAGAACTAGTTGGGGATGTGAAGGTTGGGGGTAGCCTTGGCTGCAGTGACCATGAAATGGTGGAGTTCGGGATCCTGCATCAAAGAAGCGGGGCAAAAAGTAGAATTACAACCCTGGATTTCAGGAAAGCTAACTTTGGCGTCTCCAAAGTCCTACTTGGGTCTTTGGAGGGAGTACTTGGGAGGAATCCCATGGGCTAAGGCTCTAGAAGGAAGGGGGATGCAAGAGAGCTGGTTAATATTTAAGTACCACTTCCTCCAAGCTCAAGATTGGTGCATCCCTAGGAGCAAGAAATCAGACAAAGGTGGCAGGAAACCTGCGTGGATGACCAAGGAGGTTCTGAAAAAAACTCAGGTGGAAGAAGGAATTTTACAGAATGTGGAAACAGGGACTGGTCACTTGGGAAGAGTACAGGAACGTTGTCAGAGTATGCAGGGATGCAATGAGGAAGGCTAGGGCCCACTTGCAATTAAATCTGGCAAGGGATGTCAAGGACAATATGAAAGGCTTCTTCAAATACATCAGTAGTAAAAGGAAAACTGGGGAAAATGTGGGCCTGCTGATGACTGAGGTAGATGCCCTGGTGATGGAAGATGCAGAGAAGGCGGAGTTACTGAATGCCTTCTTTGCTTCAGACTTTACTGCTAAGGCCGGCCCTCAGGAATCCCAGACCCTGGAGGTAAGAGTGAGAGCCTGCAGTAAGCAAGACTCTCCCTTGACTGAGGAGGATCAGGTTAGAGATCAATTAAGTAAACTGGATATCCACAAGTCCATGGGTTCTGATGGGATGCACCCATGAGTGGTGAGGGAGCTGGCAGATGTTATTGCAAAGACGCTCTCCATCATCTCTGAAAGGTCATGGAGAACAGGAGAGGTGCCTGAGGGCTGGAGGAAAGCCAATGTCACTCCAGTCTTCAAAAAGGGCAAGAAGGAGGACCTGGGAAACTGCAGGCCGGTCAGCCCCACCTTCATCCCTGGAAAGGTGATGGAACAGCTCATCCTGGATGTCATCTCCAAGCATGTAGAGGAAAAGAAGGTTATCAGGAGTGGTCAACATGGATTCACCAAGGGGAAATCACGTTTGACCAATCTGATAGCCTTCTATGATGGAGCGACGGGCTGAGTACATGAGGGGAGAGCAGCGGACGTTGCCTACCTTGACTTCAGCAAGGCTTTTGACACAGTCTCCCATAACATCCTCATACGTAAGCTTAGGAAGTATGGTTTAGATGAGTGGACAGTGAGGTGGATTGAGAACTGGCTGAACAGCAGAGCTCAGAGGGTTGTGATCAGCGGTGCACAGTCCAGTTGGAGGCCTGTAACTAGCGGTGTTCCCCAGGGGTCAGTACTGGGTCCAGTCTTGTTCAATACATTCATCAACTACCTGGATGACGGGACAGAGTGTACCCTCTGCAAGTTTGCTGATGATACAAAAGAGGGAGGGGTGGCTGACACACCAGAAGGCTGTGCCACCATACAGAGAGACCTGGACAGGCTGGAGAGATGGGCGAAGAGGAACGTACTGAAGTTCAACAAGGGCAAGTGTAGGGTGCTGCACCTGGGGAGGAATAACCCCATGCACCAGTACAGGTTAGGGGCTAACCTGCTGGAAAGCAGCTCTGTAGAGAGAGACATGGAAGTCTGGTGGACAACAGGATGACCATGACCCAGCAATGTGCCCTTGTGGCCAAGAAAGCCAATGGCCTCCTGGGGTGCATTAAAAAGAGAGTGGCCAGCAGGTCGAGGAGGTCATCCTCCTCCTCTGCTCTGCCCTGGTGAGGCCACATCGGGAGTATTGTGTCCAGTTCTGGGCTCCCCAGTTCAAGAAGGACGAAGACCTACAGGAGAGAGTCCAGTGGAGGTCTACAAAGATGATGAAGGGAATGGAGCGCCTCTCTTATGAGGAAAGGCTGAAAGACCTGGGTCTGTTAAGCCTGGAAAAGAGAAGACTGAAAGGGGACCTCATCAATGCTTATAAATATCTAAAGGGTGGGTGTCAAGAGGATGGCATCAGACTCTTTTCAGTGGTGCCCAGCAACAGGACAAGAGGTAACAGGCACAAGCTGGAACACAGGAAATTCCATCTCAACATGAGGAAAAACTTCTTTACTTTGAGGGTGGCAGAGCACTGGAACAAGCTGCCCAGAGGGGCGGTGGAGTCTCCTTCTCTGAAGGTGTTCAAAACCCGCCTGGACGCATTCCTGTGCAACCTGCTGTAGGTGAAACTGCTCTGGCAGGGGGGTTGGACTAGATGATCTCCAGAGGTCCTTTCCAGCCCCTACCATTCTGGGATTCTGTGGTACCTTCTATGACAATACCAGCAATCATGTGTGGACCATCTTTCCAATGCAACAGAGCTGGATGGTTCAACCCTGCCTGCAGCCTGTTGTGCATGAAGAAACATACTCAGAGGATATTTTCTGCACACAATTTAGGCTTGTCCTCATTCGTAACCAGCTTTGTGTGCTGGTATTTTGAATCTTCAACCAATGTGCTTGTGCTATTGTTAGCTATCCATTCCTTCCTCAGTCCATCCGTGCACGCCTCTTCACAGGGAGAAACTAGCTGTTGGAAGACAGAAGAGCAAAGGCTGCATACCCACCCAAGTCCATTCAGAGCATAGTGAGATCTAGTAGAGACTATTTATCCCTAGGGCTATCCTTAGGGACACTTTATCCTGCAGGGTTTTGAATCAAGCCGCCTTGAGCAGTGCTAGAAGCACCATGTCTGGCTGCGCCTTTTGTAGTCGTGACCAAGTAAAACTTCATGATCTGTAATGCACAGGGATTCTGTCACCGTCTAGTGAACCTTCTCACCTTGAGCTCCATAAGGACAGCACACAAGCAATCCCTCCACTCAAAGCTCCATCCACTTTTCCTGGGTAATTAGTTAAGAACAGTTCTTAGTTCTGCTCTGAGTTACTGGGCTCAAGCTTCACATGGAGACTTGCCCAGACTGAGTCACAGATACACTTTCCTGTTGTTTCCTGACTCGCCTTTGCAGAACGTCGTGAGTGGTTTAATCCTCTGCCAGCAAATACCAACAGCATAGATGTTTTCACCTACATACTCACTCACCAGGGAAGAGCAAACACCAAAAAGGTAAGAGCAGTGAAACTGCTTGAATACGTGCAGCAGGAGGTTGTTTGGGTTAGAGTGATACTACTCTTCATCTGTTTTAATTTGCATCTGTGAGTTTCTGTGTTGCAACGAGCATCTTGTGAAATGCCCTGATAGAGAAATTATGAAAATTCCCCCATCTCCATGTGTTGTGGGCAACACCCAGGATATGGCATTTTCTGCACCCCAGATCAGACAGCAGTGTGTGAGCTGCCCTAGCGCAGTCTCCTGTGCAAGACAAAGCTTGTATTCGTGGCCATATCGGTAACGTGGACTCTTGGTGGGGAAGAGTGATACTGTGGCAGAGATAATGAATCGCCGAGGGAGAGTCATCCCTGGAACTGCAGGTAACCACACCACCTTCCTTTCTCTCGTCCTGTAGAAGAAGGAGCGGGTGGGGGAAAATACAGGGCTGGGATAGACAATGGCATGGGGCAGTGGCTGGCCTCATACCAGGAGAAGGGGCACAGGACAAGAGCAAAGCAACAGATGAGGGAACTGGGGAGTGCCAGGGCGGGGAGAATGACCTTTTTCCCAGAGCCGCGGGGAATAAAAGTCCAGGCAGACTATGGCCTGCCATCCTCTTCAGTGCTTCTTCTGTAAACGATGAGACTGAAGAGTGGTGTCCTACTGTCGTTGTCCAGGTAAAACTACCTGCACCAAGCTAAGCACAAGTCACTGCTCCCACCTCTGGTGTCTCTAAGGAGAACCAAGTGAGGGCTGTCCAAGAGAGTGCCCATTCTCCCTGTGGGAACAATATTTTCTGCGCATCTGCCTCTGCAAACACTGAGCTGGACGGTCACTCCTTTGAGTAACTGTACGCTACTGAATAAAAGGTCGTGGGGAATAGAGCCAAAATAAAGGCAGCTGAGAGAAAGGAGATTTAAAGAGAGATGAAGAGAAGAGAGGTACAGTAAGCGCATTCAGTGGGAGACAGGGGAAGGCAAAAAGACAGGGGAGGGCAGCAAGGAAGAGGTGTTGGGGAGAAAGGCGGTGTGACAGGACAAAGAACGGAGGAGTGCAGTTTGGGAAGAGTACAGGCAAGGCTTGTGACAAAAAGTGAAATAAAAGAGCAGCTCCAGGGCAGCCCCCTACCCTGCCCATCTGAACTACTGCTAGTGACAGGCAGCAGGACCTGGTTGCAGCAGGACCTGGTTACAGCACCTGTGGGGCTCCCCAGTCCTTGGAATAAGGGTCCCAGCAGGTTGTTGGGGTCTGGAGCCACATGGGCTGTCCTGCCCCCGACTCTGGGCTGGAGGATTCCCATTCTTGCCTTGTGTTTTTCAGCCCCAGCAGAAGAGAGAAGCTGCTCCTGGCTGAACCCCTGGGTCTTCCTTGTTTCTGTCCTTGCCATCAAAACTGCCTTTGTAACCATCTGCCTCGGTGGGTTCCAGGATCTCTTCATTCCCCAGGATGAAGGGAGTGGTTGACTGCCTTTTGTCAGGTGGAAAGACAATATCCTAGGCTCTCTGCCAGCAGGTGAATGCCCTTCACTGAAACAGACGGTTCTGCTGCCCCCTCCCTGCTCTGTCCTCTTAGTCAGGGCTAGGGTCCCTTCCACAGTTAAGGTTTGTTCCCTGGCAGGGCCTTGGCACTGTTCCTGTCACTTCCCCACCTGCCTGAATAAAGCTGGTCCTGGATGAAACCAGTTAGTTTCTCCCCTCCCACCAAGAGCTGAGAAGTGTCTTTAGTATCAGAGAGCATCTAAGTAGGTTCCCTGAAGGCTGGCTGTTGGATGTTGGTTCTCCTGACCTCTCTCAGAGCTCCCTGTGACAATGTTGGAGCCAAGGTGCGAGTGTGATCGCCTTGGAAACACTGGCACCAGGGCTGCCCATATTTTAGCAGGGTGGGGGTCAATCCAACAGAGTTCTCCAGCCACATCCCAGCCACGGTGCCTGGACCGACCAAAAGGGAAATCCTTTGCTTGTGCTGTCCTGGAGTATCATATTGCTCTCTCATGACCCTTCTGTGCTTCTTCTTAACTCCCTCAGGTGAAGCCTCAACACTAAACAGTTCTTGATAAAGGTAAAAGTTACAAGGAAATTTATCCTGCCACCTGCCTCTGCTCAGTCATAGAATCATAGAATCACAGGGTTGGAAGGGACCTCTGGAGATCATCTAGTCCAACCCCCCTGCCAGAGCAGGGTCACCCAGAGCAGGTTGCACAGGAACACGTCCAGGCTGGTTTTGAATGTCTCCAGAGATGGAGACTCCACCACCTCTCTGGGCAGCCTGTTCCAGTGCTCTGCCACCCTCAAAGTAAACAAGTTCCTCCTCATGTTGAGGTGGAACTTCCTATGTTCAAGTTTGTGCCCATCACCTCTTGTCCTGTCCCCAGGCACCACTGAAAAGATTCTGGCCCCATCCTCCTGACATCCACCCTTTAAGTATTTATAAGTGTTGATAAGGTCCCCCCTCAGCCGTCTTTTTTTCAGACTGAAGAAACCCAAATCCCTCAGCCTTTCTTCATAAGAGAGGTGCTCCCGTCCCCTAATCATCTTGGTAGGTCTCTGCTGCACCCTCTCCAGCAGTTCCCTGTCCCTCTTGAACCGGGGAGCCCACAACTGGACACGGTACTCAGGTGCAGCCTCAGCAAGGCAGAGTAGAGGGGGAGGATGACCTCCTTCGACCTGCTGGCCACACTTCTCTTGATGCACCCCAGGATGCCATTGGCCTTCTTGGCCTCAAGGGCACATTGCTGGGTCATGGTCATCCTGTTGTCCACCAGGACTCCCAGGTCTCTTTCCACAGAGCTGCTCTCCAGCAGGTCAGCCCCCAACCTGTACTGGTGCATGGGGTTATTCCTCCCCAGGTGCAGCACCCTACACTTGCCCTTGTTGAATTTCATAAGGTTCCTCTTTGCCCAACTCTCCAACCTGTCCAGGTCTCTCTGTATGGCGGCACAGCCTTCCGGTGTGTCAGCCACCCCACCCCAGCTTTGTGTCATCAGCGAACTTGCTGAGGGTGCACTCTATCCCCTCATCCAGGTCATTGATGAATATATTGAAGAGGATTGGACCCAGTACTGACCCCTGGGGAACACCACTCGTCACTGACCTCCAACTAGACTCTGTGCCCCTAATCACGACACTCTGAGCTCTGTCTTTCAACCAGTTATCTATCCACCTTACTGTCCATTCATCAAGCTCACTCTTCCTAAGCTTCCCTATGAGGATGCTGTGGGAGACCGTGTCAAACGCCTTGCTTAAGTCAAGGTAGACCACATCTACCGCCCTCCCCTCATCTATCCATCCAGTCATGCCATCACAGAAGGCTATCAGATTAGTCAGACATGATTTCCCCTTGGTGAATCCATGTTGAGTACTTCTGATAGCTTTCTTTTCCTCCACATGCCTTGAGATGAAGCCCAGAACGAGCTGTTCCATCATCTTTCCAGGGGTGGAGGTGTGGCTGACTGGCCTGTAGTTCCCCGGCTCCTCCTTCTTGCCTTTTTTGAAGACTGGAGTGACATTGTCTTTCCTCCAGTCCTCAGACACCTCTCCTGTTCTCCAAGACCTTTCAAAGGTGATGGAGAGTGGCCCAGCAATGACTTCCGCCAGCTCTCTCAGCACTCTCGGGTGCATCCCATCGGTGCCCATGGACTTGTGAATACCTAATTGATCTAATTGATCCCTCACTCGATCCTCCTCAACCCAGGGAAGTCTTCTTCTTTCCCTGTTACTTCCCCCAGTGCCTGGGACTCCTGAGGGCTGGGCCGAGCAGTAAAGTCTGAAGCAAAGAAGGCATTCAGTAACTCCGCCTTCTCATGGCTCCTGTCTCATTCAACAGTGGGCTCACAACTTCTCTGGTCTTCCTTTTGCTTCCAATATACTTGTAGAAGCCCTTCCTGTTGAGCTTGATATCCCTAGCCAGGTTTAATTCCAAGGTGGCCTTGGCTTTCCTTGTTTCATCCCTGCACGCTCTGGCAACATTCTTGTAATCCTCCCAAGGGGTCAGTCCCTTCTCCCACTTATTGTAAACTTCCTTCTTCCACTTGAGCTTTTTCAGAAGCTCCCTGTTCAACCATGCAGGTCTCCTGCGTCCCTTGGCTGATTTCTTTCTCTTAGGGATGCACCGATCCTGAGCTTGGAGGAAGTGGTCTTTGAATACCAACCAGCTTTCTTGATCCCCTTTGCCTTCCAGAGCTCTAGCCCACGGGATCTCTCCAAGCAGTTTCTTGAAGAGGTCAAAGTTAGCCCTCCTGAAATCCAAGGTTGTAATTTTACTTCTTGTTGTTTTGTGTATAGTCCCCATGATCCTGAACTCTCATTTCATGATCACTACAACCTAGGGTGCCCCCAACCTTAATGTCCTCCACCAGTCCCTCTGTCTTTGTCAGTACCAGGTCCAGGAGTGCTCCTCTCCTTGTTGGCTCCTGCACCACCTGTGTCAAGAAGTTATCATCAATGCACTGGAGGAGCCTCCTGGACTGTTCCTGCCTGGCTGTGTGGTCTTCCCAGCAGATATCGGGGTGACTGAAGTCCCCCATTAGAACCAAGGCCTGCAATTGCGAGGCTACCTTTAGCTGTCTGTAGAAAGCCTCATCGGCTTCCCCATCCTGATCAGGTGGCCTCTAATAAACACCCACAACAGTGTCCCTCATATTTGCCTGCCCCTTAATCCTTACCCATAAACTCTCGACCCTCTCATCATCTGCCCCTAGTGAGAGCTCGATGCATTCAAATTCTCTCTCACATAGGGTGCAATTCCACCACCACGCCTCGCTGGTCTGTCTTTCCTGAAAAGGACATAGCCATCCATGACAGCATTCCAGTCAAGCGAGCTGTCCCACCATGTCTCAGTAGCTGCCATGAGATCGTGGCCCTGCAACCGCACACAGATCTCCAGCTCTTCCTGCTTATTCCCCATGCTGCGTGCATTGGTGTATAAGCATTTCAGAGAGGGAGTCGTGTGTGTAGTTTTGACCCTTGAGATGTGGTATGCCTTCTGGCTTTCAGAAATACTGGCACACTGGCCCAGGAGCACTGAGCAACTACGCCCTGGCACCTCACCAGCAAGCCCAGTACCGTCCCCACCCCCCTTCAAATCTAGTTTAAAGCCCTACCAATGAGCCCTGATAACTCTTTTCCTAGAACCCTTTTTCCCCTGGAAGTCAGGGTATTCCCGCCTGTTACCAGCAGGCCAGGCGTTTTGTAGATCGGGCCATGATCAAAGAACCCAAAGTCCTGCCGGCAGCACCAGGCTCGGAGCCAGGCATTGATCCGCTGGCTCCTCCTATTTACCCCCTCGTCATTCCCCACAACTGGGGGATAGGCGAGAACACAACTTGCGCTCCCGATCCCTTGACCAGGCGTCCCAGGGTCTTGAAATCTTTCTTCATTGCCCTTGGACTTCTTGTTACCTCGTCGCTGCCTACCTGAAAGAGCAAAAGTGGGTAGTAGTCCGAGGGCCGTACCAGGGAAGGAAGCATCCTCTTCACGTCCTTGACCCAGGCCCCAGGGAGGCAACAGACCTCCCTATGTACCGGCTCCGGCCTGCACATTGGGCCTTCCGCTCCCTTCAGCAGGGAGTCACCTATGACAAGGACCCGTCTTTTCTTCTTTACTGCAGAGGTTTTGATACAGAGGGAGGTCTGACTAGGCCTCGCTGACGCCTCCAAGGTAGGAGAACTATCGTGCTCGTCATCATCCAGGTTCCTCTGCAGAGCACTGTACCTGTTAAATAATAGCACCTGGGAAGATGGGGTACTCGCCAGGCAGTCTCGAGTGCGGCGCCTGTTGCGCCGCCGTGCAGGAACTTCCTGCCATTGGCCCCTGTCTTCCAGGTCACCACCTTCAGTTGAGGTGAGAGAGGACAGGGAGTTCTCTGTTGCAGGGGTTCTGTCTGCCTGCTGGGTTTCTGTCGTGGGATGCAGGATTCTACTCCAAGAATCTACCTCCCTCTCGCATTCCCTGATGCTCCTCAACCTACGTACCTCCTCCCTGAGCTCCATCACTGATCGGAGGAGATCCTCTACCTGGGCACATCTCCCACAGGCGTGCCCATCACTGCCATCCGACACCGGCGTGAGAGCAGGGCATGACCTACAGCCCGATGTCTGGGTGGCAGCAGGTTCCCACAGGAGCTCCGTCGGAGAGGCTGCATCAGACCTGGTGGTTGTGGAGCTCATGGATGCCACAGTCTTCTTGCAAGTAGTTACCATTGCTACCTGGCCGGGCCGGCAGTCTTTCAGCTCTATCCTGCGCGAACTGCCGTGCAGACTGCTGTGATTGGGCTGGTGTATCACTCCCCGTTTGGCCGCCCTCTTCTCCAGCCCAGGAAGTACATGCTTGTCCTGGTGCTCCCGGGTGGTTCCCTGGGTCACACCCAGGCAACGCCCACTCGCTGCTTGTCTGCCCAGCGCACAGCGAACTGGTCCTCATGGACAGCGTGCTTTTCCCAGGAGTTTCTCTTCCACTTGGTGAAACGATAAAGGAACTTTATCACTTTTACCTTCTTGATAAAAGTAAAAACGGTGCTCTAGAGCTGCAATGCCCAGGAAGATTAAGAGGGAATGCATATTAATATTCCACCTTTATTAAGCTTATCCCATGACTTCTTTGGCCCTTTCCTGACCCCATCGTCAAAGGACGTCTAAGCTGGCTTTGTCAGATGGGAAAATGAGTCTCTCAGCCAGCAAAGGCGAGAGGAGCTCGTCTGTTTAATGCCTGTTCAAAGGCAGGAGTGACAAGTAGTGGGAGCAGCAGCCTGCTGTTTCTCATCTCCGTTTTCAATACAGATTTCAGAGCTTATTAACGTAACAGAGTCTCTGTGGGGGCTCTAAGTCAGAAGGTGGAGGATAGGACAGTAGCACTTGCCTTCTCTCTCCTCTCTTCCCAGTAGTTTTCCTTCATGGAAGCTCTGGCCAGTACAAGACTCTGCTCCAGAATGCCACAGGATGGCGCTGCGTCCCCAACGTATCTGCAAGCAAAAGTAAGTGATTCTAAGAGCCTCATAAGCAACACTAAGAGCCTCACCAGAATTTATTCTGGTGCCAGTCAGCCTCTCGGATTGGGAATGTGATTGTCAGCCAGAGATGGATTGTTTTAAGGAAGGAAGACGGAGAATTGCGGAAAGAAAATGCCATACTGCACAATTTTACTTAGGATGCTATGAAAACATGTTCTGGGCCAGTGGAAGAGGGTGGGTTGTTCCAGATCTACCTTTGATCGTTTTTCCTACTCTTCCCTTCTTGCTGGCCCTCACACAACCCCTCAACTGCTAATCCAGTTCTCTAATCTAGCTGCAAGTGCTTCATCCTTTTGTAAGGGCTGATTCAATCCAGCTCCACTCCCTGTGCTGGCTCAGTGCCTGTTCACACAAGCATCATGGCCGGTGCCAGGGACAGAGGTAGGAGTGGTAGGGAGATGTTGTTGCGCAGTGTAGAGTAGCTGGAGAGCTGGGCTGCAATCACACAGCAATGGCAAGAGTTAGAATTCCTGCGGTGCAAATTCCCAAACTCAGTTCAGAGATCCGTTCTCACTTGCGCACTGCGTTCAGGAACAGGCTGCAGTTTGCACAGGGGCTAACCCATACGCGTCGAGTACACCTGAGCTAGCTGTTCATACTCCCTTTAGAGTCCATGATAAAAAGGTGTTTGCAGGTACAAAATAAGCATGGTCCACCTATTCTTGTGGTGGACATCTATGGAAGGCCAGGCAGGCTGTGTTCTACACATGCTCGATTTACTGTTCCATGTAAAAAAACCCTGCCTAGCTCCACGAGGCACAAGCAGGCCCGTCAAACAGCAGACAGTCTCTCCCAAACAACACACTTAAGAATTCAGAAGAAATTGTCCAGCACTGCTTAGTCATGTGGGATAACTTTAGCTTTCACTCTGGAATTAGGAATGGGTTTTACAGAGCACATGATGGCTACAGGCCATCCTCCAGCAGTTCAGCGAAAGATCAGGGTGAGCAGCGCAGAGACAGAGAGCTCCAAGTTCCTCAGGCTGCTTGAACTTGATTTTGCATATTGTTTGGTGCTCTCTAGTGCCATGGTCTCTCTTTCTACAGAGGTACATAACAGTGTACCTTGAGTGGATGTAATATATAAGAGCATAGGTAGGCTAACGAAAGTTTTGGTAGCTGTTCCACTCACTGGACCCTCCATTTGGTGCCAAGAATGGGATGAGAGACTTTGTGCTGTGAAGGCAGCTCTTGAAGGACATGAGATTACCTGGATCCACCTTGCAGTGTGAATATGACGTGTGTGTTTGCTGTGAGTGGGCTGAAGCACTGGCTTGACCAGGGCACTGTCACTGCATGCAATCCCCTGAAGAGCTGCTGACTGGGAAACCCGAGAGTCCCTACGAGGTCTGTAATTCAGAGCAAGCATTTAAGGTAGGAACAATACAGACCAGGGTGTATTTGTTTGTTGACCTTATTGGATGAACTTTTGAGCCTGATCTATTCTATACAGAAATATATTCAGAGTATAATATATTCAGACCTTAGATAGAGGTATGTAGCCTTAAAGCATGTAGCCTCATGCTTTGAGAGAATATATCTGTGGGTTTAATCTGTCATGTGACTTTCTGGCTGTAAGACAGATCTCTAGGAAAATCTGGCTAGGTTTCCGCCCTCTCTAGGCAGCAGGGACTGCCTGTGGTGTCCGCAAGACTGTCAGAGCAGTTTAGTGTACACGTCTGTCAGTCTGCATGAGTCAGGAGCTAAACGCTTGGACAACATTTCTCTGATGGAAGTGTTCCCAGAGGAGCACGAGCCAACTACTTCCCATCTCGCTTCCTCAGGAAGGGTAAGGCAGAAACTGTGTCTCACCAAACAGAGGTTGCATGGACATGGCAGAACAGGTAGAGGAAGGGAAAGGCGCTTCAGGCAGGGGCCTTGTGACAGGAGCCTCTCAGGCTGTTGACAGCTTTACTTGTGGAGCACAGAAGAGAGCATTTACCTCTGTCTAGGTTAAAGGCATGGTTCTGACCCCTCCGCGAGCACCTGGGACCCTACACTGAGCTCACTAAGATGAAGGACAGCACATCTTGTTCAAAAGCAGGATTTTTTCCCCCACAGAGGGCTGGATGTGCTGCCCAAATGGCTGGAAATGCTTTCAAAAAAGCTGCTATTATCTGTCGACTGATAAAATGTCCTGGGCTGAGAGTGTGCAGAACTGCACTGGGATGGGCTCCCAGCTGGTGGTGATCGACAGCAAAGCAGAGCAGGTAGGTGCAGGGTGGAGGGAGGGGAAGGGCAGCCAGACACACAGTGACAGGCCCTGGAGGGGACCCAGATCCCCTCCTTGCTCCTGCAGGGGAGGGGGGATGTCCTTTCTGCACCCCTTCGGCACCGGCTCCCCTCTGCCACCAGTCCCACCCCACAGGAACTCCTGCCACCTCCCTCTGCTCAGTCCTGCACCTCATGGATGTTGTGCTTTTTCCAGGAATTTCTCTTTAACTTGGCGAAAGGAGTGTTTGCTAACGCCTATGAAACAAAATACTACATAGGCTTAAGTGCTTATGAAAGTGGGCAGTGGCAGTGGGTGGATCAGACTCCATATAAGAAGTCAGCCACGTGAGTATCCCGGGGGGAGTGAGGAAGGTCCTGTTATTCACAACCCTCAATCCAAGTGACCAATACACTCTGTAAGGAGGTATGTGTCAAAGAGGGGTCCCTGTCCCTAACTGCACTGTAAGTCAGAAAACTTGACTAGTTTTCTAGTCAAAAACATGACTAGTCTTTGCCTTGCCAGAGCTCCTGATCTCTGTTACAATAATCTTGCCCGTTCTCTTCCACAAATGTTTAGGTGACTTCATTCCTGCTGTCGTGTATGCCAATGCATTCTCAATAGAGGAACTTTCTTTTACAGGTTCTGGAAACCTGGTGAACCCAATTTACTCTTTGCAGAAAAATGTGCTGCAATTCACGTCAAGGGAAAAACAGACCCGAACACTTACAGTAACTGGAACAACATCCTTTGCTTTACAAGTTGCTATCGAATTTGTGAACTGGCAGTCAAATTTGTCTGAGGAAGGAAACTCCACTTTGGATGAAGGACCTGAAGGAGTGTCCTTGAGAAAGGGTAGCTCATGAAGGAGACGATGGAAAGCTGGCCTGAGCTCACACAAATGCTTTCCTTTGCAAAGTAGAATGAGCAAGCCTGACACAGAATCCCAGCTCCAAAGGACCTCAGTTCCCAGCCTGTGCCCCTGCATCTCTTTCCAAGACGGAGACCAGTCCTGGATGAAATCACTCCGACTGATTTCAATAACCTCTTGTGCCCCTTTTCACTCTCCTCCTTCTCAGCTGGGCGGCCTGAGCCTCCAGTACTTTCCCTGACTCCTTGTCCATTTGATATCTCAATGATGCGGAAAAGGCCCTCTCTGTTTCATGGAAGGATACCAGTCCTACAAATCACTGGAGCAGTCAGTGGAGTGTGCTTGGCCCATCCCTAAAGGCAACAATGATTCATGGCTTATCTTTAATGTTTCCTTCTTCCTTCAGCATATTCTGTGTTGATAAGTTAAAAACACCCCATACCAATAAATGTTAACTCAGCTTTTTGTATGAGGCTGTCTTTTGAGCGACAAGTCCCAGCCCCCTGCCAGCCCAGCCTCTCTGCGTGGAGGTTTTAACTTTTCGGTGTGTTTGGCACCCCTAGGTGAGGATGTTACTGTGAATGCGCTGGACTGGCCGGGGGTAGGAACAACCTAATATTCATCTGCAGAGCATGTGAGAAAGGCTGTGAACCCTTTTGGAGAATCGCTTGTGAGGGAAGCAACACAGCAGGCACAAATCAGACCCACACAAGTCTTGAGCAAATGCTCTGCTTCCCTCAAATTCCCCAAACCTCTGTCTGTATATTCTTCCCCTTTCACCAATGATATCCATGCTCCCTGAAGAGCTGGGAGTTTCCAGATGGAAATAAAAATACACCCCGAAAAATTAGTTCTGGGTGGTTTTTTTTTCTTTTATTCATCAACAATCGGAGCACAAATTTGTGTTATTTCCTCCTGAAGCAATGCATTTACCACGTTTCTGTTTTAGCAATTGGACCAAAAGCTTGGCTGTTGCAACATGTTGGCCTCCCATTTTCTAAAGCTACTGGGGTCTTTTCACAGTGGAGAAAACTTTGTTGTCCAGTCCAACGTGACAGCAAACAAAAACATTGCAATGGACTTCTCTTTTCGATTTACCCCAACTCAGTTCTGGAAACCACAGCAGCAGGGTTTTGAGGAAGAAAAGGGGGCAGATAAGACACACAGAGAGTGACTAATGTTTTACAGGAGGTTTTAGAGGCAGCTGCAGTTCGGACTGCTGGGATGTGGTATGGGGCAGAGCAAAACTCACACCAGAAGACCAGTTTGCAAGAAAACGTAACTTGCTAGAAACGGTCTCCTTGCCTCAAATCTGGAATGCAAAGTTTGTCTTGAGATGTCCTGACAAAAGAGGGGTCTTGGGAGATGATACTGGGTTTGTCTGCAGAATCGCTGAAGGGAAGTTCCTGATCCCATCTCCCTGCAAACACGCACACACATGCATACACAAGTGCAAAGCCATTCTCTTACATTAGTTGTACAATAAAGCAAATGAAGGTAGACAGAGGAGTTGATCCCTGTCCTTGCTTTACGCAGCCACTGTTGAAGGCCAAGCGGTAAAACTCCGAGCAAGAGTTTCAGCCATGTCTCTCAGTAAAGCCAATGCCTCGAGTAGTGCACCCCAATGGCAGCACTCAGGGTTTAGGCGGGGATGGACTCTGTACACAGTAGGTGTTTGCACGGATGTAGAAGAATGCAAAAGCCTTCCTCTCAATGTATTCCTCTTTGATATGGATTTATCTGAAAGAGGTACCTTTCTCCAACACATGAGAAACAGGCATCATGTCGCAAGTCCACCTTGGTTCAGGAGGCAGCAGGTGTCACAGCAAGAGGCAGAGGTAAAGGTATATAGTTAGGTATATCACTTTCAGAAAGCTTCAGAGGACAATCCCTGCATATCGAACGAGGAGGCTGGGTGGAAAGGACAAAAAGTGCATCAGAACTAGCATATTTCATGATGGCGTCGGTATCATTGTTTTCAGGTGGGCATTCTGGTCACATCCCAACTGCCTGTGAAAACAAGGCCTGGATTCTCATCACTCCTTTGCACATTAACTTTTCCTTTGGAAAGGAACTTAGGTCTGAGGATAGGGAAGGAGCCACAGTGACCTTCACTTCTGACGATACATACACTGAAGACGTGGTCTGACTGCAGCAAAAAAGTTCTGTTGTGGTTCAAACTTGAGCTAACTTCTGGTTTTCCTCAGGAAACTCTGTGATACCCCATCTTTGAGATGCTGTCTCCATCTATAGAATCTGTAGAATCATAGAATCATCAAATGGTTCAGATTAGAAGGGATCACCTAGTTCCAACCCCCCTGCCGTGGGCAAGGACACCTCCCACTAGACCAGGTTAATCAAAGTCCCATGCAGCCTGGTCTTGAACTTCACTCTGATAACTCACCCTCCTAGGTCACCGGCACCTTCTGAGCAAGTCACAGCTCAGGGAATAGGACCTCCACACAATGGTGGGCAGCAGTGAATTGAATAGTGAGTTGATTCAGAACCTCTTGTTGGCTGTAAAATCCTCCTTGTACAGCAGGCACGTGAGCTCACTTGTGGCAGGCTGGCCACGTTTGCTGTGCAACTTCTTAATGTCAAATTGTTCTCCAGCCAAAGTCAGGATTGGATGAGCTAATATGGATGTTATCATGACAGTGGCCTGGCCACACTGCCTGGGAATTACTGGGGATTTCTGCTGCATGGGATGTTTGCGTCCCTTCCTTATCTTGAAATGTTCATCATCTGTTATGAATTAGAACTAGCCTACTAAAAGCTTTAAGTCCCAATATTTGCATTGCAACCAAAGAAGACAGTGGAGGAGAGAGCGCGGGGGCAGTATAACGCTGATGCACTTGCCATTTATTGCAGGGGCATTGCTATAACTCTGGTTGGGATATTGGTTTAAGAACTTCCCATTTCCACCCTGGCATCTCATTTCCACTTCCTCTCTGAGGTTAACTACCCCATCCGCGATGCCAATACAATACAAGTGTCTACTGTGTTGGGCTGTATCTTGGATAATAAAAAACCCACACCAAACTGGGTTTAAAACCACTGCTCTTTTCCTGTTTTGTTTTTTTGTGGTTGTTTTTTTTTTTTTTTATGGTGAAGAAAAGTAACCTTCATTCTTCTTATGGATCACTTTCATGAAACACAAAACTCCGTATCAGCACCACACAATGAACTGTGGTGGGAGAGGGGGCAACCAGCTGGTGAGAATGGTGGGAAGAAGTCTCCCCTCTTAAGCACTCTCTTCTGGGGAAGGAAATTGTCCTGTAACATTGCCACTGATCTGCTGAAAGAAGCACAGACACGGTAAAAAGGGCTGGCTACTGTTTTACGAAAGAATAAAAGAACCTGTGAGAAAGGTAGTCCTGAGATGCTGAGCCCAACGTAAACAGGTCAATCAGCAAGTAAAGAGTTAAAACTTTCACAACTGCAAACACGTTTGTTTCCAGTTTCTGCCAGTGTTATCTCAGGATCTGACTTTCCTCTTTAGATTGCAAGCTTGAGACATATTTGGTCCAAGAGACTGTATTCAAGAGGCTGTCGATTAATCAACACACTACTAAGAAATTAGTAAGTCAATTAAACGACCAATAAGTTAATTAAAACCTCTGTTATCAATTTACAGATCTATGATTTTTCACAGCTACTTACAATTATGCAGCTACAGTTTATCGCTCAGACACACAACAAGTATTGAGTTGCATTTCTACTGCCCTTTCCTCTATCCTCCCATGTCCCTTAGTTGTAGGATGGAATCCCAGCCCACCTTGCTCCACTCTCCTGTAGGTAGTTCAGACATAGACCTGATGGACAGGCCAGCGGGTTGTCAAAAAGGGATCCCTCCAGTGTTCTGCTGGGTTTGGATCCTTGGGGCAGGTTCACAAGCTGTAGGGGTCCCTATTCCTGCCGTTGGAAGACCTCCCCTCCTTTGCTCTTTGACTGATTTTATACTCTGCTCTCCATTTTTTCAATTTTTGGAGCCACTGTTTTGCCACCTTGGTACCAATCTTCTTCTACCCAGTCTCCTCCCAAGTGAAGAGCCTACATCTAACTACCTTTTCCCCATTTATCTCAGTTTTGCTCCATCTGTTCCCAAATTTGGTGTTTCTGAAACTATTTCCTAAGCAATCTTGTGTAAGGTATTAGAAATAACCTAAGCCTTGCAAAATTCTTATTATACAAGAGATCCCCCCAACCCCCCTTCAGTTATCCAGTCCATTTCGGTTACCCATTGCTTATCTCACGTGTTGTCTAAGACAAATCCTGTGACTTTAGCTCTTCAATCTCTACCTGGTTACAAGTAAATACAAGCACTTTCTTATTTTACGTTATATTATGGGTATATAAAATATTCTGGTCTTGTGCTCAGACAATACCTTGCTCTCTCAGCTGCCTGCTGTGCTTTTGGGCAACCTCCTGGTTTCCTGCAAAGGCCTTAGCTAATTATGAGGTCCAGTCCTCCAACACCACCACAGCACTCACAGCTAGTCACCTGCCACGCTCTCTCAGTATCACTGATTTGCGTTCACCTGCTGCGGACAATGAGTGGTGGGAAGGCTGTTGTGGTGAGAGTGATGAATTGTGTGATGTGAGACCCTGAAGTCTTTCATTGTAAGGCTCTCCCACACATCAGAGATGACCCTACCAGTCTGTCTCCTCAGGGCTTGATCTCTGACAAAACACCTACACGCCCTGGTCCTCCACACTGCCCATATTGCCCCACGCTGACTGGTTCAGGATGAGATGGTTGCTCTCCAGGAAGGGCAACTCGGGTGTGAAGGAGCTGGAGAGGCTAAGAGATGGGAGTAAGCTAAGCTCTGCCCTAGCAGGTAAGGAGGAAATGTTTGAAGCTCTTGGTTTTGCAAACCAAGTTGGATTCTGAGCTCAGCTGCCGAAGGCCGTTGTGTGGTATTGCGCAACTACCGGCCAAGGAATCAGTACCAGATACAGTAGAAGCATGAGACTACTGTGGGAGGGGTATGTGATTTAAGCACTCTGCTTCCTCAAGAAGGGGACCTCTTGATCATGCAGTCAACTGATACTCAGTCATATTTCTCAAAGCAGCCGTAGAGGTCTGGTCTGAGTGGTGGCCAAGGAATCCTGAGGATGGGGAAGCATAGTGCCAAAGCAATGCAGTTGTGGAGGCCATGTAGTATGGCTGCACCCCAGAGCCAAAACATTATAAGCCATTTCCAAAATTGTGAGACTGTTTTGCCGTTCTGAAAAGCAAGAAGTGGTGGCTTACTCTTTCCAGAGCGCTGCGGGTTTTGCTCCTGGAGTGCTGAGGTTTCCGGCCATCCCTCCACAGCTACCGAACTCACCAAAGAGTTATTAAAGCACATGAAAGCAGTGCATGAAACCAGTGGATGTACAAGTAACAAACACTATTGCACCGTTCATGGGAGCGTGCCTCCCCTGCTCTGACTAGTTCCAAACAACAGAGTTATTGGTGACTTGCATCCAGGTGAGAACAAGCATCTGTGCTTCCTGCGCAAACGTTCAAGTACCATACAACAAAAATAAACACAAGTCCATGAGGGAGGCTCTGCCTATGCCAAAAGAGTGCCTGTACTGCAGCTGTAACCCCATTCTGTCCAAACGCCTTCCCATGTCAGTGAACTAGGCTGGCAGTTTGTGCAGTTCTGGCAGGACGCAGGCAGAGGGACACATATACGTTGCTTCGACAAAGCAGCCTTTACACTTCTAGCTCTCCTGCAACTGATATGTAGCAAGGCACCCACAGAGTTGCCATTGCCATTTATTTTTCATATGGCACAGCCATACGGGCAGGAGAATATCCCATATTTCTGCTAGGCATGTGGCTTGAGTGGTGGTAGAACACTGCTGGCCCCATGCAGGTGCAACAGTGCTGGCGTGTTCTAGAACACAGAGGAGCTAGATATTCAGCCATCCTGGTGGTGTCCCAGGACAGCTGCATTATTAATGCCCATCTACCAAAGTCGTACAGAACTCAGGAGCTAATCTGCTGCTGTGGTTCCCTTTTGGATCTCTGTCATGGTTTAGCCTCAGACGGCAACAAAGAACCACGTGCGGCTCGCTCGGGCCTTCCCAATGCAGGAAGAATTGAAAGAAAAAAAAAAAGGCAAAACTCTTGGGTTGAGACAAAGGCAGTTTAACAGAACAGCAAAGGGAACAAGAAAACAACAACAATAACATGGACAGAGGAATATACAAACACGATTACTTCACCACTGCTCCCCGCCGCTCCCTGCTGCTCCCCATCAGACCCAGGACACCCCAGCCCACTCCAAGGGGCAAGTTCCTTCCCACTCCCCCAGCAGCTCAGGGTGGGCATGGCTCACATGGCATGGGATACCTGTGTCCTGGGGAGAATTAACCCTGTCCCCGCTGGAACCAGGACATAATCCACCCCTTATTCCATACCATCTATGCCATGCCAGATCTTACAGGTTCCAATGAATTGCCACCACTTTCCCCTGTCATATATATATACACACATATATATTCATGCAGATATAATGCCCTTAGTCTATGGGCCATCCCTCCAAAGTGTCCGTTGAGTTCA
The DNA here is from genome assembly GCF_963924245.1 of Chroicocephalus ridibundus. Taxonomy (NCBI): domain Eukaryota; kingdom Metazoa; phylum Chordata; class Aves; order Charadriiformes; family Laridae; genus Chroicocephalus; species Chroicocephalus ridibundus. The sequence continues at coordinate 142,446,112 of NC_086284.1, forward strand.
TTTAATCCATGGCTTTGGGCTCCATCTGTTAGAACAGTCTCTCAGGGCAGAAGAGATACAGAGTCACAGAGCAGCATGCAGACTGGGAAAATCCCAGGACACACCTGAGATTGATCTGAGCAGGAGCTGAAGTGGAAAAAAGGTAAAATAGATGAGTAGGCCACATTGACATTAGCAGAAATGAAACCAGAAACAGGATTTTCGAGCTTTGATAAAATAAGGATGAATGGGTTCACTGGTGAGGTTTTCAAGTTACATGTAGATGTACTGGCTTCATTTTTCCATTTTTACATTTTTGCTTTGAGTGGAAAGTTGCCTGCTACTGTTATACACCCCCTTCTGCTAGTAGGGAGCTGGAAGCCCAACAGAGGTCTGACAATGACTGTCCTTTTATTATCAAGCTAATGGTGATTTCACCAGTAGGTGAAGTGTCAGATTTGCTGTGATGGTTGGAGAAACACACAGAGGCACAATACCACTCCAAGAGCAAACACGAAATAGAATTTCAATGATTCTGTCAATTTTATTAACTACTTCTGTGTTAACTACTTACTGGCTAGCAACAAATTATTTTCAAACATGGCTTTTTCTTTTGTTGGTAGTAAACAACTCAGTGGCATTGAATGAGCCGCTAATTTAATAACAGGTTCTGCTCATTTTGATTTCTCAAAATTTGGCTAGACAACCAAAGTTGTGCTATTTGTATTGATTATTTTAGCCTTTGATTCTCCAGCAGCAGCTGCAGGAAGTAACCCATAAATGAAGCATAGCTAAAATGGGATTTGTCTGCCCTGCTTTAGGCCTCCAAAAGTTCGCCTTCTCAATCTGAGTTGCTCACCCAAGGCTTCCTTTAGGGACAAGGCAGGACCTTCTGCAGGCATCTGCAGAAGGCAATTCATCCTCTAAGACAGCGAAGGGGGTTTGCCCTTTGCAGGTCTCTCTTTTTCTCTAAGGTTGGTAAGATGAATTGTCACCTTAGCATGAAAGCAAGTGAACTCTGCAGTATGGCAGTGACATATATGATTTTTTTGATCACTTTCCTCGGGTGTTCAGTGCTACGTGCGCCTGTCTCGCGGACTTGAAGTCTCTTCCCACTCAATTTTGCATAGTATAACCATGCCAATAATAGGACAGCTGAATGTTCATGAGAATGGGGAATGATGGCTGGAGAGGATGAATGACTGAAAGCGGCACTTGAAAACACGCAATATGAGTTGGTTACTGTCAGAGCAAGCAGAGGTTGGATTTCCATTGCAGAGCACTGGGGTATTAGGGGTTCAGAGAGTTCTGTGGGATTAGGAGTGGGATAAAAAAACTTGCTGAGTGATTTAGTAGTTGACAGCCTAAGGCTACAGAAGAAAGAAAAGAAGCCTGTTGCAGGTGAAGAGATTTTGGGCAGTCAGGTGGAACTGTGGAGAGCGCAAGCTATATGAATGAACTTAAGTTTGAATGGGCCCCAGTATTCCTTAAATAAAACTCTTCTGGAATACAGGAATGGCTCTTTTATTTGAGAAAATACAGTTCCTTTTGCACAATATTTTTTGAAACAAATTTTTTTGGTGTAAACACCGCATCGCGCAGCGGTTCCCCGTTAGAGAAGTTCTCACCTTTGGTGCCACTTGCCCTGTGGTACAAATGCAGGACAGGAAAGGGAGGAGCCAGTGAGAGACTTACAGAGTTGCCTTTAAAAAAACCTTATCAACAACTTTTAATAAAGTCCATAGGCATTTTCTATTTGCAAGTTACAACTCTCCTGCAGGTGACCAGCCTTCCGTTAAGCCCAAAGAAACACTGTTGAAGATGTAAGCATTATTTTTAGACCCTACTATTTGTTTGTTTCATTCATATGTTTGAACTAAACAAGAGCAATAACACAGTGCCTAATTCTAAAGCCTCTGAAATCAATGAAGGTCTGCTATACAGAGACCATTAAGTAGTCTTTGGGTCAGAACGGAAGCTGAACCGATTCAGTCATCCAGTTACAAAATGCAGTTCCCCTTTCTCATCCTGCCCTTTGCTGTTCTCTGCACTGCAGTTACATGGAGTTTTGCTTCATCTGTTCGCTCTGCTCACTATCCACCATCATTTGCTTCTGACCTTTTCAATATACTCTGTATTTCCTCCTGAATTGTTTTGTTAAATACAGTCTCTTTTTATCAATCAACATCTTTATCAGCTCAAAAGCACTGCTGTGTGGGGCTGTGTACCTTCTCTATTTTATTTAAAAAAAATACATTTAGCATAAAAAGACTGCTATGTGGGAACCATAGAATATAAAACATTATGATGCAATTGAAATATATTGCAGCATTACACGTTTATTTTTGTAATAAGTTATTTCCATTGCATGTATTACCTCAGATCCCCCTTTTTCCACCAAAAGCTCTTTGCTTAATGTAGGGATTATCAGACTTCCTATATATGCGCAACCGTAGTTTTAAATTCTGTCATCTGACGTGCTTTTTTCTTCCCAAGATAAAACTCATTCAGAATATAGCAGAGAGGGGCAATCAGGCAGCACTACATTGGAATGGCACCCTTAAATCTGGCAGTCTGACTTTTTGCAACTTAAATAACATTGGTTTAGCATTGCTATAAATTTTTGTATGTATGTAGATGTATAAAGACAACCAGGTATAAATATAATTAGAAATGGAATTTGTTGCATATATGTGTATACGCTTTCCCAAGTTGATATTGTTCAGTTATAAACTATGCATTCATTATTTTACTTTAAATTTGTCTGCCCTAGTATGAAACATGAAATTGTTTTAGTAAGTTAGGAGAGAGAAGTGAAAATAAGTGACTTCACCATGAGGTATAATGTATGTAAGAGACAGAGATTTTATTATATGTGTAGACATGTACTTTATTGGATCGGAAATAGCCATTGAAGTATAAACTATGATCTTTCATTATTAAGATACTGGTGGCTTCTTCCCATAAAGTATACCGTGACTTAATTCAAGATATGTGGATGTTTTCAGATCAGGCATACTTGGCATTTAACACCCTGTAGGGAAATGTAGAGACCTGGGTTATTTTCATTAATTATTCCTTGTTCTGCGCCATGATAATGCAGATTCAACCATGCAGATGTAGAACCTTGAAAGTGGAACTTTATTATGACTGCGATTTCAGAAAAAAAATCATACAACTGAGAAGAAAGTGTTCTGATCACTGATGCACTGAAGGAAAGGTCCCTTGTGGGAGTATTTCAGAGGCAAAGCGCTGCGTTGGATGTGCAGGCTGTGACAAAGGCGCTGGCTCTGTGGTACAGGTTATGTCGAGATCTACCAGTAGAACTGGAGCATATGCAAGCCAGAGCCAGCTTTAAACTGTTGTGAGCACGTTGGAGGCTGCTCATCAGTAGTTGCCATAGCACAGAGCTCTGTGGGAGTTAACAAGTGCAAGGAGTAGCTTGGCTAAAGCCTGTGCAGGGCGAGACGGAAACATGCACACTGACAAGAGTTCATTGCAGAATGGCCACAGGGGACGGCAGATGTTTAGCCTGTTCTGAGGGAACTTCCTTACTTACCCTGCAATCATGCCAAATGAGAGCATTGTTTTTTGGCTTAAATTGCCTTTCATAACAGTGAGCATCTATTCCAAAATAAACAGAACTCTGCGGAGTGTAGAGACTGGAGTCTGGTAAATGCCTATTAATAGGTATGTCGTGCCACCCAATGTCTGTTGATAGTTTGCATTGCTTAAAATCTGTGGGCTTTCATGAAAGTGTAATCAAAAAATCCACAATTTACACAAGACTTCTTTTCAGTAGTGGATTAAATGAATTGCATCCTGCAGTATCTGATATTATCTTTCTTGTGTGCAGTGTTTGCCTGTCTTCCCTTTTTGGACCTACCTTATAAAGGAGTGAAAGCAGGGGATGTTACTGAAACCCCGGACTACAGAAATTAATCAATAGCTGTTACTTTCTGCATTTGCCTCTACAGTAAAAATTGTCCCCACTGTGTGGCACTGGATTATCTCCTGCATTGCCAGTAATTTAGATAGGCTATGTGCCTGGACAACTAGGAAGAACAGCTGGTAATTATTTATACTGAAAAGCCCTTGGTAAGGGAAAAATACAAAAGAATATTGGCGTCTGGCTGAGAGCACAAGTGCTTGCAAACCAGAAGTCTTGACTTAGTCCTGCACGGCCACTAGGTGAGGTGAAAGGAGATGGTGGAATAAGAGCCCAGGAGGTAAAAAGCTGATAGAACATCAGACTGGGCTCTCCCATTATGTCGTTCCTTCATCTGACTAACATGTACTTCAGCTACTTGCGTTTTTGGACCTATTTCTTCCTCCGAGTCCTAAGGTTGTTCGGTATCACTGCCTTTGAGCCCAATACACTGGCTACCTTGATTATTTCTTTGAGAATCGCTTGGAGTGTGGAATTCAATGGGACTGGATAAATCACTCTTTTCCCACAAATGCCAAGAACCTCTACATAAGTGAAACTGAAATGCAAAGTTTGGTGAGCCTGTGATCCATAGTCAGGAGCATAGAATGCAATTCTGTGAGCTTAGGTGCAGAACTGGTGTGCGCACTGATGTAGACAGACTAAGGCTATGCTCCAACCTTCAAGTAAGAAGCTGACGTGTGGTTGAGATGACCCATAAGCAGTGGAAGGCCCAAAGATAAACAGGATGACTAAGATGTACAGCAGAGCAGTGTTGGATATCACCAAAAGGGCTCGGCAGGTGCACAGTATTTGGTACTAGTTAGCGACATGGCCTCATGAAGTTGGCTGTAAATAAACCCAGGCAGAATTGGGACCTGATGAAATCCACCCACGGGTCCTGAGGAAACTGGCAGATGAAGTTGCTAAGCCACTTGGAAAAGTCGTGGCAGTCTGGTGAAGTTCCCACTGACTAGAAAAGGGGAAACATAACCCCCATTTTCAAAAAGGGAAAAAAGAAAGACCCAGGGAACTACAGGCAGGTCAGTCTCACTTTTCTGCCTGGCAAGATCATGGAGCAGATCCTCCTGGAAACTCTGCTAAGGCACATGGAAAATAAGGAGGTGATCAGTGACAGCCAACGTGGATTCACCAAAGGCAAGTTATGCCTGACAAATTTGGTGACCTTCTATGACAGGGTTACAGCGTTGGTGGATAAGGGGAGAGCAACAGACCTCATCTACCTGGACTTGTGCAAAGCGTTTGACAGTGTCCCACACAACATCCTGGTCTCTAAATTGGAGAGATGAGGACTTGACAGATGGACAACCGGGTGGATAAGGAAGTGGTTGGATGGCCGCACTCAAAGGGTTATGGTCAATGGCTGAATGTCCAAGTGGCAACCAGTGACGAGTAACATCTTTGTAGGTGACATTGAAAGTGGGACTGAGTGCACCCTCAGCAAGTTTGCTGACCACACCAAGGTGTGCGGTGCGGTGTCCTGGTTCCGGACTTCACTCCTGAACAATTACAGGACCCTGATAAAGTGGTAGAATATTTGAAGGGAAAATGCTGTGGCTATTCTAGAGAGGCACAACTCACCACGCTGTGCTGGGCCCTGGCCAGTATCTACCAGGCACTGCTCAGAATTATGCAGCACCCTCAGGGGGAAGAGATGGAGACCAGACCAGCAGCCACTGTGGCTGCTGCAACCCCTGCAACGGACACTGTGGCTACTGCAACCCCTGTGGCAGCCACTGCGGCTACTGCAACCCCTGCGGCAGCCACTGCGGCTACTGCAACCCCTGCGGCAGCCACTGTGGCTACTCCAACCCCTGTGGCAGCCACTGCCGCTGAACCAGGGAACCAACCCGTGCCGGTATCAGTTGCCCCCATACAGAAGAAGTAGTACACAAAGAAATCAGTTCGCTTAGTAAGAGATGATGATGAACCAGGGTCATCACGAGAGCAGGAGGAAGAGGCAGAACCAGAGGTAATTACTCGATCCCTATCCTTGAGTGAGCTGCGGGATATGCGAAAAGATTTTAGCCGACTTTCAGGTGAGCACATTGTAGGAATGTGTCTGAGAGAAAATGATCACGTGAGCCAGCCTCCCTACTATGAGAGATTAGATTAAGGGCAAAACAGGTGGTAGAAGATGGAATTAGTACATGGGAAAAACGGGGACTGAGAAGGTAGAAAACATGTTGTGCTAATGACTAAGCAATTTACTATGTGAATTCTTGTAACCAATCTGATCTGTGAATGAACCGCATGGACAGTGCGTGAACAGAGACTGTAAGCCAATCATATAGCTGCCGCTAGCGCGTGCTCTTATTGCCTGTCTATATATACTCTGTGAAAACTTGAATAAAGGGAGAACGATCATACTCATATTGAGATTCCATCGTTACTCCGGGTCCGTCTCCCACTCCGACGTCCTCCGACATCTGGTAGCAGAGGATGGTTCAGCGCGACTGAGTTCTCCGAGACTGCGGTAAGCAGCTAGAGGAGGGGAGTGGGAAACTTCGGCTGGGAGACGTGCTGCTTGGGCGCATCAGCGGGAGCAGACAACGGCGTGAGGTCGCTCCTCACCTCCCAGGCGCAGCTATGGAAACAGAAGCTGCGGCCATGCTACTCGCTGGGATCCTCTCTAAGAGAGGGATTGAAACACCAGCGAAACTGTTGCTCAAACTGATTAAGCCGGGGCAGGAGATGGGACAAAAAGTAACAAAAGAAGAAGGGGCTATATTAAGACTTCTCCTGCATATCCTCTCTACGAGAGGGGTGAAATACGATGAGCGTATGCTCCGAAGGTTGTTAACCTGGTGCAGAGAGAACGGATTCGCACCAGAGCCCCAGACAGCTTTTAAACCAGAAATACGGGAGGCTGTTGGAAAAAAACTGTGGGAAATGATAAGTAAAGGAGACAAAGAGGCATCACCGTTAGCGATGACATGGTGGTTGGTGTTATCGACCTTACAAGATATGAACGCGGAGCGAGCCACAGCAGCCGGGGCTTTTGCAGCATTACAACCCATGGGAGGGGGATCGAACAGGCCAGGTCCGAAGGTCTGTGACAATCCCCTGCTGATCCCCTCTGCTCCACCTGAGGCCGATGGAGGAGGCAGAATGTCAGCAGAGAAGGACAGAGCCGGAGCTGTTTGGTCCTGACATCGCCCGCCTCGCCCCCTCCCCTCCCCAGTCGTCTCCCTGAGATAAAAGTGCTGGTTTTGTATGTCTGCTGTGTAAGCGTGTGTGGGTGCCGGCTTATACCTGCTGATCAGCATGTGTGCTACTGTTTGCTTTTTGTTGTGTGCAGTGTCGTTAGGTGACTCCGCTTGAGCAGGTGTTCTGCCCGGTGTGGTACTGTTCTCGTATGCAACTAGGGCTGACACTCCGTCAAGTGAAGAAGTTTGTATATACACAGTGTTTAGACGTAAGGCGAGCGCACCCCAGGTAGATACACCAGGATGGGCTGTAGAACCGATGGAAGTCCTGAAATATTGGGGGAGTTTTCACGAGCCGACACGTTTACACTCTCGGGAACGGCTCGCCCGTGCAGGGCGTATCGCTGGTTGTTTGTTGTTTGTCTATAAGGTCATGGTTGATTGGGAAAAGGAGTTGAGCCAAAATCTATAGGATGCTCTGTATGGAAATGAGAAACTTAAGGAAAAATGAGAAACTGAGCTCTTGGTGCAAAGGCAGACTTTTATGTCAGTCGTAAGTGATGGGTGAAAAAAAAAAAAAAAAAAAAGAGAGAAAAAAGAGAAAAAAAGAAAAAAAAGAAAAAAGAGAAAAAAAGAAAAAAAAGAAAAAAGAGAAAAAAAAAGAAAAAAGAGAAAAAAAAGAAAAAAAAAGAAAAAAGAGGAAAAAAAAAAAGAAAGAAAAAAAAAAAAAAAAAGAAACCAAACAGGAACAATTAGATGGGAAATGTGCCATGTTAGCACAAAAGTATGCCATAAGCATTATGAGAAAGCATCAGAAAAAGAGAAATAGGACACCTGATTCAAAGCAGTACCATAGAGATATGGTTTTGGTTTTTTCCTATATGTGTATATGTTATTGCATGCCTTAGTAGATTGCTCTGTGTTATACCCTGCGAGACTAAAATGAACCCCAGCAGAAGCGGTCTCTTGAGCAAGGGGTTGGAATATGGGAAAGCAACGTCAGATCGGCGAGGAGGACTGTAAATACACTCAAGGGACTCGCACCTGGGTGCTGGAAAACACATATATCACACCAATTGTTATTCATTCTCGGGTGCTTGCAAGAAAAACATTTGGATGACATAAGCCTGTAAAGGACTCACAGACACCTTATCCAGCTGCTTGAGAATCTTGGCCTGTTGTGGAAGAAGACCAAAGCACAGTACCAGCCAGAACAGGGAGTCCGCATGCGCTCTTGCTAACAAGGACTCTTTTGCTGCCAAGGATTCGTGATAACAAGGACTCTTTTGCTGCCAAGGATAAGTTTAACAATGCTACTAGTACCGCTATTTCTGAGTTATTGCTAGATGTAGATAGTATTCGATATGCGGTGTTGCAAAACAGAACTGCTACTGGTTTTTTGCTTTCAGCTCACAGACATGGTTGTCAAGATTTTAAAGGACTGTATTGTATGAATCTAAGTGACCACTCCAAATCCATCCATGCCCAGCTGCAGGAACTGCACCGACTGAACCAGCAACTTGTGGAGACCACTGGGTGAAATCTCTTTGCTGGATGGACTCGAGGGTGGGGTTGGTTGAAGCAAATTGTACTCATCGCCTGTGTGGAAGGAATTTGTCTGTTATGTTTAGTATGCTGTTTGCTGTGTTTAATAAGCATTATACGATCAGCTGTAAATGCCGCTTTGCATCGTACCCTTGTACGAGTTGTAGAATATGTTGCTCTAAAAACTATGTGTGTATCCACGAGAACCCGACCTTCACAGAAGAAGATAACAAGAAGGGATTACAACAATGTAGTCACGTATCAGACAGCTGCTGTTAGTAAAGCTGGATCATGAGTTTGGTGAGACTCGCTGCATACGCTGGCCACGTGTGCAGCGACTCTGGCCTGTACTTTTCTACTCGATCCAGTGCAGGAGAGTCTGGTGGGACTCACTGCGTGCACTGGCCATGCATGCAGCGACTCTAGCCTGTACTTCTCCAGTCAATCCAGCGCAGGATATAAGAAGGCTGTCTCAGGTCAGAGAGGGGGAGAGAGACATGAGCACACTTTGAAGGTACAGGGGATGCCCTGAAGCACTGTGTCTGCCCCCCCCCCCAAGTTCTATGTTCATTAACCCCAACAGCTCTGAAGGCATTACAGTATGTTGCAAGATAAGATATAGTCTACTACTGCTGCAAGACGCACTGAACACCTTCCTACAAGAATTTCAACTTTATGCCCTGATAGGACAGTGGGATGATGCACTCGCAAAGAGCCTGACTGCGTTAGAGTGGGTATTTTTGCCACATACCTTTTCAAAACCAGTAACTATGATGATTGAAATGTTACCACGATTGTTTTTCCAGGGTCACTTGTGCTGTCAGCAACCGCAATGTATTTGAAATATTACAAAAGGATTTCTCGTGGGTAAATCCAAAGAAATTGGCTTTCTGGGCAAAATTTAGGAATCTGGGTATTTATTGCCTTAGCAGGGTTCTTTTTGATTCTGTTTTTAATTGTGTTTAGTATATAACCTGCTAAGGGCGTCACAACAAGGATAACATGTCCAAATTAAAAGCGGTTAAAAAGGGTTTCGATTGGTCAAACTCATGGGGTATAACGGGATGGTTATCAGACTTACTAAAGCAAGGGCTCATGCTACTGTTGGTTATATTATTATTGATTATGGTAGCCTCATGTGTTCTCCGCAAAGTGACTGACATGATAGAAAATGCCATGCATAAGGTCTGGCTGGCTCAAGAAGAAAGAGGGGGGATTGTAGGAATGTGTCTGAGAGAAAATGATCACGTGAGCCAGCCTCCCTACTATGAGAGATTAGATTAAGGGCAAAACAGGTGGTAGAAGATGGAATTAGTACATGGGAAAAACGGGGACTGAGAAGGTAGAAAACATGTTGTGCTAATGACTAAGCAATTTACTATGTGAATTCTTGTAACCAATCTGATCTGTGAATGAACCGCATGGACAGTGCGTGAACAGAGACTGTAAGCCAATCATATAGCTGCCGCTAGCGCGTGCTCTTATTGCCTGTCTATATACACTCTGTGAAAACTTGAATAAAGGGAGAACGATCATACTCATATTGAGATTCCATCGTTACTCCGGGTCCGTCTCCCACTCCGACGTCCTCCGACACACATTGTCACCTGGCTGCTCCGGTGCTGGGATAACGGGGTCAGTAGCCTGGAATTAGAGGGTAGGGAGGCCAGGCAGCTGGGATCCCTGTCTAGGGAAGGCGGTATTGACAAGGCAATTGGGAAGAAGACCCAAGCCTCAGCCTCTGGAAACGACTCCTGTCAGGCGTGAGGGAGAGGTACCCCTTCAGTGAGGATGTTGAATGTCAACCAAGCAAGTGGACTACCATGGGAAGAGGTAACCAGTACCTGAGAGAATTAGCCGTGTGGGAGATGATTTATTATGACTTTGACAATGCAGACTTACCTACAGACCCTGATGAGGTGCAATGCACAAGGCCTATGTGGCGGAAGTTTGTACGGAGCGCCCATCGTCCTATGCCAACTCATTGGCAGTAATGGAATGGAAAGGTGAAGAGGGACCAACAGTGGATGAGGTGGCTGGCCGGCTCCGGAGATATGAAGAAAGTCTCTCTTCCCCCCTTGTCTCAGCTGTGGAGAAGCTGTCACGGAAGGTCCAGCAACTTGAAGAGAATATGTCCTACTCCCCACCTGTACGGGCCAGCGTCTCAGCTATTAGAAGCAGGCATTTCCCCACTCAAGAGAGAGAGTACAGAGGGTACACACCACGAGGCACCCTGTGGTTCTACCTGCGTGACCACGGAGAGGACATGAGGCAGTGGGATGGACAACCTACTTCGACCCTGCGGACAGGAGTTGCAAGGAAGGACAACCACAAAAGGGGATCCCTCCGGATCCGGGAGGTGCCGGAAAAAGGCCGGCCCAGTTTCCAGTGGGCAGTTCCCCAGACCGAGCAGAAGGCCTGATCTTGCTTCTGATCCTCTTGAAGGAACTTCCAAGTCATTTATGCAAGAAGTGAGTAATGGATACTATGACCAGTATTAGAGGGGCCCTGCCTCTGGCCAGGTGGAGGAAAGGGACATCCGGGTTTATTGGACGGTGTGGATTCGATGGCCTGGCACATCAGACCCACGGGAGTATAAGGCTCTAGTGGACACGGGTGCACAGTGTACTTTAATACCATCAAGCTATAGAGGGGCAGAACCCATTTGTATTTCTGGGGTGACAGGGGGATCCCAAGAGTTGACTGTACTGGAGGCGGAAGTGAGCCTAACTGGGAATGAGTGGCAAAAACACCCCATTGTGACTGGCCCAGAGGCTCCATGCGTCCTTGGCATAGATTACCTCAAGAGAGGGTATTTTAAGGACCCAAAAGGGTACCGCTGGGCCTTTGGCATAGTTGCCTTGGAGATGGAGGAAGTTAAACAGTTGTCCACCTTGCCTGGTCTCTCGGAGGACTCTTCTGTTGTGGGGTTGTTGAGGGTCGAAGAACAGCAGGTGCCGATTGCTACCACAACGGTGCATCGGCGGCAATATCGCACTAACCGAGACTCTCTGATTCCCATCCATGAGCTGATTCGTCAACTAGAGGTTCAAGGAGTGATCAGCAAGACTCGCTCACCCTTTAACAGTCCTATATGGCCGATGTGAAAATCTAGTGGAGAGTGGAGGCTAACTGTAGACTATCGTGGCCTGAATGAAGTCACGCCACCGCTGAGCACTGCCGTGCCGGACATGCTAGAACTCCAGTATGAACTGGAGTCCAAGGCAGCCAAGTGGTATGCCACGATTGATATAGCTAATGCATTCTTCTCAATCCCTTTGGCAGCGGAGTGCAGGCCACCGTTTGCTTTCACTTGGAGGGGCGTCCAATACACCTGGAATCGACTGCCCCAGGGGTGGAAACACAGCCCCACCATTTGCCATGGACTGATCCAGGCTGCACTGGAACAGGGTGAAGCTCCAGAACATCTGCAATACATTGACGACATCATTGTATGGGGGAAACACAGCAGAAGAAGTTTTTGAGAAAGGGAGTAAAATAGTCCAAATCCTTCTGAAAGCTGGTTTTGCCATAAAACGAAGTAAGGTCAAGGGACCTGTGCAGGAGATCCAGTTTTTAGGAATAAAATGGCAAGATGGACGCCGTCAGATTCCAATGGATGTGATCAACAAAATAGCAGCTATGTCTCCACCAACTAGTAAAAAGGAAACACAAGCTTTCTTAGGCATTGTGGGTTTTTGGAGAATGCATATCCCAGATTACAGTCTAATTGTAAGCCCTCTGTATCAAGTGACCTGGAAGAAGAATGACTTTAAATGGGGTCCTGAGCAACAACAAGCTTTTGAACAAATCAAACAGGAAATAGTCCATGCAGTGGCCCTGGGGCCAGTCCGGGCAGGACAAGATGTTAAAAATGTGCTCTATACCGCAGCCGGGGAGAATGGCCCTACCTGGAGCCTCTGGCAGAAAGCACCAGGGGAGACCCGAGGTCGACCCCTAGGGTTTTGGAGTCGGGGATACAGAGGATCCGAAGCCCGCTACACTCCAACAGAAAAAGAGATATTGGCAGCGTATGAAGGGGTTCGAGCTGCTTCGGAAGTAGTTGGTACAGAAGCCCAGCTCCTCTTAGCACCTCGATTGCCGGTGCTGGGCTGGATGTTCAAAGAAAGGGTCCCCACCACACGTCATGCAACTGATGCTACATGGAGTAAGTGGATTGCATTGATCACACAGCGAACTCGAATGGGAAACCCCAGTCGCCCAGGAATTCTGGAAGTGATCATGGACTGGCCAGAAGGCAAGGATTTCGGAATGTCACCAGAGGAGGAGGTGACACGTGCGGAAGAGGCCCCACCATATAATAAACTGCCAGAAAATGAGAAGAAATATGCCCTGTTCACTGATGGGTCCTGCCGTATTGTGGGAAAGCATCGAAAGTGGAAGGCTGCTGTGTGGAGTCCTACACGACAAGTTGCAGAAGCCAGTGAAGGACAGGGTGAATCGAGCCAGTTTGCAGAGGTGAAAGCCATTCAGCTGGCTTTGGACATTATTGAGCGAGAAAAATGGCCAGTACTTTATCTCTACACTGACTCATGGATGGTGGCAAATGCTCTGTGGGGGTGGTTACAGCAGTGGAAGCAGGGCAACTGGCAGCGCAGAAGCAAACCCATCTGGGCTGCTGAACTATGGCAAGATAAAGATAAAGTCCCTGTAGTGCACATGAAGAATATGCTAGGGAAGACAGTCTGGGTTAGTCCTGCCTTAGGCAAAGGCAAACCCATCCGTGGGATTGCTTTTGCCCAAGGACCTGGGTGCACTTGGTGGGTGATGCGGAAGGATGGGGAAGTCCAATGTGTACCTCATGGGGATCTCATTTTGGGTGAGAATAGCCAATGAATCAAATTGTGTATTGTTAATTACTAAGTAACACTGTCACTGTGTGTCCTCATTGTTATAATTGCTATCAGTTGTACTACGAGTAAGGCACAGGGGTGATGGGGTAAGAACTGACCTCAGCAGCTGGCGCCCAGTAACTTCCTCAAGATCTTGAGCTTAAAAAAACGAAAGTGCTGTATGCGTTTATTGTATTAGGCAAATAGTCGCTGGTCACCATGTTGCTTGGTTTGTTCTCATGGCTGTGTTATGTGAATTCCTATATGTCTTATGATTAGCTCCTTGGACTAAAACACCATGACAACTGGTGGAAGCTCAGCTCCAATCCTGAGGACAGCGAAGCTTGACTTTTGGGGACGCCTCCACGCGGTTACTGGGACCAACACAGCTCTGCTCCAGGGCCTTGCTACGCTCAGCATGCTCGGTATCTCGGCCGATCTCCTGAGCTGACTCCGCTCGGCATCTCGGCCGATCTCCTGAGCTGACTCCGCTCGGCACTCGTCGCAGCCTTGCCTGGTCTTACGGCACAAAGTCAGATGGGCTCCTGCAGCCAGCTGTGCCCAACTCCTTCGCCGGCTCGTCAAGGCTCCTACCTTGGCTCCGCAGGCTTCCTAGGACTAGGACTGACACAGCTCAGGTCCAGGGCTTGGTCTCAGCGTCTCTGAGAATTGCTCTGATTATCCGTGTGACCTCTTTGCTAAGACTCTCCAGAGAGCCGTCCTCAAAACAAACACACATCTTGACATATCTCCCACATTGATCGCAGTGTCTCCAGGAGCGGCATTCAAGGAGCCAGGAACTTTTCTCCCTACGCTGTCCATTGAGTTGGCCTCAAAACCAATATACATCCTGCTATATCTCCCACATGGAAAGTGCCAGGAGGGAAAAGTGGGGATTATGCTTAGACTTTCTCAGAACTGCTTCAAATCAACTAGATATCTTTGTGCTGTAAATCTCCCAACAGCCAAACGCAAAAGCAGCAAACATCTCACTGTATGTCCCACATCAAAAGTGCCAAGAGACAGCTTGCTCTCCCTGTCTTTGAGTACTGTTTTCACTGTCCCGGTTACCTCTTTGCTAACATTCTCTTCAGAGCTGCAGTGAAACCAGGAACCATGTAGAGAAGGCACCCGCACTGAAAGTGCCTGGAGGGAACGTTGGGGCTTCTTCTCAGTGTCTCTGATGTCGGGTTTTCCTGTCCTGGGAAAGTCTCTGCTAACACCCTGCAGAGCGCAGTGCCCAATATACAGAAACGTCTTGCGGTATCTCCTACAAGGAAAGTGCCAGGAGGAATTGTCGATCTTGTTCTCAGTGTCTCTCACCCTGCAGAGCGCTGTGCCCTATATACACAAAAATCTTGCGCTATCTCCAACATGTAAAGTGCCAGGAGAGAATTGCAGGAATTCATCGCAGTGCCTCCAAGAATGGCATTCAATGTGCCAGAAACTTTCCTGCGTACAGTCTCCAGGGAGATTTCCTCAAAACCAATAAGCATCCCGCTATATGTCCTAAATGGAAAGTGTCAGGAGGGAAATATAGGACTTGCTCTGCCTATCTTTGAATACTGCTTTCTACTCTCCTGGTTAAGTCTTTGCTAACATTCTCTCCAGGGAGTTGCCCTCAAAACCAACACACATCTTGACATATCTCCCACATGGAAAGTGCCAGCAGGGAAAAATGGGGACTGTTCTTAGACTCGATAGGATCTGCTTCAAGTCACCTAGTTATCTCCTTGGCTACATTCTTCAAAGAGATAGGTGCAAAACAATCAAAAAATCATCTTGGTGTGTCTCCAACATGGAAAGTGCCAGGAGGGAATTCTAGGGCTTGTTCCCAGTGTCTCTCAGAATTGTTCTCCTGACCACGGCTACATCTCTGCTAAGACGCTTGCATTGCCCAGAGACCTACGAGACCTTTGGGCGTGGAACCAGTCTCCAGACATATGGCCATTTTTGTGCCTGGCGCGGCGCCAAGTGGGAAAGGGGGTTTTGAGGCTGAAGGCAGCAGGAAAGCCTGCAGCCCCCATGTGTGTGGGGCCAAGCAAGCGGTTCCCAAAGAGCTTTAGTACAAGGCATAGTTTTCCCTGCTGGCTCTTTGGGCGGGGGACCAATCTCCAGGGAAGGAACTTTGGGGCTTCTTCTCAGTGTCTCTGACATAGGGTTTCACTGTCCCGGGAAAGTCTCTGCTAACACCCTGCAGAGCGCAGTGCCCAATATACAGAAACGTCTTGCGGTATCTCCTACAGGGAAAGTGCCAGGAGGGAGTTGTCGAGCTTGTTCTCAGTGTCTCTGAGAATTGCTCTGACTATCCATGTGACCTCTTTGCTAAGACTCTCCAGAGAGCCGTCCTCAAAACCAACACACGTGTTGACATATCTCCCACATTGCTCACAGGGTCTCCAGGAACGGCATTCAAGGAGCCAGGAACTTTTCTCCCTACACTGTCCATTGAGTTGTCCTGAAAACCTGTATACATCCTGCTATATCTCCCACATGGAAAGTGCCAGGTAGGAAATGTAGAGCTTCTTCTCCCTGTCTTTGAGTACTGCTTTCTAGTGTCCCGGTTACCTCTTTGCTAACGTTCTCTCGAGAGAGTTGTGCTCCAAACCAAAGCACACCTTGACATATCTCCCACATGGAAAGTGGTATTAGGCAATTGTAGGATTTGATCGCAGTGTCTCTCCAGGAACGGCATCCAGTGAGCCAGGAACTTTTCTGCCTACACTGTCCACTGAGTTGTCCTCAAAACCGATATATATCCTGCTATATCTACTACATGGAAAGTGCCAAGAGAGTAATGTAGAGCTTGCTCTCCCTGTCTTTGAGTACTGTTTTCACTGTCCCGGTTACCTCTTTGCTAACATTCTCTTCGGAGCTGCAGTGAAACCAGGAACCATGTGGAGAAGGCACCCACACTAAAAATGCCTGGAAGGAACGTTGGGGCTTCTTCTCAGTGCCTCTGATATAGGGTTTCACTGTCCCGGGAAAGTCTCTGCTAACACCCTGCAGAGCGCAGTGCCCAATATACAGAAACGTCTTGCGGTATCTCCTACAGGGAAAGTGCCAGGAGGAATTGTGGAGCTTGTTCTCAGTGTCTCTGAGAATTGCTCTGATTATCCGTGTGACCTCTTTGCTAAGACTCTCCAGAGAGCCGTCCTCAAAACCAACACACATCTTGACATATCTCCCACATTGATCACAGGGTCTCCAGAAACGTCATTCAAGGAGCCAGGAACTTTTCTCCCTACACTGTCCGGGGACAGTTCCTTAAAACCAATCTACATCCTGCTATATCTCCCGCATGGAAAATGCCAGGAGGGAGAAGTGGGGATGTGGAATAAATACTAAATTGGCTAAAAAATACAAAAGTACAGCATTGTTCACACATTAAGGAAAAGTATAAAATGAAGAGGCTTCTGAGGTAGAAAATAGCCGCAGCTGGCATGAAGGACACAACATCTGTGGTTCCCTGATAAGCTACATGAGGTACGGGACGGGATGCAATTATTCCGTGGCTTTACCTTATGATGTATAGCGGATACAGGAATGGGATGATACCATGAAACAGATAAGCTGCCAATTAGCTGCCCGCTAGATGCTCAGAGCCAACATTTTGTCAAATTTTGATGAAATGCTGTCCTTTGTGCGAACTTTGCTCATTATAATGTCATTATAATACCAAAACACACCTCCATCCCGAAGGCTACCCGCCTCCAAGGTGCGACCACTCCTTCTTGAGTCTGCGCCCTGAATTTCTCGTAAACTGTACCTTTAATTGTGAAGCGAGAGAAATTTACACCAATCATGATAAAAGTATGTATGACTAAAGTCACTCAAACTCCACCTTGAAGATAACAAATAGTATA
Organism: Chroicocephalus ridibundus; assembly: GCF_963924245.1. Classification (NCBI taxonomy): domain Eukaryota; kingdom Metazoa; phylum Chordata; class Aves; order Charadriiformes; family Laridae; genus Chroicocephalus; species Chroicocephalus ridibundus. The sequence goes on from NC_086284.1 coordinate 142,463,453, forward strand.
AAAATAGCCCAAGAGAGAGGGGATACCCGGGGAAGACACCATCATAAAGAATTACATCACTGACTTCTGGGATCAGTCGACGGGCTGAGCCTCTCTTCCCCCCCATAGGGACGCCTTTGGGTAAGACTTAGATTATACCGAGTGCTTCCTCGGGAAACTTAGAAATTTCTCTAGAGACTCTCTTTTCCTACATTTAAAGCCAGGCTGTATCGTTTATAACTTTGTCGCGCGTTTTGTAACAATACTTTCATTTGCACGTGCTTTGCAGACAGTGTATTTATCACCGGCAATCCTAAGAACCTATATATCTGTTGTTTAAATAAACTGCACTTTTTTAAATAGCTAGTCGTTTTGGTTTCTCACTGAACGCGACCAAAGACTCGAGAGTGGCCGTGCTAGTTCAGGAGCACGACTAGACTGAAGGTGCAGTCCACTATTAGTGTATCCAAATCGTAATAGTTTAATACATATTAAACGCGACTGGACTGATAGTGCTGAATTGGGCATCACTCAGAATTTAAACCTAGCCGCACCTAGCCTCCCACCTCGGTGAGGAGTGTTAGAACGCAAGGGGGTTTATCTTCTGCTAAAACCGCTTTGCCCCTTTTCACGCAACATAATTTTGGCGTAGTCGGCAGGATTGCCATGGATAAACTGCTGCAAAAATATGATTGTGCCCCTTCCCAGCCTGGGAAGGAGTGGGCCCGTAAATTTTGGAAGGATGAAGAGAAAGTGGTGGAACGTATTGAAGAGTGTCGGGTTTCACAGAAGCTCAGAGCGGGGAAAGGCAAAGGTGTGATTTGTGCGGTGTTAGGTGCCTGTTTATCTTGTGCACAACAAGAAGCTAGGGAAACCCCTGCTCCTAATCTGATTTCAGCTGTAGAATATGCAACCCTGAAATCGGAGAATGAGGTGTTGAAGTCATCACTAGCCTTTCAAAAGGAGACAGGAGAAAAATTAAGAACTCAAGTTGATAAGCTTGTGAGTGAGAATGAATGTTTAGGAAACTGGAATGCTCAACTTGGGAGTGAAAATCACCAACTTAAAATGTTATTGGAAAGGGTGACTGGGCTCTTAGATAAAATGCAGCCCTCGACCCAGGTCCAACAGATTCGTAAATTAATGTGTTATCCAAATTCTGGAACCCAGACCGGAGATTTTTGGTCTAATAGTGAAGATGAGGAAGAAGATGAGGAGGGAAGGACTTTTACTGTGAAATCTCGAGTCTTTCCTTTACGACCTCTGATTAAAACTGAAACCACAGTTGATGAGGATGATGAGGAAGTCCGCAACACTGTGCGTACTATTCCGTGGACACCAACAGAGTTAGCGAAAATAAGGGAAAAATATTCGAGGCGGCCAGAAGAATCAGCTGTTGAGTATGTGTGGCGAGTTTCTTCTGAAGGAGGAGATAGAATTATGTTGAGTGAGGAAGAAGCAGGAGACTCTTGGGGACCAGGAGTGTTTTTAACTACAATGGACGGGGATCATAATTATTCCCTAACCGCTCGAGCAGCCTTTTGGGCAGGTGGTATGGATCCACGAGAGAGGGGAGAGCCATTAGAGATTAGAGCTACAGGCTACTCTGAACTGTTTGCAGTGATACGGAAAGCAGCTTGTCTGCAAGCCATGTATGACAGAGAGGAATTTCGGAAATCCCCAATGTCAGCTGCTATCGACCCCAATCGATTAGCCCCTCTCATCCGTGGTCTTCCCGATTGCCTGAAGCCATTTGTTGTTCGTACTCAAGATCGTATACGAGAGGCTCGGGATGCTCATGGGCAGGGCCGGCGTCGCTACATGCCCACCTGGAATGAATATGTACAGGAAATAGACCAATATGGGCGCCGAATGGGCTGGGCCAGCCTAACTAGCGAAAAATCCTCCGAACACCCCCGAAAGGTTTGCCAAGTCCGAACTCACACTCAAAACCCCAAACCGGTGGAAAGGTTTAAGCCTGATAAGGACCGGAATGAGTTGTGGCGTAAAGCCCTACAATTAGGGGTGCCCCGACAATTCTTGCACGGTGTCCCTACGGGAGATCTCCGTACACTGGTCCAATCTCTAACTAGAAAGAATAATTCGTCTGGGGAGAAAAGTCTAACCAGAGAATCCCCAAGCTGTGAGAAAATTGTGCCTTCTGCACCGGAGCGTAATTTGATTGATTTGTCAGAGTCCCAGTCAAAAAACTCCTATCCCCGGGGAGGGCAGTGAGCCACCCTGTCCGGCGGGTACTAGCTATTCAATGGCTCTCTCATAAAGATTCTGAACCTATTATCGCCATTCCTGTCGGACCCCGGAGGATGTCAGTAAACTTTATTATTGATACCGGAGCCCAAATGTCTGCAATCACTAATGAAACGGCACAACTTCTAGGTATAAATCCCACCAGACGCAGAGTCAACTTCGCAGGAATTGATGGTGTGGTAAAAACATGCCCCGTTGCAAAAATTAACCTCTGGTTGCCGGGAGAGCAGCGGATGACCAGGGCGGAAGTGTTAGTGGGTGCCTCGCGTACTAACCTCCTAGGATTCGACGTGCTGCGTGGGCGAATGTGGAAATTCCCAGATGGAACTGTGTGGAGTTTTGCAGGATGCGAAAAAGTAATAGACACAGTGAAATTGAGTCTCTTGGAAACTTCCATGCCTTTACCTCCCTCTAAAATCACTAATGTCTGGCAGTATCCACTGCGTGCAGCTGCACTTGCAGGAGCAGACGGGGTGGTATCAGATTTAGAAAAAAGAGACATCATCAAGAGGACTCACTCACCTTATAATTCACCAGTGTGGCCAGTAAAGAAACCAAATGGGCAATGGCGTTTCACAGTAGATTACCGAAAGTTGAATGCCAACACTGCACCCCTTACTGCCGCAGTTCCAAATATCGCGGAAATTGTGACAATGATACAAGGAGCTGCCCATCCTTGGATGGCTGCCTTAGATGTTAAAGACATGTTTTTTATGATCCCCCTCCTTGAGCAGGACAAAGCGCGGTTTGCATTCACGTGGAAAGGAGTCCAATATACCTTTAACCGACTTCCACAAGGATACAAACATTCCCCCACTATTGCTCATAATGCTTTAGCTAAAGTGCTATCAGAGATTCCTGTTTCACAGGGATGTACGGTATACCAATATATTGATGACATCCTAATAGGGGGAGAGAACCAAGAAAGTGTAAAAGACATGATGGAAAACATCCGAAAAACATTACTTGATTTAGGATTGGAAATTCCAGACTCAAAGTGTCAGGGACCTGCACAGGAAGTTAAATTCCTGGGGGTCTGGTGGATTAAGGGAGCTGCTTCTGTCCCTCAGGATACCCTGGAAAAAATAGAGCATGGACAGAATCCATCCAGTGTGAAGGAGTTACAGCAAGTTCTGGGAACTTTAAGTTATTGGCGTAAACACATCCCTGGCTTTTCCATCATTGCTCGCCCCCTTTATAGTTTGCTCAAAAAGGGTAGATCCTGGGAGTGGACTAAACAACACACTAATGCTCTGCAATTACTAATAAAGGAGCTAAGGTTATTCCAACAGCTTGGTCCTATACATCCAACTGACCCTGTCCACGTAGAATGGGGGTTCAGTGAACATGGTTCCCATTGTAATTTATGGCAGAAAGGACCAGCAGGACCGGAGAGACCATTAGAATTTAGCTCTCACTCCTTCAATGATACTGAGAGCAGATATTCAGACCTTGAGAAGGGTTTACTGTCCCTAGTGCGAGCGTTGCAACGAACAGAGCAGATAAGAAGAGAACAGAGTGTGATTATTCGTGGACCTTTTCGCCTCCTAGATGTGGTCCGTAAAGGGACAACACCACCAGCTGGCATTGCCCAGAAACCTACAGTTCGAAAGTGGTATGCTTATTTAGAAGGCATTAATGAAATCATGCCAGTCTCTGAAGGCAGTGTTAAAGTATCCAAGCTGCAAAAGGATATAGATGGTGCCCTATTGTTCCAATCCCCACCAAATAGACCATCTCCGATCCAAGAAGCTCCTCCTTTGAAGGAAGGCAGTGATCTTACAGGAGTGTGGTTTACTGATGCGTCATCTCACCGTGAAAACAATAAGTGGAAATATAAGGCCGTAGCACTGGAAGTAGCAACGGGAGAAAGAGCGATGGAAACAGGGGAGGGTAGTGCACAAGTAGGGGAACTCAGAGCTGTCCTAATAGCTGCACAACATGGAGCCACCTCCATTTACACTGACTCATATGCTGTTTTTAAAGGAGCCACTGAATGGATAGGACACTGGGCAGCCAATGATTGGCAGGTGAACAGAGTCCCGATTTGGGAGACGGACAGTTGGAAGCAACTGTTAGAAATAGGAGAACAGAGAACATTGCACATTGGTTGGGTAAAAGGCCATGATCGTTCAAACTCGATCACTGCTCAATTCAACCAACAGGTAGATAGCCTCACGCGGCTACAGCAAATTGACATTGTAGATGATGGTCGGGAATGGGAACGCTTACTTGAATGGTTACATGTTAAACGTGGCCACACAGGCCGTGCTGACCTGTATCGGGAAGGTCTAGCCGGGGGGTGGCCCGTGTCGGTTAAGCTGTGCGAACAAATAGTAACTGCCTGTTCACAATGTCGCCTACGACTCAGCAAAGATCATCTGAGTAAGGCGCCTCCCTGACACATTCGGGACAAGAGAACGTTGTGGCATTCACGGCAGATTGACTATATTGGGCCCTTGAGATTATCAGGTGGGAAAAGATATGTCCTGGTAGGAGTGGAGATTATCTCCAGCCTCAGTATGGCCAGCAGTTTCAAATGAGCTACCGGGGACAACACAGTGAAAGGCCTAAAAGGGTGGTTCAGCACACTTCCCCTTCCCGAGGAAATCCAAAGTGATAATGGTTCACACTTTACCGCTTCGGTGGTACAAGATTGGGCCAAAGAAGAAGGGATTCGATGGGTATTTCATACTCCCTATTATCCCCAGGCTAATGGCATTGTTGAACGCACCAATGGATTGGTTAAGCGTTTTGCAAAAACTCATGAACCTGGTTGGCATTTGCGATTGGATGATGCCATCTATCAATTAAATAACAGATGGAGTGGAGACGGCTGTCCTAAAATGAAAGCTTTCTGTGTATCTGCCAATATTATCTCTCCAAAGGCTCACAATGAACCGGGAAAATACCCCGGAAGATTTCACCCTGGGCAACCTGTGCTAGTGAAAATGCCTCAAATTGGGACGGTACCAATGGTGCTAGCTACTCCCAAAAATCCCTATGCATGGGAAGCCAAGGACTGTTCAGGGAAGATACACCGGATCAGCACCCGGTGGATCTCGCCTTCTTTTTAACCCCGTCGGTCGAATAAGACCGAGCAGATTTTCTTTTCCTTTGTGTCTTACAGGAACCTTGGATGAGCTGTACAGACGGATTGGCCTACGCTACCTTTGAGTGTCTCCAGGGAATCCTGACATTGATCCTGGCAATAATACTATTTTTATTATGTATGGCTACCTGGAGGCCCAAATTCTAAAATGACGAATTGGCAGATGGAATTGATGCTATTCAGTTTTACCTTTTTATTCCCTGTTGTTTGTAGTCAGAGAGACCCAGAGTGGCCATGGTCTCAAGCCTTTGTTAAACACAATGCGATGGCAGGTACTAGAAAGGGAGAATTGAGTTTGGCCACTGTAGTTCTACAGGAAAATGAGGTGTTACATGAGTGGACCTGGAATAGTTGGTACCCAGTCCTGAAAGGTAAGGCAGGGGTTGAAGCCCGAGTAGGGTGTAGAATGATCAACGGCTCAAACCATGAGAAGGCCATGAGAATAGAGATATTTCGCCCTCAGAACCCAGGCTCAATGACGACAAAGCACTGTGTCACCGACAAGTGGGATTGCTGGTATAATTTTACTCTTGTTGAACCCACTCTTGTAACTTGTCGTTGGCAACAGGATGAAATAGCGCTGCTATTTGAATTCAAGATAGACGTAGCACCTGACCTTTGGGATAATGCATTGTCACGGTACACTGCAAGCACCGGAACACCAGGAAACAAAAGGGGTTTAAATCTCTCCACTCTGGTTATACAAGGAAGTGAAGTATATTCCAGAGATAAATGGAGATGGAATGATTCACTTCAAATGGCTAAAATCGAGGCCACCCTTGGAAAGAGAATACACATTGGTTGCCGATTTATCAATGGGTCTACTCACCACAGGCCAACTTTAATTAAAACCATCTATGTAGACTCTACCAAACCAGACAAATACAACACTGACTGTTACAAAATTATGGAGCCAAATTCAGATTGCTGGCACAATTTCACTTTTATCAAACCTACAATAGTGTATTGTATTTGGGGCTACAGGGGCACAGAATTGTTATTTGAATTTATGATTGACTCAAATACACCTGAACTTGCCGAAATAAATCCAGAACCTACACCCCCACAAACCCTCAAAGGCGTACCTTCTAAGCCCTCCATTAGTCTAACTCCTTACATTTTCAACATTGGCCCTCATGTTATTAAACACACAGGTCAACAACAGATACTGTTTAATCCCACATATTCCCTCAAACGAGTAGAATTGTCAATGCAGATTAAAATCTCTGCGATCAAACCCACTTGTTTACCATTCCTAAGTACATCTTATGCAGGATGGTCAGCATGGTTACGGAGACGAACTTTTGCCACTTCACAACGACTGAAGAGGGATGTGACTGGTATCTTAGGAACAGGCCTGGGAGTCTTAAATAGTATAGATGCTGAGATACTTGCCAACAAACTAGTCACAACCACTACTGATCTGGACAAATTAAGACGTCCCCTACAGTCCTCTCTATTAGCATTGGGAAACCACCAATGGCTTTTATCGAATATATTGCCTCAGTGGGAAGAAACGGGTGAAAAAGACCATCAGCTGATCACAGATGCACTTGGTACAACCCAAAACAATGTTTCCTTGGCTCTTAGTTGTATCCAAGCCCAATTGTGGATGCAATCTATGACAGCCGCAATCATAAGGGAAGGTGAAGAAGGCACCTTGCCCACCGAAATTCGAAAAGTAATATGGGATAACGCAATCGAATTTGAGAAAAAATTTCAGTCCTGGTGGTATCTGGTTAACTTCACCTATGATCCCATTGAGAGCAAGGCCACAGCTTTTGTCTTAACAATACGCAATGCTTTGGTATACACCATATACCCAATCATTGCGCTGGGGTTGAATCACCAAGGAGCCATACTCTATCCAATAGAGCACAGAGTGTGGGCACAACAAAATGAGAATAAGTGGCAAACTGTTGATGTTGACGCATGCGTTTCACGAGACCAACAAGGATTCATTTGTGAGAGTAATACCCTGAAAGCACAGGACATTTGTCTTGACACCAACCAGAATGTTTGTCACTTTGAGATACATCCCGATGAAACCCCAGAAACTGTGCTTGTATATATTGGGAAAGGGTGTGTTTGCATGAGGTCTCCCTGTAGTCTTGTATTCATAGATGACATAGTAGTTGATATAAGTAATCACTCAAACCTTTGTGTTTGTAACTTTACTAACATTATCGGATGTGACTTCAATTATTCAGCTCCTGTTACATCTTTTCAATTGCTACAATCTAATTATACATTGATTCGAGATTTGTTGCCTACCCCCATCGGAATGAATCTCTCACTGGTGAAGAAGTTACTACAACACGATGAATTGAAGCGACTGTTGAAAGAGGCCCAAGAAAATGGACAGAGAACTTTGATTACTGTCCATCATGATGTTGAAGAAATACACCAAGTGCTGGAAAGAGTCAAGAGAGACGGAGGACATGGATGGGGAGATACTCTTTTTGGATGGTCACCGACAGTTACAGGACTTTATAACAAGATGCTCCATCCTGTTGTTGTTTTACTAATACTCATTGTTTTGTGCTTCGCTTTGACAATTGTTTTGTATGTTAGACTTTGGATTATGATGAAAAGTTTAACTCATTTGATCACTCCACGAGATGTATTTGCACTTGATATCCCTCACCACAAGAACACATGTGATCTTTCCTATCAGTATTGAGTATCGTGGAGCTTGAGTGACTGTAGTCACGGGGTGGATTATGTGGAATAAATACTAAATTGGCTAAAAAATACAAAAGTACAGCATTGTTCACACATTAAGGAAAAGTATAAAATGAAGAGGCTTCTGAGGTAGAAAATAGCCGCAGCTGGCATGAAGGACACAACATCTGTGGTTCCCTGATAAGCTACATGAGGTACGGGACGGGATGCAATTATTCCGTGGCTTTACCTTATGATGTATAGCGGATACAGGAATGGGATGATACCATGAAACAGATAAGCTGCCAATTAGCTGCCCGCTAGATGCTCAGAGCCAACATTTTGTCAAATTTTGATGAAATGCTGTCCTTTGTGCGAACTTTGCTCATTATAATGTCATTATAATACCAAAACACACCTCCATCCCGAAGGCTACCCGCCTCCAAGGTGCGACCACTCCTTCTTGAGTCTGCGCCCTGAATTTCTCGTAAACTGTACCTTTAATTGTGAAGCGAGAGAAATTTACACCAATCATGATAAAAGTATGTATGACTAAAGTCACTCAAACTCCACCTTGAAGATAACAAATAGTATAAAAATAGCCCAAGAGAGAGGGGATACCCGGGGAAGACACCATCATAAAGAATTACATCACTGACTTCTGGGATCAGTCGACGGGCTGAGCCTCTCTTCCCCCCCATAGGGACGCCTTTGGGTAAGACTTAGATTATACCGAGTGCTTCCTCGGGAAACTTAGAAATTTCTCTAGAGACTCTCTTTTCCTACATTTAAAGCCAGGCTGTATCGTTTATAACTTTGTCGCGCGTTTTGTAACAATACTTTCATTTGCACGTGCTTTGCAGACAGTGTATTTATCACCGGCAATCCTAAGAACCTATATATCTGTTGTTTAAATAAACTGCACTTTTTTAAATAGCTAGTCGTTTTGGTTTCTCACTGAACGCGACCAAAGACTCGAGAGTGGCCGTGCTAGTTCAGGAGCACGACTAGACTGAAGGTGCAGTCCACTATTAGTGTATCCAAATCGTAATAGTTTAATACATATTAAACGCGACTGGACTGATAGTGCTGAATTGGGCATCACTCAGAATTTAAACCTAGCCGCACCTAGCCTCCCACCTCGGTGAGGAGTGTTAGAACGCAAGGGGGTTTATCTTCTGCTAAAACCGCTTTGCCCCTTTTCACGCAACAGGGGATTATGTTTAGACTTTCTCAGAACTGCTTCAAATCAACTAGATATCTTTGTGCTGTAAATCTCCCAACAGCCAAATGTAAAAGCAGCAAACATCTCGCTGTATGTCCCACATCCAAAGTGCCAAGAGAGTAATGTAGAGCTTGCTCTCCCTGTCTTTGAGTACTGTCTTCACTGTCCCGGTTACCTCTTTGCTAACATTCTCTTCAGAGCTGCAGTGAAACCAGGAACCATGTGGAGAAGGCACCCGCACTGAAAATGACTGGAAGGAACATTGGGGCTTCTTCTCAGTGTCTCTGATGTCGGGTTTTCCTGTCCCGGGAAAGTCTCTGATAACACTCTGCAGAGTGCTGTGCCCAATATACAGAAACGTCTTGCGGTATCTCCTACAGGGAAAGTGCCAGGAGGAATTGTGGAGCTTGGTCTCAGTGTCTCTGAGAATTGCTCTGATTATCCGTGTGACCTCTTTGCTAAGACTCTCCAGAGAGCCGTCCTCAAAACCAACACACATCTTGACATATCTCCCACATTGATCGCAGTGTCTCCAGGAACGGCATTCAAGGAGCCAGGAACTTTTCTCCCTACACTGTCCATTGAGTTGTCCTCAAAACCAGTATACATCCTGCTATATCTCCCACATGGAACGTGCCAGGTAGGAAATGTAGAGCTTGTTCTCCCTGTCTTTGAGTACTGCTTTATACTCTTCCGGTTACCTCTTTGCTAACGTTCTCTCGAGAGAGTTGGGCTCCAAACCAAAGCACACCTTGACATATCTCCCACATGGAAAGTGGTATTAGGCAATTGTAGGATTTGATCGCAGTGTCTCTGAAGGAACGGCATTCAGTGAGCGAGGAACTTTTCTGCCTACACTGTCCACTGAGTTGTCCTCAAAACCGATATATATCCTGCTATATCTACTACATGGAAAGTGCCAAGAGAGTAATGTAGAGGTTGCTCTCCCTGTCTTTGAGTACTGTCTTCACTGTCCCGATGACCTCTTTGCTAACATTCTCTTCAGAGCTGCAGGGAAACCAGGAACCATGTGGAGAAGGCACCCACACTGAAAATGCCTGGAAGGAACGTTGGGGCTTCTTCTCAGTGCCTCTGACATAGGGTTTCACTGTCCCGGGAAAGTCTCTGCTAACACCCTGCAGAGCGCAGTGCCCAAGATACAGAAACGTCTTGCGGTATCTCCTACAGGGAAAGTGCCAGGAGGAATTGTGGAGCTTGGTCTCAGTGTCTCTGAGAATTGCTCTGATTATCCATGTGACCTCTTTGCTAAGACTCTCCAGAGAGCCGTCCTCAAAACCAACACACATCTTGACATATCTCCCACATTGATCGCAGTGTCTCCAGGAACGGCATTCAAGGAGCCAGGAACTTTTCTGCCCACACTGTCAGGGGACAGTTCCTTAAAACCAATCTAAATCCTGCTATATCTCCCACATGGAAAGTGCCAGGAGGGAGAAGTGGGGATTATGTTTAGACTTTCTCAGAACTGCTTCAAATCAACTAGATATCTTTGTGCTGTAAATCTCCCAACAGCCAAACGCAGAAGCAGGAAACATCTCGCTGTTTGTCCCACATCCAAAGTGCCAAGAGAGAGCTTGCTCCCCCTGTCTTTGAGTACTGCTTTCTAGTGTCCCAGTTACCTCTTTGCTAACATTCTCTTCAGAGCTGCAGGGAAACCAGGAATTACGTGGAGAAGGCACCCACACTGAAAATGCCTGGAAGGAACGTTGGGGCTTCTTCTCAGTGCCTCTGACATAGGGTTTCACTGTCCCGGGAAAGTCTCTGCTAACACCCTGCAGAGCGCAGTGCCCAATATACAGAAACGTCTTGCGGTATCTCCTACAGGGAAAGTGCCAGGAGGAATCGTGGAGGTTGGTCTCAGTGTCTCTGAGAATTGCTCTGATTATCCGTGTGACCTCTTTGCTAAGACTCTCCAGAGAGACGTCCTCAAAACCAACACACATCTTGACATATCTCCCACATTGATCGCAGTGGCTCCAGGAACGGCATTCAAGGAACCAGGAACTTTTCTGCCCACACTGTCCGGGGACAGTTCCTTAAAACCAATCTACATCCTGCTATATCTCCCACATGGAAAGTGCCAGGAGGGAAAAGTGAGGATTATGCTTAGACTTTCTCGGAACTGCTTCAAATCAACTAGATATCTTTCTGCTGTAAATCTCCCAACAGCCAAACGCAAATGCAGCAAACATCTCGCTGTATGTCCCACATCCAAAGTGCCAAGAGACAGCTTGCTCTCCCTGTCTTTGAGTACTGTTTTCACTGTCCCGGTTACCTCTTTGCTAACATTCTCTTCAGAGCTGCAGGGAAACCAGGAACCATGTGGAGAAGGCACCCACACTGAAAATGACTGGAAGGAACATTGGGGCTTCTTCTCAGTGTCTCTGACATAGGGTTTCACTGTCCCAGGAAAGTCTCTGCTAACATCCTGCAGAGCGCAGTGCCCAATATACAGAAACGTCTTGCGGTATCTCCTACAGGGAAAGTGCCAGGAGGAATTGTGGAGCTTGGTCTCAGTGTCTCTGAGAATTGCTCTGATTATCCGTGTGACCTCTTTGCTAAGACTCTCCAGAGAGCCGTCCTCAAAACCAACACACATCTTGACATATCTCCCACATTGATCACAGGGTCTCCAGAAACGGCATTCAAGGAGCCAGGAACTTTTCTCCCTACACTGTCCATTGAGTTGTCCTCAAAACCAGTATACATCCTGCTATATCTCCCACATGGAAAGTGCCAGGTAGGAAATGTAGAGCTTCTTCTCCCTGTCTTTGAGTACTGCTTTCTACTCTCCCGGTTACCTCTTTGCTAACGTTCTCTCGAGAGAGTTGTGCTCCAAACCAAAGGACACCTTGACAGATCTCGCACATGGAAAGTGGTATTAGGCAATTGTAGGATTTGATCGCAGTGTCTCTCCAGGAACGGCATCCAGTGAGCCAGGAACTTTTCTGCCTACACTGTCCACTGAGTTGTCCTCAAAACCGATATATATCCTGCTATATCTACTACATGGAAAGTGCCAAGAGAGTAATGTAGAGGTTGCTCTCCCTGTCTTTGAGTACTGTCTTCACTGTCCCGATGACCTCTTTGCTAACATTCTCTTCAGAGCTGCAGTGAAACCAGGAACCATGTGGAGAAGGCACCCACACTGAAAATGCCTGGAAGGAACGTTGGGGCTTCTTCTCACTGTCTCTGACATAGGGTTTCACTGTCCCGGGAAAGTCTCTGCTAACACCCTGCAGAGCGCAGTGCCCAATATACAGAAAGGTCTTGCGGTATCTCCTACAGGGAAAGTGCAAGGTGGAATCGTGGAGGTTGGTCTCAGTGTCTCTGAGAATTGCTCTGATTATCCGTGTGACCTCTTGGTAAGACTCTCCAGAGAGCCGTCCTCAAAACCAACACACATCTTGACATATCTCCGTCATTGATCTTAGTGTCTTCAGGAACGGCATTCAAGGAGCCAGGAACTTTTCTCCCTACACTGTCCGGGGACAGTTCCTTAAAACCAATCTACATCCTGCTATATCTCCCACATGGAAAGTGCCAGGAGGGAAAAGTGAGGATTATGCTTAGACTTTCTCGGAACTGCTTTAAATCAACTAGATATCTTTGTGCTGTAAATCTCCCAACAGCCAAACGCAAAAGCAGCAAACATCTCGCTGTATGTCCCACATCGAAAGTGCCAAGAGAGAGCTTGCTCTCCCTGTCTTTGAGTACTGTTTTCACTGTCCCGGTTACCTCTTTGCTAACATTCTCTTCAGAGCTGCAGGGAAACCAGGAACGACGTGGAGAAGGCACCCACACTGAAAATGACTGGAAGGAACATTGGGGCTTCTTCTCAGTGTCTCTGACCATAGGGTTTCACTGTCCCAGGAAAGTCTCTGCTAACACCCTGCAGAGCGCAGTGCCCAATATACAGAAACATCTTGCAGTATCTCCTACAGGGAAAGTGCCGGGAGGAATTGTGGAGCTTGGTCTCAGTGTCTCTGAGAATTGCTCTGACTATCCATGTGACCTCTTTGCTAAGACTCTCCGGAGAGCCGTCCTCAAAACCAACACACATCTTGACATATGTCCCACATTGATCACAGGGTCTCCAGAAACGGCATTCAAGGAGCCAGGAACTTTTCTCCCTACACTGTCCATTGAGTTGTCCTCAAAACCAGTATACATCCTGCTATATCTCCCACATGGAAAGTGCCAGGTAGGAAATGTAGAGCTTCTTCTCCCTGTCTTTGAGGACTGCTTTCTAGTGTCCCGGTTACCTCTTTGCTAAAATTCTCTTCAGAGCTGCAGTGAAACCAGGAAGCACGTGCAGAAGGCACCCGCACTGAAAGTGCCTGGAGGGAACATTGGGGCTTCTTCTCAGTGTCTCTGATGTCGGGTTTCACTGTCCCTGGAAAGTCTCTGATAACACCCTGCAGAGCGCTGTGCCCAATATACAGAAATGTCTTGCGGTATCTCCTATAGGGAAAGTGCCAGGAGGAATTGTGGAGCTTGTTCTCAGTGTCTCTGAGAATTGCTCTGACTATCCATGTGACCTCTTTGCTAAGACTCTCCAAAAAGACCTCCTCAAAACCAACACACATCTTGACATATCTCCCACATTGATCACAGGGTCTCCAGAAACGGCATTCAAGGAGCCAGGAACTTTTCTCCCTACACTGTCCATTGAGTTGTCCTCAAAACCAGTATACATCCTGCTATATCTCCCACATGGAAAGTGCCAGGTAGGAAATGTAGAGCTTCTTCTCCCTGTCTTTGAGTACTTCTTTCTAGTGTCCCGGTTACCTCTTTGCTAACATTCTCTTCAGAGCTGCAGTGAAACCAGGAACCACGTGGAGAAGGCACCCGCACTGAAAATGCCTGGAAGGAACGTTGGGGCTTCTTCTCAGTTTCTCTGATGTCGGGTTTCACTGTCCCTGGAAAGTCTCTGATAACACCCTGCAGAGCGCAGTGCCCAATACACAGAAACGTCTTGCGGTATCTCCTACAGGGAAAGTGCCAGGAGGAATCGTGGAGCTTGGTCTCAGTGTCTCTGAGAATTGCTCTGATTATCCGTGTGACCTCTTTGCTAAGACTCTCCAGAGAGACGTCCTCAAAACCAACACACATCTTGACATATCTCCCACATTGATCGCAGTGGCTCCAGGAACGGCATTCAAGGAACCAGGAACTTTTCTGCCCACACTGTCCGTGGACAGTTCCTTAAAACCAATCTACATCCTGCTATATCTCCCACATGGAAAGTGCCAGGAGGGAAAAGTGAGGATTATGCTTAGACTTTCTCGGAACTGCTTCAAATCAACTAGATATCTTTGTGCTGTAAATCTCCCAACAGCCAAACGCAAAAGCAGCAAACATCTCGCTGTATGTCCCACATCCAAAGTGCCAAGAGAGAGCTTGCTCTCCCTGTCTTTGAGTACTGTTTTCACTGTCCCCGTTACCTCTTTGCTAACATTCTCTTCAGAGCTGCAGGGAAACCAGGAACCACGTGGAGAAGGCACCCACACTGAAAATGACTGGAAGGAACATTGGGGCTTCTTCTCAGTGTCTCTGATGTCGGGTTTCACTGTCCCAGGAAAGTCTCTGCTAACACCCTGCAGAGCGCAGTGCCCAATATACAGAAACGTCTTGCGGTATCTCCTACAGGGAAAGTGCCAGGAGGAATTGTGGAGCTTGGTCTCAGTGTCTCTGAGAATTGCTCTGATTATCCGTGTGACCTCTTTGCTAAGACTCTCCAGAGAGCCGTCCTCAAAACCAACACACATCTTGACATATGTCCCACATTGATCACAGGGTCTCCAGAAACGGCATTCAAGGAGCCAGGAACTTTTCTCCCTACACTGTCCATTGAGTTGTCCTCAAAACCAGGATACATCCTGCTATATCTCCCACCTGGAAAGTGCCAGGTCGGAAATGTAGAGCTTCTTCTCCCTGTCTTTGAGTACTGCTTTCTACTCTCCCGGTTACCTCTTTGCTAACGTTCTCTCGAGAGAGTTGTGCTCCAAACGAAAGCACACCTTGACAGATCTCCCACATGGAAAGTGGTATTAGGCAATTGTAGGATTTGATCGCAGTGTCTCTCCAGGAACAGCATTCAGTGAGCCAGGAACTTTTCTGCCTACACTGTCCACTGAGTTGTCCTCAAAACCGATATATATCCTTCTATATCTACTACATGGAAAGTGCCAAGAGAGTAATGTAGAGCTTGCTCTCCCTGTCTATGAGTACTGTCTTCACTGTCCCCATGACCTCTTTGCTAACATTCTCTTCGGAGCTGCAGTGAAACCAGCAACCATGTGGAGAAGGCACCCACACTGAAAATGCCTGGAAGGAACGTTGGGGCTTCTTCTCAGTGCCTCTGACATAGGGTTTCACTGTCCCGGGAAAGTCTCTGCTAACACCCTGCAGAGCGCAGTGCCCAATATACAGAAACGTCTTGCGGTATCTCCTACAGGGAAAGTGCCAGGAGGAATTGTGGAGCTTGGTCTCAGTGTCTCTGAGAATTGCTCTGATTATCCGTGTGACCTCTTTGCTAAGACTCTCCAGAGAGCCGTCCTCAAAACCAACACACGTGTTGACATATCTCCCACATTGATCACAGGGTCTCCAGAAACGGCATTCAAGGAGCCAGGAACTTTTCTCCCTACACTATCCATTGAGTTGTCCTCAAAACCTGTATACATCCTGCTATATCTCCCACATGGAAAGTGCCAGGTAGGAAATGTAGAGCTTCTTCTCCCTGTCTTTGAGGACTGCTTTCTAGTGTCCCGGTTACCTCTTTGCTAACATTCTCTTCAGAGCTGCAGTGAAACCAGGAAGCACGTGGAGAAGGCACCCACACTGAAAATGCCTGGAGGGAACATTAGGGCTTCTTTTCAGTGTCTCTGATGTCGGGTTTCACTGTCCCTGGAAAGTCTCTGATAACACCCTGCAGAGCGCTGTGCCCAATATACAGAAATGTCTTGCGGTATCTCCTATAGGGAAAGTGCCAGGAGGAATTGTGGAGCTTGTTCTCAGTGTCTCTGAGAATTGCTCTGACTATCCATGTGACCTCTTTGCTAAGACTCTCCAAAAAGACCTCCTCAAAACCAACACACATCTTGACATATCTCCCACATTGATCACAGGGTCTCCAGAAACGGCATTCAAGGAGCCAGGAACTTTTCTCCCTACACTGTCCATTGAGTTGTCCTCAAAACCAGTATACATCCTGCTATATCTCCCACATGGAAAGTGCCAGGTAGGAAATGTAGAGCTTCTTCTCCCTGTCTTTGAGTACTTCTTTCTAGTGTCCCGGTTACCTCTTTGCTAACATTCTCTTCAGAGCTGCAGGGAAACCAGGAACCACGTGGAGAAGGCACCCGCACTGAAAATGCCTGGAAGGAACGTTGGGGCTTCTTCTCAGTTTCTCTGATGTCGGGTTTCACTGTCCCTGGAAAGTCTCTGATAACACCCTGCAGAGCGCAGTGCCCAATACACAGAAACGTCTTGCGGTATCTCCTACAGGGAAAGTGCCAGGAGGAATCGTGGAGCTTGGTCTCAGTGTCTCTGAGAATTGCTCTGATTATCCGTGTGACCTCTTTGCTAAGACTCTCCAGAGAGACGTCCTCAAAACCAACACACATCTTGACATATCTCCCACATTGATCGCAGTGGCTCCAGGAACGGCATTCAAGGAACCAGGAACTTTTCTGCCCACACTGTCCGTGGACAGTTCCTTAAAACCAATCTACATCCTGCTATATCTCCCACATGGAAAGTGCCAGGAGGGAAAAGTGAGGATTATGCTTAGACTTTCTCGGAACTGCTTCAAATCAACTAGATATCTTTGTGCTGTAAATCTCCCAACAGCCAAACGCAAAAGCAGCAAACATCTCGCTGTATGTCCCACATCCAAAGTGCCAAGAGAGAGCTTGCTCTCCCTGTCTTTGAGTACTGTTTTCACTGTCCCCGTTACCTCTTTGCTAACATTCTCTTCAGAGCTGCAGGGAAA
Organism: Chroicocephalus ridibundus; assembly: GCF_963924245.1. Taxonomy (NCBI): domain Eukaryota; kingdom Metazoa; phylum Chordata; class Aves; order Charadriiformes; family Laridae; genus Chroicocephalus; species Chroicocephalus ridibundus. Next base: position 142,480,721 of record NC_086284.1, read on the forward strand.
CCAGGAACCACGTGGAGAAGGCACCCACACTGAAAATGACTGGAAGGAACATTGGGGCTTCTTCTCAGTGTCTCTGATGTCGGGTTTCACTGTCCCAGGAAAGTCTCTGCTAACACCCTGCAGAGCGCAGTGCCCAATATACAGAAACGTCTTGCGGTATCTCCTACAGGGAAAGTGCCAGGAGGAATTGTGGAGCTTGGTCTCAGTGTCTCTGAGAATTGCTCTGATTATCCGTGTGACCTCTTTGCTAAGACTCTCCAGAGAGCCGTCCTCAAAACCAACACACATCTTGACATATGTCCCACATTGATCACAGGGTCTCCAGAAACGGCATTCAAGGAGCCAGGAACTTTTCTCCCTACACTGTCCATTGAGTTGTCCTCAAAACCAGGATACATCCTGCTATATCTCCCACCTGGAAAGTGCCAGGTCGGAAATGTAGAGCTTCTTCTCCCTGTCTTTGAGTACTGCTTTCTACTCTCCCGGTTACCTCTTTGCTAACGTTCTCTCGAGAGAGTTGTGCTCCAAACGAAAGCACACCTTGACAGATCTCCCACATGGAAAGTGGTATTAGGCAATTGTAGGATTTGATCGCAGTGTCTCTCCAGGAACAGCATTCAGTGAGCCAGGAACTTTTCTGCCTACACTGTCCACTGAGTTGTCCTCAAAACCGATATATATCCTTCTATATCTACTACATGGAAAGTGCCAAGAGAGTAATGTAGAGCTTGCTCTCCCTGTCTATGAGTACTGTCTTCACTGTCCCCATGACCTCTTTGCTAACATTCTCTTCGGAGCTGCAGTGAAACCAGCAACCATGTGGAGAAGGCACCCACACTGAAAATGCCTGGAAGGAACGTTGGGGCTTCTTCTCAGTGCCTCTGACATAGGGTTTCACTGTCCCGGGAAAGTCTCTGCTAACACCCTGCAGAGCGCAGTGCCCAATATACAGAAACGTCTTGCGGTATCTCCTACAGGGAAAGTGCCAGGAGGAATCGTGGAGCTTGGTCTCAGTGTCTCTGAGAATTGCTCTGATTATCCGTGTGACCTCTTTGCTAAGACTCTCCAGAGAGCCGTCCTCAAAACCAACACACATCTTGACATATCTCCCACATTGATCGCAGTGTCTCCAGGAACGGCATTCAGGGAACCAGGAAGTTTTTTGCCCACACTGTCCGGGGACAGTTCCTTAAAACCAATCTACATCCTGCTAGATCTCCCACATGGAAAGTGCCAGGAGGGAAAAGTGAGGATTATGCTTAGACTTTCTCGGAACTGCTTAAAATCAACTAGATATCTTTGTGCTGTAAATCTCCCAACAGCCAAACGCAAAAGCAGCAAACATCTCGCTGTATGTCCCACATCCAAAGTGCCAAGAGAGAGCTTGCTCTCCCTGTCTTTGAGTACTGTTTTCACTGTCCCGGTTACCTCTTTGCTAACATTCTCTTCAGAGCTGCAGGGAAACCAGGAACCACGTGGAGAAGGCACCCACACTGAAAATGACTGGAAGGAACGTTGGGGCTTCTTCTCAGTGCCTCTGACATAGGGTTTCACTGTCCCGGGAAAGTCTCTGCTAACACCCTGCAGAGCGCAGTGCCAAATATACAGAAACGTCTTGCGGTATCTCCTACAGGGAAAGTGCCAGGAGGAATCGTGGAGCTTGGTCTCAGTGTCTCTGAGAATTGCTCTGATTATCCGTGTGACCTCTTTGCTAAGACTCTCCAGAGAGCCGTCCTCAAAACCAACACACATCTTGACATATCTCCCTCATTGATCTTAGTGTCTTCAGGAACGGCATTCAAGGAACCAGGAACTTTTCTCCCTACACTGTCCATTGAGTTGTCCTCAAAACCAGTATACATCCTGCTATATCTCCCACATGGAAAGTGCCAGGTAGGAAATGTAGAGCTTCTTCTCCCTGTCTTTGAGTACTTCTTTCTACTCTCCCGGTTACCTCTTTGCTAACGTTCTCTCGAGAGAGTTGTGCTCCAAACGAAAGCACACCTTGACAGATCTCCCACATGGAAAGTGGTATTAGGCAATTGTAGGATTTGATCGCAGTGTCTCTCCAGGAACGGCATTCAGTGAGCCAGGAACTTATCTGCCTACACTGTCCATTGAGTTGTCCTCAAAACCAATCTACATCCTGCTATATCTCCCACATGGAGAGTGCCAGGAGGGAAAAGTGAGGATTATGTTTAGACTTTCTCGGAACTGCTTCAAATCAACTAGATATCTTTGTGCTGTAAATCTCACAATAGCCAAACGCAAAAGCAGCAAACATCTCGCTGTATGTCCCACATCGAAAGTGCCAAGAGAGAGCTTGCTCTCCCTGTCTTTGAGTACTGTTTTCACTGTCCCGGTTAACTCTTTGCTAACATTCTCTTCAGAGCTGCAGGGAAACCAGGAACCACGTGGAGAAGGCACCCACACTGAAAGTGCCTGGAGGGAACATTGGGGCTTCTTCTCAGTGTCTCTGACATAGGGTTTCACTGTCCCAGGAAAGTCTCTGCTAACACCCTGCAGAGCGCAGTGCCCAATATACAGAAACGTCTTGCGGTATCTCCTACAGGGAAAGTGCCAGGAGGAATTGTGGAGCTTGGTCTCAGTGTCTCTGAGAATTGCTCTGATTATCCGTGTGACCTCTTTGCTAAGACTCTCCAAAGAGCCGTCCTCAAAACCAACACACATCTTGACATATCTCCCACATTGATCACAGGGTCTCCAGAAACGGCATTCAAGGAGCCAGGAACTTTTCTCCCTACACTGTCCATTGAGTTGTCCTCAAAACCTGTATACATCCTGCTATATCTCCCACATGGAAAGTGCCAGGTAGGAAATGTAGAGCTTCTTCTCCCTGTCTTTGAGGACTGCTTTCTAGTGTCCCGGTTACCTCTTTGCTAACATTCTCTTCAGAGCTGCAGTGAAACCAGGAACCACGTGGAGAAGGCACCCACACTGAAAATGCCTGGAGGGAACATTAGGGCTTCTTTTCAGTGTCTCTGATGTCGGGTTTCACTGTCCCTGGAAAGTCTCTGATAACACCCTGCAGAGCGCTGTGCCCAATATACAGAAATGTCTTGCGGTATCTCCTATAGGGAAAGTGCCAGGAGGAATTGTGGAGCTTGTTCTCAGTGTCTCTGAGAATTGCTCTGACTATCCATGTGACCTCTTTGCTAAGACTCTCCAAAAAGACCTCCTCAAAACCAACACACATCTTGACATATCTCCCACATTGATCACAGGGTCTCCAGAAACGGCATTCAAGGAGCCAGGAACTTTTCTCCCTACACTGTCCATTGAGTTGTCCTCAAAACCTGTATACATCCTGCTATATCTCCCACATGGAAAGTGCCAGGTAGGAAATGTAGAGCTTCTTCTCCCTGTCTTTGAGTACTTCTTTCTAGTGTCCCGGTTACCTCTTTGCTAACATTCTCTTCAGAGCTGCAGGGAAACCAGGAACCACGTGGAGAAGGCACCCGCACTGAAAATGCCTGGAAGGAACGTTGGGGCTTCTTCTCAGTTTCTCTGATGTCGGGTTTCACTGTCCCTGGAAAGTCTCTGATAACACCCTGCAGAGCGCAGTGCCCAATACACAGAAACGTCTTGCGGTATCTCCTACAGGGAAAGTGCCAGGAGGAATCGTGGAGCTTGGTCTCAGTGTCTCTGAGAATTGCTCTGATTATCCGTGTGACCTCTTTGCTAAGACTCTCCAGAGAGACGTCCTCAAAACCAACACACATCTTGACATATCTCCCACATTGATCGCAGTGGCTCCAGGAACGGCATTCAAGGAACCAGGAACTTTTCTGCCCACACTGTCCGTGGACAGTTCCTTAAAACCAATCTACATCCTGCTATATCTCCCACATGGAAAGTGCCAGGAGGGAAAAGTGAGGATTATGCTTAGACTTTCTCGGAACTGCTTCAAATCAACTAGATATCTTTGTGCTGTAAATCTCCCAACAGCCAAACGCAAAAGCAGCAAACATCTCGCTGTATGTCCCACATCCAAAGTGCCAAGAGAGAGCTTGCTCTCCCTGTCTTTGAGTACTGTTTTCACTGTCCCCGTTACCTCTTTGCTAACATTCTCTTCAGAGCTGCAGGGAAACCAGGAACCACGTGGAGAAGGCACCCACACTGAAAATGACTGGAAGGAACATTGGGGCTTCTTCTCAGTGTCTCTGATGTCGGGTTTCACTGTCCCAGGAAAGTCTCTGCTAACACCCTGCAGAGCGCAGTGCCCAATATACAGAAACGTCTTGCGGTATCTCCTACAGGGAAAGTGCCAGGAGGAATTGTGGAGCTTGGTCTCAGTGTCTCTGAGAATTGCTCTGATTATCCGTGTGACCTCTTTGCTAAGACTCTCCAGAGAGCCGTCCTCAAAACCAACACACATCTTGACATATGTCCCACATTGATCACAGGGTCTCCAGAAACGGCATTCAAGGAGCCAGGAACTTTTCTCCCTACACTGTCCATTGAGTTGTCCTCAAAACCAGGATACATCCTGCTATATCTCCCACCTGGAAAGTGCCAGGTCGGAAATGTAGAGCTTCTTCTCCCTGTCTTTGAGTACTGCTTTCTACTCTCCCGGTTACCTCTTTGCTAACGTTCTCTCGAGAGAGTTGTGCTCCAAACGAAAGCACACCTTGACAGATCTCCCACATGGAAAGTGGTATTAGGCAATTGTAGGATTTGATCGCAGTGTCTCTCCAGGAACAGCATTCAGTGAGCCAGGAACTTTTCTGCCTACACTGTCCACTGAGTTGTCCTCAAAACCGATATATATCCTTCTATATCTACTACATGGAAAGTGCCAAGAGAGTAATGTAGAGCTTGCTCTCCCTGTCTATGAGTACTGTCTTCACTGTCCCCATGACCTCTTTGCTAACATTCTCTTCGGAGCTGCAGTGAAACCAGCAACCATGTGGAGAAGGCACCCACACTGAAAATGCCTGGAAGGAACGTTGGGGCTTCTTCTCAGTGCCTCTGACATAGGGTTTCACTGTCCCGGGAAAGTCTCTGCTAACACCCTGCAGAGCGCAGTGCCCAATATACAGAAACGTCTTGCGGTATCTCCTACAGGGAAAGTGCCAGGAGGAATCGTGGAGCTTGGTCTCAGTGTCTCTGAGAATTGCTCTGATTATCCGTGTGACCTCTTTGCTAAGACTCTCCAGAGAGCCGTCCTCAAAACCAACACACATCTTGACATATCTCCCACATTGATCGCAGTGTCTCCAGGAACGGCATTCAGGGAACCAGGAAGTTTTTTGCCCACACTGTCCGGGGACAGTTCCTTAAAACCAATCTACATCCTGCTAGATCTCCCACATGGAAAGTGCCAGGAGGGAAAAGTGAGGATTATGCTTAGACTTTCTCGGAACTGCTTAAAATCAACTAGATATCTTTGTGCTGTAAATCTCCCAACAGCCAAACGCAAAAGCAGCAAACATCTCGCTGTATGTCCCACATCCAAAGTGCCAAGAGAGAGCTTGCTCTCCCTGTCTTTGAGTACTGTTTTCACTGTCCCGGTTACCTCTTTGCTAACATTCTCTTCAGAGCTGCAGGGAAACCAGGAACCACGTGGAGAAGGCACCCACACTGAAAATGACTGGAAGGAACGTTGGGGCTTCTTCTCAGTGCCTCTGACATAGGGTTTCACTGTCCCGGGAAAGTCTCTGCTAACACCCTGCAGAGCGCAGTGCCAAATATACAGAAACGTCTTGCGGTATCTCCTACAGGGAAAGTGCCAGGAGGAATCGTGGAGCTTGGTCTCAGTGTCTCTGAGAATTGCTCTGATTATCCGTGTGACCTCTTTGCTAAGACTCTCCAGAGAGCCGTCCTCAAAACCAACACACATCTTGACATATCTCCCTCATTGATCTTAGTGTCTTCAGGAACGGCATTCAAGGAACCAGGAACTTTTCTCCCTACACTGTCCATTGAGTTGTCCTCAAAACCAGTATACATCCTGCTATATCTCCCACATGGAAAGTGCCAGGTAGGAAATGTAGAGCTTCTTCTCCCTGTCTTTGAGTACTTCTTTCTACTCTCCCGGTTACCTCTTTGCTAACGTTCTCTCGAGAGAGTTGTGCTCCAAACGAAAGCACACCTTGACAGATCTCCCACATGGAAAGTGGTATTAGGCAATTGTAGGATTTGATCGCAGTGTCTCTCCAGGAACGGCATTCAGTGAGCCAGGAACTTATCTGCCTACACTGTCCATTGAGTTGTCCTCAAAACCAATCTACATCCTGCTAGATCTCCCACATGGAGAGTGCCAGGAGGGAAAAGTGAGGATTATGTTTAGACTTTCTCGGAACTGCTTCAAATCAACTAGATATCTTTGTGCTGTAAATCTCACAATAGCCAAACGCAAAAGCAGCAAACATCTCGCTGTATGTCCCACATCGAAAGTGCCAAGAGAGAGCTTGCTCTCCCTGTCTTTGAGTACTGTTTTCACTGTCCCGGTTAACTCTTTGCTAACATTCTCTTCAGAGCTGCAGGGAAACCAGGAACCACGTGGAGAAGGCACCCACACTGAAAGTGCCTGGAGGGAACATTGGGGCTTCTTCTCAGTGTCTCTGACATAGGGTTTCACTGTCCCAGGAAAGTCTCTGCTAACACCCTGCAGAGCGCAGTGCCCAATATACAGAAACGTCTTGCGGTATCTCCTACAGGGAAAGTGCCAGGAGGAATTGTGGAGCTTGGTCTCAGTGTCTCTGAGAATTGCTCTGATTATCCGTGTGACCTCTTTGCTAAGACTCTCCAAAGAGCCGTCCTCAAAACCAACACACATCTTGACATATCTCCCACATTGATCACAGGGTCTCCAGAAACGGCATTCAAGGAGCCAGGAACTTTTCTCCCTACACTGTCCATTGAGTTGTCCTCAAAACCTGTATACATCCTGCTATATCTCCCACATGGAAAGTGCCAGGTAGGAAATGTAGAGCTTCTTCTCCCTGTCTTTGAGGACTGCTTTCTAGTGTCCCGGTTACCTCTTTGCTAACATTCTCTTCAGAGCTGCAGTGAAACCAGGAACCACATGGAGAAGGCACCCACACTGAAAGTGCCTGGAGGGAACATTGGGGCTTCTTCTCAGTGCCTCTGACATAGGGTTTCACTGTCCCGGGAAAGTCTCTGCTAACACCCTGCAGAGCGCTGTGCCCAATATACAGAAACGTCTTGCGGTATCTCCTACAGGGAAAGTGCCAGGAGGAATTTTCGAGCTTGTTCTCAGTGTCTCTGAGAATTGCTCTGACTATCCATGTGACCTCTTTGCTAAGACTCTCCAGAGAGCCGTCCTCAAAACCAACACACATCTTGACATATCTCCCACATTGATCACAGGGTCTCCAGAAACGGCATTCAAGGAGCCAGGAACTTTTCTCCCTACACTGTCCATTGAGTTGTCCTCAAAACCAGAGTACATCCTGCTATATCTCCCACCTGGAAAGTGCCAGGTCGGAAATGTAGAGCTTCTTCTCCCTGTCTTTGAGTACTTCTTTCTAGTGTCCCGGTTACCTCTTTGCTAACGTTCTCTCGAGGGAGTTGCGCTCCAAACCAAAGCACACCTTGACAGATCTCCCACATGGAAAGTGGTATTAGGCAATTGTAGGATTTGATCGCAGTGTCTCTCCAGGAACGGCATTCAGTGAGCCAGGAACTTTTCTGCCTACACTGTCCATTGAGTTGTCCTCAAAACCAATCTACATCCTGCTAGATCTCCCACATGGAGAGTGCCAGGAGGGAAAAGTGAGGATTATGCTTAGACTTTCTCGGAACTGCTTCAAATCAACTAGATATCTTTGTGCTGTAAATCTCACAACAGCCAAACGCAAAAGCAGCAAACATCTCGCTGTATGTCCCACATCCAAAGTGCCAAGAGAGAGCTTGCTCTCCCTGTCTTTGAGTACTGTTTTCACTGTCCCGGTTACCTCTTTGCTAACATTCTCTTCAGAGCTGCAGGGAAACCAGGAACCACGTGGAGAAGGCACCCACACTGAAAATGACTGGAAGGAACATTGGGGCTTCTTCTCAGTGTCTCTGACCATAGGGTTTCACTGTCCCAGGAAAGTCTCTGCTAACACCCTGCAGAGCGCAGTGCCCAATATACAGAAACGTCTTGCGGTATCTCCTACAGGGAAAGTGCCAGGAGGAATTGTGGAGCTTGGTCTCAGTGTCTCTGAGAATTGCTCTGATTATCCGTGTGACCTCTTTGCTAAGACTCTCCAGAGAGCCGTCCTCAAAACCAACACACGTGTTGACATATCTCCCACATTGATCACAGGGTCTCCAGAAACGGCATTCAAGGAGCCAGGAACTTTTCTCCCTACACTGTCCATTGAGTTGTCCTCAAAACCTGTATACATCCTGCTATATCTCCCACATGGAAAGTGCCAGGTAGGAAATGTAGAGCTTCTTCTCCCTGTCTTTGAGTACTTCTTTCTAGTGTCCCGGTTACCTCTTTGCTAACATTCTCTTCAGAGATGCAGTGAAACCAGGAACCATGTGGAGAAGGCACCCACACTGAAAGTGCCTGGAGGGAACATTGGGGCTTCTTCTCAGTGTCTCTGATGTCGGGTTTCACTGTCCCAGGAAAGTCTCTGCTAACACCCTGCAGAGCGCAGTGCCCAATATACAGAAACGTCTTGCGGTATCTCCTACAGGGAAAGTGCCAGGAGGAATTGTGGAGCTTGGTCTCAGTGTCTCTGAGAATTGCTCTGATTATCCGTGTGACCTCTTTGCTAAGACTCTCCAGAGAGCCGTCCTCAAAACCAACACACATCTTGACATATGTCCCACATTGATCACAGGGTCTCCAGAAACGGCATTCAAGGAGCCAGGAACTTTTCTCCCTACACTGTCCATTGAGTTGTCCTCAAAACCAGGATACATCCTGCTATATCTCCCACCTGGAAAGTGCCAGGTCGGAAATGTAGAGCTTCTTCTCCCTGTCTTTGAGTACTGCTTTCTACTCTCCCGGTTACCTCTTTGCTAACGTTCTCTCGAGAGAGTTGTGCTCCAAACGAAAGCACACCTTGACAGATCTCCCACATGGAAAGTGGTATTAGGCAATTGTAGGATTTGATCGCAGTGTCTCTCCAGGAACAGCATTCAGTGAGCCAGGAACTTTTCTGCCTACACTGTCCACTGAGTTGTCCTCAAAACCGATATATATCCTTCTATATCTACTACATGGAAAGTGCCAAGAGAGTAATGTAGAGCTTGCTCTCCCTGTCTATGAGTACTGTCTTCACTGTCCCCATGACCTCTTTGCTAACATTCTCTTCGGAGCTGCAGTGAAACCAGCAACCATGTGGAGAAGGCACCCACACTGAAAATGCCTGGAAGGAACGTTGGGGCTTCTTCTCAGTGCCTCTGACATAGGGTTTCACTGTCCCGGGAAAGTCTCTGCTAACACCCTGCAGAGCGCAGTGCCCAATATACAGAAACGTCTTGCGGTATCTCCTACAGGGAAAGTGCCAGGAGGAATCGTGGAGCTTGGTCTCAGTGTCTCTGAGAATTGCTCTGATTATCCGTGTGACCTCTTTGCTAAGACTCTCCAGAGAGCCGTCCTCAAAACCAACACACATCTTGACATATCTCCCACATTGATCGCAGTGTCTCCAGGAACGGCATTCAGGGAACCAGGAAGTTTTTTGCCCACACTGTCCGGGGACAGTTCCTTAAAACCAATCTACATCCTGCTATATCCCCCACATGGAAAGTGCCAGGAGGGAAAAGTGAGGATTATGCTTAGACTTTCTCGGAACTGCTTAAAATCAACTAGATATCTTTGTGCTGTAAATCTCCCAACAGCCAAACGCAAAAGCAGCAAACATCTCGCTGTATGTCCCACATCCAAAGTGCCAAGAGAGAGCTTGCTCTCCCTGTCTTTGAGTACTGTTTTCACTGTCCCGGTTACCTCTTTGCTAACATTCTCTTCAGAGCTGCAGGGAAACCAGGAACCACGTGGAGAAGGCACCCACACTGAAAATGACTGGAAGGAACGTTGGGGCTTCTTCTCAGTGCCTCTGACATAGGGTTTCACTGTCCCGGGAAAGTCTCTGCTAACACCCTGCAGAGCGCAGTGCCAAATATACAGAAACGTCTTGCGGTATCTCCTACAGGGAAAGTGCCAGGAGGAATCGTGGAGCTTGGTCTCAGTGTCTCTGAGAATTGCTCTGATTATCCGTGTGACCTCTTTGCTAAGACTCTCCAGAGAGCCGTCCTCAAAACCAACACACATCTTGACATATCTCCCTCATTGATCTTAGTGTCTTCAGGAACGGCATTCAAGGAACCAGGAACTTTTCTCCCTACACTGTCCATTGAGTTGTCCTCGAAACCAGTATACATCCTGCTATATCTCCCACATGGAAAGTGCCAGGTAGGAAATGTAGAGCTTCTTCTCCCTGTCTTTGAGTACTTCTTTCTACTCTCCCGGTTACCTCTTTGCTAACGTTCTCTCGAGAGAGTTGTGCTCCAAACGAAAGCACACCTTGACAGATCTCCCACATGGAAAGTGGTATTAGGCAATTGTAGGATTTGATCGCAGTGTCTCTCCAGGAACGGCATTCAGTGAGCCAGGAACTTTTCTGCCTACACTGTCCATTGAGTTGTCCTCAAAACCAATCTACATCCTGCTATATCTCCCACATGGAGAGTGCCAGGAGGGAAAAGTGAGGATTATGTTTAGACTTTCTCGGAACTGCTTCAAATCAACTAGATATCTTTGTGCTGTAAATCTCACAATAGCCAAACGCAAAAGCAGCAAACATCTCGCTGTATGTCCCACATCGAAAGTGCCAAGAGAGAGCTTGCTCTCCCTGTCTTTGAGTACTGTTTTCACTGTCCCGGTTAACTCTTTGCTAACATTCTCTTCAGAGCTGCAGGGAAACCAGGAACCACGTGGAGAAGGCACCCACACTGAAAGTGCCTGGAGGGAACATTGGGGCTTCTTCTCAGTGTCTCTGACATAGGGTTTCACTGTCCCAGGAAAGTCTCTGCTAACACCCTGCAGAGCGCAGTGCCCAATATACAGAAACGTCTTGCGGTATCTCCTACAGGGAAAGTGCCAGGAGGAATTGTGGAGCTTGGTCTCAGTGTCTCTGAGAATTGCTCTGATTATCCGTGTGACCTCTTTGCTAAGACTCTCCAAAGAGCCGTCCTCAAAACCAACACACATCTTGACATATCTCCCACATTGATCACAGGGTCTCCAGAAACGGCATTCAAGGAGCCAGGAACTTTTCTCCCTACACTGTCCATTGAGTTGTCCTCAAAACCTGTATACATCCTGCTATATCTCCCACATGGAAAGTGCCAGGTAGGAAATGTAGAGCTTCTTCTCCCTGTCTTTGAGGACTGCTTTCTAGTGTCCCGGTTACCTCTTTGCTAACATTCTCTTCAGAGCTGCAGTGAAACCAGGAACCACGTGGAGAAGGCACCCGCACTGAAAGTGCCTGGAGGGAACATTGGGGCTTCTTCTCAGTGCCTCTGACATAGGGTTTCACTGTCCCGGGAAAGTCTCTGCTAACACCCTGCAGAGCGCTGTGCCCAATATACAGAAACGTCTTGCGGTATCTCCTACAGGGAAAGTGCCAGGAGGAATTTTCGAGCTTGTTCTCAGTGTCTCTGAGAATTGCTCTGACTATCCATGTGACCTCTTTGCTAAGACTCTCCAGAGAGCCGTCCTCAAAACCAACACACATCTTGACATATCTCCCACATTGATCACAGGGTCTCCAGAAACGGCATTCAAGGAGCCAGGAACTTTTCTCCCTACACTGTCCATTGAGTTGTCCTCAAAACCAGTATACATCCTGCTATATCTCCCACCTGGAAAGTGCCAGGTCGGAAATGTAGAGCTTCTTCTCCCTGTCTTTGAGTACTTCTTTCTAGTGTCCCGGTTACCTCTTTGCTAACGTTCTCTCGAGGGAGTTGTGCTCCAAACCAAAGCACACCTTGACAGATCTCCCACATGGAAAGTGGTATTAGGCAATTGTAGGATTTGATCGCAGTGTCTCTCCAGGAACGGCATTCAGTGAGCCAGGAACTTTTCTGCCTACACTGTCCATTGAGTTGTCCTCAAAACCAATCTACATCCTGCTAGATCTCCCACATGGAGAGTGCCAGGAGGGAAAAGTGAGGATTATGCTTAGACTTTCTCGGAACTGCTTCAAATCAACTAGATATCTTTGTGCTGTAAATCTCACAACAGCCAAACGCAAAAGCAGCAAACATCTCGCTGTATGTCCCACATCCAAAGTGCCAAGAGAGAGCTTGCTCTCCCTGTCTTTGAGTACTGTTTTCACTGTCCCGGTTACCTCTTTGCTAACATTCTCTTCAGAGCTGCAGGGAAACCAGGAACCACGTGGAGAAGGCACCCACACTGAAAATGACTGGAAGGAACATTGGGGCTTCTTCTCAGTGTCTCTGACCATAGGGTTTCACTGTCCCGGGAAAGTCTCTGCTAACACCCTGCAGAGCGCAGTGCCCAATATACAGAAACGTCTTGCGGTATCTCCTACAGGGAAAGTGCCAGGAGGAATTGTGGAGCTTGGTCTCAGTGTCTCTGAGAATTGCTCTGATTATCCGTGTGACCTCTTTGCTAAGACTCTCCAGAGAGCCGTCCTCAAAACCAACACACGTGTTGACATATCTCCCACATTGATCACAGGGTCTCCAGAAACGGCATTCAAGGAGCCAGGAACTTTTCTCCCTACACTGTCCATTGAGTTGTCCTCAAAACCTGTATACATCCTGCTATATCTCCCACATGGAAAGTGCCAGGTAGGAAATGTAGAGCTTCTTCTCCCTGTCTTTGAGTACTTCTTTCTAGTGTCCCGGTTACCTCTTTGCTAACATTCTCTTCAGAGATGCAGTGAAACCAGGAACCATGTGGAGAAGGCACCCACACTGAAAGTGCCTGGAGGGAACATTGGGGCTTCTTCTCAGTGCCTCTGACATAGGGTTTCACTGTCCCGGGAAAGTCTCTGCTAACACCCTGCAGAGCGCTGTGCCCAATATACAGAAACGTCTTGCGGTATCTCCTACAGGGAAAGTGCCAGGAGGAATTTTCGAGCTTGTTCTCAGTGTCTCTGAGAATTGCTCTGACTATCCATGTGACCTCTTTGCTAAGACTCTCCAGAGAGCCGTCCTCAAAACCAACACACATCTTTACATATCTCCCACATTGATCACAGGGTCTCCAGAAACGGCATTCAAGGAGCCAGGAACTTTTCTCCCTACACTGTCCATTGAGTTGTCCTCAAAACCAGGATACATCCTGCTATATCTCCCACATGGAAAGTGCCAGGTAGGAAATGTAGAGCTTCTTCTCCCTGTCTTTGAGTACTTCTTTCTAGTGTCCCGGTTACCTCTTTGCTAACATTCTCTTCAGAGCTGCAGTGAAACCAGGAACCACGTGGAGAAGGCACCCACACTGAAAGTGCCTGGAGGGAACATTGGGGCTTCTTCTCAGTGTCTCTGACATAGGGTTTCACTGTCCCGGGAAAGTCTCTGCTAACACCCTGCAGAGCGCTGTGCCCAATATACAGAAACGTCTTGCGGTATCTCCTACAGGGAAAGTGCCAGGAGGAATTGTGGAGCTTGGTCTCAGTGTCTCTGAGAATTGCTCTGACTATCCATGTGACCTCTTTGCTAAGACTCTCCAGAGAGCCGTCCTCAAAACCAACACACATCTTGACATATCTCCCACATTGATCACAGGGTCTCCAGAAACGGCATTCAAGGAGCCAGGAACTTTTCTCCCTACACTGTCCATTGAGTTGTCCTCAAAACCAGTATACATCCTGCTATATCTCCCACATGGAAAGTGCCAGGTAGGAAATGTAGAGCTTCTTCTCCCTGTCTTTGAGTACTGCTTTCTACTCTCCCGGTTACCTCTTTGCTAACGTTCTCTCGAGAGAGTTGTGCTCCAAACCAAAGCACACCTTGACAGATCTCCCACATGGAAAGTGGTATTAGGCAATTGTAGGATTTGATCGCAGTGTCTCTCCAGGAACGGCATCCAGTGAGCCAGGAACTTTTCTGCCTACACTGTCCACTGAGTTGTCCTCAAAACCGATATATATCCTGCTATATCTACTACATGGAAAGTGCCAAGAGAGTAATGTAGAGGTTGCTCTCCCTGTCTTTGAGTACTGTCTTCACTGTCCCGATGACCTCTTTGCTAACATTCTCTTCAGAGCTGCAGTGAAACCAGGAACCATGTGGAGAAGGCACCCACACTGAAAATGCCTGGAAGGAACGTTGGGGCTTCTTCTCAGTGCCTCTGACATAGGGTTTCACTGTCCCGGGAAAGTCTCTGCTAACACCCTGCAGAGCGCAGTGCCCAAGATACAGAAACGTCTTGCGGTATCTCCTACAGGGAAAGTGCCAGGAGGAATCGTGGAGCTTTCTCTCAGTGTCTCTGAGAATTGCTCTGATTATCCGTGTGACCTCTTTGCTAAGACTCTCCAGAGAGCCGTCCTCAAAACCAACACACATCTTGACATATCTCCCACATTGATCGCAGTGTCTCCAGGAACGGCATTCAAGGAACCAGGAACTTTTCTGCCCACACTGTCCGGGGTCAGTTCCTTAAAACCAATCTACATCCTGCTATATCTCCCACATGGAAAGTGCCAGGAGGGAAAAGTGAGGATTATGCTTAGACTTTCTCGGAACTGCTTCAAATCAACTAGATATCTTTGTGCTGTAAATCTCCCAACAGCCAAACGCAAAAGCAGCAAACATCTCGCTGTATGTCCCACATCGAAAGTGCCAAGAGAGAGCTTGCTCTCCCTGTCTTTGAGCACTGTTTTCACTGTCCCCGTTACCTCTTTGCTAACATTCTCTTCAGAGCTGCAGGGAAACCAGGAACCACGTGGAGAAGGCACCCACACTGAAAATGACTGGAAGGAACATTGGGGCTTCTTCTCAGTGTCTCTGATGTCGGGTTTCACTGTCCCAGGAAAGTCTCTGCTAACACCCTGCAGAGCGCAGTGCCCAAGATACAGAAACGTCTTGCGGTATCTCCTACAGGGAAAGTGCCAGGAGGAATTGTGGAGCTTGGTCTCAGTGTCTCTGAGAATTGCTCTGATTATCCGTGTGACCTCTTTGCTAAGACTCTCCAGAGAGCCGTCCTCAAAACCAACACACGTGTTGACAGATCTCCCTCATTGATCTTAGTGTCTCCAGAAACGGCATTCAAGGAGCCAGGAACTTTTCTCCCTACACTGTCTATTGAGTTGTCCTCAAAACCTGTATACATCCTGCTATATCTCCCACATGGAAAGTGCCAGGTAGGAAATGTAGAGCTTCTTCTCCCTGTCTTTGAGTACTTCTTTCTAGTGTCCCAGTTACCTCTTTGCTAACATTCTCTTCAGAGCTGCAGTGAAACCAGGAACCACGTGGAGAAGGCACCCGCACTGAAAGTGCCTGGAGTGAACATTCGGGCTTCTTCTCAGTGTCTCTGACATAGGGTTTCACTGTCCCGGGAAAGTCTCTGCTAACAGCCTGCAGAGCGCAGTGCCAAATATACAGAAACGTCTTGCGGTATCTCCTACAGGGAAAGTGCCAGGAGGAATTTTCGAGCTTGTTCTCAGTGTCTCTGAGAATTGCTCTGACTATCCATGTGACCTCTTTGCTAAGACTCTCCAGAGAGCCGTCCTCAAAACCAACACACATCTTGACATATCTCCCACATTGATCACAGGGTCTCCAGAAACGGCATTCAAGGAGCCAGGAACTTTTCTCCCTACACTGTCCATTGAGTTGTCCTCAAAACCAGTATACATCCTGCTATATCTCCCACCTGGAAAGTGCCAGGTCGGAAATGTAGAGCTTCTTCTCCCTGTCTTTGAGTACTTCTTTCTAGTGTCCCGGTTACCTCTTTGCTAACGTTCTCTCGAGGGAGTTGTGCTCCAAACCAAAGCACACCTTGACAGATCTCCCACATGGAAAGTGGTATTAGGCAATTGTAGGATTTGATCGCAGTGTCTCTCCAGGAACGGCATTCAGTGAGCCAGGAACTTTTCTGCCTACACTGTCCATTGAGTTGTCCTCAAAACCAATCTACATCCTGCTAGATCTCCCACATGGAGAGTGCCAGGAGGGAAAAGTGAGGATTATGCTTAGACTTTCTCGGAACTGCTTCAAATCAACTAGATATCTTTGTGCTGTAAATCTCACAACAGCCAAACGCAAAAGCAGCAAACATCTCGCTGTATGTCCCACATCCAAAGTGCCAAGAGAGAGCTTGCTCTCCCTGTCTTTGAGTACTGTTTTCACTGTCCCGGTTACCTCTTTGCTAACATTCTCTTCAGAGCTGCAGGGAAACCAGGAACCACGTGGAGAAGGCACCCACACTGAAAATGACTGGAAGGAACATTGGGGCTTCTTCTCAGTGTCTCTGACCATAGGGTTTCACTGTCCCAGGAAAGTCTCTGCTAACACCCTGCAGAGCGCAGTGCCCAAGATACAGAAACGTCTTGCGGTATCTCCTACAGGGAAAGTGCCAGGAGGAATTGTGGAGCTTGGTCTCAGTGTCTCTGAGAATTGCTCTGATTATCCGTGTGACCTCTTTGCTAAGACTCTCCAGAGAGCCGTCCTCAAAACTAACACACGTGTTGACATATCTCCCACATTGATCACAGGGTCTCCAGGAACGGCATTCAAGGAGCCAGGAACTTTTCTCCCTACACTGTCCATTGAGTTGTCCTCAAAACCTGTATACATCCTGCTATATCTCCCACATGGAAAGTGCCAGGTAGGAAATGTAGAGCTTCTTCTCCCTGTCTTTGAGTACTTCTTTCTAGTGTCCCGGTTACCTCTTTGCTAACATTCTCTTCAGAGATGCAGTGAAACCAGGAACCATGTGGAGAAGGCACCCACACTGAAAGTGCCTGGAGGGAACATTGGGGCTTCTTCTCAGTGCCTCTGACATAGGGTTTCACTGTCCCGGGAAAGTCTCTGCTAACACCCTGCAGAGCGCTGTGCCCAATATACAGAAACGTCTTGCGGTATCTCCTACAGGGAAAGTGCCAGGAGGAATTTTCGAGCTTGTTCTCAGTGTCTCTGAGAATTGCTCTGACTATCCATGTGACCTCTTTGCTAAGACTCTCCAGAGAGCCATCCTCAAAACCAACACACATCTTTACATATCTCCCACATTGATCACAGGGTCTCCAGAAACGGCATTCAAGGAGCCAGGAACTTTTCTCCCTACACTGTCCATTGAGTTGTCCTCAAAACCAGGATACATCCTGCTATATCTCCCACATGGAAAGTGCCAGGTAGGAAATGTAGAGCTTCTTCTCCCTGTCTTTGAGTACTTCTTTCTAGTGTCCCGGTTACCTCTTTGCTAACATTCTCTTCAGAGCTGCAGTGAAACCAGGAACCACGTGGAGAAGGCACCCACACTGAAAGTGCCTGGAGGGAACATTGGGGCTTCTTCTCAGTGTCTCTGACATAGGGTTTCACTGTCCCGGGAAAGTCTCTGCTAACACCCTGCAGAGCGCTGTGCCCAATATACAGAAACGTCTTGCGGTATCTCCTACAGGGAAAGTGCCAGGAGGAATCGTGGAGGTTGGTCTCAGTGTCTCTGAGAATTGCTCTGATTATCCGTGTGACCTCTTTGCTAAGACTCTCCAGAGAGCCGTCCTCAAAACCAACACACATCTTGACATATCTCCCTCATTGATCTTAGTGTCTTCAGGAACGACATTCAAGGAGCCAGGAACATTTCTGCCCACACTGTCCGGGGACAGTTCCTTTAAAACCAATCTACATCCTGCTATATCTCCCACATGGAAAGTGCCAGGAGGGAAAAGTGAGGATTATGCTTAGACTTTCTCGGAACTGCTTTAAATCAACTAGATATCTTTGTGCTGTAAATCTCCCAACAGCCAAACGCAGAAGCAGCAAACATCTCGCTGTATGTCCCACATCCAAAGTGCCAAGAGAGAGCTTGCTCTCCCTGTCTTTGAGTACTGTTTTCACTGTCCCGGTTACCTCTTTGCTAACATTCTCTTCAGAGCTGCAGTGAAACCAGGAACCACGTGGAGAAGGCACCCACACTGAAAATGACTGGAAGGAACATTGGGGCTTCTTCTCAGTGTCTCTGATGTCGGGTTTCACTGTCCCGGGAAAGTCTCTGCTAACACCCTGCAGAGCGCAGTGCCCAATATACAGAAACGTCTTGCGGTATCTCCTACAGGGAAAGTGCCAGGAGGAATTGTGGAGCTTGGTCTCAGTGTCTCTGAGAATTGCTCTGATTATCCGTGTGACCTCTTTGCTAAGACTCTCCAGAGAGCCGTCCTCAAAACCAACACACGTGTTGGCAGATCTCCCACATTGATCACAGGGTCTCCAGAAACGGCATTCAAGGAGCCAGGAACTTTTCTCCCTACACTATCCATTGAGTTGTCCTCAAAACCTGTATACATCCTGCTATATCTCCCACATGGAAAGTGCCAGGTAGGAAATGTAGAGCTTCTTCTCCCTGTCTTTGAGTACTGCTTTCTACTCTCCCGGTTACCTCTTTGCTAACGTTCTCTCGAGAGAGTTGTGCTCCAAACCAAAGCACACCTTGACATATCTCCCACATGGAAAGTGGTATTAGGCAATTGTAGGATTTGATCGCAGTGTCTCTCCAGGAACGGCATTCAGTGAGCCAGGAACTTTTCTGCCTACACTGTCCACTGAGTTGTCCTCAAAACCGATATATATCCTTCTATATCTACTACATGGAAAGTGCCAAGAGAGTAATGTAGAGCTTGCTCTCCCTGTCTTTGAGTACTGTTTTCACTGTCCCCATGACCTCTTTGCTAACATACTCTTCGGAGCTGCATTGAAACCAGGAACCATGTGGAGAAGGCACCCACACTGAAAATGCCTGGAAGGAACGTTGGGGCTTCTTCTCAGTGCCTCTGACATAGGGTTTCACTGTCCCGGGAAAGTCTCTGCTAACACCCTGCAGAGCGCAGTGCCCAAGATACAGAAACGTCTTGCGGTATCTCCTACAGGGAAAGTGCCAGGAGGAATCGTGGAGCTTTCTCTCAGTGTCTCTGAGAATTGCTCTGATTATCCGTGTGACCTCTTTGCTAAGACTCTCCAGAGAGCCGTCCTCAAAACCAACACACATCTTGACATATCTCCCTCATTGATCTTAGTGTCTTCAGGAACGGCATTCAAGGAGCCAGGAACTTTTCTCCCTACACTGTCCATTGAGTTGTCCTCAAAACCTGTATACATCCTGCTATATCTCCCACATGGAAAGTGCCAGGTAGGAAATGTAGAGCTTCTTCTCCCTGTCTTTGAGTACTTCTTTCTAGTGTCCCGGTTACCTCTTTGCTAACATTCTCTTCAGAGCTGCAGTGAAACTTGGAACCATGTGGAGAAGGCACCCACACTGAAAGTGCCTGGAGGGAACATTGGGGCTTCTTCTCAGTGCTTCTGACATAGGGTTTCACTGTCCCGGGAAAGTCTCTGCTAACAGCCTGCAGAGCGCCGTGCCCAATATACAGAAACGTCTTGCGGTATCTCCTACAGGGAAAGTGCCAGGAGGAATTTTCGAGCTTGTTCTCAGTGTCTCTGAGAATTGCTCTGACTATCCATGTGACCTCTTTGCTAAGACTTTCCAGAGAGCCGTCCTCAAAAGCAACACACATCTTGACATATCTCCCACATTGATCACAGGGTCTCCAGAAACGGCATTCAAGGAGCCAGGAACTTTTCTCCCTACACTGTCCATTGAGTTGTCCTCAAAAGCTGTATACATCCTGCTATATCTCCCACATGGAAAGTGCCAGGTAGGAAATGTAGAGCTTCTTCTCCCTGTCTTTGAGTACTGCTTTCTACTCTCCCGGTTACCTCTTTGCTAACGTTCTTTCGAGAGAGTTGTGCTCCAAACCAAAGCACACCTTGACAGATCTCCCACATGGAAAGTGGTATTAGGCAATTGTAGGATTTGATCGCAGTGTCTCTCCAGGAACGGCATCCAGTGAGCCAGGAACTTTTCTGCCTACACTGTCCACTGAGTTGTCCTCAAAACCGATATATATCCTGCTATATCTACTACATGGAAAGTGCCAAGAGAGTAATGTAGAGGTTGCTCTCCCTGTCTTTGAGTACTGTCTTCACTGTCCCGATGACCTCTTTGCTAACATTCTCTTCAGAGCTGCAGTGAAACCAGGAACCATGTGGAGAAGGCACCCACACTGAAAATGCCTGGAAGGAACGTTGGGGCTTCTTCTCAGTGCCTCTGACATAGGGTTTCACTGTCCCGGGAAAGTCTCTGCTAACACCCTGCAGAGCGCAGTGCCCAAGATACAGAAACGTCTTGCGGTATCTCCTACAGGGAAAGTGCCAGGAGGAATCGTGGAGCTTTCTCTCAGTGTCTCTGAGAATTGCTCTGATTATCCGTGTGACCTCTTTGCTAAGACTCTCCAGAGAGCCGTCCTCAAAACCAACACACATCTTGACATATCTCCCACATTGATCGCAGTGTCTCCAGGAACGGCATTCAAGGAACCAGGAACTTTTCTGCCCACACTGTCCGGGGTCAGTTCCTTAAAACCAATCTACATCCTGCTATATCTCCCACATGGAAAGTGCCAGGAGGGAAAAGTGAGGATTATGCTTAGACTTTCTCGGAACTGCTTCAAATCAACTAGATATCTTTGTGCTGTAAATCTCCCAACAGCCAAACGCAAAAGCAGCAAACATCTCGCTGTATGTCCCACATCGAAAGTGCCAAGAGAGAGCTTGCTCTCCCTGTCTTTGAGCACTGTTTTCACTGTCCCCGTTACCTCTTTGCTAACATTCTCTTCAGAGCTGCAGGGAAACCAGGAACCACGTGGAGAAGGCACCCACACTGAAAATGACTGGAAGGAACATTGGGGCTTCTTCTCAGTGTCTCTGATGTCGGGTTTCACTGTCCCAGGAAAGTCTCTGCTAACACCCTGCAGAGCGCAGTGCCCAAGATACAGAAACGTCTTGCGGTATCTCCTACAGGGAAAGTGCCAGGAGGAATTGTGGAGCTTGGTCTCAGTGTCTCTGAGAATTGCTCTGATTATCCGTGTGACCTCTTTGCTAAGACTCTCCAGAGAGCCGTCCTCAAAACCAACACACGTGTTGACAGATCTCCCTCATTGATCTTAGTGTCTCCAGAAACGGCATTCAAGGAGCCAGGAACTTTTCTCCCTACACTGTCTATTGAGTTGTCCTCAAAACCTGTATACATCCTGCTATATCTCCCACATGGAAAGTGCCAGGTAGGAAATGTAGAGCTTCTTCTCCCTGTCTTTGAGTACTTCTTTCTAGTGTCCCAGTTACCTCTTTGCTAACATTCTCTTCAGAGCTGCAGTGAAACCAGGAACCACGTGGAGAAGGCACCCGCACTGAAAGTGCCTGGAGTGAACATTCGGGCTTCTTCTCAGTGTCTCTGACATAGGGTTTCACTGTCCCGGGAAAGTCTCTGCTAACAGCCTGCAGAGCGCCGTGCCCAATATACAGAAACGTCTTGCGGTATCTCCTACAGGGAAAGTGCCAGGAGGAATCGTGGAGGTTGGTCTCAGTGTCTCTGAGAATTGCTCTGATTATCCGTGTGACCTCTTTGCTAAGACTCTCCAGAGAGCCGTCCTCAAAACCAACACACATCTTGACATATCTCCCTCATTGATCTTAGTGTCTTCAGGAACGACATTCAAGGAGCCAGGAACTTTTCTGCCCACACTGTCCGGGGACAGTTCCTTTAAAACCAATCTACATCCTGCTATATCTCCCACATGGAAAGTGCCAGGAGGGAAAAGTGAGGATTATGCTTAGACTTTCTCGGAACTGCTTTAAATCAACTAGATATCTTTGTGCTGTAAATCTCCCAACAGCCAAACGCAGAAGCAGCAAACATCTCGCTGTATGTCCCACATCCAAAGTGCCAAGAGAGAGCTTGCTCTCCCTGTCTTTGAGTACTGTTTTCACTGTCCCGGTTACCTCTTTGCTAACATTCTCTTCAGAGCTGCAGTGAAACCAGGAACCACGTGGAGAAGGCACCCACACTGAAAATGACTGGAAGGAACATTGGGGCTTCTTCTCAGTGTCTCTGATGTCGGGTTTCACTGTCCCGGGAAAGTCTCTGCTAACACCCTGCAGAGCGCAGTGCCCAATATACAGAAACGTCTTGCGGTATCTCCTACAGGGAAAGTGCCAGGAGGAATTGTGGAGCTTGGTCTCAGTGTCTCTGAGAATTGCTCTGATTATCCGTGTGACCTCTTTGCTAAGACTCTCCAGAGAGCCGTCCTCAAAACCAACACACGTGTTGGCAGATCTCCCACATTGATCACAGGGTCTCCAGAAACGGCATTCAAGGAGCCAGGAACTTTTCTCCCTACACTATCCATTGAGTTGTCCTCAAAACCTGTATACATCCTGCTATATCTCCCACATGGAAAGTGCCAGGTAGGAAATGTAGAGCTTCTTCTCCCTGTCTTTGAGTACTGCTTTCTACTCTCCCGGTTACCTCTTTGCTAACGTTCTCTCGAGAGAGTTGTGCTCCAAACCAAAGCACACCTTGACATATCTCCCACATGGAAAGTGGTATTAGGCAATTGTAGGATTTGATCGCAGTGTCTCTCCAGGAACGGCATTCAGTGAGCCAGGAACTTTTCTGCCTACACTGTCCACTGAGTTGTCCTCAAAACCGATATATATCCTTCTATATCTACTACATGGAAAGTGCCAAGAGAGTAATGTAGAGCTTGCTCTCCCTGTCTATGAGTACTGTTTTCACTGTCCCCATGACCTCTTTGCTAACATTCTCTTCGGAGCTGCATTGAAACCAGGAACCATGTGGAGAAGGCACCCACACTGAAAATGCCTGGAAGGAACATTGGGGCTTCTTCTCAGTGCCTCTGACATAGGGTTTCACTGTCCCGGGAAAGTCTCTGCTAACACCCTGCAGAGCGCAGTGCCCAATATACAGAAACGTCTTGCGGTATCTCCTACAGGGAAAGTGCCAGGAGGAATTGTGGAGCTTGGTCTCAGTGTCTCTGAGAATTGCTCTGATTATCCGTGTGACCTCTTTGCTAAGACTCTCCAGAGAGCCGTCCTCAAAACCAACACACATCTTGACATATCTCCCTCATTGATCTTAGTGTCTTCAGGAACGGCATTCAAGGAGCCAGGAACTTTTCTCCCTACACTGTCCATTGAGTTGTCCTCAAAACCAATATACATCCTGCTATATCTCCCACATGGAAAGTGCCAGGTAGGAAATGTAGAGCTTCTTCTCCCTGTCTTTGAGTACTTCTTTCTAGTGTCCCGGTTACCTCTTTGCTAACATTCTCTTCAGAGCTGCAGTGAAACTTGGAACCATGTGGAGAAGGCACCCACACTGAAAGTGCCTGGAGGGAACATTGGGGCTTCTTCTCAGTGCTTCTGACATAGGGTTTCACTGTCCCGGGAAAGTCTCTGCTAACAGCCTGCAGAGCGCCGTGCCCAATATACAGAAACGTCTTGCGGTATCTCCTACAGGGAAAGTGCCAGGAGGAATTTTCGAGCTTGTTCTCAGTGTCTCTGAGAATTGCTCTGACTATCCATGTGACCTCTTTGCTAAGACTTTCCAGAGAGCCGTCCTCAAAAGCAACACACATCTTGACATATCTCCCACATTGATCACAGGGTCTCCAGAAACGGCATTCAAGGAGCCAGGAACTTTTCTCCCTACACTGTCCATTGAGTTGTCCTCAAAAGCTGTATACATCCTGCTATATCTCCCACATGGAAAGTGCCAGGTAGGAAATGTAGAGCTTCTTCTCCCTGTCTTTGAGTACTGCTTTCTACTCTCCCGGTTACCTCTTTGCTAACGTTCTCTCGAGAGAGTTGTGCTCCAAACCAAAGCACACCTTGACAGATCTCGCACATGGAAAGTGGTATTAGGCAATTGTAGGATTTGATCGCAGTGTCTCTCCAGGAACGGCATCCAGTGAGCCAGGAACTTTTCTGCCTACACTGTCCACTGAGTTGTCCTCAAAACCGATATATATCCTGCTATATCTACTACATGGAAAGTGCCAAGAGAGTAATGTAGAGGTTGCTCTCCCTGTCTTTGAGTACTGTCTTCACTGTCCCGATGACCTCTTTGCTAACATTCTCTTCAGAGCTGCAGTGAAACCAGGAACCATGTGGAGAAGGCACCCACACTGAAAATGCCTGGAAGGAACGTTGGGGCTTCTTCTCAGTGCCTCTGACATAGGGTTTCACTGTCCCGGGAAAGTCTCTGCTAACACCCTGCAGAGCGCAGTGCCCAAGATACAGAAACGTCTTGCGGTATCTCCTACAGGGAAAGTGCCAGGAGGAATCGTGGAGCTTTCTCTCAGTGTCTCTGAGAATTGCTCTGATTATCCGTGTGACCTCTTTGCTAAGACTCTCCAGAGAGCCGTCCTCAAAACCAACACACATCTTGACATATCTCCCACATTGATCGCAGTGTCTCCAGGAACGGCATTCAAGGAACCAGGAACTTTTCTGCCCACACTGTCCGGGGTCAGTTCCTTAAAACCAATCTACATCCTGCTATATCTCCCACATGGAAAGTGCCAGGAGGGAAAAGTGAGGATTATGCTTAGACTTTCTCGGAACTGCTTCAAATCAACTAGATATCTTTGTGCTGTAAATCTCCCAACAGCCAAACGCAAAAGCAGCAAACATCTCGCTGTATGTCCCACATCGAAAGTGCCAAGAGAGAGCTTGCTCTCCCTGTCTTTGAGCACTGTTTTCACTGTCCCCGTTACCTCTTTGCTAACATTCTCTTCAGAGCTGCAGGGAAACCAGGAACCACGTGGAGAAGGCACCCACACTGAAAATGACTGGAAGGAACATTGGGGCTTCTTCTCAGTGTCTCTGATGTCGGGTTTCACTGTCCCAGGAAAGTCTCTGCTAACACCCTGCAGAGCGCAGTGCCCAAGATACAGAAACGTCTTGCGGTATCTCCTACAGGGAAAGTGCCAGGAGGAATTGTGGAGCTTGGTCTCAGTGTCTCTGAGAATTGCTCTGATTATCCGTGTGACCTCTTTGCTAAGACTCTCCAGAGAGCCGTCCTCAAAACCAACACACGTGTTGACAGATCTCCCTCATTGATCTTAGTGTCTCCAGAAACGGCATTCAAGGAGCCAGGAACTTTTCTCCCTACACTGTCTATTGAGTTGTCCTCAAAACCTGTATACATCCTGCTATATCTCCCACATGGAAAGTGCCAGGTAGGAAATGTAGAGCTTCTTCTCCCTGTCTTTGAGTACTTCTTTCTAGTGTCCCAGTTACCTCTTTGCTAACATTCTCTTCAGAGCTGCAGTGAAACCAGGAACCACGTGGAGAAGGCACCCGCACTGAAAGTGCCTGGAGTGAACATTCGGGCTTCTTCTCAGTGTCTCTGACATAGGGTTTCACTGTCCCGGGAAAGTCTCTGCTAACAGCCTGCAGAGCGCCGTGCCCAATATACAGAAACGTCTTGCGGTATCTCCTACAGGGAAAGTGCCAGGAGGAATCGTGGAGGTTGGTCTCAGTGTCTCTGAGAATTGCTCTGATTATCCGTGTGACCTCTTTGCTAAGACTCTCCAGAGAGCCGTCCTCAAAACCAACACACATCTTGACATATCTCCCTCATTGATCTTAGTGTCTTCAGGAACGACATTCAAGGAGCCAGGAACTTTTCTGCCCACACTGTCCGGGGACAGTTCCTTTAAAACCAATCTACATCCTGCTATATCTCCCACATGGAAAGTGCCAGGAGGGAAAAGTGAGGATTATGCTTAGACTTTCTCGGAACTGCTTTAAATCAACTAGATATCTTTGTGCTGTAAATCTCCCAACAGCCAAACGCAGAAGCAGCAAACATCTCGCTGTATGTCCCACATCCAAAGTGCCAAGAGAGAGCTTGCTCTCCCTGTCTTTGAGTACTGTTTTCACTGTCCCGGTTACCTCTTTGCTAACATTCTCTTCAGAGCTGCAGTGAAACCAGGAACCACGTGGAGAAGGCACCCACACTGAAAATGACTGGAAGGAACATTGGGGCTTCTTCTCAGTGTCTCTGATGTCGGGTTTCACTGTCCCGGGAAAGTCTCTGCTAACACCCTGCAGAGCGCAGTGCCCAATATACAGAAACGTCTTGCGGTATCTCCTACAGGGAAAGTGCCAGGAGGAATTGTGGAGCTTGGTCTCAGTGTCTCTGAGAATTGCTCTGATTATCCGTGTGACCTCTTTGCTAAGACTCTCCAGAGAGCCGTCCTCAAAACCAACACACGTGTTGGCAGATCTCCCACATTGATCACAGGGTCTCCAGAAACGGCATTCAAGGAGCCAGGAAGTTTTCTCCCTACACTATCCATTGAGTTGTCCTCAAAACCTATATACATCCTGCTATATCTCCCACATGGAAAGTGCCAGGTAGGAAATGTAGAGCTTCTTCTCCCTGTCTTTGAGTACTGCTTTCTACTCTCCCGGTTACCTCTTTGCTAACGTTCTCTCGAGAGAGTTGTGCTCCAAACCAAAGCACACCTTGACATATCTCCCACATGGAAAGTGGTATTAGGCAATTGTAGGATTTGATCGCAGTGTCTCTCCAGGAACGGCATTCAGTGAGCCAGGAACTTTTCTGCCTACACTGTCCACTGAGTTGTCCTCAAAACCGATATATATCCTTCTATATCTACTACATGGAAAGTGCCAAGAGAGTAATGTAGAGCTTGCTCTCCCTGTCTTTGAGTACTGTTTTCACTGTCCCCATGACCTCTTTGCTAACATTCTCTTCGGAGCTGCATTGAAACCAGGAACCATGTGGAGAAGGCACCCACACTGAAAATGCCTGGAAGGAACGTTGGGGCTTCTTCTCAGTGCCTCTGACATAGGGTTTCACTGTCCCGGGAAAGTCTCTGCTAACACCCTGCAGAGCGCAGTGCCCAAGATACAGAAACGTCTTGCGGTATCTCCTACAGGGAAAGTGCCAGGAGGAATTGTGGAGCTTGGTCTCAGTGTCTCTGAGAATTGCTCTGATTATCCGTGTGACCTCTTTGCTAAGACTCTCCAGAGAGCCGTCCTCAAAACCAACACACATCTTGACATATCTCCCTCATTGATCTTAGTGTCTTCAGGAACGGCATTCAAGGAGCCAGGAACTTTTCTCCCTACACTGTCCATTGAGTTGTCCTCAAAACCTGTATACATCCTGCTATATCTCCCACATGGAAAGTGCCAGGTAGGAAATGTAGAGCTTCTTCTCCCTGTCTTTGAGTACTTCTTTCTAGTGTCCCGGTTACCTCTTTGCTAACATTCTCTTCAGAGCTGCAGTGAAACTTGGAACCATGTGGAGAAGGCACCCACACTGAAAGTGCCTGGAGGGAACATTGGGGCTTCTTCTCAGTGCTTCTGACATAGGGTTTCACTGTCCCGGGAAAGTCTCTGCTAACAGCCTGCAGAGCGCCGTGCCCAATATACAGAAACGTCTTGCGGTATCTCCTACAGGGAAAGTGCCAGGAGGAATTTTCGAGCTTGTTCTCAGTGTCTCTGAGAATTGCTCTGACTATCCATGTGACCTCTTTGCTAAGACTTTCCAGAGAGCCGTCCTCAAAAGCAACACACATCTTGACATATCTCCCACATTGATCACAGGGTCTCCAGAAACGGCATTCAAGGAGCCAGGAACTTTTCTCCCTACACTGTCCATTGAGTTGTCCTCAAAAGCTGTATACATCCTGCTATATCTCCCACATGGAAAGTGCCAGGTAGGAAATGTAGAGCTTCTTCTCCCTGTCTTTGAGTACTGCTTTCTACTCTCCCGGTTACCTCTTTGCTAACGTTCTTTCGAGAGAGTTGTGCTCCAAACCAAAGCACACCTTGACAGATCTCCCACATGGAAAGTGGTATTAGGCAATTGTAGGATTTGATCGCAGTGTCTCTCCAGGAACGGCATCCAGTGAGCCAGGAACTTTTCTGCCTACACTGTCCACTGAGTTGTCCTCAAAACCGATATATATCCTGCTATATCTACTACATGGAAAGTGCCAAGAGAGTAATGTAGAGGTTGCTCTCCCTGTCTTTGAGTACTGTCTTCACTGTCCCGATGACCTCTTTGCTAACATTCTCTTCAGAGCTGCAGTGAAACCAGGAACCATGTGGAGAAGGCACCCACACTGAAAATGCCTGGAAGGAACGTTGGGGCTTCTTCTCAGTGCCTCTGACATAGGGTTTCACTGTCCCGGGAAAGTCTCTGCTAACACCCTGCAGAGCGCAGTGCCCAAGATACAGAAACGTCTTGCGGTATCTCCTACAGGGAAAGTGCCAGGAGGAATCGTGGAGCTTTCTCTCAGTGTCTCTGAGAATTGCTCTGATTATCCGTGTGACCTCTTTGCTAAGACTCTCCAGAGAGCCGTCCTCAAAACCAACACACATCTTGACATATCTCCCTCATTGATCTTAGTGTCTTCAGGAACGGCATTCAAGGAGCCAGGAACTTTTCTCCCTACACTCTCCGGGGACAGTTCCTTAAAACCAATCTACATCCTGCTATATCTCCCACATGGAAAGTGCCAGGAGGGAAAATTGAGGATTATGCTTAGACTTTCTCGGAACTGCTTCAAATCAACTAGATATCTTTGTGCTGTAAATCTCCCAACAGCCAAACGCAAAAGCAGCAAACATCTCGCTATATGTCCCACATCCAAAGTGCCAAGAGAGAGCTTGCTCTCCCTGTCTTTGAGTACTGTTTTCACTGTCCCGGTTACCTCTTTGCTAACATTCACTTCAGAGCTGCAGTGAAACCAGGAACCATGTGGAGAAGGCACCCACACTGAAAATGCCTGGAAGGAATGTTGGGGCTTCTTCTCAGTGTCTCTGACATAGGGTTTCACTGTCCCGGGAAAGTCTCTGCTAACACCCTGCAGAGCGCAGTGCCCAAGATACAGAAACGTCTTGCGGTATCTCCTACAGGGAAAGTGCCAGGAGGAATTGTGGAGCTTGGTCTCAGTGTCTCTGAGAATTGCTCTGATTATCCGTGTGACCTCTTTGCTAAGACTCTCCAGAGAGCCGTCCTCAAAACCAACACACGTGTTGACAGATCTCCCACATTGATCACAGGGTCTCCAGAAACGGCATTCAAGGACCCAGGAACTTTTCTCCCTACACTGTCCATTGAGTTGTCCTCAAAACCTGTATACATCCTGCTATATCTCCCACATGGAAAGTGCCAGGTAGGAAATGTAGAGCTTCTTCTCCCTGTCTTTGAGTACTTCTTTCTAGTGTCCCGGTTACCTCTTTGCTAACATTCTCTTCAGAGCTGCAGTGAAACCAGGAACCACGTGGAGAAGGCACCCGCACTGAAAGTGCCTGGAGGGAACATTCGGGCTTCTTCTCAGTGTCTCTGACATAGGGTTTCACTGTCCCGGGAAAGTCTCTGCTAACAGCCTGCAGAGCGCCGTGCCCAATATACAGAAACGTCTTGCGGTATCTCCTACAGGGAAAGTGCCAGGAGGAATTTTCGAGCTTGTTCTCAGTGTCTCTGAGAATTGCTCTGACTATCCATGTGACCTCTTTGCTAAGACTCTCCAGAGAGCCGTCCTCAAAACCAACACACATCTTGACATATCTCCCACATTGATCACAGGGTCTCCAGAAACGGCATTCAAGGAGCCAGGAACTTTTCTCCCTACACTGTCCATTGAGTTGTCCTCAAAACCAGTATACATCCTGCTATATCTCCCACATGGAAAGTGCCAGGTAGGAAATGTAGAGCTTCTTCTCCCTGTCTTTGAGTACTGCTTTCTACTCTCCCGGTTACCTCTTTGCTAACGTTCTCTCGAGAGAGTTGTGCTCCAAAACAAAGCACACCTTGACAGATCTCCCACATGGAAAGTGGTATTAGGCAATTGTAGGATTTGATCGCAGTGTCTCTCCAGGAACGGCATCCAGTGAGCCAGGAACTTTTCTGCCTACACTGTCCACTGAGTTGTCCTCAAAACCGATATATATCCTGCTATATCTACTACATGGAAAGTGCCAAGAGAGTAATGTAGAGGTTGCTCTCCCTGTCTTTGAGTACTGTCTTCACTGTCCCGATGACCTCTTTGCTAACATTCTCTTCAGAGCTGCAGTGAAACCAGGAACCATGTGGAGAAGGCACCCACACTGAAAATGACTGGAAGGAACGTTGGGGCTTCTTCTCAGTGTCTCTGATGTCGGGTTTTCCTGTCCCGGGAAAGTCTCTGCTAACACCCAGCAGAGCGCAGTGCCCAATATACAGAAACGTCTTGCGGTATCTCCTACAGGGAAAGTGCCAGGAGGAATTGTGGAGCTTGGTCTCAGTGTCTCTGAGAATTGCTCTGATTATCCGTGTGACCTCTTTGCTAAGACTCTCCAGAGAGCCGTCCTCAAAAGCAACACACATCTTGACATATCTCCCACATTGATCACAGTGTCTCCAGAAACGGCATTCAAGGAGCCAGGAACTTTTATACATTACTCTCTTGGCACCTTCCATGTATTAGATATAGCAGGATATATATCGGTTTTGAGGACAACTCAGTGGACAGTGTAGGCAGAAAAGTTCCTCGCTCACTGAATGCCGTTTCTGGAGACCCTGTGATCAATGTGGGAGATCTGTCAACACGTGTGTTGGTTTTGAGGACGGCTCTCTCTAGACTCTTAGCAAAGAGGTCACACGGATAATCAGAGCAATTCTCAGAGACACTGAGAACAAGCTCCACAATTCCTCCTGGCACTTTCCCTGTAGGAGATACCGCAAGAGGTTTCTGCATATTGGGCACAGCGCTCTGCAGGGTGTTAGCAGAGACTTTCCCGGGACAGTGAAACCCTATGTCAGAGACACTGAGAAGAAGCCCCAATGTTCCCTCCAGGCACTTTCAGTGTGGCTGCTTCTCCACGTGGTTCCTGGTTTCACTGCAGCTCTGAAGAGAATGTTAGCAAAGAGGTAACCGGGACAGTGAAAACAGTACTCAAAGACAGGGAGAGCAAGCTCTACATTACTCTCTTAGCACTTTGGATGTGGGACATACAGTGAGATGTTTGCTGCTTTTGCGTTTGGCTGTTGGGAGATTTACAGCACAAAGATATCTAGTTGATTTGAAGCAGTTCCGAGAAAGTCTAAACATAATCCCCACTTTTCCCTCCTGGCATTTTCCATGTGGGAGATAGAGCATTATGTATATTGGTTTTGAGGACAACTCAATGGACAGTGTAGGGAGAAAAGTTCCTGGCTCCTTGAATGCCGTTCCTGGAGACACTGCGATCAATGTGGGAGATATGTCAAGATGTGTGTTGGTTTTGAGGACGGCTCTCTGGAGACTCTTAGCAAAGAGGTCACACGGATAATCAGAGCAATTCTCAGAGACACTGAGAACAAGCTCCACAATTCCTCCTGGCACTTTCCCTGTAGGAGATACCGCAAGAGGTTTCTGCATATTGGGCACAGCGCTCTGCAGGGTGTTAGCAGAGACTTTCCCGGGACAGTGAAACCCTATGTCAGAGACACTGAGAAGAAGCCCCAATGTTCCCTCCAGGCACTTTCAGTGTGGCTGCTTCTCCACGTGGTTCCTGGTTTCACTGCAGCTCTGAAGAGAATTTTAGCAAAGAGGTAACCGGGACAGTGAAAACAGTACTCAAAGAGAGGGAGAGCAAGCTCTACATTACTCTCTTAGCACTTTGGATGTGGGACATACAGTGAGATGTTTGCTGCTTTTGCGTTTGGCTGTTGGGAGATTTACAGCACAAAGATATCTAGTTGATTTGAAGCTGTTCCGAGAAAGTCTAAACATAATCCCCACTTTTCCCTCCTGGCATTTTCCATGTGGGAGATAGAGCAGGATGTATATTGGTTTTGAGGCCAACTCAATGGACAGTGTAGGGAGAAAAGTTCCTGGCTCCTTGAATGCCGTTCCTGGAGACACTGCGATCAATGTGGGAGATATGTCAAGATGTGTGTTGGTTTTGAGGACGGCTCTCTGGAGAGTCTTAGCAAAGAGGTCACACGGATAATCAGAGCAATTCTCAGAGACACTGAGAACAAGCTCGACAATTCCCTCCTGGCACTTTCCCTGTAGGAGATACCGCAAGACGTTTCGGTATATTGGGCACAGCGCTCTGCAGGGTGTTAGCAGAGACTTTCCCGGGACAGTGAAACCCTATGTCAGAGACACTGAGAAGAAGCCCCAATGTTCCCTCCAGGCACTTTCAGTGTGGGTGCCTTCTCCACGTGGTTCCTGGTTTCACTGCAGCTCTGAAGAGAATGTTAGCAAAGAGGTAACCGGGACAGTGAAAACAGTACTCAAAGACAGGGAGAGCAAGCTCTCTCTTGGCACTTTGGATGTGGGACATACAGCGAGATGTTTGCTGCATTTGCGTTTGGCTGTTGGGAGATTTACAGCACAAA
This sequence comes from Chroicocephalus ridibundus, assembly GCF_963924245.1. Lineage (NCBI taxonomy): Eukaryota > Metazoa > Chordata > Aves > Charadriiformes > Laridae > Chroicocephalus > Chroicocephalus ridibundus. The sequence goes on from NC_086284.1 coordinate 142,513,170, forward strand.
GATATCTAGTTGATTTGAAGCAGTTCCGAGAAAGTCTAAACATAATCCCCACTTTTCCCTCCTGGCACTTTCCATGTGGGAGATATAGCAGGATGTATACAGGTTTTGAGGACAACTCAATGGACAGTGTAGGGAGAAAATTCCTGGCTCCTTGAATGCCGTTCCTGGAGACACTGCGATCAATGTGGGAGATATGTCAAGATGTGTGTTGGTTTTGAGGACGGCTCTCTGGAGAGTCTTAGCAAAGAGGTCACACGGATAATTAGAGCAATTCTCAGAGACACTGAGAACAAGCTCGACAATTCCCTCCTGGCACTTTCCCTGTAGGAGATACCGCAAGACGTTTCTGTATATTGGGCACAGCGCTCTGCAGGGTGTTAGCAGAGACTTTCCCGGGACAGTGAAACCCTATGTCAGAGACACTGAGAAGAAGCCCCAATGTTCCCTCCAGGCACTTTCAGTGTGGGTGCCTTCTCCACGTGGTTCCTGGTTTCACTGCAGCTCTGAAGAGAATGTTAGCAAAGAGGTAACCGGGACAGTGAAAACAGTACTCAAAGACAGGGAGAGCAAGCTCTCTCTTGGCACTTTGGATGTGGGACATACAGCGAGATGTTTGCTGCATTTGCGTTTGGCTGTTGGGAGATTTACAGCACAAAGATATCTAGTTGATTTGAAGCAGTTCCGAGAAAGTCTAAACATAATCCCCACTTTTCCCTCCTGGCACTTTCCATGTGGGAGATATAGCAGGATGTATATTGGTTTTGAGGCCAACTCAATGGACAGTGTAGGGAGAAAAGTTCCTGGCTCCTTGAATGCCGTTCCTGGAGACACTGCGATCAATGTGGGAGATATGTCAAGATGTGTGTTGGTTTTGAGGACGGCTCTCTGGAGAGTCTTAGCAAAGAGGTCACACGGATAATCAGAGCAATTCTCAGAGACACTGAGAACAAGCTCGACAATTCCCTCCTGGCACTTTCCCTGTAGGAGATACCGCAAGACGTTTCTGTATATTGGGCACAGCGCTCTGCAGGGTGTTAGCAGAGACTTTCCCGGGACAGTGAAACCCTATGGTCAGAGACACTGAGAAGAAGCCCCAATGTTCCCTCCAGGCACTTTCAGTGTGGGTGCCTTCTCCACGTGGTTCCTGGTTTCACTGCAGCTCTGAAGAGAATGTTAGCAAAGAGGTAACCGGGACAGTGAAAACAGTACTCAAAGACAGAGAGAGCAAGCTCTCTCTTGGCACTTTCGATGTGGGACATACAGCGAGATGTTTGCTGCTTTTCCATTTGGCTGTTGGGAGATTTACAGCACAAAGATATCTAGTTGATTTGAAGCAGTTCCGAGAAAGTCTAAACATAATCCCCACTTTTCCCTCCTGGCACTTTCCATGTGGGAGATATAGCAGGATGTATATTGGTTTTGAGGCCAACTCAATGGACAGTGTAGGGAGAAAAGTTCCTGGCTCCTTGAATGCCGTTCCTGGAGACACTGCGATCAATGTGGGAGATATGTCAAGATGTGTGTTGGTTTTGAGGACGGCTCTCTGGAGAGTCTTAGCAAAGAGGTCACATGGATAATCAGAGCAATTCTCAGAGACACTGAGAACAAGCTCGACAATTCCCTCCTGGCACTTTCCCTGTAGGAGATACCGCAAGACGTTTCTGTATATTGGGCACTGCGCTCTGCAGGGTGTTAGCAGAGACTTTCCCGGGACAGTGAAACCCTATGGTCAGAGACACTGAGAAGAAGCCCCAATGTTCCCTCCAGGCACTTTCAGTGTGGGTGCCTTCTCCACGTGGTTCCTGGTTTCACTGCAGCTCTGAAGAGAATGTTAGCAAAGAGGTAACCGGGACAGTGAAAACAGTACTCAAAGACAGGGAGAGGAAGCTCTCTCTTGGCACTTTGGATGTGGGACATACAGCGAGATGTTTGCTGCTTTTACATTTGGCTGTTGGGAGATTTACAGCACAAAGATATCTAGTTGATTTGAAGCAGTTCCGAGAAAGTCTAGGCATAATCCCCACTTTTCCCTCCTGGCACTTTCCATGCGGGGGATATAGCAGGATGTATATTGGTTTTGAGGCCAACTCAATGGACAGTGTAGGGAGAAAAGTTCCTGGTTCCTTGAATGCCGTTCCTGGAGACACTGCGATCAATGTGGGAGATATGTCAAGATGTGTGTTGGTTTTGAGGACGGCTCTCTGGAGAGTCTTAGCAAAGAGGTCACACGGATAATCAGAGCAATTCTCAGAGACACTGAGAACAAGCTCGACAATTCCCTCCTGGCACTTTCCCTGTAGGAGATACCACAAGACGTTTCTGTATATTGGGCACAGCGCTCTGCAGGGTGTTAGCAGAGACTTTCCCGGGACAGTGAAACCCTATGGTCAGAGACACTGAGAAGAAGCCCCAATGTTCCCTCCAGGCACTTTCAGTGTGGGTGCCTTCTCCACGTGGTTCCTGGTTTCACTGCAGCTCTGAAGAGAACGTTAGCAAAGAGGTAACCGGGACAGTGAAAACAGTACTCAAAGACAGAGAGAGCAAGCTCTCTCTTGGCACTTTCGATGTGGGACATACAGCGAGATGTTTGCTGCTTTTCCATTTGGCTGTTGGGAGATTTACAGCACAAAGATATCTAGTTGATTTGAAGCAGTTGCGAGAAAGTCTAAACATAATCCCCACTTTTCCCTCCTGGCACTTTCCATGTGGGAGATATAGCAGGATGTATATTGGTTTTGAGGCCAACTCAATGGACAGTGTAGGGAGAAAAGTTCCTGGCTCCTTGAATGCCGTTCCTGGAGACACTGCGATCAATGTGGGAGATATGTCAAGATGTGTGTTGGTTTTGAGGACGGCTCTCTGGAGAGTCTTAGCAAAGAGGTCACATGGATAATCAGAGCAATTCTCAGAGACACTGAGAACAAGCTCGACAATTCCCTCCTGGCACTTTCCCTGTAGGAGATACCGCAAGACGTTTCTGTATATTGGGCACTGCGCTCTGCAGGGTGTTAGCAGAGACTTTCCCGGGACAGTGAAACCCTATGTCAGAGACACTGAGAAGAAGCCCCAATGTTCCCTCCAGGCACTTTCAGTGTGGGTGCCTTCTCCACGTGGTTCCTGGTTTCACTGCAGCTCTGAAGAGAATGTTAGCAAAGAGGTAACCGGGACATTGAAAACAGTACTCAAAGACAGGGAGAGAAGCTCTCTCTTGGCACTTTGGATGTGGGACATACAGCGAGATGTTTGCTGCTTTTACATTTGGCTGTTGGGAGATTTACAGCACAAAGATATCTAGTTGATTTGAAGCAGTTCCGAGAAAGTCTAGGCATAATCCCCACTTTTCCCTCCTGGCACTTTCCATGTGGGGGATATAGCAGGATGTATATTGGTTTTGAGGCCAACTCAATGGACAGTGTAGGGAGAAAAGTTCCTGGCTCCTTGAATGCCGTTCCTGGAGACACTGCGATCAATGTGGGAGATATGTCAAGATGTGTGTTGGTTTTGAGGACGGCTCTCTGGAGAGTCTTAGCAAAGAGGTCCCACGGATAATCAGAGCAATTCTCAGAGACACTGAGAACAAGCTCGACAATTCCCTCCTGGCACTTTCCCTGTAGGAGATACCGCAAGACGTTTCTGTATATTGGGCACAGCGCTCTGCAGGGTGTTAGCAGAGACTTTCCCGGGACAGTGAAACCCTATGGTCAGAGACACTGAGAAGAAGCCCCAATGTTCCCTCCAGGCACTTTCAGTGTGGGTGCCTTCTCCACGTGGTTCCTGGTTTCACTGCAGCTCTGAAGAGAATGTTAGCAAAGAGGTAACCGGGACAGTGAAAACAGTACTCAAAGACAGGGAGAGCAAGCTCTCTCTTGGCACTTTGGATGTGGGACATACAGCGAGATGTTCGCTGCTTTTACGTTTGGCTGTTGGGAGATTTACAGCACAAAGATATCTAGTTGATTTGAAGCAGTTCCGAGAAAGTCTAAACATAATCCCCACTTTTCCCTCCTGGCACTTTCCATGTGGGAGATATAGCAGGATGTATATTGGTTTTGAGGCCAACTCAATGGACAGTGTAGGGAGAAAAGTTCCTGGCTCCTTGAATGCCGTTCCTGGAGACACTGCGATCAATGTGGGAGATATGTCAAGATGTGTGTTGGTTTTGAGGACGGCTCTCTGGAGAGTCTTAGCAAAGAGGTCACACGGATAATCAGAGCAATTCTCAGAGACACTGAGAACAAGCTCGACAATTCCCTCCTGGCACTTTCCCTGTAGGAGATACCGCAAGACGTTTCGGTATATTGGGCACTGCGCTCTGCAGGGTGTTAGCAGAGACTTTCCCGGGACAGTGAAACCCTATGTCAGAGACACTGAGAAGAAGCCCCAATGTTCCCTCCAGGCACTTTCAGTGTGGGTGCCTTCTCCACGTGGTTCCTGGTTTCACTGCAGCTCTGAAGAGAATGTTAGCAAAGAGGTAACCGGGACAGTGAAAACAGTACTCAAAGACAGGGAGAGAAGCTCTCTCTTGGCACTTTGGATGTGGGACATACAGCGAGATGTTTGCTGCTTTTACATTTGGCTGTTGGGAGATTTACAGCACAAAGATATCTAGTTGATTTGAAGCAGTTGCGAGAAAGTCTAAACATAATCCCCACTTTTCCCTCCTGGCACTTTCCATGTGGGAGATATAGCAGGATGTATATTGGTTTTGAGGCCAACTCAATGGACAGTGTAGGGAGAAAAGTTCCTGGCTCCTTGAATGCCGTTCCTGGAGACACTGCGATCAATGTGGGAGATATGTCAAGATGTGTGTTGGTTTTGAGGACGGCTCTCTGGAGAGTCTTAGCAAAGAGGTCACACGGATAATCAGAGCAATTCTCAGAGACACTGAGAAGAAGCTCGACAATTCCCTCCTGGCACTTTCCCTGTAGGAGATACCGCAAGACGTTTCTGTATATTGGGCACAGCGCTCTGCAGGGTGTTAGCAGAGACTTTCCCGGGACAGTGAAACCCTATGGTCAGAGACACTGAGAAGAAGCCCCAATGTTCCCTCCAGGCACTTTCAGTGTGGGTGCCTTCTCCACGTGGTTCCTGGTTTCACTGCAGCTCTGAAGAGAATGTTAGCAAAGAGGTAACCGGGACAGTGAAAACAGTACTCAAAGACAGGGAGAGCAAGCTCTCTCTTGGCACTTTGGATGTGGGACATACAGCGAGATGTTCGCTGCTTTTACATTTGGCTGTTGGGAGATTTACAGCACAAAGATATCTAGTTGATTTGAAGCAGTTCCGAGAAAGTCTAAACATAATCCCCACTTTTCCCTCCTGGCACTTTCCATGTGGGAGATATAGCAGGATGTATACAGGTTTTGAGGACAACTCAATGGACAGTGTAGGGAGAAAAGTTCCTGGCTCCTTGAATGCCGTTCCTGGAGACACTGCGATCAATGTGGGAGATATGTCAAGATGTGTGTTGGTTTTGAGGACGGCTCTCTGGAGAGTCTTAGCAAAGAGGTCACACGGATAATCAGAGCAATTCTCAGAGACACTGAGAACAAGCTCGACAATTCCCTCCTGGCACTTTCCCTGTAGGAGATACCGCAAGACGTTTCGGTATATTGGGCACTGCGCTCTGCAGGGTGTTAGCAGAGACTTTCCCGGGACAGTGAAACCCTATGTCAGAGACACTGAGAAGAAGCCCCAATGTTCCCTCCAGGCACTTTCAGTGTGGGTGCCTTCTCCACGTGGTTCCTGGTTTCACTGCAGCTCTGAAGAGAATGTTAGCAAAGAGGTAACCGGGACAGTGAAAACAGTACTCAAAGACAGGGAGAGAAGCTCTCTCTTGGCACTTTGGATGTGGGACATACAGCGAGATGTTTGCTGCTTTTACATTTGGCTGTTGGGAGATTTACAGCACAAAGATATCTAGTTGATTTGAAGCAGTTGCGAGAAAGTCTAGGCATAATCCCCACTTTTCCCTCCTGGCATTTTCCATGTGGGGGATATAGCAGGATGTATATTGGTTTTGAGGCCAACTCAATGGACAGTGTAGGGAGAAAAGTTCCTGGCTCCTTGAATGCCGTTCCTGGAGACACTGCGATCAATGTGGGAGATATGTCAAGATGTGTGTTGGTTTTGAGGACGGCTCTCTGGAGAGTCTTAGCAAAGAGGTCACACGGATAATCAGAGCAATTCTCAGAGACACTGAGAAGAAGCTCGACAATACCCTCCTGGCACTTTCCCTGTAGGAGATACCGCAAGACGTTTCTGTATATTGGGCACAGCGCTCTGCAGGGTGTTAGCAGAGACTTTCCCGGGACAGTGAAACCCTATGGTCAGAGACACTGAGAAGAAGCCCCTATGTTCCCTCCAGGCACTTTCAGTGTGGGTGCCTTCTCCACGTGGTTCCTGGTTTCACTGCAGCTCTGAAGAGAATGTTAGCAAAGAGGTAACCGGGACAGTGAAAACAGTACTCAAAGACAGGGAGAGCAAGCTCTCTCTTGGCACTTTGGATGTGGGACATACAGCGAGATGTTTGCTGCTTTTACATTTGGCTGTTGGGAGATTTACAGCACAAAGATATCTAGTTGATTTGAAGCAGTTCCGAGAAAGTCTAAACATAATCCCCACTTTTCCCTCCTGGCACTTTCCATGTGGGAGATATAGCAGGATGTATATTGGTTTTGAGGCCAACTCAATGGACAGTGTAGGGAGAAAAGTTCCTGGCTCCTTGAATGCCGTTCCTGGAGACACTGCGATCAATGTGGGAGATATGTCAAGATGTGTGTTGGTTTTGAGGACGGCTCTCTGGAGAGTCTTAGCAAAGAGGTCACACGGATAATCAGAGCAATTCTCAGAGACACTGAGAACAAGCTCGACAATTCCCTCCTGGCACTTTCCCTGTAGGAGATACCGCAAGACGTTTCTGTATATTGGGCACAGCGCTCTGCAGGGTGTTAGCAGAGACTTTCCCGGGACAGTGAAACCCTATGGTCAGAGACACTGAGAAGAAGCCCCAATGTTCCCTCCAGGCACTTTCAGTGTGGGTGCCTTCTCCACGTGGTTCCTGGTTTCACTGCAGCTCTGAAGAGAATGTTAGCAAAGAGGTAACCGGGACAGTGAAAACAGTACTCAAAGACAGGGAGAGCAAGCTCTCTCTTGGCACTTTGGATGTGGGACATACAGCGAGATGTTCGCTGCTTTTACATTTGGCTGTTGGGAGATTTACAGCACAAAGATATCTAGTTGATTTGAAGCAGTTCCGAGAAAGTCTAAACATAATCCCCACTTTTCCCTCCTGGCACTTTCCATGTGGGAGATATAGCAGGATGTATACAGGTTTTGAGGCCAACTCAATGGACAGTGTAGGGAGAAAAGTTCCTGGCTCCTTGAATGCCGTTCCTGGAGACACTGCGATCAATGTGGGAGATATGTCAAGATGTGTGTTGGTTTTGAGGACGGCTCTCTGGAGAGTCTTAGCAAAGAGGTCACACGGATAATCAGAGCAATTCTCAGAGACACTGAGAACAAGCTCGACAATTCCCTCCTGGCACTTTCCCTGTAGGAGATACCGCAAGACATTTCGGTATATTGGGCACAGCGCTCTGCAGGGTGTTAGCAGAGACTTTCCCGGGACAGTGAAACCCTATGTCAGAGACACTGAGAAGAAGCCCCAATGTTCCCTCCAGGCACTTTCAGTGTGGGTGCCTTCTCCACGTGGTTCCTGGTTTCACTGCAGCTCTGAAGAGAATGTTAGCAAAGAGGTAACCGGGACAGTGAAAACAGTACTCAAAGACAGGGAGAGCAAGCTCTCTCTTGGCACTTTGGATGTGGGACATACAGCGAGATGTTTGCTGCTTTTGCGTTTGGCTGTTGGGAGATTTACAGCACAAAGATATCTAGTTGATTTGAAGCAGTTCCGAGAAAGTCTAAACATAATCCCCACTTTTCCCTCCTGGCACTTTCCATGTGGGAGATATAGCAGGATGTATATTGGTTTTGAGGACAACTCAATGGACAGTGTAGGGAGAAAAGTTCCTGGCTCCTTGAATGCCGTTCCTGGAGACACTGCGATCAATGTGGGAGATATGTCAAGATGTGTGTTGGTTTTGAGGACGGCTCTCTGGAGAGTCTTAGCAAAGAGGTCACACGGATAATCAGAGCAATTCTCAGAGACAATGAGAACAAGCTCGACAATTCCCTCCTGGCACTTTCCCTGTAGGAGATACCGCAAGACGTTTCTGTATATTGGGCACAGCGCTCTGCAGGGTGTTAGCAGAGACTTTCCCGGGACAGTGAAACCCTATGTCAGAGACACTGAGAAGAAGCCCCAATGTTCCCTCCAGGCACTTTCAGTGTGGGGGCCTTCTCCATGTGGTTCCTGGTTTCACTGCAGCTCTGAAGAGAATGTTAGCAAAGAGGTAACCGGGACAGTGAAAACAGTACTCAAAGACAGGGAGAGCAAGCTCTCTCTTGGCACTTTGGATGTGGGACATACAGCGAGATGTTTGCTGCTTTTCCATTTGGCTGTTGGGAGATTTACAGCACAAAGATATCTTGTTGATTTGAAGCAGTTGCGAGAAAGTCTTGGCATAATCCCCACTTTTCCCTCCTGGCACTTTCCATGTGGGAGATATAGCAGGATGTATATTGGTTTTGAGGACAACTCAATGGACAGTGTAGGGAGAAAAGTTCCTGGCTCCTTGAATGCCGTTCCTGGAGACACTGCGATCAATGTGGGAGATATGTCAAGATGTGTGTTGGTTTTGAGGACGGCTCTCTGGAGAGTCTTAGCAAAGAGGTCACATGGATAATCAGAGCAATTCTCAGAGACACTGAGAACAAGCTCGACAATTCCCTCCTGGCACTTTCCCTGTAGGAGATACCGCAAGGCGTTTCTGTATATTGGGCACAGCGCTCTGCAGGGTGTTAGCAGAGACTTTCCCGGGACAGTGAAACCCTATGTCAGAGACACTGAGAAGAAGCCCCAATGTTCCCTCCAGGCACTTTCAGTATGGGTGCCTTCTCCACGTGGTTCCTGGTTTCACTGCAGCTCTGAAGAGAATGTTAGCAAAGAGGTAACCGGGACAGTGAAAACAGTACTCAAAGACAGGGAGAGCAAGCTCTCTCTTGGCACTTTGGATGTGGGACATACAGCGAGATGTTTGCTGCTTTTGCGTTTGGCTGTTGGGAGATTTACAGCACAAAGATATCTAGTTGATTTGAAGCAGTTGCGAGAAAGTCTAAACATAATCCCCACTTTTCCCTCCTGGCACTTTCCATGTGGGAGATATAGCAGGATGTATATTGGTTTTGAGGCCAACTCAATGGACAGTGTAGGGAGAAAAGTTCCTGGCTCCTTGAATGCCGTTCCTGGAGACACTGCGATCAATGTGGGAGATATGTCAAGATGTGTGTTGGTTTTGAGGACGGCTCTCTGGAGAGTCTTAGCAAAGAGGTCACACGGATAATCAGAGCAATTCTCAGAGACAATGAGAACAAGCTCGACAATTCCCTCCTGGCACTTTCCCTGTAGGAGATACCGCAAGACGTTTCTGTATATTGGGCACAGCGCTCTGCAGGGTGTTAGCAGAGACTTTCCCGGGACAGTGAAACCCTATGTCAGAGACACTGAGAAGAAGCCCCAATGTTCCCTCCAGGCACTTTCAGTGTGGGGGCCTTCTCCATGTGGTTCCTGGTTTCACTGCAGCTCTGAAGAGAATGTTAGCAAAGAGGTAACCGGGACAGTGAAAACAGTACTCAAAGACAGGGAGAGCAAGCTCTCTCTTGGCACTTTGGATGTGGGACATACAGCGAGATGTTTGCTGCTTTTCCATTTGGCTGTTGGGAGATTTACAGCACAAAGATATCTTGTTGATTTGAAGCAGTTGCGAGAAAGTCTTGGCATAATCCCCACTTTTCCCTCCTGGCACTTTCCATGTGGGAGATATAGCAGGATGTATATTGGTTTTGAGGACAACTCAATGGACAGTGTAGGGAGAAAAGTTCCTGGCTCCTTGAATGCCGTTCCTGGAGACACTGCGATCAATGTGGGAGATATGTCAAGATGTGTGTTGGTTTTGAGGACGGCTCTCTGGAGAGTCTTAGCAAAGAGGTCACATGGATAATCAGAGCAATTCTCAGAGACACTGAGAACAAGCTCGACAATTCCCTCCTGGCACTTTCCCTGTAGGAGATACCGCAAGACGTTTCTGTATATTGGGCACAGCGCTCTGCAGGGTGTTAGCAGAGACTTTCCCGGGTCAGTGAAACCCTATGTCAGAGACACTGAGAAGAAGCCCCAATGTTCCCTCCAGGCACTTTCAGTATGGGTGCCTTCTCCACGTGGTTCCTGGTTTCACTGCAGCTCTGAAGAGAATGTTAGCAAAGAGGTAACCGGGACAGTGAAAACAGTACTCAAAGACAGGGAGAGCAATCTCTCTCTTGGCACTTTGGATGTGGGACATACAGCGAGATGTTTGCTGCTTTTCCATTTGGCTGTTGGGAGATTTACAGCACAAAGATATCTAGTTGATTTGAAGCAGTTCCGAGAAAGTCTAAACATAATCCCCACTTTTCCCTCCTGGCACTTTCCATGTGGGAGATATAGCAGGATGTAGATTGGTTTTGAGGCCAACTCAATGGACAGTGTAGGGAGAAAAGTTCCTGGCTCCTTGAATGCCGTTCCTGGAGACACTGCGATCAATGTGGGAGATATGTCAAGATGTGTGTTGGTTTTGAGGACGGCTCTCTGGAGAGTCTTAGCAAAGAGGTCACATGGATAATCAGAGCAATTCTCAGAGACACTGAGAACAAGCTCGACAATTCCCTCCTGGCACTTTCCCTGTAGGAGATACCGCAAGACGTTTCTGTATATTGGGCACTGCGCTCTGCAGGGTGTTAGCAGAGACTTTCCCGGGACAGTGAAACCCTATGTCAGAGACACTGAGAAGAAGCCCCAATGTTCCCTCCAGGCACTTTCAGTGTGGGGGCCTTCTCCATGTGGTTCCTGGTTTCACTGCAGCTCTGAAGAGAATGTTAGCAAAGAGGTAACCGGGACAGTGAAAACAGTACTCAAAGACAGGGAGAGCAAGCTCTCTCTTGGCACTTTGGATGTGGGACATACAGCGAGATGTTTGCTGCTTTTCCATTTGGCTGTTGGGAGATTTACAGCACAAAGATATCTAGTTGATTTGAAGCAGTTGCGAGAAAGTCTTGGCATAATCCCCACTTTTCCCTCCTGGCACTTTCCATGTGGGAGATATAGCAGGATGTATATTGGTTTTGAGGCCAACTCAATGGACAGTGTAGGGAGAAAAGTTCCTGGCTCCTTGAATGCCGTTCCTGGAGACACTGCGATCAATGTGGGAGATATGTCAAGATGTGTGTTGGTTTTGAGGACGGCTCTCTGGAGAGTCTTAGCAAAGAGGTCACATGGATAATCAGAGCAATTCTCAGAGACACTGAGAACAAGCTCGACAATTCCCTCCTGGCACTTTCCCTGTAGGAGATACCGCAAGACGTTTCTGTATATTGGGCACTGCGCTCTGCAGGGTGTTAGCAGAGACTTTCCCGGGACAGTGAAACCCTATGTCAGAGACACTGAGAAGAAGCCCCAATGTTCCCTCCAGGCACTTTCAGTGTGGGTGCCTTCTCCACGTGGTTCCTGGTTTCACTGCAGCTCTGAAGAGAATGTTAGCAAAGAGGTAACCGGGACAGTGAAAACAGTACTCAAAGACAGGGAGAGCAAGCTCTCTCTTGGCACTTTGGATGTGGGACATACAGCGAGATGTTTGCTGCTTTTACATTTGGCTGTTGGGAGATTTACAGCACAAAGATATCTAGTTGATTTGAAGCAGTTGCGAGAAAGTCTTGGCATAATCCCCACTTTTCCCTCCTGGCACTTTCCATGTGGGAGATATAGCAGGATGTATATTGGTTTTGAGGCCAACTCAATGGACAGTGTAGGGAGAAAAGTTCCTGGCTCCTTGAATGCCGTTCCTGGAGACACTGCGATCAATGTGGGAGATATGTCAAGATGTGTGTTGGTTTTGAGGACGGCTCTCTGGAGAGTCTTAGCAAAGAGGTCACACGGATAATCAGAGCAATTCTCAGAGACACTGAGAACAAGCTCGACAAAACCCTCCTGGCACTTTCCCTGTAGGAGATACCGCAAGACGTTTCTGTATATTGGGCACAGCGCTCTGCAGGGTGTTAGCAGAGACTTTCCCGGGACAGTGAAACCCTATGTCAGAGACACTGAGAAGAAGCCCCAATGTTCCCTCCAGGCACTTTCAGTGTGGGTGCCTTCTCCACGTGGTTCCTGGTTTCACTGCAGCTCTGAAGAGAATGTTAGCAAAGAGGTAACCGGGACAGTGAAAACAGTACTCAAAGACAGGGAGAGCAAGCTCTCTCTTGGCACTTTGGATGTGGGACATACAGCGAGATGTTTGCTGCTTTTACATTTGGCTGTTGGGAGATTTACAGCACAAAGATATCTAGTTGATTTGAAGCAGTTCCGAGAAAGTCTAAACATAATCCCCACTTTTCCCTCCTGGCACTTTCCATGTGGGAGATATAGCAGGATGTATATTGGTTTTGAGGCCAACTCAATGGACAGTGTAGGGAGAAAAGTTCCTGGCTCCTTGAATGCCGTTCCTGGAGACACTGCGATCAATGTGGGAGATATGTCAAGATGTGTGTTGGTTTTGAGGACGGCTCTCTGGAGAGTCTTAGCAAAGAGGTCACACGGATAATCAGAGCAATTCTCAGAGACACTGAGAACAAGCTCGACAATTCCCTCCTGGCACTTTCCCTGTAGGAGATACCGCAAGACGTTTCTGTATATTGGGCACTGCGCTCTGCAGGGTGTTAGCAGAGACTTTCCCGGGACAGTGAAACCCTATGTCAGAGACACTGAGAAGAAGCCCCAATGTTCCCTCCAGGCACTTTCAGTGTGGGTGCCTTCTCCATGTGGTTCCTGGTTTCACTGCAGCTCTGAAGAGAATGTTAGCAAAGAGGTAACCGGGACAGTGAAAACAGTACTCAAAGACAGGGAGAGCAAGCTCTCTCTTGGCACTTTGGATGTGGGACATACAGCGAGATGTTTGCTGCTTTTGCATTTGGCTGTTGGGAGATTTACAGCACAAAGATATCTAGTTGATTTGAAGCAGTTGCGAGAAAGTCTAAACATAATCCCCACTTTTCCCTCCTGGCACTTTCCATGTGGGAGATATAGCAGGATGTATATTGGTTTTGAGGCCAACTCAATGGACAGTGTAGGGAGAAAAGTTCCTGGCTCCTTGAATGCCGTTCCTGGAGACACTGCGATCAATGTGGGAGATATGTCAAGATGTGTGTTGGTTTTGAGGACGGCTCTCTGGAGAGTCTTAGCAAAGAGGTCACACGGATAATCAGAGCAATTCTCAGAGACACTGAGAACAAGCTCGACAATACCCTCCTGGCACTTTCCCTGTAGGAGATACCGCAAGACGTTTCTGTATATTGGGCACAGCGCTCTGCAGGGTGTTAGCAGAGACTTTCCCGGGACAGTGAAACCCTATGTCAGAGACACTGAGAAGAAGCCCCAATGTTCCCTCCAGGCACTTTCAGTGTGGGTGCCTTCTCCACGTGGTTCCTGGTTTCACTGCAGCTCTGAAGAGAATGTTAGCAAAGAGGTAACCGGGACAGTGAAAACAGTACTCAAAGACAGGGAGAGCAAGCTCTCTCTTGGCACTTTGGATGTGGGACATACAGCGAGATGTTTGCTGCTTTTACATTTGGCTGTTGGGAGATTTACAGCACAAAGATATCTAGTTGATTTGAAGCAGTTGCGAGAAAGTCTTGGCATAATCCCCACTTTTCCCTCCTGGCACTTTCCATGTGGGAGATATAGCAGGATGTATATTGGTTTTGAGGCCAACTCAATGGACAGTGTAGGGAGAAAAGTTCCTGGCTCCTTGAATGCCGTTCCTGGAGACACTGCGATCAATGTGGGAGATATGTCAAGATGTGTGTTGGTTTTGAGGACGGCTCTCTGGAGAGTCTTAGCAAAGAGGTCACACGGATAATCAGAGCAATTCTCAGAGACACTGAGAACAAGCTCGACAATTCCCTCCTGGCACTTTCCCTGTAGGAGATACCGCAAGACGTTTCTGTATATTGGGCACTGCGCTCTGCAGGGTGTTAGCAGAGACTTTCCCGGGACAGTGAAACCCTATGTCAGAGACACTGAGAAGAAGCCCCAATGTTCCCTCCAGGCACTTTCAGTGTGGGTGCCTTCTCCATGTGGTTCCTGGTTTCACTGCAGCTCTGAAGAGAATGTTAGCAAAGAGGTAACCGGGACAGTGAAAACAGTACTCAAAGACAGGGAGAGCAAGCTCTCTCTTGGCACTTTGGATGTGGGACATACAGCGAGATGTTTGCTGCTTTTGCGTTTGGCTGTTGGGAGATTTACAGCACAAAGATATCTAGTTGATTTGAAGCAGTTGCGAGAAAGTCTAAACATAATCCCCACTTTTCCCTCCTGGCACTTTCCATGTGGGAGATATAGCAGGATGTATATTGGTTTTGAGGCCAACTCAATGGACAGTGTAGGGAGAAAAGTTCCTGGCTCCTTGAATGCCGTTCCTGGAGACACTGCGATCAATGTGGGAGATATGTCAAGATGTGTGTTGGTTTTGAGGACGGCTCTCTGGAGAGTCTTAGCAAAGAGGTCACACGGATAATCAGAGCAATTCTCAGAGACACTGAGAACAAGCTCGACAATTCCCTCCTGGCACTTTCCCTGTAGGAGATACCGCAAGACGTTTCGGTATATTGGGCACAGCGCTCTGCAGGGTGTTAGCAGAGACTTTCCCGGGACAGTGAAACCCTATGTCAGAGACACTGAGAAGAAGCCCCAATGTTCCCTCCAGGCACTTTCAGTGTGGGTGCCTTCTCCACGTGGTTCCTGGTTTCACTGCAGCTCTGAAGAGAATGTTAGCAAAGAGGTAACCGGGACAGTGAAAACAGTACTCAAAGACAGGGAGAGCAAGCTCTCTCTTGGCACTTTGGATGTGGGACATACAGCGAGATGTTTGCTGCTTTTGCGTTTGGCTGTTGGGAGATTTACAGCACAAAGATATCTAGTTGATTTGAAGCAGTTGCGAGAAAGTCTAGGCATAATCCCCACTTTTCCCTCCTGGCACTTTCCATGTGGGAGATATAGCAGGATGTATATTGGTTTTGAGGCCAACTCAATGGACAGTGTAGGGAGAAAAGTTCCTGGTTCCTTGAATGCCGTTCCTGGAGACACTGCGATCAATGTGGGAGATATGTCAAGATGTGTGTTGGTTTTGAGGACGGCTCTCTGGAGAGTCTTAGCAAAGAGGTCACATGGATAATCAGAGCAATTCTCAGAGACACTGAGAACAAGCTCGACAATTCCCTCCTGGCACTTTCCCTGTAGGAGATACCACAAGACGTTTCTGTATATTGGGCACAGCGCTCTGCAGGGTGTTAGCAGAGACTTTCCCGGGACAGTGAAACCCTATGGTCAGAGACACTGAGAAGAAGCCCCAATGTTCCCTCCAGGCACTTTCAGTGTGGGTGCCTTCTCCACGTGGTTCCTGGTTTCACTGCAGCTCTGAAGAGAACGTTAGCAAAGAGGTAACCGGGACAGTGAAAACAGTACTCAAAGACAGGGAGAGCAAGCTCTCTCTTGGCACTTTCGATGTGGGACATACAGCGAGATGTTTGCTGCTTTACATTTGGCTGTTGGGAGATTTACAGCACAAAGATATCTAGTTGATTTGAAGCAGTTCCGAGAAAGTCTAAACATAATCCCCACTTTTCCCTCCTGGCACTTTCCATGTGGGAGATATAGCAGGATGTATATTGGTTTTGAGGCCAACTCAATGGACAGTGTAGGGAGAAAAGTTCCTGGCTCCTTGAATGCCGTTCCTGGAGACACTGCGATCAATGTGGGAGATATGTCAAGATGTGTGTTGGTTTTGAGGACGGCTCTCTGGAGAGTCTTAGCAAAGAGGTCACATGGATAATCAGAGCAATTCTCAGAGACACTGAGAACAAGCTCGACAATTCCCTCCTGGCACTTTCCCTGTAGGAGATACCGCAAGACGTTTCTGTATATTGGGCACAGCGCTCTGCAGGGTGTTAGCAGAGACTTTCCCGGGACAGTGAAACCCTATGTCAGAGACACTGAGAAGAAGCTCCAATGTTCCCTCCAGGCACTTTCAGTATGGGTGCCTTCTCCACGTGGTTCCTGGTTTCACTGCAGCTCTGAAGAGAATGTTAGCAAAGAGGTAACCGGGACAGTGAAAACAGTACTCAAAGACAGGGAGAGCAAGCTCTCTCTTGGCACTTTGGATGTGGGACATACAGCGAGATGTTTGCTGCTTTTACATTTGGCTGTTGGGAGATTTACAGCACAAAGATATCTAGTTGATTTGAAGCAGTTCCGAGAAAGTCTAAACATAATCCCCACTTTTCCCTCCTGGCACTTTCCATGTGGGAGATATAGCAGGATGTATATTGGTTTTGAGGCCAACTCAATGGACAGTGTAGGGAGAAAAGTTCCTGGCTCCTTGAATGCCGTTCCTGGAGACACTGCGATCAATGTGGGAGATATGTCAAGATGTGTGTTGGTTTTGAGGACGGCTCTCTGGAGAGTCTTAGCAAAGAGGTCACACGGATAATCAGAGCAATTCTCAGAGACACTGAGAACAAGCTCGACAATACCCTCCTGGCACTTTCCCTGTAGGAGATACCGCAAGACGTTTCTGTATATTGGGCACAGCGCTCTGCAGGGTGTTAGCAGAGACTTTCCCGGGACAGTGAAACCCTATGTCAGAGACACTGAGAAGAAGCCCCAATGTTCCCTCCAGGCACTTTCAGTGTGGGTGCCTTCTCCACGTGGTTCCTGGTTTCACTGCAGCTCTGAAGAGAATGTTAGCAAAGAGGTAACCGGGACAGTGAAAACAGTACTCAAAGACAGGGAGAGCAAGCTCTCTCTTGGCACTTTGGATGTGGGACATACAGCGAGATGTTTGCTGCTTTTACATTTGGCTGTTGGGAGATTTACAGCACAAAGATATCTAGTTGATTTGAAGCAGTTCCGAGAAAGTCTTGGCATAATCCCCACTTTTCCCTCCTGGCACTTTCCATGTGGGAGATATAGCAGGATGTATATTGGTTTTGAGGCCAACTCAATGGACAGTGTAGGGAGAAAAGTTCCTGGCTCCTTGAATGCCGTTCCTGGAGACACTGCGATCAATGTGGGAGATATGTCAAGATGTGTGTTGGTTTTGAGGACGGCTCTCTGGAGAGTCTTAGCAAAGAGGTCACACGGATAATCAGAGCAATTCTCAGAGACACTGAGAACAAGCTTGACAATTCCCTCCTGGCACTTTCCCTGTAGGAGATACCGCAAGACGTTTCTGTATATTGGGCACTGCGCTCTGCAGGGTGTTAGCAGAGACTTTCCCGGGACAGTGAAACCCTATGTCAGAGACACTGAGAAGAAGCCCCAATGTTCCCTCCAGGCACTTTCAGTGTGGGTGCCTTCTCCATGTGGTTCCTGGTTTCACTGCAGCTCTGAAGAGAATGTTAGCAAAGAGGTAACCGGGACAGTGAAAACAGTACTCAAAGACAGGGAGAGCAAGCTCTCTCTTGGCACTTTGGATGTGGGACATACAGCGAGATGTTTGCTGCTTTTGCATTTGGCTGTTGGGAGATTTACAGCACAAAGATATCTAGTTGATTTGAAGCAGTTGCGAGAAAGTCTAAACATAATCCCCACTTTTCCCTCCTGGCACTTTCCATGTGGGAGATATAGCAGGATGTATATTGGTTTTGAGGCCAACTCAATGGACAGTGTAGGGAGAAAAGTTCCTGGCTCCTTGAATGCCGTTCCTGGAGACACTGCGATCAATGTGGGAGATATGTCAAGATGTGTGTTGGTTTTGAGGACGGCTCTCTGGAGAGTCTTAGCAAAGAGGTCACACGGATAATCAGAGCAATTCTCAGAGACACTGAGAACAAGCTCGACAATACCCTCCTGGCACTTTCCCTGTAGGAGATACCGCAAGACGTTTCTGTATATTGGGCACTGCGCTCTGCAGGGTGTTAGCAGAGACTTTCCCGGGACAGTGAAACCCTATGTCAGAGACACTGAGAAGAAGCCCCAATGTTCCCTCCAGGCACTTTCAGTGTGGGTGCCTTCTCCACGTGGTTCCTGGTTTCACTGCAGCTCTGAAGAGAATGTTAGCAAAGAGGTAACCGGGACAGTGAAAACAGTACTCAAAGACAGGGAGAGCAAGCTCTCTCTTGGCACTTTGGATGTGGGACATACAGCGAGATGTTTGCTGCTTTTGCGTTTGGCTGTTGGGAGATTTACAGCACAAAGATATCTAGTTGATTTGAAGCAGTTGCGAGAAAGTCTAAACATAATCCCCACTTTTCCCTCCTGGCACTTTCCATGTGGGAGATATAGCAGGATGTATATTGGTTTTGAGGCCAACTCAATGGACAGTGTAGGGAGAAAAGTTCCTGGCTCCTTGAATGCCGTTCCTGGAGACACTGCGATCAATGTGGGAGATATGTCAAGATGTGTGTTGGTTTTGAGGACGGCTCTCTGGAGAGTCTTAGCAAAGAGGTCACACGGATAATCAGAGCAATTCTCAGAGACACTGAGAACAAGCTCGACAATTCCCTCCTGGCACTTTCCCTGTAGGAGATACCGCAAGACGTTTCGGTATATTGGGCACAGCGCTCTGCAGGGTGTTAGCAGAGACTTTCCCGGGACAGTGAAACCCTATGTCAGAGACACTGAGAAGAAGCCCCAATGTTCCCTCCAGGCACTTTCAGTGTGGGTGCCTTCTCCACGTGGTTCCTGGTTTCACTGCAGCTCTGAAGAGAATGTTAGCAAAGAGGTAACCGGGACAGTGAAAACAGTACTCAAAGACAGGGAGAGCAAGCTCTCTCTTGGCACTTTGGATGTGGGACATACAGCGAGATGTTTGCTGCTTTTGCGTTTGGCTGTTGGGAGATTTACAGCACAAAGATATCTAGTTGATTTGAAGCAGTTGCGAGAAAGTCTAGGCATAATCCCCACTTTTCCCTCCTGGCACTTTCCATGTGGGAGATATAGCAGGATGTATATTGGTTTTGAGGCCAACTCAATGGACAGTGTAGGGAGAAAAGTTCCTGGTTCCTTGAATGCCGTTCCTGGAGACACTGCGATCAATGTGGGAGATATGTCAAGATGTGTGTTGGTTTTGAGGACGGCTCTCTGGAGAGTCTTAGCAAAGAGGTCACATGGATAATCAGAGCAATTCTCAGAGACACTGAGAACAAGCTCGACAATTCCCTCCTGGCACTTTCCCTGTAGGAGATACCACAAGACGTTTCTGTATATTGGGCACAGCGCTCTGCAGGGTGTTAGCAGAGACTTTCCCGGGACAGTGAAACCCTATGGTCAGAGACACTGAGAAGAAGCCCCAATGTTCCCTCCAGGCACTTTCAGTGTGGGTGCCTTCTCCACGTGGTTCCTGGTTTCACTGCAGCTCTGAAGAGAACGTTAGCAAAGAGGTAACCGGGACAGTGAAAACAGTACTCAAAGACAGGGAGAGCAAGCTCTCTCTTGGCACTTTCGATGTGGGACATACAGCGAGATGTTTGCTGCTTTACATTTGGCTGTTGGGAGATTTACAGCACAAAGATATCTAGTTGATTTGAAGCAGTTCCGAGAAAGTCTTGGCATAATCCCCACTTTTCCCTCCTGGCACTTTCCATGTGGGAGATATAGCAGGATGTATATTGGTTTTGAGGCCAACTCAATGGACAGTGTAGGGAGAAAAGTTCCTGGCTCCTTGAATGCCGTTCCTGGAGACACTGCGATCAATGTGGGAGATATGTCAAGATGTGTGTTGGTTTTGAGGACGGCTCTCTGGAGAGTCTTAGCAAAGAGGTCACATGGATAATCAGAGCAATTCTCAGAGACACTGAGAACAAGCTCGACAATTCCCTCCTGGCACTTTCCCTGTAGGAGATACCGCAAGACGTTTCTGTATATTGGGCACAGCGCTCTGCAGGGTGTTAGCAGAGACTTTCCCGGGACAGTGAAACCCTATGTCAGAGACACTGAGAAGAAGCCCCAATGTTCCCTCCAGGCACTTTCAGTATGGGTGCCTTCTCCACGTGGTTCCTGGTTTCACTGCAGCTCTGAAGAGAATGTTAGCAAAGAGGTAACCGGGACAGTGAAAACAGTACTCAAAGACAGGGAGAGCAAGCTCTCTCTTGGCACTTTGGATGTGGGACATACAGCGAGATGTTTGCTGCTTTTCCATTTGGCTGTTGGGAGATTTACAGCACAAAGATATCTAGTTGATTTGAAGCAGTTGCGAGAAAGTCTAAACATAATCCCCACTTTTCCCTCCTGGCACTTTCCATGTGGGAGATATAGCAGGATGTATATTGGTTTTGAGGCCAACTCAATGGACAGTGTAGGGAGAAAAGTTCCTGGCTCCTTGAATGCCGTTCCTGGAGACACTGCGATCAATGTGGGAGATATGTCAAGATGTGTGTTGGTTTTGAGGACGGCTCTCTGGAGAGTCTTAGCAAAGAGGTCACACGGATAATCAGAGCAATTCTCAGAGACACTGAGAACAAGCTCGACAATTCCCTCCTGGCACTTTCCCTGTAGGAGATACCGCAAGACGTTTCGGTATATTGGGCACTGCGCTCTGCAGGGTGTTAGCAGAGACTTTCCTGGGACAGTGAAACCCTATGTCAGAGACACTGAGAAGAAGCCCCAATGTTCCCTCCAGGCACTTTCAGTGTGGGTGCCTTCTCCACGTGGTTCCTGGTTTCACTGCAGCTCTGAAGAGAATGTTAGCAAAGAGGTAACCGGGACAGTGAAAACAGTACTCAAAGACAGGGAGAGCAAGCTCTACATTACTCTCTTAGCACTTTGGATGTGGGACATACAGCGAGATGTTTGCTGCTTTTCCATTTGGCTGTTGGGAGATTTACAGCACAAAGATATCTTGTTGATTTGAAGCAGTTGCGAGAAAGTCTAAACATAATCCCCACTTTTCCCTCCTGGCACTTTCCATGTGGGAGATATAGCAGGATGTATATTGGTTTTGAGGCCAACTCAATGGACAGTGTAGGGAGAAAAGTTCCTGGCTCCTTGAATGCCGTTCCTGGAGACACTGCGATCAATGTGGGAGATATGTCAAGATGTGTGTTGGTTTTGAGGACGGCTCTCTGGAGAGTCTTAGCAAAGAGGTCACACGGATAATCAGAGCAATTCTCAGAGACACTGAGAACAAGCTCGACAATTCCCTCCTGGCACTTTCCCTGTAGGAGATACCGCAAGACGTTTCGGTATATTGGGCACTGTGCTCTGCAGGGTGTTAGCAGAGACTTTCCCGGGACAGTGAAACCCTATGTCAGAGACACTGAGAAGAAGCCCCAATGTTCCCTCCAGGCACTTTCAGTGTGGGTGCCTTCTCCATGTGGTTCCTGGTTTCACTGCAGCTCTGAAGAGAATGTTAGCAAAGAGGTCATCGGGACAGTGAAAACAGTACTCAAAGACAGGGAGAGCAAGCTCTCTCTTGGCACTTTGGATGTGGGACATACAGCGAGATGTTTGCTGCTTTTGCGTTTGGCTGTTGGGAGATTTACAGCACAAAGCTATCTAGTTGATTTGAAGCAGTTCCGAGAAAGTCTAAACATAATCCCCACTTTTCCCTCCTGGCACTTTCCATGTGGGAGATATAGCAGGATGTATATTGGTTTTGAGGCCAACTCAATGGACAGTGTAGGGAGAAAAGTTCCTGGCTCCTTGAATGCCGTTCCTGGAGACACTGCGATCAATGTGGGAGATATGTCAAGATGTGTGTTGGTTTTGAGGACGGCTCTCTGGAGAGTCTTAGCAAAGAGGTCACATGGATAATCAGAGCAATTCTCAGAGACAATGAGAACAAGCTTGACAATTCCCTCCTGGCACTTTCCCTGTAGGAGATACCGCAAGGCGTTTCTGTATATTGGGCACAGCGCTCTGCAGGGTGTTAGCAGAGACTTTCCCGGGACAGTGAAACCCTATGTCAGAGACACTGAGAAGAAGCCCCAATGTTCCCTCCAGGCACTTTCAGTATGGGTGCCTTCTCCACGTGGTTCCTGGTTTCACTGCAGCTCTGAAGAGAATGTTAGCAAAGAGGTAACCGGGACAGTGAAAACAGTACTCAAAGACAGGGAGAGCAATCTCTCTCTTGGCACTTTGGATGTGGGACATACAGCGAGATGTTTGCTGCTTTTCCATTTGGCTGTTGGGAGATTTACAGCACAAAGATATCTAGTTGATTTGAAGCAGTTGCGAGAAAGTCTAAACATAATCCCCACTTTTCCCTCCTGGCACTTTCCATGTGGGAGATATAGCAGGATGTATATTGGTTTTGAGGCCAACTCAATGGACAGTGTAGGGAGAAAAGTTCCTGGCTCCTTGAATGCCGTTCCTGGAGACACTGCGATCAATGTGGGAGATATGTCAAGATGTGTGTTGGTTTTGAGGACGGCTCTCTGGAGAGTCTTAGCAAAGAGGTCACACGGATAATCAGAGCAATTCTCAGAGACACTGAGAACAAGCTCGACAATTCCCTCCTGGCACTTTCCCTGTAGGAGATACCGCAAGACGTTTCGGTATATTGGGCACTGCGCTCTGCAGGGTGTTAGCAGAGACTTTCCCGGGACAGTGAAACCCTATGTCAGAGACACTGAGAAGAAGCCCCAATGTTCCCTCCAGGCACTTTCAGTGTGGGTGCCTTCTCCATGTGGTTCCTGGTTTCACTGCAGCTCTGAAGAGAATGTTAGCAAAGAGGTAACCGGGACAGTGAAAACAGTACTCAAAGACAGGGAGAGCAAGCTCTCTCTTGGCACTTTGGATGTGGGACATACAGCGAGATGTTTGCTGCTTTTCCATTTGGCTGTTGGGAGATTTACAGCACAAAGATATCTAGTTGATTTGAAGCAGTTGCGAGAAAGTCTAAACATAATCCCCACTTTTCCCTCCTGGCACTTTCCATGTGGGAGATATAGCAGGATGTATATTGGTTTTGAGGCCAACTCAATGGACAGTGTAGGGAGAAAAGTTCCTGGCTCCTTGAATGCTGTTCCTGGAGACACTGCGATCAATGTGGGAGATATGTCAATATGTGTGTTGGTTTTGAGGACGGATCTCTGGAGAGTCTTAGCAAAGAGGTCACACGGATAATCAGAGCAATTCTCAGAGACACTGAGAACAAGCTCGACAATTCCCTCCTGGCACTTTCCCTGTAGGAGATACCGCAAGACGTTTCTGTATATTGGGCACAGCGCTCTGCAGGGTGTTAGCAGAGACTTTCCCGGGACAGTGAAACCCTATGTCAGAGACACTGAGAAGAAGCCCCAATGTTCCCTCCAGGCACTTTCAGTGTGGGTGCCTTCTCCATGTGGTTCCTGGTTTCACTGCAGCTCTGAAGAGAATGTTAGCAAAGAGGTAACCGGGACAGTGAAAACAGTACTCAAAGACAGGGAGAGCAAGCTCTCTATTGGCACTTTGGATGTGGGACATACAGCGAGATGTTTGCTGCTTTTCCATTTGGCTGTTGGGAGATTTACAGCACAAAGATATCTAGTTGATTTGAAGCAGTTGCGAGAAAGTCTTGGCATAATCCCCACTTTTCCCTCCTGGCACTTTCCATGTGGGAGATATAGCAGGATGTATATTGGTTTTGAGGCCAACTCAATGGACAGTGTAGGGAGAAAAGTTCCTGGCTCCTTGAATGCCGTTCCTGGAGACACTGCGATCAATGTGGGAGATATGTCAAGATGTGTGTTGGTTTTGAGGACGGCTCTCTGGAGAGTCTTAGCAAAGAGGTCACATGGATAATCAGAGCAATTCTCAGAGACACTGAGAACAAGCTCGACAATTCCCTCCTGGCACTTTCCCTGTAGGAGATACCGCAAGACGTTTCTGTATATTGGGCACAGCGCTCTGCAGGGTGTTAGCAGAGACTTTCCCGGGACAGTGAAACCCTATGTCAGAGACACTGAGAAGAAGCCCCAATGTTCCCTCCAGGCACTTTCAGTGTGGGTGCCTTCTCCACGTGGTTCCTGGTTTCACTGCAGCTCTGAAGAGAATGTTAGCAAAGAGGTAACCGGGACAGTGAAAACAGTACTCAAAGACAGGGAGAGCAATCTCTCTCTTGGCACTTTGGATGTGGGACATACAGCGAGATGTTTGCTGCATTTGCGTTTGGCTGTTGGGAGATTTACAGCACAAAGATATCTAGTTGATTTGAAGCAGTTGCGAGAAAGTCTAAACATAATCCCCACTTTTCCCTCCTGGCACTTTCCATGTGGGAGATATAGCAGGATGTATATTGGTTTTGAGGCCAACTCAAAGGACAGTGTAGGGAGAAAAGTTCCTGGCTCCTTGAATGCCGTTCCTGGAGACACTGCGATCAATGTGGGAGATATGTCAAGATGTGTGTTGGTTTTGAGGACGGCTCTCTGGAGAGTCTTAGCAAAGAGGTCACATGGATAATCAGAGCAATTCTCAGAGAAACCGAGAACAAGCTCGACAATTCCCTCCTGGCACTTTCCCTGTAGGAGATACCGCAAGACGTTTCTGTATATTGGGCACTGCGCTCTGCAGGGTGTTAGCAGAGACTTTCCCGGGACAGTGAAACCCTATGTCAGAGACACTGAGAAGAAGCCCCAATGTTCCCTCCAGGCACTTTCAGTGTGGGTGCCTTCTCCATGTGGTTCCTGGTTTCACTGCAGCTCTGAAGAGAATGTTAGCAAAGAGGTAACCGGGACAGTGAAAACAGTACTCAAAGACAGGGAGAGCAAGCTCTCTCTTGGCACTTTGGATGTGGGACATACAGCGAGATGTTTGCTGCTTTTCCATTTGGCTGTTGGGAGATTTACAGCACAAAGATATCTAGTTGATTTGAAGCAGTTGCGAGAAAGTCTTGGCATAATCCCCACTTTTCCCTCCTGGCACTTTCCAAGTGGGAGATATAGCAGGATGTATATTGGTTTTGAGGCCAACTCAATGGACAGTGTAGGGAGAAAAGTTCCTGGCTCCTTGAATGCCGTTCCTGGAGACACTGCGATCAATGTGGGAGATATGTCAAGATGTGTGTTGGTTTTGAGGACGGCTCTCTGGAGAGTCTTAGCAAAGAGGTCACACGGATAATCAGAGCAATTCTCAGAGACACTGAGAACAAGCTCGACAATTCCCTCCTGGCACTTTCCCTGTAGGAGATACCGCAAGACGTTTCGGTATATTGGGCACTGCGCTCTGCAGGGTGTTAGCAGAGACTTTCCTGGGACAGTGAAACCCTATGTCAGAGACACTGAGAAGAAGCCCCAATGTTCCCTCCAGGCACTTTCAGTGTGGGTGCCTTCTCCATGTGGTTCCTGGTTTCACTGCAGCTCTGAAGAGAATGTTAGCAAAGAGGTAACCGGGACAGTGAAAACAGTACTCAAAGACAGGGAGAGCAAGCTCTCTCTTGGCACTTTGGATGTGGGACATACAGCGAGATGTTTGCTGCTTTTCCATTTGGCTGTTGGGAGATTTACAGCACAAAGATATCTAGTTGATTTGAAGCAGTTGCGAGAAAGTCTTGGCATAATCCCCACTTTTCCCTCCTGGCACTTTCCATGTGGGAGATATAGCAGGATGTATATTGGTTTTGAGGCCAACTCAATGGACAGTGTAGGGAGAAAAGTTCCTGGCTCCTTGAATGCCGTTCCTGGAGACACTGCGATCAATGTGGGAGATATGTCAAGATGTGTGTTGGTTTTGAGGACGGCTCTCTGGAGAGTCTTAGCAAAGAGGTCACATGGATAATCAGAGCAATTCTCAGAGACACTGAGAACAAGCTCGACAATTCCCTCCTGGCACTTTCCCTGTAGGAGATACCGCAAGACGTTTCGGTATATTGGGCACTGTGCTCTGCAGGGTGTTAGCAGAGACTTTCCCGGGACAGTGAAACCCTATGTCAGAGACACTGAGAAGAAGCCCCAATGTTCCCTCCAGGCACTTTCAGTGTGGGTGCCTTCTCCATGTGGTTCCTGGTTTCACTGCAGCTCTGAAGAGAATGTTAGCAAAGAGGTAACCGGGACAGTGAAAACAGTACTCAAAGACAGGGAGAGCAAGCTCTCTCTTGGCACTTTGGATGTCGGACATACAGCGAGATGTTTGCTGCTTTTACATTTGGCTGTTGGGAGATTTACAGCACAAAGATATCTAGTTGATTTGAAGCTGTTCCGAGAAAGTCTAAACATAATCCCCACTTTTCCCTCCTGGCACTTTCCATGTGGGAGATATAGCAGGATGTATATTGGTTTTGAGGCCAACTCAATGGACAGTGTAGGGAGAAAAGTTCCTGGCTCCTTGAATGCCGTTCCTGGAGACACTGCGATCAATGTGGGAGATATGTCAAGATGTGTGTTGGTTTTGAGGACGGCTCTCTGGAGAGTCTTAGCAAAGAGGTCACATGGATAATCAGAGCAATTCTCAGAGACACTGAGAGCAAGCTCGACAATTCCCTCCTGGCACTTTCCCTGTAGGAGATACCGCAAGACGTTTCGGTATATTGGGCACAGCGCTCTGCAGGGTGTTAGCAGAGACTTTCCCGGGACAGTGAAACCCTATGTCAGAGACACTGAGAAGAAGCCCCAATGTTCCCTCCAGGCACTTTCAGTATGGGTGCCTTCTCCATGTGGTTCCTGGTTTCACTGCAGCTCTGAAGAGAATGTTAGCAAAGAGGTAACCGGGACAGTGAAAACAGTACTCAAAGACAGGGAGAGCAAGCTCTCTCTTGGCACTTTGGATGTGGGACATACAGCGAGATGTTTGCTGCTTTTCCATTTGGCTGTTGGGAGATTTACAGCACAAAGATATCTAGTTGATTTGAAGCAGTTGCGAGAAAGTCTAAACATAATCCCCACTTTTCCCTCCTGGCACTTTCCATGTGGGAGATATAGCAGGATGTATATTGGTTTTGAGGCCAACTCAATGGACAGTGTAGGGAGAAAAGTTCCTGGCTCCTTGAATGCCGTTCCTGGAGACACTGCGATCAATGTGGGAGATATGTCAAGATGTGTGTTGGTTTTGAGGACGGCTCTCTGGAGAGTCTTAGCAAAGAGGTCACACGGATAATCAGAGCAATTCTCAGAGACAATGAGAACAAGCTCGACAATTCCCTCCTGGCACTTTCCCTGTAGGAGATACCGCAAGACGTTTCTGTATATTGGGCACTGCGCTCTGCAGGGTGTTAGCAGAGACTTTCCTGGGACAGTGAAACCCTATGTCAGAGACACTGAGAAGAAGCCCCAATGTTCCCTCCAGGCACTTTCAGTGTGGGTGCCTTCTCCACGTGGTTCCTGGTTTCACTGCAGCTCTGAAGAGAATGTTAGCAAAGAGGTAACCGGGACAGTGAAAACAGTACTCAAAGACAGGGAGAGGAAGCTCTCTCTTGGCACTTTGGATGTGGGACATACAGCGAGATGTTTGCTGCTTTTCCATTTGGCTGTTGGGAGATTTACAGCACAAAGATATCTAGTTGATTTGAAGCAGTTGCGAGAAAGTCTAGGCATAATCCCCACTTTTCCCTCCTGGCATTTTCCATGTGGGGGATATAGCAGGATGTATATTGGTTTTGAGGCCAACTCAATGGACAGTGTAGGGAGAAAAGTTCCTGGCTCCTTGAATGCCGTTCCTGGAGACACTGCGATCAATGTGGGAGATATGTCAAGATGTGTGTTGGTTTTGAGGACGGCTCTCTGGAGAGTCTTAGCAAAGAGGTCACACGGATAATCAGAGCAATTCTCAGAGACACTGAGAAGAAGCTCGACAATACCCTCCTGGCACTTTCCCTGTAGGAGATACCGCAAGACGTTTCTGTATATTGGGCACAGCGCTCTGCAGGGTGTTAGCAGAGACTTTCCCGGGACAGTGAAACCCTATGGTCAGAGACACTGAGAAGAAGCCCCTATGTTCCCTCCAGGCACTTTCAGTGTGGGTGCCTTCTCCACGTGGTTCCTGGTTTCACTGCAGCTCTGAAGAGAATGTTAGCAAAGAGGTAACCGGGACAGTGAAAACAGTACTCAAAGACAGGGAGAGCAAGCTCTCTCTTGGCACTTTGGATGTGGGACATACAGCGAGATGTTTGCTGCTTTTCCATTTGGCTGTTGGGAGATTTACAGCACAAAGATATCTAGTTGATTTGAAGCAGTTCCGAGAAAGTCTAAACATAATCCCCACTTTTCCCTCCTGGCACTTTCCATGTGGGAGATATAGCAGGATGTATATTGGTTTTGAGGCCAACTCAATGGACAGTGTAGGGAGAAAAGTTCCTGGCTCCTTGAATGCCGTTCCTGGAGACACTGCGATCAATGTGGGAGATATGTCAAGATGTGTGTTGGTTTTGAGGACGGCTCTCTGGAGAGTCTTAGCAAAGAGGTCACACGGATAATCAGAGCAATTCTCAGAGACACTGAGAGCAAGCTCGACAATTCCCTCCTGGCACTTTCCCTGTAGGAGATACCGCAAGACGTTTCGGTATATTGGGCACAGCGCTCTGCAGGGTGTTAGCAGAGACTTTCCCGGGACAGTGAAACCCTACGGTCAGAGACACAGAGAGGAAGCCCCAATGTTCCCTCCAGGCACTTTCAGTATGGGTGCCTTCTCCATGTGGTTCCTGGTTTCACTGCAGCTCTGAAGAGAATGTTAGCAAAGAGGTAACCGGGACAGTGAAAACAGTACTCAAAGACAGGGAGAGCAAGCTCTCTCTTGGCACTTTGGATGTGGGACATACAGCGAGATGTTTGCTGCTTTTCCATTTGGCTGTTGGGAGATTTACAGCACAAAGATATCTAGTTGATTTGAAGCAGTTGCGAGAAAGTCTAAACATAATCCCCACTTTTCCCTCCTGGCACTTTCCATGTGGGAGATATAGCAGGATGTATATTGGTTTTGAGGCCAACTCAATGGACAGTGTAGGGAGAAAAGTTCCTGGCTCCTTGAATGCCGTTCCTGGAGACACTGCGATCAATGTGGGAGATATGTCAAGATGTGTGTTGGTTTTGAGGACGGCTCTCTGGAGAGTCTTAGCAAAGAGGTCACACGGATAATCAGAGCAATTCTCAGAGACAATGAGAACAAGCTCGACAATTCCCTCCTGGCACTTTCCCTGTAGGAGATACCGCAAGACGTTTCTGTATATTGGGCACTGCGCTCTGCAGGGTGTTAGCAGAGACTTTCCTGGGACAGTGAAACCCTATGTCAGAGACACTGAGAAGAAGCCCCAATGTTCCCTCCAGGCACTTTCAGTGTGGGTGCCTTCTCCACGTGGTTCCTGGTTTCACTGCAGCTCTGAAGAGAATGTTAGCAAAGAGGTAACCGGGACAGTGAAAACAGTACTCAAAGACAGGGAGAGCAAGCTCTCTCTTGGCACTTTGGATGTGGGACATACAGCGAGATGTTTGCTGCTTTTCCATTTGGCTGTTGGGAGATTTACAGCACAAAGATATCTAGTTGATTTGAAGCAGTTGCGAGAAAGTCTAGGCATAATCCCCACTTTTCCCTCCTGGCATTTTCCATGTGGGGGATATAGCAGGATGTATATTGGTTTTGAGGCCAACTCAATGGACAGTGTAGGGAGAAAAGTTCCTGGCTCCTTGAATGCCGTTCCTGGAGACACTGCGATCAATGTGGGAGATATGTCAAGATGTGTGTTGGTTTTGAGGACGGCTCTCTGGAGAGTCTTAGCAAAGAGGTCACACGGATAATCAGAGCAATTCTCAGAGACACTGAGAAGAAGCTCGACAATACCCTCCTGGCACTTTCCCTGTAGGAGATACCGCAAGACGTTTCTGTATATTGGGCACAGCGCTCTGCAGGGTGTTAGCAGAGACTTTCCCGGGACAGTGAAACCCTATGGTCAGAGACACTGAGAAGAAGCCCCAATGTTCCCTCCAGGCACTTTCAGTGTGGGTGCCTTCTCCACGTGGTTCCTGGTTTCACTGCAGCTCTGAAGAGAATGTTAGCAAAGAGGTAACCGGGACAGTGAAAACAGTACTCAAAGACAGGGAGAGCAAGCTCTCTCTTGGCACTTTGGATGTGGGACATACAGCGAGATGTTCGCTGCTTTTACATTTGGCTGTTGGGAGATTTACAGCACAAAGATATCTAGTTGATTTGAAGCAGTTCCGAGAAAGTCTAAACATAATCCCCACTTTTCCCTCCTGGCACTTTCCATGTGGGAGATATAGCAGGATGTATACAGGTTTTGAGGCCAACTCAATGGACAGTGTAGGGAGAAAAGTTCCTGGCTCCTTGAATGCCGTTCCTGGAGACACTGCGATCAATGTGGGAGATATGTCAAGATGTGTGTTGGTTTTGAGGACGGCTCTCTGGAGAGTCTTAGCAAAGAGGTCACACGGATAATCAGAGCAATTCTCAGAGACACTGAGAACAAGCTCGACAATTCCCTCCTGGCACTTTCCCTGTAGGAGATACCGCAAGACATTTCGGTATATTGGGCACAGCGCTCTGCAGGGTGTTAGCAGAGACTTTCCCGGGACAGTGAAACCCTATGGTCAGAGACACTGAGAAGAAGCCCCAATGTTCCCTCCAGGCACTTTCAGTGTGGGTGCCTTCTCCACGTGGTTCCTGGTTTCACTGCAGCTCTGAAGAGAATGTTAGCAAAGAGGTAACCGGGACAGTGAAAACAGTACTCAAAGACAGGGAGAGCAAGCTCTACATTACTCTCTTAGCACTTTGGATGTGGGACATACAGCGAGATGTTTGCTGCTTTTGCGTTTGGCTGTTGGGAGATTTACAGCACAAAGATATCTTGTTGATTTGAAGCAGTTGCGAGAAAGTCTAAACATAATCCCCACTTTTCCCTCCTGGCACTTTCCATGTGGGAGATATAGCAGGATGTATATTGGTTTTGAGGCCAACTCAGTGGACAGTGTAGGGAGAAAAGTTCCTGGCTCCTTGAATGCCGTTCCTGGAGACACTGCGATCAATGTGGGAGATATGTCAAGATGTGTGTTGGTTTTGAGGACGGCTCTCTGGAGAGTCTTAGCAAAGAGGTCACATGGATAATCAGAGCAATTCTCAGAGACACTGAGAGCAAGCTTGACAATTCCCTCCTGGCACTTTCCCTGTAGGAGATACCGCAAGGCGTTTCTGTATATTGGGCACAGCGCTCTGCAGGGTGTTAGCAGAGACTTTCCCGGGACAGTGAAACCCTATGTCAGAGACACTGAGAAGAAGCCCCAATGTTCCCTCCAGGCACTTTCAGTATGGGTGCCTTCTCCACGTGGTTCCTGGTTTCACTGCAGCTCTGAAGAGAATGTTAGCAAAGAGGTCATCGGGACAGTGAAAACAGTACTCAAAGACAGGGAGAGCAAGCTCTCTCTTGGCACTTTGGATGTGGGACATACAGCGAGATGTTTGCTGCTTTTGCGTTTGGCTGTTGGGAGATTTACAGCACAAAGCTATCTAGTTGATTTGAAGCAGTTGCGAGAAAGTCTAAACATAATCCCCACTTTTCCCTCCTGGCACTTTCCATGTGGGAGATATAGCAGGATGTATATTGGTTTTGAGGCCAACTCAATGGACAGTGTAGGGAGAAAAGTTCCTGGCTCCTTGAATGCCGTTCCTGGAGACACTGCGATCAATGTGGGAGATATGTCAAGATGTGTGTTGGTTTTGAGGACGGCTCTCTGGAGAGTCTTAGCAAAGAGGTCACACGGATAATCAGAGCAATTCTCAGAGACAATGAGAACAAGCTCGACAATTCCCTCCTGGCACTTTCCCTGTAGGAGATACCGCAAGACGTTTCTGTATATTGGGCACAGCGCTCTGCAGGGTGTTAGCAGAGACTTTCCCGGGACAGTGAAACCCTATGTCAGAGACACTGAGAAGAAGCCCCAATGTTCCCTCCAGGCACTTTCAGTGTGGGGGCCTTCTCCATGTGGTTCCTGGTTTCACTGCAGCTCTGAAGAGAATGTTAGCAAAGAGGTAACCGGGACAGTGAAAACAGTACTCAAAGACAGGGAGAGCAAGCTCTCTCTTGGCACTTTGGATGTGGGACATACAGCGAGATGTTTGCTGCTTTTCCATTTGGCTGTTGGGAGATTTACAGCACAAAGATATCTTGTTGATTTGAAGCAGTTGCGAGAAAGTCTTGGCATAATCCCCACTTTTCCCTCCTGGCACTTTCCATGTGGGAGATATAGCAGGATGTATATTGGTTTTGAGGACAACTCAATGGACAGTGTAGGGAGAAAAGTTCCTGGCTCCTTGAATGCCGTTCCTGGAGACACTGCGATCAATGTGGGAGATATGTCAAGATGTGTGTTGGTTTTGAGGACGGCTCTCTGGAGAGTCTTAGCAAAGAGGTCACATGGATAATCAGAGCAATTCTCAGAGACACTGAGAACAAGCTCGACAATTCCCTCCTGGCACTTTCCCTGTAGGAGATACCGCAAGACGTTTCTGTATATTGGGCACAGCGCTCTGCAGGGTGTTAGCAGAGACTTTCCCGGGTCAGTGAAACCCTATGTCAGAGACACTGAGAAGAAGCCCCAATGTTCCCTCCAGGCACTTTCAGTATGGGTGCCTTCTCCACGTGGTTCCTGGTTTCACTGCAGCTCTGAAGAGAATGTTAGCAAAGAGGTAACCGGGACAGTGAAAACAGTACTCAAAGACAGGGAGAGCAAGCTCTACATTACTCTCTTAGCACTTTGGATGTGGGACATACAGCGAGATGTTTGCTGCTTTTGCGTTTGGCTGTTGGGAGATTTACAGCACAAAGATATCTTGTTGATTTGAAGCAGTTGCGAGAAAGTCTAAACATAATCCCCACTTTTCCCTCCTGGCACTTTCCATGTGGGAGATATAGCAGGATGTATATTGGTTTTGAGGCCAACTCAGTGGACAGTGTAGGGAGAAAAGTTCCTGGCTCCTTGAATGCCGTTCCTGGAGACACTGCGATCAATGTGGGAGATATGTCAAGATGTGTGTTGGTTTTGAGGACGGCTCTCTGGAGAGTCTTAGCAAAGAGGTCACATGGATAATCAGAGCAATTCTCAGAGACACTGAGAGCAAGCTTGACAATTCCCTCCTGGCACTTTCCCTGTAGGAGATACCGCAAGGCGTTTCTGTATATTGGGCACAGCGCTCTGCAGGGTGTTAGCAGAGACTTTCCCGGGACAGTGAAACCCTATGTCAGAGACACTGAGAAGAAGCCCCAATGTTCCCTCCAGGCACTTTCAGTATGGGTGCCTTCTCCACGTGGTTCCTGGTTTCACTGCAGCTCTGAAGAGAATGTTAGCAAAGAGGTAACCGGGACAGTGAAAACAGTACTCAAAGACAGGGAGAGCAAGCTCTCTCTTGGCACTTTGGATGTGGGACATACAGCGAGATGTTTGCTGCTTTTGCGTTTGGCTGTTGGGAGATTTACAGCACAAAGATATCTAGTTGATTTGAAGCAGTTGCGAGAAAGTCTAAACATAATCCCCACTTTTCCCTCCTGGCACTTTCCATGTGGGAGATATAGCAGGATGTATATTGGTTTTGAGGCCAACTCAATGGACAGTGTAGGGAGAAAAGTTCCTGGCTCCTTGAATGCCGTTCCTGGAGACACTGCGATCAATGTGGGAGATATGTCAAGATGTGTGTTGGTTTTGAGGACGGCTCTCTGGAGAGTCTTAGCAAAGAGGTCACACGGATAATCAGAGCAATTCTCAGAGACAATGAGAACAAGCTCGACAATTCCCTCCTGGCACTTTCCCTGTAGGAGATACCGCAAGACGTTTCTGTATATTGGGCACAGCGCTCTGCAGGGTGTTAGCAGAGACTTTCCCGGGACAGTGAAACCCTATGTCAGAGACACTGAGAAGAAGCCCCAATGTTCCCTCCAGGCACTTTCAGTGTGGGGGCCTTCTCCATGTGGTTCCTGGTTTCACTGCAGCTCTGAAGAGAATGTTAGCAAAGAGGTAACCGGGACAGTGAAAACAGTACTCAAAGACAGGGAGAGCAAGCTCTCTCTTGGCACTTTGGATGTGGGACATACAGCGAGATGTTTGCTGCTTTTCCATTTGGCTGTTGGGAGATTTACAGCACAAAGATATCTTGTTGATTTGAAGCAGTTGCGAGAAAGTCTTGGCATAATCCCCACTTTTCCCTCCTGGCACTTTCCATGTGGGAGATATAGCAGGATGTATATTGGTTTTGAGGACAACTCAATGGACAGTGTAGGGAGAAAAGTTCCTGGCTCCTTGAATGCCGTTCCTGGAGACACTGCGATCAATGTGGGAGATATGTCAAGATGTGTGTTGGTTTTGAGGACGGCTCTCTGGAGAGTCTTAGCAAAGAGGTCACATGGATAATCAGAGCAATTCTCAGAGACACTGAGAACAAGCTCGACAATTCCCTCCTGGCACTTTCCCTGTAGGAGATACCGCAAGACGTTTCTGTATATTGGGCACAGCGCTCTGCAGGGTGTTAGCAGAGACTTTCCCGGGTCAGTGAAACCCTATGTCAGAGACACTGAGAAGAAGCCCCAATGTTCCCTCCAGGCACTTTCAGTATGGGTGCCTTCTCCACGTGGTTCCTGGTTTCACTGCAGCTCTGAAGAGAATGTTAGCAAAGAGGTAACCGGGACAGTGAAAACAGTACTCAAAGACAGGGAGAGCAATCTCTCTCTTGGCACTTTGGATGTGGGACATACAGCGAGATGTTTGCTGCTTTTCCATTTGGCTGTTGGGAGATTTACAGCACAAAGATATCTAGTTGATTTGAAGCAGTTGCGAGAAAGTCTAAACATAATCCCCACTTTTCCCTCCTGGCACTTTCCATGTGGGAGATATAGCAGGATGTAGATTGGTTTTGAGGCCAACTCAATGGACAGTGTAGGGAGAAAAGTTCCTGGCTCCTTGAATGCCGTTCCTGGAGACACTGCGATCAATGTGGGAGATATGTCAAGATGTGTGTTGGTTTTGAGGACGGCTCTCTGGAGAGTCTTAGCAAAGAGGTCACACGGATAATCAGAGCAATTCTCAGAGACACTGAGAACAAGCTCGACAATTCCCTCCTGGCACTTTCCCTGTAGGAGATACCGCAAGACGTTTCTGTATATTGGGCACTGCGCTCTGCAGGGTGTTAGCAGAGACTTTCCCGGGACAGTGAAACCCTATGTCAGAGACACTGAGAAGAAGCCCCAATGTTCCCTCCAGGCACTTTCAGTGTGGGTGCCTTCTCCACGTGGTTCCTGGTTTCACTGCAGCTCTGAAGAGAATGTTAGCAAAGAGGTAACCGGGACAGTGAAAACAGTACTCAAAGACAGGGAGAGCAAGCTCTCTCTTGGCACTTTCGATGTGGGACATACAGCGAGATGTTTGCTGCTTTTCCATTTGGCTGTTGGGAGATTTACAGCACAAAGATATCTAGTTGATTTGAAGCAGTTGCGAGAAAGTCTTGGCATAATCCCCACTTTTCCCTCCTGGCACTTTCCATGTGGGAGATATAGCAGGATGTATATTGGTTTTGAGGCCAACTCAATGGACAGTGTAGGGAGAAAAGTTCCTGGCTCCTTGAATGCCGTTCCTGGAGACACTGCGATCAATGTGGGAGATATGTCAAGATGTGTGTTGGTTTTGAGGACGGCTCTCTGGAGAGTCTTAGCAAAGAGGTCACATGGATAATCAGAGCAATTCTCAGAGACACTGAGAACAAGCTCGACAATTCCCTCCTGGCACTTTCCCTGTAGGAGATACCGCAAGACGTTTCTGTATATTGGGCACTGCGCTCTGCAGGGTGTTAGCAGAGACTTTCCCGGGACAGTGAAACCCTATGTCAGAGACACTGAGAAGAAGCCCCAATGTTCCCTCCAGGCACTTTCAGTGTGGGTGCCTTCTCCACGTGGTTCCTGGTTTCACTGCAGCTCTGAAGAGAATGTTAGCAAAGAGGTAACCGGGACAGTGAAAACAGTACTCAAAGACAGGGAGAGCAAGCTCTCTCTTGGCACTTTGGATGTGGGACATACAGCGAGATGTTTGCTGCTTTTACATTTGGCTGTTGGGAGATTTACAGCACAAAGATATCTAGTTGATTTGAAGCAGTTGCGAGAAAGTCTTGGCATAATCCCCACTTTTCCCTCCTGGCACTTTCCATGTGGGAGATATAGCAGGATGTATATTGGTTTTGAGGCCAACTCAATGGACAGTGTAGGGAGAAAAGTTCCTGGCTCCTTGAATGCCGTTCCTGGAGACACTGCGATCAATGTGGGAGATATGTCAAGATGTGTGTTGGTTTTGAGGACGGCTCTCTGGAGAGTCTTAGCAAAGAGGTCACACGGATAATCAGAGCAATTCTCAGAGACACTGAGAACAAGCTCGACAAAACCCTCCTGGCACTTTCCCTGTAGGAGATACCGCAAGACGTTTCTGTATATTGGGCACAGCGCTCTGCAGGGTGTTAGCAGAGACTTTCCCGGGACAGTGAAACCCTATGTCAGAGACACTGAGAAGAAGCCCCAATGTTCCCTCCAGGCACTTTCAGTGTGGGTGCCTTCTCCACGTGGTTCCTGGTTTCACTGCAGCTCTGAAGAGAATGTTAGCAAAGAGGTAACCGGGACAGTGAAAACAGTACTCAAAGACAGGGAGAGCAAGCTCTCTCTTGGCACTTTGGATGTGGGACATACAGCGAGATGTTTGCTGCTTTTACATTTGGCTGTTGGGAGATTTACAGCACAAAGATATCTAGTTGATTTGAAGCAGTTCCGAGAAAGTCTAAACATAATCCCCACTTTTCCCTCCTGGCACTTTCCATGTGGGAGATATAGCAGGATGTATATTGGTTTTGAGGCCAACTCAATGGACAGTGTAGGGAGAAAAGTTCCTGGCTCCTTGAATGCCGTTCCTGGAGACACTGCGATCAATGTGGGAGATATGTCAAGATGTGTGTTGGTTTTGAGGACGGCTCTCTGGAGAGTCTTAGCAAAGAGGTCACACGGATAATCAGAGCAATTCTCAGAGACACTGAGAACAAGCTCGACAATACCCTCCTGGCACTTTCCCTGTAGGAGATACCGCAAGACGTTTCTGTATATTGGGCACAGCGCTCTGCAGGGTGTTAGCAGAGACTTTCCCGGGACAGTGAAACCCTATGTCAGAGACACTGAGAAGAAGCCCCAATGTTCCCTCCAGGCACTTTCAGTGTGGGTGCCTTCTCCACGTGGTTCCTGGTTTCACTGCAGCTCTGAAGAGAATGTTAGCAAAGAGGTAACCGGGACAGTGAAAACAGTACTCAAAGACAGGGAGAGCAAGCTCTCTCTTGGCACTTTGGATGTGGGACATACAGCGAGATGTTTGCTGCTTTTACATTTGGCTGTTGGGAGATTTACAGCACAAAGATATCTAGTTGATTTGAAGCAGTTCCGAGAAAGTCTAGGCATAATCCCCACTTTTCCCTCCTGGCACTTTCCATGTGGGAGATATAGCAGGATGTATATTGGTTTTGAGGCCAACTCAATGGACAGTGTAGGGAGAAAAGTTCCTGGCTCCTTGAATGCCGTTCCTGGAGACACTGCGATCAATGTGGGAGATATGTCAAGATGTGTGTTGGTTTTGAGGACGGCTCTCTGGAGAGTCTTAGCAAAGAGGTCACACGGATAATCAGAGCAATTCTCAGAGACACTGAGAACAAGCTCGACAATTCCCTCCTGGCACTTTCCCTGTAGGAGATACCGCAAGACGTTTCTGTATATTGGGCACTGCGCTCTGCAGGGTGTTAGCAGAGACTTTCCCGGGACAGTGAAACCCTATGTCAGAGACACTGAGAAGAAGCCCCAATGTTCCCTCCAGGCACTTTCAGTGTGGGTGCCTTCTCCATGTGGTTCCTGGTTTCACTGCAGCTCTGAAGAGAACGTTAGCAAAGAGGTAACCGGGACAGTGAAAACAGTACTCAAAGACAGGGAGAGCAAGCTC
The DNA here is from genome assembly GCF_963924245.1 of Chroicocephalus ridibundus. Taxonomy (NCBI): domain Eukaryota; kingdom Metazoa; phylum Chordata; class Aves; order Charadriiformes; family Laridae; genus Chroicocephalus; species Chroicocephalus ridibundus. Next base: position 142,551,225 of record NC_086284.1, read on the forward strand.
TCTCTTGGCACTTTGGATGTGGGACATACAGCGAGATGTTTGCTGCTTTTGCATTTGGCTGTTGGGAGATTTACAGCACAAAGATATCTAGTTGATTTGAAGCAGTTGCGAGAAAGTCTAAACATAATCCCCACTTTTCCCTCCTGGCACTTTCCATGTGGGAGATATAGCAGGATGTATATTGGTTTTGAGGCCAACTCAATGGACAGTGTAGGGAGAAAAGTTCCTGGCTCCTTGAATGCCGTTCCTGGAGACACTGCGATCAATGTGGGAGATATGTCAAGATGTGTGTTGGTTTTGAGGACGGCTCTCTGGAGAGTCTTAGCAAAGAGGTCACACGGATAATCAGAGCAATTCTCAGAGACACTGAGAACAAGCTCGACAATACCCTCCTGGCACTTTCCCTGTAGGAGATACCGCAAGACGTTTCTGTATATTGGGCACAGCGCTCTGCAGGGTGTTAGCAGAGACTTTCCCGGGACAGTGAAACCCTATGTCAGAGACACTGAGAAGAAGCCCCAATGTTCCCTCCAGGCACTTTCAGTGTGGGTGCCTTCTCCACGTGGTTCCTGGTTTCACTGCAGCTCTGAAGAGAATGTTAGCAAAGAGGTAACCGGGACAGTGAAAACAGTACTCAAAGACAGGGAGAGCAAGCTCTCTCTTGGCACTTTGGATGTGGGACATACAGCGAGATGTTTGCTGCTTTTACATTTGGCTGTTGGGAGATTTACAGCACAAAGATATCTAGTTGATTTGAAGCAGTTCCGAGAAAGTCTTGGCATAATCCCCACTTTTCCCTCCTGGCACTTTCCATGTGGGAGATATAGCAGGATGTATATTGGTTTTGAGGCCAACTCAATGGACAGTGTAGGGAGAAAAGTTCCTGGCTCCTTGAATGCCGTTCCTGGAGACACTGCGATCAATGTGGGAGATATGTCAAGATGTGTGTTGGTTTTGAGGACGGCTCTCTGGAGAGTCTTAGCAAAGAGGTCACACGGATAATCAGAGCAATTCTCAGAGACACTGAGAACAAGCTCGACAATTCCCTCCTGGCACTTTCCCTGTAGGAGATACCGCAAGACGTTTCTGTATATTGGGCACTGCGCTCTGCAGGGTGTTAGCAGAGACTTTCCCGGGACAGTGAAACCCTATGTCAGAGACACTGAGAAGAAGCCCCAATGTTCCCTCCAGGCACTTTCAGTGTGGGTGCCTTCTCCACGTGGTTCCTGGTTTCACTGCAGCTCTGAAGAGAATGTTAGCAAAGAGGTAACCGGGACAGTGAAAACAGTACTCAAAGACAGGGAGAGCAAGCTCTCTATTGGCACTTTGGATGTGGGACATACAGCGAGATGTTTGCTGCTTTTGCGTTTGGCTGTTGGGAGATTTACAGCACAAAGATATCTAGTTGATTTGAAGCAGTTGCGAGAAAGTCTAAACATAATCCCCACTTTTCCCTCCTGGCACTTTCCATGTGGGAGATATAGCAGGATGTATATTGGTTTTGAGGCCAACTCAATGGACAGTGTAGGGAGAAAAGTTCCTGGCTCCTTGAATGCCGTTCCTGGAGACACTGCGATCAATGTGGGAGATATGTCAAGATGTGTGTTGGTTTTGAGGACGGCTCTCTGGAGAGTCTTAGCAAAGAGGTCACACGGATAATCAGAGCAATTCTCAGAGACACTGAGAACAAGCTCGACAATTCCCTCCTGGCACTTTCCCTGTAGGAGATACCGCAAGACGTTTCGGTATATTGGGCACAGCGCTCTGCAGGGTGTTAGCAGAGACTTTCCCGGGACAGTGAAACCCTATGTCAGAGACACTGAGAAGAAGCCCCAATGTTCCCTCCAGGCACTTTCAGTGTGGGTGCCTTCTCCACGTGGTTCCTGGTTTCACTGCAGCTCTGAAGAGAATGTTAGCAAAGAGGTAACCGGGACAGTGAAAACAGTACTCAAAGACAGGGAGAGCAAGCTCTCTCTTGGCACTTTGGATGTGGGACATACAGCGAGATGTTTGCTGCTTTTGCGTTTGGCTGTTGGGAGATTTACAGCACAAAGATATCTTGTTGATTTGAAGCAGTTGCGAGAAAGTCTAGGCATAATCCCCACTTTTCCCTCCTGGCACTTTCCATGTGGGAGATATAGCAGGATGTATATTGGTTTTGAGGCCAACTCAATGGACAGTGTAGGGAGAAAAGTTCCTGGTTCCTTGAATGCCGTTCCTGGAGACACTGCGATCAATGTGGGAGATATGTCAAGATGTGTGTTGGTTTTGAGGACGGCTCTCTGGAGAGTCTTAGCAAAGAGGTCACATGGATAATCAGAGCAATTCTCAGAGACACTGAGAACAAGCTCGACAATTCCCTCCTGGCACTTTCCCTGTAGGAGATACCACAAGACGTTTCTGTATATTGGGCACAGCGCTCTGCAGGGTGTTAGCAGAGACTTTCCCGGGACAGTGAAACCCTATGGTCAGAGACACTGAGAAGAAGCCCCAATGTTCCCTCCAGGCACTTTCAGTGTGGGTGCCTTCTCCACGTGGTTCCTGGTTTCACTGCAGCTCTGAAGAGAACGTTAGCAAAGAGGTAACCGGGACAGTGAAAACAGTACTCAAAGACAGGGAGAGCAAGCTCTCTCTTGGCACTTTCGATGTGGGACATACAGCGAGATGTTTGCTGCTTTTGCGTTTGGCTGTTGGGAGATTTACAGCACAAAGATATCTAGTTGATTTGAAGCAGTTCCGAGAAAGTCTAAACATAATCCCCACTTTTCCCTCCTGGCACTTTCCATGTGGGAGATATAGCAGGATGTATATTGGTTTTGAGGCCAACTCAATGGACAGTGTAGGGAGAAAAGTTCCTGGCTCCTTGAATGCCGTTCCTGGAGACACTGCGATCAATGTGGGAGATATGTCAAGATGTGTGTTGGTTTTGAGGACGGCTCTCTGGAGAGTCTTAGCAAAGAGGTCACATGGATAATCAGAGCAATTCTCAGAGACACTGAGAACAAGCTCGACAATTCCCTCCTGGCACTTTCCCTGTAGGAGATACCGCAAGACGTTTCTGTATATTGGGCACAGCGCTCTGCAGGGTGTTAGCAGAGACTTTCCCGGGACAGTGAAACCCTATGTCAGAGACACTGAGAAGAAGCCCCAATGTTCCCTCCAAGCACTTTCAGTATGGGTGCCTTCTCCACGTGGTTCCTGGTTTCACTGCAGCTCTGAAGAGAATGTTAGCAAAGAGGTAACCGGGACAGTGAAAACAGTACTCAAAGACAGGGAGAGCAAGCTCTCTCTTGGCACTTTGGATGTGGGACATACAGCGAGATGTTTGCTGCTTTTCCATTTGGCTGTTGGGAGATTTACAGCACAAAGATATCTAGTTGATTTGAAGCAGTTGCGAGAAAGTCTAAACATAATCCCCACTTTTCCCTCCTGGCACTTTCCATGTGGGAGATATAGCAGGATGTATATTGGTTTTGAGGCCAACTCAATGGACAGTGTAGGGAGAAAAGTTCCTGGCTCCTTGAATGCCGTTCCTGGAGACACTGCGATCAATGTGGGAGATATGTCAAGATGTGTGTTGGTTTTGAGGACGGCTCTCTGGAGAGTCTTAGCAAAGAGGTCACACGGATAATCAGAGCAATTCTCAGAGACACTGAGAACAAGCTCGACAATTCCCTCCTGGCACTTTCCCTGTAGGAGATACCGCAAGACGTTTCGGTATATTGGGCACTGCGCTCTGCAGGGTGTTAGCAGAGACTTTCCTGGGACAGTGAAACCCTATGTCAGAGACACTGAGAAGAAGCCCCAATGTTCCCTCCAGGCACTTTCAGTGTGGGTGCCTTCTCCACGTGGTTCCTGGTTTCACTGCAGCTCTGAAGAGAATGTTAGCAAAGAGGTAACCGGGACAGTGAAAACAGTACTCAAAGACAGGGAGAGCAAGCTCTCTCTTGGCACTTTGGATGTGGGACATACAGCGAGATGTTTGCTGCTTTTGCGTTTGGCTGTTGGGAGATTTACAGCACAAAGATATCTTGTTGATTTGAAGCAGTTGCGAGAAAGTCTAGGCATAATCCCCACTTTTCCCTCCTGGCACTTTCCATGTGGGAGATATAGCAGGATGTATATTGGTTTTGAGGCCAACTCAATGGACAGTGTAGGGAGAAAAGTTCCTGGTTCCTTGAATGCCGTTCCTGGAGACACTGCGATCAATGTGGGAGATATGTCAAGATGTGTGTTGGTTTTGAGGACGGCTCTCTGGAGAGTCTTAGCAAAGAGGTCACATGGATAATCAGAGCAATTCTCAGAGACACTGAGAACAAGCTCGACAATTCCCTCCTGGCACTTTCCCTGTAGGAGATACCACAAGACGTTTCTGTATATTGGGCACAGCGCTCTGCAGGGTGTTAGCAGAGACTTTCCCGGGACAGTGAAACCCTATGGTCAGAGACACTGAGAAGAAGCCCCAATGTTCCCTCCAGGCACTTTCAGTGTGGGTGCCTTCTCCACGTGGTTCCTGGTTTCACTGCAGCTCTGAAGAGAACGTTAGCAAAGAGGTAACCGGGACAGTGAAAACAGTACTCAAAGACAGGGAGAGCAAGCTCTCTCTTGGCACTTTCGATGTGGGACATACAGCGAGATGTTTGCTGCTTTACATTTGGCTGTTGGGAGATTTACAGCACAAAGATATCTAGTTGATTTGAAGCAGTTCCGAGAAAGTCTAAACATAAACCCCACTTTTCCCTCCTGGCACTTTCCATGTGGGAGATATAGCAGGATGTATATTGGTTTTGAGGCCAACTCAATGGACAGTGTAGGGAGAAAAGTTCCTGGCTCCTTGAATGCCGTTCCTGGAGACACTGCGATCAATGTGGGAGATATGTCAAGATGTGTGTTGGTTTTGAGGACGGCTCTCTGGAGAGTCTTAGCAAAGAGGTCACATGGATAATCAGAGCAATTCTCAGAGACACTGAGAACAAGCTCGACAATTCCCTCCTGGCACTTTCCCTGTAGGAGATACCGCAAGACGTTTCTGTATATTGGGCACAGCGCTCTGCAGGGTGTTAGCAGAGACTTTCCCGGGACAGTGAAACCCTATGTCAGAGACACTGAGAAGAAGCCCCAATGTTCCCTCCAGGCACTTTCAGTATGGGTGCCTTCTCCACGTGGTTCCTGGTTTCACTGCAGCTCTGAAGAGAATGTTAGCAAAGAGGTAACCGGGACAGTGAAAACAGTACTCAAAGACAGGGAGAGCAAGCTCTCTCTTGGCACTTTGGATGTGGGACATACAGCGAGATGTTTGCTGCTTTTCCATTTGGCTGTTGGGAGATTTACAGCACAAAGATATCTAGTTGATTTGAAGCAGTTGCGAGAAAGTCTAAACATAATCCCCACTTTTCCCTCCTGGCACTTTCCATGTGGGAGATATAGCAGGATGTATATTGGTTTTGAGGCCAACTCAATGGACAGTGTAGGGAGAAAAGTTCCTGGCTCCTTGAATGCCGTTCCTGGAGACACTGCGATCAATGTGGGAGATATGTCAAGATGTGTGTTGGTTTTGAGGACGGCTCTCTGGAGAGTCTTAGCAAAGAGGTCACACGGATAATCAGAGCAATTCTCAGAGACACTGAGAACAAGCTCGACAATTCCCTCCTGGCACTTTCCCTGTAGGAGATACCGCAAGACGTTTCGGTATATTGGGCACTGCGCTCTGCAGGGTGTTAGCAGAGACTTTCCTGGGACAGTGAAACCCTATGTCAGAGACACTGAGAAGAAGCCCCAATGTTCCCTCCAGGCACTTTCAGTGTGGGTGCCTTCTCCACGTGGTTCCTGGTTTCACTGCAGCTCTGAAGAGAATGTTAGCAAAGAGGTAACCGGGACAGTGAAAACAGTACTCAAAGGCAGGGAGAGCAAGCTCTACATTACTCTCTTAGCACTTTGGATGTGGGACATACAGCGAGATGTTTGCTGCTTTTCCATTTGGCTGTTGGGAGATTTACAGCACAAAGATATCTTGTTGATTTGAAGCAGTTGCGAGAAAGTCTAAACATAATCCCCACTTTTCCCTCCTGGCACTTTCCGTGTGGGAGATATAGCAGGATGTATATTGGTTTTGAGGCCAACTCAATGGACAGTGTAGGGAGAAAAGTTCCTGGTTCCTTGAATGCCGTTCCTGGAGACACTGCGATCAATGTGGGAGATATGTCAAGATGTGTGTTGGTTTTGAGGACGGCTCTCTGGAGAGTCTTAGCAAAGAGGTCACACGGATAATCAGAGCAATTCTCAGAGACACTGAGAACAAGCTCGACAATTCCCTCCTGGCACTTTCCCTGTAGGAGATACCGCAAGACGTTTCGGTATATTGGGCACTGTGCTCTGCAGGGTGTTAGCAGAGACTTTCCCGGGACAGTGAAACCCTATGTCAGAGACACTGAGAAGAAGCCCCAATGTTCCCTCCAGGCACTTTCAGTGTGGGTGCCTTCTCCATGTGGTTCCTGGTTTCACTGCAGCTCTGAAGAGAATGTTAGCAAAGAGGTCATCGGGACAGTGAAAACAGTACTCAAAGACAGGGAGAGCAAGCTCTCTCTTGGCACTTTGGATGTGGGACATACAGCGAGATGTTTGCTGCTTTTGCGTTTGGCTGTTGGGAGATTTACAGCACAAAGCTATCTAGTTGATTTGAAGCAGTTCCGAGAAAGTCTAAACATAATCCCCACTTTTCCCTCCTGGCACTTTCCATGTGGGAGATATAGCAGGATGTATATTGGTTTTGAGGCCAACTCAATGGACAGTGTAGGGAGAAAAGTTCCTGGCTCCTTGAATGCCGTTCCTGGAGACACTGCGATCAATGTGGGAGATATGTCAAGATGTGTGTTGGTTTTGAGGACGGCTCTCTGGAGAGTCTTAGCAAAGAGGTCACATGGATAATCAGAGCAATTCTCAGAGACAATGAGAACAAGCTTGACAATTCCCTCCTGGCACTTTCCCTGTAGGAGATACCGCAAGGCGTTTCTGTATATTGGGCACAGCGCTCTGCAGGGTGTTAGCAGAGACTTTCCCGGGACAGTGAAACCCTATGTCAGAGACACTGAGAAGAAGCCCCAATGTTCCCTCCAGGCACTTTCAGTATGGGTGCCTTCTCCACGTGGTTCCTGGTTTCACTGCAGCTCTGAAGAGAATGTTAGCAAAGAGGTAACCGGGACAGTGAAAACAGTACTCAAAGACAGGGAGAGCAATCTCTCTCTTGGCACTTTGGATGTGGGACATACAGCGAGATGTTTGCTGCTTTTCCATTTGGCTGTTGGGAGATTTACAGCACAAAGATATCTAGTTGATTTGAAGCAGTTGCGAGAAAGTCTAAACATAATCCCCACTTTTCCCTCCTGGGACTTTCCATGTGGGAGATATAGCAGGATGTATATTGGTTTTGAGGCCAACTCAATGGACAGTGTAGGGAGAAAAGTTCCTGGCTCCTTGAATGCCGTTCCTGGAGACACTGCGATCAATGTGGGAGATATGTCAAGATGTGTGTTGGTTTTGAGGACGGCTCTCTGGAGAGTCTTAGCAAAGAGGTCACACGGATAATCAGAGCAATTCTCAGAGACACTGAGAACAAGCTCGACAATTCCCTCCTGGCACTTTCCCTGTAGGAGATACCGCAAGACGTTTCGGTATATTGGGCACTGCGCTCTGCAGGGTGTTAGCAGAGACTTTCCCGGGACAGTGAAACCCTATGTCAGAGACACTGAGAAGAAGCCCCAATGTTCCCTCCAGGCACTTTCAGTGTGGGTGCCTTCTCCATGTGGTTCCTGGTTTCACTGCAGCTCTGAAGAGAATGTTAGCAAAGAGGTAACCGGGACAGTGAAAACAGTACTCAAAGACAGGGAGAGCAAGCTCTCTCTTGGCACTTTGGATGTGGGACATACAGCGAGATGTTTGCTGCTTTTCCATTTGGCTGTTGGGAGATTTACAGCACAAAGATATCTAGTTGATTTGAAGCAGTTGCGAGAAAGTCTAAACATAATCCCCACTTTTCCCTCCTGGCACTTTCCATGTGGGAGATATAGCAGGATGTATATTGGTTTTGAGGCCAACTCAATGGACAGTGTAGGGAGAAAAGTTCCTGGCTCCTTGAATGCTGTTCCTGGAGACACTGCGATCAATGTGGGAGATATGTCAATATGTGTGTTGGTTTTGAGGACGGATCTCTGGAGAGTCTTAGCAAAGAGGTCACACGGATAATCAGAGCAATTCTCAGAGACACTGAGAACAAGCTCGACAATTCCCTCCTGGCACTTTCCCTGTAGGAGATACCGCAAGACGTTTCTGTATATTGGGCACAGCGCTCTGCAGGGTGTTAGCAGAGACTTTCCCGGGACAGTGAAACCCTATGTCAGAGACACTGAGAAGAAGCCCCAATGTTCCCTCCAGGCACTTTCAGTGTGGGTGCCTTCTCCATGTGGTTCCTGGTTTCACTGCAGCTCTGAAGAGAATGTTAGCAAAGAGGTAACCGGGACAGTGAAAACAGTACTCAAAGACAGGGAGAGCAAGCTCTCTATTGGCACTTTGGATGTGGGACATACAGCGAGATGTTTGCTGCTTTTCCATTTGGCTGTTGGGAGATTTACAGCACAAAGATATCTAGTTGATTTGAAGCAGTTGCGAGAAAGTCTTGGCATAATCCCCACTTTTCCCTCCTGGCACTTTCCATGTGGGAGATATAGCAGGATGTATATTGGTTTTGAGGCCAACTCAATGGACAGTGTAGGGAGAAAAGTTCCTGGCTCCTTGAATGCCGTTCCTGGAGACACTGCGATCAATGTGGGAGATATGTCAAGATGTGTGTTGGTTTTGAGGACGGCTCTCTGGAGAGTCTTAGCAAAGAGGTCACATGGATAATCAGAGCAATTCTCAGAGACACTGAGAACAAGCTCGACAATTCCCTCCTGGCACTTTCCCTGTAGGAGATACCGCAAGACGTTTCTGTATATTGGGCACAGCGCTCTGCAGGGTGTTAGCAGAGACTTTCCCGGGACAGTGAAACCCTATGTCAGAGACACTGAGAAGAAGCCCCAATGTTCCCTCCAGGCACTTTCAGTATGGGTGCCTTCTCCACGTGGTTCCTGGTTTCACTGCAGCTCTGAAGAGAATGTTAGCAAAGAGGTAACCGGGACAGTGAAAACAGTACTCAAAGACAGGGAGAGCAATCTCTCTCTTGGCACTTTGGATGTGGGACATACAGCGAGATGTTTGCTGCATTTGCGTTTGGCTGTTGGGAGATTTACAGCACAAAGATATCTAGTTGATTTGAAGCAGTTGCGAGAAAGTCTTGGCATAATCCCCACTTTTCCCTCCTGGCACTTTCCAAGTGGGAGATATAGCAGGATGTATATTGGTTTTGAGGCCAACTCAATGGACAGTGTAGGGAGAAAAGTTCCTGGCTCCTTGAATGCCGTTCCTGGAGACACTGCGATCAATGTGGGAGATATGTCAAGATGTGTGTTGGTTTTGAGGACGGCTCTCTGGAGAGTCTTAGCAAAGAGGTCACACGGATAATCAGAGCAATTCTCAGAGACACTGAGAACAAGCTCGACAATTCCCTCCTGGCACTTTCCCTGTAGGAGATACCGCAAGACGTTTCGGTATATTGGGCACTGCGCTCTGCAGGGTGTTAGCAGAGACTTTCCTGGGACAGTGAAACCCTATGTCAGAGACACTGAGAAGAAGCCCCAATGTTCCCTCCAGGCACTTTCAGTGTGGGTGCCTTCTCCATGTGGTTCCTGGTTTCACTGCAGCTCTGAAGAGAATGTTAGCAAAGAGGTAACCGGGACAGTGAAAACAGTACTCAAAGACAGGGAGAGCAAGCTCTCTCTTGGCACTTTGGATGTGGGACATACAGCGAGATGTTTGCTGCTTTTCCATTTGGCTGTTGGGAGATTTACAGCACAAAGATATCTAGTTGATTTGAAGCAGTTGCGAGAAAGTCTTGGCATAATCCCCACTTTTCCCTCCTGGCACTTTCCATGTGGGAGATATAGCAGGATGTATATTGGTTTTGAGGCCAACTCAATGGACAGTGTAGGGAGAAAAGTTCCTGGCTCCTTGAATGCCGTTCCTGGAGACACTGCGATCAATGTGGGAGATATGTCAAGATGTGTGTTGGTTTTGAGGACGGCTCTCTGGAGAGTCTTAGCAAAGAGGTCACATGGATAATCAGAGCAATTCTCAGAGACACTGAGAACAAGCTCGACAATTCCCTCCTGGCACTTTCCCTGTAGGAGATACCGCAAGACGTTTCGGTATATTGGGCACTGTGCTCTGCAGGGTGTTAGCAGAGACTTTCCCGGGACAGTGAAACCCTATGTCAGAGACACTGAGAAGAAGCCCCAATGTTCCCTCCAGGCACTTTCAGTGTGGGTGCCTTCTCCATGTGGTTCCTGGTTTCACTGCAGCTCTGAAGAGAATGTTAGCAAAGAGGTAACCGGGACAGTGAAAACAGTACTCAAAGACAGGGAGAGCAAGCTCTCTCTTGGCACTTTGGATGTCGGACATACAGCGAGATGTTTGCTGCTTTTACATTTGGCTGTTGGGAGATTTACAGCACAAAGATATCTAGTTGATTTGAAGCTGTTCCGAGAAAGTCTAAACATAATCCCCACTTTTCCCTCCTGGCACTTTCCATGTGGGAGATATAGCAGGATGTATATTGGTTTTGAGGCCAACTCAATGGACAGTGTAGGGAGAAAAGTTCCTGGCTCCTTGAATGCCGTTCCTGGAGACACTGCGATCAATGTGGGAGATATGTCAAGATGTGTGTTGGTTTTGAGGACGGCTCTCTGGAGAGTCTTAGCAAAGAGGTCACATGGATAATCAGAGCAATTCTCAGAGACACTGAGAGCAAGCTCGACAATTCCCTCCTGGCACTTTCCCTGTAGGAGATACCGCAAGACGTTTCGGTATATTGGGCACAGCGCTCTGCAGGGTGTTAGCAGAGACTTTCCCGGGACAGTGAAACCCTATGTCAGAGACACTGAGAAGAAGCCCCAATGTTCCCTCCAGGCACTTTCAGTATGGGTGCCTTCTCCATGTGGTTCCTGGTTTCACTGCAGCTCTGAAGAGAATGTTAGCAAAGAGGTAACCGGGACAGTGAAAACAGTACTCAAAGACAGGGAGAGCAAGCTCTCTCTTGGCACTTTGGATGTGGGACATACAGCGAGATGTTTGCTGCTTTTCCATTTGGCTGTTGGGAGATTTACAGCACAAAGATATCTAGTTGATTTGAAGCAGTTGCGAGAAAGTCTAAACATAATCCCCACTTTTCCCTCCTGGCACTTTCCATGTGGGAGATATAGCAGGATGTATATTGGTTTTGAGGCCAACTCAATGGACAGTGTAGGGAGAAAAGTTCCTGGCTCCTTGAATGCCGTTCCTGGAGACACTGCGATCAATGTGGGAGATATGTCAAGATGTGTGTTGGTTTTGAGGACGGCTCTCTGGAGAGTCTTAGCAAAGAGGTCACACGGATAATCAGAGCAATTCTCAGAGACAATGAGAACAAGCTCGACAATTCCCTCCTGGCACTTTCCCTGTAGGAGATACCGCAAGACGTTTCTGTATATTGGGCACTGCGCTCTGCAGGGTGTTAGCAGAGACTTTCCTGGGACAGTGAAACCCTATGTCAGAGACACTGAGAAGAAGCCCCAATGTTCCCTCCAGGCACTTTCAGTGTGGGTGCCTTCTCCACGTGGTTCCTGTTTTCACTGCAGCTCTGAAGAGAATGTTAGCAAAGAGGTAACCGGGACAGTGAAAACAGTACTCAAAGACAGGGAGAGCAAGCTCTCTCTTGGCACTTTGGATGTGGGACATACAGCGAGATGTTTGCTGCTTTTACATTTGGCTGTTGGGAGATTTACAGCACAAAGATATCTAGTTGATTTGAAGCAGTTCCGAGAAAGTCTAAACATAATCCCCACTTTTCCCTCCTGGCACTTTCCATGTGGGAGATATAGCAGGATGTATACAGGTTTTGAGGCCAACTCAATGGACAGTGTAGGGAGAAAAGTTCCTGGCTCCTTGAATGCCGTTCCTGGAGACACTGCGATCAATGTGGGAGATATGTCAAGATGTGTGTTGGTTTTGAGGACGGCTCTCTGGAGAGTCTTAGCAAAGAGGTCACATGGATAATCAGAGCAATTCTCAGAGACACTGAGAACAAGCTCGACAATTCCCTCCTGGCACTTTCCCTGTAGGAGATACCGCAAGACGTTTCTGTATATTGGGCACTGTGCTCTGCAGGGTGTTAGCAGAGACTTTCCCGGGACAGTGAAACCCTATGTCAGAGACACTGAGAAGAAGCCCCAGTGTTCCCTCCAGGCACTTTCAGTGTGGGTGCCTTCTCCATGTGGTTCCTGGTTTCACTGCAGCTCTGAAGAGAACGTTAGCAAAGAGGTAACCGGGACAGTGAAAACAGTACTCAAAGACAGGGAGAGCAAGCTCTCTCTTGGCACTTTGGATGTGGGACATACAGCGAGATGTTTGCTGCTTTTCCATTTGGCTGTTGGGAGATTTACAGCACAAAGATATCTAGTTGATTTGAAGCAGTTGCGAGAAAGTCTAAACATAATCCCCACTTTTCCCTCCTGGCACTTTCCATGTGGGAGATATAGCAGGATGTATATTGGTTTTGAGGCCAACTCAATGGACAGTGTAGGGAGAAAAGTTCCTGGCTCCTTGAATGCCGTTCCTGGAGACACTGCGATCAATGTGGGAGATATGTCAAGATGTGTGTTGGTTTTGAGGACGTCTCTCTGGAGAGTCTTAGCAAAGAGGTCACACGGATAATCAGAGCAATTCTCAGAGACAATGAGAACAAGCTCGACAATTCCCTCCTGGCACTTTCCCTGTAGGAGATACCGCAAGACGTTTCTGTATATTGGGCACTGCGCTCTGCAGGGTGTTAGCAGAGACTTTCCCGGGACAGTGAAACCCTATGTCAGAGACACTGAGAAGAAGCCCCAATGTTCCCTCCAGGCACTTTCAGTGTGGGTGCCTTCTCCATGTGGTTCCTGGTTTCACTGCAGCTCTGAAGAGAATGTTAGCAAAGAGGTAACCGGGACAGTGAAAACAGTACTCAAAGACAGGGAGAGCAAGCTCTCTCTTGGCACTTTGGATGTGGGACATACAGCGAGATGTTTGCTGCTTTTCCATTTGGCTGTTGGGAGATTTACAGCACAAAGATATCTAGTTGATTTGAAGCAGTTCCGAGAAAGTCTAAACATAATCCCCACTTTTCCCTCCTGGCACTTTCCATGTGGGAGATATAGCAGGATGTATATTGGTTTTGAGGCCAACTCAATGGACAGTGTAGGGAGAAAAGTTCCTGGCTCCTTGAATGCCGTTCCTGGAGACACTGCGATCAATGTGGGAGATATGTCAAGATGTGTGTTGGTTTTGAGGACGGCTCTCTGGAGAGTCTTAGCAAAGAGGTCACACGGATAATCAGAGCAATTCTCAGAGACACTGAGAACAAGCTCGACAATTCCCTCCTGGCACTTTCCCTGTAGGAGATACCGCAAGACGTTTCGGTATATTGGGCACTGCGCTCTGCAGGGTGTTAGCAGAGACTTTCCCGGGACAGTGAAACCCTATGTCAGAGACACTGAGAAGAAGCCCCAATGTTCCTTCCAGGCACTTTCAGTGTGGGTGCCTTCTCCATGTGGTTCCTGGTTTCACTGCAGCTCTGAAGAGAATGTTAGCAAAGAGGTAACCGGGACAGTGAAAACAGTACTCAAAGACAGGGAGAGCAAGCTCTCTCTTGGCACTTTGGATGTGGGACATACAGCGAGATGTTTGCTGCTTTTGCGTTTGGCTGTTGGGAGATTTACAGCACAAAGATATCTAGTTGATTTGAAGCAGTTGCGAGAAAGTCTAAACATAATCCCCACTTTTCCCTCCTGGCACTTTCCATGTGGGAGATATAGCAGGATGTATATTGGTTTTGAGGCCAACTCAATGGACAGTGTAGGGAGAAAAGTTCCTGGCTCCTTGAATGCCGTTCCTGGAGACACTGCGATCAATGTGGGAGATATGTCAAGATGTGTGTTGGTTTTGAGGACGTCTCTCTGGAGAGTCTTAGCAAAGAGGTCACATGGATAATCAGAGCAATTCTCAGAGACACCGAGAACAAGCTCGACAATTCCCTCCTGGCACTTTCCCTGTAGGAGATACCGCAAGACGTTTCGGTATATTGGGCACTGTGCTCTGCAGGGTGTTAGCAGAGACTTTCCCGGGACAGTGAAACCCTATGTCAGAGACACTGAGAAGAAGCCCCAATGTTCCCTCCAGGCACTTTCAGTGTGGGTGCCTTCTCCATGTGGTTCCTGGTTTCACTGCAGCTCTGAAGAGAATGTTAGCAAAGAGGTAACCGGGACAGTGAAAACAGTACTCAAAGACAGGGAGAGCAAGTTCTCTCTTGGCACTTTGGATGTGGGACATACAGCGAGATGTTTGCTGCTTTTCCATTTGGCTGTTGGGAGATTTACAGCACAAAGATATCTAGTTGATTTGAAGCAGTTGCGAGAAAGTCTAAACATAATCCCCACTTTTCCCTCCTGGCACTTTCCATGTGGGAGATATAGCAGGATGTATATTGGTTTTGAGGCCAACTCAATGGACAGTGTAGGGAGAAAAGTTCCTGGCTCCTTGAATGCCGTTCCTGGAGACACTGCGATCAATGTGGGAGATATGTCAAGATGTGTGTTGGTTTTGAGGACGTCTCTCTGGAGAGTCTTAGCAAAGAGGTCACATGGATAATCAGAGCAATTCTCAGAGACACTGAGAACAAGCTCGACAATTCCCTCCTGGCACTTTCCCTGTAGGAGATACCGCAAGACGTTTCTGTATATTGGGCACTGCGCTCTGCAGGGTGTTAGCAGAGACTTTCCCGGGACAGTGAAACCCTATGTCAGAGACACTGAGAAGAAGCCCCAATGTTCCCTCCAGGCACTTTCAGTATGGGTGCCTTCTCCACGTGGTTCCTGGTTTCACTGCAGCTCTGAAGAGAATGTTAGCAAAGAGGTAACCGGGACAGTGAAAACAGTACTCAAAGACAGGGAGAGCAAGCTCTCTCTTGGCACTTTGGATGTGGGACATACAGCGAGATGTTTGCTGCTTTTCCATTTGGCTGTTGGGAGATTTACAGCACAAAGATATCTAGTTGATTTGAAGCAGTTGCGAGAAAGTCTAAACATAATCCCCACTTTTCCCTCCTGGCACTTTCCATGTGGGAGATATAGCAGGATGTATATTGGTTTTGAGGCCAACTCAATGGACAGTGTAGGGAGAAAAGTTCCTGGCTCCTTGAATGCCGTTCCTGGAGACACTGCGATCAATGTGGGAGATATGTCAAGATGTGTGTTGGTTTTGAGGACGTCTCTCTGGAGAGTCTTAGCAAAGAGGTCACACGGATAATCAGAGCAATTCTCAGAGACACCGAGAACAAGCTCGACAATTCCCTCCTGGCACTTTCCCTGTAGGAGATACCGCAAGACGTTTCGGTATATTGGGCACTGCGCTCTGCAGGGTGTTAGCAGAGACTTTCCCGGGACAGTGAAACCCTATGTCAGAGACACTGAGAAGAAGCCCCAATGTTCCCTCCAGGCACTTTCAGTGTGGGTGCCTTCTCCATGTGGTTCCTGGTTTCACTGCAGCTCTGAAGAGAATGTTAGCAAAGAGGTAACCGGGACAGTGAAAACAGTACTCAAAGACAGGGAGAGCAAGCTCTCTCTTGGCACTTTGGATGTGGGACATACAGCGAGATGTTTGCTGCTTTTCCATTTGGCTGTTGGGAGATTTACAGCACAAAGATATCTAGTTGATTTGAAGCAGTTGCGAGAAAGTCTAAACATAATCCCCACTTTTCCCTCCTGGCACTTTCCATGTGGGAGATATAGCAGGATGTATATTGGTTTTGAGGCCAACTCAATGGACAGTGTAGGGAGAAAAGTTCCTGGCTCCTTGAATGCCGTTCCTGGAGACACTGCGATCAATGTGGGAGATATGTCAAGATGTGTGTTGGTTTTGAGGACGTCTCTCTGGAGAGTCTTAGCAAAGAGGTCACACGGATAATCAGAGCAATTCTCAGAGACACTGAGAACAAGCTCGACAATTCCCTCCTGGCACTTTCCCTGTAGGAGATACCGCAAGACGTTTCGGTATATTGGGCACTGCGCTCTGCAGGGTGTTAGCAGAGACTTTCCCGGGACAGTGAAACCCTATGTCAGAGACACTGAGAAGAAGCCCCAATGTTCCCTCCAGGCACTTTCAGTGTGGGTGCCTTCTCCACGTGGTTCCTGGTTTCACTGCAGCTCTGAAGAGAATGTTAGCAAAGAGGTAACCGGGACAGTGAAAACAGTACTCAAAGACAGGGAGAGCAAGCTCTCTCTTGGCACTTTGGATGTGGGACATACAGCGAGATGTTTGCTGCTTTTCCATTTGGCTGTTGGGAGATTTACAGCACAAAGATATCTAGTTGATTTGAAGCAGTTGCGAGAAAGTCTTGGCATAATCCCCACTTTTCCCTCCTGGCACTTTCCATGTGGGGGATATAGCAGGATGCATATTGGTTTTGAGGCCAACTCAATGGACAGTGTAGGGAGAAAAGTTCCTGGCTCCTTGAATGCCGTTCCTGGAGACACTGCGATCAATGTGGGAGATATGTCAAGATGTGTGTTGGTTTTGAGGACGGCTCTCTGGAGAGTCTTAGCAAAGAGGTCACACGGATAATCAGAGCAATTCTCAGAGACACTGAGAACAAGCTCGACAATTCCCTCCTGGCACTTTCCCTGTAGGAGATACCGCAAGACGTTTCGGTATATTGGGCACTGCGCTCTGCAGGGTGTTAGCAGAGACTTTCCCGGGACAGTGAAACCCTATGTCAGAGACACTGAGAAGAAGCCCCAATGTTCCCTCCAGGCACTTTCAGTGTGGGTGCCTTCTCCATGTGGTTCCTGGTTTCACTGCAGCTCTGAAGAGAATGTTAGCAAAGAGGTAACCGGGACAGTGAAAACAGTACTCAAAGACAGGGAGAGCAAGCTCTCTCTTGGCACTTTGGATGTGGGACATACAGCGAGATGTTTGCTGCTTTTCCATTTGGCTGTTGGGAGATTTACAGCACAAAGATATCTAGTTGATTTGAAGCAGTTGCGAGAAAGTCTAAACATAATCCCCACTTTTCCCTCCTGGCACTTTCCATGTGGGAGATATAGCAGGATGTATATTGGTTTTGAGGCCAACTCAATGGACAGTGTAGGGAGAAAAGTTCCTGGCTCCTTGAATGCCGTTCCTGGAGACACTGCGATCAATGTGGGAGATATGTCAAGATGTGTGTTGGTTTTGAGGACGTCTCTCTGGAGAGTCTTAGCAAAGAGGTCACATGGATAATCAGAGCAATTCTCAGAGACACTGAGAACAAGCTCGACAATTCCCTCCTGGCACTTTCCCTGTAGGAGATACCGCAAGACGTTTCTGTATATTGGGCACTGCGCTCTGCAGGGTGTTAGCAGAGACTTTCCCGGGACAGTGAAACCCTATGTCAGAGACACTGAGAAGAAGCCCCAATGTTCCCTCCAGGCACTTTCAGTATGGGTGCCTTCTCCACGTGGTTCCTGGTTTCACTGCAGCTCTGAAGAGAATGTTAGCAAAGAGGTAACCGGGACAGTGAAAACAGTACTCAAAGACAGGGAGAGCAAGCTCTCTCTTGGCACTTTGGATGTGGGACATACAGCGAGATGTTTGCTGCTTTTCCATTTGGCTGTTGGGAGATTTACAGCACAAAGATATCTAGTTGATTTGAAGCAGTTGCGAGAAAGTCTAAACATAATCCCCACTTTTCCCTCCTGGCACTTTCCATGTGGGAGATATAGCAGGATGTATATTGGTTTTGAGGCCAACTCAATGGACAGTGTAGGGAGAAAAGTTCCTGGCTCCTTGAATGCCGTTCCTGGAGACACTGCGATCAATGTGGGAGATATGTCAAGATGTGTGTTGGTTTTGAGGACGTCTCTCTGGAGAGTCTTAGCAAAGAGGTCACACGGATAATCAGAGCAATTCTCAGAGACACCGAGAACAAGCTCGACAATTCCCTCCTGGCACTTTCCCTGTAGGAGATACCGCAAGACGTTTCGGTATATTGGGCACTGCGCTCTGCAGGGTGTTAGCAGAGACTTTCCCGGGACAGTGAAACCCTATGTCAGAGACACTGAGAAGAAGCCCCAATGTTCCCTCCAGGCACTTTCAGTGTGGGTGCCTTCTCCATGTGGTTCCTGGTTTCACTGCAGCTCTGAAGAGAATGTTAGCAAAGAGGTAACCGGGACAGTGAAAACAGTACTCAAAGACAGGGAGAGCAAGCTCTCTCTTGGCACTTTGGATGTGGGACATACAGCGAGATGTTTGCTGCTTTTCCATTTGGCTGTTGGGAGATTTACAGCACAAAGATATCTAGTTGATTTGAAGCAGTTGCGAGAAAGTCTAAACATAATCCCCACTTTTCCCTCCTGGCACTTTCCATGTGGGAGATATAGCAGGATGTATATTGGTTTTGAGGCCAACTCAATGGACAGTGTAGGGAGAAAAGTTCCTGGCTCCTTGAATGCCGTTCCTGGAGACACTGCGATCAATGTGGGAGATATGTCAAGATGTGTGTTGGTTTTGAGGACGTCTCTCTGGAGAGTCTTAGCAAAGAGGTCACACGGATAATCAGAGCAATTCTCAGAGACACTGAGAACAAGCTCGACAATTCCCTCCTGGCACTTTCCCTGTAGGAGATACCGCAAGACGTTTCGGTATATTGGGCACTGCGCTCTGCAGGGTGTTAGCAGAGACTTTCCCGGGACAGTGAAACCCTATGTCAGAGACACTGAGAAGAAGCCCCAATGTTCCCTCCAGGCACTTTCAGTGTGGGTGCCTTCTCCACGTGGTTCCTGGTTTCACTGCAGCTCTGAAGAGAATGTTAGCAAAGAGGTAACCGGGACAGTGAAAACAGTACTCAAAGACAGGGAGAGCAAGCTCTCTCTTGGCACTTTGGATGTGGGACATACAGCGAGATGTTTGCTGCTTTTCCATTTGGCTGTTGGGAGATTTACAGCACAAAGATATCTAGTTGATTTGAAGCAGTTGCGAGAAAGTCTTGGCATAATCCCCACTTTTCCCTCCTGGCACTTTCCATGTGGGGGATATAGCAGGATGCATATTGGTTTTGAGGCCAACTCAATGGACAGTGTAGGGAGAAAAGTTCCTGGCTCCTTGAATGCCGTTCCTGGAGACACTGCGATCAATGTGGGAGATATGTCAAGATGTGTGTTGGTTTTGAGGACGGCTCTCTGGAGAGTCTTAGCAAAGAGGTCACACGGATAATCAGAGCAATTCTCAGAGACACTGAGAACAAGCTCGACAATTCCCTCCTGGCACTTTCCCTGTAGGAGATACCGCAAGACGTTTCGGTATATTGGGCACTGCGCTCTGCAGGGTGTTAGCAGAGACTTTCCCGGGACAGTGAAACCCTATGTCAGAGACACTGAGAAGAAGCCCCAATGTTCCCTCCAGGCACTTTCAGTGTGGGTGCCTTCTCCATGTGGTTCCTGGTTTCACTGCAGCTCTGAAGAGAATGTTAGCAAAGAGGTAACCGGGACAGTGAAAACAGTACTCAAAGACAGGGAGAGCAAGCTCTCTCTTGGCACTTTGGATGTGGGACATACAGCGAGATGTTTGCTGCTTTTCCATTTGGCTGTTGGGAGATTTACAGCACAAAGATATCTAGTTGATTTGAAGCAGTTCCGAGAAAGTCTTGGCATAATCCCCACTGTTCCCTCCTGGCACTTTCCATGTGGGAGATATAGCAGGATGTATATTGGTTTAGAGGCCAACTCAATGGACAGTGTAGGGAGAAAAGTTCCTGGCTCCTTGAATGCCGTTCCTGGAGACACTGCGATCAATGTGGGAGATATGTCAAGATGTGTGTTGGTTTTGAGGACGGCTCTCTGGAGAGTCTTAGCAAAGAGGTCACACAGATAATCAGAGCAATTCTCAGAGACACTGAGAACAAGCTCGACAATTCCCTCCTGGCACTTTCCCTGTAGGAGATACCGCAAGACGTTTCTGTATATTGGGCACAGCGCTCTGCAGGGTGTTAGCAGAGACTTTCCCGGGACAGTGAAACCCTATGTCAGAGACACTGAGAAGAAGCCCCAATGTTCCCTCCAGGCACTTTCAGTGTGGGTGCCTTCTCCACGTGGTTCCTGGTTTCACTGCAGCTCTGAAGAGAATGTTAGCAAAGAGGTAACCGGGACAGTGAAAACAGTACTCAAAGACAGGGAGAGCAAGCTCTACATTACTCTCTTGGCACTTTGGATGTGGGACATACAGCGAGATGTTTGCTGCTTTTGCGTTTGGCTGTTGGGAGATTTACAGCACAAAGATATCTAGTTGATTTGAAGCAGTTGCGAGAAAGTCTAAACATAATCCCCACTTTTCCCTCCTGGCACTTTCCATGTGGGAGATATAGCAGGATGTATACAGGTTTTGAGGACAACTCAATGGACAGTGTAGGGAGAAAAGTTCCTGGCTCCTTGAATGCCGTTCCTGGAGACACTGCGATCAATGTGGGAGATATGTCAAGATGTGTGTTGGTTTTGAGGACGGCTCTCTGGAGAGTCTTAGCAAAGAGGTCACATGGATAATCAGAGCAATTCTCAGAGACACTGAGAGCAAGCTCGACAATTCCCTCCTGGCACTTTCCCTGTAGGAGATACCGCAAGACGTTTCTGTATATTGGGCACTGCGCTCTGCAGGGTGTTAGCAGAGACTTTCCCGGGACAGTGAAACCCTATGTCAGAGACACTGAGAAGAAGCCCCAATGTTCCCTCCAGGCACTTTCAGTGTGGGTGCCTTCTCCATGTGGTTCCTGGTTTCACTGCAGCTCTGAAGAGAATGTTAGCAAAGAGGTAACCGGGACAGTGAAAACAGTACTCAAAGACAGGGAGAGCAAGCTCTCTCTTGGCACTTTGGATGTGGGACATACAGCGAGATGTTTGCTGCTTTTCCATTTGGCTGTTGGGAGATTTACAGCACAAAGATATCTAGTTGATTTGAAGCAGTTCCGAGAAAGTCTAAACATAATCCCCACTTTTCCCTCCTGGCACTTTCCATGTGGGAGATATAGCAGGATGTATATTGGTTTTGAGGCCAACTCAATGGACAGTGTAGGGAGAAAAGTTCCTAGCTCCTTGAATGCCGTTCCTGGAGACACTGCGATCAATGTGGGAGATATGTCAAGATGTGTGTTGGTTTTGAGGACGTCTCTCTGGAGAGTCTTAGCAAAGAGGTCACACGGATAATCAGAGCAATTCTCAGAGACACCGAGAACAAGCTCGACAATTCCCTCCTGGCACTTTCCCTGTAGGAGATACCGCAAGACGTTTCGGTATATTGGGCACTGCGCTCTGCAGGGTGTTAGCAGAGACTTTCCCGGGACAGTGAAACCCTATGTCAGAGACACTGAGAAGAAGCCCCAATGTTCCCTCCAGGCACTTTCAGTGTGGGTGCCTTCTCCACGTGGTTCCTGGTTTCACTGCAGCTCTGAAGAGAATGTTAGCAAAGAGGTAACCGGGACAGTGAAAACAGTACTCAAAGACAGGGAGAGCAAGCTCTCTCTTGGCACTTTGGATGTGGGACATACAGCGAGATGTTTGCTGCTTTTCCATTTGGCTGTTGGGAGATTTACAGCACAAAGATATCTAGTTGATTTGAAGCAGTTGCGAGAAAGTCTAAACATAATCCCCACTTTTCCCTCCTGGCACTTTCCATGTGGGAGATATAGCAGGATGTATATTGGTTTTGAGGCCAACTCAATGGACAGTGTAGGGAGAAAAGTTCCTGGCTCCTTGAATGCCGTTCCTGGAGACACTGCGATCAATGTGGGAGATATGTCAAGATGTGTGTTGGTTTTGAGGACGTCTCTCTGGAGAGTCTTAGCAAAGAGGTCACACGGATAATCAGAGCAATTCTCAGAGACACCGAGAACAAGCTCGACAATTCCCTCCTGGCACTTTCCCTGTAGGAGATACCGCAAGACGTTTCGGTATATTGGGCACTGCGCTCTGCAGGGTGTTAGCAGAGACTTTCCCGGGACAGTGAAACCCTATGTCAGAGACACTGAGAAGAAGCCCCAATGTTCCCTCCAGGCACTTTCAGTGTGGGTGCCTTCTCCACGTGGTTCCTGGTTTCACTGCAGCTCTGAAGAGAATGTTAGCAAAGAGGTAACCGGGACAGTGAAAACAGTACTCAAAGACAGGGAGAGCAAGCTCTCTCTTGGCACTTTGGATGTGGGACATACAGCGAGATGTTTGCTGCTTTTCCATTTGGCTGTTGGGAGATTTACAGCACAAAGATATCTAGTTGATTTGAAGCAGTTGCGAGAAAGTCTTGGCATAATCCCCACTTTTCCCTCCTGGCACTTTCCATGTGGGGGATATAGCAGGATGCATATTGGTTTTGAGGCCAACTCAATGGACAGTGTAGGGAGAAAAGTTCCTGGGTCCTTGAATGCCGTTCCTGGAGACACTGCGATCAATGTGGGAGATATGTCAAGATGTGTGTTGGTTTTGAGGACGTCTCTCTGGAGAGTCTTAGCAAAGAGGTCACACGGATAATCAGAGCAATTCTCAGAGACACTGAGAACAAGCTCGACAATTCCCTCCTGGCACTTTCCCTGTAGGAGATACCGCAAGACGTTTCTGTATATTGGGCACAGGGCTCTGCAGGGTGTTAGCAGAGACTTTCCCGGGACAGTGAAACCCTATGGTCAGAGACACTGAGAAGAAGCCCCAATGTTCCCTCCAGGCACTTTCAGTGTGGGTGCCTTCTCCACGTGGTTCCTGTTTTCACTGCAGCTCTGAAGAGAATGTTAGCAAAGAGGTAACCGGGACAGTGAAAACAGTACTCAAAGACAGGGAGAGCAAGCTCTCTCTTGGCACTTTGGATGTGGGACATACAGCGAGATGTTTGCTGCTTTTCCATTTGGCTGTTGGGAGATTTACAGCACAAAGATATCTAGTTGATTTGAAGCAGTTCCGAGAAAGTCTTGGCATAATCCCCACTGTTCCCTCCTGGCACTTTCCATGTGGGAGATATAGCAGGATGTATATTGGTTTTGAGGCCAACTCAATGGACAGTGTAGGGAGAAAAGTTCCTGGCTCCTTGAATGCCGTTCCTGGAGACACTGCGATCAATGTGGGAGATATGTCAAGATGTGTGTTGGTTTTGAGGACGGCTCTCTGGAGAGTCTTAGCAAAGAGGTCACACGGATAATCAGAGCAATTCTCAGAGACACTGAGAACAAGCTCGACAATTCCCTCCTGGCACTTTCCATGTAGGAGATACCGCAAGACGTTTCTGTATATTGGGCACAGCGCTCTGCAGGGTGTTAGCAGAGACTTTCCCGGGACAGTGAAACCCTATGTCAGAGACACTGAGAAGAAGCCCCAATGTTCCCTCCAGGCACTTTCAGTGTGGGTGCCTTCTCCACGTGGTTCCTGGTTTCACTGCAGCTCTGAAGAGAATGTTAGCAAAGAGGTAACCGGGACAGTGAAAACAGTACTCAAAGACAGGGAGAGCAAGCTCTCTCTTGGCACTTTGGATGTGGGACATACAGCGAGATGTTTGCTGCTTTTCCATTTGGCTGTTGGGAGATTTACAGCACAAAGATATCTAGTTGATTTGAAGTAGTTGCGAGAAAGTCTAAACATAATCCCCACTTTTCCCTCCTGGCACTTTCCATGTGGGAGATATAGCAGGATGTATATTGGTTTTGAGGCCAACTCAATGGACAGTGTAGGGAGAAAAGTTCCTGGCTCCTTGAATGCCGTTCCTGGAGACACTGCGATCAATGTGGGAGATATGTCAAGATGTGTGTTGGTTTTGAGGACGTCTCTCTGGAGAGTCTTAGCAAAGAGGTCACACGGATAATCAGAGCAATTCTCAGAGACACCGAGAACAAGCTCGACAATTCCCTCCTGGCACTTTCCCTGTAGGAGATACCGCAAGACGTTTCGGTATATTGGGCACTGCGCTCTGCAGGGTGTTAGCAGAGACTTTCCCGGGACAGTGAAACCCTATGTCAGAGACACTGAGAAGAAGCCCCAATGTTCCCTCCAGGCACTTTCAGTGTGGGTGCCTTCTCCACGTGGTTCCTGGTTTCACTGCAGCTCTGAAGAGAATGTTAGCAAAGAGGTAACCGGGACAGTGAAAACAGTACTCAAAGACAGGGAGAGCAAGCTCTCTCTTGGCACTTTGGATGTGGGACATACAGCGAGATGTTTGCTGCTTTTGCGTTTGGCTGTTGGGAGATTTACAGCACAAAGATATCTAGTTGATTTGAAGCAGTTGCGAGAAAGTCTTGGCATAATCCCCACTTTTCCCTCCTGGCACTTTCCATGTGGGGGATATAGCAGGATGCATATTGGTTTTGAGGCCAACTCAATGGACAGTGTAGGGAGAAAAGTTCCTGGGTCCTTGAATGCCGTTCCTGGAGACACTGCGATCAATGTGGGAGATATGTCAAGATGTGTGTTGGTTTTGAGGACGTCTCTCTGGAGAGTCTTAGCAAAGAGGTCACACGGATAATCAGAGCAATTCTCAGAGACACTGAGAACAAGCTCGACAATTCCCTCCTGGCACTTTCCCTGTAGGAGATACCACAAGACGTTTCTGTATATTGGGCACAGGGCTCTGCAGGGTGTTAGCAGAGACTTTCCCGGGACAGTGAAACCCTATGGTCAGAGACACTGAGAAGAAGCCCCAATGTTCCCTCCAGGCACTTTCAGTGTGGGTGCCTTCTCCACGTGGTTCCTGTTTTCACTGCAGCTCTGAAGAGAATGTTAGCAAAGAGGTAACCGGGACAGTGAAAACAGTACTCAAAGACAGGGAGAGCAAGCTCTCTCTTGGCACTTTGGATGTGGGACATACAGCGAGATGTTTGCTGCTTTTCCATTTGGCTGTTGGGAGATTTACAGCACAAAGATATCTAGTTGATTTGAAGCAGTTCCGAGAAAGTCTTGGCATAATCCCCACTCTTCCCTCCTGGCACTTTCCATGTGGGAGATATAGCAGGATGTATATTGGTTTTGAGGCCAACTCAATGGACAGTGTAGGGAGAAAAGTTCCTGGCTCCTTGAATGCCGTTCCTGGAGACACTGCGATCAATGTGGGAGATATGTCAAGATGTGTGTTGGTTTTGAGGACGGCTCTCTGGAGAGTCTTAGCAAAGAGGTCACACGGATAATCAGAGCAATTCTCAGAGACAATGAGAACAAGCTCGACAATTCCCTCCTGGCACTTTCCCTGTAGGAGATACCGCAAGACGTTTCGGTATCTTGGGCAATGCGCTCTGCAGGGTGTTAGCAGAGACTTTCCCGGGACAGTGAAACCCTATGTCAGAGACACTGAGAAGAAGCCCCAATGTTCCCTCCAGGCACTTTCAGTGTGGGTGCCTTCTCCACGTGGTTCCTGGTTTCACTGCAGCTCTGAAGATAATGTTAGCAAAGAGGTAACCGGGACAGTGAAAACAGTACTCAAAGACAGGGAGAGCAAGCTCTACCTTACTCTCTTAGCACTTTGGATGTGGGACATACAGCGAGATGTTTGCTGCTTTTCCATTTGGCTGTTGGGAGATTTACAGCACAAAGATATCTAGTTGATTTGAAGCAGTTGCGAGAAAGTCTAAACATAATCCCCACTTTTCCCTCCTGGCACTTTCCATGTGGGAGATATAGCAGGATGTATATTGGTTTTGAGGCCAACTCAATAAACAGTGTAGGGAGAAAAGTTCCTGGCTCCTTGAATGCCGTTCCTGGAGACACTGCGATCAATGTGGGAGATATGTCAAGATGTGTGTTGGTTTTGAGGACGGCTCTCTGGAGAGTCTTAGCAAAGAGGTCACACGGATAATCAGAGCAATTCTCAGAGACACTGAGAACAAGCTTGACAATTCCCTCCTGGCACTTTCCCTGTAGGAGATACCGCAAGACGTTTCTGTATATTGGGCACAGGGCTCTGCAGGGTGTTAGCAGAGACTTTCCCGGGACAGTGAAACCCTATGTCAGAGACACTGAGAAGAAGCCCCAATGTTCCCTCCAGGCACTTTCAGTGTGGGTGCCTTCTCCACGTCGTTCCTGGTTTCACTGCAGCTCTGAAGAGAATGTTAGCAAAGAGGTAACCGGGACAGTGAAAACAGTACTCAAAGACAGGGAGAGCAAGCTCTCTCTTAGCACTTTGGATGTGGGACATACAGCGAGATGTTTGCTGCTTTTCCATTTGGCTGTTGGGAGATTTACAGCACAAAGATATCTAGTTGATTTGAAGCAGTTGCGAGAAAGTCTAAACATAATCCCCACTTTTCCCTCCTGGCACTTTCCATGTGGGAGATATAGCAGGATGTATATTGGTTTTGAGGCCAACTCAATGGACAGTGTAGGGAGAAAAGTTCCTGGCTCCTTGAATGCCGTTCCTGGAGACACTGCGATCAATGTGGGAGATATGTCAAGATGTGTGTTGGTTTTGAGGACGGCTCTCTGGAGAGTCTTAGCAAAGAGGTCACACGGATAATCAGAGCAATTCTCAGAGACACTGACAACAAGCTCGACAATTCCCTCCTGGCACTTTCCCTGTAGGAGATACCGCAAGACGTTTCGGTATCTTGGGCACTGCGCTCTGCAGGGTGTTAGCAGAGACTTTCCCGGGACAGTGAAACCCTATGTCAGAGACACTGAGAAGAAGCCCCAATGTTCCCTCCAGGCACTTTCAGTGTGGGTGCCTTCTCCATGTGGTTCCTGGTTTCACTGCAGCTCTGAAGATAATGTTAGCAAAGAGGTAACCGGGACAGTGAAAACAGTACTCAAAGACAGGGAGAGCAAGCTCTACATTACTCTCTTAGCACTTTGGATGTGGGACATACAGCGAGATGTTTGCTGCTTTTCCATTTGGCTGTTGGGAGATTTACAACACAAAGATATCTAGTTGATTTGAAGCAGTTCCGAGAAAGTCTAGGCATAATCCCCACTTTTCCCTCCTGGCACTTTCCATGTGGGAGATATAGCAGGATGTATATTGGTTTTGAGGCCAACTCAATGGACAGTGTAGGGAGAAAAGTTCCTGGCTCCTTGAATGCCGTTCCTGGAGACACTGCGATCAATGTGGGAGATATGTCAAGATGTGTGTTGGTTTTGAGGACGGCTCTCTGGAGAGTCTTAGCAAAGAGGTCACACGGATAATCAGAGCAATTCTCAGAGACACTGAGAACAAGCTCGACAATTCCCTCCTGGCACTTTCCCTGTAGGAGATACCGCAAGACGTTTCTGTATATTGGGCACTGCGCTCTGCAGGGTGTTAGCAGAGACTTTCCCGGGACAGTGAAACCCTATGTCAGAGACACTGAGAAGAAGCCCCAATGTTCCCTCCAGGCACTTTCAGTGTGGGTGCCTTCTCCACGTGGTTCCTGGTTTCACTGCAGCTCTGAAGAGAATGTTAGCAAAGAGGTAACCGGGACAGTGAAAACAGTACTCAAAGACAGGGAGAGCAAGCTCTCTCTTGGCACTTTGGATGTGGGACATACAGCGAGATGTTTGCTGCTTTTGCGTTTGGCTGTTGGGAGATTTACAGCACAAAGATATCTAGTTGATTTGAAGCAGTTCCGAGAAAGTCTAAACATAATCCCCACTTTTCCCTCCTGGCACTTTCCATGTGGGAGATATAGCAGGATGTATATTGGTTTTGAGGCCAACTCAATGGACAGTGTAGGGAGAAAAGTTCCTGGCTCCTGAATGCCGTTCCTGGAGACACTGCGATCAATGTGGGAGATATGTCAAGATGTGTGTTGGTTTTGAGGACGGCTCTCTGGAGAGTCTTAGCAAAGAGGTCACACGGATAATCAGAGCAATTCTCAGAGACACTGAGAACAAGCTCGACAATTCCCTCCTGGCACTTTCCCTGTAGGAGATACCGCAAGACGTTTCTGTATATTGGGCATGGCGCTCTGCAGGGTGTTAGCAGAGACTTTCCCGGGACAGTGAAACCCTATGGTCAGAGACAGTGAGAAGAAGCCCCAGTGTTCCCTCCAGGCACTTTCAGTGTGGGTGCCTTCTCCACGTGGTTCCTGGTTTCACTGCAGCTCTGAAGAGAATGTTAGCAAAGAGGTCATCGGGACAGTGAAAACAGTACTCAAAGACAGGGAGAGCAAGCTCTACATTACTCTCTTAGCACTTTTGATGTGGGACATACAGCGAGATGTTTGCTGCTTTTGCGTTTGGCTGTTGGGAGATTAACAGCACAAAGATATCTAGTTGATTTGAAGCAGTTGCGAGAAAGTCTAGGCATAATCCCCACTTTTCCCTCCTGGCACTTTCCATGTGGGGTATATAGCAGGATGTATATTGGTTTTGAGGCCAACTCAATGGACAGTGTAGGGAGAAAAGTTCCTGGCTCCTTGAATGCCGTTCCTGGAGACACTGCGATCAATGTGGGAGATATGTCAAGATGTGTGTTGGTTTTGAGGACGTCTCTCTGGAGAGTCTTAGCAAAGAGGTCACACGGATAATCAGAGCAATTCTCAGAGACACTGAGAACAAGCTCGACAATTCCCTCCTGGCACTTTCCCTGTAGGAGATACCGCAAGACGTTTCTGTGTATTGGGCACAGCGCTCTGCAGGGTGTTAGCAGAGACTTTCCCGGGACAGTGAAACCCTATGTCAGAGACACTGAGAAGAAGCCCCAATGTTCCCTCCAGGCACTTTCAGTGTGGGTGCCTTCTCCATGTGGTTCCTGGTTTCACTGCAGCTCTGAAGAGAATGTTAGCAAAGAGGTAACCGGGACAGTGAAAACAGTACTCAAAGACAGGGAGAGCAAGCTCTCTCTTGGCACTTTGGATGTGGGACATACAGCGAGATGTTTGCTGCTTTTCCATTTGGCTGTTGGGAGATTAACAGCACAAAGATATCTTGTTGATTTGAAGCAGTTCCGAGAAAGTCTAAACATAATCCCCACTTTTCCCTCCTGACACTTTCCATGTGGGGGATATAGCAGGATGTATATTGGTTTTGAGGACAACTTAATGGACAGTGTAGGGAGAAAAGTTTCCCTGTAGGAGATACTGCAAGACGTTTCTGTATATTGGGCATGGCGCTCTGCAGGGTGTTAGCAGAGACTTTCCCGGGACAGTGAAACCCTATGGTCAGAGACACTGAGAAGAAGCCCCAGTGTTCCCTCCAGGCACTTTCAGTGTGGGTGCCTTCTCCACGTGGTTCCTGGTTTCACTGCAGCTCTGAGGAGAATGTTAGCAAAAAGGTCATCGGGACAGTGAAAACAGTACTCAAAGACAGGGAGAGCAAGCTCTACATTACTCTCTTAGCACTTTTGATGTGGGACATACAGCGAGATGTTTGCTGCTTTTGCGTTTGGCTGTTGGGAGATTAACAGCACAAAGATATCTTGTTGATTTGAAGCAGTTCCGAGAAAGTCTAGGCATAATCCCCACTTTTCCCTCCTGGCACTTTCCATGTGGGGGATATAGCAGGATGTATATTGGTTTTGAGGACAACTTAATGGACAGTGTAGGGAGAAAAGTTTCCCTGTAGGAGATACTGCAAGACGTTTCTGTGTATTGGGCACAGCGCTCTGCAGGGTGTTAGCAGAGACTTTCCCGGGACAGTGAAACCCTATGGTCAGAGACACTGAGAAGAAGCCCCAGTGTTCCCTCCAGGCACTTTCAGTGTGGGTGCCTTCTCCACGTGGTTCCTGGTTTCACTGCAGCTCTGAAGAGAATGTTAGCAAAGAGGTAACCGGGACAGTGAAAACAGTACTCAAAGACAGGGAGAGCAAGCTCTCTCTTGGCACTTTGGATGTGGGACATACAGCGAGATGTTTGCTGCTTTTGCGTTTGGCTGTTGGGAGATTTACAGCACAAAGATATCTAGTTGATTTGAAGCAGTTGCGAGAAAGTCTAAACATAATCCCCACTTTTCCCTCCTGGCACTTTCCATGTGGGAGATATAGCAGGATGTATATTGATTTTGAGGACAACTCAATGGACAGTGTAGGGAGAAAAGTTCCTGGCTCCTTGAATGCCGTTCCTGGAGACACTGCGATCAATGTGGGAGATATGTCAAGATGTGTGTTGGTTTTGAGGACGGCTCTCTGGAGAGTCTTAGCAAAGAGGTCACACGGATAATCAGAGCAATTCTCAGAGACACTGAGAACAAGCTCGACAATTCCCTCCTGGCACTTTCCCTGTAGGAGATACCGCAAGACGTTTCTGTATATTGGGCACTGCGCTCTGCAGGGTGTTAGCAGAGACTTTCCCGGGACAGTGAAACCCTGTGTCAGAGGCACTGAGAAGAAGCCCCAATGTTCCCTCCAGGCACTTTCAGTGTGGGTGCCTTCTCCACGTGGTTCCTGGTTTCACTGCAGCTCTGAAGAGAATGTTAGCAAAGAGGTCATCGGGACAGTGAAAACAGTACTCAAAGACAGGGAGAGCAAGCTCTACATTACTCTCTTAGCACTTTTGATGTGGGACATACAGCGAGATGTTTGCTGCTTTTGCGTTTGGCTGTTGGGAGATTAACAGCACAAAGATATCTTGTTGATTTGAAGCAGTTCCGAGAAAGTCTAGGCATAATCCCCACTTTTCCCTCCTGGCACTTTCCATGTGGGGGATATAGCAGGATGTATATTGGTTTTGAGGACAACTTAATGGACAGTGTAGGGAGAAAAGTTTCCCTGTAGGAGATACTGCAAGACGTTTCTGTATATTGGGCATGGCGCTCTGCAGGGTGTTAGCAGAGACTTTCCCGGGACAGTGAAACCCTATGGTCAGAGACACTGAGAAGAAGCCCCAATGTTCCCTCCAGGCACTTTCAGTGTGGGTGCCTTCTCCATGTGTTTCCTGGTTTCACTGCAGCTCTGAAGAGAATGTTAGCAAAGAGGTAACCGGGACAGTGAAAACAGTACTCAAAGACAGGGAGAGCAAGCTCTCTCTTGGCACTTTGGATGTGGGACATACAGCGAGATGTTTGCTGCTTTTGCGTTTGGCTGTTGGGAGATTTACAGCACAAAGATATCTAGTTGATTTGAAGCAGTTCCGAGAAAGTCTAAACATAATCCCCACTTTTCCCTCCTGGCACTTTCCATGTGGGAGATATAGCAGGATGTATATTGGTTTTGAGGCCAACTCAATGGACAGTGTAGGGAGAAAAGTTCCTGGCTCCTTGAATGCCGTTCCTGGAGACACTGCGATCAATGTGGGAGATATGTCAAGATGTGTGTTGGTTTTGAGGACGTCTCTCTGGAGAGTCTTAGCAAAGAGGTCACACGGATAATCAGAGCAATTCTCAGAGACACTGAGAACAAGCTCGACAATACCCTCCTGGCACTTTCCCTGTAGGAGATACCGCAAGACGTTTCTGTATATTGGGCACAGCGCTCTGCAGGGTGTTAGCAGAGACTTTCCCGGGACAGTGAAACCCTATGTCAGAGACACTGAGAAGAAGCCCCAATGTTCCCTCCAGGCACTTTCAGTGTGGGTGCCTTCTCCACGTGGTTCCTGGTTTCACTGCAGCTCTGAAGAGAATGTTAGCAAAGAGGTCATCGGGACAGTGAAAACAGTACTCAAAGACAGGGAGAGCAAGCTCTACATTACTCTCTTAGCACTTTTGATGTGGGACATACAGCGAGATGTTTGCTGCTTTTGCGTTTGGCTGTTGGGAGATTAACAGCACAAAGATATCTTGTTGATTTGAAGCAGTTCCGAGAAAGTCTAGGCATAATCCCCACTTTTCCCTCCTGGCACTTTCCATGTGGGGGATATAGCAGGATGTATATTGGTTTTGAGGACAACTTAATGGACAGTGTAGGGAGAAAAGTTTCCCTGTAGGAGATACTGCAAGACGTTTCTGTATATTGGGCATGGCGCTCTGCAGGGTGTTAGCAGAGACTTTCCCGGGACAGTGAAACCCTATGGTCAGAGACACTGAGAAGAAGCCCCAGTGTTCCCTCCAGGCACTTTCAGTGTGGGTGCCTTCTCCACGTGGTTCCTGGTTTCACTGCAGCTCTGAAGAGAATGTTAGCAAAGAGGTAACCGGGACAGTGAAAACAGTACTCAAAGACAGGGAGAGCAAGCTCTCTCTTGGCACTTTGGATGTGGGACATACAGCGAGATGTTTGCTGCTTTTCCATTTGGCTGTTGGGAGATTTACAGCACAAAGATATCTAGTTGATTTGAAGCAGTTCCGAGAAAGTCTAAACATAATCCCCACTTTTCCCTCCTGGCACTTTCCATGTGGGAGATATAGCAGGATGTAGATTGATTTTGAGGACAACTCAATGGACAGTGTAGGGAGAAAAGTTCCTGGCTCCTGAATGCCGTTCCTGGAGACACTGCGATCAATGTGGGAGATATGTCAAGATGTGTGTTGGTTTTGAGGACGGCTCTCTGGAGAGTCTTAGCAAAGAGGTCACACGGATAATCAGAGCAATTCTCAGAGACACTGACAACAAGCTCGACAATTCCCTCCTGGCACTTTCCCTGTAGGAGATACCGCAAGACGTTTCTGTATATTGGGCACTGCGCTCTCCAGGGTGTTAGCAGAGACTTTCCCGGGACAGTGAAACCCTGTGTCAGAGGCACTGAGAAGAAGCCCCAATGTTCCCTCCAGGCACTTTCAGTGTGGGTGCCTTCTCCACGTGGTTCCTGGTTTCACTGCAGCTCTGAAGAGAATGTTAGCAAAGAGGTCATCGGGACAGTGAAAACAGTACTCAAATACAGGGAGAGCAAGCTCTACATTACTCTCTTAGCACTTTTGATGTGGGACATACAGCGAGATGTTTGCTGCTTTTGCGTTTGGCTGTTGGGAGATTAACAGCACAAAGATATCTTGTTGATTTGAAGCAGTTCCGAGAAAGTCTAGGCATAATCCCCACTTTTCCCTCCTGGCACTTTCCATGTGGGGGATATAGCAGGATGTATATTGGTTTTGAGGACAACTTAATGGACAGTGTAGGGAGAAAAGTTTCCCTGTAGGAGATACCGCAAGACGTTTCTGTATATTGGGCATGGCGCTCTGCAGGGTGTTAGCAGAGACTTTCCCGGGACAGTGAAACCCTATGGTCAGAGACACTGAGAAGAAGCCCCAGTGTTCCCTCCAGGCACTTTCAGTGTGGGTGCCTTCTCCACGTGGTTCCTGGTTTCACTGCAGCTCTGAAGAGAATGTTAGCAAAGAGGTAACCGGGACAGTGAAAACAGTACTCAAAGACAGGGAGAGCAAGCTCTCTCTTGGCACTTTGGATGTGGGACATACAGCGAGATGTTTGCTGCATTTGCGTTTGGCTGTTGGGAGATTTACAGCACAAAGATATCTAGTTGATTTGAAGCAGTTCCGAGAAAGTCTAAACATAATCCCCACTTTTCCCTCCTGGCACTTTCCATGTGGGAGATATAGCAGGATGTATATTGGTTTTGAGGACAACTCAATGGACAGCGTAGGGAGAAAAGTTCCTGGCTCCTTGAATGCCGTTCCTGGAGACACTGCGATCAATGTGGGAGATATGTCAAGATGTGTGTTGGTTTTGAGGACGGCTCTCTGGAGAGTCTTAGCAAAGAGGTCACATGGATAATCAGAGCAATTCTCAGAGACACTGAGAACAAGCTCGACAATTCCCTCCTGGCACTTTCCCTGTAGGAGATACCGCAAGACGTTTCTGTATATTGGGCACTGCGCTCTGCAGGGTGTTAGCAGAGACTTTCCCGGGACAGTGAAACCCTATGTCAGAGACACTGAGAAGAAGCCCCAATGTTCCCTCCAGGCACTTTCAGTGTGGGTGCCTTCTCCACGTGGTTCCTGGTTTCACTGCAGCTCTGAAGAGAATGTTAGCAAAGAGGTAACCGGAACAGTGAAAACAGTACTCAAAGACAGGGAGAGCAAGCTCTCTCTTGGCACTTTGGATGTGGGACATACAGCGAGATGTTTGCTGCATTTGCGTTTGGCTGTTGGGAGATTTACAGCACAAAGATATCTAGTTGATTTGAAGCAGTTGCGAGAAAGTCTAAACATAATCCCCACTTTTCCCTCCTGGCACTTTCCATGTGGGGGATATAGCAGGATGTATATTGGTTTTGAGGACAACTTAATGGACAGTGTAGGGAGAAAAGTTTCCCTGTAGGAGATACTGCAAGACGTTTCTGTATATTGGGCATGGCGCTCTGCAGGGTGTTAGCAGAGACGTTCCCAGGACAGTGAAACTCTATGGTCAGAGACACTGAGAAGAAGCCCCAATGTTCCCTCCAGGCACTTTCAGTGTGGGTGCCTTCTCCACGTGGTTCCTGGTTTCACTGCAGCTCTGAAGAGAATGTTAGCAAAGAGGTAACCGGGACAGTGAAAACAGTACTCAAAGACAGGGAGAGCAAGCTCTCTCTTGGCACTTTGGATGTGGGACATACAGCGAGATGTTTGCTGCTTTTCCATTTGGCCGTTGGGAGATTTACAGCACAAAGATATCTAGTTGATTTGAAGCAGTTGCGAGAAAGTCTAGGCATAATCCCCACTTTTCCCTCCTGGCACTTTCCATGTGGGAGATATAGCAGGATGTATATTGGTTTTGAGGCCAACTCAATGGACAGTGTAGGGAGAAAAGTTCCTGGCTCCTTGAATGCCGTTCCTGGAGACACTGCGATCAATGTGGGAGATATGTCAAGATGTGTGTTGCTTTTGAGGACGTCTCTCTGGAGAGTCTTAGCAAAGAGGTCACACGGATAATCAGAGCAATTCTCAGAGACACTGAGAACAAGCTCGACAATTCCCTCCTGGCACTTTCCCTGTAGGAGATACCGCAAGACGTTTCTGTGTATTGGGCACTGCGCTCTGCAGGGTGTTAGCAGAGACTTTCCCGGGACAGTGAAACCCTATGTCAGAGACACTGAGAAGAAGCCCCAATGTTCCCTCCAGGCACTTTCAGTGTGGGTGCCTTCTCCACGTGGTTCCTGGTTTCACTGCAGCTCTGAAGAGAATGTTAGCAAAGAGGTAACCGGGACAGTGAAAACAGTACCTAAAGAGAGGGAGAGCAAGCTCTACATTACTCTCTTAGCACTTTGGATGTGGGACATACAGCGAGATGTTTGCTGCTTTTGCGTTTGGCTGTTGGGAGATTAACAGCACAAAGATATCTTGTTGATTTGAAGCAGTTCCGAGAAAGTCTAGGCATAATCCCCACTTTTCCCTCCTGGCACTTTCCATGTGGGAGATATAGCAGGATGTATATTGGTTTTGAGGACAACTTAATGGACAGTGTAGGGAGAAAAGTTTCCCTGTAGGAGATACTGCAAGACGTTTCTGTATATTGGGCATGGCGCTCTGCAGGGTGTTAGCAGAGACGTTCCCGGGACAGTGAAACTCTATGGTCAGAGACACTGAGAAGAAGCCCCAGTGTTCCCTCCAGGCACTTTCAGTGTGGGTGCCTTCTCCAAGTGGTTCCTGGTTTCACTGCAGCTCTGAAGAGAATGTTAGCAAAGAGGTAACCGGGACAGTGAAAACAGTACTCAAAGACAGGGAGAGCAAGCTCTCTCTTGGCACTTTGGATGTGGGACATACAGCGAGATGTTTGCTGCTTTTCCATTTGGCTGTTGGGAGATTTACAGCACAAAGATATCTAGTTGATTTGAAGCAGTTGCGAGAAAGTCTAGGCATAATCCCCACTTTTCCCTCCTGGCACTTTCCATGTGGGAGATATAGCAGGATGTATATTGGTTTTGAGGCCAACTCAATGGACAGTGTAGGGAGAAAAGTTCCTGGCTCCTTGAATGCTGTTCCTGGAGACACTGCGATCAATGTGGGAGATATGTCAAGATGTGTGTTGGTTTTGAGGACGTCTCTCTGGAGAGTCTTAGCAAAGAGGTCACACGGATAATCAGAGCAATTCTCAGAGACACTGAGAACAAGCTCGACAATTCCCTCCTGGCACTTTCCCTGTAGGAGATACCGCAAGACGTTTCTGTGTATTGGGCACAGCGCTCTGCAGGGTGTTACCAGAGACTTTCCCGGGACAGTGAAACCCTATGTCAGAGACACTGAGAAGAAGCCCCAATGTTCCCTCCAGGCACTTTCAGTGTGGGTGCCTTCTCCACGTGGTTCCTGGTTTCACTGCAGCTCTGAAGAGAATGTTAGCAAAGAGGTAACCGGGACAGTGAAAACAGTACTCAAAGACAGGGAGAGCAAGCTCTACATTACTCTCTTAGCACTTTGGATGTGGGACATACAGCGAGATGTTTGCTGCTTTTCCATTTGGCTGTTGGGAGATTTACAGCACAAAGATATCTAGTTGATTTGAAGCAGTTGCGAGAAAGTCTAAACATAATCCCCACTTTTCCCTCCTGGCACTTTCCATGTGGGGGATATAGCAGGATGTATATTGGTTTTGAGGCCAACTCAATGGACAGTGTAGGGAGAAAAGTTCCTGGTTCCTTGAATGCCGTTCCTGGAGACACTGCGATCAATGTGGGAGATATGTCAAGATGTGTGTTGGTTTTGAGGACGGCTCTCTGGAGAGTCTTAGCAAAGAGGTCACACGGATAATCAGAGCAATTCTCAGAGACACTGCGAACAAGCTCGACAATTCCCTCCTGGCACTTTCCCTGTAGGAGATACCGCAAGACGTTTCTGTATATTGGGCACTGCGCTCTGCAGGGTGTTAGCAGAGACTTTCCTGGGACAGTGAAACCCTATGTCAGAGACACTGAGAAGAAGCCCCAATGTTCCCTCCAGGCACTTTCAGTGTGGGTGCCTTCTCCACGTGGTTCCTGGTTTCACTGCAGCTCTGAAGAGAATGTTAGCAAAGAGGTAACCGGGACAGTGAAAACAGTACTCAAAGACAGGGAGAGCAAGCTCTACATTACTCTCTTAGCACTTTGGATGTGGGACATACAGCGAGATGTTTGCTGCTTTTGCGTTTGGCTGTTGGGAGATTAACAGCACAAAGATATCTTGTTGATTTGAAGCAGTTCCGAGAAAGTCTAAACATAATCCCCACTTTTCCCTCCTGGCACTTTCCATGTGGGAGATATAGCAGGATGTATATTGGTTTTGAGGCCAACTCAATGGACAGTGTAGGGAGAAAAGTTCCTGGCTCCTTGAATGCCGTTCCTGGAGACACTGCGATCAATGTGGGAGATATGTCAAGATGTGTGTTGGTTTTGAGGACGGCTCTCTGGAGAGTCTTAGCAAAGAGGTCACACGGATAATCAGAGCAATTCTCAGAGACACTGAGAACAAGCTCGACAATTCCCTCCTGGCACTTTCCCTGTAGGAGATACCGCAAGACGTTTCTGTATATTGGGCACTGCGCTCTGCAGGGTGTTAGCAGAGACTTTCCCGGGACAGTGAAACCCTATGTCAGAGACACTGAGAAGAAGCCCCAATGTTCCCTCCAGGCACTTTCAGTGTGGGTGCCTTCTCCACGTGGTTCCTGGTTTCACTGCAGCTCTGAAGAGAATGTTAGCAAAGAGGTAACCGGGACAGTGAAAACAGTACTCAAAGACAGGGAGAGCAAGCTCTACCTTACTCTCTTAGCACTTTGGATGTGGGACATACAGCGAGATGTTTGCTGCTTTTGCGTTTGGCTGTTGGGAGATTTACAGCACAAAGATATCTAGTTGATTTGAAGCAATTGCGAGAAAGTCTAAACATAATCCCCACTTTTCCCTCCTGGCACTTTCCATGTGGGAGATATAGCAGGATGTATATTGGTTTTGAGGCCAACTCAATGGACAGTGTAGGGAGAAAAGTTCCTGGCTCCTTGAATGCCGTTCCTGGAGACACTGCGATCAATGTGGGAGATATGTCAAGATGTGTGTTGGTTTTGAGGACGGCTCTCTGGAGAGTCTTAGCAAAGAGGTCACACGGATAATCAGAGCAATTCTCAGAGACACTGAGAACAAGCTCGACAATTCCCTCCTGGCACTTTCCCTGTAGGAGATACCGCAAGACGTTTCTGTATATTGGGCACTGCGCTCTGCAGGGTGTTAGCAGAGACTTTCCCGGGACAGTGAAACCCTGTGTCAGAGGCACTGAGAAGAAGCCCCAATGTTCCCTCCAGGCACTTTCAGTGTGGGTGCCTTCTCCACGTGGTTCCTGTTTTCACTGCAGCTCTGAAGAGAATGTTAGCAAAGAGCTCATCGGGACAGTGAAAACAGTACTCAAAGACAGGTAGAGCAACCTCTACATTACTCTCTTAGCACTTTGGATGTGGGACATACAGCGAGATGTTTGCTGCTTTTGCGTTTGGCTGTTGGGAGATTAACAGCACAAAGATATCTTGTTGATTTGAAGCAGTTCCGAGAAAGTCTAGGCATAATCCCCACTTTTCCCTCCTGGCACTTTCCATGTGGGGGATATAGCAGGATGTATATTGGTTTTGAGGACAACTTAATGGACAGTGTAGGGAGAAAAGTTTCCCTGTAGGAGATACTGCAAGACGTTTCTGTATATTGGGCATGGCGCTCTGCAGGGTGTTAGCAGAGACTTTCCCGGGACAGTGAAACCCTATGGTCAGAGACACTGAGAAGAAGCCCCAATGTTCCCTCCAGGCACTTTCAGTGTGGGTGCCTTCTCCACGTGGTTCCTGGTTTCACTGCAGCTCTGAAGAGAATGTTAGCAAAGAGGTAACCGGGACAGTGAAAACAGTACTCAAAGACAGGGAGAGCAAGCTCTACCTTACTCTCTTAGCACTTTGGATGTGGGACATACAGCGAGATGTTTGCTGCTTTTATATTTGGCTGTTGGGAGATTTACAGCACAAAGATATCTTGTTGATTTGAAGCAATTGCGAGAAAGTCTAAACATAATCCCCACTTTTCCCTCCTGGCACTTTCCATGTGGGAGATATAGCAGGATGTATATTGGTTTTGAGGCCAACTCAATGGACAGTGTAGGGAGAAAAGTTCCTGGCTCCTTGAATGCCGTTCCTGGAGACACTGCGATCAATGTGGGAGATATGTCAAGATGTGTGTTGGTTTTGAGGACGGCTCTCTGGAGAGTCTTAGCAAAGAGGTCACACGGATAATCAGAGCAATTCTCAGAGACACTGAGAACAAGCTCGACAAAACCCTCCTGGCACTTTCCCTGTAGGAGATACCGCAAGACGTTTCTGTATATTGGGCACAGCGCTCTGCAGGGTGTTAGCAGAGACTTTCCCGGGACAGTGAAACCCTATGTCAGAGACACTGAGAAGAAGCCCCAATGTTCCCTCCAGGCACTTTCAGTGTGGGTGCCTTCTCCACGTGGTTCCTGGTTTCACTGCAGCTCTGAAGAGAATGTTAGCAAAGAGGTAACCGGGACAGTGAAAACAGTACTCAGAGAAAGGGAGAGCAAGCTCTACCTTACTCTCTTAGCACTTTGGATGTGGGACATACAGCGAGATGTTTGCTGCTTTTGCGTTTGGCTGTTGGGAGATTAACAGCACAAAGATATCTTGTTGATTTGAAGCAGTTCCGAGAAAGTCTAAACATAATCCCCACTTTTCCCTCCTGGCACTTTCCATGTGGGAGATATAGCAGGATGTATATTGGTTTTGAGGCCAACTCAATGGACAGTGTAGGGAGAAAAGGTCCTGGCTCCTTGAATGCCGTTCCTGGAGACACTGCGATCAATGTGGGAGATATGTCAAGATGTGTGTTGGTTTTGAGGACGTCTCTCTGGAGAGTCTTAGCAAAGAGGTCACACGGATAATCAGAGCAATTCTCAGAGACACTGAGAACAAGCTCGACAATTCCCTCCTGGCACTTTCCCTGTAGGAGATACCGCAAGACGTTTCTGTATATTGGGCACTGCGCTCTGCAGGGTGTTAGCAGAGACTTTCCCGGGACAGTGAAACCCTATGTCAGAGGCTCTGAGAAGAAGCCCCAATGTTCCCTCCAGGCACTTTCAGTGTGGGTGCCTTCTCCACATGGTTCCTGGTTTCACTGCAGCTCTGAAGAGAATGTTAGCAAAGAGCTCATCGGGACAGTGAAAACAGTACTCAAAGACAGGTAGAGCAACCTCTACATTACTCTCTTAGCACTTTGGATGTGGGACATACAGCGAGATGTTTGCTGCTTTTGCGTTTGGCTGTTGGGAGATTAACAGCACAAAGATATCTTGTTGATTTGAAGCAGTTCCGAGAAAGTCTAGGCATAATCCCCACTTTTCCCTCCTGGCACTTTCCATGTGGGGGATATAGCAGGATGTATATTGGTTTTGAGGACAACTTAATGGACAGTGTAGGGAGAAAAGTTTCCCTGTAGGAGATACTGCAAGACGTTTCTGTATATTGGGCATGGCGCTCTGCATGGTGTTAGCAGAGACTTTCCCGGGACAGTGAAACCCTATGGTCAGAGACACTGAGAAGAAGCCCCAGTGTTCCCTCCAGGCACTTTCAGTGTGGGTGCCTTCTCCACGTGGTTCCTGGTTTCACTGCAGCTCTGAAGAGAATGTTAGCAAAGAGGTAACCGGGACAGTGAAAACAGTACTCAAAGACAGGGAGAGCAAGCTCTACCTTACTCTCTTAGCACTTTGGATGTGGGACATACAGCGAGATGTTTGCTGCTTTTCCATTTGGCTGTTGGGAGATTTACAGCACAAAGATATCTAGTTGATTTGAAGCAGTTGCGAGAAAGTCTAAACATAATCCCCACTTTTCCCTCCTGGCACTTTCCATGTGGGAGATATAGCAGGATGTATATTGGTTTTGAGGCCAACTCAATGGACAGTGTAGGGAGAAAAGGTCCTGGCTCCTTGAATGCCGTTCCTGGAGACACTGCGATCAATGTGGGAGATATGTCAAGATGTGTGTTGGTTTTGAGGACGGCTCTCTGGAGAGTCTTAGCAAAGAGGTCACACGGATAATCAGAGCAATTCTCAGAGACACTGAGAACAAGCTCGACAATTCCCTCCTGGCACTTTCCCTGTAGGAGATACCGCAAGACGTTTCTGTATATTGGGCACTGCGCTCTGCAGGGTGTTAGCAGAGACTTTCCCGGGACAGTGAAACCCTGTGTCAGAGGCACTGAGAAGAAGCCCCAATGTTCCCTCCAGGCACTTTCAGTGTGGGTGCCTTCTCCACATGGTTCCTGGTTTCACTGCAGCTCTGAAGAGAATGTTAGCAAAGAGCTCATCGGGACAGTGAAAACAGTACTCAAAGACAGGGAGAGCAAGCTCTACATTACTCTCTTAGCACTTTTGATGTGGGACATACAGCGAGATGTTTGCTGCTTTTCCGTTTGGCTGTTGGGAGATTAACAGCACAAAGATATCTTGTTGATTTGAAGCAGTTCCGAGAAAGTCTAGGCATAATCCCCACTTTTCCCTCCTGGCACTTTCCATGTGGGAGATATAGCAGGATGTATATTGGTTTTGAGGCCAACTCAATGGACAGTGTAGGGAGAAAAGTTCCTGGTTCCTTGAATGCCGTTCCTGGAGACACTGCGATCAATGTGGGAGATATGTCAAGATGTGTGTTGGTTTTGAGGACGGCTCTCTGGAGAGTCTTAGCAAAGAGGTCACACGGATAATCAGAGCAATTCTCAGAGACACTGCGAACAAGCTCGACAATTCCCTCCTGGCACTTTCCCTGTAGGAGATACCGCAAGACGTTTCTGTATATTGGGCACAGCGCTCTGCAGGGTGTTAGCAGAGACTTTCCCGGGACAGTGAAACCCTATGTCAGAGACACTGAGAAGAAGCCCCAATGTTCCCTCCAGGCACTTTCAGTGTGGGTGCCTTCTCCACGTGGTTCCTGGTTTCACTGCAGCTCTGAAGAGAATGTTAGCAAAGAGGTAACCGGGACAGTGAAAACAGTACTCAAAGACAGGGAGAGCAAGCTCTCTCTTGGCACTTTGGATGTGGGACATACAGCGAGATGTTTGCTGCTTTTCCATTTGGCTGTTGGGAGATTAACAGCACAAAGATATCTTGTTGATTTGAAGCAGTTCCGAGAAAGTCTAGGCATAATCCCCACTTTTCCCTCCTGGCACTTTCCATGTGGGAGATATAGCAGGATGTATATTGGTTTTGAGGACAACTTAATGGACAGTGTAGGGAGAAAAGTTTCCCTGTAGGAGATACTGCAAGACGTTTCTGTATATTGGGCATGGCGCTCTGCAGGGTGTTAGCAGAGACGTTCCCGGGACAGTGAAACTCTATGGTCAGAGACACTGAGAAGAAGCCCCAGTGTTCCCTCCAGGCACTTTCAGTGTGGGTGCCTTCTCCAAGTGGTTCCTGGTTTCACTGCAGCTCTGAAGAGAATGTTAGCAAAGAGGTAACCGGGACAGTGAAAACAGTACTCAAAGACAGGGAGAGCAAGCTCTCTCTTGGCACTTTGGATGTGGGACATACAGCGAGATGTTTGCTGCTTTTCCATTTGGCTGTTGGGAGATTTACAGCACAAAGATATCTAGTTGATTTGAAGCAGTTCCGAGAAAGTCTAGGCATAATCCCCACTTTTCCCTCCTGGCACTTTCCATGTGGGAGATATAGCAGGATGTATCCTGGTTTTGAGGCCAACTCAATGGACAGTGTAGGGAGAAAAGTTCCTGGCTCCTTGAATGCCGTTCCTGGAGACACTGCGATCAATGTGGGAGATATGTCAAGATGTGTGTTGGTTTTGAGGACGTCTCTCTGGAGAGTCTTAGCAAAGAGGTCACACGGATAATCAGAGCAATTCTCAGAGACACTGAGAACAAGCTCGACAATTCCCTCCTGGCACTTTCCCTGTAGGAGATACCGCAAGACGTTTCTGTATATTGGGCACTGCGCTCTGCAGGGTGTTAGCAGAGACTTTCCTGGGACAGTGAAACCCTATGTCAGAGACACTGAGAAGAAGCCCCAATGTTCCCTCCAGGCACTTTCAGTGTGGGTGCCTTCTCCACGTGGTTCCTGGTTTCACTGCAGCTCTGAAGAGAATGTTAGCAAAGAGGTAACCGGGACAGTGAAAACAGTACTCAAAGACAGGGAGAGCAAGCTCTACATTACTCTCTTAGCACTTTGGATGTGGGACATACAGCGAGATGTTTGCTGCTTTTGCGTTTGGCTGTTGGGAGATTAACAGCACAAAGAT
This sequence comes from Chroicocephalus ridibundus, assembly GCF_963924245.1. Classification (NCBI taxonomy): domain Eukaryota; kingdom Metazoa; phylum Chordata; class Aves; order Charadriiformes; family Laridae; genus Chroicocephalus; species Chroicocephalus ridibundus. The sequence continues at coordinate 142,594,398 of NC_086284.1, forward strand.
ATCTTGTTGATTTGAAGCAGTTCCGAGAAAGTCTAAACATAATCCCCACTTTTCCCTCCTGGCACTTTCCATGTGGGAGATATAGCAGGATGTATATTGGTTTTGAGGCCAACTCAATGGACAGTGTAGGGAGAAAAGTTCCTGGCTCCTTGAATGCCGTTCCTGGAGACACTGCGATCAATGTGGGAGATATGTCAAGATGTGTGTTGGTTTTGAGGACGGCTCTCTGGAGAGTCTTAGCAAAGAGGTCACACGGATAATCAGAGCAATTCTCAGAGACACTGAGAACAAGCTCGACAATTCCCTCCTGGCACTTTCCCTGTAGGAGATACCGCAAGACGTTTCTGTATATTGGGCACTGCGCTCTGCAGGGTGTTAGCAGAGACTTTCCCGGGACAGTGAAACCCTATGTCAGAGACACTGAGAAGAAGCCCCAATGTTCCCTCCAGGCACTTTCAGTGTGGGTGCCTTCTCCACGTGGTTCCTGGTTTCACTGCAGCTCTGAAGAGAATGTTAGCAAAGAGGTAACCGGGACAGTGAAAACAGTACTCAAAGACAGGGAGAGCAAGCTCTACCTTACTCTCTTAGCACTTTGGATGTGGGACATACAGCGAGATGTTTGCTGCTTTTGCGTTTGGCTGTTGGGAGATTTACAGCACAAAGATATCTAGTTGATTTGAAGCAATTGCGAGAAAGTCTAAACATAATCCCCACTTTTCCCTCCTGGCACTTTCCATGTGGGAGATATAGCAGGATGTATATTGGTTTTGAGGCCAACTCAATGGACAGTGTAGGGAGAAAAGTTCCTGGCTCCTTGAATGCCGTTCCTGGAGACACTGCGATCAATGTGGGAGATATGTCAAGATGTGTGTTGGTTTTGAGGACGTCTCTCTGGAGAGTCTTAGCAAAGAGGTCACACGGATAATCAGAGCAATTCTCAGAGACACTGAGAACAAGCTCGACAATTCCCTCCTGGCACTTTCCCTGTAGGAGATACCGCAAGACGTTTCTGTATATTGGGCACTGCGCTCTGCAGGGTGTTAGCAGAGACTTTCCCGGGACAGTGAAACCCTGTGTCAGAGGCACTGAGAAGAAGCCCCAATGTTCCCTCCAGGCACTTTCAGTGTGGGTGCCTTCTCCACGTGGTTCCTGTTTTCACTGCAGCTCTGAAGAGAATGTTAGCAAAGAGCTCATCGGGACAGTGAAAACAGTACTCAAAGACAGGTAGAGCAACCTCTACATTACTCTCTTAGCACTTTGGATGTGGGACATACAGCGAGATGTTTGCTGCTTTTGCGTTTGGCTGTTGGGAGATTAACAGCACAAAGATATCTTGTTGATTTGAAGCAGTTCCGAGAAAGTCTAGGCATAATCCCCACTTTTCCCTCCTGGCACTTTCCATGTGGGGGATATAGCAGGATGTATATTGGTTTTGAGGACAACTTAATGGACAGTGTAGGGAGAAAAGTTTCCCTGTAGGAGATACTGCAAGACGTTTCTGTATATTGGGCATGGCGCTCTGCAGGGTGTTAGCAGAGACTTTCCCGGGACAGTGAAACCCTATGGTCAGAGACACTGAGAAGAAGCCCCAATGTTCCCTCCAGGCACTTTCAGTGTGGGTGCCTTCTCCACGTGGTTCCTGGTTTCACTGCAGCTCTGAAGAGAATGTTAGCAAAGAGGTAACCGGGACAGTGAAAACAGTACTCAAAGACAGGCAGAGCAAGCTCTACCTTACTCTCTTAGCACTTTGGATGTGGGACATACAGCGAGATGTTTGCTGCTTTTATATTTGGCTGTTGGGAGATTTACAGCACAAAGATATCTAGTAGATTTGAAGCAATTGAGAGAAAGTCTAAACATAATCCCCACTTTTCCCTCCTGGCACTTTCCATGTGGGAGATATAGCAGGATGTATATTGGTTTTGAGGCCAACTCAATGGACAGTGTAGGGAGAAAAGTTCCTGGCTCCTTGAATGCCGTTCCTGGAGACACTGCGATCAATGTGGGAGATATGTCAAGATGTGTGTTGGTTTTGAGGACGGCTCTCTGGAGAGTCTTAGCAAAGAGGTCACACGGATAATCAGAGCAATTCTCAGAGACACTGAGAACAAGCTCGACAAAACCCTCCTGGCACTTTCCCTGTAGGAGATACCGCAAGACGTTTCTGTATATTGGGCACAGCGCTCTGCAGGGTGTTAGCAGAGACTTTCCCGGGACAGTGAAACCCTATGTCAGAGACACTGAGAAGAAGCCCCAATGTTCCCTCCAGGCACTTTCAGTGTGGGTGCCTTCTCCACGTGGTTCCTGGTTTCACTGCAGCTCTGAAGAGAATGTTAGCAAAGAGGTAACCGGGACAGTGAAAACAGTACTCAAAGAAAGGGAGAGCAAGCTCTACCTTACTCTCTTAGCACTTTGGATGTGGGACATACAGCGAGATGTTTGCTGCTTTTGCGTTTGGCTGTTGGGAGATATACAGCACAAAGATATCTTGTTGATTTGAAGCAGTTCCGAGAAAGTCTAAACATAATCCCCACTTTTCCCTCCTGGCACTTTCCATGTGGGAGATATAGCAGGATGTATATTGGTTTTGAGGCCAACTCAATGGACAGTGTAGGGAGAAAAGGTCCTGGCTCCTTGAATGCCGTTCCTGGAGACACTGCGATCAATGTGGGAGATATGTCAAGATGTGTGTTGGTTTTGAGGACGGCTCTCTGGAGAGTCTTAGCAAAGAGGTCACACGGATAATCAGAGCAATTCTCAGAGACACTGAGAACAAGCTCGACAATTCCCTCCTGGCACTTTCCCTGTAGGAGATACCGCAAGACGTTTCTGTATATTGGGCACTGCGCTCTGCAGGGTGTTAGCAGAGACTTTCCCGGGACAGTGAAACCCTATGTCAGAGGCTCTGAGAAGAAGCCCCAATGTTCCCTCCAGGCACTTTCAGTGTGGGTGCCTTCTCCACATGGTTCCTGGTTTCACTGCAGCTCTGAAGAGAATGTTAGCAAAGAGCTCATCGGGACAGTGAAAACAGTACTCAAAGACAGGGAGAGCAACCTCTACATTACTCTCTTAGCACTTTGGATGTGGGACATACAGCGAGATGTTGGCTGCTTTTGCGTTTGGCTGTTGGGAGATTAACAGCACAAAGATATCTTGTTGATTTGAAGCAGTTCCGAGAAAGTCTAGGCATAATCCCCACTTTTCCCTCCTGGCACTTTCCATGTGGGGGATATAGCAGGATGTATATTGGTTTTGAGGACAACTTAATGGACAGTGTAGGGAGAAAAGTTTCCCTGTAGGAGATACTGCAAGACGTTTCTGTATATTGGGCATGGCGCTCTGCATGGTGTTAGCAGAGACTTTCCCGGGACAGTGAAACCCTATGGTCAGAGACACTGAGAAGAAGCCCCAGTGTTCCCTCCAGGCACTTTCAGTGTGGGTGCCTTCTCCACGTGGTTCCTGGTTTCCCTGCAGCTCTGAAGAGAATGTTAGCAAAGAGGTAACCGGGACAGTGAAAACAGTACTCAAAGACAGGGAGAGCAAGCTCTCTCTTGGCACTTTGGATGTGGGACATACAGCGAGATGTTTGCTGCATTTGCGTTTGGCTGTTGGGAGATTTACAGCACAAAGATATCTAGTTGATTTGAAGCAGTTCCGAGAAAGTCTAAACATAATCCCCACTTTTCCCTCCTGGCACTTTCCATGTGGGAGATATAGCAGGATGTATATTGGTTTTGAGGCCAACTCAATGGACAGTGTAGGGAGAAAAGTTCCTGGCTCCTTGAATGCCGTTCCTGGAGACACTGCGATCAATGTGGGAGATATGTCAAGATGTGTGTTGGTTTTGAGGACGGCTCTCTGGAGAGTCTTAGCAAAGAGGTCACACGGATAATCAGAGCAATTCTCAGAGACACTGAGAACAAGCTCGACAATTCCCTCCTGGCACTTTCCCTGTAGGAGATACCGCAAGACGTTTCTGTATATTGGGCACTGCGCTCTGCAGGGTGTTAGCAGAGACTTTCCCGGGACAGTGAAACCCTATGTCAGAGACACTGAGAAGAAGCCCCAATGTTCCCTCCAGGCACTTTCAGTGTGGGTGCCTTCTCCACGTGGTTCCTGGTTTCACTGCAGCTCTGAAGAGAATGTTAGCAAAGAGGTAACCGGGACAGTGAAAACAGTACTCAAAGACAGGGAGAGCAAGCTCTACCTTACTCTCTTAGCACTTTGGATGTGGGACATACAGCGAGATGTTTGCTGCTTTTCCATTTGGCTGTTGGGAGATTTACAGCACAAAGATATCTAGTTGATTTGAAGCAGTTGCGAGAAAGTCTAAACATAATCCCCACTTTTCCCTCCTGGCACTTTCCATGTGGGAGATATAGCAGGATGTATATTGGTTTTGAGGCCAACTCAATGGACAGTGTAGGGAGAAAAGGTCCTGGCTCCTTGAATGCCGTTCCTGGAGACACTGCGATCAATGTGGGAGATATGTCAAGATGTGTGTTGGTTTTGAGGACGGCTCTCTGGAGAGTCTTAGCAAAGAGGTCACACGGATAATCAGAGCAATTCTCAGAGACACTGAGAACAAGCTCGACAATTCCCTCCTGGCACTTTCCCTGTAGGAGATACCGCAAGACGTTTCTGTATATTGGGCACTGCGCTCTCCAGGGTGTTAGCAGAGACTTTCCCGGGACAGTGAAACCCTGTGTCAGAGGCACTGAGAAGAAGCCCCAATGTTCCCTCCAGGCACTTTCAGTGTGGGTGCCTTCTCCACATGGTTCCTGGTTTCACTGCAGCTCTGAAGAGAATGTTAGCAAAGAGCTCATCGGGACAGTGAAAACAGTACTCAAAGACAGGGAGAGCAAGCTCTACATTACTCTCTTAGCACTTTTGATGTGGGACATACAGCGAGATGTTTGCTGCTTTTGCGTTTGGCTGTTGGGAGATTAACAGCACAAAGATATCTTGTTGATTTGAAGCAGTTCCGAGAAAGTCTAGGCATAATCCCCACTTTTCCCTCCTGGCACTTTCCATGTGGGGGATATAGCAGGATGTATATTGGTTTTGAGGACAACTTAATGGACAGTGTAGGGAGAAAAGTTTCCCTGTAGGAGATACTGCAAGAAGTTTCTGTATATTGGGCATGGCGCTCTGCAGGGTGTTAGCAGAGACTTTCCCGGGACAGTGAAACCCTATGGTCAGAGACACTGAGAAGAAGCCCCAGTGTTCCCTCCAGGCACTTTCAGTGTGGGTGCCTTCTCCACGTGGTTCCTGGTTTCACTGCAGCTCTGAAGAGAATGTTAGCAAAGAGGTAACCGGGACAGTGAAAACAGTACTCAAAGACAGGGAGAGCAAGCTCTCTCTTGGCACTTTGGATGTGGGACATACAGCGAGATGTTTGCTGCTTTTGCGTTTGGCTGTTGGGAGATTTACAGCACAAAGATATCTAGTTGATTTGAAGCAGTTCCGAGAAAGTCTAAACATAATCCCCACTTTTCCCTCCTGGCACTTTCCATGTGGGAGATATAGCAGGATGTATATTGGTTTTGAGGCCAACTCAATGGACAGTGTAGGGAGAAAAGTTCCTGGCTCCTTGAATGCCGTTCCTGGAGACACTGCGATCAATGTGGGAGATATGTCAAGATGTGTGTTGGTTTTGAGGACGGCTCTCTGGAGAGTCTTAGCAAAGAGGTCACACGGATAATCAGAGCAATTCTCAGAGACACTGAGAACAAGCTCGACAATTCCCTCCTGGCACTTTCCCTGTAGGAGATACCGCAAGACGTTTCTGTATATTGGGCACTGCGCTCTGCAGGGTGTTAGCAGAGACTTTCCCGGGACAGTGAAACCCTATGTCAGAGACACTGAGAAGAAGCCCCAATGTTCCCTCCAGGCACTTTCAGTGTGGGTGCCTTCTCCACGTGGTTCCTGGTTTCACTGCAGCTCTGAAGAGAATGTTAGCAAAGAGGTAACCGGGACAGTGAAAACAGTACTCAAAGACAGGGAGAGCAAGCTCTACCTTACTCTCTTAGCACTTTGGATGTGGGACATACAGCGAGATGTTTGCTGCTTTTCCATTTGGCTGTTGGGAGATTTACAGCAGAAAGATATCTAGTTGATTTGAAGCAGTTGCGAGAAAGTCTAAACATAATCCCCACTTTTCCCTCCTGGCACTTTCCATGTGGGAGATATAGCAGGATGTATATTGGTTTTGAGGCCAACTCAATGGACAGTGTAGGGAGAAAAGGTCCTGGCTCCTTGAATGCCGTTCCTGGAGACACTGCGATCAATGTGGGAGATATGTCAAGATGTGTGTTGGTTTTGAGGACGGCTCTCTGGAGAGTCTTAGCAAAGAGGTCACACGGATAATCAGAGCAATTCTCAGAGACACTGACAACAAGCTCGACAATTCCCTCCTGGCACTTTCCCTGTAGGAGATACTGCAAGACGTTTCTGTATATTGGGCACTGCGCTCTGCAGGGTGTTAGCAGAGACTTTCCCGGGACAGTGAAACCCTGTGTCAGAGACACTGAGAAGAAGCCCCAATGTTCCCTCCAGGCACTTTCAGTGTGGGTGCCTTCTCCACGTGGTTCCTGGTTTCACTGCAGCTCTGAAGAGAATGTTAGCAAAGAGGTCATCGGGACAGTGAAAACAGTACTACAAAGACAGGGAGAGCAAGCTCTACATTACTCTCTTAGCACTTTTGATGTGGGACATACAGCGAGATGTTTGCTGCTTTTGCGTTTGGCTGTTGGGAGATTAACAGCACAAAGATATCTAGTTGATTTGAAGCAGTTCCGAGAAAGTCTAGGCATAATCCCCACTTTTCCCTCCTGGCACTTTCCATGTGGGGGATATAGCAGGATGTATATTGGTTTTGAGGACAACTTAATGGACAGTGTAGGGAGAAAAGTTTCCCTGTAGGAGATACTGCAAGACGTTTCTGTATATTGGGCATGGCGCTCTGCAGGGTGTTAGCAGAGACTTTCCCGGGACAGTGAAACCCTATGGTCAGAGACACTGAGAAGAAGCCCCAATGTTCCCTCCAGGCACTTTCAGTGTGGGTGCCTTCTCCACGTGGTTCCTGGTTTCACTGCAGCTCTGAAGAGAATGTTAGCAAAGAGGTAACCGGGACAGTGAAAACAGTACTCAAAGACAGGGAGAGCAAGCTCTCTCTTGGCACTTTGGATGTGGGACATACAGCGAGATGTTTGCTGCATTTGCGTTTGGCTGTTGGGAGATTAACAGCACAAAGATATCTAGTTGATTTGAAGCAGTTGCGAGAAAGTCTAAACATAATCCCCACTTTTCCCTCCTGGCACTTTCCATGTGGGAGATATAGCAGGATGTATATTGGTTTTGAGGCCAACTCAAAGGACAGTGTAGGGAGAAAAGTTCCTGGCTCCTTGAATGCCGTTCCTGGAGACACTGCGATCAATGTGGGAGATATGTCAAGATGTGTGTTGGTTTTGAGGACGGCTCTCTGGAGAGTCTTAGCAAAGAGGTCACACGGATAATCAGAGCAATTCTCAGAGACACTGAGAACAAGCTCGACAATTCCCTCCTGGCACTTTCCCTGTAGGAGATACCGCAAGACGTTTCTGTATATTGGGCACTGCGCTCTGCAGGGTGTTAGCAGAGACTTTCCCGGGACAGTGAAACCCTATGGTCAGAGACACTGAGAAGAAGCCCCAATGTTCCCTCCAGGCACTTTCAGTATGGGTGCCTTCTCCACGTGGTTCCTGGTTTCACTGCAGCTCTGAAGAGAATGTTAGCAAAGAGGTAACCGGGACAGTGAAAACAGTACTCAAAGATAGGGAGAGCAAGCTCTACCTTACTCTCTTAGCACTTTGGATGTGGGACATACAGCGAGATGTTTGCTGCTTTTGCGTTTGGCTGTTGGGAGATTAACAGCACAAAGATATCTAGTTGATTTGAAGCAGTTGCGAGAAAGTCTAGGCATAATCCCCACTTTTCCCTCCTGGCACTTTCCATGTGGGGGATATAGCAGGATGTATATTGTTTTTGAGGCCAACTCAATGGACAGTGTAGGGAGAAAAGTTCCTGGCTCCTTGAATGTCGTTCCTGGAGACACTGCGATCAATGTGGGAGATATGTCAAGATGTGTGTTGGTTTTGAGGACGGCTCTCTGGAGAGTCTTAGCAAAGAGGTCACACGGATAATCAGAGCAATTCTCAGAGACACTGAGAACAAGCTTGACAATTCCCTCCTGGCACTTTCCCTGTAGGAGATACCGCAAGACGTTTCTGTATATTGGGCACAGCGCTCTGCAGGGTGTTAGCAGAGACTTTCCCGGGACAGTGAAACCCTATGTCAGAGACACTGAGAAGAAGCCCCAATGTTCCCTCCAGGCACTTTCAGTGTGGGTGCCTTCTCCACGTGGTTCCTGGTTTCACTGCAGCTCTGAAGAGAATGTTAGCAAAGAGGTAACCGGGACAGTGAAAACAGTACTCAAAGACAGGGAGAGCAAGCTCTCTCTTGGCACTTTGGATGTGGGACATACAGCGAGATGTTTGCTGCTTTTGCGTTTGGCTGTTGGGAGATTTACAGCACAAAGATATCTAGTTGATTTGAAGCAGTTGCGAGAAAGTCTAAACATAATCCCCACTTTTCCCTCCTGGCACTTTCCATGTGGGAGATATAGCAGGATGTATATTGGTTTTGAGGCCAACTCAATGGACAGTGTAGGGAGAAAAGGTCCTGGCTCCTTGAATGCCGTTCCTGGAGACACTGCGATCAATGTGGGAGATATGTCAAGATGTGTGTTGGTTTTGAGGACGGCTCTCTGGAGAGTCTTAGCAAAGAGGTCACACGGATAATCAGAGCAATTCTCAGAGACACTGACAACAAGCTCGACAATTCCCTCCTGGCACTTTCCCTGTAGGAGATACTGCAAGACGTTTCTGTATATTGGGCACTGCGCTCTGCAGGGTGTTAGCAGAGACTTTCCCGGGACAGTGAAACCCTGTGTCAGAGACACTGAGAAGAAGCCCCAATGTTCCCTCCAGGCACTTTCAGTGTGGGTGCCTTCTCCACGTGGTTCCTGGTTTCACTGCAGCTCTGAAGAGAATGTTAGCAAAGAGGTCATCGGGACAGTGAAAACAGTACTACAAAGACAGGGAGAGCAAGCTCTACATTACTCTCTTAGCACTTTGGATGTGGGACATACAGCGAGATGTTTGCTGCTTTTGCGTTTGGCTGTTGGGAGATTAACAGCACAAAGATATCTAGTTGATTTGAAGCAGTTCCGAGAAAGTCTAGGCATAATCCCCACTTTTCCCTCCTGGCACTTTCCATGTGGGGGATATAGCAGGATGTATATTGGTTTTGAGGACAACTTAATGGACAGTGTAGGGAGAAAAGTTTCCCTGTAGGAGATACTGCAAGACGTTTCTGTATATTGGGCATGGCGCTCTGCAGGGTGTTAGCAGAGACTTTCCCGGGACAGTGAAACCCTATGGTCAGAGACACTGAGAAGAAGCCCCAATGTTCCCTCCAGGCACTTTCAGTGTGTGTGCCTTCTCCACGTGGTTCCTGGTTTCACTGCAGCTCTGAAGAGAATGTTAGCAAAGAGGTAACCGGGACAGTGAAAACAGTACTCAAAGACAGGGAGAGCAAGCTCTCTCTTGGCACTTTGGATGTGGGACATACAGCGAGATGTTTGCTGCATTTGCGTTTGGCTGTTGGGAGATTAACAGCACAAAGATATCTAGTTGATTTGAAGCAGTTGCGAGAAAGTCTAAACATAATCCCCACTTTTCCCTCCTGGCACTTTCCATGTGGGAGATATAGCAGGATGTATATTGGTTTTGAGGCCAACTCAAAGGACAGTGTAGGGAGAAAAGTTCCTGGCTCCTTGAATGCCGTTCCTGGAGACACTGCGATCAATGTGGGAGATATGTCAAGATGTGTGTTGGTTTTGAGGACGGCTCTCTGGAGAGTCTTAGCAAAGAGGTCACACGGATAATCAGAGCAATTCTCAGAGACACTGAGAACAAGCTCGACAATTCCCTCCTGGCACTTTCCCTGTAGGAGATACCGCAAGACGTTTCTGTATATTGGGCACTGCGCTCTGCAGGGTGTTAGCAGAGACTTTCCCGGGACAGTGAAACCCTATGGTCAGAGACACTGAGAAGAAGCCCCAATGTTCCCTCCAGGCACTTTCAGTATGGGTGCCTTCTCCACGTGGTTCCTGGTTTCACTGCAGCTCTGAAGAGAATGTTAGCAAAGAGGTAACCGGGACAGTGAAAACAGTACTCAAAGATAGGGAGAGCAAGCTCTACATTACTCTCTTAGCACTTTGGATGTGGGACATACAGCGAGATGTTTGCTGCTTTTGCGTTTGGCTGTTGGGAGATTAACAGCACAAAGATATCTAGTTGATTTGAAGCAGTTCCGAGAAAGTCTAAACATAATCCCCACTTTTCCCTCCTGACACTTTCCATGTGGGGGATATAGCAGGATGTATATTGGTTTTGAGGACAACTTAATGGAGAGTGTAGGGAGAACAGTTTCCCTGTAGGAGATACCGCAAGACGTTTCTGTATATTGGGCACAGCGCTCTGCACGGTGTTAGCAGAGACTTTCCCGGGACAGTGAAACCCTATGTCAGAGACACTGAGCAGAAGCCCCAGTGTTCCCTCCAGGCACTTTCAGTGTGGGTGCCTTCTCCACGTGGTTCCTGGTTTCACTGCAGCTCTGAAGAGAATGTTAGCAAAGAGGTAACCGGGACAGTGAAAACAGTACTCAAAGACAGGGAGAGCAAGCTCTATCTTGGCACTTTGGATGTGGGACATACAGCGAGATGTTTGCTGCTTTTCCATTTGGCTGTTGGGAGATTTACAGCACAAAGATATCTAGTTGATTTGAAGCAGTTGCGAGAAAGTCTAGGCATAATCCCCACTTTTCCCTCCTGGCACTTTCCATGTGGGGGATATAGCAGGATGTATATTGTTTTTGAGGCCAACTCAATGGACAGTGTAGGGAGAAAAGTTCCTGGCTCCTTGAATGTCGTTCCTGGAGACACTGCGATCAATGTGGGAGATATGTCAAGATGTGTGTTGGTTTTGAGGACGGCTCTCTGGAGAGTCTTAGCAAAGAGGTCACACGGATAATCAGAGCAATTCTCAGAGACACTGAGAACAAGCTTGACAATTCCCTCCTGGCACTTTCCCTGTAGGAGATACCGCAAGACGTTTCTGTATATTGGGCACAGCGCTCTGCAGGGTGTTAGCAGAGACTTTCCCGGGACAGTGAAACCCTATGTCAGAGACACTGAGAAGAAGCCCCAATGTTCCCTCCAGGCACTTTCAGTGTGGGTGCCTTCTCCACGTGGTTCCTGGTTTCACTGCAGCTCTGAAGAGAATGTTAGCAAAGAGGTAACCGGGACAGTGAAAACAGTACTCAAAGACAGGGAGAGCAAGCTCTCTCTTGGCACTTTGGATGTGGGACATACAGCGAGATGTTTGCTGCTTTTGCGTTTGGCTGTTGGGAGATATACAGCACAAAGATATCTAGTTGATTTGAAGCAGTTCCGAGAAAGTCTAAACATAATCCCCTCTTTTCCCTCCTGGCATTTTCCATGTGGGAGATATAGCAGGATGTATATTGATTTTGAGGACAACTCAATGGACAGTGTAGGGAGAAAAGTTCCTGGTTCCTTGAATGCCGTTCCTGGAGACACTGCGATCAATGTGGGAGATATGTCAAGATGTGTGTTGGTTTTGAGGACGTCTCTCTGGAGAGTCTTAGCAAAGAGGTCACACGGATAATCAGAGCAATTCTCAGAGACACTGAGAACAAGCTCGACAATTCCCTCCTGGCACTTTCCCTGTAGGAGATACCGCAAGACGTTTCTGTATATTGGGCACTGCGCTCTGCAGGGTGTTAGCAGAGACTTTCCCGGGACAGTGAAACCCTATGTCAGAGGCACTGAGAAGAAGCCCCAATGTTCCCTCCAGGCACTTTCAGTGTGGGTGCCTTCTCCACGTGGTTCCTGGTTTCACTGCAGCTCTGAAGAGAATGTTAGCAAAGAGGTAACCGGGACAGTGAAAACAGTACTCAAAGATAGGGAGAGCAAGCTCTACATTACTCTCTTAGCACTTTGGATGTGGGACATACAGCGAGATGTTTGCTGCTTTTGCGTTTGGCTGTTGGGAGATTAACAGCACAAAGATATCTTGTTGATTTGAAGCAGTTCCGAGAAAGTCTAAACATAATCCCCACTTTTCCCTCCTGACACTTTCCATGTGGGGGATATAGCAGGATGTATATTGGTTTTGAGGACAACTTAATGGAGAGTGTAGGGAGAACAGTTTCCCTGTAGGAGATACCGCAAGACGTTTCTGTATATTGGGCACAGCGCTCTGCACGGTGTTAGCAGAGACTTTCCCGGGACAGTGAAACCCTATGTCAGAGACACTGAGCAGAAGCCCCAGTGTTCCCTCCAGGCACTTTCAGTGTGGGTGCCTTCTCCACGTGGTTCCTGGTTTCACTGCAGCTCTGAAGAGAATGTTAGCAAAGAGGTAACCGGGACAGTGAAAACAGTACTCAAAGACAGGGAGAGCAAGCTCTATCTTGGCACTTTGGATGTGGGACATACAGCGAGATGTTTGCTGCTTTTCCATTTGGCTGTTGGGAGATTTACAGCACAAAGATATCTAGTTGATTTGAAGCAGTTGCGAGAAAGTCTAAACATAATCCCCACTTTTCCCTCCTGGCACTTTCCATGTGGGGGATATAGCAGGATGTATATTGGTTTTGAGGCCAACTCAATGGACAGTGTAGGGAGAAAAGTTCCTGGCTCCTTGAATGCCGTTCCTGGAGACACTGCGATCAATGTGGGAGATATGTCAAGATGTGTGTTGGTTTTGAGGACGGCTCTCTGGAGAGTCTTAGCAAAGAGGTCACACGGATAATCAGAGCAATTCTCAGAGACACTGAGAACAAGCTCGACAATTCCCTCCTGGCACTTTCCCTGTAGGAGATACCGCAAGACGTTTCTGTATATTGGGCACAGCGCTCTGCAGGGTGTTAGCAGAGACTTTCCCGGGACAGTGAAACCCTATGTCAGAGACACTGAGAAGAAGCCCCAATGTTCCCTCCAGGCACTTTCAGTGTGGGTGCCTTCTCCACGTGGTTCCTGGTTTCACTGCAGCTCTGAAGAGAATGTTAGCAAAGAGGTAACCGGGACAGTGAAAACAGTACTCAAAGACAGGGAGAGCAAGCTCTCTCTTGGCACTTTGGATGTGGGACATACAGCGAGATGTTTGCTGCTTTTGCGTTTGGCTGTTGGGAGATATACAGCACAAAGATATCTAGTTGATTTGAAGCAGTTCCGAGAAAGTCTAAACATAATCCCCACTTTTCCCTCCTGGCATTTTCCATGTGGGAGATATAGCAGGATGTATATTGATTTTGAGGACAACTCAATGGACAGTGTAGGGAGAAAAGTTCCTGGTTCCTTGAATGCCGTTCCTGGAGACACTGCGATCAATGTGGGAGATATGTCAAGATGTGTGTTGGTTTTGAGGACGTCTCTCTGGAGAGTCTTAGCAAAGAGGTCACACGGATAATCAGAGCAATTCTCAGAGACACTGAGAACAAGCTCGACAATTCCCTCCTGGCACTTTCCCTGTAGGAGATACCGCAAGACGTTTCTGTATATTGGGCACTGCGCTCTGCAGGGTGTTAGCAGAGACTTTCCCGGGACAGTGAAACCCTATGTCAGAGGCACTGAGAAGAAGCCCCAATGTTCCCTCCAGGCACTTTCAGTGTGGGTGCCTTCTCCACGTGGTTCCTGGTTTCACTGCAGCTCTGAAGAGAATGTTAGCAAAGAGGTAACCGGGACAGTGAAAACAGTACTCAAAGACAGGGAGAGCAAGCTCTCTCTTGGCACTTTGGATGTGGGACATACAGCGAGATGTTTGCTGCTTTTCCGTTTGGCTGTTGGGAGATTTACAGCACAAAGATATCTTGTTGATTTGAAGCAGTTCCGAGAAAGTCTAGGCATAACCCCCACTTTTCCCTCCTGGCACTTTCCATGTCGGGGATATAGCAGGATGTATATTGGTTTTGAGGACAACTTAATGGACAGTGTAGGGAGAAAAGTTTCCCTGTAGGAGGTACTGCAAGACGTCTCTGTATATTGGGCACGGCGCTCTGCAGGGTGTTAGCAGAGACTTTCCCGGGACAGTGAAACCCTATGGTCAGAGACACTGAGAAGAAGCCCCAGTGTTCCCTCCAGGCACTTTCAGTGTGGGTGCCTTCTCCACGTGGTTCCTGGTTTCACTGCAGCTCTGAAGAGAATGTTAGCAAAGAGGTAACCGGGACAGTGAAAACAGTACTCAAAGACAGGGAGAGCAAGCTCTCTCTTGGCACTTTGGATGTGGGACATACAGCGAGATGTTTGCTGCATTTGCGTTTGGCTGTTGGGAGATTTACAGCACAAAGATATCTAGTTGATTTGAAGCAGTTGCGAGAAAGTCTAAACATAATCCCCACTTTTCCCTCCTGGCATTTTCCATGTGGGAGATATAGCAAGATGTATATTGGTTTTGAGGCCAACTCAATGGACAGTGTAGGGAGAAAAGTTCCTGGCTCCTTGAATGCCGTTCCTGGAGACATTGCGATCAATGTGGGAGATATGTCAAGATGTGTGTTGGTTTTGAGGACGTCTCTCTGGAGAGTCTTAGCAAAGAGGTCACACGGATAATCAGAGCAATTCTCAGAGACACTGAGAACAAGCTCGACAATTCCCTCCTGGCACTTTCCCTGTAGGAGATACCGCAAGACGTTTCTGTATATTGGGCACTGCGCTCTGCAGGGTGTTAGCAGAGACTTTCCCGGGACAGTGAAACCCTATGGTCAGAGACACTGAGAAGAAGCCCCAATGTTCCCTCCAGGCACTTTCAGTGTGGGTGCCTTCTCCACGTGGTTCCTGGTTTCACTGCAGCTCTGAAGAGAATGTTAGCAAAGAGGTAACCGGGACAGTGAAAACAGTGCTCAAAGACAGGGAGAGCAAGCTCTCTCTTGGCAATTCGGATGTGGGACATACAGCGAGATGTTTGCTGCATTTGCGTTTGGCTGTTGGGAGATTTACAGCACAAAGATATCTAGTTGATTTGAAGCAGTTCCGAGAAAGTCTAAACATAATCCCCACTTTTCCCTCCTGGCACTTTCCATGTGGGAGATATAGCAGGATGTATATTGGTTTTGAGGACAACTTAATGGACAGTGTAGGGAGAAAAGTTTCCCTGTAGGAGATACCGCAAGACGTTTTTGTATATTGAGCACTGCGCTCTGCAGGGTGTTAGCAGAGACTTTCCCGGGACAGTGAAACCCTATGGTCAGAGACACTGAGAAGAAGCCCCAATGTTCCCTCCAGGCACTTTCAGTGTGGGTGCCTTCTCCACGTGGTTCCTGGTTTCACTGCAGCTCTGAAGAGAACGTTAGCAAAGAGGTTACCGGGACAGTGAAAACAGTACTCAAAGACAGGGAGAGCAAGCTCTCTCTTGGCACTTTGGATGTGGGACATACAGCGAGATGTTTGCTGCATTTGCGTTTGGCTGTTGGGAGATTTACAGCACAAAGACATCTAGTTGATTTGAAGCAGTTCCGAGAAAGTCTCTGTATATTGAGCACTGCGCTCTGCAGGGTGTTAGCAGAGACTTTCCCGGGACAGTGAAACCCTATGTCAGAGGCACTGAGAAGAAGCCCCAATGTTCCCTCCAGGCACTTTCAGTGTGGGTGCCTTCTCCACGTGGTTCCTGGTTTCACTGCAGCTCTGAAGAGAATGTTAGCAAAGAGGTAACCGGGACAGTGAAAACAGTACTCAAAGATAGGGAGAGCAAGCTCTACATTACTCTCTTAGCACTTTGGATGTGGGACATACAGCGAGATGTTTGCTGCTTTTGCGTTTGGCTGTTGGGAGATTAACAGCACAAAGATATCTTGTTGATTTGAAGCAGTTCCGAGAAAGTCTAAACATAATCCCCACTTTTCCCTCCTGACACTTTCCATGTGGGGGATATAGCAGGATGTATATTGGTTTTGAGGACAACTTAATGGAGAGTGTAGGGAGAACAGTTTCCCTGTAGGAGATACCGCAAGACGTTTCTGTATATTGGGCACAGCGCTCTGCACGGTGTTAGCAGAGACTTTCCCGGGACAGTGAAACCCTATGTCAGAGACACTGAGCAGAAGCCCCAGTGTTCCCTCCAGGCACTTTCAGTGTGGGTGCCTTCTCCACGTGGTTCCTGGTTTCACTGCAGCTCTGAAGAGAATGTTAGCAAAGAGGTAACCGGGACAGTGAAAACAGTACTCAAAGACAGGGAGAGCAAGCTCTATCTTGGCACTTTGGATGTGGGACATACAGCGAGATGTTTGCTGCTTTTCCATTTGGCTGTTGGGAGATTTACAGCACAAAGATATCTAGTTGATTTGAAGCAGTTGCGAGAAAGTCTAGGCATAATCCCCACTTTTCCCTCCTGGCACTTTCCATGTGGGGGATATAGCAGGATGTATATTGGTTTTGAGGCCAACTCAATGGACAGTGTAGGGAGAAAAGTTCCTGGCTCCTTGAATGCCGTTCCTGGAGACACTGCGATCAATGTGGGAGATATGTCAAGATGTGTGTTGGTTTTGAGGACGGCTCTCTGGAGAGTCTTAGCAAAGAGGTCACACGGATAATCAGAGCAATTCTCAGAGACACTGAGAACAAGCTCGACAATTCCCTCCTGGCACTTTCCCTGTAGGAGATACCGCAAGACGTTTCTGTATATTGGGCACAGCGCTCTGCAGGGTGTTAGCAGAGACTTTCCCGGGACAGTGAAACCCTATGTCAGAGACACTGAGAAGAAGCCCCAATGTTCCCTCCAGGCACTTTCAGTGTGGGTGCCTTCTCCACGTGGTTCCTGGTTTCACTGCAGCTCTGAAGAGAATGTTAGCAAAGAGGTAACCGGGACAGTGAAAACAGTACTCAAAGACAGGGAGAGCAAGCTCTCTCTTGGCACTTTGGATGTGGGACATACAGCGAGATGTTTGCTGCTTTTGCGTTTGGCTGTTGGGAGATATACAGCACAAAGATATCTAGTTGATTTGAAGCAGTTCCGAGAAAGTCTAAACATAATCCCCACTTTTCCCTCCTGGCATTTTCCATGTGGGAGATATAGCAGGATGTATATTGATTTTGAGGACAACTCAATGGACAGTGTAGGGAGAAAAGTTCCTGGTTCCTTGAATGCCGTTCCTGGAGACACTGCGATCAATGTGGGAGATATGTCAAGATGTGTGTTGGTTTTGAGGACGTCTCTCTGGAGAGTCTTAGCAAAGAGGTCACACGGATAATCAGAGCAATTCTCAGAGACACTGAGAACAAGCTCGACAATTCCCTCCTGGCACTTTCCCTGTAGGAGATACCGCAAGACGTTTCTGTATATTGGGCACTGCGCTCTGCAGGGTGTTAGCAGAGACTTTCCCGGGACAGTGAAACCCTATGTCAGAGGCACTGAGAAGAAGCCCCAATGTTCCCTCCAGGCACTTTCAGTGTGGGTGCCTTCTCCACGTGGTTCCTGGTTTCACTGCAGCTCTGAAGAGAATGTTAGCAAAGAGGTAACCGGGACAGTGAAAACAGTACTCAAAGACAGGGAGAGCAAGCTCTCTCTTGGCACTTTGGATGTGGGACATACAGCGAGATGTTTGCTGCTTTTCCGTTTGGCTGTTGGGAGATTTACAGCACAAAGATATCTTGTTGATTTGAAGCAGTTCCGAGAAAGTCTAGGCATAACCCCCACTTTTCCCTCCTGGCACTTTCCATGTCGGGGATATAGCAGGATGTATATTGGTTTTGAGGACAACTTAATGGACAGTGTAGGGAGAAAAGTTTCCCTGTAGGAGGTACTGCAAGACGTCTCTGTATATTGGGCACGGCGCTCTGCAGGGTGTTAGCAGAGACTTTCCCGGGACAGTGAAACCCTATGGTCAGAGACACTGAGAAGAAGCCCCAGTGTTCCCTCCAGGCACTTTCAGTGTGGGTGCCTTCTCCACGTGGTTCCTGGTTTCACTGCAGCTCTGAAGAGAATGTTAGCAAAGAGGTAACCGGGACAGTGAAAACAGTACTCAAAGACAGGGAGAGCAAGCTCTCTCTTGGCACTTTGGATGTGGGACATACAGCGAGATGTTTGCTGCATTTGCGTTTGGCTGTTGGGAGATTTACAGCACAAAGATATCTAGTTGATTTGAAGCAGTTGCGAGAAAGTCTAAACATAATCCCCACTTTTCCCTCCTGGCATTTTCCATGTGGGAGATATAGCAAGATGTATATTGGTTTTGAGGCCAACTCAATGGACAGTGTAGGGAGAAAAGTTCCTGGCTCCTTGAATGCCGTTCCTGGAGACATTGCGATCAATGTGGGAGATATGTCAAGATGTGTGTTGGTTTTGAGGACGTCTCTCTGGAGAGTCTTAGCAAAGAGGTCACACGGATAATCAGAGCAATTCTCAGAGACACTGAGAACAAGCTCGACAATTCCCTCCTGGCACTTTCCCTGTAGGAGATACCGCAAGACGTTTCTGTATATTGGGCACTGCGCTCTGCAGGGTGTTAGCAGAGACTTTCCCGGGACAGTGAAACCCTATGGTCAGAGACACTGAGAAGAAGCCCCAATGTTCCCTCCAGGCACTTTCAGTGTGGGTGCCTTCTCCACGTGGTTCCTGGTTTCACTGCAGCTCTGAAGAGAATGTTAGCAAAGAGGTAACCGGGACAGTGAAAACAGTGCTCAAAGACAGGGAGAGCAAGCTCTCTCTTGGCAATTCGGATGTGGGACATACAGCGAGATGTTTGCTGCATTTGCGTTTGGCTGTTGGGAGATTTACAGCACAAAGATATCTAGTTGATTTGAAGCAGTTCCGAGAAAGTCTAAACATAATCCCCACTTTTCCCTCCTGGCACTTTCCATGTGGGAGATATAGCAGGATGTATATTGGTTTTGAGGACAACTTAATGGACAGTGTAGGGAGAAAAGTTTCCCTGTAGGAGATACCGCAAGACGTTTTTGTATATTGAGCACTGCGCTCTGCAGGGTGTTAGCAGAGACTTTCCCGGGACAGTGAAACCCTATGGTCAGAGACACTGAGAAGAAGCCCCAATGTTCCCTCCAGGCACTTTCAGTGTGGGTGCCTTCTCCACGTGGTTCCTGGTTTCACTGCAGCTCTGAAGAGAACGTTAGCAAAGAGGTTACCGGGACAGTGAAAACAGTACTCAAAGACAGGGAGAGCAAGCTCTCTCTTGGCACTTTGGATGTGGGACATACAGCGAGATGTTTGCTGCATTTGCGTTTGGCTGTTGGGAGATTTACAGCACAAAGATATCTAGTTGATTTGAAGCAGTTCCGAGAAAGTCTCTGTATATTGAGCACTGCGCTCTGCAGGGTGTTAGCAGAGACTTTCCCGGGACAGTGAAACCCTATGTCAGAGACACTGAGAAGAAGCCCCAATGTTCCCTCCAGGCACTTTCAGTGTGGGTGCCTTCTCCACGTGGTTCCTGGTTTCACTGCAGCTCTGAAGAGAATGTTAGCAAAGATCTCATCGGGACAGTGAAAACAGTACTCAAAGACAGGGAGAGCAAGCTCTACATTACTCTCTTGGCACTTTGGATGTGGGACATACAGCGAGATGTTTGCTGCATTTGCGTTTGGCTGTTGGGAGATTTACAGCACAAAGATATCTAGTTGATTTGAAGCAGTTCCGAGAAAGTCTAAACATAATCCCCACTTTTCCCTCCTGGCACTTTCCATGTGGGAGATATAGCAGGATGTATATTGGTTTTGAGGCCAACTCAATGGACAGTGTAGGGAGAAAAGTTCCTGGCTCCTTGAATGCCGTTCCTGGAGACACTGCGATCAATGTGGGAGATATGTCAAGATGTGTGTTGGTTTTGAGGACGGCTCTCTGGAGAGTCTTAGCAAAGGGGTCACACGGATAATCAGAGCAATTCTCAGAGACACTGAGAAGAAGCTCGATAATTCCCTCCTGGCACTTTCCCTGTAGGAGATACCGCAAGACTTTTCTGTATATTGGGCACTGCGCTCTGCAGGGTGTTAGCAGAGACTTTCCCGGGACAGTGAAACCCTATGTCAGAGACACTGAGAAGAAGCCCCAATGTTCCCTCCAGGCACTTTCAGTGTGGGTGCCTTCTCCACGTGGTTCCTGGTTTCCCTGCAGCTCTGAAGAGAATGTTAGCAAAGAGGTAACCGGGACAGTGAAAACAGTACTCAAAGACAGGGAGAGCAAGCTCTACATTACCCTCTTGGCACTTTGGATGTGGGACATACAGCGAGATGTTTGCTGCATTTGCGTTTGGCTGTTGGGAGATTTACAGCACAAAGATATCTAGTTGATTTGAAGCAGTTCCGAGAAAGTCTAAACATAATCCCCACTTTTCCCTCCTGGCACTTTCCATGTGGGAGATATAGCAGGATGTATATTGGTTTTGAGGCCAACTCAATGGACAGTGTAGGGAGAAAAGTTCCTGGCTCCTTGAATGCCTTTCCTGGAGACACTGCGATCAATGTGGGAGATATGTCAAGATGTGTGTTGGTTTTGAGGACGGCTCTCTGGAGAGTCTTAGCAAAGAGGTCACACGGATAATCAGAGCAATTCTCAGAGACACTGAGAAGAAGCTCGACAATTCCCTCCTGGCACTTTCCCTGTAGGAGATACCGCAAGACGTTTCTGTATATTGGGCACAGCGCTCTGCAGGGTGTTAGCAGAGACTTTCCCGGGACAGTGAAACCCTATGGTCAGAGACACTGAGAAGAAGCCCCAATGTTCCGTCCAGGCACTTTCAGTGTGGGTGCCTTCTCCACGTGGTTCCTGTTTTCACTGCAGCTCTGAAGAGAATGTTAGCAAAGAGGTCATCGGGACAGTGAAAACAGTACTCAAAGACAGGGAGAGCAAGCTCTACATTACTCTCTTAGCACTTTGGATGTGGGACATACAGTGAGATGTTTGCTGCATTTGCGTTTGGCTGTTGGGAGATTTACAGCACAAAGATATCTAGTTGATTTGAAGCAGTTCCGAGAAAGTCTCTGTATATTGAGCACTGCGCTCTGCAGGGTGTTAGCAGAGACTTTCCCGGGACAGTGAAACCCTATGTCAGAGACAATGAGAAGAAGCCCCAATGTTCCCTCCAGGCACTTTCAGTGTAGGTGCCTTCTCCACGTGGTTCCTGGTTTCACTGCAGCTCTGAAGAGAATGTTAGCAAAGAGCTCATCGGGACAGTGAAAACAGTACTCAAAGAAGGGAGAGCAAGCTCTCTCTTGGCACTTTGGATGTGGGACATACAGCGAGATGTTTGCTGCTTTTACATTTGGCTGTTGGGAGATTTACAGCACAAAGATATCTAGTTGATTTGAAGCAGTTCCGAGAAAGTCTAAACATAATCCCCACTTTTCCCTCCTGGCATTTTCCATGTGGGAGATATAGCAGGATGTATATTGGTTTTGAGGACAACTCAATGGACAGTGTAGGGAGAAAAGTTCCTGGCTCCTTGAATGCCGTTCCTGGAGACACTGCGATCAATGTGGGAGATATGTCAAGATGTGTGTTGGTAAAGAGGTCACACGGATAATCAGAGCAATTCTCAGAGACACTGAGAACAAGCTCGACAATTCCCTCCTGGCACTTTCCCTGTAGGAGATACCGCAAGACGTTTCTGTATATTGGGCACTGCGCTCTGCAGGGTGTTAGCAGAGACTTTCCCGGGACAGTGAAACCCTATGTCAGAGACACTGAGAAGAAGCCCCAATGTTCCCTCCAGGCACTTTCAGTGTGGGTGCCTTCTCCACGTGGTTCCTGGTTTCACTGCAGCTCTGAAGAGAATGTTAGCAAAGAGGTAACCGGGACAGTGAAAACAGTGCTCAAAGACAGGGAGAGCAAGCTCTCTCTTGGCACTTTGGATGTGGGACATACAGCGAGATGTTTGCTGCATTTGCGTTTGGCTGTTGGGAGATTTACAGCACAAAGATATCTAGTTGATTTGAAGCAGTTCCGAGAAAGTCTCTGTATATTGAGCACTGCGCTCTGCAGGGTGTTAGCAGAGACTTTCCCGGGACAGTGAAACCCTATGTCAGAGACACTGAGAAGAAGCCCCAATGTTCCCTCCAGGCACTTTCAGTGTGGGTGCCTTCTCCACGTGGTTCCTGGTTTCACTGCAGCTCTGAAGAGAATGTTAGCAAAGAGGTAACCGGGACAGTGAAAATAGTGCTCAAAGACAGGGAGAGCAAGCTCTCTCTTGGCACTTTGGATGTGGGACATACAGCGAGATGTTTGCTGCTTTTACATTTGGCTGTTGGGAGATTTACAGCACAAAGATATCTAGTTGATTTGAAGCAGTTGCGAGAAAGTCTAAACATAATCCCCAATTTTCCCTCCTGGCATTTTCCATGTGGGAGATATAGCAGGATGTATATTGGTTTTGAGGACAACTCAATGGACAGTGTAGGGAGAAAAGTTCCTGGCTCCTTGAATGCCGTTCCTGGAGACACTGCGATCAATGTGGGAGATATGTCAAGATGTGTGTTGGTTTTGAGGACGGCTCTCTGGAGAGTCTTAGCAAAGAGGTCACACGGATAATCAGAGCAATTCTCAGAGACACTGAGAACAAGCTCGACAATTCCCTCCTGGCACTTTCCCTGTAGGAGATACCGCAAGACGTTTCTGTATATTGGGCACTGCGCTCTGCAGGGTGTTAGCAGAGACTTTCCCGGGACAGTGAAACCCTATGGTCAGAGACACTGAGAAGAAGCCCCAATGTTCCCTCCAGGCACTTTCAGTGTGGGTGCCTTCTCCACGTGGTTCCTGGTTTCACTGCAGCTCTGAAGAGAATGTTAGCAAAGAGGTCATCGGGACAGTGAAAACAGTACTCAAAGACAGGGAGAGCAAGCTCTACATTACTCTCTTAGCACTTTGGATGTGGGACATACAGCGAGATGTTTGCTGCATTTGCGTTTGGCTGTTGGGAGATTTACAGCACAAAGATATCTTGTTGATTTGAAGCAGTTCCGAGAAAGTCTAGGAATAATCCCCACTTTTCCCTCCTGGCACTTTCCATGTGGGGGATATAGCAGGATGTATATTGGTTTTGAGGACAACTTAATGGACAGTGTAGGGAGAAAAGTTTCCCTGTCGGAGATACCGCAAGACGTTTCTGTATATTGGGCACGGCGCTCTGCAGGCTGTTAGCAGAGACTTTCCCGGGACAGTGAAACCCTATGGTCAGAGACACTGAGAAGAAGCCCCAATGTTCCCTCCAGGCACTTTCAGTGTGGGTGCCTTCTCCACGTGGTTCCTGGTTTCACTGCAGCTCTGAAGAGAATGTTAGCAAAGAGGTCATCGGGACAGTGAAAACAGTACTCAAAGAAGGGAGAGCAAGCTCTACATTACTCTCTTAGCACTTTGGATGTGGGACATACAGCGAGATGTTTGCTGCATTTGCATTTGGCTGTTGGGAGATTTACAGCACAAAGATATCTAGTTGATTTGAAGCAGTTCCGAGAAAGTCTCTGTATATTGAGCACTGCGCTCTGCAGGGTGTTAGCAGAGACTTTCCCGGGACATTGAAACCCTATGTCAGAGACACTGAGAAGAAGCCCCAATGTTCCCTCCAGGCACTTTCAGTGTGGGTGCCTTCTCCACGTGGTTCCTGGTTTCACTGCAGCTCTGAAGAGAATGTTAGCAAAGAGGTAACCGGGACAGTGAAAACAGTGCTCAAAGACAGGGAGAGCAAGCTCTCTCTTGGCACTTTGGATGTGGGACATACAGCGAGATGTTTGCTGCATTTGCGTTTGGCTGTTGGGAGATTTACAGCACAAAGGTATCTAGTTGATTTGAAGCAGTTCCGAGAAAGTCTAAACATAATCCCCACTTTTCCCTCCTGGCATTTTCCATGTGGGAGATATAGCAGGATGTATATTGGTTTTGAGGCCAACTCAATGGACAGTGTAGGGAGAAAAGTTCCTGGCTCCTTGAATGCCGTTCCTGGAGACACTGCGATCAATGTGGGAGATATGTCAAGATGTGTGTTGGTTTTGAGGACGGCTCTCTGGAGAGTCTTAGCAAAGAGGTCACACGGATAATCAGAGCAATTCTCAGAGACACTGAGAACAAGCTCGACAATTCCCTCCTGGCACTTTCCCTGTAGGAGATACCGCAAGACGTTTCTGTATATTGGGCACTGCGCTCTGCAGGGTGTTAGCAGAGACTTTCCCGGGACAGTGAAACCCTATGGTCAGAGACACTGAGAAGAAGCCCCAATGTTCCCTCCAGGCACTTTCAGTGTGGGTGCCTTCTCCACGTGGTTCCTGGTTTCACTGCAGCTCTGAAGAGAATGTTAGCAAAGAGCTCATCGGGACAGTGAAAACAGTACTCAAAGACAGGGAGAGCAAGCTCTACATTACTCTCTTAGCACTTTGGATGTGGGACATACAGCGAGATGTTTGCTGCATTTGCGTTTGGCTGTTGGGAGATTTACAGCACAAAGATATCTTGTTGATTTGAAGCAGTTCCGAGAAAGTCTAGTAATAATCCCCACTTTTCCCTCCTGGCACTTTCCATGTGGGGGATATAGCAGGATGTATATTGGTTTTGAGGCCAACTCAATGGACAGTGTAGGGAGAAAAGTTTCCCTGTCGGAGGTACCGCAAGACGTTTCTGTATATTGGGCACGGCGCTCTGCAGGGTGTTAGCAGAGACTTTCCCGGGACAGTGAAACCCTATGGTCAGAGACACTGAGAAGAAGCCCCAATGTTCCTTCCAGGCACTTTCAGTGTGGGTGCCTTCTCCACGTGGTTCCTGGTTTCACTGCAGCTCTGAAGAGAATGTTAGCAAAGAGGTCATCGGGACAGTGAAAACAGTACTCAAAGAAGGGAGAGCAAGCTCTACATTACTCTCTTAGCACTTTGGATGTGGGACATACAGCGAGATGTTTGCTGCTTTTGCGTTTGGCTGTTGGGAGATTTACAGCACAAAGATATCTAGTTGATTTGAAGGAGTTCCGAGAAAGTCTCTGTATATTGAGCACTGCGCTCTGCAGGGTGTTAGCAGAGACTTTCCCGGGACAGTGAAACCCTATGTCAGAGACACTGAGAAGAAGCCCCAGTGTTCCCTCCAGGCACTTTCAGTGTGGGTGCCTTCTCCACGTGGTTCCTGGTTTCACTGCAGCTCTGAAGAGAATGTTAGCAAAGAGGTAACCGGGACAGTGAAAACAGTACTCAAAGAAAGGGAGAGCAAGCTCTCTCTTGGCACTTTGGATGTGGGACATACAGCGAGATGTTTGCTGCATTTGCGTTTGGCTGTTGGGAGATTTACAGCACAAAGATATCTAGTTGATTTGAAGCAGTTCCGAGAAAGTCTAAACATAATCCCCACTTTTCCCTCCTGGCATTTTCCATGTGGGAGATATAGCAGGATGCATATTGGTTTTGAGGACAACTCAATGGACAGTGTAGGGAGAAAAGTTCCTGGCTCCTTGAATGCCGTTCCTGGAGACACTGCGATCAATGTGGGAGATATGTCAAGATGTGTGTTGGTTTTGAGGACGTCTCTCTAGAGAGTCCTAGCAAAGAGGTCACACGGATAATCAGAGCAATTCTCAGAGACACTGAGAAGAAGCTCGACAATTCCCTCCTGGCACTTTCCCTGTAGGAGATACCGCAAGACGTTTCTGTATATTGGGCACTGCGCTCTGCAGGGTGTTAGCAGAGACTTTCCCGGGACAGTGAAACCCTATGGTCAGAGACACTGAGAAGAAGCCCCAATGTTCCCTCCAGGCACTTTCAGTGTGGGTGCCTTCTCCACGTGGTTCCTGGTTTCACTGCAGCTCTGAAGAGAATGTTAGCAAAGAGGTAACCGGGACAGTGAAAACAGTAGTCAAAGACAGGGAGAGCAAGCTCTCTCTTGGCACTTTGGATGTGGGACATACAGCGAGATGTTTGCTGCTTTTGCGTTTGGCTGTTGGGAGATTTACAGCACAAAGATATCTAGTTGATTTGAAGCAGTTCCGAGAAAGTCTCTGTATATTGAGCACTGCGCTCCGCAGGGTGTTAGCAGAGACTTTCCCGGGACAGTGAAACCCTATGTCAGAGACACTGAGAAGAAGCCCCAATGTTCCCTCCAGGCACTTTCAGTGTGGGTGCCTTCTCCACGTGGTTCCTGGTTTCACTGCAGGTCTGAAGAGAATGTTAGCAAAGAGCTCATCGGGACAGTGAAATCAGTACTCAAAGAATGGAGAGCACGCTCTACATTACTCTCTTGGCACTTTGGATGTGGGACATACAGCGAGATGTTTGCTGCATTTGCGTTTGGCTGTTGGGAGATTTACAGCACAAAGATATCTAGTTGATTTGAAGCAGTTCCGAGAAAGTCTAAACATAATCCCCACTTTTCCCTCCTGGCATTTTCCATGTGGGAGATATAGCAGGATGTATATTGGTTTTGAGGCCAACTCAATGGACAGTGTAGGGAGAAAAGTTCCTGGCTCCTTGAATGCCGTTCCTGGAGACATTGCGATCAATGTGGGAGATATGTCAAGATGTGTGTTGGTAAAGAGGTCACACGGATAATCAGAGCAATTCTCAGAGACACTGAGAACAAGCTTGACATTTCCCTCCTGGCACTTTCCCTGTAGGAGATACCGCAAGACGTTTCTGTATATTGGGCACTGCGCTCTGCAGGGTGTTAGCAGAGACTTTCCCGGGACAGTGAAACCCTATGTCAGAGACACTGAGAAGAAGCCCCAATGTTCCCTCCAGGCACTTTCAGTGTGGGTGCCTTCTCCACGTGGTTCCTGGTTTCACTGCAGCTCTGAAGAGAATGTTAGCAAAGAGGTAACCGGGACAGTGAAAACAGTAGTCAAAGACAGGGAGAGCAAGCTCTCTCTTGGCACTTTGGATGTGGGACATACAGCGAGATGTTTGCTGCATTTGCGTTTGGCTGTTGGGAGATTTACAGCACAAAGATATCTAGTTGATTTGAAGCAGTTCCGAGAAAGTCTATGTATATTGAGCACTGCGCTCTGCAGGGTGTTAGCAGAGACTTTCCCGGGACAGTGAAACCCTATGTCAGAAACACTGAGAAGAAGCCCCAACGTTCCCTCCAGGCACTTTCAGTGTGGGTGCCTTCTCCACGTGGTTCCTGGTTTCACTGCAGCTCTGAAGAGAATGTTAGCAAAGAGGTCATCGGGACAGTGAAAACAGTACTCAAAGACAGGGAGAGCAAGCTCTCTCTTGGCACTTTGGATGTGGGACATACAGCGAGATGTTTGCTGCTTTTACATTTGGCTGTTGGGAGATTTACAGCACAAAGATATCTAGTTGATTTGAAGCAGTTCCGAGAAAGTCTAAACATAATCCCCACTTTTCCCTCCTGGCATTTTCCATGTGGGAGATATAGCAGGATGTATATTGGTTTTGAGGCCAACTCAATGGACAGTGTAGGGAGAAAAGTTCCTGGCTCCTTGAATGCCGTTCCTGGAGACATTGCGATCAATGTGGGAGATATGTCAAGATGTGTGTTGGTAAAGAGGTCACACGGATAATCAGAGCAATTCTCAGAGACACTGAGAACAAGCTTGACATTTCCCTCCTGGCACTTTCCCTGTAGGAGATACCGCAAGACGTTTCTGTATATTGGGCACTGCGCTCTGCAGGGTGTTAGCAGAGACTTTCCCGGGACAGTGAAACCCTATGTCAGAGACACTGAGAAGAAGCCCCAATGTTCCCTCCAGGCACTTTCAGTGTGGGTGCCTTCTCCACGTGGTTCCTGGTTTCACTGCAGCTCTGAAGAGAATGTTAGCAAAGAGGTAACCGGGACAGTGAAAACAGTACTCAAAGACAGGGAGAGCAAGCTGTACATTACCCTCTTGGCACTTTGGATGTGGGACATACAGCGAGATGTTTGCTGCTTTTGCGTTTGGCTGTTGGGAGATTTACAGCACAAAGATATCTAGTTGATTTGAAGCAGTTCCGAGAAAGTCTCTGTATATTGAGCACTGCGCTCTGCAGGGTGTTAGCAGAGACTTTCCCGGGACAGTGAAACCCTATGTCAGAGACACTGAGAAGAAGCCCCAATGTTCCCTCCAGGCACTTTCAGTGTGGGTGCCTTCTCCACGTGGTTCCTGGTTTCACTGCAGCTCTGAAGAGAATGTTAGCAAAGAGGTAACCGGGACAGTGAAAACAGTACTCAAAGACAGGGAGAGCAAGCTCTCTCTTGGCACTTTGGATGTGGGACATACAGCGAGATGTTTGCTGCTTTTGCGTTTGGCTATTGGGTGATTTACAGCACAAAGATATCTAGTTGATTTGAAGCAGTTCCGAGAAAGTCTAAACATAATCCCCACTTTTCCCTCCTGGCATTTTCCATGTGGGAGATATAGCAGGATGTATATTGGTTTTGAGGCCAACTCAATGGACAGTGTAGGGAGATAAGTTCCTGGCTCCTTGAATGCCGTTCCTGGAGACACTGCGATCAATGTGGGAGATATGTCAAGATGTGTGTTGGTAAAGAGGTCACACGGATAATCAGAGCAATTCTCAGAGACACTGAGAAGAAGCTCGACAATTCCCTCCTGGCACTTTCCCTGTAGGAGATACCGCAAGACGTTTCTGTATATTGGGCACTGCGCTCTGCAGGGTGTTAGCAGAGACTTTCCCGGGACAGTGAAACCCTATGGTCAGAGACACTGAGAAGAAGCCCCAATGTTCCCTCCAGGCACTTTCAGTGTGGGTGCCTTCTCCACGTGGTTCCTGGTTTCACTGCAGCTCTGAAGAGAATGTTAGCAAAGAGGTAACCGGGACAGTGAAAACAGTACTCAAAGACAGGGAGAGCAAGCTCTCTCTTGGCACTTTGGATGTGGGACATACAGCGAGATGTTTGCTGCATTTGCGTTTGGCTGTTGGGAGATTTACAGCACAAAGATATCTAGTTGAATTGAAGCAGTTCCGAGAAAGTCTAAACATAATCCCCACTTTTCCCTCCTGGCATTTTCCATGTGGGAGATATAGCAGGATGTATATTGGTTTTGAGGCCAACTCAATGGACAGTGTAGGGAGAAAAGTTCCTGGCTCCTTGAATGCCGTTCCTGGAGACACTGCGATCAATGTGGGAGATATGTCAAGATGTGTGTTGGTAAAGAGGTCACACGGATAATCAGAGCAATTCTCAGAGACACTGAGAACAAGCTCGACAATTCCCTCCTGGCACTTTCCCTGTAGGAGATACCGCAAGACGTTTCTGTATATTGGGCACTGCGCTCTGCAGGGTGTTAGCAGAGACTTTCCCGGGACAGTGAAACCCTATGGTCAGAGACACTGAGAAGAAGCCCCAATGTTCCCTCCAGGCACTTTCAGTGTGGGTGCCTTCTCCACGTGGTTCCTGGTTTCACTGCAGCTCTGAAGAGAATGTTAGCAAAGAGGTAACCGGGACAGTGAAAACAGTACTCAAAGACAGGGAGAGCAAGCTCTCTCTTGGCACTTTGGATGTGGGACATACAGCGAGATGTTTGCTGCATTTGCGTTTGGCTGTTGGGAGATTTACAGCACAAAGATATCTAGTTGATTTGAAGCAGTTCCGAGAAAGTCTAAACATAAACCCCACTTTTCCCTCCTGGCATTTTCCATGTGGGAGATATAGCAGGATGTATATTGGTTTTGAGGCCAACTCAAAGGACAGTG
This sequence comes from Chroicocephalus ridibundus, assembly GCF_963924245.1. NCBI lineage: Eukaryota > Metazoa > Chordata > Aves > Charadriiformes > Laridae > Chroicocephalus > Chroicocephalus ridibundus. The sequence goes on from NC_086284.1 coordinate 142,624,144, forward strand.
TAGGGAGAAAAGTTCCTGGCTCCTTGAATGCCGTTCCTGGAGACACTGCGATCAATGTGGGAGATATGTCAAGATGTGTGTTGGTTTTGAGGACGGCTCTCTGGAGAGTCTTAGTAAAGAGGTCACACGGATAATCAGAGCAATTCTCAGAGACACTGAGAACAAGCTCGACAATTCCCTCCTGGCACTTTCCCTGTAGGAGATACCGCAAGACGTTTCTGTATATTGGGCACAGCGCTCTGCAGGGTGTTAGCAGAGACTTTCCCGGGACAGTGAAACCCTATGTCAGAGACACTGAGAAGAAGCCCCAATGTTCCCTCCAGGCACTTTCAGTGTGGGTGCCTTCTCCACGTGGTTCCTGGTTTCACTGCAGCTCTGAAGAGAATGTTAGCAAAGAGGTAACCGGGACAGTGAAAACAGTGCTCAAAGACAGGGAGAGCAAGCTCTCTCTTGGCACTTTGGATGTGGGACATACAGCGAGATGTTTGCTGCTTTTGCGTTTGGCTGTTGGGAGATTTACAGCACAAAGATATCTAGTTGATTTTAAGCAGTTATGAGAAAGTCTAAACATAATCCCCACTTTTCCCTCCTGGCACTTTCCATGTGGGAGATATAGCAGGATGTATATTGGTTTTGAGGACAACTCAATGGACAGTGTAGGGAGAAAAGTTCCTGGCTCCTTGAATGCCGTTCCTGGAGACACTGCGATCAATGTGGGAGATATGTCAAGATGTGTGTTGGTACAGAGGTCACACGGATAATCAGAGCAATTCTCAGAGACACTGAGAACAAGCTCGACAATTCCCTCCTGGCACTTTCCCTGTAGGAGATACCGCAAGACGTTTCTGTATATTGGGCACAGCGCTCTGCAGGGTGTTAGCAGAGACTTTCCAGGGACAGTGAAACCCTATGTCAGAGACACTGAGAAGAAGCCCCAATGTTCCTTCCAGGCACTTTCAGTGTGGGCGCCTTCTCCACGTGGTTCCTGGTTTCACTGCAGCTCTGAAGAGAATGTTAGCAAAGAGCTCATCGGGACAGTGAAAACAGTACTCAAAGACAGGGAGAGCAAGCTGTACATTACCCTCTTGGCACTTTGGATGTGGGACATACAGCGAGATGTTTGCTGCTTTTGCGTTTGGCTGTTGGGAGATTTACAGCACAAAGATATCTAGTTGATTTGAAGCAGTTCCGAGAAAGTCTCTGTATATTGAGCACTGCGCTCTGCAGGGTGTTAGCAGAGACTTTCCCGGGACAGTGAAACCCTATGTCAGAGACACTGAGAAGAAGCCCCAATGTTCCCTCCAGGCACTTTCAGTGTGGGTGCCTTCTCCACGTGGTTCCTGGTTTCACTGCAGCTCTGAAGAGAATGTTAGCAAAGAGGTAACCGGGACAGTGAAAACAGTACTCAAAGACAGGGAGAGCAAGCTCTCTCTTGGCACTTTGGATGTGGGACATACAGCGAGATGTTTGCTGCTTTTGCGTTTGGCTATTGGGTGATTTACAGCACAAAGATATCTAGTTGATTTGAAGCAGTTCCGAGAAAGTCTAAACATAATCCCCACTTTTCCCTCCTGGCACTTTCCATGTGGGAGATATAGCAGGATGTATATTGGTTTTGAGGACAACTCAATGGACAGTGTAGGGAGAAAAGTTTCCCTGTAGGAGATACCGCAAGACGTTTCTGTATATTGGGCACAGCGCTCTGCAGGGTGTTAGCAGAGACTTTCCAGGGACAGTGAAACCCTATGTCAGAGACACTGAGAAGAAGCCCCAATGTTCCTTCCAGGCACTTTCAGTGTGGGCGCCTTCTCCACGTGGTTCCTGGTTTCACTGCAGCTCTGAAGAGAATGTTAGCAAAGAGCTCATCGGGACAGTGAAAACAGTACTCAAAGACAGGGAGAGCAAGCTGTACATTACCCTCTTGGCACTTTGGATGTGGGACATACAGCAAGATGTATGCTGCTTTTGCGTTTGGCTGTTGGGAGATTTACAGCACAAAGATATCTAGTTGATTTGAAGCAGTTCCGAGAAAGTCTCTGTATATTGAGCACTGCGCTCTGCAGGGTGTTAGCAGAGACTTTCCCGGGACAGTGAAACCCTATGTCAGAGACACTGAGAAGAAGCCCCAATGTTCCCTCCAGGCACTTTCAGTGTGGGTGCCTTCTCCACGTGGTTCCTGGTTTCACTGCAGCTCTGAAGAGAATGTTAGCAAAGAGGTAACCGGGACAGTGAAAATAGTACTCAAAGACAGGGAGAGCAAGCTCTCTCTTGGCACTTTGGATGTGGGACATACAGCGAGATGTTTGCTGCATTTGCGTTTGGCTGTTGGGAGATTTACAGCACAAAGATATCTTGTTGATTTGAAGCAGTTCCGAGAAAGTCTAAACATAATCCCCACTTTTCCCTCCTGGCACTTTCCATGTGGGAGATATAGCAGGCTGTATATTGATTTTGAGGACAACTTAATGGACAGTGTAGGGAGAAAAGTTTCCCTGTAGGAGATACCGCAAGACGTTTCTGTATATTGGGCACAGCGCTCTGCAGGGTGTTAGCAGAGACTTTCCCGGGACAGTGAAACCCTATGGTCAGAGACACTGAGAAGAAGCCCCAATGTTCCCTCCAGGCACTTTCAGTGTGGGTGCCTTCTCCACGTGGTTCCTGGTTTCACTGCAGCTCTGAAGAGAATGTTAGCAAAGAGGTAACCGGGACAGTGAAAACAGTACTCAAAGACAGGGAGAGCAAGCTCTCTCTTGGCACTTTGGATGTGGGACATACAGCGAGATGTTTGCTGCTTTTGCGTTTGGCTATTGGGTGATTTACAGCACAAAGATATCTAGTTGATTTGAAGCAGTTCCGAGAAAGTCTCTGTATATTGAGCACTGTGCTCTGCAGGGTGTTAGCAGAGACTTTCCCGGGACAGTGAAACCCTATGTCAGAGACACTGAGAAGAAGCCCCAATGTTCCCTCCAGGCACTTTCAGTGTGGGTGCCTTCTCCACGTGGTTCCTGGTTTCACTGCAGCTCTGAAGAGAACGTTAGCAAAGAGGTAACCGGGACATTGAAAACAGTACTCAAAGACAGGGAGAGCAAGCTCTCTCTTGGCACATTGGATGTGGGACATACAGCGAGATGTTTGCTGCATTTGCGTTTGGCTATTGGGTGATTTACAGCACAAAGATATCTAGTTGATTTGAAGCAGTTCCGAGAAAGTCTCTGTATATTGAGCACTGTGCTCTGCAGGGTGTTAGCAGAGACTTTCCCGGGACAGTGAAACCCTATGTCAGAGACACTGAGAAGAAGCCCCAATGTTCCCTCCAGGCACTTTCAGTGTGGGTGCCTTCTCCACGTGGTTCCTGGTTTCACTGCAGCTCTGAAGAGAATGTTAGCAAAGAGGTAACCGGGACAGTGAAAACAGTACTCAAAGACAGGGAGAGCAAGCTCTCTCTTGGCACTTTGGATGTGGGACATCCAGCGAGATGTTTGCTGCTTTTCCATTTGGCTGTTGGGAGATTTACAGCACAAAGATATCTAGTTGATTTGAAGCAGTTGCGAGAAAGTCTAAACATAATCCCCACTTTTCCCTCCTGGCACTTTCCATGTGGGAGATATAGCAGGATGTATATTGGTTTTGAGGCCAACTCAATGGACAGTGTAGGGAGAAAAGTTCCTGGCTCCTTGAATGCCGTTCCTGGAGACACTGCGATCAATGTGGGAGATATGTCAAGATGTGTGTTGGTTTTGAGGACGGCTCTCTGGAGAGTCTTAGCAAAGAGGTCACACAGATAATTACAGCAATTCTCAGAGACACTGAGAACAAGCTCGACAATTCCCTCCTGGCACTTTCCCTGTAGGAGATACCGCAAGACGTTTCTGTATATCGGGCACTGCGTTCTGTAGGGTGTTAGCAGAGACTTTCCCGGGACAGTGAAACCCTATGGTCAGAGACACTGAGAAGAAGCCCCAATGTTCCCTTCAGGCACTTTCAGTGTGGGTGCCTTCTCCACGTGGTTCCTGGTTTCACTGCAGCTCTGAAGAGAATGTTAGTAAAGAGGTAACCGGGACAGTGAAAACAGTACTCAAAGACAGGGAGAGCAAGCTCTCTCTTGGCACTTTGGATGTGGGACATACAGCGAGATGTTTGCTGAATTTGCGTTTGGCTGTTGGGAGATTTACAGCACAAAGATATCTAGTTGATTTGAAGCAGTTCCGAGAAAGTCTAAACATAATCCCCACTTTTCCCTCCTGGCACTTTCCATGTGGGAGATATAGCAGGATATATATTGGTTTTGAGGACAACTTAATGGACAGTGTAGGGAGAAAAGTTTCCCTGTAGTAGATACCGCAAGACGTTTCTGTATATTGGGCACAGCGCTCTGCAGGGTGTTAGCAGAGACTTTCCCGGGACAGTGAAACCCTATGGTCAGAGACACTGAGAAAAGCCTCAATGTTCCCTCCAGGCACTTTCAGTGTGGGTGCCTTCTCCACGTGGTTCCTGGTTTCACTGCAGCTCTGAAGAGAATGTTAGCAAAGAGGTCATTGGGACAGTGAAACCAGTACTCAAAGACAGGGAGAGCAAGCTCTACATTACTCTCTTAGCACTTTGGATGTGGGACATACAGCGAGATGTTTGCTGCTTTTGCGTTTGGCTGTTGGGAGATTTACAGCACAAAGATATCTAGTTGATTTGAAGCAGTTCCGAGAAAGTCTCTGTATATTGAGCACTGCGCTCTGCAGGGTGTTAGCAGAGACTTTCCCGGGACAGTGAAACCCTATGTCAGAGACACTGAGAAGAAGCCCCAATGTTCCCTCCAGGCACTTTCAGTGTGGGTGCCTTCTCCACGTGGTTCCTGGTTTCACTGCAGCTCTGAAGAGAATGTTAGCAAAGAGCTCATCGGGACAGTGAAAACAGTACTCAAAGACAGGGAGAGCAAGCTCTCTCTTGGCACTTTGGATGTGGGACATACAGCGAGATGTTTGCTGCATTTGCGTTTGGCTGTTGGGAGATTTACAGCACAAAGATATCTAGTTGATTTGAAGCAGTTCCGAGAAAGTCTAATCATAATCCCCACTTTTCCCTCCTGGCACTTTCCATGTGGGAGATATAGCAGGATGTATATTGGTTTTGAGGCCAACTCAATGGACAGTGTAGGGAGAAAAGTTCCTGGCTCCTTGAATGCCGTTCCTGGAGACACTGCGATCAATGTGGGAGATATGTCAAGATGTGTGTTGGTTTTGAGGACGGCTCTCTGGAGAGTCTTAGTAAAGAGGTCACACGGATAATCAGAGCAATTCTCAGAGACACTGAGAACAAGCTCGACAATTCCCTCCTGGCACTTTCCCTGTAGGAGATACCGCAAGACGTTTCTGTATATTGGGCACTGCGCTCTGCAGGGTGTTAGCAGAGACTTTCCCGGGACAGTGAAACCCTATGTCAGAGACACTGAGAAGAAGCCCCAATGTTCCCTCCAGGCACTTTCAGTGTGGGTGCCTTCTCCACGTGGTTCCTGGTTTCACTGCAGCTCTGAAGAGAATGTTAGCAAAGAGGTCATCGGGACAGTGAAAACAGTACTCAAAGACAGGGAGAGCAAGCTCTACATTACTCTCTTGGCACTTTGGATGTGGGACATACAGCGAGATGTTTGCTGCATTTGCGTTTGCCTGTTGGGAGATTTACAGCACAAAGATATCTTGTTGATTTGAAGCAGTTCCGAGAAAGTCTAAACATAATCCCCACTTTTCCCTCCTGGCACTTTCCATGTGGGAGATATAGCAGGATGTATACTGGTTTTGAGGCCAACTCAATGGACAGTGTAGGGAGAAAAGTTCCTGGATCCTTGAATGCCGTTCCTGGAGACACTGCGATCAATGTGGGAGATATGTCAAGATGTGTGTTGGTTTTGAGGACGGCTCTCTGGAGAGTCTTAGCAAAGAGGTCACACGGGTAATCAGAGCAATTCTCAGAGACACTGAGAACAAGCTCGACAATTCCCTCCTGGCACTTTCCCTGTAGGAGATACCGCAAGACGTTTCTGTATATTGGGCACTGCGCTCTGCAGGGTGTTAGCAGAGACTTTCCCGGGACTGTGAAACCCTATGGTCAGAGACACTGAGAAGAAGCCCCAATGTTCCCTCCAGGCACTTTCAGTGTGGGTGCCTTCTCCACGTGGTTCCTGTTTTCACTGCAGCTCTGAAGAGAATGTTAGCAAAGAGCTCATCGGGACAATGAAAACAGTACTCAAAGACAGGGAGAGCAAGCTCTACATTACTCTCTTGGCACTTTGGATGTGGGACATACAGCGAGATGTTTGCTGCATTTGCGTTTGGCTGTTGGGAGATTTACAGCACAAAGATATCTAGTTGATTTGAAGCAGTTCCGAGAAAGTCTCTGTATATTGAGCACTGCGCTCTGCAGGGTGTTAGCAGAGACTTTCCCGGGACAGTGAAACCCTATGTCAGAGACACTGAGAAGAAGCCCCAATGTTCCCTCCAGGCACTTTCAGTGTGGGTGCCTTCTCCACGTGGTTCCTGGTTTCACTGCAGCTCTGAAGAGAATGTTAGCAAAGAGGTAACCGGGACAGTGAAAACAGTGCTCAAAGACAGGGAGAGCAAGCTCTCTCTTGGCACTTTGGATGTGGGACATACAGCGAGATGTTTGCTGCATTTGCGTTTGGCTGTTGGGAGATTTACAGCACAAAGATATCTAGTTGATTTGAAGCAGTTCCGAGAAAATCTAAACATAATCCCCACTTTTCCCTCCTGGCACTTTCCATGTGGGAGATATAGCAGGATGTATATTGGTTTTGAGGCCAACTCAATGGACAGTGTAGGGAGAAAAGTTCCTGGCTCCTTGAATGCCTTTCCTGGAGACACTGCGATCAATGTGGGAGATATGTCAAGATGTGTGTTGGTTTTGAGGACGTCTCTCTGGAGAGTCTTAGCAAAGAGGTCACACGGATAATCAGAGCAATTCTCAGAGACACTGAGAACAAGCTCGACAATTCCCTCCTGGCACTTTCCCTGTAGGAGATACCGCAAGACGTTTCTGTATATTGGGCACTGCGCTCTGCAGGGTGTTAGCAGAGACTTTCCCGGGACAGTGAAACCCTATGTCAGAGACACTGAGAAGAAGCCCCAATGTTCCCTCCAGGCACTTTCAGTGTGGGTGCCTTCTCCACGTGGTTCCTGGTTTCACTGCAGCTCTGAAGAGAATGTTAGCAAAGAGGTCATCGGGACAGTGAAAACAGTACTCAAAGACAGGGAGAGCAAGCTCTACATTACTCTCTTGGCACTTTGGATGTGGGACATACAGCGAGATGTTTGCTGCATTTGCGTTTGCCTGTTGGGAGATTTACAGCACAAAGATATCTTGTTGATTTGAAGCAGTTCCGAGAAAGTCTAAACATAATCCCCACTTTTCCCTCCTGGCACTTTCCATGTGGGAGATATAGCAGGATGTATACTGGTTTTGAGGCCAACTCAATGGACAGTGTAGGGAGAAAAGTTCCTGGATCCTTGAATGCCGTTCCTGGAGACACTGCGATCAATGTGGGAGATATGTCAAGATGTGTGTTGGTTTTGAGGACGGCTCTCTGGAGAGTCTTAGCAAAGAGGTCACACGGGTAATCAGAGCAATTCTCAGAGACACTGAGAACAAGCTCGACAATTCCCTCCTGGCACTTTCCCTGTAGGAGATACCGCAAGACGTTTCTGTATATTGGGCACTGCGCTCTGCAGGGTGTTAGCAGAGACTTTCCCGGGACTGTGAAACCCTATGGTCAGAGACACTGAGAAGAAGCCCCAATGTTCCCTCCAGGCACTTTCAGTGTGGGTGCCTTCTCCACGTGGTTCCTGTTTTCACTGCAGCTCTGAAGAGAATGTTAGCAAAGAGCTCATCGGGACAATGAAAACAGTACTCAAAGACAGGGAGAGCAAGCTCTACATTACTCTCTTGGCACTTTGGATGTGGGACATACAGCGAGATGTTTGCTGCATTTGCGTTTGGCTGTTGGGAGATTTACAGCACAAAGATATCTAGTTGATTTGAAGCAGTTCCGAGAAAGTCTCTGTATATTGAGCACTGCGCTCTGCAGGGTGTTAGCAGAGACTTTCCCGGGACAGTGAAACCCTATGTCAGAGACACTGAGAAGAAGCCCCAATGTTCCCTCCAGGCACTTTCAGTGTGGGTGCCTTCTCCACGTGGTTCCTGGTTTCACTGCAGCTCTGAAGAGAATGTTAGCAAAGAGGTAACCGGGACAGTGAAAACAGTGCTCAAAGACAGGGAGAGCAAGCTCTCTCTTGGCACTTTGGATGTGGGACATACAGCGAGATGTTTGCTGCATTTGTGTTTGGCTGTTGGGAGATTTACAGCACAAAGATATCTAGTTGATTTGAAGCAGTTCCGAGAAAATCTAAACATAATCCCCACTTTTCCCTCCTGGCACTTTCCATGTGGGAGATATAGCAGGATGTATATTGGTTTTGAGGCCAACTCAATGGACAGTGTAGGGAGAAAAGTTCCTGGCTCCTTGAATGCCGTTCCTGGAGACACTGCGATCAATGTGGGAGATATGTCAAGATGTGTGTTGGTTTTGAGGACGGCTCTCTGGAGAGTCTTAGTAAAGAGGTCACACGGATAATCAGAGCAATTCTCAGAGACACTGAGAACAAGCTCGACAATTCCCTCCTGGCACTTTCCCTGTAGGAGATACCGCAAGACGTTTCTGTATATTGGGCACTGCGCTCTGCAGGGTGTTAGCAGAGACTTTCCCGGGACAGTGAAACCCTATGTCAGAGACACTGAGAAGAAGCCCCAATGTTCCCTCCAGGCACTTTCAGTGTGGGTGCCTTCTCCACGTGGTTCCTGGTTTCACTGCAGCTCTGAAGAGAATGTTAGCAAAGAGGTCATCGGGACAGTGAAAACAGTACTCAAAGACAGGGAGAGCAAGCTCTACATTACTCTCTTGGCACTTTGGATGTGGGACATACAGCGAGATGTTTGCTGCATTTGCGTTTGCCTGTTGGGAGATTTACAGCACAAAGATATCTTGTTGATTTGAAGCAGTTCCGAGAAAGTCTAAACATAATCCCCACTTTTCCCTCCTGGCACTTTCCATGTGGGAGATATAGCAGGATGTATACTGGTTTTGAGGCCAACTCAATGGACAGTGTAGGGAGAAAAGTTCCTGGATCCTTGAATGCCGTTCCTGGAGACACTGCGATCAATGTGGGAGATATGTCAAGATGTGTGTTGGTTTTGAGGACGGCTCTCTGGAGAGTCTTAGCAAAGAGGTCACACGGGTAATCAGAGCAATTCTCAGAGACACTGAGAACAAGCTCGACAATTCCCTCCTGGCACTTTCCCTGTAGGAGATACCGCAAGACGTTTCTGTATATTGGGCACTGCGCTCTGCAGGGTGTTAGCAGAGACTTTCCCGGGACTGTGAAACCCTATGGTCAGAGACACTGAGAAGAAGCCCCAATGTTCCCTCCAGGCACTTTCAGTGTGGGTGCCTTCTCCACGTGGTTCCTGTTTTCACTGCAGCTCTGAAGAGAATGTTAGCAAAGAGCTCATCGGGACAATGAAAACAGTACTCAAAGACAGGGAGAGCAAGCTCTACATTACTCTCTTGGCACTTTGGATGTGGGACATACAGCGAGATGTTTGCTGCATTTGCGTTTGGCTGTTGGGAGATTTACAGCACAAAGATATCTAGTTGATTTGAAGCAGTTCCGAGAAAGTCTCTGTATATTGAGCACTGCGCTCTGCAGGGTGTTAGCAGAGACTTTCCCGGGACAGTGAAACCCTATGTCAGAGACACTGAGAAGAAGCCCCAATGTTCCCTCCAGGCACTTTCAGTGTGGGTGCCTTCTCCACGTGGTTCCTGGTTTCACTGCAGCTCTGAAGAGAATGTTAGCAAAGAGGTAACCGGGACAGTGAAAACAGTGCTCAAAGACAGGGAGAGCAAGCTCTCTCTTGGCACTTTGGATGTGGGACATACAGCGAGATGTTTGCTGCATTTGCGTTTGGCTGTTGGGAGATTTACAGCACAAAGATATCTAGTTGATTTGAAGCAGTTCCGAGAAAATCTAAACATAATCCCCACTTTTCCCTCCTGGCACTTTCCATGTGGGAGATATAGCAGGATGTATATTGGTTTTGAGGCCAACTCAATGGACAGTGTAGGGAGAAAAGTTCCTGGCTCCTTGAATGCCTTTCCTGGAGACACTGCGATCAATGTGGGAGATATGTCAAGATGTGTGTTGGTTTTGAGGACGTCTCTCTGGAGAGTCTTAGCAAAGAGGTCACACGGATAATCAGAGCAATTCTCAGAGACACTGAGAACAAGCTCGACAATTCCCTCCTGGCACTTTCCCTGTAGGAGATACCGCAAGACGTTTCTGTATATTGGGCACTGCGCTCTGCAGGGTGTTAGCAGAGACTTTCCCGGGACAGTGAAACCCTATGTCAGAGACACTGAGAAGAAGCCCCAATGTTCCCTCCAGGCACTTTCAGTGTGGGTGCCTTCTCCACGTGGTTCCTGGTTTCACTGCAGCTCTGAAGAGAATGTTAGCAAAGAGGTCATCGGGACAGTGAAAACAGTACTCAAAGACAGGGAGAGCAAGCTCTACATTACTCTCTTGGCACTTTGGATGTGGGACATACAGCGAGATGTTTGCTGCATTTGCGTTTGCCTGTTGGGAGATTTACAGCACAAAGATATCTTGTTGATTTGAAGCAGTTCCGAGAAAGTCTAAACATAATCCCCACTTTTCCCTCCTGGCACTTTCCATGTGGGAGATATAGCAGGATGTATACTGGTTTTGAGGCCAACTCAATGGACAGTGTAGGGAGAAAAGTTCCTGGATCCTTGAATGCCGTTCCTGGAGACACTGCGATCAATGTGGGAGATATGTCAAGATGTGTGTTGGTTTTGAGGACGGCTCTCTGGAGAGTCTTAGCAAAGAGGTCACACGGGTAATCAGAGCAATTCTCAGAGACACTGAGAACAAGCTCGACAATTCCCTCCTGGCACTTTCCCTGTAGGAGATACCGCAAGACGTTTCTGTATATTGGGCACTGCGCTCTGCAGGGTGTTAGCAGAGACTTTCCCGGGACTGTGAAACCCTATGGTCAGAGACACTGAGAAGAAGCCCCAATGTTCCCTCCAGGCACTTTCAGTGTGGGTGCCTTCTCCACGTGGTTCCTGTTTTCACTGCAGCTCTGAAGAGAATGTTAGCAAAGAGCTCATCGGGACAATGAAAACAGTACTCAAAGACAGGGAGAGCAAGCTCTACATTACTCTCTTGGCACTTTGGATGTGGGACATACAGCGAGATGTTTGCTGCATTTGCGTTTGGCTGTTGGGAGATTTACAGCACAAAGATATCTAGTTGATTTGAAGCAGTTCCGAGAAAGTCTCTGTATATTGAGCACTGCGCTCTGCAGGGTGTTAGCAGAGACTTTCCCGGGACAGTGAAACCCTATGTCAGAGACACTGAGAAGAAGCCCCAATGTTCCCTCCAGGCACTTTCAGTGTGGGTGCCTTCTCCACGTGGTTCCTGGTTTCACTGCAGCTCTGAAGAGAATGTTAGCAAAGAGGTAACCGGGACAGTGAAAACAGTGCTCAAAGACAGGGAGAGCAAGCTCTCTCTTGGCACTTTGGATGTGGGACATACAGCGAGATGTTTGCTGCATTTGCGTTTGGCTGTTGGGAGATTTACAGCACAAAGATATCTAGTTGATTTGAAGCAGTTCCGAGAAAATCTAAACATAATCCCCACTTTTCCCTCCTGGCACTTTCCATGTGGGAGATATAGCAGGATGTATATTGGTTTTGAGGACAACTCAATGGACAGTGTAGGGATAAAAGTTCCTGGCTCCTTGAATGCCTTTCCTGGAGACACTGCGATCAATGTGGGAGATATGTCAAGATGTGTGTTGGTTTTGAGGACGTCTCTCTGGAGAGTCTTAGCAAAGAGGTCACACGGATAATCAGAGCAATTCTCAGAGACACTGAGAACAAGCTCGACAATTCCCTCCTGGCACTTTCCCTGTAGGAGATACCGCAAGACGTTTCTGTATATTGGGCACTGCGCTCTGCAGGGTGTTAGCAGAGACTTTCCCGGGACAGTGAAACCCTATGGTCAGAGACACTGAGAAGAAGCCCCAATGTTCCCTCCAGGCACTTTCAGTGTGGGTGCCTTCTCCACGTGGTTCCTGGTTTCACTGCAGCTCTGAAGAGAATGTTAGCAAAGAGGTAACCGGGACCGTGAAAACAGTACTCAAAGACAGGGAGAGCAAGCTCTCTCTTGGCACTTTGGATGTGGGACATACAGCGAGATGTTTGCTGCTTTTGCGTTTGGCTGTTGGGAGATTTACAGCACAAAGATATCTAGTTGATTTGAAGCAGTTCCGAGAAAGTCTAAACATAATCCCTACTTTTCCCTCCTGGCATTTTCCATGTGGGAGATATAGCAGGATGTATACTGGTTTTGAGGACAACTCAATGGACAGTGTAGGGAGAAAAGTTCCTGGCTCCTTGAATGCCGTTCCTGGAGACACTGCGATCAATGTGGGAGATATGTCAAGATGTGTGTTGGTTTTGAGGACGTCTCTCTGGAGAGTCTTAGCAAAGAGGTCACACGGATAATCAGAGCAATTCTCAGAGACACTGAGGAGAAGCTCGACAATTCCCTCCTGGCACTTTCCCTGTAGGAGATACCGCAAGACGTTTCGGTATCTTGGGCACTGCGCTCTGCAGGGTGTTAGCAGAGACTTTCCCGGGACAGTGAAACCCTATGGTCAGAGACACTGAGAAGAAGCCCCAATGTTCCCTCCAGGCACTTTCAGTGTGGGTGCCTTCTCCACGTGGTTCCTGGTTTCACTGCAGCTCTGAAGAGAATGTTAGCAAAGAGCTCATCGGGACAGTGAAAACAGTACTCAAAGACAGGGAGAGCAAGCTCTACATTACTCTCTTAGCACTTTGGATGTGGGACATACAGCGAGATGTTTGCTGCTTTTGCGTTTGGCTGTTGGGAGATTTACAGCACAAAGATATCTTGTTGATTTGAAGCAGTTCCGAGAAAGTCTTGGCATAATCCCCACTTTTCCCTCCTGGCACTTTCCATGTGGGGGATATAGCAGGATGTATATTGGTTTTGAGGACAACTTAATGGACAGTGTAGGGAGAAAAGTTTCCCTGTCGGAGATACCGCAAGACGTTTCTGTATATTGGGCACGGCGCTCTGCAGGCTGTTAGCAGAGACTTTCCCGGGACAGTGAAACCCTATGGTCAGAGACACTGAGAAGAAGCCCCAATGTTCCTTCCAGGCACTTTCAGTGTGGGTGCCTTCTCCACGTGGTTCCTGGTTTCACTGCAGCTCTGAAGAGAATGTTAGCAAAGAGGTCATCGGGACAGTGAAAACAGTACTCAAAGAAGGGAGAGCAAGCTCTACATTACTCTCTTAGCACTTTGGATGTGGGACATACAGCGAGATGTTTGCTGCTTTTGCGTTTGGCTGTTGGAAGATTTACAGCACAAAGATATCTAGTTGATTTGAAGCAGTTCCCAGAAAGTCTCTGTATATTGAGCCACTGCGCTCTGCAGGGTGTTAGCAGAGACTTTCCCGGGACAGTGAAACCCTATGTCAGAGACACTGAGAAGAAGCCCCAATGTTCCCTCCAGGCACTTTCAGTGTGGGTGCCTTCTCCACGTGGTTCCTGGTTTCACTGCAGCTCTGAAGAGAATGTTAGCAAAGAGCTCATCGGGACAGTGAAAACAGTACTCAAAGACAGGGAGAGCAAGCTCTCTCTTGGCACTTTGGATGTGGGACATACAGCGAGATGTTTGCTGCATTTGCGTTTGGCTGTTGGGAGATTTACAGCACAAAGATATCTAGTTGATTTGAAGCAGTTCCGAGAAAGTCTAATCATAATCCCCACTTTTCCCTCCTGGCACTTTCCATGTGGGAGATATAGCAGGATGTATATTGGTTTTGAGGCCAACTCAATGGACAGTGTAGGGAGAAAAGTTCCTGGTTCCTTGAATGCCGTTCCTGGAGACACTGCGATCAATGTGGGAGATATGTCAAGATGTGTGTTGGTTTTGAGGACGGCTCTCTGGAGAGTCTTAGTAAAGAGGTCACACGGATAATCAGAGCAATTCTCAGAGACACTGAGAACAAGCTCGACAATTCCCTCCTGGCACTTTCCCTGTAGGAGATACCGCAAGACGTTTCTGTATATTGGGCACTGCGCTCTGCAGGGTGTTAGCAGAGACTTTCCCGGGACAGTGAAACCCTATGTCAGAGACACTGAGAAGAAGCCCCAATGTTCCCTCCAGGCACTTTCAGTGTGGGTGCCTTCTCCACGTGGTTCCTGGTTTCACTGCAGCTCTGAAGAGAATGTTAGCAAAGAGGTAAGCGGGACAGTGAAAACAGTACTCAAAGACAGGGAGAGCAAGCTCTCTCTTGGCACTTTGGATGTGGGACATACAGCGAGATGTTTGCTGCATTTGCGTTTGGCTGTTGGGAGATTTACAGCACAAAGATACCTAGTTGATTTGAAGCAGTTCCGAGAAAGTCTCTGTATATTGAGCACTGCGCTCTGCAGGGTGTTAGCAGAGACTTTCCCGGGACAGTGAAACCCTATGTCAGAGACACTGAGAAGAAGCCCCAATGTTCCCTCCAGGCACTTTCAGTGTGGGTGCCTTCTCCACGTGGTTCCTGGTTTCACTGCAGCTCTGAAGAGAATGTTAGCAAAGAGGTAACCGGGACAGTGAAAACAGTACTCAAAGACAGGGAGAGCAAGCTCTCTCTTGGCACTTTGGATGTGGGACATACAGCGAGATGTTTGCTGCATTTGCGTTTGGCTGTTGGGAGATTTACAGCACAAAGATGTCTAGTTGATTTGAAGCAGTTCCGAGAAAATCTAAACATAATCCCCACTTTTCCCTCCTGGTACTTTCCATGTGGGAGATATAGCAGGATGTATATTGGTTTTTAGGACAACTTAATGGACAGTGTAGGGAGAAAAGTTTCCCTGTAGGAGATACCGCAAGACGTTTCTGTATATTGGGCACAGCGCTCTGCAGGGTGTTAGCAGAGACTTTCCCGGGACAGTGAAACCCTATGGTCAGAGACACTGAGAAGAAGCCCCAATGATCCTTCCAGGCACTTTCAGTGTGGGTGCCTTCTCCACGTGTTTCCTGGTTTCACTGCAGCTCTGAAGAGAATGTTAGCAAAGAGGTAACCGGGACAGTGAAAACAGTACTCAAAGACAGGGAGAGCAAGCTCTACATTACTCTCTTAGCACTTTGGATGTGGGACATACAGCGAGATGTTTGCTGCTTTTGCGTTTGGCTGTTGGGAGATTTACAGCACAAAGATATCTAGTTGATTTGAAGCAGTTCCAAGAAAGTCTCTGTATATTGAGCACTGCGCTCTGCAGGGTGTTAGCAGAGACTTTCCCGGGACAGTGAAACCCTATGTCAGAGACACTGAGAAGAAGCCCCAATGTTCCCTCCAGGCACTTTCAGTGTAGGTGCCTTCTCCACGTGGTTCCTGGTTTCACTGCAGCTCTGAAGAGAACGTTAGCAAAGAGGTAACCGGGACAGTGAAAACAGTACTCAAAGACAGGGAGAGCAAGCTCTCTCTTGGCACATTGGATGTGGGACATACAGCGAGATGTTTGCTGCATTTGCGTTTGGCTGTTGGGAGATTTACAGCACAAAGATATCTAGTTGATTTGAAGCAGTTGCGAGAAAGTCTAAACATAATCCCCACTTTTCCCTCCTGGCACTTTCCATGTGGGAGATATAGCAGGATGTATATTGGTTTTGAGGCCAACTCAATGGACAGTGTAGGGAGAAAAGTTCCTGGCTCCTTGAATGCCTTCCTGGAGACACTGCGATCAATGTGGGAGATATGTCAAGATGTGTGTTGGTTTTGAGGACGTTTCTCTGGAGAGTCTTAGCAAAGAGGTCACACGGATAATCAGAGCAATTCTCAGAGACACTGAGAAGAAGCTCGACAATTCCCTCCTGGCACTTTCCCTGTAGGAGATACCGCAAGACGTTTCTGTATATTGGGCACTGCGCTCTGCAGGGTGTTAGCAGAGACTTTCCCGGGACAGTGAAACCCTATGGTCAGAGACACTGAGAAGAAGCCCCAATGTTCCCTCCAGGCACTTTCAGTGTGGGTGCCTTCTCCACGTGGTTCCTGGTTTCACTGCAGCTCTGAAGAGAATGTTAGCAAAGAGGTCATCGGGACAGTGAAAACAGTACTCAAAGACAGGGAGAGCAAGCTCTACATTACTCTCTTGGCACTTTGGATGTGGGACATACAGCGAGATGTTTGCTGCATTTGCGTTTGCCTGTTGGGAGATTTACAGCACAAAGATATCTTGTTGATTTGAAGCAGTTCCGAGAAAGTCTAAACATAATCCCCACTTTTCCCTCCTGGCACTTTCCATGTGGGAGATATAGCAGGATGTATATTGGTTTTGAGGCCAACTCAATGGACAGTGTAGGGAGAAAAGTTCCTGGATCCTTGAATGCCGTTCCTGGAGACACTGCGATCAATGTGGGAGATATGTCAAGATGTGTGTTGGTTTTGAGGACGGCTCTCTGGAGAGTCTTAGCAAAGAGGTCACACGGGTAATCAGAGCAATTCTCAGAGACACTGAGAACAAGCTCGACAATTCCCTCCTGGCACTTTCCCTGTAGGAGATACCGCAAGACGTTTCTGTATATTGGGCACTGCGCTCTGCAGGGTGTTAGCAGAGACTTTCCCGGGACTGTGAAACCCTATGGTCAGAGACACTGAGAAGAAGCCCCAATGTTCCCTCCAGGCACTTTCAGTGTGGGTGCCTTCTCCACGTGTTTCCTGGTTTCACTGCAGCTCTGAAGAGAATGTTAGCAAAGAGGTAACCGGGACAGTGAAAACAGTACTCAAAGACAGGGAGAGCAAGCTCTACATTACTCTCTTAGCACTTTGGATGTGGGACATACAGCGAGATGTTTGCTGCTTTTGCGTTTGGCTGTTGGGAGATTTACAGCACAAAGATATCTAGTTGATTTGAAGCAGTTCCAAGAAAGTCTCTGTATATTGAGCACTGCGCTCTGCAGGGTGTTAGCAGAGACTTTCCCGGGACAGTGAAACCCTATGTCAGAGACACTGAGAAGAAGCCCCAATGTTCCCTCCAGGCACTTTCAGTGTAGGTGCCTTCTCCACGTGGTTCCTGGTTTCACTGCAGCTCTGAAGAGAACGTTAGCAAAGAGGTAACCGGGACAGTGAAAACAGTACTCAAAGACAGGGAGAGCAAGCTCTCTCTTGGCACATTGGATGTGGGACATACAGCGAGATGTTTGCTGCATTTGCGTTTGGCTGTTGGGAGATTTACAGCACAAAGATATCTAGTTGATTTGAAGCAGTTGCGAGAAAGTCTAAACATAATCCCCACTTTTCCCTCCTGGCACTTTCCATGTGGGAGATATAGCAGGATGTATATTGGTTTTGAGGCCAACTCAATGGACAGTGTAGGGAGAAAAGTTC
Source organism: Chroicocephalus ridibundus (assembly GCF_963924245.1). Lineage (NCBI taxonomy): Eukaryota > Metazoa > Chordata > Aves > Charadriiformes > Laridae > Chroicocephalus > Chroicocephalus ridibundus. The sequence continues at coordinate 142,641,696 of NC_086284.1, forward strand.
CTGGCTCCTTGAATGCCTTCCTGGAGACACTGCGATCAATGTGGGAGATATGTCAAGATGTGTGTTGGTTTTGAGGACGTTTCTCTGGAGAGTCTTAGCAAAGAGGTCACACGGATAATCAGAGCAATTCTCAGAGACACTGAGAAGAAGCTCGACAATTCCCTCCTGGCACTTTCCCTGTAGGAGATACCGCAAGACGTTTCTGTATATTGGGCACTGCGCTCTGCAGGGTGTTAGCAGAGACTTTCCCGGGACAGTGAAACCCTATGGTCAGAGACACTGAGAAGAAGCCCCAATGTTCCCTCCAGGCACTTTCAGTGTGGGTGCCTTCTCCACGTGGTTCCTGGTTTCACTGCAGCTCTGAAGAGAATGTTAGCAAAGAGGTCATCGGGACAGTGAAAACAGTACTCAAAGACAGGGAGAGCAAGCTCTACATTACTCTCTTGGCACTTTGGATGTGGGACATACAGCGAGATGTTTGCTGCATTTGCGTTTGCCTGTTGGGAGATTTACAGCACAAAGATATCTTGTTGATTTGAAGCAGTTCCGAGAAAGTCTAAACATAATCCCCACTTTTCCCTCCTGGCACTTTCCATGTGGGAGATATAGCAGGATGTATATTGGTTTTGAGGCCAACTCAATGGACAGTGTAGGGAGAAAAGTTCCTGGATCCTTGAATGCCGTTCCTGGAGACACTGCGATCAATGTGGGAGATATGTCAAGATGTGTGTTGGTTTTGAGGACGGCTCTCTGGAGAGTCTTAGCAAAGAGGTCACACGGGTAATCAGAGCAATTCTCAGAGACACTGAGAACAAGCTCGACAATTCCCTCCTGGCACTTTCCCTGTAGGAGATACCGCAAGACGTTTCTGTATATTGGGCACTGCGCTCTGCAGGGTGTTAGCAGAGACTTTCCCGGGACTGTGAAACCCTATGGTCAGAGACACTGAGAAGAAGCCCCAATGTTCCCTCCAGGCACTTTCAGTGTGGGTGCCTTCTCCACGTGGTTCCTGTTTTCACTGCAGCTCTGAAGAGAATGTTAGCAAAGAGCTCATCGGGACAGTGAAAACAGTACTCAAAGACAGGGAGAGCAAGCTCTACATTACTCTCTTAGCACTTTGGATGTGGGACATACAGCGAGATGTTTGCTGCTTTTGCGTTTGGCTGTTGGGAGATTTACAGCACAAAGATATCTAGTTGATTTGAAGCAGTTCCAAGAAAGTCTCTGTATATTGAGCACTGCGCTCTGCAGGGTGTTAGCAGAGACTTTCCCGGGACAGTGAAACCCTATGTCAGAGACACTGAGAAGAAGCCCCAATGTTCCCTCCAGGCACTTTCAGTGTGGGTGCCTTCTCCACGTGGTTCCTGGTTTCACTGCAGCTCTGAAGAGAACGTTAGCAAAGAGGTAACCGGGACAGTGAAAACAGTACTCAAAGACAGGGAGAGCAAGCTCTCTCTTGGCACATTGGATGTGGGACATACAGCGAGATATTTGCTGCATTTGCGTTTGGCTGTTGGGAGATTTACAGCACAAAGATATCTAGTTGATTTGAAGCAGTTGCGAGAAAGTCTAAACATAATCCCCACTTTTCCCTCCTGGCACTTTCCATGTGGGAGATATAGCAGGATGTATATTGGTTTTGAGGCCAACTCAATGGACAGTGTAGGGAGAAAAGTTCCTGGCTCCTTGAATGCCTTCCTGGAGACACTGCGATCAATGTGGGAGATATGTCAAGATGTGTGTTGGTTTTGAGGACGTTTCTCTGGAGAGTCTTAGCAAAGAGGTCACACGGATAATCAGAGCAATTCTCAGAGACACTGAGAAGAAGCTCGACAATTCCCTCCTGGCACTTTCCCTGTAGGAGATACCGCAAGACGTTTCTGTATATTGGGCACTGCGCTCTGCAGGGTGTTAGCAGAGACTTTCCCGGGACAGTGAAACCCTATGGTCAGAGACACTGAGAAGAAGCCCCAATGTTCCCTCCAGGCACTTTCAGTGTGGGTGCCTTCTCCACGTGGTTCCTGGTTTCACTGCAGCTCTGAAGAGAATGTTAGCAAAGAGGTCATCGGGACAGTGAAAACAGTACTCAAAGACAGGGAGAGCAAGCTCTACATTACTCTCTTGGCACTTTGGATGTGGGACATACAGCGAGATGTTTGCTGCATTTGCGTTTGGCTGTTGGGAGATTTACAGCACAAAGATATCTAGTTGATTTGAAGCAGTTCCGAGAAAGTCTCTGTATATTGAGCACTGCGCTCTGCAGGGTGTTAGCAGAGACTTTCCCGGGACAGTGAAACCCTATGTCAGAGACACTGAGAAGAAGCCCCAATGTTCCCTCCAGGCACTTTCAGTGTGGGTGCCTTCTCCACGTGGTTCCTGGTTTCACTGCAGCTCTGAAGAGAATGTTAGCAAAGAGGTAACCGGGACAGTGAAAACAGTGCTCAAAGACAGGGAGAGCAAGCTCTCTCTTGGCACTTTGGATGTGGGACATACAGCGAGATGTTTGCTGCATTTGCGTTTGGCTGTTGGGAGATTTACAGCACAAAGATATCTAGTTGATTTGAAGCAGTTCCGAGAAAATCTAAACATAATCCCCACTTTTCCCTCCTGGCACTTTCCATGTGGGAGATATAGCAGGATGTATATTGGTTTTGAGGACAACTCAATGGACAGTGTAGGGATAAAAGTTCCTGGCTCCTTGAATGCCTTTCCTGGAGACACTGCGATCAATGTGGGAGATATGTCAAGATGTGTGTTGGTTTTGAGGACGTCTCTCTGGAGAGTCTTAGCAAAGAGGTCACACGGATAATCAGAGCAATTCTCAGAGACACTGAGAACAAGCTCGACAATTCCCTCCTGGCACTTTCCCTGTAGGAGATACCGCAAGACGTTTCTGTATATTGGGCACTGCGCTCTGCAGGGTGTTAGCAGAGACTTTCCCGGGACAGTGAAACCCTATGGTCAGAGACACTGAGAAGAAGCCCCAATGTTCCCTCCAGGCACTTTCAGTGTGGGTGCCTTCTCCACGTGGTTCCTGTTTTCACTGCAGCTCTGAAGAGAATGTTAGCAAAGAGCTCATCGGGACAGTGAAAACAGTACTCAAAGACAGGGAGAGCAAGCTCTACATTACTCTCTTAGCACTTTGGATGTGGGACATACAGCGAGATGTTTGCTGCATTTGCGTTTGGCTGTTGGGAGATTTACAGCACAAAGATATCTTGTTGATTTGAAGCAGTTCCGAGAAAGTCTAGGAATAATCCCCAATTTTCCCTCCTGGCACTTTCCATGTGGGGGATATAGCAGGATGTATATTGGTTTTGAGGACAACTTAATGGACAGTGTAGGGAGAAAAGTTTCCCTGTCGGAGATACCGCAAGACGTTTCTGTATATTGGGCACGGCGCTCTGCAGGCTGTTAGCAGAGACTTTCCCGGGACAGTGAAACCCTATGGTCAGAGACACTGAGAAGAAGCCCCAATGTTCCTTCCAGGCACTTTCAGTGTGGGTGCCTTCTCCACGTGGTTCCTGGTTTCACTGCAGCTCTGAAGAGAATGTTAGCAAAGAGGTCATCGGGACAGTGAAAACAGTACTCAAAGAAGGGAGAGCAAGCTCTACATTACTCTCTTAGCACTTTGGATGTGGGACATACAGTGAGATGTTTGCTGCTTTTGCGTTTGGCTGTTGGAAGATTTACAGCACAAAGATATCTAGTTGATTTGAAGCAGTTCCCAGAAAGTCTCTGTATATTGAGCCACTGCGCTCTGCAGGGTGTTAGCAGAGACTTTCCCGGGACAGTGAAACCCTATGTCAGAGACACTGAGAAGAAGCCCCAATGTTCCCTCCAGGCACTTTCAGTGTGGGTGCCTTCTCCACACGGTTCCTGGTTTCCCTGCAGCTCTGAAGAGAATGTTAGCAAAGAGCTCATCGGGACAGTGAAAACAGTACTCAAAGACAGGGAGAGCAAGCTCTACATTACTCTCTTGGCACTTTGGATGTGGGACATACAGTGAGATGTTTGCTGCTTTTCCATTTGGCTGTTGGGAGATTTACAGCACAAAGATATCTTGTTGATTTGAAGCAGTTCCGAGAAAGTCTAGGAATAATCCCCACTTTTCCCTCCTGGCACTTTCCATGTGGGGGTATAGCCGGATGTATATTGGTTTTGAGGACAACTTAATGGACAGTGTAGGGAGAAAAGTTTCCCTGTCGGAGATACCGCAAGACGTTTCTGTATATTGGGCACGGCGCTCTGCAGGCTGTTAGCGGAGACTTTCCCGGGACAGTGAAACCCTATGGTCAGAGACACTGAGAAGAAGCCCCAGTGTTCCCTCCAGGCACTTTCAGTGTGGGTGCCTTCTCCACGTGGTTCCTGGTTTCACTGCAGCTCTGAAGAGAATGTTAGCAAAGAGGTCATCGGGACAGTGAAAACAGTACTCAAAGAAGGGAGAGCAAGCTCTACATTACTCTCTTAGCACTTTGGATGTGGGACATACAGCGAGATGTTTGCTGCTTTTGCGTTTGGCTGTTGGAAGATTTACAGCACAAAGATATCTAGTTGATTTGAAGCAGTTCCCAGAAAGTCTCTGTATATTGAGCACTGCGCTCTGCAGGGTGTTAGCAGAGACTTTCCCGGGACAGTGAAACCCTATGTCAGAGACACTGAGAAGAAGCCCCAATGTTCCCTCCAGGCACTTTCAGTGTGGGTGCCTTCTCCACGTGGTTCCTGGTTTCACTGCAGCTCTGAAGGGAATGTTAGCAAAGAGGTAACCGGGACAGTGAAAACAGTACTCAAAGACAGGGAGAGCAAGCTCTCTCTTGGCACTTTGGATGTGGGACATACAGCGAGATGTTTGCTGCATTTGCGTTTGGCTGTTGGGAGATTTACAGCACAAAGATATCTAGTTGATTTGAAGCAGTTCCGAGAAAGTCTAAACATAATCCCCACTTTTCCCTCCTGGCACTTTCCATGTGGGAGATATAGCAGGATGTATATTGGTTTTGAGGCCAACTCAATGGACAGTGTAGGGAGAAAAGTTCCTGGCTCCTTGAATGCCGTTCCTGGAGACACTGCGACCAATGTGGGAGATATGTCAAGATGTGTGTTGGTTTTGAGGACGGCTCTCTGGAGAGTCTTAGCAAAGAGGTCACACGGATAATCAGAGCAATTCTCAGAGACACTGAGAACAAGCTCGACAATTCCCTCCTGGCACTTTCCCTGTAGGAGATACCGCAAGACGTTTCTGTATATTGGGCACTGCGCTCTGCAGGGTGTTAGCAGAGACTTTCCCGGGACAGTGAAACCCTATGTCAGAGACACTGAGAAGAAGCCCCAATGTTCCTTCCAGGCACTTTCAGTGTGGGTGCCTTCTCCACGTGGTTCCTGGTTTCACTGCAGCTCTGAAGAGAATGTTAGCAAAGAGCTCATCGGGACAGTGAAAACAGTACTCAAAGACAGGGAGAGCAAGCTCTACATTACTCTCTTGGCACTTTGGATGTGGGACATACAGCGAGATGTTTGCTGCATTTGCGTTTGGCTGTTGGGAGATTTACAGCACAAAGATATCTAGTTGATTTGAAGCAGTTCCGAGAAAGTCTCTGTATATTGAGCACTGCGCTCTGCAGGGTGTTAGCAGAGACTTTCCCGGGACAGTGAAACCCTATGTCAGAGACACTGAGAAGAAGCCCCAATGTTCCCTCCAGGCACTTTCAGTGTGGGTGCCTTCTCCACGTGGTTCCTGGTTTCACTGCAGCTCTGAAGAGAATGTTAGCAAAGAGGTAACCGGGACAGTGAAAACAGTGCTCAAAGACAGGGAGAGCAAGCTCTCTCTTGGCACTTTGGATGTGGGACATACAGCGAGATGTTTGCTGCATTTGCGTTTGGCTGTTGGGAGATTTACAGCACAAAGATATCTAGTTGATTTGAAGCAGTTCCGAGAAAATCTAAACATAATCCCCACTTTTCCCTCCTGGCACTTTCCATGTGGGAGATATAGCAGGATGTATATTGGTTTTGAGGACAACTCAATGGACAGTGTAGGGATAAAAGTTCCTGGCTCCTTGAATGCCTTTCCTGGAGACACTGCGATCAATGTGGGAGATATGTCAAGATGTGTGTTGGTTTTGAGGACGTCTCTCTGGAGAGTCTTAGCAAAGAGGTCACACGGATAATCAGAGCAATTCTCAGAGACACTGAGAACAAGCTCGACAATTCCCTCCTGGCACTTTCCCTGTAGGAGATACCGCAAGACGTTTCTGTATATTGGGCACTGCGCTCTGCAGGGTGTTAGCAGAGACTTTCCCGGGACAGTGAAACCCTATGGTCAGAGACACTGAGAAGAAGCCCCAATGTTCCCTCCAGGCACTTTCAGTGTGGGTGCCTTCTCCACGTGGTTCCTGGTTTCACTGCAGCTCTGAAGAGAATGTTAGCAAAGAGGTAACCGGGACCGTGAAAACAGTACTCAAAGACAGGGAGAGCAAGCTCTCTCTTGGCACTTTGGATGTGGGACATACAGCGAGATGTTTGCTGCTTTTGCGTTTGGCTGTTGGGAGATTTACAGCACAAAGATATCTAGTTGATTTGAAGCAGTTCCGAGAAAGTCTAAACATAATCCCTACTTTTCCCTCCTGGCATTTTCCATGTGGGAGATATAGCAGGATGTATACTGGTTTTGAGGACAACTCAATGGACACTGTAGGGAGAAAAGTTCCTGGCTCCTTGAATGCCGTTCCTGGAGACACTGCGATCAATGTGGGAGATATGTCAAGATGTGTGTTGGTTTTGAGGACGGCTCTCTGGAGAGTCTTAGCAAAGAGGTCACACGGATAATCAGAGCAATTCTCAGAGACACTGAGGAGAAGCTCGACAATTCCCTCCTGGCACTTTCCCTGTAGGAGATACCGCAAGACGTTTCTGTATATTGGGCACTGCGCTCTGCAGGGTGTTAGCAGAGACTTTCCCGGGACAGTGAAACCCTATGGTCAGAGACACTGAGAAGAAGCCCCAATGTTCCCTCCAGGCACTTTCAGTGTGGGTGCCTTCTCCACGTGGTTCCTGTTTTCACTGCAGCTCTGAAGAGAATGTTAGCAAAGAGCTCATCGGGACAGTGAAAACAGTACTCAAAGACAGGGAGAGCAAGCTCTACATTACTCTCTTAGCACTTTGGATGTGGGACATACAGCGAGATGTTTGCTGCATTTGCGTTTGGCTGTTGGGAGATTTACAGCACAAAGATATCTTGTTGATTTGAAGCAGTTCCGAGAAAGTCTAGGAATAATCCCCACTTTTCCCTCCTGGCACTTTCCATGTGGGGGATATAGCAGGATGTATATTGGTTTTGAGGACAACTTAATGGACAGTGTAGGGAGAAAAGTTTCCCTGTCGGAGATACCGCAAGACGTTTCTGTATATTGGGCACGGCGCTCTGCAGGCTGTTAGCAGAGACTTTCCCGGGACAGTGAAACCCTATGGTCAGAGACACTGAGAAGAAGCCCCAATGTTCCTTCCAGGCACTTTCAGTGTGGGTGCCTTCTCCACGTGGTTCCTGGTTTCACTGCAGCTCTGAAGAGAATGTTAGCAAAGAGGTCATCGGGACAGTGAAAACAGTACTCAAAGAAGGGAGAGCAAGCTCTACATTACTCTCTTAGCACTTTGGATGTGGGACATACAGTGAGATGTTTGCTGCTTTTGCGTTTGGCTGTTGGAAGATTTACAGCACAAAGATATCTAGTTGATTTGAAGCAGTTCCCAGAAAGTCTCTGTATATTGAGCCACTGCGCTCTGCAGGGTGTTAGCAGAGACTTTCCCGGGACAGTGAAACCCTATGTCAGAGACACTGAGAAGAAGCCCCAATGTTCCCTCCAGGCACTTTCAGTGTGGGTGCCTTCTCCACGTGGTTCCTGGTTTCACTGCAGCTCTGAAGAGAATGTTAGCAAAGAGCTCATCGGGACAGTGAAAACAGTACTCAAAGACAGGGAGAGCAAGCTCTACATTACTCTCTTGGCACTTTGGATGTGGGACATACAGTGAGATGTTTGCTGCTTTTCCATTTGGCTGTTGGGAGATTTACAGCACAAAGATATCTTGTTGATTTGAAGCAGTTCCGAGAAAGTCTAGGAATAATCCCCACTTTTCCCTCCTGGCACTTTCCATGTGGGGGATATAGCCGGATGTATATTGGTTTTGAGGACAACTTAATGGACAGTGTAGGGAGAAAAGTTTCCCTGTCGGAGATACCGCAAGACGTTTCTGTATATTGGGCACGGCGCTCTGCAGGCTGTTAGCGGAGACTTTCCCGGGACAGTGAAACCCTATGGTCAGAGACACTGAGAAGAAGCCCCAGTGTTCCCTCCAGGCACTTTCAGTGTGGGTGCCTTCTCCACGTGGTTCCTGGTTTCACTGCAGCTCTGAAGAGAATGTTAGCAAAGAGGTCATCGGGACAGTGAAAACAGTACTCAAAGAAGGGAGAGCAAGCTCTACATTACTCTCTTAGCACTTTGGATGTGGGACATACAGCGAGATGTTTGCTGCTTTTGCGTTTGGCTGTTGGAAGATTTACAGCACAAAGATATCTAGTTGATTTGAAGCAGTTCCCAGAAAGTCTCTGTATATTGAGCACTGCGCTCTGCAGGGTGTTAGCAGAGACTTTCCCGGGACAGTGAAACCCTATGTCAGAGACACTGAGAAGAAGCCCCAATGTTCCCTCCAGGCACTTTCAGTGTGGGTGCCTTCTCCACGTGGTTCCTGGTTTCACTGCAGCTCTGAAGGGAATGTTAGCAAAGAGGTAACCGGGACAGTGAAAACAGTACTCAAAGACAGGGAGAGCAAGCTCTCTCTTGGCACTTTGGATGTGGGACATACAGCGAGATGTTTGCTGCATTTGCGTTTGGCTGTTGGGAGATTTACAGCACAAAGATATCTAGTTGATTTGAAGCAGTTCCGAGAAAGTCTAAACATAATCCCCACTTTTCCCTCCTGGCACTTTCCATGTGGGAGATATAGCAGGATGTATATTGGTTTTGAGGCCAACTCAATGGACAGTGTAGGGAGAAAAGTTCCTGGCTCCTTGAATGCCGTTCCTGGAGACACTGCGACCAATGTGGGAGATATGTCAAGATGTGTGTTGGTTTTGAGGACGGCTCTCTGGAGAGTCTTAGCAAAGAGGTCACACGGATAATCAGAGCAATTCTCAGAGACACTGAGAACAAGCTCGACAATTCCCTCCTGGCACTTTCCCTGTAGGAGATACCGCAAGACGTTTCTGTATATTGGGCACAGCGCTCTGCAGGGTGTTAGCAGAGACTTTCCCGGGACAGTGAAACCCTATGTCAGGGACACTGAGAAGAAGCCCCAATGTTCCCTCCAGGCACTTTCAGTGTGGGTGCCTTCTCCACACGGTTCCTGGTTTCCCTGCAGCTCTGAAGAGAATGTTAGCAAAGAGCTCATCGGGACAGTGAAAACAGTACTCAAAGACAGGGAGAGCAAGCTCTACATTACTCTCTTGGCACTTTGGATGTGGGACATACAGCGAGATGTTTGCTGCATTTGCTTTTGGCTGTTGGGAGATTTACAGCACAAAGATATCTTGTTGATTTGAAGCAGTTCCGAGAAAGTCTAAACATAATCCCCACTTTTCCCTCGTGGCACTGTCCAAGTGGGGGATATAGCAGGATGTATATTGGTTTTGAGGACAACTTAATGGACAGTGTAGGGAGAAAAGTTTCCCTGTCGGAGATACCGCAAGACGTTTCTGTATATTGGGCACTGCGCTCTGCAGGGTGTTAGCAGAGACGTTCCCGGGACAGTGAAACCCTATGGTCAGAGACACTGAGAAGAAGCCCCAATGTTCCTTCCAGGCACTTTCAGTGTGGGTGCCTTCTCCACGTGGTTCCTGGTTTCACTGCAGCTCTGAAGAGAATGTAGCAAAGAGTTCATCGGGACAGTGAAAACAGTACTCAAAGAAGGGAGAGCAAGCTCTACATTACTCTCTTAGCACTTTGGATGTGGGACATACAGCGAGATGTTTGCTGCTTTTGCGTTTGGCTGTTGGGAGATTTACAGCACAAAGATATCTAGTTGATTTGAAGCAGTTCCGAGAAAGTCTCTGTATATTGAGCACTGCGCTCTGCAGGGTGTTAGCAGAGACTTTCCCGGGACAGTGAAACCCTATGTCAGAGACACTGAGAAGAAGCCCCAATGTTCCCTCCAGGCACTTTCAGTGTGGGTGCCTTCTCCACGTGGTTCCTGGTTTCACTGCAGCTCTGAAGAGAACGTTAGCAAAGAGCTCATCGGGACAGTGAAAACAGTACTCAAAGACAGGGAGAGCAAGCTCTCTCTTGGCACTTTGGATGTGGGACATACAGCGAGATGTTTGCTGCTTTTACATTTGGCTGTTGGGAGATTTACAGCACAAAGATATCTAGTTGATTTGAAGCAGTTGCGAGAAAGTCTAAACATAATCCCCACTTTTCCCTCCTGGCACTTTCCATGTGGGAGATATAGCAGGATGTATATTGGTTTTGAGGCCAACTCAATGGACAGTGTAGGGAGAAAAGTTCCTGGCTCCTTGAATGCCGTTCCTGGAGACACTGCGATCAATGTGGGAGATATGTCAAGATGTGTGTTGGTTTCGAGGACGGCTCTCTGGAGAGTCTTAGCAAAGAGGTCACACGGATAATCAGAGCAATTCTCAGAGACACTGAGAACAAGCTCGACAATTCCCTCCTGGCACTTTCCCTGTAGGAGATACCGCAAGACGTTTCTGTATATTGGGCACTGCGCTCTGCAGGGTGTTAGCAGAGACTTTCCCGGGACAGTGAAACCCTATGGTCAGAGACACTGAGAAGAAGCCCCAATGTTCCTTCCAGGCACTTTCAGTGTGGGTGCCTTCTCCACGTGGTTCCTGTTTTCACTGCAGCTCTGAAGAGAATGTTAGCAAAGAGGTCATCGGGACAGTGAAAACAGTACTCAAAGAAGGGAGAGCAAGCTCTACATTACTCTCTTGGCACTTTGTATGTGGGACATACAGCGAGATGTTTGCTGCATTTGCGTTTGGCTGTTGGGAGATTTACAGCTCAAAGATATCTTGTTGATTTGAAGCAGTTCCGAGAAAGTCTAAACATAATCCCCACTTTTCCCTCCTGGCACTTTCCATGTGGGAGATATAGCAGGATGTATATTGGTTTTGAGGCCAACTCAATGGACAGTGTAGGGAGAAAAGTTTCCCTGTAGGAGATACCGCAAGACGTTTCTGTATATTGGGCACTGCGCTCTGCAGGGTGTTAGCAGAGACTTTCCCGGGACAGTGAAACCCTATGGTCAGAGACACTGAGAAGAAGCCCCAATGTTCCCTCCAGGCACTTTCAGTGTGGGTGCCTTCTCCACGTGGTTCCTGGTTTCACTGCAGCTCTGAAGAGAATGTTAGCAAAGAGGTCATCGGGACAGTGAAAACAGTACTCAAAGACAGGGAGAGCAAGCTCTACATTACTCTCTTAGCACTTTGGATGTGGGACATACAGCAAGATGTTTGCTGCTTTTGCGTTTGGCTGTTGGGAGATTTACAGCACAAAGATATCTAGTTGATTTGAAGCAGTTCCGAGAAAGTCTCTGTATATTGAGCACTGCGCTCTGCAGGGTGTTAGCAGAGACTTTCCCGGGACAGTGAAACCCTATGTCAGAGACACTGAGAAGAAGCCCCAATGTTCCCTCCAGGCACTTTCAGTGTGGGTGCCTTCTCCACGTGGTTCCTGTTTTCACTGCAGCTCTGAAGAGAACGTTAGCAAAGAGCTCATCGGGACAGTGAAAACAGTACTCAAAGACAGGGAGAGCAAGCTCTCTCTTGGCACTTTGGATGTGGGACATACAGCGAGATGTTTGCTGCTTTTACATTTGGCTGTTGGGAGATTTACAGCACAAAGATATCTAGTTGATTTGAAGCAGTTCCGAGAAAGTCTAAACATAATCCCCACTTTTCCCTCCTGGCACTTTCCATGTGGGAGATATAGCAGGATGTATATTGGTTTTGAGGCCAACTCAATGGACAGTGTAGGGAGAAAAGTTCCTGGCTCCTTGAATGCCGTTCCTGGAGACACTGCGATCAATGTGGGAGATATGTCAAGATGTGTGTTGGTTTCGAGGACGGCTCTCTGGAGAGTCTTAGCAAAGAGGTCACACGGATAATCAGAGCAATTCTCAGAGACACTGAGAACAAGCTCGACAATTCCCTCCTGGCACTTTCCCTGTAGGAGATACCGCAAGACGTTTCTGTATATTGGGCACTGCGCTCTGCAGGGTGTTAGCAGAGACTTTCCCGGGACAGTGAAACCCTATGGTCAGAGACACTGAGAAGAAGCCCCAATGTTCCTTCCAGGCACTTTCAGTGTGGGTGCCTTCTCCACGTGGTTCCTGTTTTCACTGCAGCTCTGAAGAGAATGTTAGCAAAGAGGTCATCGGGACAGTGAAAACAGTACTCAAAGAAGGGAGAGCAAGCTCTACATTACTCTCTTGGCACTTTGTATGTGGGACATACAGCGAGATGTTTGCTGCATTTGCGTTTGGCTGTTGGGAGATTTACAGCACAAAGATATCTAGTTGATTTGAAGCAGTTCCGAGAAAGTCTCTGTATATTGAGCACTGCGCTCCGCAGGGTGTTAGCAGAGACTTTCCCGGGACAGTGAAACCCTATGTCAGAGACACTGAGAAGAAGCCCCAATGTTCCCTCCAGGCACTTTCAGTGTGGGTGCCTTCTCCACGTGGTTCCTGGTTTCACTGCAGCTCTGAAGAGAATGTTATCAAAGAGGTCATCGGGACAGAGAAAACAGAACTCAAAGACAGGGAGAGCAAGCTCTCTCTTGGCACTTTGGATGTGGGACATACAGCGAGATGTTTGCTGCTTTTCCATTTGGCTGTTGGGAGATTTACAGCACAAAGATATCTTGTTGATTTGAAGCAGTTCCGAGAAAGTCTAAACATAATCCCCACTTTTCCCTCCTGGCACTTTCCATGTGGGAGATATAGCAGGAAGTATATTGGTTTTGAGGACAACTCAATGGACAGTGTAGGGAGAAAAGTTTCCCTGTAGGAGATACCGCAAGACGTTTCTGTATATTGGGCACTGCGCTCTGCAGGGTGTTAGCAGAGACTTTCCCGGGACAGTGAAACCCTATGGTCAGAGACACTGAGAAGAAGCCCCAATGTTCCCTCCAGGCACTTTCAGTGTGGGTGCCTTCTCCACGTGGTTCCTGGTTTCACTGCAGCTCTGAAGAGAATGTTAGCAAAGAGGTCATCGGGACAGTGAAAACAGTACTCAAAGACAGGGAGAGCAAGCTCTACATTACTCTCTTAGCACTTTGGATGTGGGACATACAGCAAGATGTTTGCTGCTTTTGCGTTTGGCTGTTGGGAGATTTACAGCACAAAGATATCTAGTCGATTTGAAGCAGTTCCGAGAAAGTCTCTGTATATTGAGCACTGCGCTCCGCAGGGTGTTAGCAGAGACTTTCCCGGGACAGTGAAACCCTATGTCAGAGACACTGAGAAGAAGCCCCAATGTTCCCTCCAGGCACTTTCTGTGTGGGTGCCTTCTCCACGTGGTTCCTGGTTTCACTGCAGCTCTGAAGAGAATGTTAGCAAAGAGCTCATCGGGACAGTGAAAACAGTACTCAAAGACAGGGAGCGCAAGCTCTCTCTTGACACTTTGGATGTGGGACATACAGCGAGATGTTTGCTTCTTTTGCGTTTGGCTGTTGGGAGATTTACAGCACAAAGATATCTAGTTGATTTGAAGCAGTTCCGAGAAAGTCTAAACATAATCCCCACTTTTCCCTCCTGGCACTTTCCATGTGGGAGATATAGCAGGATGTATATTGGTTTTGAGGCCAACTCAATGGACAGTGTAGGGAGAAAAGTTCCTGGCTCCTTGAATGCCGTTCCTGGAGACACTGCAATCAATGTGGGAGATATGTCAAGATGTGTGTTGGTAAAGAGGTCACACGGATAATCAGAGCAATTCTCAGAGACACTGAGAACAAGCTCGACAATTCCCTCCTGGCACTTTCCCTGTAGGAGATACCGCAAGACGTTTCTGTATATTGGGCACAGCGCTCTGCAGGGTGTTAGCAGAGACTTTCCCGGGACAGTGAAACCCTATGTCAGAGACACTGAGAAGAAGCCCCAATGTTCCCTCCAGGCACTTTCAGTGTGGGTGCCTTCTCCACGTGGTTCCTGGTTTCACTGCAGCTCTGAAGAGAATGTTAGCAAAGAGGTAACCGGGACAGTGAAAACAGTACTCAAAGACAGGGAGAGCAAGCTCTCTCTTGGCACTTTGTATGTGGGACATACAGCGAGATGTTTGCTGCATTTGCTTTTGGCTGTTGGGAGATTTACAGCACAAAGATATCTTGTTGATTTGAAGCAGTTCCGAGAAAGTCTAAACATAATCCCCACTTTTCCCTCGTGGCACTTTCCAAGTGGGGGATATAGCAGGATGTATATTGGTTTTGAGGACAACTTAATGGACAGTGTAGGGAGAAAAGTTTCCCTGTCGGAGATACCGCAAGACTTTTCTGTATATTGGGCACTGCCCTCTGCAGGGTGTTAGCAGAGACTTTCCCGGGACAGTGAAACCCTATGGTCAGAGACACTGAGAAGAAGCCCCAATGTTCCCTCCAGGCACTTTCAGTGTGGGTGCCTTCTCCACGTGGTTCCTGGTTTCACTGCAGCTCTGAAGAGAATGTAGCAAAGAGCTCATCGGGACAGTGAAAACAGTACTCAAAGAAGGGAGAGCAAGCTCTACATTACTCTCTTAGCACTTTGGATGTGGGACATACAGCGAGATGTTTGCTGCTTTTGCGTTTGGCTGTTGGGAGATTTACAGCACAAAGATATCTAGTTGATTTGAAGCAGTTCCGAGAAAGTCTCTGTATATTGAGCACTGCGCTCTGCAGGGTGTTAGCAGAGACTTTCCCGGGACAGTGAAACCCTATGTCAGAGACACTGAGAAGAAGCCCCAATGTTCCCTCCAGGCACTTTCAGTGTGGGTGCCTTCTCCACGTGGTTCCTGTTTTCACTGCAGCTCTGAAGAGAACGTTAGCAAAGAGCTCATCGGGACAGTGAAAACAGTACTCAAAGACAGGGAGAGCAAGCTCTCTCTTGGCACTTTGGATGTGGGACATACAGCGAGATGTTTGCTGCTTTTACATTTGGCTGTTGGGAGATTTACAGCACAAAGATATCTAGTTGATTTGAAGCAGTTGCGAGAAAGTCTAAACATAATCCCCACTTTTCCCTCCTGGCACTTTCCATGTGGGAGATATAGCAGGATGTATATTGGTTTTGAGGCCAACTCAATGGACAGTGTAGGGAGAAAAGTTCCTGGCTCCTTGAATGCCGTTCCTGGAGACACTGCGATCAATGTGGGAGATATGTCAAGATGTGTGTTGGTTTCGAGGACGGCTCTCTGGAGAGTCTTAGCAAAGAGGTCACACGGATAATCAGAGCAATTCTCAGAGACACTGAGAACAAGCTCGACAATTCCCTCCTGGCACTTTCCCTGTAGGAGATACCGCAAGACGTTTCTGTATATTGGGCACTGCGCTCTGCAGGGTGTTAGCAGAGACTTTCCCGGGACAGTGAAACCCTATGGTCAGAGACACTGAGAAGAAGCCCCAATGTTCCTTCCAGGCACTTTCAGTGTGGGTGCCTTCTCCACGTGGTTCCTGTTTTCACTGCAGCTCTGAAGAGAATGTTAGCAAAGAGGTCATCGGGACAGTGAAAACAGTACTCAAAGAAGGGAGAGCAAGCTCTACATTACTCTCTTGGCACTTTGTATGTGGGACATACAGCGAGATGTTTGCTGCATTTGCGTTTGGCTGTTGGGAGATTTACAGCACAAAGATATCTAGTTGATTTGAAGCAGTTCCGAGAAAGTCTCTGTATATTGAGCACTGCGCTCCGCAGGGTGTTAGCAGAGACTTTCCCGGGACAGTGAAACCCTCTGTCAGAGACACTGAGAAGAAGCCCCAATGTTCCCTCCAGGCACTTTCAGTGTGGGTGCCTTCTCCACGTGGTTCCTGGTTTCACTGCAGCTCTGAAGAGAATGTTATCAAAGAGGTCATCGGGACAGAGAAAACAGAACTCAAAGACAGGGAGAGCAAGCTCTCTCTTGGCACTTTGGATGTGGGACATACAGCGAGATGTTTGCTGCTTTTCCATTTGGCTGTTGGGAGATTTACAGCACAAAGATATCTTGTTGATTTGAAGCAGTTCCGAGAAAGTCTAAACATAATCCCCACTTTTCCCTCCTGGCACTTTCCATGTGGGAGATATAGCAGGAAGTATATTGGTTTTGAGGACAACTCAATGGACAGTGTAGGGAGAAAAGTTTCCCTGTAGGAGATACCGCAAGACGTTTCTGTATATTGGGCACTGCGCTCTGCAGGGTGTTAGCAGAGACTTTCCCGGGACAGTGAAACCCTATGGTCAGAGACACTGAGAAGAAGCCCCAATGTTCCCTCCAGGCACTTTCAGTGTGGGTGCCTTCTCCACGTGGTTCCTGGTTTCACTGCAGCTCTGAAGAGAATGTTAGCAAAGAGGTCATCGGGACAGTGAAAACAGTACTCAAAGACAGGGAGAGCAAGCTCTACATTACTCTCTTAGCACTTTGGATGTGGGACATACAGCAAGATGTTTGCTGCTTTTGCGTTTGGCTGTTGGGAGATTTACAGCACAAAGATATCTAGTTGATTTGAAGCAGTTCCGAGAAAGTCTCTGTATATTGAGCACTGCGCTCTGCAGGGTGTTAGCAGAGACTTTCCCGGGACAGTGAAACCCTATGTCAGAGACACTGAGAAGAAGCCCCAATGTTCCCTCCAGGCACTTTCAGTGTGGGTGCCTTCTCCACGTGGTTCCTGTTTTCACTGCAGCTCTGAAGAGAACGTTAGCAAAGAGCTCATCGGGACAGTGAAAACAGTACTCAAAGACAGGGAGAGCAAGCTCTCTCTTGGCACTTTGGATGTGGGACATACAGCGAGATGTTTGCTGCTTTTACATTTGGCTGTTGGGAGATTTACAGCACAAAGATATCTAGTTGATTTGAAGCAGTTGCGAGAAAGTCTAAACATAATCCCCACTTTTCCCTCCTGGCACTTTCCATGTGGGAGATATAGCAGGATGTATATTGGTTTTGAGGCCAACTCAATGGACAGTGTAGGGAGAAAAGTTCCTGGCTCCTTGAATGCCGTTCCTGGAGACACTGCGATCAATGTGGGAGATATGTCAAGATGTGTGTTGGTTTCGAGGACGGCTCTCTGGAGAGTCTTAGCAAAGAGGTCACACGGATAATCAGAGCAATTCTCAGAGACACTGAGAACAAGCTCGACAATTCCCTCCTGGCACTTTCCCTGTAGGAGATACCGCAAGACGTTTCTGTATATTGGGCACTGCGCTCTGCAGGGTGTTAGCAGAGACTTTCCCGGGACAGTGAAACCCTATGGTCAGAGACACTGAGAAGAAGCCCCAATGTTCCTTCCAGGCACTTTCAGTGTGGGTGCCTTCTCCACGTGGTTCCTGTTTTCACTGCAGCTCTGAAGAGAATGTTAGCAAAGAGGTCATCGGGACAGTGAAAACAGTACTCAAAGAAGGGAGAGCAAGCTCTACATTACTCTCTTGGCACTTTGTATGTGGGACATACAGCGAGATGTTTGCTGCATTTGCGTTTGGCTGTTGGGAGATTTACAGCACAAAGATATCTAGTTGATTTGAAGCAGTTCCGAGAAAGTCTCTGTATATTGAGCACTGCGCTCCGCAGGGTGTTAGCAGAGACTTTCCCGGGACAGTGAAACCCTATGTCAGAGACACTGAGAAGAAGCCCCAATGTTCCCTCCAGGCACTTTCAGTGTGGGTGCCTTCTCCACGTGGTTCCTGGTTTCACTGCAGCTCTGAAGAGAATGTTATCAAAGAGGTCATCGGGACAGAGAAAACAGAACTCAAAGACAGGGAGAGCAAGCTCTCTCTTGGCACTTTGGATGTGGGACATACAGCGAGATGTTTGCTGCTTTTCCATTTGGCTGTTGGGAGATTTACAGCACAAAGATATCTTGTTGATTTGAAGCAGTTCCGAGAAAGTCTAAACATAATCCCCACTTTTCCCTCCTGGCACTTTCCATGTGGGAGATATAGCAGGAAGTATATTGGTTTTGAGGACAACTCAATGGACAGTGTAGGGAGAAAAGTTTCCCTGTAGGAGATACCGCAAGACGTTTCTGTATATTGGGCACTGCGCTCTGCAGGGTGTTAGCAGAGACTTTCCCGGGACAGTGAAACCCTATGGTCAGAGACACTGAGAAGAAGCCCCAATGTTCCCTCCAGGCACTTTCAGTGTGGGTGCCTTCTCCACGTGGTTCCTGGTTTCACTGCAGCTCTGAAGAGAATGTTAGCAAAGAGGTCATCGGGACAGTGAAAACAGTACTCAAAGACAGGGAGAGCAAGCTCTACATTACTCTCTTAGCACTTTGGATGTGGGACATACAGCAAGATGTTTGCTGCTTTTGCGTTTGGCTGTTGGGAGATTTACAGCACAAAGATATCTAGTCGATTTGAAGCAGTTCCGAGAAAGTCTCTGTATATTGAGCACTGCGCTCCGCAGGGTGTTAGCAGAGACTTTCCCGGGACAGTGAAACCCTATGTCAGAGACACTGAGAAGAAGCCCCAATGTTCCCTCCAGGCACTTTCAGTGTGGGTGCCTTCTCCACGTGGTTCCTGGTTTCACTGCAGCTCTGAAGAGAATGTTAGCAAAGAGGTAACCGGGACAGTGAAAACAGTACTCAAAGACAGGGAGAGCAAGCTCTCTCTTGGCACTTTGTATGTGGGACATACAGCGAGATGTTTGCTGCATTTGCTTTTGGCTGTTGGGAGATTTACAGCACAAAGATATCTTGTTGATTTGAAGCAGTTCCGAGAAAGTCTAAACATAATCCCCACTTTTCCCTCGTGGCACTTTCCAAGTGGGGGATATAGCAGGATGTATATTGGTTTTGAGGACAACTTAATGGACAGTGTAGGGAGAAAAGTTTCCCTGTCGGAGATACCGCAAGACGTTTCTGTATATTGGGCACTGCCCTCTGCAGGGTGTTAGCAGAGACGTTCCCGGGACAGTGAAACCCTATGGTCAGAGACACTGAGAAGAAGCCCCAATGTTCCCTCCAGGCACTTTCAGTGTGGGTGCCTTCTCCACGTGGTTCCTGGTTTCACTGCAGCTCTGAAGAGAATGTAGCAAAGAGCTCATCGGGACAGTGAAAACAGTACTCAAAGAAGGGAGAGCAAGCTCTACATTACTCTCTTAGCACTTTGGATGTGGGACATACAGCGAGATGTTTGCTGCTTTTGCGTTTGGCTGTTGGGAGATTTACAGCACAAAGATATCTAGTTGATTTGAAGCAGTTGCGAGAAAGTCTAAACATAATCCCCACTTTTCCCTCCTGGCACTTTCCATGTGGGAGATATAGCAGGATGTATATTGGTTTTGAGGCCAACTCAATGGACAGTGTAGGGAGAAAAGTTCCTGGCTCCTTGAATGCCGTTCCTGGAGACACTGCGATCAATGTGGGAGATATGTCAAGATGTGTGTTGGTTTTGAGGACGGCTCTCTGGAGAGTCTTAGCAAAGAGGTCACACGGATAATCAGAGCAATTCTCAGAGACACTGAGAACAAGCTCGACAATTCCCTCCTGGCACTTTCCCTGTAGGAGATACCGCAAGACGTTTCTGTATATTGGGCACTGCGCTCTGCAGGGTGTTAGCAGAGACTTTCCCGGGACAGTGAAACCCTATGGTCAGAGACACTGAGAAGAAGCCCCAATGTTCCTTCCAGGCACTTTCAGTGTGGGTGCCTTCTCCACGTGGTTCCTGGTTTCACTGCAGCTCTGAAGAGAATGTTAGCAAAGAGGTCATCGGGACAGTGAAAACAGTACTCAAAGAAGGGAGAGCAAGCTCTACATTACTCTCTTGGCACTTTGTATGTGGGACATACAGCGAGATGTTTGCTGCATTTGCGTTTGGCTGTTGGGAGATTTACAGCACAAAGATATCTAGTTGATTTGAAGCAGTTCCGAGAAAGTCTCTGTATATTGAGCACTGCGCTCCGCAGGGTGTTAGCAGAGACTTTCCCGGGACAGTGAAACCCTATGTCAGAGACACTGAGAAGAAGCCCCAATGTTCCCTCCAGGCACTTTCAGTGTGGGTGCCTTCTCCACGTGGTTCCTGGTTTCACTGCAGCTCTGAAGAGAATGTTAGCAAAGAGGTCATCGGGACAGTGAAAACAGAACTCAAAGACAGGGAGAGCAAGCTCTCTCTTGGCACTTTGGATGTGGGACATACAGCGAGATGTTTGCTGCTTTTACATTTGGCTGTTGGGAGATTTACAGCACAAAGATATCTTGTTGATTTGAAGCAGTTCCGAGAAAGTCTAAACATAATCCCCACTTTTCCCTCCTGGCACTTTCCATGTGGGAGATATAGCAGGATGTATATTGGTTTTGAGGCCAACTCAATGGACAGTGTAGGGAGAAAAGTTTCCCTGTAGGAGATACCGCAAGACGTTTCTGTATATTGGGCACTGCGCTCTGCAGGGTGTTAGCAGAGACTTTCCCGGGACAGTGAAACCCTATGGTCAGAGACACTGAGAAGAAGCCCCAATGTTCCCTCCAGGCACTTTCAGTGTGGGTGCCTTCTCCACGTGGTTCCTGGTTTCACTGCAGCTCTGAAGAGAATGTTAGCAAAGAGGTCATCGGGACAGTGAAAACAGTACTCAAAGACAGGGAGAGCAAGCTCTACATTACTCTCTTAGCACTTTGGATGTGGGACATACAGCAAGATGTTTGCTGCTTTTGCGTTTGGCTGTTGGGAGATTTACAGCACAAAGATATCTAGTCGATTTGAAGCAGTTCCGAGAAAGTCTCTGTATATTGAGCACTGCGCTCCGCAGGGTGTTAGCAGAGACTTTCCCGGGACAGTGAAACCCTATGTCAGAGACACTGAGAAGAAGCCCCAATGTTCCCTCCAGGCACTTTCTGTGTGGGTGCCTTCTCCACGTGGTTCCTGGTTTCACTGCAGCTCTGAAGAGAATGTTAGCAAAGAGCTCATCGGGACAGTGAAAACAGTACTCAAAGACAGGGAGCGCAAGCTCTCTCTTGACACTTTGGATGTGGGACATACAGCGAGATGTTTGCTTCTTTTGCGTTTGGCTGTTGGGAGATTTACAGCACAAAGATATCTAGTTGATTTGAAGCAGTTCCGAGAAAGTCTAAACATAATCCCCACTTTTCCCTCCTGGCACTTTCCATGTGGGAGATATAGCAGGATGTATATTGGTTTTGAGGCCAACTCAATGGACAGTGTAGGGAGAAAAGTTCCTGGCTCCTTGAATGCCGTTCCTGGAGACACTGCAATCAATGTGGGAGATATGTCAAGATGTGTGTTGGTAAAGAGGTCACACGGATAATCAGAGCAATTCTCAGAGACACTGAGAACAAGCTCGACAATTCCCTCCTGGCACTTTCCCTGTAGGAGATACCGCAAGACGTTTCTGTATATTGGGCACAGCGCTCTGCAGGGTGTTAGCAGAGACTTTCCCGGGACAGTGAAACCCTATGTCAGGGACACTGAGAAGAAGCCCCAATGTTCCCTCCAGGCACTTTCAGTGTGGGTGCCTTCTCCACACGGTTCCTGGTTTCCCTGCAGCTCTGAAGAGAATGTTAGCAAAGAGCTCATCGGGACAGTGAAAACAGTACTCAAAGACAGGGAGAGCAAGCTCTACATTACTCTCTTGGCACTTTGGATGTGGGACATACAGCGAGATGTTTGCTGCATTTGCTTTTGGCTGTTGGGAGATTTACAGCACAAAGATATCTTGTTGATTTGAAGCAGTTCCGAGAAAGTCTAAACATAATCCCCACTTTTCCCTCGTGGCACTTTCCAAGTGGGGGATATAGCAGGATGTATATTGGTTTTGAGGACAACTTAATGGACAGTGTAGGGAGAAAAGTTTCCCTGTCGGAGATACCGCAAGACGTTTCTGTATATTGGGCACTGCCCTCTGCAGGGTGTTAGCAGAGACGTTCCCGGGACAGTGAAACCCTATGGTCAGAGACACTGAGAAGAAGCCCCAATGTTCCCTCCAGGCACTTTCAGTGTGGGTGCCTTCTCCACGTGGTTCCTGGTTTCACTGCAGCTCTGAAGAGAATGTAGCAAAGAGCTCATCGGGACAGTGAAAACAGTACTCAAAGAAGGGAGAGCAAGGTCTACATTACTCTCTTAGCACTTTGGATGTGGGACATACAGCGAGATGTTTGCTGCTTTTGCGTTTGGCTGTTGGGAGATTTACAGCACAAAGATATCTAGTTGATTTGAAGCAGTTCCGAGAAAGTCTCTGTATATTGAGCACTGCGCTCTGCAGGGTGTTAGCAGAGACTTTCCCGGGACAGTGAAACCCTATGTCAGAGACACTGAGAAGAAGCCCCAATGTTCCCTCCAGGCACTTTCAGTGTGGGTGCCTTCTCCATGTGGTTCCTGGTTTCACTGCAGCTCTGAAGAGAACGTTAGCAAAGAGCTCATCGGGACAGTGAAAACAGTACTCAAAGACAGGGAGAGCAAGCTCTCTCTTGGCACTTTGGATGTGGGACATACAGCGAGATGTTTGCTGCATTTGCGTTTGGCTGTTGGGAGATTTACAGCACAAAGATATCTAGTTGATTTGAAGCAGTTCCGAGAAAGTCTAAACATAATCCCCACTTTTCCCTCCTGGCACTTTCCATGTGGGAGATATAGCAGGATGTATATTGGTTTTGAGGCCAACTCAATGGACAGTGTAGGGAGAAAAGTTCCTGGCTCCTTGAATGCCGTTCCTGGAGACACTGCGATCAATGTGGGAGATATGTCAAGATGTGTGTTGGTTTTGAGGACGGCTCTCTGGAGAGTCTTAGCAAAGAGGTCACACGGATAATCAGAGCAATTCTCAGAGACACTGAGAACAAGCTCGACAATTCCCTCCTGGCACTTTCCCTGTAGGAGATACCGCAAGACGTTTCTGTATATTGGGCACTGCGCTCTGCAGGGTGTTAGCAGAGACTTTCCCGGGACAGTGAAACCCTATGGTCAGAGACACTGAGAAGAAGCCCAAATGTTCCTTCCAGGCACTTTCAGTGTGGGTGCCTTCTCCACGTGGTTCCTGGTTTCACTGCAGCTCTGAAGAGAATGTTATCAAAGAGGTCATCGGGACAGTGAAAACAGAACTCAAAGACAGGGAGAGCAAGCTCTCTCTTGGCACTTTGGATGTGGGACATACAGCGAGATGTTTGCTGCTTTTACATTTGGCTGTTGGGAGATTTACAGCACAAAGATATCTTGTTGATTTGAAGCAGTTCCGAGAAAGTCTAAACATAATCCCCACTTTTCCCTCCTGGCACTTTCCATGTGGGAGATATAGCAGGATGTATATTGGTTTTGAGGACAACTCAATGGACAGTGTAGGGAGAAAAGTTTCCCTGTAGGAGATACCGCAAGACGTTTCTGTATATTGGGCACTGCGCTCTGCAGGGTGTTAGCAGAGACTTTCCCGGGACAGTGAAACCCTATGGTCAGAGACACTGAGAAGAAGCCCCAATGTTCCCTCCAGGCACTTTCAGTGTGGGTGCCTTCTCCACGTGGTTCCTGGTTTCACTGCAGCTCTGAAGAGAATGTTAGCAAAGAGGTCATCGGGACAGTGAAAACAGTACTCAAAGACAGGGAGAGCAAGCTCTACATTACTCTCTTAGCACTTTGGATGTGGGACATACAGCGAGATGTTTGCTGCTTTTGCGTTTGGCTGTTGGGAGATTTACAGCACAAAGATATCTAGTTGATTTTGAGCAGTTCCGAGAAAGTCCCTGTATATTGAGCACTGCGCTCTGCAGGGTGTTAGCAGAGACTTTCCCGGGACAGTGAAACCCTATGTCAGAGACACTGAGAAGAAGCCCCAATGTTCCCTCCAGGCACTTTCAGTGTGGGTGCCTTTTCCACGTGGTTCCTGGTTTCACTGCATCTCTGAAGAGAATGTTAGCAAAGAGGTAACCGGGACAGTGAAAACAGTACTCAAAGACAGGGAGAGCAAGCTCTCTCTTGGCACTTTGGATGTGGGACATACAGCGAGACGTTTGCTGCATTTGCGTTTGGCTGTTGGGAGATTTACAGCACAAAGATATCTAGTTGATTTGAAGCAGTTCCGAGAAAGTCTCTGTATATTGAGCACTGCGCTCCGCAGGGTGTTAGCAGAGACTTTCCCGGGACAGTGAAACCCTATGTCAGAGACACTGAGAAGAAGCCCCAATGTTCCCTCCAGGCACTTTCTGTGTGGGTGCCTTCTCCACGTGGTTCCTGGTTTCACTGCAGCTCTGAAGAGAATGTTAGCAAAGAGCTCATCGGGACAGTGAAAACAGTACTCAAAGACAGGGAGCGCAAGCTCTCTCTTGACACTTTGGATGTGGGACATACAGCGAGATGTTTGCTTCTTTTGCGTTTGGCTGTTGGGAGATTTACAGCACAAAGATATCTAGTTGATTTGAAGCAGTTCCGAGAAAGTCTAAACATAATCCCCACTTTTCCCTCCTGGCACTTTCCATGTGGGAGATATAGCAGGATGTATATTGGTTTTGAGGCCAACTCAATGGACAGTGTAGGGAGAAAAGTTCCTGGCTCCTTGAATGCCGTTCCTGGAGACACTGCGATCAATGTGGGAGATATGTCAAGATGTGTGTTGGTAAAGAGGTCACACGGATAATCAGAGCAATTCTCAGAGACACTGAGAACAAGCTCGACAATTCCCTCCTGGCACTTTCCCTGTAGGAGATACCGCAAGACGTTTCTGTATATTGGGCACAGCGCTCTGCAGGGTGTTAGCAGAGACTTTCCCGGGACAGTGAAACCCTATGTCAGAGACACTGAGAAGAAGCCCCAATGTTCCCTCCAGGCACTTTCAGTGTGGGTGCCTTCTCCACGTGGTTCCTGGTTTCACTGCAGCTCTGAAGAGAATGTTAGCAAAGAGGTAACCGGGACAGTGAAAACAGTACTCAAAGACAGGGAGAGCAAGCTCTCTCTTGGCACTTTGGATGTGGGACATACAGTGAGATGTTTGCTGCATTTGCGTTTGGCTGTTGGGAGATTTACAGCACAAAGATATCTAGTTGATTTGAAGCAGTTCCGAGAAAGTCTAAACATAATCCCCACTTTTCCCTCCTGGCATTTTCCATGTGGGAGATATAGCAGGATGTATACTGGTTTTGAGGACAACTCAATGGACAGTGTAGGGAGAAAAGTTCCTGGCTCCTTGAATGCCGTTCCTGGAGACACTGCGATCAATGTGGGAGATATGTCAAGATGTGTGTTGTTTTTGAGGACGGCTCTCTGGAGAGTCTTAGCAAAGAGGTCACACGGATAATCAGAGCAATTCTCAGAGACACTGAGAAGAAGCTCGACAATTCCTTCCTGGCACTTTCCCTGTAGGAGATACCGCAAGACGTTTCTGTATATTGGGCACAGCGCTCTGCAGGGTGTTAGCAGAGACTTTCCCGGGACAGTGAAACCCTATGTCAGAGACACTGAGAAGAAGCCCAAATGTTCCCTCCAGGCACTTTCAGTGTGGGTGCCTTCTCCACGTGGTTCCTGGTTTCACTGCAGCTCTGAAGAGAATGTTAGCAAAGAGCTCATCGGGACAGTGAAAACAGTACTCAAAGACAGGGAGAGCAAGCTCTCTCTTGGCACTTTGGATGTGGGACATACAGCGAGATGTTTGCTGCATTTGCGTTTGGCTGTTGGGAGATTTACAGCACAAAGATATCTAGTTGATTTGAAGCAGTTCCGAGAAAGTCTAAACATAATTCCCACTTTTCCCTCCTGGCACTTTTCATGTGGGAGATATAGCAGGATGTATATTGGTTTTGAGGACAACTCAATGGACAGTGTAGGGAGAAAAGTTCCTGGCTCCTTGAATGCCGTTCCTGGAGACACTGCGATCAATGTGGGAGATATGTCAACATGTGTGTTGGTAAAGAGGTCACACGGATAATCAGAGGAATTCTCAGAGACACTGAGAAGAAGCTCGACAATTCCCTCCTGGCACTTTCCCTGTAGGAGATACCGCAAGACGTTTCTGTATATTGGGCACAGCGCTCTGCAGGGTGTTAGCAGAGACTTTCCCGGGACAGTGAAACCCTATGTCAGAGACACTGAGAAGAAGCCCCAATGTTCCCTCCAGGCACTTTCAGTGTGGGTGCCTTCTCCACGTGGTTCCTGGTTTCACTGCAGCTCTGAAGAGAATGTTAGCAAAGAGGTAACCGGGACAGTGAAAACAGTACTCAAAGACAGGGAGAGCAAGCTCTCTCTTGGCACTTTGGATGTGGGACATACAGCGAGATGTTTGCTGCATTTGCGTTTGGCTGTTGGGAGATTTACAGCACAAAGATATCTAGTTGATTTGAAGCAGTTCCGAGAAAGTCTCTGTATATTGAGCACTGCGCTCCGCAGGGTGTTAGCAGAGACTTTCCCGGGACAGTGAAACCCTATGTCAGAGACACTGAGAAGAAGCCCCAATGTTCCCTCCAGGCACTTTCAGTGTGGGTGCCTTCTCCACGTGGTTCCTGGTTTCACTGCAGCTCTGAAGAGAATGTTAGCAAAGAGGTAACCGGGACAGTGAAAACAGTACTCAAAGACAGGGAGAGCAAGCTCTCTCTTGGCACTTTGGATGTGGGACATACAGTGAGATGTTTGCTGCATTTGCGTTTGGCTGTTGGGAGATTTACAGCACAAAGATATCTAGTTGATTTGAAGCAGTTCCGAGAAAGTCTAAACATAATCCCCACTTTTCCCTCCTGGCATTTTCCATGTGGGAGATATAGCAGGATGTATACTGGTTTTGAGGACAACTCAATGGACAGTGTAGGGAGAAAAGTTCCTGGCTCCTTGAATGCCGTTCCTGGAGACACTGCGATCAATGTGGGAGATATGTCAAGATGTGTGTTGTTTTTGAGGACGGCTCTCTGGAGAGTCTTAGCAAAGAGGTCACACGGATAATCAGAGCAATTCTCAGAGACACTGAGAAGAAGCTCGACAATTCCTTCCTGGCACTTTCCCTGTAGGAGATACCGCAAGACGTTTCTGTATATTGGGCACAGCGCTCTGCAGGGTGTTAGCAGAGACTTTCCCGG
The DNA here is from genome assembly GCF_963924245.1 of Chroicocephalus ridibundus. Lineage (NCBI taxonomy): Eukaryota > Metazoa > Chordata > Aves > Charadriiformes > Laridae > Chroicocephalus > Chroicocephalus ridibundus. The sequence continues at coordinate 142,668,920 of NC_086284.1, forward strand.
GACAGTGAAACCCTATGTCAGAGACACTGAGAAGAAGCCCAAATGTTCCCTCCAGGCACTTTCAGTGTGGGTGCCTTCTCCACGTGGTTCCTGGTTTCACTGCAGCTCTGAAGAGAATGTTAGCAAAGAGCTCATCGGGACAGTGAAAACAGTACTCAAAGACAGGGAGAGCAAGCTCTCTCTTGGCACTTTGGATGTGGGACATACAGCGAGATGTTTGCTGCATTTGCGTTTGGCTGTTGGGAGATTTACAGCACAAAGATATCTAGTTGATTTGAAGCAGTTCCGAGAAAGTCTAAACATAATTCCCACTTTTCCCTCCTGGCACTTTTCATGTGGGAGATATAGCAGGATGTATATTGGTTTTGAGGACAACTCAATGGACAGTGTAGGGAGAAAAGTTCCTGGCTCCTTGAATGCCGTTCCTGGAGACACTGCGATCAATGTGGGAGATATGTCAAGATGTGTGTTGGTAAAGAGGTCACACGGATAATCAGAGCAATTCTCAGAGACACTGAGAAGAAGCTCGACAATTCCCTCCTGGCACTTTCCCTGTAGGAGATACCGCAAGACGTTTCTGTATATTGGGCACAGCGCTCTGCAGGGTGTTAGCAGAGACTTTCCCGGGACAGTGAAACCCTATGTCAGAGACACTGAGAAGAAGCCCCAATGTTCCCTCCAGGCACTTTCAGTGTGGGTGCCTTCTCCACGTGGTTCCTGGTTTCACTGCAGCTCTGAAGAGAACGTTAGCAAAGAGGTAACCGGGACAGTGAAAACAGTACTCAAAGACAGGGAGAGCAAGCTCTCTCTTGGCACTTTGGATGTGGGACATACAGCGAGATGTTTGCTGCATTTGCGTTTGGCTGTTGGGAGATTTACAACACAGAGATATCTAGTTGATTTGAAGAAGTTCCGAGAAAGTCTCTGTATATTGAGCACTGCGCTCCGCAGGGTGTTAGCAGAGACTTTCCCGGGACAGTGAAACCCTATGTCAGAGACACTGAGAAGAAGCCCCAATGTTCCCTCCAGGCACTTTCAGTGTGGGTGCCTTCTCCACGTGGTTCCTGGTTTCACTGCAGCTCTGAAGAGAATGTTAGCAAAGAGGTAACCGGGACAGTGAAAACAGTACTCAAAGACAGGGAGAGCAAGCTCTCTCTTGGCACTTTGGATGTGGGACATACAGCGAGATGTTTGCTGCATTTGCGTTTGGCTGTTGGGAGATTTACAGCACAAAGATATCTAGTTGATTTGAAGCAGTTCCGAGAAAGTCTAAACATAATCCCCACTTTTCCCTCCTGGCACTTTCCATGTGGGAGATATAGCAGGATGTATATTGGTTTTGAGGCCAACTCAATGGACAGTGTAGGGAGAAAAGTTCCTGGCTCCTTGAATGCCGTTCCTGGAGACACTGCGATCAATGTGGGAGATATGTCAAGATGTGTGTTGGTTTTGAGGACGGCTCTCTGGAGAGTCTTAGCAAAGCGGTCACACGGATAATCAGAGCAATTCTCAGAGACACTGAGAACAAGCTCGACAATTCCCTCCTGGCACTTTCCCTGTAGGAGATACCGCAAGACGTTTCTGTATATTGGGCACAGCGCTCTGCAGGGTGTTAGCAGAGACTTTCCCGGGACAGTGAAACCCTATGTCAGAGACACTGAGAAGAAGCCCCAATGTTCCCTCCAGGCACTTTCAGTGTGGGTGCCTTCTCCACGTGGTTCCTGGTTTCACTGCAGCTCTGAAGAGAATGTTAGCAAAGAGGTAACCGGGACAGTGAAAACAGTACTCAAAGACAGGGAGAGCAATCTCTCTTTTGGCACTTTGTATGTGGGACATACAGCGAGATGTTTGCTGCTTTTGCCTTTGGCTGTTGGGAGATTTACAGCACAAAGATATCTAGTTGATTTGAAGCAGTTCCGAGAAAGTCTCTGTATATTGAGCACTGCGCTCCGCAGGGTGTTAGCAGAGACTTTCCCGGGACAGTGAAACCCTATGTCAGAGACACTGAGAAGAAGCCCCAATGTTCCCTCCAGGCACTTTCAGTGTGGGTGCCTTCTCCACGTGGTTCCTGGTTTCACTGCAGCTCTGAAGAGAATGTTAGCAAAGAGCTCATCGGGACAGTGAAAACAGTGCTCAAAGACAGGGAGAGCAAGCTCTCTCTTGGCACTTTGGATGTGGGACATACAGCGAGATGTTTGCTGCATTTGCGTTTGGCTGTTGGGAGATTTACAGCACAAAGATATCTAGTTGATTTGAAGCAGTTGCGAGAAAGTCTAAACATAATCCCCACTTTTCCCTCCTGGCATTTTCCATGTGGGAGATATAGCAGGATGTAGATTGGTTTTGAGGCCAACTCAATGGACAGTGTAGGGAGAAAAGTTCCTGGCTCCTTGAATGCCGTTCCTGGAGACACTGCGATCAATGTGGGAGATATGTCAAGATGTGTGTTGGTTTTGAGGACGGCTCTCTGGAGAGTCTTAGCAAAGAGGTCACACGGATAATCAGAGCAATTCTCAGAGACACTGAGAACAAGCTCGACAATTCCCTCCTGGCACTTTCCCTGTAGGAGATACCGCAAGACGTTTCTGTATATTGGGCACAGCGCTCTGCAGGGTGTTAGCAGAGGCTTTCCCGGGACAGTGAAACCCTATGTCAGAGACACTGAGAAGAAGCCCCAATGTTCCCTCCAGGCACTTTCAGTGTGGGTGCCTTCTCCACGTGGTTCCTGGTTTCCCTGCAGCTCTGAAGAGAATGTTAGCAAAGAGGTAACCGGGACAGTGAAAACAGTACTCAAAGACAGGGAGAGCAAGCTCTACATTACTCTCTTAGCACTTTGGATGTGGGACATACAGCGAGATGTTTGCTGCTTTTGCGTTTGGCTGTTGGGAGATTTACAGCACAAAGATATCTAGTTGATTTGAAGCAGTTCCGAGAAAGTCTAAACATAATCCCCACTTTTCCCTCCTGGCACTTTCCATGTGGGGGATATAGCAGGATGTATATTGGTTTTGAGGACAACTTAATGGACAGTGTAGGGAGAAAACTTTCCCTGTCGGAGATACTGCAAGACGTTTCTGTATATTGGGCATGGCGCTCTGCAGGGTGTTAGCAGAGGCTTTCCCGGGACAGTGAAACCCTATGTCAGAGACACTGAGAAGAAGCCCCAATGTTCCCTCCAGGCACTTTCAGTGTGGGTGCCTTCTCCACGTGGTTCCTGGTTTCACTGCAGCTCTGAAGAGAATGTTAGCAAAGAGGTAACCGGGACAGTGAAAACAGTACTCAAAGACAGGGAGAGCAAGCTCTCTCTTGGCACTTTGTATGTGGGACATACAGCGAGATGTTTGCTGCATTTGCGTTGGGCTGTTGGGAGATTTACAGCACAAAGATATCTAGTTGATTTGAAGCAGTTCCGAGAAAGTCTCTGTATATTGAGCACTGCGCTCCGCAGGGTGTTAGCAGGGACTTTCCCGGGACAGTGAAACCCTATGTCAGAGACACTGAGAAGAAGCCCCAATGTTCCCTCCAGGCACTTTCAGTGTGGGTGCCTTCTCCACGTGGTTCCTGGTTTCACTGCAGCTCTGAAGAGAATGTTAGCAAAGAGGTAACCGGGACAGTGAAAACAGTACTCAAAGACAGGGAGAGCAAGCTCTCTCTTGGCACTTTGGATGTGGGACATACAGCGAGATGTTTGCTGCATTTGCGTTTGGCTGTTGGGAGATTTACAGCACAAAGATATCTAGTTGATTTGAAGCAGTTCCGAGAAAGTCTCTGTATATTGAGCACTGCGCTCCGCAGGGTGTTAGCAGAGACTTTCCCGGGACAGTGAAACCCTATGTCAGAGACACTGAGAAGAAGCCCCAATGTTCCCTCCAGGCACTTTCAGTGTGGGTGCCTTCTCCACGTGGTTCCTGGTTTCACTGCAGCTCTGAAGAGAATGTTAGCAAAGAGGTAACCGGGACAGTGAAAACAGTACTCAAAGACAGGGAGAGCAAGCTCTCTCTTGGCACTTTGTATGTGGGACATACAGCGAGATGTTTGCTGCATTTGCGTTGGGCTGTTGGGAGATTTACAGCACAAAGATATCTAGTTGATTTGAAGCAGTTCCGAGAAAGTCTCTGTATATTGAGCACTGCGCTCCGCAGGGTGTTAGCAGAGACTTTCCCGGGACAGTGAAACCCTATGTCAGAGACACTGAGAAGAAGCCCCAATGTTCCCTCCAGGCACTTTCAGTGTGGGTGCCTTCTCCACGTGGTTCCTGGTTTCACTGCAGCTCTGAAGAGAATGTTAGCAAAGAGCTCATCGGGACAGTGAAAACAGTACTCAAAGACAGGGAGAGCAAGCTCTACATTACTCTCTTGGCACTTTGGATGTGGGACATACAGCGAGATGTTTGCTGCATTTGCGTTTGGCTGTTGGGAGATTTACAGCACAAAGATATCTAGTTGATTTGAAGCAGTTCCGAGAAAGTCTAAACATAATCCCCACTTTTCCCTCCTGGCATTTTCCATGTGGGAGATATAGCAGGATGTATATTGGTTTTGAGGCCAACTCAATGGACAGTGTAGGGAGAAAAGTTCCTGGCTCCTTGAATGCCGTTCCTGGAGACACTGCGATCAATGTGGGAGATATGTCAAGATGTGTGTTGGTTTTGAGGACGTCTCTCTGGAGAGTCTTAGAAAAGAGGTCACACGGATAATCAGAGGAATTCTCAGAGACACTGAGAAGAAGCTCGACAATTCCCTCCTGGCACTTTCCCTGTAGGAGATACCGCAAGACGTTTCTGTATATTGGGCACTGCGCACTGCAGGGTGTTAGCAGAGACTTTCCCGGGACAGTGAAACCCTATGGTCAGAGACACTGAGAAGAAGCCCCAATGTTCCTTCCAGGCACTTTCAGTGTGGGTGCCTTCTCCACGTGGTTCCTGGTTTCACTGCAGCTCTGAAGAGAATGTTAGCAAAGAGCTCATCGGGACAGTGAAAACAGTACTCAAAGAAGGGAGAGCAAGCTCTACATTACTCTCTTAGCACTTTGGATGTGGGACATACAGCGAGATGTTTGCTGCTTTTGCGTTTGGCTGTTGGGAGATTTACAGCACAAAGATATCTAGTTGATTTGAAGGAGTTCCGAGAAAGTCTAGGAATAATCCCCACTTTTCCCTCCTGGCACTTTCCATGTGGGAGATATAGCAGGATGTATATTGGTTTTGAGGCCAACTCAATGGACAGTGTAGGGAGAAAAGTTCCTGGCTCCTTGAATGCCGTTCCTGGAGACACTGCGATCAATGTGGGAGATATGTCAAGATGTGTGTTGGTTTTGAGGACGTCTCTCTGGAGAGTCTTAGAAAAGAGGTCACACGGATAATCAGAGGAATTCTCAGAGACACTGAGAAGAAGCTCGACAATTCCCTCCTGGCACTTTCCCTGTAGGAGATACCGCAAGACGTTTCTGTATATTGGGCACTGCGCACTGCAGGGTGTTAGCAGAGACTTTCCCGGGACAGTGAAACCCTATGGTCAGAGACACTGAGAAGAAGCCCCAATGTTCCTTCCAGGCACTTTCAGTGTGGGTGCCTTCTCCACGTGGTTCCTGGTTTCACTGCAGCTCTGAAGAGAATGTTAGCAAAGAGCTCATCGGGACAGTGAAAACAGTACTCAAAGAAGGGAGAGCAAGCTCTACATTACTCTCTTAGCACTTTGGATGTGGGACATACAGCGAGATGTTTGCTGCTTTTGCGTTTGGCTGTTGGGAGATTTACAGCACAAAGATATCTAGTTGATTTGAAGGAGTTCCGAGAAAGTCTAGGAATAATCCCCACTTTTCCCTCCTGGCACTTTCCATGTGGGGGATATAGCAGGATGTATATTGGTTTTGAGGACAACTTAATGGACAGTGTAGGGAGAAAAGTTTCCCTGTCGGAGATACTGCAAGACGTTTCTGTATATTGGGCACGCCGCTCTGCAGGGTGTTAGCAGAGGCTTTCCCGGGACAGTGAAACCCTATGTCAGAGACAATGAGAAGAAGCCCCAATGTTCCCTCCAGGCACTTTCAGTGTGGGTGCCTTCTCCACGTGGTTCCTGGTTTCACTGCAGCTCTGAAGAGAATGTTAGCAAAGAGGTAACCGGGACAGTGAAAACAGTACTCAAAGACAGGGAGAGCAAGCTCTCTCTTGGCACTTTGGATGTGGGACATACAGCGAGATGTTTGCTGCTTTTGCGTTTGGCTGTTGGGAGATTTACAGCACAAAGATATCTAGTTGATTTGAAGCAGTTCCGAGAAAGTCTCTGTATATTGAGCACTGCGATCCGCAGGGTGTTAGCAGAGACTTTCCCGGGACAGTGAAACCCTATGTCAGAGACACTGAGAAGAAGCCCCAATGTTCCCTCCAGGCACTTTCAGTGTGGGTGCCTTCTCCACGTGGTTCCTGGTTTCACTGCAGCTCTGAAGAGAATGTTAGCAAAGAGCTCATCAGGAGAGTGAAAACAGTACTCAAAGAAAGGGAGAGCAAGCTCTCTCTTGGCACTTTGGATGTGGGACATACAGCGAGATGTTTGCTGCATTTGCGTTTGGCTGTTGGGAGATTTACAGCACAAAGATATCTAGTTGATTTGAAGCAGTTCCGAGAAAGTCTAAACATAATCCCCACTTTTCCCTCCTGGCACTTTCCATGTGGGAGATATAGCAGGATGTATATTGGTTTTGAGGACAACTCAATGGAGAGTGTAGGGAGAAAAGTTCCTGGCTCCTTGAATGCCGTTCCTGGAGACACTGCGATCAATGTGGGAGATATGTCAAGATGTGTGTTGGTAAAGAGGTCACACGGATAATCAGAGCAATTCTCAGAGACACTGAGAACAAGCTCGACAATTCCCTCCTGGCACTTTCCCTGTAGGAGATACCGCAAGACGTTTCTGTATATTGGGCACTGCGCTCTGCAGGGTGTTAGCAGAGACTTTCCCGGGACAGTGAAACCCTATGGTCAGAGACACTGAGAAGAAGCCCCAATGTTCCTTCCAGGCACTTTCAGTGTGGGTGCCTTCTCCACGTGGTTCCTGTTTTCACTGCAGCTCTGAAGAGAATGTTAGCAAAGAGGTAACCGGGACAGTGAAAACAGTACTCAAAGACAGGGAGAGCAAGCTCTCTCTTGGCACTTTGGATGTGGGACATACAGCGAGATGTTTGCTGCTTTTACATTTGGCTGTTGGGAGATTTACAGCACAAAGATATCTAGTTGATTTGAAGCAGTTCCGAGAAAGTCTCTGTATATTGAGCACTGCGCTCTGCAGGGTGTTAGCAGAGACTTTCCCGGGACAGTGAAACCCTATGTCAGAGACACTGAGAAGAAGCCCCAATGTTCCCTCCAGGCACTTTCAGTGTGGGTGCCTTCTCCACGTGGTTCCTGGTTTCACTGCAGCTCTGAAGAGAATGTTAGCAAAGAGGTAACCGGGACAGTGAAAACAGTACTCAAAGACAGGGAGAGCAAGCTCTCTCTTGGCACTTTGGATGTGGGACATACAGCGAGATGTTTGCTGCATTTGCGTTTGGCTGTTGGGAGATTTACAGCACAAAGATATCTAGTTGATTTGAAGCAGTTCCGAGAAAGTCTAAACATAATCCCCACTTTTCCCTCCTGGCATTTTCCATGTGGGAGATATAGCAGGATGTATATTGGTTTTGAGGCCAACTCAATGGACAGTGTAGGGAGAAAAGTTCCTGGCTCCTTGAATGCCGTTCCTGGAGACACTGCGATCAATGTGGGAGATATGTCAAGATGTGTGGTGGTTTTGAGGACGTCTCTCTGGAGAGTCTTAGCAAAGAGGTCACACGGATAATCAGAGCAATTCTCAGAGACACTGAGAACAAGCTCGACAATTCCCTCCTGGCACTTTCCCTGTAGGAGATACCGCAAGACGTTTCTGTATATTGGGCACTGCGCTCTGCAGGGTGTTAGCAGAGACTTTCCCGGGACAGTGAAACCCTATGGTCAGAGACACTGAGAATAAGCCCCAATGTTCCTTCCAGGCACTTTCAGTGTGGGTGCCTTCTCCACGTGGTTCCTGGTTTCACTGCAGCTCTGAAGAGAATGTTAGCAAAGAGGTCATCGGGACAGTGAAAACAGTACTCAAAGAAGGGAGAGCAAGCTCTACATTACTCTCTTGGCACTTTGGATGTGGGACATACAGCGAGATGTTTGCTGCTTTTGCGTTTGGCTGTTGGGAGATTTACAGCACAAAGATATCTAGTTGATTTGAAGCAGTTCCGAGAAAGTCTCTGTATATTGAGCACTGCGCTCCGCAGGGTGTTAGCAGAGACTTTCCCGGGACAGTGAAACCCTATGTCAGAGACACTGAGAAGAAGCCCCAATGTTCCCTCCAGGCACTTTCAGTGTGGGTGCCTTCTCCACGTGGTTCCTGGTTTCACTGCAGCTCTGAAGAGAATGTTAGCAAATAGGTCATCGGGACAGTGAAAACAGTACTCAAAGACAGGGAGAGCAAGCTCTCTCTTGGCACTTTGGATGTGGGACATACAGCGAGATGTTTGCTGCTTTTACATTTGGCTGTTGGGAGATTTATAGCACAAAGATATCTAGTTGATTTGAAGCAGTTCCGAGAAAGTCTAAACATAATCCCCACTTTTCCCTCCTGGCACTTTCCATGTGGGAGATATAGCAGGATGTATATTGGTTTTGAGGCCAACTCAATGGACAGTGTAGGGAGAAAAGTTCCTGGCTCCTTGAATGCCGTTCCTGGAGACACTGCGATCAATGTGGGAGATATGTCAAGATGTGTGTTGGTAAAGAGGTCACACGGATAATCAGAGCAATTCTCAGAGACACTGAGAAGAAGCTCGACAATTCCCTCCTGGCACTTTCCCTGTAGGAGATACCGCAAGACGTTTCTGTATATTGGGCACAGCGCTCTGCAGGGTGTTAGCAGAGACTTTCCCGGGACAGTGAAACCCTATGTCAGAGACACTGAGAAGAAGCCCCAATGTTCCCTCCAGGCACTTTCAGTGTGGGTGCCTTCTCCACGTGGTTCCTGGTTTCACTGCAGCTCTGAAGAGAATGTTAGCAAAGAGGTAACCGGGACAGTGAAAACAGTACTCAAAGACAGGGAGAGCAAGCTCTCTCTTGGCACTTTGGATGTGGGACATACAGCGAGATGTTTGCTGCATTTGCGTTTGGCTGTTGGGAGATTTACAGCACAAAGATATCTAGTTGATTTGAAGCAGTTCCGAGAAAGTCTCTGTATATTGAGCACTGCGCTCCGCAGGGTGTTAGCAGAGACTTTCCCGGGACAGTGAAACCCTATGTCAGAGACACTGAGAAGAAGCCCCAATGTTCCCTCCAGGCACTTTCAGTGTGGGTGCCTTCTCCACGTGGTTCCTGGTTTCACTGCAGCTCTGAAGAGAATGTTAGCAAATAGGTCATCGGGACAGTGAAAACAGTACTCAAAGACAGGGAGAGCAAGCTCTCTCTTGGCACTTTGGATGTGGGACATACAGCGAGATGTTTGCTGCTTTTACATTTGGCTGTTGGGAGATTTATAGCACAAAGATATCTAGTTGATTTGAAGCAGTTCCGAGAAAGTCTAAACATAATCCCCACTTTTCCCTCCTGGCACTTTCCATGTGGGAGATATAGCAGGATGTATATTGGTTTTGAGGCCAACTCAATGGACAGTGTAGGGAGAAAAGTTCCTGGCTCCTTGAATGCCGTTCCTGGAGACACTGCGATCAATGTGGGAGATATGTCAAGATGTGTGTTGGTAAAGAGGTCACACGGATAATCAGAGCAATTCTCAGAGACACTGAGAAGAAGCTCGACAATTCCCTCCTGGCACTTTCCCTGTAGGAGATACCGCAAGACGTTTCTGTATATTGGGCACAGCGCTCTGCAGGGTGTTAGCAGAGACTTTCCCGGGACAGTGCAACCCTATGTCAGAGACACTGAGAAGAAGCCCCAATGTTCCCTCCAGGCACTTTCAGTGTGGGTGCCTTCTCCACGTGGTTCCTGGTTTCACTGCAGCTCTGAAGAGAATGTTAGCAAAGAGGTAACCGGGACAGTGAAAACAGTACTCAAAGACAGGGAGAGCAAGCTCTCTCTTGGCACTTTGTATGTGGGACATACAGCGAGATGTTTGCTGCATTTGCGTTTGGCTGTTGGGAGATTTACAGCACAAAGATATCTAGTTGATTTGAAGCAGTTCCGAGAAAGTCTCTGTATATTGAGCACTGCGCTCCGCAGGGTGTTAGCAGAGACTTTCCCGGGACAGTGAAACCCTATGTCAGAGACACTGAGAAGAAGCCCCAATGTTCCCTCCAGGCACTTTCAGTGTGGGTGCCTTCTCCACGTGGTTCCTGGTTTCACTGCAGCTCTGAAGAGAATGTTAGCAAAGAGGTAACCGGGACAGTGAAAACAGTACTCAAAGACAGGGAGAGCAAGCTCTCTCTTGGCACTTTGGATGTGGGACATACAGTGAGATGTTTGCTGCATTTGCGTTTGGCTGTTGGGAGATTTACAGCACAAAGATATCTAGTTGATTTGAAGCAGTTCCGAGAAAGTCTAAACATAATCCCCACTTTTCCCTCCTGGCATTTTCCATGTGGGAGATATAGCAGGATGTATACTGGTTTTGAGGACAACTCAATGGACAGTGTAGGGAGAAAAGTTCCTGGCTCCTTGAATGCCGTTCCTGGAGACACTGCGATCAATGTGGGAGATATGTCAAGATGTGTGTTGGTTTTGAGGACGACTCTCTGGAGAGTCTTAGCAAAGAGGTCACACGGATAATCAGAGCAATTCTCAGAGACACTGAGAAGAAGCTCGACAATTCCCTCCTGGCACTTTCCCTGTAGGAGATACCGCAAGACGTTTCTGTATATTGGGCACAGCGCTCTGCAGGGTGTTAGCAGAGACTTTCCTGGGACAGTGAAACCCTATGTCAGAGACACTGAGAAGAAGCCCCAATGTTCCCTCCAGGCACTTTCAGTGTGGGTGCCTTCTCCACGTGGTTCCTGGTTTCACTGCAGCTCTGAAGAGAACGTTAGCAAAGAGGTAACCGGGACAGTGAAAACAGTACTCAAAGACAGGGAGAGCAAGCTCTCTCTTGGCACTTTGGATGTGGGACATACAGCGAGATGTTTGCTGCATTTGCGTTTGGCTGTTGGGAGATTTACAGCACAAAGATATCTAGTTGATTTGAAGAAGTTCCGAGAAAGTCTCTGTATATTGAGCACTGCGCTCCGCAGGGTGTTAGCAGAGACTTTCCCGGGACAGTGAAACCCTATGTCAGAGACACTGAGAAGAAGCCCCAATGTTCCCTCCAGGCACTTTCAGTGTGGGTGCCTTCTCCACGTGGTTCCTGGTTTCACTGCAGCTCTGAAGAGAATGTTAGCAAAGAGGTCATCGGGACAGTGAAAACAGTACTCAAAGAAGGGAGAGCAAGCTCTACATTACTCTCTTGGCACTTTGGATGTGGGACATACAGCGAGATGTTTGCTGCTTTTGCGTTTGGCTGTTGGGAGATTTACAGCACAAAGATATCTAGTTGATTTGAAGCAGTTCCGAGAAAGTCTCTGTATATTGAGCACTGCGCTCCGCAGGGTGTTAGCAGAGACTTTCCCGGGACAGTGAAACCCTATGTCAGAGACACTGAGAAGAAGCCCCAATGTTCCCTCCAGGCACTTTCAGTGTGGGTGCCTTCTCCACGTGGTTCCTGGTTTCACTGCAGCTCTGAAGAGAATGTTAGCAAATAGGTCATCGGGACAGTGAAAACAGTACTCAAAGACAGGGAGAGCAAGCTCTCTCTTGGCACTTTGGATGTGGGACATACAGCGAGATGTTTGCTGCTTTTACATTTGGCTGTTGGGAGATTTATAGCACAAAGATATCTAGTTGATTTGAAGCAGTTCCGAGAAAGTCTAAACATAATCCCCACTTTTCCCTCCTGGCACTTTCCATGTGGGAGATATAGCAGGATGTATATTGGTTTTGAGGCCAACTCAATGGACAGTGTAGGGAGAAAAGTTCCTGGCTCCTTGAATGCCGTTCCTGGAGACACTGCGATCAATGTGGGAGATATGTCAAGATGTGTGTTGGTAAAGAGGTCACACGGATAATCAGAGCAATTCTCAGAGACACTGAGAAGAAGCTCGACAATTCCCTCCTGGCACTTTCCCTGTAGGAGATACCGCAAGACGTTTCTGTATATTGGGCACAGCGCTCTGCAGGGTGTTAGCAGAGACTTTCCCGGGACAGTGAAACCCTATGTCAGAGACACTGAGAAGAAGCCCCAATGTTCCCTCCAGGCACTTTCAGTGTGGGTGCCTTCTCCACGTGGTTCCTGGTTTCACTGCAGCTCTGAAGAGAATGTTAGCAAAGAGGTAACCGGGACAGTGAAAACAGTACTCAAAGACAGGGAGAGCAAGCTCTCTCTTGGCACTTTGTATGTGGGACATACAGCGAGATGTTTGCTGCATTTGCGTTTGGCTGTTGGGAGATTTACAGCACAAAGATATCTAGTTGATTTGAAGCAGTTCCGAGAAAGTCTCTGTATATTGAGCACTGCGCTCCGCAGGGTGTTAGCAGAGACTTTCCCGGGACAGTGAAACCCTATGTCAGAGACACTGAGAAGAAGCCCCAATGTTCCCTCCAGGCACTTTCAGTGTGGGTGCCTTCTCCACGTGGTTCCTGGTTTCACTGCAGCTCTGAAGAGAATGTTAGCAAATAGGTCATCGGGACAGTGAAAACAGTACTCAAAGACAGGGAGAGCAAGCTCTCTCTTGGCACTTTGGATGTGGGACATACAGCGAGATGTTTGCTGCTTTTACATTTGGCTGTTGGGAGATTTATAGCACAAAGATATCTAGTTGATTTGAAGCAGTTCCGAGAAAGTCTAAACATAATCCCCACTTTTCCCTCCTGGCACTTTCCATGTGGGAGATATAGCAGGATGTATATTGGTTTTGAGGCCAACTCAATGGACAGTGTAGGGAGAAAAGTTCCTGGCTCCTTGAATGCCGTTCCTGGAGACACTGCGATCAATGTGGGAGATATGTCAAGATGTGTGTTGGTAAAGAGGTCACACGGATAATCAGAGCAATTCTCAGAGACACTGAGAAGAAGCTCGACAATTCCCTCCTGGCACTTTCCCTGTAGGAGATACCGCAAGACGTTTCTGTATATTGGGCACAGCGCTCTGCAGGGTGTTAGCAGAGACTTTCCCGGGACAGTGCAACCCTATGTCAGAGACACTGAGAAGAAGCCCCAATGTTCCCTCCAGGCACTTTCAGTGTGGGTGCCTTCTCCACGTGGTTCCTGGTTTCACTGCAGCTCTGAAGAGAATGTTAGCAAAGAGGTAACCGGGACAGTGAAAACAGTACTCAAAGACAGGGAGAGCAAGCTCTCTCTTGGCACTTTGTATGTGGGACATACAGCGAGATGTTTGCTGCATTTGCGTTTGGCTGTTGGGAGATTTACAGCACAAAGATATCTAGTTGATTTGAAGCAGTTCCGAGAAAGTCTCTGTATATTGAGCACTGCGCTCCGCAGGGTGTTAGCAGAGACTTTCCCGGGACAGTGAAACCCTATGTCAGAGACACTGAGAAGAAGCCCCAATGTTCCCTCCAGGCACTTTCAGTGTGGGTGCCTTCTCCACGTGGTTCCTGGTTTCACTGCAGCTCTGAAGAGAATGTTAGCAAAGAGGTAACCGGGACAGTGAAAACAGTACTCAAAGACAGGGAGAGCAAGCTCTCTCTTGGCACTTTGGATGTGGGACATACAGTGAGATGTTTGCTGCATTTGCGTTTGGCTGTTGGGAGATTTACAGCACAAAGATATCTAGTTGATTTGAAGCAGTTCCGAGAAAGTCTAAACATAATCCCCACTTTTCCCTCCTGGCATTTTCCATGTGGGAGATATAGCAGGATGTATACTGGTTTTGAGGACAACTCAATGGACAGTGTAGGGAGAAAAGTTCCTGGCTCCTTGAATGCCGTTCCTGGAGACACTGCGATCAATGTGGGAGATATGTCAAGATGTGTGTTGGTTTTGAGGACGACTCTCTGGAGAGTCTTAGCAAAGAGGTCACACGGATAATCAGAGCAATTCTCAGAGACACTGAGAAGAAGCTCGACAATTCCCTCCTGGCACTTTCCCTGTAGGAGATACCGCAAGACGTTTCTGTATATTGGGCACAGCGCTCTGCAGGGTGTTAGCAGAGACTTTCCTGGGACAGTGAAACCCTATGTCAGAGACACTGAGAAGAAGCCCCAATGTTCCCTCCAGGCACTTTCAGTGTGGGTGCCTTCTCCACGTGGTTCCTGGTTTCACTGCAGCTCTGAAGAGAACGTTAGCAAAGAGGTAACCGGGACAGTGAAAACAGTACTCAAAGACAGGGAGAGCAAGCTCTCTCTTGGCACTTTGGATGTGGGACATACAGCGAGATGTTTGCTGCATTTGCGTTTGGCTGTTGGGAGATTTACAGCACAAAGATATCTAGTTGATTTGAAGAAGTTCCGAGAAAGTCTCTGTATATTGAGCACTGCGCTCCGCAGGGTGTTAGCAGAGACTTTCCCGGGACAGTGAAACCCTATGTCAGAGACACTGAGAAGAAGCCCCAATGTTCCCTCCAGGCACTTTCAGTGTGGGTGCCTTCTCCACGTGGTTCCTGGTTTCACTGCAGCTCTGAAGAGAATGTTAGCAAAGAGGTAACCGGGACAGTGAAAACAGTACTCAAAGACAGGGAGAGCAAGCTCTCTCTTGGCACTTTGGATGTGGGACATACAGCGAGATGTTTGCTGCATTTGCGTTTGGCTGTTGGGAGATTTACAGCACAAAGATATCTAGTTGATTTGAAGCAGTTGCGAGAAAGTCTAAACATAATCCCCACTTTTCCCTCCTGGCACTTTCCATGTGGGAGATATAGCAGGATGTATATTGGTTTTGAGGCCAACTCAATGGACAGTGTAGGGAGAAAAGTTCCTGGCTCCTTGAATGCCGTTCCTGGAGACACTGCGATCAATGTGGGAGATATGTCAAGATGTGTGTTGGTTTTGAGGACGGCTCTCTGGAGAGTCTTAGCAAAGCGGTCACACGGATAATCAGAGCAATTCTCAGAGACACTGAGAACAAGCTCGACAATTCCCTCCTGGCACTTTCCCTGTAGGAGATACCGCAAGACGTTTCTGTATATTGGGCACTGCGCTCTGCAGGGTGTTAGCAGAGACTTTCCCGGGACAGTGAAACCCTATGGTCAGAGACACTGAGAAGAAGCCCCAATGTTCCCTCCAGGCACTTTCAGTGTGGGTGCCTTCTCCACGTGGTTCCTGATTTCACTGCAGCTCTGAAGAGAATGTTAGCAAAGAGCTCATCGGGACAGTGAAAACAGTACTCAAAGACAGGGAGAGCAAGCTCTACATTACTCTCTTGGCACTTTGGATGTGGGACATACAGCGAGATGTTTGCTGCATTTGCGTTTGGCTGTTGGGAGATTTACAGCACAAAGATATCTAGTTGATTTGAAGCAGTTCCGAGAAAGTCTAAACATAATCCCCACTTTTCCCTCCTGGCATTTTCCATGTGGGAGATATAGCAGGATGTAGATTGGTTTTGAGGCCAACTCAATGGACAGTGTAGGGAGAAAAGTTCCTGGCTCCTTGAATGCCGTTCCTGGAGACACTGCAATCAATGTGGGAGATATGTCAAGATGTGTGTTATTAAAGAGGTCACACGGA
This sequence comes from Chroicocephalus ridibundus, assembly GCF_963924245.1. Taxonomy (NCBI): domain Eukaryota; kingdom Metazoa; phylum Chordata; class Aves; order Charadriiformes; family Laridae; genus Chroicocephalus; species Chroicocephalus ridibundus. The sequence goes on from NC_086284.1 coordinate 142,684,652, forward strand.
TAATCAGAGCAATTCTCAGAGACACTGAGAACAAGCTCGACAATTCCCTCCTGGCACTTTCCCTGTAGGAGATACCGCAAGACGTTTCTGTATATTGGGCACTGCGCTCTGCAGGGTGTTAGCAGAGACTTTCCCGGGACAGTGAAACCCTATGGTCAGAGACACTGAGAAGAAGCCCCAATGTTCCCTCCAGGCACTTTCAGTGTGGGTGCCTTCTCCACGTGGTTCCTGTTTTCACTGCAGCTCTGAAGAGAACGTTAGCAAAGAGGTAACCGGGACAGTGAAAACAGTACTCAAAGACAGGGAGAGCAATCTCTCTTTTGGCACTTTGTATGTGGGACATACAGCGAGATGTTTGCTGCTTTTGCGTTTGGCTGTTGGGAGATTTACAGCACAAAGATATCTAGTTGATTTGAAGCAGTTCCGAGAAAGTCTCTGTATATTGAGCACTGCGCTCCGCAGGGTGTTAGCAGAGACTTTCCCGGGACAGTGAAACCCTATGTCAGAGACACTGAGAAGAAGCCCCAATGTTCCCTCCAGGCACTTTCAGTGTGGGTGCCTTCTCCACGTGGTTCCTGGTTTCACTGCAGCTCTGAAGAGAATGTTAGCAAAGAGCTCATCGGGACAGTGAAAACAGTACTCAAAGACAGGGAGAGCAAGCTCTACATTACTCTCTTGGCACTTTGGATGTGGGACATACAGCGAGATGTTTGCTGCATTTGCGTTTGGCTGTTGGGAGATTTACAGCACAAAGATATCTAGTTGATTTGAAGCAGTTCCGAGAAAGTCTAAACATAATCCCCACTTTTCCCTCCTGGCATTTTCCATGTGGGAGATATAGCAGGATGTATATTGGTTTTGAGGCCAACTCAATGGACAGTGTAGGGAGAAAAGTTCCTGGCTCCTTGAATGCCGTTCCTGGAGACACTGCGATCAATGTGGGAGATATGTCAAGATGTGTGTTGGTTTTGAGGACGGCTCTCTGGAGAGTCTTAGCAAAGAGGTCACACGGATAATCAGAGCAATTCTCAGAGACACTGAGAACAAGCTCGACAATTCCCTCCTGGCACTTTCCCTGTAGGAGATACCGCAAGACGTTTCTGTATATTGGGCACAGCGCTCTGCAGGGTGTTAGCAGAGGCTTTCCCGGGACAGTGAAACCCTATGTCAGAGACACTGAGAAGAAGCCCCAATGTTCCCTCCAGGCACTTTCAGTGTGGGTGCCTTCTCCACGTGGTTCCTGGTTTCCCTGCAGCTCTGAAGAGAATGTTAGCAAAGAGCTCATCGGGACAGTGAAAACAGTACTCAAAGACAGGGAGAGCAAGCTCTACATTACTCTCTTAGCACTTTGGATGTGGGACATACAGCGAGATGTTTGCTGCTTTTGCGTTTGGCTGTTGGGAGATTTACAGCACAAAGATATCTAGTTGATTTGAAGCAGTTCCGAGAAAGTCTAGGAATAATCCCCACTTTTTCCTCGTGGCACTTTCCAAGTGGGGGATATAGCAGGATGTATATTGGTTTTGAGGACAACTTAATGGACAGTGTAGGGAGAAAAGTTTCCCTGTCGGAGATACTGCAATACGTTTCTGTATATTGGGCACTGCGCTCTGCAGGGTGTTAGCAGAGGCTTTCCCGGGACAGTGAAACCCTATGTCAGAGACACTGAGAAGAAGCCCCAATGTTCCCTCCAGGCACTTTCAGTGTGGGTGCCTTCTCCACGTGGTTCCTGGTTTCACTGCAGCTCTGAAGAGAATGTTAGCAAAGAGGTAACCGGGACAGTGAAAACAGTACTCAAAGACAGGGAGAGCAAGCTCTCTCTTGGCACTTTGGATGTGGGACATACAGCGAGATGTTTGCTGCATTTGCGTTGGGCTGTTGGGAGATTTACAGCACAAAGATATCTAGTTGATTTGAAGCAGTTCCGAGAAAGTCTCTGTATATTGAGCACTGCGCTCCGCAGGGTGTTAGCAGAGACTTTCCCGGGACAGTGAAACCCTATGTCAGAGACATTGAGAAGAAGCCCCAGTGTTCCCTCCAGGCACTTTCAGTGTGGGTGCCTTCTCCACGTGGTTCCTGGTTTCACTGCAGCTCTGAAGAGAATGCTAGCAAAGAGCTCATCGGGACAGTGAAAACAGTACTCAAAGACAGGGAGAGCAAGCTCTCTCTTGGCATTTTGGATGTGGGACATACAGCGAGATGTTTGCTGCTTTTCCATTTGGCTGTTGGGAGATTTACAGCACAAAGATATCTAGTTGATTTGAAGCAGTTCCGAGAAAGTCTAAACATAATCCCCACTTTTCCCTCCTGGCACTTTCCATGTGGGAGATATAGCAGGATGTATATTGGTTTTGAGGCCAACTCAATGGACAGTGTAGGGAGAAAAGTTCCTGGCTCCTTGAATGCCGTTCCTGGAGACACTGCGATCAATGTGGGAGATATGTCAAGATGTGTGTTGGTTTTGAGGACGGCTCTCTGGAGAGTCTTAGCAAAGAGGTCACACGGATAATCAGAGCAATTCTCAGAGACACTGAGAACAAGCTCGACAATTCCCTCCTGGCACTTTCCCTGTAGGAGATACCGCAAGACGTTTCTGTATATTGGGCACTGCGCTCTGCAGGGTGTTAGCAGAGACTTTCCCGGGACAGTGAAACCCTATGTCAGAGACACTGAGAAGAAGCCCCAATGTTCCCTCCAGGCACTTTCAGTGTGGGTGCCTTCTCCACGTGGTTCCTGGTTTCACTGCAGCTCTGAAGAGAATGTTAGCAAAGAGGTAACCGGGACAGTGAAAACAGTACTCAAAGACAGGGAGAGCAAGCTCTCTCTTGGCACTTTGGATGTGGGACATACAGCGAGATGTTTGCTGCATTTGCGTTTGGCTGTTGGGAGATTTACAGCACAAAGATATCTAGTTGATTTGAAGCAGTTCCGAGAAAGTCTCTGTATATTGAGCACTGCGCTCCGCAGGGTGTTAGCAGAGACTTTCCCGGGACAGTGAAACCCTATGTCAGAGACACTGAGAAGAAGCCCCAATGTTCCCTCCAGGCACTTTCAGTGTGGGTGCCTTCTCCACGTGGTTCCTGGTTTCACTGCAGCTCTGAATAGAACGTTAGCAAAGAGCTCATCGGGACAGTGAAAACAGTACTCAAAGACAGGGAGAGCAAGCTCTACATTACTCTCTTGGCACTTTGGATGTGGGACATACAGCGAGATGTTTGCTGCATTTGCGTTTGGCTGTTGGGAGATTTACAGCACAAAGATATCTAGTTGATTTGAAGCAGTTGCGAGAAAGTCTAAACATAATCCCCACTTTTCCCTCTTGGCATTTTCCATGTGGGAGATATAGCAGGATGTATATTGGTTTTGAGGCCAACTCAATGGACAGTGTAGGGAGAAAAGTTCCTGGCTCCTTGAATGCCGTTCCTGGAGACACTGCGATCAATGTGGGAGATATGTCAAGATGTGTGTTGGTTTTGAGGACGGCTCTCTGGAGAGTCTTAGCAAAGAGGTCACATGGATAATCAGAGCAATTCTCAGAGACACTGAGAAGAAGCTCGACAATTCCCTCCTGGCACTTTCCCTGTAGGAGATACCGCAAGACGTTTCTGTATATTGGGCACAGCGCTCTGCAGGGTGTTAGCAGAGGCTTTCCCGGGACAGTGAAACCCTATGTCAGAGACACTGAGAAGAAGCCCCAATGTTCCCTCCAGGCACTTTCAGTGTGGGTGCCTTCTCCACGTGGTTCCTGGTTTCCCTGCAGCTCTGAAGAGAATGTTAGCAAAGAGCTCATCGGGACAGTGAAAACAGTACTCAAAGACAGGGAGAGCAAGCTCTACATTACTCTCTTAGCACTTTGGATGTGGGACATACAGCGAGATGTTTGCTGCTTTTGCGTTTGGCTGTTGGGAGATTTACAGCACAAAGATATCTAGTTGATTTGAAGCAGTTCCGAGAAAGTCTAGGAATAATCCCCACTTTTCCCTCCTGGCACTTTCCATGTGGGGGATATAGCAGGATGTATATTGGTTTTGAGGACAACTTAATGGACAGTGTAGGGAGCAAAGTTTCCCTGTCGGAGATACTGCAATACGTTTCTGTATATTGGGCACTGCGCTCTGCAGGGTGTTAGCAGAGGCTTTCCCGGGACAGTGAAACCCTATGTCAGAGACACTGAGAAGAAGCCCCAATGTTCCCTCCAGGCACTTTCAGTGTGGGTGCCTTCTCCACGTGGTTCCTGGTTTCACTGCAGCTCTGAAGAGAATGTTAGCAAAGAGGTAACCGGGACAGTGAAAACAGTACTCAAAGACAGGGAGAGCAAGCTCTCTCTTGGCACTTTGTATGTGGGACATACAGCGAGATGTTTGCTGCATTTGCGTTGGGCTGTTGGGAGATTTACAGCACAAAGATATCTAGTTGATTTGAAGCAGTTCCGAGAAAGTCTCTGTATATTGAGCACTGCGCTCCGCAGGGTGTTAGCAGAGACTTTCCCGGGACAGTGAAACCCTATGTCAGAGACATTGAGAAGAACCCCCAGTGTTCCCTCCAGGCACTTTCAGTGTGGGTGCCTTCTCCACGTGGTTCCTGGTTTCACTGCAGCTCTGAAGAGAATGCTAGCAAAGAGCTCATCGGGACAGTGAAAACAGTACTCAAAGACAGGGAGAGCAAGCTCTCTCTTGGCATTTTGGATGTGGGACATACAGCGAGATGTTTGCTGCTTTTCCATTTGGCTGTTGGGAGATTTACAGCACAAAGATATCTAGTTGATTTGAAGCAGTTCCGAGAAAGTCTAAACATAATCCCCACTTTTCCCTCCTGGCACTTTCCATGTGGGAGATATAGCAGGATGTATATTGGTTTTGAGGCCAACTCAATGGACAGTGTAGGGAGAAAAGTTCCTGGCTCCTTGAATGCCGTTCCTGGAGACACTGCGATCAATGTGGGAGATATGTCAAGATGTGTGTTGGTTTTGAGGACGGCTCTCTGGAGAGTCTTAGCAAAGAGGTCACACGGATAATCAGAGCAATTCTCAGAGACACTGAGAACAAGCTCGACAATTCCCTCCTGGCACTTTCCCTGTAGGAGATACCGCAAGACGTTTCTGTATATTGGGCACTGCGCTCTGCAGGGTGTTAGCAGAGACTTTCCCGGGACAGTGAAACCCTATGTCAGAGACACTGAGAAGAAGCCCCAATGTTCCCTCCAGGCACTTTCAGTGTGGGTGCCTTCTCCACGTGGTTCCTGGTTTCACTGCAGCTCTGAAGAGAATGTTAGCAAAGAGGTAACCGGGACAGTGAAAACAGTACTCAAAGACAGGGAGAGCAAGCTCTCTCTTGGCACTTTGGATGTGGGACATACAGCGAGATGTTTGCTGCATTTGCGTTTGGCTGTTGGGAGATTTACAGCACAAAGATATCTAGTTGATTTGAAGCAGTTCCGAGAAAGTCTCTGTATATTGAGCACTGCGCTCCGCAGGGTGTTAGCAGAGACTTTCCCGGGACAGTGAAACCCTATGTCAGAGACACTGAGAAGAAGCCCCAATGTTCCCTCCAGGCACTTTCAGTGTGGGTGCCTTCTCCACGTGGTTCCTGGTTTCACTGCAGCTCTGAAGAGAATGTTAGCAAAGAGGTAACCGGGACAGTGAAAACAGTACTCAAAGACAGGGAGAGCAAGCTCTCTCTTGGCACTTTGGATGTGGGACATACAGCGAGATGTTTGCTGCATTTGCGTTTGGCTGTTGGGAGATTTACAGCACAAAGATATCTAGTTGATTTGAAGCAGTTCCGAGAAAGTCTAAACATAATCCCCACTTTTCCCTCCTGGCATTTTCCATGTGGGAGATATAGCAGGATGTAGATTGGTTTTGAGGCCAACTCAATGGACAGTGTAGGGAGAAAAGTTCCTGGCTCCTTGAATGCCGTTCCTGGAGACACTGCAATCAATGTGGGAGATATGTCAAGATGTGTGTTATTAAAGAGGTCACACGGATAATCAGAGCAATTCTCAGAGACACTGAGAACAAGCTCGACAATTCCCTCCTGGCACTTTCCCTGTAGGAGATACCGCAAGACGTTTCTGTATATTGGGCACTGCGCTCTGCAGGGTGTTAGCAGAGACTTTCCCGGGACAGTGAAACCCTATGGTCAGAGACACTGAGAAGAAGCCCCAATGTTCCCTCCAGGCACTTTCAGTGTGGGTGCCTTCTCCACGTGGTTCCTGTTTTCACTGCAGCTCTGAAGAGAACGTTAGCAAAGAGGTAACCGGGACAGTGAAAACAGTACTCAAAGACAGGGAGAGCAATCTCTCTTTTGGCACTTTGTATGTGGGACATACAGCGAGATGTTTGCTGCTTTTGCGTTTGGCTGTTGGGAGATTTACAGCACAAAGATATCTAGTTGATTTGAAGCAGTTCCGAGAAAGTCTCTGTATATTGAGCACTGCGCTCCGCAGGGTGTTAGCAGAGACTTTCCCGGGACAGTGAAACCCTATGTCAGAGACACTGAGAAGAAGCCCCAATGTTCCCTCCAGGCACTTTCAGTGTGGGTGCCTTCTCCACGTGGTTCCTGGTTTCACTGCAGCTCTGAAGAGAATGTTAGCAAAGAGCTCATCGGGACAGTGAAAACAGTACTCAAAGACAGGGAGAGCAAGCTCTACATTACTCTCTTGGCACTTTGGATGTGGGACATACAGCGAGATGTTTGCTGCATTTGCGTTTGGCTGTTGGGAGATTTACAGCACAAAGATATCTAGTTGATTTGAAGCAGTTCCGAGAAAGTCTAAACATAATCCCCACTTTTCCCTCCTGGCATTTTCCATGTGGGAGATATAGCAGGATGTATATTGGTTTTGAGGCCAACTCAATGGACAGTGTAGGGAGAAAAGTTCCTGGCTCCTTGAATGCCGTTCCTGGAGACACTGCGATCAATGTGGGAGATATGTCAAGATGTGTGTTGGTTTTGAGGACGGCTCTCTGGAGAGTCTTAGCAAAGAGGTCACACGGATAATCAGAGCAATTCTCAGAGACACTGAGAACAAGCTCGACAATTCCCTCCTGGCACTTTCCCTGTAGGAGATACCGCAAGACGTTTCTGTATATTGGGCACAGCGCTCTGCAGGGTGTTAGCAGAGGCTTTCCCGGGACAGTGAAACCCTATGTCAGAGACACTGAGAAGAAGCCCCAATGTTCCCTCCAGGCACTTTCAGTGTGGGTGCCTTCTCCACGTGGTTCCTGGTTTCCCTGCAGCTCTGAAGAGAATGTTAGCAAAGAGCTCATCGGGACAGTGAAAACAGTACTCAAAGACAGGGAGAGCAAGCTCTACATTACTCTCTTAGCACTTTGGATGTGGGACATACAGCGAGATGTTTGCTGCTTTTGCGTTTGGCTGTTGGGAGATTTACAGCACAAAGATATCTAGTTGATTTGAAGCAGTTCCGAGAAAGTCTAGGAATAATCCCCACTTTTTCCTCGTGGCACTTTCCAAGTGGGGGATATAGCAGGATGTATATTGGTTTTGAGGACAACTTAATGGACAGTGTAGGGAGAAAAGTTTCCCTGTCGGAGATACTGCAATACGTTTCTGTATATTGGGCACTGCGCTCTGCAGGGTGTTAGCAGAGGCTTTCCCGGGACAGTGAAACCCTATGTCAGAGACACTGAGAAGAAGCCCCAATGTTCCCTCCAGGCACTTTCAGTGTGGGTGCCTTCTCCACGTGGTTCCTGGTTTCACTGCAGCTCTGAAGAGAATGTTAGCAAAGAGGTAACCGGGACAGTGAAAACAGTACTCAAAGACAGGGAGAGCAAGCTCTCTCTTGGCACTTTGGATGTGGGACATACAGCGAGATGTTTGCTGCATTTGCGTTGGGCTGTTGGGAGATTTACAGCACAAAGATATCTAGTTGATTTGAAGCAGTTCCGAGAAAGTCTCTGTATATTGAGCACTGCGCTCCGCAGGGTGTTAGCAGAGACTTTCCCGGGACAGTGAAACCCTATGTCAGAGACATTGAGAAGAAGCCCCAGTGTTCCCTCCAGGCACTTTCAGTGTGGGTGCCTTCTCCACGTGGTTCCTGGTTTCACTGCAGCTCTGAAGAGAATGCTAGCAAAGAGCTCATCGGGACAGTGAAAACAGTACTCAAAGACAGGGAGAGCAAGCTCTCTCTTGGCATTTTGGATGTGGGACATACAGCGAGATGTTTGCTGCTTTTCCATTTGGCTGTTGGGAGATTTACAGCACAAAGATATCTAGTTGATTTGAAGCAGTTCCGAGAAAGTCTAAACATAATCCCCACTTTTCCCTCCTGGCACTTTCCATGTGGGAGATATAGCAGGATGTATATTGGTTTTGAGGCCAACTCAATGGACAGTGTAGGGAGAAAAGTTCCTGGCTCCTTGAATGCCGTTCCTGGAGACACTGCGATCAATGTGGGAGATATGTCAAGATGTGTGTTGGTTTTGAGGACGGCTCTCTGGAGAGTCTTAGCAAAGAGGTCACACGGATAATCAGAGCAATTCTCAGAGACACTGAGAACAAGCTCGACAATTCCCTCCTGGCACTTTCCCTGTAGGAGATACCGCAAGACGTTTCTGTATATTGGGCACTGCGCTCTGCAGGGTGTTAGCAGAGACTTTCCCGGGACAGTGAAACCCTATGTCAGAGACACTGAGAAGAAGCCCCAATGTTCCCTCCAGGCACTTTCAGTGTGGGTGCCTTCTCCACGTGGTTCCTGGTTTCCCTGCAGCTCTGAAGAGAATGTTAGCAAAGAGCTCATCGGGACAGTGAAAACAGTACTCAAAGACAGGGAGAGCAAGCTCTACATTACTCTCTTAGCACTTTGGATGTGGGACATACAGCGAGATGTTTGCTGCTTTTGCGTTTGGCTGTTGGGAGATTTACAGCACAAAGATATCTAGTTGATTTGAAGCAGTTCCGAGAAAGTCTAGGAATAATCCCCACTTTTCCCTCCTGGCACTTTCCATGTGGGGGATATAGCAGGATGTATATTGGTTTTGAGGACAACTTAATGGACAGTGTAGGGAGCAAAGTTTCCCTGTCGGAGATACTGCAATACGTTTCTGTATATTGGGCACTGCGCTCTGCAGGGTGTTAGCAGAGGCTTTCCCGGGACAGTGAAACCCTATGTCAGAGACACTGAGAAGAAGCCCCAATGTTCCCTCCAGGCACTTTCAGTGTGGGTGCCTTCTCCACGTGGTTCCTGGTTTCACTGCAGCTCTGAAGAGAATGTTAGCAAAGAGGTAACCGGGACAGTGAAAACAGTACTCAAAGACAGGGAGAGCAAGCTCTCTCTTGGCACTTTGTATGTGGGACATACAGCGAGATGTTTGCTGCATTTGCGTTGGGCTGTTGGGAGATTTACAGCACAAAGATATCTAGTTGATTTGAAGCAGTTCCGAGAAAGTCTCTGTATATTGAGCACTGCGCTCCGCAGGGTGTTAGCAGAGACTTTCCCGGGACAGTGAAACCCTATGTCAGAGACATTGAGAAGAACCCCCAGTGTTCCCTCCAGGCACTTTCAGTGTGGGTGCCTTCTCCACGTGGTTCCTGGTTTCACTGCAGCTCTGAAGAGAATGCTAGCAAAGAGCTCATCGGGACAGTGAAAACAGTACTCAAAGACAGGGAGAGCAAGCTCTCTCTTGGCATTTTGGATGTGGGACATACAGCGAGATGTTTGCTGCTTTTCCATTTGGCTGTTGGGAGATTTACAGCACAAAGATATCTAGTTGATTTGAAGCAGTTCCGAGAAAGTCTAAACATAATCCCCACTTTTCCCTCCTGGCACTTTCCATGTGGGAGATATAGCAGGATGTATATTGGTTTTGAGGCCAACTCAATGGACAGTGTAGGGAGAAAAGTTCCTGGCTCCTTGAATGCCGTTCCTGGAGACACTGCGATCAATGTGGGAGATATGTCAAGATGTGTGTTGGTTTTGAGGACGGCTCTCTGGAGAGTCTTAGCAAAGAGGTCACACGGATAATCAGAGCAATTCTCAGAGACACTGAGAACAAGCTCGACAATTCCCTCCTGGCACTTTCCCTGTAGGAGATACCGCAAGACGTTTCTGTATATTGGGCACTGCGCTCTGCAGGGTGTTAGCAGAGACTTTCCCGGGACAGTGAAACCCTATGTCAGAGACACTGAGAAGAAGCCCCAATGTTCCCTCCAGGCACTTTCAGTGTGGGTGCCTTCTCCACGTGGTTCCTGGTTTCACTGCAGCTCTGAAGAGAATGTTAGCAAAGAGGTAACCGGGACAGTGAAAACAGTACTCAAAGACAGGGAGAGCAAGCTCTCTCTTGGCACTTTGGATGTGGGACATACAGCGAGATGTTTGCTGCATTTGCGTTTGGCTGTTGGGAGATTTACAGCACAAAGATATCTAGTTGATTTGAAGCAGTTCCGAGAAAGTCTCTGTATATTGAGCACTGCGCTCCGCAGGGTGTTAGCAGAGACTTTCCCGGGACAGTGAAACCCTATGTCAGAGACACTGAGAAGAAGCCCCAATGTTCCCTCCAGGCACTTTCAGTGTGGGTGCCTTCTCCACGTGGTTCCTGGTTTCACTGCAGCTCTGAAGAGAATGTTAGCAAAGAGGTAACCGGGACAGTGAAAACAGTACTCAAAGACAGGGAGAGCAAGCTCTCTCTTGGCACTTTGGATGTGGGACATACAGCGAGATGTTTGCTGCATTTGCGTTTGGCTGTTGGGAGATTTACAGCACAAAGATATCTAGTTGATTTGAAGCAGTTCCGAGAAAGTCTAAACATAATCCCCACTTTTCCCTCCTGGCATTTTCCATGTGGGAGATATAGCAGGATGTAGATTGGTTTTGAGGCCAACTCAATGGACAGTGTAGGGAGAAAAGTTCCTGGCTCCTTGAATGCCGTTCCTGGAGACACTGCAATCAATGTGGGAGATATGTCAAGATGTGTGTTATTAAAGAGGTCACACGGATAATCAGAGCAATTCTCAGAGACACTGAGAACAAGCTCGACAATTCCCTCCTGGCACTTTCCCTGTAGGAGATACCGCAAGACGTTTCTGTATATTGGGCACTGCGCTCTGCAGGGTGTTAGCAGAGACTTTCCCGGGACAGTGAAACCCTATGGTCAGAGACACTGAGAAGAAGCCCCAATGTTCCCTCCAGGCACTTTCAGTGTGGGTGCCTTCTCCACGTGGTTCCTGTTTTCACTGCAGCTCTGAAGAGAACGTTAGCAAAGAGGTAACCGGGACAGTGAAAACAGTACTCAAAGACAGGGAGAGCAATCTCTCTTTTGGCACTTTGTATGTGGGACATACAGCGAGATGTTTGCTGCTTTTGCGTTTGGCTGTTGGGAGATTTACAGCACAAAGATATCTAGTTGATTTGAAGCAGTTCCGAGAAAGTCTCTGTATATTGAGCACTGCGCTCCGCAGGGTGTTAGCAGAGACTTTCCCGGGACAGTGAAACCCTATGTCAGAGACACTGAGAAGAAGCCCCAATGTTCCCTCCAGGCACTTTCAGTGTGGGTGCCTTCTCCACGTGGTTCCTGGTTTCACTGCAGCTCTGAAGAGAATGTTAGCAAAGAGCTCATCGGGACAGTGAAAACAGTACTCAAAGACAGGGAGAGCAAGCTCTACATTACTCTCTTGGCACTTTGGATGTGGGACATACAGCGAGATGTTTGCTGCATTTGCGTTTGGCTGTTGGGAGATTTACAGCACAAAGATATCTAGTTGATTTGAAGCAGTTCCGAGAAAGTCTAAACATAATCCCCACTTTTCCCTCCTGGCATTTTCCATGTGGGAGATATAGCAGGATGTATATTGGTTTTGAGGCCAACTCAATGGACAGTGTAGGGAGAAAAGTTCCTGGCTCCTTGAATGCCGTTCCTGGAGACACTGCGATCAATGTGGGAGATATGTCAAGATGTGTGTTGGTTTTGAGGACGGCTCTCTGGAGAGTCTTAGCAAAGAGGTCACACGGATAATCAGAGCAATTCTCAGAGACACTGAGAACAAGCTCGACAATTCCCTCCTGGCACTTTCCCTGTAGGAGATACCGCAAGACGTTTCTGTATATTGGGCACAGCGCTCTGCAGGGTGTTAGCAGAGGCTTTCCCGGGACAGTGAAACCCTATGTCAGAGACACTGAGAAGAAGCCCCAATGTTCCCTCCAGGCACTTTCAGTGTGGGTGCCTTCTCCACGTGGTTCCTGGTTTCCCTGCAGCTCTGAAGAGAATGTTAGCAAAGAGCTCATCGGGACAGTGAAAACAGTACTCAAAGACAGGGAGAGCAAGCTCTACATTACTCTCTTAGCACTTTGGATGTGGGACATACAGCGAGATGTTTGCTGCTTTTGCGTTTGGCTGTTGGGAGATTTACAGCACAAAGATATCTAGTTGATTTGAAGCAGTTCCGAGAAAGTCTAGGAATAATCCCCACTTTTTCCTCGTGGCACTTTCCAAGTGGGGGATATAGCAGGATGTATATTGGTTTTGAGGACAACTTAATGGACAGTGTAGGGAGAAAAGTTTCCCTGTCGGAGATACTGCAATACGTTTCTGTATATTGGGCACTGCGCTCTGCAGGGTGTTAGCAGAGGCTTTCCCGGGACAGTGAAACCCTATGTCAGAGACACTGAGAAGAAGCCCCAATGTTCCCTCCAGGCACTTTCAGTGTGGGTGCCTTCTCCACGTGGTTCCTGGTTTCACTGCAGCTCTGAAGAGAATGTTAGCAAAGAGGTAACCGGGACAGTGAAAACAGTACTCAAAGACAGGGAGAGCAAGCTCTCTCTTGGCACTTTGGATGTGGGACATACAGCGAGATGTTTGCTGCATTTGCGTTGGGCTGTTGGGAGATTTACAGCACAAAGATATCTAGTTGATTTGAAGCAGTTCCGAGAAAGTCTCTGTATATTGAGCACTGCGCTCCGCAGGGTGTTAGCAGAGACTTTCCCGGGACAGTGAAACCCTATGTCAGAGACATTGAGAAGAAGCCCCAGTGTTCCCTCCAGGCACTTTCAGTGTGGGTGCCTTCTCCACGTGGTTCCTGGTTTCACTGCAGCTCTGAAGAGAATGCTAGCAAAGAGCTCATCGGGACAGTGAAAACAGTACTCAAAGACAGGGAGAGCAAGCTCTCTCTTGGCATTTTGGATGTGGGACATACAGCGAGATGTTTGCTGCTTTTCCATTTGGCTGTTGGGAGATTTACAGCACAAAGATATCTAGTTGATTTGAAGCAGTTCCGAGAAAGTCTAAACATAATCCCCACTTTTCCCTCCTGGCACTTTCCATGTGGGAGATATAGCAGGATGTATATTGGTTTTGAGGCCAACTCAATGGACAGTGTAGGGAGAAAAGTTCCTGGCTCCTTGAATGCCGTTCCTGGAGACACTGCGATCAATGTGGGAGATATGTCAAGATGTGTGTTGGTTTTGAGGACGGCTCTCTGGAGAGTCTTAGCAAAGAGGTCACACGGATAATCAGAGCAATTCTCAGAGACACTGAGAACAAGCTCGACAATTCCCTCCTGGCACTTTCCCTGTAGGAGATACCGCAAGACGTTTCTGTATATTGGGCACTGCGCTCTGCAGGGTGTTAGCAGAGACTTTCCCGGGACAGTGAAACCCTATGTCAGAGACACTGAGAAGAAGCCCCAATGTTCCCTCCAGGCACTTTCAGTGTGGGTGCCTTCTCCACGTGGTTCCTGGTTTCACTGCAGCTCTGAAGAGAATGTTAGCAAAGAGGTAACCGGGACAGTGAAAACAGTACTCAAAGACAGGGAGAGCAAGCTCTCTCTTGGCACTTTGGATGTGGGACATACAGCGAGATGTTTGCTGCATTTGCGTTTGGCTGTTGGGAGATTTACAGCACAAAGATATCTAGTTGATTTGAAGCAGTTCCGAGAAAGTCTCTGTATATTGAGCACTGCGCTCCGCAGGGTGTTAGCAGAGACTTTCCCGGGACAGTGAAACCCTATGTCAGAGACACTGAGAAGAAGCCCCAATGTTCCCTCCAGGCACTTTCAGTGTGGGTGCCTTCTCCACGTGGTTCCTGGTTTCACTGCAGCTCTGAATAGAACGTTAGCAAAGAGCTCATCGGGACAGTGAAAACAGTACTCAAAGACAGGGAGAGCAAGCTCTACATTACTCTCTTGGCACTTTGGATGTGGGACATACAGCGAGATGTTTGCTGCATTTGCGTTTGGCTGTTGGGAGATTTACAGCACAAAGATATCTAGTTGATTTGAAGCAGTTGCGAGAAAGTCTAAACATAATCCCCACTTTTCCCTCTTGGCATTTTCCATGTGGGAGATATAGCAGGATGTATATTGGTTTTGAGGCCAACTCAATGGACAGTGTAGGGAGAAAAGTTCCTGGCTCCTTGAATGCCGTTCCTGGAGACACTGCGATCAATGTGGGAGATATGTCAAGATGTGTGTTGGTTTTGAGGACGGCTCTCTGGAGAGTCTTAGCAAAGAGGTCACATGGATAATCAGAGCAATTCTCAGAGACACTGAGAAGAAGCTCGACAATTCCCTCCTGGCACTTTCCCTGTAGGAGATACCGCAAGACGTTTCTGTATATTGGGCACAGCGCTCTGCAGGGTGTTAGCAGAGGCTTTCCCGGGACAGTGAAACCCTATGTCAGAGACACTGAGAAGAAGCCCCAATGTTCCCTCCAGGCACTTTCAGTGTGGGTGCCTTCTCCACGTGGTTCCTGGTTTCCCTGCAGCTCTGAAGAGAATGTTAGCAAAGAGCTCATCGGGACAGTGAAAACAGTACTCAAAGACAGGGAGAGCAAGCTCTACATTACTCTCTTAGCACTTTGGATGTGGGACATACAGCGAGATGTTTGCTGCTTTTGCGTTTGGCTGTTGGGAGATTTACAGCACAAAGATATCTAGTTGATTTGAAGCAGTTCCGAGAAAGTCTAGGAATAATCCCCACTTTTCCCTCCTGGCACTTTCCATGTGGGGGATATAGCAGGATGTATATTGGTTTTGAGGACAACTTAATGGACAGTGTAGGGAGCAAAGTTTCCCTGTCGGAGATAGTGCAATACGTTTCTGTATATTGGGCACTGCGCTCTGCAGGGTGTTAGCAGAGGCTTTCCCGGGACAGTGAAACCCTATGTCAGAGACACTGAGAAGAAGCCCCAATGTTCCCTCCAGGCACTTTCAGTGTGGGTGCCTTCTCCACGTGGTTCCTGGTTTCACTGCAGCTCTGAAGAGAATGTTAGCAAAGAGGTAACCGGGACAGTGAAAACAGTACTCAAAGACAGGGAGAGCAAGCTCTACATTACTCTGTTGGCACTTTGGATGTGGGACATACAGCGAGATGTTTGCTGCATTTGCGTTTGGCTGTTGGGAGATTTACAGCACAAAGATATCTAGTTGATTTGAAGCAGTTGCGAGAAAGTCTAAACATAATCCCCACTTTTCCCTCCTGGCATTTTCCATGTGGGAGATATAGCAGGATGTATATTGGTTTTGAGGCCAACTCAATGGACAGTGTAGGGAGAAAAGTTCCTGGCTCCTTGAATGCCGTTCCTGGAGACACTGCAATCAATGTGGGAGATATGTCAAGATGTGTGTTGGTAAAGAGGTCACACGGATAATCAGAGCAA
Organism: Chroicocephalus ridibundus; assembly: GCF_963924245.1. Lineage (NCBI taxonomy): Eukaryota > Metazoa > Chordata > Aves > Charadriiformes > Laridae > Chroicocephalus > Chroicocephalus ridibundus. The sequence continues at coordinate 142,700,264 of NC_086284.1, forward strand.
TTCTCAGAGACACTGAGAACAAGCTCGACAATTCCCTCCTGGCACTTTCCCTGTAGGAGATACCGCAAGACGTTTCTGTATATTGGGCACAGCGCTCTGCAGGGTGTTAGCAGAGACTTTCCCGGGACAGTGAAACCCTATGGTCAGAGACACTGAGAAGAAGCCCCAATGTTCCCTCCAGGCACTTTCAGTGTGGGTGCCTTCTCCACGTGGTTCCTGTTTTCACTGCAGCTCTGAAGAGAACGTTAGCAAAGAGGTAACCGGGACAGTGAAAACAGTACTCAAAGACAGGGAGAGCAATCTCTCTTTTGGCACTTTGTATGTGGGACATACAGCGAGATGTTTGCTGCTTTTGCGTTTGGCTGTTGGGAGATTTACAGCACAAAGATATCTAGTTGATTTGAAGCAGTTCCGAGAAAGTCTCTGTATATTGAGCACTGCGCTCCGCAGGGTGTTAGCAGAGACTTTCCCGGGACAGTGAAACCCTATGTCAGAGACACTGAGAAGAAGCCCCAATGTTCCCTCCAGGCACTTTCAGTGTGGGTGCCTTCTCCACGTGGTTCCTGGTTTCACTGCAGCTCTGAAGAGAATGTTAGCAAAGAGCTCATCGGGACAGTGAAAACAGTGCTCAAAGACAGGGAGAGCAAGCTCTCTCTTGGCACTTTGGATGTGGGACATACAGCGAGATGTTTGCTGCATTTGCGTTTGGCTGTTGGGAGATTTACAGCACAAAGATATCTAGTTGATTTGAAGCAGTTGCGAGAAAGTCTAAACATAATCCCCACTTTTCCCTCCTGGCATTTTCCATGTGGGAGATATAGCAGGATGTATATTGGTTTTGAGGCCAACTCAATGGACAGTGTAGGGAGAAAAGTTCCTGGCTCCTTGAATGCCGTTCCTGGAGACACTGCGATCAATGTGGGAGATATGTCAAGATGTGTGTTGGTTTTGAGGACGGCTCTCTGGAGAGTCTTAGCAAAGAGGTCACACGGATAATCAGAGCAATTCTCAGAGACACTGAGAACAAGCTCGACAATTCCCTCCTGGCACTTTCCCTGTAGGAGATACCGCAAGACGTTTCTGTATATTGGGCACTGCGCTCTGCAGGGTGTTAGCAGAGGCTTTCCCGGGACAGTGAAACCCTATGTCAGAGACACTGAGAAGAAGCCCCAATGTTCCCTCCAGGCACTTTCAGTGTGGGTGCCTTCTCCACGTGGTTCCTGGTTTCCCTGCAGCTCTGAAGAGAATGTTAGCAAAGAGGTAACCGGGACAGTGAAAACAGTACTCAAAGACAGGGAGAGCAAGCTCTACATTACTCTCTTAGCACTTTGGATGTGGGACATACAGCGAGATGTTTGCTGCTTTTGCGTTTGGCTGTTGGGAGATTTACAGCACAAAGATATCTAGTTGATTTGAAGCAGTTACGAGAAAGTCTAAACATAATCCCCACTTTTCCCTCCTGGCACTTTCCATGTGGGGGATATAGCAGGATGTATATTGGTTTTGAGGACAACTTAATGGACAGTGTAGGGAGAAAACTTTCCCTGTCGGAGATACTGCAAGACGTTTCTGTATATTGGGCATGGCGCTCTGCAGGGTGTTAGCAGAGGCTTTCCCGGGACAGTGAAACCCTATGTCAGAGACACTGAGAAGAAGCCCCAATGTTCCCTCCAGGCACTTTCAGTGTGGGTGCCTTCTCCACGTGGTTCCTGGTTTCACTGCAGCTCTGAAGAGAATGTTAGCAAAGAGGTAACCGGGACAGTGAAAACAGTACTCAAAGACAGGGAGAGCAAGCTCTCTCTTGGCACTTTGTATGTGGGACATACAGCGAGATGTTTGCTGCATTTGCGTTGGGCTGTTGGGAGATTTACAGCACAAAGATATCTAGTTGATTTGAAGCAGTTCCGAGAAAGTCTCTGTATATTGAGCACTGCGCTCCGCAGGGTGTTAGCAGAGACTTTCCCGGGACAGTGAAACCCTATGTCAGAGACATTGAGAAGAAGCCCCAGTGTTCCCTCCAGGCACTTTCAGTGTGGGTGCCTTCTCCACGTGGTTCCTGGTTTCACTGCAGCTCTGAAGAGAATGTTAGCAAAGAGGTCATCGGGACAGTGAAAACAGTACTCAAAGACAGGGAGAGCAAGCTCTCTCTTGGCATTTTGGATGTGGGACATACAGCGAGATGTTTGCTGCATTTGCGTTTGGCTGTTGGGAGATTTACAGCACAAAGATATCTAGTTGATTTGAAGCAGTTCCGAGAAAGTCTAAACATAATCCCCACTTTTCCCTCCTGGCACTTTCCATGTGGGAGATATAGCAGGATGTATATTGGTTTTGAGGCCAACTCAATGGACAGTGTAGGGAGAAAAGTTCCTGGCTCCTTGAATGCCGTTCCTGGAGACACTGCGATCAATGTGGGAGATATGTCAAGATGTGTGTTGGTTTTGAGGACGTCTCTCTGGAGAGTCTTAGCAAAGAGGTCACACGGATAATCAGAGCAATTCTCAGAGACACTGAGAACAAGCTCGACAATTCCCTCCTGGCACTTTCCCTGTAGGAGATACCGCAAGACGTTTCTGTACATTGGGCACAGCGCTCTGCAGGGTGTTAGCAGAGACTTTCCCGGGACAGTGAAACCCTATGTCAGAGACACTGAGAAGAAGCCCCAATGTTCCCTCCAGGCACTTTCAGTGTGGGTGCCTTCTCCACGTGGTTCCTGGTTTCACTGCAGCTCTGAAGAGAATGTTAGCAAAGAGGTAACCGGGACAGTGAAAACAGTACTCAAAGACAGGGAGAGCAAGCTCTCTCTTGGCACTTTGGATGTGGGACATACAGCGAGATGTTTGCTGCATTTGCGTTTGGCTGTTGGGAGATTTACAGCACAAAGATATCTAGTTGATTTGAAGCAGTTCCGAGAAAGTCTCTGTATATTGAGCACTGCGCTCCGCAGGGTGTTAGCAGAGACTTTCCCGGGACAGTGAAACCCTATGTCAGAGACACTGAGAAGAAGCCCCAATGTTCCCTCCAGGCACTTTCAGTGTGGGTGCCTTCTCCACGTGGTTCCTGGTTTCACTGCAGCTCTGAAGAGAATGTTAGCAAAGAGCTCATCGGGACAGTGAAAACAGTACTCAAAGAAAGGGAGAGCAAGCTCTCTCTTGGCACTTTGGATGTGGGACATACAGCGAGATGTTTGCTGCATTTGCGTTTGGCTGTTGGGAGATTTACAGCACAAAGATATCTAGTTGATTTGAAGCAGTTCCGAGAAAGTCTAAACATAATCCCCACTTTTCCCTCCTGGCACTTTCCATGTGGGAGATATAGCAGGATGTATATTGGTTTTGAGGCCAACTCAATGGACAGTGTAGGGAGAAAAGTTCCTGGCTCCTTGAATGCCGTTCCTGGAGACACTGCGATCAATGTGGGAGATATGTCAAGATGTGTGTTGGTAAAGAGGTCACACGGATAATCAGAGCAATTCTCAGAGACACTGAGAACAAGCTCGACAATTCCCTCCTGGCACTTTCCCTGTAGGAGATACCGCAAGACGTTTCTGTATATTGGGCACTGCGCTCTGCAGGGTGTTAGCAGAGACTTTCCCGGGACAGTGAAACCCTATGGTCAGAGACACTGAGAAGAAGCCCCAATGTTCCTTCCAGGCACTTTCAGTGTGGGTGCCTTCTCCACGTGGTTCCTGTTTTCACTGCAGCTCTGAAGAGAATGTTAGCAAAGAGGTAACCGGGACAGTGAAAACAGTACTCAAAGACAGGGAGAGCAAGCTCTCTCTTGGCACTTTGGATGTGGGACATACAGCGAGATGTTTGCTGCTTTTACATTTGGCTGTTGGGAGATTTACAGCACAAAGATATCTAGTTGATTTGAAGCAGTTCCGAGAAAGTCTCTGTATATTGAGCACTGCGCTCTGCAGGGTGTTAGCAGAGACTTTCCCGGGACAGTGAAACCCTATGTCAGAGACACTGAGAAGAAGCCCCAGTGTTCCCTCCAGGCACTTTCAGTGTGGGTGCCTTCTCCACATGGTTCCTGTTTTCACTGCAGCTCTGAAGAGAATGTTAGCAAAGAGGTAACCGGGACAGTGAAAACAGTACTCAAAGACAGGGAGAGGAAGCTCTCTCTTGGCACTTTGGATGTGGGACATACAGCGAGATGTTTGCTGCATTTGCGTTTGGCTGTTGGGAGATTTACAGCACAAAGATATCTAGTTGATTTGAAGCAGTTCCGAGAAAGTCTAAACATAATCCCCACTTTTCCCTCCTGGCACTTTCCATGTGGGAGATATAGCAGGATGTATATTGGTTTTGAGGCCAACTCAATGGACAGTGTAGGGAGAAAAGTTCCTGGCTCCTTGAATGCCGTTCCTGGAGACACTGCGATCAATGTGGGAGATATGTCAAGATGTGTGGTGGTTTTGAGGACGTCTCTCTGGAGAGTCTTAGCAAAGAGGTCACACGGATAATCAGAGCAATTCTCAGAGACACTGAGAACAAGCTCGACAATTCCCTCCTGGCACTTTCCCTGTAGGAGATACCGCAAGACGTTTCTGTATATTGGGCACTGCGCTCTGCAGGGTGTTAGCAGAGACTTTCCCGGGACAGTGAAACCCTATGGTCAGAGACACTGAGAATAAGCCCCAATGTTCCTTCCAGGCACTTTCAGTGTGGGTGCCTTCTCCACGTGGTTCCTGGTTTCACTGCAGCTCTGAAGAGAATGTTAGCAAAGAGGTCATCGGGACAGTGAAAACAGTACTCAAAGAAGGGAGAGCAAGCTCTACATTACTCTCTTGGCACTTTGGATGTGGGACATACAGCGAGATGTTTGCTGCTTTTGCGTTTGGCTGTTGGGAGATTTACAGCACAAAGATATCTAGTTGATTTGAAGCAGTTCCGAGAAAGTCTCTGTATATTGAGCACTGCGCTCCGCAGGGTGTTAGCAGAGACTTTCCCGGGACAGTGAAACCCTATGTCAGAGACACTGAGAAGAAGCCCCAATGTTCCCTCCAGGCACTTTCAGTGTGGGTGCCTTCTCCACGTGGTTCCTGGTTTCACTGCAGCTCTGAAGAGAATGTTAGCAAATAGGTCATCGGGACAGTGAAAACAGTACTCAAAGACAGGGAGAGCAAGCTCTCTCTTGGCACTTTGGATGTGGGACATACAGTGAGATGTTTGCTGCATTTGCGTTTGGCTGTTGGGAGATTTACAGCACAAAGATATCTAGTTGATTTGAAGCAGTTCCGAGAAAGTCTAAACATAATCCCCACTTTTCCCTCCTGGCACTTTCCATGTGGGAGATATAGCAGGATGTATATTGGTTTTGAGGCCAACTCAATGGACAGTGTAGGGAGAAAAGTTCCTGGCTCCTTGAATGCCGTTCCTGGAGACACTGCGATCAATGTGGGAGATATGTCAAGATGTGTGTTGGTAAAGAGGTCACACGGATAATCAGAGCAATTCTCAGAGACACTGAGAAGAAGCTCGACAATTCCCTCCTGGCACTTTCCCTGTAGGAGATACCGCAAGACGTTTCTGTATATTGGGCACAGCCCTCTGCAGGGTGTTAGCAGAGACTTTCCCGGGACAGTGAAACCCTATGTCAGAGACACTGAGAAGAAGCCCCAATGTTCCCTCCAGGCACTTTCAGTGTGGGTGCCTTCTCCACGTGGTTCCTGGTTTCACTGCAGCTCTGAAGAGAATGTTAGCAAAGAGCTCATCGGGACAGTGAAAACAGTACTCAAAGACAGGGAGAGGAAGCTCTCTCTTGGCACTTTGGATGTGGGACATACAGCGAGATGTTTGCTGCTTTTACATTTGGCTGTTGGGAGATTTACAGCACAAAGATATCTAGTTGATTTGAAGCAGTTCCGAGAAAGTCTCTGTATATTGAGCACTGCGCTCTGCAGGGTGTTAGCAGAGACTTTCCCGGGACAGTGAAACCCTATGTCAGAGACACTGAGAAGAAGCCCCAATGTTCCCTCCAGGCACTTTCAGTGTGGGTGCCTTCTCCACGTGGTTCCTGGTTTCACTGCAGCTCTGAAGAGAATGTTAGCAAAGAGGTAACCGGGACAGTGAAAACAGTACTCAAAGACAGGGAGAGCAAGCTCTCTCTTGGCACTTTGGATGTGGGACATACAGCGAGATGTTTGCTGCATTTGCGTTTGGCTGTTGGGAGATTTACAGCACAAAGATATCTAGTTGATTTGAAGCAGTTCCGAGAAAGTCTCTGTATATTGAGCACTGCGCTCCGCAGGGTGTTAGCAGAGACTTTCCCGGGACAGTGAAATCCTATGTCAGAGACTCTGAGAAGAAGCCCCAATGTTCCCTCCAGGCACTTTCAGTGTGGGTGCCTTCTCCACGTGGTTCCTGGTTTCACTGCAGCTCTGAAGAGAATGTTAGCAAAGAGCTCATCGGGACAGTGAAAACAGTACTCAAAGACAGGGAGAGCAAGCTCTACATTACTCTCTTGGCACTTTGGATGTGGGACATACAGCGAGATGTTTGCTGCATTTGCGTTTGGCTGTTGGGAGATTTACAGCACAAAGATATCTAGTTGATTTGAAGCAGTTCCGAGAAAGTCTAAACATAATCCCCACTTTTCCCTCCTGGCACTTTCTATGTGGGAGATATAGCAGGATGTATATTGGTTTTGAGGCCAACTCAATGGACAGTGTAGGGAGAAAAGTTCCTGGCTCCTTGAATGCCGTTCCTGGAGACACTGCGATCAATGTGGGAGATATGTCAAGATGTGTGTTGGTAAAGAGGTCACACGGATAATCAGAGCAATTCTCAGAGACACTGAGAACAAGCTCGACAATTCCCTCCTGGCACTTTCCCTGTAGGAGATACCGCAAGACGTTTCTGTATATTGGGCACTGCGCTCTGCAGGGTGTTAGCAGAGACTTTCCCGGGACAGTGAAACCCTATGTCAGAGACACTGAGAAGAAGCCCCAATGTTCCCTCCAGGCACTTTCAGTGTGGGTGCCTTCTCCACGTGGTTCCTGGTTTCACTGCAGCTCTGAAGAGAATGTTAGCAAAGAGGTAACCGGGACAGTGAAAACAGTACTCAAAGACAGGGAGAGCAAGCTCTACATTACTCTCTTGGCACTTTGGATGTGGGACATACAGTGAGATGTTTGCTGCATTTGCGTTTGGCTGTTGGGAGATTTACAGCACAAAGATATCTAGTTGATTTGAAGCAGTTCCGAGAAAGTCTAAACATAATCCCCACTTTTCCCTCCTGGCATTTTCCATGTGGGAGATATAGCAGGATGTATATTGGTTTTGAGGACAACTCAATGGACAGTGTAGGGAGAAAAGTTCCTGGCTCCTTGAATGCCGTTCCTGGAGACACTGCGATCAATGTGGGAGATATGTCAAGATGTGTGTTGGTAAAGAGGTCACACGGATAATCAGAGCAATTCTCAGAGACACTGAGAACAAGCTCGACAATTCCCTCCTGGCACTTTCCCTGTAGGAGATACCACAAGACGTTTCTGTATATTGGGCACAGCGCTCTGCAGGGTGTTAGCAGAGACTTTCCCGGGACAGTGAAACCCTATGGTCAGAGACACTGAGAAGAAGCCCCAATGTTCCTTCCAGGCACTTTCAGTGTGGGTGCCTTCTCCACGTGGTTCCTGTTTTCACTGCAGCTCTGAAGAGAATGTTAGCAAAGAGGTCATCGGGACAGTGAAAACAGTACTCAAAGAAGGGAGAGCAAGCTCTACATTACTCTCTTAGCACTTTGGATGTGGGACATACAGCGAGATGTTTGCTGCATTTGCGTTTGGCTGTTGGGAGATTTACAGCACAAAGATATCTAGTTGATTTGAAGCAGTTCCGAGAAAGTCTCTGTATATTGAGCACTGCGCTCCGCAGGGTGTTAGCAGAGACTTTCCCGGGACAGTGAAACCCTATGTCAGAGACACTGAGAAGAAGCCCCAATGTTCCCTCCAGGCACTTTCAGTGTGGGTGCCTTCTCCACGTGGTTCCTGGTTTCACTGCAGCTCTGAAGAGAATGTTAGCAAAGAGGTCATCGGGACAGTGAAAACAGTACTTAAAGAAGGGAGAGCAAGCTCTACATTACTCTCTTGGCCCATTGGATGTGGGACATACAGCGAGATGTTTGCTGCATTTGCGTTTGGCTGTTGGGAGATTTACAGCACAAAGATATCTAGTTGATTTGAAGCAGTTCCGAGAAAGTCTAAACATAATCCCCACTTTTCCCTCCTGGCATTTTCCGTGTGGGAGATATAGCAGGATGTATATTGGTTTTGAGGCCAACTCAATGGACAGTGTAGGGAGAAAAGTTCCTGGCTCCTTGAATGCCGTTCCTGGAGACACTGCGATCAATGTGGGAGATATGTCAAGATGTGTGTTGGTAAAGAGGTCACACGGATAATCAGAGCAATTCTCAGAGACACTGAGAACAAGCTCGACAATTCCCTCCTGGCACTTTCCCTGTAGGAGATACCGCAAGATGTTTCTGTATATTGGGCACTGCGCTCTGCAGGGTGTTAGCAGAGACTTTCCCGGGACAGTGAAACCCTATGTCAGAGACACTGAGAAGAAGCCCCAATGTTCCCTCCAGGCACTTTCAGTGTGGGTGCCTTCTCCACGTGGTTCCTGGTTTCACTGCAGCTCTGAAGAGAATGTTAGCAAAGAGGTAACCGGGACAGTGAAAACAGTACTCAAAGACAGGGAGAGCAAGCTCTCTCTTGGCACTTTGGATGTGGGACATACAGCGAGATGTTTGCTGCTTTTGCGTTTGGCTGTTGGGAGATTTACAGCACAAAGATATCTTGTTGATTTGAAGCAGTTCCGAGAAAGTCTAGGAATAATCCCCACTTTTCCCTCCTGGCACTTTCCATGTGGGGGATATAGCAGGATGTATATTGTTTTTGAGGACAACTTAATGGACAGTGTAGGGAGAAAAGTTTCCCTGTAGGAGATACCGCAAGACGTTTCTGTATATTGGGCACGGCGCTCTGCAGGGTGTTAGCAGAGACTTTCCCGGGACAGTGAAACCCTATGGTCAGAGACACTGAGAATAAGCCCCAATGTTCCTTCCAGGCACTTTCAGTGTGGGTGCCTTCTCCACGTGGTTCCTGGTTTCACTGCAGCTCTGAAGAGAATGTTAGCAAAGAGGTCATCGGGACAGTGAAAACAGTACTCAAAGAAGGGAGAGCAAGCTCTACATTACTCTCTTAGCACTTTGGATGTGGGACATACAGCGAGATGTTTGCTGCATTTGCGTTTGGCTGTTGGGAGATTTACAGCACAAAGATATCTAGTTGATTTGAAGCAGTTCCGAGAAAGTCTCTGTATATTGAGCACTGCGCTCTGCAGGGTTTTAGCAGAGACTTTCCCGGGACAGTGAAACCCTATGTCAGAGACACTGAGAAGAAGCCCCAATGTTCCCTCCAGGCACTTTCAGTGTGGGTGCCTTCTCCACGTGGTTCCTGGTTTCACTGCAGCTCTGAAGAGAATGTTAGCAAAGAGGTAACCGGGACAGTGAAAACAGTACTCAAAGACAGGGAGAGCAAGCTCTCCCTTGGCACTTTGGATGTGGGACATACAGCGAGATGTTTGCTGCATTTGCGTTTGGCTGTTGGGAGATTTACAGCACAAAGATATCTAGTTGATTTGAAGCAGTTCCGAGAAAGTCTAAACATAATCCCCACTTTTCCCTCCTGGCATTTTCCATGTGGGAGATATAGCAGGATGTATATTGGTTTTGAGGACAACTCAATGGACAGTGTAGGGAGAAAAGTTCCTGACTCCTTGAATGCCGTTCCTGGAGACACTGCGATCAATGTGGGAGATATGTCAAGATGTGTGTTGGTTTTGAGGACGTCTCTCTGGAGAGTCTTAGCAAAGAAGTCACACGGATAATCAGAGCAATTCTCAGAGACACTGAGAAGAAGCTCGACAATTCCCTCCTGGCACTTTCCCTGTAGGAGATACCGCAAGACGTTTCTGTGTATTGGGCACTGCGCTCTGCAGGGTGTTAGCAGAGACTTTCCCGGGACAGTGAAACCCTATGGTCAGAGACAGTGAGAAGAAGCCCCAATGTTCCCTCCAGGCACTTTCAGTGTGGGTGCCTTCTCCACGTGGTTCCTGGTTTCACTGCAGCTCTGAAGAGAATGTTAGCAAAGAGGTCATCGGGACAGTGAAAACAGTACTCAAAGAAGGGAGAGCAAGCTCTACATTACTCTCTTAGCACTTTGGATGTGGGACATACAGCGAGATGTTTGCTGCATTTGCGTTTGGCTGTTGGGAGATTTACAGCACAAAGATATCTAGTTGATTTGAAGCAGTTCCCAGAAAGTCTCTGTATATTGAGCACTGCGCTCCGCAGGGTGTTAGCAGAGACTTTCCCGGGACAGTGAAACCCTATGTCAGAGACACTGAGAAGAAGCCCCAATGTTCCCTCCAGGCACTTTCAGTGTGGGTGCCTTCTCCACGTGGTTCCTGGTTTCACTGCAGCTCTGAAGAGAATGTTAGCAAAGAGGTCATCGGGACAGTGAAAACAGTACTCAAAGACAGGGAGAGCAAGCTCTCTCTTGGCACTTTGGATGTGGGACATACAGCGAGATGTTTGCTGCATTTGCGTTTGGCTGTTGGGAGATTTACAGCACAAAGATATCTAGTTGATTTGAAGCAGTTCCGAGAAAGTCTAAACATAATCCCCACTTTTCCCTCCTGGCATTTTCCATGTGGGAGATATAGCAGGATGTATATTGGTTTTGAGGACAACTCAATGGACAGTGTAGGGAGAAAAGTTCCTGGCTCCTTGAATGCCGTTCCTGGAGACACTGCGATCAATGTGGGAGATATGTCAAGATGTGTGTTGGTTTTGAGGACGTCTCTCTGGAGAGTCTTAGCAAAGAGGTCACACGGATAATCAGAGCAATTCTCAGAGACACTGAGAACAAGCTCGACAATTCCCTCCTGGCACTTTCCCTGTAGGAGATACCGCAAGACGTTTCTGTATATTGGGCACTGCGCTCTGCAGGGTGTTAGCAGAGACTTTCCCGGGACACTGAAACCCTATTGTCAGAGACAGTGAGAAGAAGCCCCAATGTTCCCTCCAGGGACTTTCAGTGTGGGTGCCTTCTCCACGTGGTTCCTGGTTTCACTGCAGCTCTGAAGAGAATGTTAGCAAAGAGGTCATCGGGACAGTGAAAACAGTGCTCAAAGAAGGGAGAGCAAGCTCTACATTACTCTCTTAGCACTTTGGATGTGGGACATACAGCGAGATGTTTGCTGCATTTGCGTTTGGCTGTTGGGAGATTTACAGCACAAAGATATCTAGTTGATTTGAAGCAGTTCCGAGAAAGTCTAAACATAATCCCCACTTTTCCCTCCTGGCATTTTCCATGTGGGAGATATAGCAGGATGTATATTGGTTTTGAGGCCAACTCAATGGACAGTGTAGGGAGAAAAGTTCCTGGCTCCTTGAATGCCGTTCCTGGAGACACTGCGATCAATGTGGGAGATATGTCAAGATGTGTGTTGGTAAAGAGGTCACACGGATAATCAGAGCAATTCTCAGAGACACTGAGAACAAGCTCGACAATTCCCTCCTGGCACTTTCCCTGTAGGAGATACCGCAAGACGTTTCTGTATATTGGGCACTGCGCTCTGCAGGGTGTTAGCAGAGACTTTCCCGGGACAGTGAAACCCTATGTCAGAGACACTGAGAAGAAGCCCCAATGTTCCCTCCAGGCACTTTCAGTGTGGGTGCCTTCTCCACGTGGTTCCTGGTTTCACTGCAGCTCTGAAGAGAATGTTAGCAAAGAGGTAACCGGGACAGTGAAAACAGTACTCAAAGACAGGGAGAGCAAGCTCTCTCTTGGCACTTTGGATGTGGGACATACAGCGAGATGTTTGCTGCTTTTGCGTTTGGCTGTTGGGAGATTTACAGCACAAAGATATCTTGTTGATTTGAAGCAGTTCCGAGAAAGTCTAGGAATAATCCCCACTTTTCCCTCCTGGCACTTTCCATGTGGGGGATATAGCAGGATGTATATTGTTTTTGAGGACAACTTAATGGACAGTGTAGGGAGAAAAGTTTCCCTGTAGGAGATACCGCAAGACGTTTCTGTATATTGGGCACTGCGCTCTGCAGGGTGTTAGCAGAGACTTTCCCGGGACAGTGAAACCCTATGGTCAGAGACACTGAGAATAAGCCCCAATGTTCCTTCCAGGCACTTTCAGTGTGGGTGCCTTCTCCACGTGGTTCCTGGTTTCACTGCAGCTCTGAAGAGAATGTTAGCAAAGAGGTCATCGGGACAGTGAAAACAGTACTCAAAGAAGGGAGAGCAAACTCTACATTACTCTCTTAGCACTTTGGATGTGGGACATACAGCGAGATGTTTGCTGCATTTGCGTTTGGCTGTTGGGAGATTTACAGCACAAAGATATCTAGTTGATTTGAAGCAGTTCCGAGAAAGTCTCTGTATATTGAGCACTGCGCTCTGCAGGGTGTTAGCAGAGACTTTCCCGGGACAGTGAAACCCTATGTCAGAGACACTGAGAAGAAGCCCCAATGTTCCCTCCAGGCACTTTCAGTGTGGGTGCCTTCTCCACGTGGTTCCTGGTTTCACTGCAGCTCTGAAGAGAATGTTAGCAAAGAGGTAACCGGGACAGTGATAACAGTGCTCAAAGACAGGGAGAGCAAGCTCTCCCTTGGCACTTTGGATGTGGGACATACAGCGAGATGTTTGCTGCATTTGCGTTTGGCTGTTGGGAGATTTACAGCACAAAGATATCTAGTTGATTTGAAGCAGTTCCGAGAAAGTCTAAACATAATCCCCAGTTTTCCCTCCTGGCATTTTCCATGTGGGAGATATAGTAGGATGTATATTGGTTTTGAGGACAACTCAATGGACAGTGTAGGGAGAAAAGTTCCTGGCTCCTTGAATGCCGTTCCTGGAGACACTGCGATCAATGTGGGAGATATGTCAAGATGTGTGTTGGTTTTGAGGACGTCTCTCTGGAGAGTCTTAGCAAAGAGGTCACACGGATAATCAGAGCAATTCTCAGAGACACTGAGAACAAGCTCCACAATTCCCTCCTGGCACTTTCCCTGTAGGAGATACCGCAAGACGTTTCTGTATATTGGGCACTGCGCTCTGCAGGGTGTTAGCAGAGACTTTCCCGGGACAGTGTAACCCTATGTCAGAGACACTGAGAAGAAGCCCCAGTGTTCCCTCCAGGCACTTTCAGTGTGGGTGCCTTCTCCACGTGGTTCCTGGTTTCACTGCAGCTCTGAAGAGAATGTTAGCAAAGAGGTAAACGGGACAGTGATAACAGTGCTCAAAGACAGGGAGAGCAAGCTCTCTCTTGGCACTTTGGATGTGGGACATACAGCGAGATGTTTGCTGCTTTTGCGTTTGGCTGTTGGGAGATTTACAGCACAAAGATATCTAGTTGATTTGAAGCAGTTCCGAGAAAGTCTCTGTATATTGAGCACTGCGCTCTGCAGGGTGTTAGCAGAGACTTTCCCGGGACAGTGAAACCCTATGTCAGAGACACTGAGAAGAAGCCCCAATGTTCCCTCCAGGCACTTTCAGTGTGGGTGCCTTCTCCACGTGGTTCCTGGTTTCACTGCAGCTCTGAAGAGAATGTTAGCAAAGAGGTCATCGGGACAGTGAAAACAGTACTCAAAGACAGGGAGAGCAAGCTCTCTCTTGGCACTTTGGATGTGGGACATACAGCGAGATGTTTGCTGCATTTGCGTTTGGCTGTTGGGAGATTTACAGCACAAAGATATCTAGTTGATTTGAAGCAGTTCCGAGAAAGTCTAAACATAATCCCCACTTTTCCCTCCTGGCATTTTCCATGTGGGAGATATAGCAGGATGTATATTGGTTTTGAGGACAACTCAATGGACAGTGTAGGGAGAAAAGTTCCTGGCTCCTTGAATGCCGTTCCTGGAGACACTGCGATCAATGTGGGAGATATGTCAAGATGTGTGTTGGTTTTGAGGACGGCTCTCTGGAGAGTCTTAGCAAAGAGGTCACACGGATAATCAGAGCAATTCTCAGAGACACTGAGAACAAGCTCGACAATTCCCTCCTGGCACTTTCCCTGTAGGAGATACCGCAAGACGTTTCTGTATATTGGGCACTGCGCTCTGCAGGGTGTTAGCAGAGACTTTCCCGGGACACTGAAACCCTATTGTCAGAGACAGTGAGAAGAAGCCCCAATGTTCCCTCCAGGGACTTTCAGTGTGGGTGCCTTCTCCACGTGGTTCCTGGTTTCACTGCAGCTCTGAAGAGAATGTTAGCAAAGAGGTCATCGGGACAGTGAAAACAGTGCTCAAAGAAGGGAGAGCAAGCTCTACATTACTCTCTTAGCACTTTGGATGTGGGACATACAGCGAGATGTTTGCTGCATTTGCGTTTGGCTGTTGGGAGATTTACAGCACAAAGATATCTAGTTGATTTGAAGCAGTTCCGAGAAAGTCTAAACATAATCCCCACTTTTCCCTCCTGGCATTTTCCATGTGGGAGATATAGCAGGATGTATATTGGTTTTGAGGCCAACTCAATGGACAGTGTAGGGAGAAAAGTTCCTGGCTCCTTGAATGCCGTTCCTGGAGACACTGCGATCAATGTGGGAGATATGTCAAGATGTGTGTTGGTAAAGAGGTCACACGGATAATCAGAGCAATTCTCAGAGACACTGAGAACAAGCTCGACAATTCCCTCCTGGCACTTTCCCTGTAGGAGATACCGCAAGACGTTTCTGTATATTGGGCACTGCGCTCTGCAGGGTGTTAGCAGAGACTTTCCCGGGACAGTGAAACCCTATGTCAGAGACACTGAGAAGAAGCCCCAATGTTCCCTCCAGGCACTTTCAGTGTGGGTGCCTTCTCCACGTGGTTCCTGGTTTCACTGCAGCTCTGAAGAGAATGTTAGCAAAGAGGTAACCGGGACAGTGAAAACAGTACTCAAAGACAGGGAGAGCAAGCTCTCTCTTGGCACTTTGGATGTGGGACATACAGCGAGATGTTTGCTGCTTTTGCGTTTGGCTGTTGGGAGATTTACAGCACAAAGATATCTTGTTGATTTGAAGCAGTTCCGAGAAAGTCTAGGAATAATCCCCACTTTTCCCTCCTGGCACTTTCCATGTGGGGGATATAGCAGGATGTATATTGTTTTTGAGGACAACTTAATGGACAGTGTAGGGAGAAAAGTTTCCCTGTAGGAGATACCGCAAGACGTTTCTGTATATTGGGCACTGCGCTCTGCAGGGTGTTAGCAGAGACTTTCCCGGGACAGTGAAACCCTATGGTCAGAGACACTGAGAATAAGCCCCAATGTTCCTTCCAGGCACTTTCAGTGTGGGTGCCTTCTCCACGTGGTTCCTGGTTTCACTGCAGCTCTGAAGAGAATGTTAGCAAAGAGGTCATCGGGACAGTGAAAACAGTACTCAAAGAAGGGAGAGCAAACTCTACATTACTCTCTTAGCACTTTGGATGTGGGACATACAGCGAGATGTTTGCTGCATTTGCGTTTGGCTGTTGGGAGATTTACAGCACAAAGATATCTAGTTGATTTGAAGCAGTTCCGAGAAAGTCTCTGTATATTGAGCACTGCGCTCTGCAGGGTGTTAGCAGAGACTTTCCCGGGACAGTGAAACCCTATGTCAGAGACACTGAGAAGAAGCCCCAATGTTCCCTCCAGGCACTTTCAGTGTGGGTGCCTTCTCCACGTGGTTCCTGGTTTCACTGCAGCTCTGAAGAGAATGTTAGCAAAGAGGTAACCGGGACAGTGATAACAGTGCTCAAAGACAGGGAGAGCAAGCTCTCCCTTGGCACTTTGGATGTGGGACATACAGCGAGATGTTTGCTGCATTTGCGTTTGGCTGTTGGGAGATTTACAGCACAAAGATATCTAGTTGATTTGAAGCAGTTCCGAGAAAGTCTAAACATAATCCCCAGTTTTCCCTCCTGGCATTTTCCATGTGGGAGATATAGTAGGATGTATATTGGTTTTGAGGACAACTCAATGGACAGTGTAGGGAGAAAAGTTCCTGGCTCCTTGAATGCCGTTCCTGGAGACACTGCGATCAATGTGGGAGATATGTCAAGATGTGTGTTGGTTTTGAGGACGTCTCTCTGGAGAGTCTTAGCAAAGAGGTCACACGGATAATCAGAGCAATTCTCAGAGACACTGAGAACAAGCTCCACAATTCCCTCCTGGCACTTTCCCTGTAGGAGATACCGCAAGACGTTTCTGTATATTGGGCACTGCGCTCTGCAGGGTGTTAGCAGAGACTTTCCCGGGACAGTGAAACCCTATGGTCAGAGACAGTGAGAAGAAGCCCCAATGTTCCCTCCAGGCACTTTCAGTGTGGGTGCCTTCTCCACGTGGTTCCTGGTTTCACTGCAGCTCTGAAGAGAATGTTAGCAAAGAGCTCATCGGGACAGTGAAAACAGTACTCAAAGAAGGGAGAGCAAGCTCTACATTACTCTCTTGGCCCTTTGGATGTGGGACATACAGCGAGATGTTTGCTGCATTTGCGTTTGGCTGTTGGGAGATTTACAGCACAAAGATATCTAGTTGATTTGAAGCAGTTCCGAGAAAGTCTAAACATAATCCCCACTTTTCCCTCCTGGCATTTTCCATGTGGGAGATATAGCAGGATGTATATTGGTTTTGAGGCCAACTCAATGGACAGTGTAGGGAGAAAAGTTCCTGGCTCCTTGAATGCCGTTCCTGGAGACACTGCGATCAATGTGGGAGATATGTCAAGATGTGTGTTGGTAAAGAGGTCACACGGATAATCAGAGCAATTCTCAGAGACACTGAGAACAAGCTCGACAATTCCCTCCTGGCACTTTCCCTGTAGGAGATACCGCAAGATGTTTCTGTATATTGGGCACTGCGCTCTGCAGGGTGTTAGCAGAGACTTTCCCGGGACAGTGAAACCCTATGTCAGAGACACTGAGAAGAAGCCCCAATGTTCCCTCCAGGCACTTTCAGTGTGGGTGCCTTCTCCACGTGGTTCCTGGTTTCACTGCAGCTCTGAAGAGAATGTTAGCAAAGAGGTAACCGGGACAGTGAAAACAGTACTCAAAGACAGGGAGAGCAAGCTCTCTCTTGGCACTTTGGATGTGGGACATACAGCGAGATGTTTGCTGCTTTTGCGTTTGGCTGTTGGGAGATTTACAGCACAAAGATATCTTGTTGATTTGAAGCAGTTCCGAGAAAGTCTAGGAATAATCCCCACTTTTCCCTCCTGGCACTTTCCATGTGGGGGATATAGCAGGATGTATATTGTTTTTGAGGACAACTTAATGGACAGTGTAGGGAGAAAAGTTTCCCTGTAGGAGATTCCGCAAGACGTTTCTGTATATTGGGCACGGCGCTCTGCAGGGTGTTAGCAGAGACTTTCCCGGGACAGTGAAACCCTATGGTCAGAGACACTGAGAAGAAGCCCCAATGTTCCCTCCAGGCACTTTCAGTGTGGGTGCCTTCTCCACGTGGTTCCTGGTTTCACTGCAGCTCTGAAGAGAATGTTAGCAAAGAGGTCATCGGGACAGTGAAAACAGTACTCAAAGAAGGGAGAGCAAGCTCTACATTACTCTCTTAGCACTTTGGATGTGGGACATACAGCGAGATGTTTGCTGCATTTGCGTTTGGCTGTTGGGAGATTTACAGCACAAAGATATCTAGTTGATTTGAAGCAGTTCCGAGAAAGTCTCTGTATATTGAGCACTGCGCTCTGCAGGGTGTTAGCAGAGACTTTCCCGGGACAGTGAAACCCTATGTCAGAGACACTGAGAAGAAGCCCCAATGTTCCCTCCAGGCACTTTCAGTGTGGGTGCCTTCTCCACGTGGTTCCTGGTTTCACTGCAGCTCTGAAGAGAATGTTAGCAAAGAGGTAACCGGGACAGTGAAAACAGTACTCAAAGACAGGGAGAGCAAGCTCTCCCTTGGCACTTTGGATGTGGGACATACAGCGAGATGTTTGCTGCATTTGCGTTTGGCTGTTGGGAGATTTACAGCACAAAGATATCTAGTTGATTTGAAGCAGTTCCGAGAAAGTCTAAACATAATCCCCAGTTTTCCCTCCTGGCATTTTCCATGTGGGAGATATAGTAGGATGTATATTGGTTTTGAGGACAACTCAATGGACAGTGTAGGGAGAAAAGTTCCTGGCTCCTTGAATGCCGTTCCTGGAGACACTGCGATCAATGTGGGAGATATGTCAAGATGTGTGTTGGTTTTGAGGACGTCTCTCTGGAGAGTCTTAGCAAAGAGGTCACACGGATAATCAGAGCAATTCTCAGAGACACTGAGAACAAGCTCCACAATTCCCTCCTGGCACTTTCCCTGTAGGAGATACCGCAAGACGTTTCTGTATATTGGGCACTGCGCTCTGCAGGGTGTTAGCAGAGACTTTCCCGGGACAGTGTAACCCTATGTCAGAGACACTGAGAAGAAGCCCCAGTGTTCCCTCCAGGCACTTTCAGTGTGGGTGCCTTCTCCACGTGGTTCCTGGTTTCACTGCAGCTCTGAAGAGAATGTTAGCAAAGAGGTAACCGGGACAGTGATAACAGTGCTCAAAGACAGGGAGAGCAAGCTCTCTCTTGGCACTTTGGATGTGGGACATACAGCGAGATGTTTGCTGCATTTGCGTTTGGCTGTTGGGAGATTTACAGCACAAAGATATCTAGTTGATTTGAAGCAGTTCCGAGAAAGTCTCTGTATATTGAGCACTGCGCTCCGCAGGGTGTTAGCAGAGACTTTCCCGGGACAGTGAAACCCTATGTCAGAGACACTGAGAAGAAGCCCCAATGTTCCCTCCAGGCACTTTCAGTGTGGGTGCCTTCTCCACGTGGTTCCTGGTTTCACTGCAGCTCTGAAGAGAATGTTAGCAAAGAGCTCATCGGGACAGTGAAAACAGTACTCAAAGAAAGGGAGAGCAAGCTCTCTCTTGGCACTTTGGATGTGGGACATACAGCGAGATGTTTGCTGCATTTGCGTTTGGCTGTTGGGAGATTTACAGCACAAAGATATCTAGTTGATTTGAAGCAGTTCCGAGAAAGTCTAAACATAATCCCCACTTTTCCCTCCTGGCACTTTCCATGTGGGAGATATAGCAGGATGTATATTGGTTTTGAGGCCAACTCAATGGACAGTGTAGGGAGAAAAGTTCCTGGCTCCTTGAATGCCGTTCCTGGAGACACTGCGATCAATGTGGGAGATATGTCAAGATGTGTGTTGGTAAAGAGGTCACACGGATAATCAGAGCAATTCTCAGAGACACTGAGAACAAGCTCGACAATTCCCTCCTGGCACTTTCCCTGTAGGAGATACCGCAAGACGTTTCTGTATATTGGGCACTGCGCTCTGCAGGGTGTTAGCAGAGACTTTCCCGGGACAGTGAAACCCTATGGTCAGAGACACTGAGAAGAAGCCCCAATGTTCCTTCCAGGCACTTTCAGTGTGGGTGCCTTCTCCACGTGGTTCCTGTTTTCACTGCAGCTCTGAAGAGAATGTTAGCAAAGAGGTAACCGGGACAGTGAAAACAGTACTCAAAGACAGGGAGAGCAAGCTCTCTCTTGGCACTTTGGATGTGGGACATACAGCGAGATGTTTGCTGCTTTTACATTTGGCTGTTGGGAGATTTACAGCACAAAGATATCTAGTTGATTTGAAGCAGTTCCGAGAAAGTCTCTGTATATTGAGCACTGCGCTCTGCAGGGTGTTAGCAGAGACTTTCCCGGGACAGTGAAACCCTATGTCAGAGACACTGAGAAGAAGCCCCAATGTTCCCTCCAGGCACTTTCAGTGTGGGTGCCTTCTCCACGTGGTTCCTGTTTTCACTGCAGCTCTGAAGAGA
The DNA here is from genome assembly GCF_963924245.1 of Chroicocephalus ridibundus. Taxonomy (NCBI): domain Eukaryota; kingdom Metazoa; phylum Chordata; class Aves; order Charadriiformes; family Laridae; genus Chroicocephalus; species Chroicocephalus ridibundus. The sequence continues at coordinate 142,720,132 of NC_086284.1, forward strand.
ATGTTAGCAAAGAGGTAACCGGGACAGTGAAAACAGTACTCAAAGACAGGGAGAGGAAGCTCTCTCTTGGCACTTTGGATGTGGGACATACAGCGAGATGTTTGCTGCATTTGCGTTTGGCTGTTGGGAGATTTACAGCACAAAGATATCTAGTTGATTTGAAGCAGTTCCGAGAAAGTCTAAACATAATCCCCACTTTTCCCTCCTGGCACTTTCCATGTGGGAGATATAGCAGGATGTATATTGGTTTTGAGGCCAACTCAATGGACAGTGTAGGGAGAAAAGTTCCTGGCTCCTTGAATGCCGTTCCTGGAGACACTGCGATCAATGTGGGAGATATGTCAAGATGTGTGGTGGTTTTGAGGACGTCTCTCTGGAGAGTCTTAGCAAAGAGGTCACACGGATTATCAGAGCAATTCTCAGAGACACTGAGAACAAGCTCGACAATTCCCTCCTGGCACTTTCCCTGTAGGAGATACCGCAAGACGTTTCTGTATATTGGGCACTGCGCTCTGCAGGGTGTTAGCAGAGACTTTCCCGGGACAGTGAAACCCTATGGTCAGAGACACTGAGAAGAAGCCCCAATGTTCCTTCCAGGCACTTTCAGTGTGGGTGCCTTCTCCACGTGGTTCCTGGTTTCACTGCAGCTCTGAAGAGAATGTTAGCAAAGAGGTCATCGGGACAGTGAAAACAGTACTCAAAGAAGGGAGAGCAAGCTCTACATTACTCTCTTGGCACTTTGGATGTGGGACATACAGCGAGATGTTTGCTGCTTTTGCGTTTGGCTGTTGGGAGATTTACAGCACAAAGATATCTAGTTGATTTGAAGCAGTTCCGAGAAAGTCTCTGTATATTGAGCACTGCGCTCCGCAGGGTGTTAGCAGAGACTTTCCCGGGACAGTGAAACCCTATGTCAGAGACACTGAGAAGAAGCCCCAATGTTCCCTCCAGGCACTTTCAGTGTGGGTGCCTTCTCCACGTGGTTCCTGGTTTCACTGCAGCTCTGAAGAGAATGTTAGCAAATAGGTCATCGGGACAGTGAAAACAGTACTCAAAGACAGGGAGAGCAAGCTCTCTCTTGGCACTTTGGATGTGGGACATACAGCGAGATGTTTGCTGCTTTTACATTTGGCTGTTGGGAGATTTACAGCACAAAGATATCTAGTTGATTTGAAGCAGTTCCGAGAAAGTCTAAACATAATCCCCACTTTTCCCTCCTGGCACTTTCCATGTGGGAGATATAGCAGGATGTATATTGGTTTTGAGGCCAACTCAATGGACAGTGTAGGGAGAAAAGTTCCTGGCTCCTTGAATGCCGTTCCTGGAGACACTGCGATCAATGTGGGAGATATGTCAAGATGTGTGTTGGTAAAGAGGTCACACGGATAATCAGAGCAATTCTCAGAGACACTGAGAAGAAGCTCGACAATTCCCTCCTGGCACTTTCCCTGTAGGAGATACCGCAAGACGTTTCTGTATATTGGGCACAGCCCTCTGCAGGGTGTTAGCAGAGACTTTCCCGGGACAGTGAAACCCTATGTCAGAGACACTGAGAAGAAGCCCCAATGTTCCCTCCAGGCACTTTCAGTGTGGGTGCCTTCTCCACGTGGTTCCTGGTTTCACTGCAGCTCTGAAGAGAATGTTAGCAAAGAGCTCATCGGGACAGTGAAAACAGTACTCAAAGACAGGGAGAGGAAGCTCTCTCTTGGCACTTTGGATGTGGGACATACAGCGAGATGTTTGCTGCTTTTACATTTGGCTGTTGGGAGATTTACAGCACAAAGATATCTAGTTGATTTGAAGCAGTTCCGAGAAAGTCTCTGTATATTGAGCACTGCGCTCTGCAGGGTGTTAGCAGAGACTTTCCCGGGACAGTGAAACCCTATGTCAGAGACACTGAGAAGAAGCCCCAATGTTCCCTCCAGGCACTTTCAGTGTGGGTGCCTTCTCCACGTGGTTCCTGGTTTCACTGCAGCTCTGAAGAGAATGTTAGCAAAGAGGTAACCGGGACAGTGAAAACAGTACTCAAAGACAGGGAGAGCAAGCTCTCTCTTGGCACTTTGGATGTGGGACATACAGCGAGATGTTTGCTGCATTTGCGTTTGGCTGTTGGGAGATTTACAGCACAAAGATATCTAGTTGATTTGAAGCAGTTCCGAGAAAGTCTCTGTATATTGAGCACTGCGCTCCGCAGGGTGTTAGCAGAGACTTTCCCGGGACAGTGAAATCCTATGTCAGAGACTCTGAGAAGAAGCCCCAATGTTCCCTCCAGGCACTTTCAGTGTGGGTGCCTTCTCCACGTGGTTCCTGGTTTCACTGCAGCTCTGAAGAGAATGTTAGCAAAGAGCTCATCGGGACAGTGAAAACAGTACTCAAAGACAGGGAGAGCAAGCTCTACATTACTCTCTTGGCACTTTGGATGTGGGACATACAGCGAGATGTTTGCTGCTTTTGCGTTTGGCTGTTGGGAGATTTACAGCACAAAGATATCTAGTTGATTTGAAGCAGTTCCGAGAAAGTCTCTGTATATTGAGCACTGCGCTCCGCAGGGTGTTAGGAGAGACTTTCCCGGGACAGTGAAACCCTATGTCAGAGACACTGAGAAGAAGCCCCAATGTTCCCTCCAGGCACTTTCAGTGTGGGTGCCTTCTCCACGTGGTTCCTGGTTTCACTGCAGCTCTGAAGAGAATGTTAGCAAATAGGTCATCGGGACAGTGAAAACAGTACTCAAAGACAGGGAGAGCAAGCTCTCTCTTGGCACTTTGGATGTGGGACATACAGCGAGATGTTTGCTGCTTTTACATTTGGCTGTTGGGAGATTTACAGCACAAAGATATCTAGTTGATTTGAAGCAGTTCCGAGAAAGTCTAAACATAATCCCCACTTTTCCCTCCTGGCACTTTCCATGTGGGAGATATAGCAGGATGTATATTGGTTTTGAGGCCAACTCAATGGACAGTGTAGGGAGAAAAGTTCCTGGCTCCTTGAATGCCGTTCCTGGAGACACTGCGATCAATGTGGGAGATATGTCAAGATGTGTGTTGGTAAAGAGGTCACACGGATAATCAGAGCAATTCTCAGAGACACTGAGAAGAAGCTCGACAATTCCCTCCTGGCACTTTCCCTGTAGGAGATACCGCAAGACGTTTCTGTATATTGGGCACAGCCCTCTGCAGGGTGTTAGCAGAGACTTTCCCGGGACAGTGAAACCCTATGTCAGAGACACTGAGAAGAAGCCCCAATGTTCCCTCCAGGCACTTTCAGTGTGGGTGCCTTCTCCACGTGGTTCCTGGTTTCACTGCAGCTCTGAAGAGAATGTTAGCAAAGAGCTCATCGGGACAGTGAAAACAGTACTCAAAGACAGGGAGAGGAAGCTCTCTCTTGGCACTTTGGATGTGGGACATACAGCGAGATGTTTGCTGCTTTTACATTTGGCTGTTGGGAGATTTACAGCACAAAGATATCTAGTTGATTTGAAGCAGTTCCGAGAAAGTCTCTGTATATTGAGCACTGCGCTCTGCAGGGTGTTAGCAGAGACTTTCCCGGGACAGTGAAACCCTATGTCAGAGACACTGAGAAGAAGCCCCAATGTTCCCTCCAGGCACTTTCAGTGTGGGTGCCTTCTCCACGTGGTTCCTGGTTTCACTGCAGCTCTGAAGAGAATGTTAGCAAAGAGGTAACCGGGACAGTGAAAACAGTACTCAAAGACAGGGAGAGCAAGCTCTCTCTTGGCACTTTGGATGTGGGACATACAGCGAGATGTTTGCTGCATTTGCGTTTGGCTGTTGGGAGATTTACAGCACAAAGATATCTAGTTGATTTGAAGCAGTTCCGAGAAAGTCTCTGTATATTGAGCACTGCGCTCCGCAGGGTGTTAGCAGAGACTTTCCCGGGACAGTGAAATCCTATGTCAGAGACTCTGAGAAGAAGCCCCAATGTTCCCTCCAGGCACTTTCAGTGTGGGTGCCTTCTCCACGTGGTTCCTGGTTTCACTGCAGCTCTGAAGAGAATGTTAGCAAAGAGCTCATCGGGACAGTGAAAACAGTACTCAAAGACAGGGAGAGCAAGCTCTACATTACTCTCTTGGCACTTTGGATGTGGGACATACAGCGAGATGTTTGCTGCTTTTGCGTTTGGCTGTTGGGAGATTTACAGCACAAAGATATCTAGTTGATTTGAAGCAGTTCCGAGAAAGTCTCTGTATATTGAGCACTGCGCTCCGCAGGGTGTTAGGAGAGACTTTCCCGGGACAGTGAAACCCTATGTCAGAGACACTGAGAAGAAGCCCCAATGTTCCCTCCAGGCACTTTCAGTGTGGGTGCCTTCTCCACGTGGTTCCTGGTTTCACTGCAGCTCTGAAGAGAATGTTAGCAAATAGGTCATCGGGACAGTGAAAACAGTACTCAAAGACAGGGAGAGCAAGCTCTCTCTTGGCAATTTGGATGTGGGACATACAGCGAGATGTTTGCTGCTTTTACATTTGGCTGTTGGGAGATTTACAGCACAAAGATATCTAGTTGATTTGAAGCAGTTCCGAGAAAGTCTAAACATAATCCCCACTTTTCCCTCCTGGCACTTTCCATGTGGGAGATATAGCAGGATGTATATTGGTTTTGAGGCCAACTCAATGGACAGTGTAGGGAGAAAAGTTCCTGGCTCCTTGAATGCCGTTCCTGGAGACACTGCGATCAATGTGGGAGATATGTCAAGATGTGTGTTGGTAAAGAGGTCACACGGATAATCAGAGCAATTCTCAGAGACACTGAGAACAAGCTCGACAATTCCCTCCTGGCACTTTCCCTGTAGGAGATACCGCAAGACGTTTCTGTATATTGGGCACTGCGCTCTGCAGGGTGTTAGCAGAGACTTTCCCGGGACAGTGAAACCCTATGTCAGAGACACTGAGAAGAAGCCCCAATGTTCCCTCCAGGCACTTTCAGTGTGGGTGCCTTCTCCACGTGGTTCCTGGTTTCACTGCAGCTCTGAAGAGAATGTTAGCAAAGAGGTAACCGGGACAGTGAAAACAGTACTCAAAGACAGGGAGAGCAAGCTCTACATTACTCTCTTGGCACTTTGGATGTGGGACATACAGCGAGATGTTTGCTGCATTTGCGTTTGGCTGTTGGGAGATTTACAGCACAAAGATATCTAGTTGATTTGAAGCAGTTCCGAGAAAGTCTAAACATAATCCCCACTTTTCCCTCCTGGCATTTTCCATGTGGGAGATATAGCAGGATGTATATTGGTTTTGAGGACAACTCAATGGACAGTGTAGGGAGAAAAGTTCCTGGCTCCTTGAATGCCGTTCCTGGAGACACTGCGATCAATGTGGGAGATATGTCAAGATGTGTGTTGGTAAAGAGGTCACACGGATAATCAGAGCAATTCTCAGAGACACTGAGAACAAGCTCGACAATTCCCTCCTGGCACTTTCCCTGTAGGAGATACCACAAGACGTTTCTGTATATTGGGCACAGCGCTCTGCAGGGTGTTAGCAGAGACTTTCCCGGGACAGTGAAACCCTATGGTCAGAGACACTGAGAAGAAGCCCCAATGTTCCTTCCAGGCACTTTCAGTGTGGGTGCCTTCTCCACGTGGTTCCTGTTTTCACTGCAGCTCTGAAGAGAATGTTAGCAAAGAGGTCATCGGGACAGTGAAAACAGTACTCAAAGAAGGGAGAGCAAGCTCTACATTACTCTCTTAGCACTTTGGATGTGGGACATACAGCGAGATGTTTGCTGCATTTGCGTTTGGCTGTTGGGAGATTTACAGCACAAAGATATCTAGTTGATTTGAAGCAGTTCCGAGAAAGTCTCTGTATATTGAGCACTGCGCTCCGCAGGGTGTTAGCAGAGACTTTCCCGGGACAGTGAAACCCTATGTCAGAGACACTGAGAAGAAGCCCCAATGTTCCCTCCAGGCACTTTCAGTGTGGGTGCCTTCTCCACGTGGTTCCTGGTTTCACTGCAGCTCTGAAGAGAATGTTAGCAAAGAGGTCATCGGGACAGTGAAAACAGTACTTAAAGAAGGGAGAGCAAGCTCTACATTACTCTCTTGGCCCATTGGATGTGGGACATACAGCGAGATGTTTGCTGCATTTGCGTTTGGCTGTTGGGAGATTTACAGCACAAAGATATCTAGTTGATTTGAAGCAGTTCCGAGAAAGTCTAAACATAATCCCCACTTTTCCCTCCTGGCATTTTCCGTGTGGGAGATATAGCAGGATGTATATTGGTTTTGAGGCCAACTCAATGGACAGTGTAGGGAGAAAAGTTCCTGGCTCCTTGAATGCCGTTCCTGGAGACACTGCGATCAATGTGGGAGATATGTCAAGATGTGTGTTGGTTTTGAGGACGGCTCTCTGGAGAGTCTTAGCAAAGAGGTCACACGGATAATCAGAGCAATTCTCAGAGACACTGAGAACAAGCTCGACAATTCCCTCCTGGCACTTTCCCTGTAGGAGATACCGCAAGATGTTTCTGTATATTGGGCACTGCGCTCTGCAGGGTGTTAGCAGAGACTTTCCCGGGACAGTGAAACCCTATGTCAGAGACACTGAGAAGAAGCCCCAATGTTCCCTCCAGGCACTTTCAGTGTGGGTGCCTTCTCCACGTGGTTCCTGGTTTCACTGCAGCTCTGAAGAGAATGTTAGCAAAGAGGTAACCGGGACAGTGAAAACAGTACTCAAAGACAGGGAGAGCAAGCTCTCTCTTGGCACTTTGGATGTGGGACATACAGCGAGATGTTTGCTGCTTTTGCGTTTGGCTGTTGGGAGATTTACAGCACAAAGATATCTTGTTGATTTGAAGCAGTTCCGAGAAAGTCTAGGAATAATCCCCACTTTTCCCTCCTGGCACTTTCCATGTGGGGGATATAGCAGGATGTATATTGTTTTTGAGGACAACTTAATGGACAGTGTAGGGAGAAAAGTTTCCCTGTAGGAGATACCGCAAGACGTTTCTGTATATTGGGCACGGCGCTCTGCAGGGTGTTAGCAGAGACTTTCCCGGGACAGTGAAACCCTATGGTCAGAGACACTGAGAATAAGCCCCAATGTTCCTTCCAGGCACTTTCAGTGTGGGTGCCTTCTCCACGTGGTTCCTGGTTTCACTGCAGCTCTGAAGAGAATGTTAGCAAAGAGGTCATCGGGACAGTGAAAACAGTACTCAAAGAAGGGAGAGCAAGCTCTACATTACTCTCTTAGCACTTTGGATGTGGGACATACAGCGAGATGTTTGCTGCATTTGCGTTTGGCTGTTGGGAGATTTACAGCACAAAGATATCTAGTTGATTTGAAGCAGTTCCGAGAAAGTCTCTGTATATTGAGCACTGCGCTCTGCAGGGTTTTAGCAGAGACTTTCCCGGGACAGTGAAACCCTATGTCAGAGACACTGAGAAGAAGCCCCAATGTTCCCTCCAGGCACTTTCAGTGTGGGTGCCTTCTCCACGTGGTTCCTGGTTTCACTGCAGCTCTGAAGAGAATGTTAGCAAAGAGGTAACCGGGACAGTGAAAACAGTACTCAAAGACAGGGAGAGCAAGCTCTCCCTTGGCACTTTGGATGTGGGACATACAGCGAGATGTTTGCTGCATTTGCGTTTGGCTGTTGGGAGATTTACAGCACAAAGATATCTAGTTGATTTGAAGCAGTTCCGAGAAAGTCTAAACATAATCCCCACTTTTCCCTCCTGGCATTTTCCATGTGGGAGATATAGCAGGATGTATATTGGTTTTGAGGACAACTCAATGGACAGTGTAGGGAGAAAAGTTCCTGACTCCTTGAATGCCGTTCCTGGAGACACTGCGATCAATGTGGGAGATATGTCAAGATGTGTGTTGGTTTTGAGGACGTCTCTCTGGAGAGTCTTAGCAAAGAGGTCACACGGATAATCAGAGCAATTCTCAGAGACACTGAGAAGAAGCTCGACAATTCCCTCCTGGCACTTTCCCTGTAGGAGATACCGCAAGACGTTTCTGTGTATTGGGCACTGCGCTCTGCAGGGTGTTAGCAGAGACTTTCCCGGGACAGTGAAACCCTATGGTCAGAGACAGTGAGAAGAAGCCCCAATGTTCCCTCCAGGCACTTTCAGTGTGGGTGCCTTCTCCACGTGGTTCCTGGTTTCACTGCAGCTCTGAAGAGAATGTTAGCAAAGAGGTCATCGGGACAGTGAAAACAGTACTCAAAGAAGGGAGAGCAAGCTCTACATTACTCTCTTGGCACTTTGGATGTGGGACATACAGCGAGATGTTTGCTGCATTTGCGTTTGGCTGTTGGGAGATTTACAGCACAAAGATATCTAGTTGATTTGAAGCAGTTCCCAGAAAGTCTCTGTATATTGAGCACTGCGCTCCGCAGGGTGTTAGCAGAGACTTTCCCGGGATAGTGAAACCCTATGTCAGAGACACTGAGAAGAAGCCCCAATGTTCCCTCCAGGCACTTTCAGTGTGGGTGCCTTCTCCACGTGGTTCCTGGTTTCACTGCAGCTCTGAAGAGAATGTTAGCAAAGAGGTCATCGGGACAGTGAAAACAGTACTCAAAGACAGGGAGAGCAAGCTCTCTCTTGGCACTTTGGATGTGGGACATACAGCGAGATGTTTGCTGCATTTGCGTTTGGCTGTTGGGAGATTTACAGCACAAAGATATCTAGTTGATTTGAAGCAGTTCCGAGAAAGTCTAAACATAATCCCCACTTTTCCCTCCTGGCATTTTCCATGTGGGAGATATAGCAGGATGTATATTGGTTTTGAGGACAACTCAATGGACAGTGTAGGGAGAAAAGTTCCTGGCTCCTTGAATGCCGTTCCTGGAGACACTGCGATCAATGTGGGAGATATGTCAAGATGTGTGTTGGTTTTGAGGACGGCTCTCTGGAGAGTCTTAGCAAAGAGGTCACACGGATAATCAGAGCAATTCTCAGAGACACTGAGAACAAGCTCGACAATTCCCTCCTGGCACTTTCCCTGTAGGAGATACCGCAAGACGTTTCTGTATATTGGGCACTGCGCTCTGCAGGGTGTTAGCAGAGACTTTCCCGGGACAGTGAAACCCTATTGTCAGAGACAGTGAGAAGAAGCCCCAATGTTCCCTCCAGGGACTTTCAGTGTGGGTGCCTTCTCCACGTGGTTCCTGGTTTCACTGCAGCTCTGAAGAGAATGTTAGCAAAGAGGTCATCGGGACAGTGAAAACAGTGCTCAAAGAAGGGAGAGCAAGCTCTACATTACTCTCTTAGCACTTTGGATGTGGGACATACAGCGAGATGTTTGCTGCATTTGCGTTTGGCTGTTGGGAGATTTACAGCACAAAGATATCTAGTTGATTTGAAGCAGTTCCGAGAAAGTCTAAACATAATCCCCACTTTTCCCTCCTGGCATTTTCCATGTGGGAGATATAGCAGGATGTATATTGGTTTTGAGGCCAACTCAATGGACAGTGTAGGGAGAAAAGTTCCTGGCTCCTTGAATGCCGTTCCTGGAGACACTGCGATCAATGTGGGAGATATGTCAAGATGTGTGTTGGTAAAGAGGTCACACGGATAATCAGAGCAATTCTCAGAGACACTGAGAACAAGCTCGACAATTCCCTCCTGGCACTTTCCCTGTAGGAGATACCGCAAGACGTTTCTGTATATTGGGCACTGCGCTCTGCAGGGTGTTAGCAGAGACTTTCCCGGGACAGTGAAACCCTATGTCAGAGACACTGAGAAGAAGCCCCAATGTTCCCTCCAGGCACTTTCAGTGTGGGTGCCTTCTCCACGTGGTTCCTGGTTTCACTGCAGCTCTGAAGAGAATGTTAGCAAAGAGGTAACCGGGACAGTGAAAACAGTACTCAAAGACAGGGAGAGCAAGCTCTCTCTTGGCACTTTGGATGTGGGACATACAGCGAGATGTTTGCTGCTTTTGCGTTTGGCTGTTGGGAGATTTACAGCACAAAGATATCTTGTTGATTTGAAGCAGTTCCGAGAAAGTCTAGGAATAATCCCCACTTTTCCCTCCTGGCACTTTCCATGTGGGGGATATAGCAGGATGTATATTGTTTTTGAGGACAACTTAATGGACAGTGTAGGGAGAAAAGTTTCCCTGTAGGAGATACCGCAAGACGTTTCTGTATATTGGGCACTGCGCTCTGCAGGGTGTTAGCAGAGACTTTCCCGGGACAGTGAAACCCTATGGTCAGAGACACTGAGAATAAGCCCCAATGTTCCTTCCAGGCACTTTCAGTGTGGGTGCCTTCTCCACGTGGTTCCTGGTTTCACTGCAGCTCTGAAGAGAATGTTAGCAAAGAGGTCATCGGGACAGTGAAAACAGTACTCAAAGAAGGGAGAGCAAACTCTACATTACTCTCTTAGCACTTTGGATGTGGGACATACAGTGAGATGTTTGCTGCATTTGCGTTTGGCTGTTGGGAGATTTACAGCACAAAGATATCTAGTTGATTTGAAGCAGTTCCGAGAAAGTCTCTGTATATTGAGCACTGCGCTCCGCAGGGTGTTAGCAGAGACTTTCCCGGGACAGTGAAACCCTATGTCAGAGACACTGAGAAGAAGCCCCAATGTTCCCTCCAGGCACTTTCAGTGTGGGTGCCTTCTCCACGTGGTTCCTGGTTTCACTGCAGCTCTGAAGAGAATGTTAGCAAAGAGGTAACCGGGACAGTGAAAACAGTGCTCAAAGACAGGGAGAGCAAGCTCTCCCTTGGCACTTTGGATGTGGGACATACAGCGAGATGTTTGCTGCATTTGCGTTTGGCTGTTGGGAGATTTACAGCACAAAGATATCTAGTTGATTTGAAGCAGTTCCGAGAAAGTCTAAACATAATCCCCAGTTTTCCCTCCTGGCATTTTCCATGTGGGAGATATAGTAGGATGTATATTGGTTTTGAGGACAACTCAATGGACAGTGTAGGGAGAAAAGTTCCTGGCTCCTTGAATGCCGTTCCTGGAGACACTGCGATCAATGTGGGAGATATGTCAAGATGTGTGTTGGTTTTGAGGACGTCTCTCTGGAGAGTCTTAGCAAAGAGGTCACACGGATAATCAGAGCAATTCTCAGAGACACTGAGAACAAGCTCCACAATTCCCTCCTGGCACTTTCCCTGTAGGAGATACCGCAAGACGTTTCTGTATATTGGGCACTGCGCTCTGCAGGGTGTTAGCAGAGACTTTCCCGGGACAGTGAAACCCTATGTCAGAGACACTGAGAAGAAGCCCCAGTGTTCCCTCCAGGCACTTTCAGTGTGGGTGCCTTCTCCACGTGGTTCCTGGTTTCACTGCAGCTCTGAAGAGAATGTTAGCAAAGAGGTAACCGGGACAGTGATAACAGTGCTCAAAGACAGGGAGAGCAAGCTCTCTCTTGGCACTTTGGATGTGGGACATACATTGAGATGTTTGCTGCTTTTACATTTGGCTGTTGGGAGATTTACAGCACAAAGATATCTAGTTGATTTGAAGCAGTTCCGAGAAAGTCTAAACATAATCCCCACTTTTCCCTCCTGGCACTTTCCATGTGGGAGATATAGCAGGATGTATATTGGTTTTGAGGACAACTCAATGGACAGTGTAGGGAGAAAAGTTCCTGGCTCCTTGAATGCCGTTCCTGGAGACACTGCGATCAATGTGGGAGATATGTCAAGACGTGTGTTGGTTTTGAGGACGGCTCTCTGGAGAGTCTTAGCAAAGAAGTCACACGGATAATCAGAGCAATTCTCAGAGACACTGAGAACAAGCTCGACAATTCCCTCCTGGCACTTTCCCTGTAGGAGATACCGCAAGACGTTTCTGTATATTGGGCACTGCGCTCTGCAGGGTGTTAGCAGAGACTTTCCCGGGACAGTGAAACCCTATGGTCAGAGACACTGAGAAGAAGCCCCAATGTTCCTTCCAGGCACTTTCAGTGTGGGTGCCTTCTCCACGTGGTTCCTGGTTTCACTGCAGCTCTGAAGAGAATGTTAGCAAAGAGGTCATCGGGACAGTGAAAACAGTACTCAAAGAAGGGAGAGCAAGCTCTACATTACTCTCTTGGCACTTTGGATGTGGGACATACAGCGAGATGTTTGCTGCATTTGCGTTTGGCTGTTGGGAGATTTACAGCACAAAGATATCTAGTTGATTTGAAGCAGTTCCGAGAAAGTCTCTGTATATTGAGCACTGCGCTCCGCAGGGTGTTAGCAGAGACTTTCCCGGGACAGTGAAACCCTATGGTCAGAGACACTGAGAAGAAGCCCCAATGTTCCCTCCAGGCACTTTCAGTGTGGGTGCCTTCTCCACGTGGTTCCTGGTTTCACTGCAGCTCTGAAGAGAATGTTAGCAAAGAGGTCATCGGGACAGTGAAAACAGTACTCAAAGACAGGGAGAGCAAGCTCTCTCTTGGCACTTTGGATGTGGGACATACAGCGAGATGTTTGCTGCATTTGCGATTGGCTGTTGGGAGATTTACAGCACAAAGATATCTAGTTGATTTGAAGCAGTTCCGAGAAAGTCTCTGTATATTGAGCACTGCGCTCTGCAGGGTGTTAGCAGAGACTTTCCCGGGACAGTGAAACCCTATGTCAGAGACACTGAGAAGAAGCCCCAATGTTCCCTCCAGGCACTTTCAGTGTGGGTGCCTTCTCCACGTGGTTCCTGGTTTCACTGCAGCTCTGAAGAGAATGTTAGCAAAGAGGTAACCGGGACAGTGAAAACAGTACTCAAAGACAGGGAGAGCAAGCTCTCTCTTGGCACTTTGGATGTGGGACATACAGCGAGATGTTTGCTGCATTTGCGTTTGGCTGGTGGGAGATTTACAGCACAAAGATATCTAGTTGATTTGAAGCAGTTCCGAGAAAGTCTAAACATAATCCCCACTTTTCCCTCCTGGCATTTTCCATGTGGGAGATATAGCAGGATGTATATTGGTTTTGAGGACAACTCAATGGACAGTGTAGGGAGAAAAGTTCCTGGCTCCTTGAATGCCGTTCCTGGAGACACTGCGATCAATGTGGGAGATATGTCAAGATGTGTGTTGGTTTTGAGGACGGCTCTCTGGAGAGTCTTAGCAAAGAGGTCACACGGATAATCAGAGCAATTCTCAGAGACACTGAGAACAAGCTCGACAATTCCCTCCTGGCACTTTCCCTGTAGGAGATACCGCAAGACGTTTCTGTATATTGGGCACTGCGCTCTGCAGGGTGTTAGCAGAGACTTTCCCGGGACAGTGAAACCCTATGGTCAGAGACAGTGAGAAGAAGCCCCAATGTTCCCTCCAGGCACTTTCAGTGTGGGTGCCTTCTCCACGTGGTTCCTGGTTTCACTGCAGCTCTGAAGAGAATGTTAGCAAAGAGGTCATCGGGACAGTGAAAACAGTACTCAAAGAAGGGAGAGCAAGCTCTACATTACTCTCTTGGCCCTTTGGATGTGGGACATACAGCGAGATGTTTGCTGCATTTGCGTTTGGCTGTTGGGAGATTTACAGCACAAAGATATCTAGTTGATTTGAAGCAGTTCCGAGAAAGTCTAAACATAATCCCCACTTTTCCCTCCTGGCATTTTCCATGTGGGAGATATAGCAGGATGTATATTGGTTTTGAGGCCAACTCAATGGACAGTGTAGGGAGAAAAGTTCCTGGCTCCTTGAATGCCGTTCCTGGAGACACTGCGATCAATGTGGGAGATATGTCAAGATGTGTGTTGGTAAAGAGGTCACACGGATAATCAGAGCAATTCTCAGAGACACTGAGAACAAGCTCGACAATTCCCTCCTGGCACTTTCCCTGTAGGAGATACCGCAAGATGTTTCTGTATATTGGGCACTGCGCTCTGCAGGGTGTTAGCAGAGACTTTCCCGGGACAGTGAAACCCTATGTCAGAGACACTGAGAAGAAGCCCCAATGTTCCCTCCAGGCACTTTCAGTGTGGGTGCCTTCTCCACGTGGTTCCTGGTTTCACTGCAGCTCTGAAGAGAATGTTAGCAAAGAGGTAACCGGGACAGTGAAAACAGTACTCAAAGACAGGGAGAGCAAGCTCTCTCTTGGCACTTTGGATGTGGGACATACAGCGAGATGTTTGCTGCTTTTGCGTTTGGCTGTTGGGAGATTTACAGCACAAAGATATCTTGTTGATTTGAAGCAGTTCCGAGAAAGTCTAGGAATAATCCCCACTTTTCCCTCCTGGCACTTTCCATGTGGGGGATATAGCAGGATGTATATTGTTTTTGAGGACAACTTAATGGACAGTGTAGGGAGAAAAGTTTCCCTGTAGGAGATACCGCAAGACGTTTCTGTATATTGGGCACGGCGCTCTGCAGGGTGTTAGCAGAGACTTTCCCGGGACAGTGAAACCCTATGGTCAGAGACACTGAGAAGAAGCCCCAATGTTCCCTCCAGGCACTTTCAGTGTGGGTGCCTTCTCCACGTGGTTCCTGGTTTCACTGCAGCTCTGAAGAGAATGTTAGCAAAGAGGTCATCGGGACAGTGAAAACAGTACTCAAAGAAGGGAGAGCAAGCTCTACATTACTCTCTTAGCACTTTGGATGTGGGACATACAGCGAGATGTTTGCTGCATTTGCGTTTGGCTGTTGGGAGATTTACAGCACAAAGATATCTAGTTGATTTGAAGCAGTTCCGAGAAAGTCTCTGTATATTGAGCACTGCGCTCTGCAGGGTGTTAGCAGAGACTTTCCCGGGACAGTGAAACCCTATGTCAGAGACACTGAGAAGAAGCCCCAATGTTCCCTCCAGGCACTTTCAGTGTGGGTGCCTTCTCCACGTGGTTCCTGGTTTCACTGCAGCTCTGAAGAGAATGTTAGCAAAGAGGTAACCGGGACAGTGAAAACAGTACTCAAAGACAGGGAGAGCAAGCTCTCCCTTGGCACTTTGGATGTGGGACATACAGCGAGATGTTTGCTGCATTTGCGTTTGGCTGTTGGGAGATTTACAGCACAAAGATATCTAGTTGATTTGAAGCAGTTCCGAGAAAGTCTAAACATAATCCCCAGTTTTCCCTCCTGGCATTTTCCATGTGGGAGATATAGTAGGATGTATATTGGTTTTGAGGACAACTCAATGGATAGTGTAGGGAGAAAAGTTCCTGGCTCCTTGAATGCCGTTCCTGGAGACACTGCGATCAATGTGGGAGATATGTCAAGATGTGTGTTGGTTTTGAGGACGTCTCTCTGGAGAGTCTTAGCAAAGAGGTCACACGGATAATCAGAGCAATTCTCAGAGACACTGAGAACAAGCTCCACAATTCCCTCCTGGCACTTTCCCTGTAGGAGATACCGCAAGACGTTTCTGTATATTGGGCACTGCGCTCTGCAGGGTGTTAGCAGAGACTTTCCCGGGACAGTGAAACCCTATGTCAGAGACACTGAGAAGAAGCCCCAGTGTTCCCTCCAGGCACTTTCAGTGTGGGTGCCTTCTCCACGTGGTTCCTGGTTTCACTGCAGCTCTGAAGAGAATGTTAGCAAAGAGGTAACCGGGACAGTGATAACAGTGCTCAAAGACAGGGAGAGCAAGCTCTCTCTTGGCACTTTGGATGTGGGACATACATTGAGATGTTTGCTGCTTTTACATTTGGCTGTTGGGAGATTTACAGCACAAAGATATCTAGTTGATTTGAAACAGTTCCGAGAAAGTCTAAACATAATCCCCACTTTTCCCTCCTGGCACTTTCCATGTGGGAGATATAGCAGGATGTATATTGGTTTTGAGGACAACTCAATGGACAGTGTAGGGAGAAAAGTTCCTGGCTCCTTGAATGCCGTTCCTGGAGACACTGCGATCAATGTGGGAGATATGTCAAGATGTGTGTTGGTTTTGAGGACGGCTCTCTGGAGAGTCTTAGCAAAGAAGTCACACGGATAATCAGAGCAATTCTCAGAGACACTGAGAACAAGCTCGACAATTCCCTCCTGGCACTTTCCCTGTAGGAGATACCGCAAGACGTTTCTGTATATTGGGCACTGCGCTCTGCAGGGTGTTAGCAGAGACTTTCCCGGGACAGTGAAACCCTATGGTCAGAGACACTGAGAAGAAGCCCCAATGTTCCTTCCAGGCACTTTCAGTGTGGGTGCCTTCTCCACGTGGTTCCTGGTTTCACTGCAGCTCTGAAGAGAATGTTAGCAAAGAGGTCATCGGGACAGTGAAAACAGTACTCAAAGAAGGGAGAGCAAGCTCTACATTACTCTCTTGGCACTTTGGATGTGGGACATACAGTGAGATGTTTGCTGCATTTGCGTTTGGCTGTTGGGAGATTTACAGCACAAAGATATCTAGTTGATTTGAAGCAGTTCCGAGAAAGTCTCTGTATATTGAGCACTGCGCTCCGCAGGGTGTTAGCAGAGACTTTCCCGGGACAGTGAAACCCTATGGTCAGAGACACTGAGAAGAAGCCCCAATGTTCCCTCCAGGCACTTTCAGTGTGGGTGCCTTCTCCACGTGGTTCCTGGTTTCACTGCAGCTCTGAAGAGAATGTTAGCAAAGAGGTCATCGGGACAGTGAAAACAGTACTCAAAGACAGGGAGAGCAAGCTCTCTCTTGGCACTTTGGATGTGGGACATACAGCGAGATGTTTGCTGCATTTGCGATTGGCTGTTGGGAGATTTACAGCACAAAGATATCTAGTTGATTTGAAGCAGTTCCGAGAAAGTCTCTGTATATTGAGCACTGCGCTCTGCAGGGTGTTAGCAGAGACTTTCCCGGGACAGTGAAACCCTATGTCAGAGACACTGAGAAGAAGCCCCAATGTTCCCTCCAGGCACTTTCAGTGTGGGTGCCTTCTCCACGTGGTTCCTGGTTTCACTGCAGCTCTGAAGAGAATGTTAGCAAAGAGGTAACCGGGACAGTGAAAACAGTACTCAAAGACAGGGAGAGCAAGCTCTCTCTTGGCACTTTGGATGTGGGACATACAGCGAGATGTTTGCTGCATTTGCGTTTGGCTGGTGGGAGATTTACAGCACAAAGATATCTAGTTGATTTGAAGCAGTTCCGAGAAAGTCTAAACATAATCCCCACTTTTCCCTCCTGGCATTTTCCATGTGGGAGATATAGCAGGATGTATATTGGTTTTGAGGCCAACTCAATGGACAGTGTAGGGAGAAAAGTTCCTGGCTCCTTGAATGCCGTTCCTGGAGACACTGCGATCAATGTGGGAGATATGTCAAGATGTGTGTTGGTAAAGAGGTCACACGGATAATCAGAGCAATTCTCAGAGACACTGAGAACAAGCTCGACAATTCCCTCCTGGCACTTTCCCTGTAGGAGATACCGCAAGACGTTTCTGTATATTGGGCACTGCGCTCTGCAGGGTGTTAGCAGAGACTTTCCCGGGACAGTGAAACCCTATGTCAGAGACACTGAGAAGAAGCCCCAGTGTTCCCTCCAGGCACTTTCAGTGTGGGTGCCTTCTCCACGTGGTTCCTGGTTTCACTGCAGCTCTGAAGAGAATGTTAGCAAAGAGGTAACCGGGACAGTGAAAACAGTACTCAAAGACAGGGAGAGCAAGCTCTCTCTTGGCACTTTGGATGTGGGACATACAGCGAGATGTTTGCTGCTTTTGCGTTTGGCTGTTGGGAGATTTACAGCACAAAGATATCTTGTTGATTTGAAGCAGTTCCGAGAAAGTCTAGGAATAATCCCCACTTTTCCCTCCTGGCACTTTCCATGTGGGGGATATAGCAGGATGTATATTGTTTTTGAGGACAACTTAATGGACAGTGTAGGGAGAAAAGTTTCCCTGTAGGAGATACCGCAAGACGTTTCTGTATATTGGGCACGGCGCTCTGCAGGGTGTTAGCAGAGACTTTCCCGGGACAGTGAAACCCTATGGTCAGAGACACTGAGAAGAAGCCCCAATGTTCCCTCCAGGCACTTTCAGTGTGGGTGCCTTCTCCACGTGGTTCCTGGTTTCACTGCAGCTCTGAAGAGAATGTTAGCAAAGAGCTCATCGGGACAGTGAAAACAGTACTCAAAGAAGGGAGAGCAAGCTCTACATTACTCTCTTAGCACTTTGGATGTGGGACATACAGCGAGATGTTTGCTGCATTTGCGTTTGGCTGTTGGGAGATTTACAGCACAAAGATATCTAGTTGATTTGAAGCAGTTCCGAGAAAGTCTCTGTATATTGAGCACTGCGCTCTGCAGGGTGTTAGCAGAGACTTTCCCGGGACAGTGAAACCCTATGTCAGAGACACTGAGAAGAAGCCCAAATGTTCCCTCCAGGCACTTTCAGTGTGGGTGCCTTCTCCACGTGGTTCCTGGTTTCTCTGCAGCTCTGAAGAGAATGTTAGCAAAGAGGTAACCGGGACAGTGAAAACAGTACTCAAAGACAGGGAGAGCAAGCTCTCCCTTGGCACTTTGGATGTGGGACATACAGCGAGATGTTTGCTGCATTTGCGTTTGGCTGTTGGGAGATTTACAGCACAAAGATATCTAGTTGATTTGAAGCAGTTCCGAGAAAGTCTAAACATAATCCCCAGTTTTCCCTCCTGGCATTTTCCATGTGGGTGATATAGTAGGATGTATATTGGTTTTGAGGACAACTCAATGGACAGTGTAGGGAGAAAAGTTCCTGGCTCCTTGAATGCCGTTCCTGGAGACACTGCGATCAATGTGGGAGATATGTCAAGATGTGTGTTGGTTTTGAGGACGTCTCTCTGGAGAGTCTTAGCAAAGAGGTCACACGGATAATCAGAGCAATTCTCAGAGACACTGAGAACAAGCTCCACAATTCCCTCCTGGCACTTTCCCTGTAGGAGATACCGCAAGACGTTTCTGTATATTGGGCACTGCGCTCTGCAGGGTGTTAGCAGAGACTTTCCCGGGACAGTGTAACCCTATGTCAGAGACACTGAGAAGAAGCCCCAGTGTTCCCTCCAGGCACTTTCAGTGTGGGTGCCTTCTCCACGTGGTTCCTGGTTTCACTGCAGCTCTGAAGAGAATGTTAGCAAAGAGGTAACCGGGACAGTGATAACAGTGCTCAAAGACAGGGAGAGCAAGCTCTCTCTTGGCACTTTGGATGTGGGACATACATTGAGATGTTTGCTGCTTTTACATTTGGCTGGTGGGAGATTTACAGCACAAAGATATCTAGTTGATTTGAAGCAGTTCCGAGAAAGTCTAAACATAATCCCCACTTTTCCCTCCTGGCATTTTCCATGTGGGAGATATAGCAGGATGTATATTGGTTTTGAGGACAACTCAATGGACAGTGTAGGGAGAAAAGTTCCTGGCTCCTTGAATGCCGTTCCTGGAGACACTGCGATCAATGTGGGAGATATGTCAAGATGTGTGTTGGTTTTGAGGACGGCTCTCTGGAGAGTCTTAGCAAAGAGGTCACACGGATAATCAGAGCAATTCTCAGAGACACTGAGAACAAGCTCGACAATTCCCTCCTGGCACTTTCCCTGTAGGAGATACCGCAAGACGTTTCTGTATATTGGGCACTGCGCTCTGCAGGGTGTTAGCAGAGACTTTCCCGGGACAGTGAAACCCTATGGTCAGAGACAGTGAGAAGAAGCCCCAATGTTCCCTCCAGGCACTTTCAGTGTGGGTGCCTTCTCCACGTGGTTCCTGGTTTCACTGCAGCTCTGAAGAGAATGTTAGCAAAGAGGTCATCGGGACAGTGAAAACAGTACTCAAAGAAGGGAGAGCAAGCTCTACATTACTCTCTTGGCCCTTTGGATGTGGGACATACAGCGAGATGTTTGCTGCATTTGCGTTTGGCTGTTGGGAGATTTACAGCACAAAGATATCTAGTTGATTTGAAGCAGTTCCGAGAAAGTCTAAACATAATCCCCACTTTTCCCTCCTGGCATTTTCCATGTGGGAGATATAGCAGGATGTATATTGGTTTTGAGGCCAACTCAATGGACAGTGTAGGGAGAAAAGTTCCTGGCTCCTTGAATGCCGTTCCTGGAGACACTGCGATCAATGTGGGAGATATGTCAAGATGTGTGTTGGTAAAGAGGTCACACGGATAATCAGAGCAATTCTCAGAGACACTGAGAACAAGCTCGACAATTCCCTCCTGGCACTTTCCCTGTAGGAGATACCGCAAGATGTTTCTGTATATTGGGCACTGCGCTCTGCAGGGTGTTAGCAGAGACTTTCCCGGGACAGTGAAACCCTATGTCAGAGACACTGAGAAGAAGCCCCAATGTTCCCTCCAGGCACTTTCAGTGTGGGTGCCTTCTCCACGTGGTTCCTGGTTTCACTGCAGCTCTGAAGAGAATGTTAGCAAAGAGGTAACCGGGACAGTGAAAACAGTACTCAAAGACAGGGAGAGCAAGCTCTCTCTTGGCACTTTGGATGTGGGACATACAGCGAGATGTTTGCTGCTTTTGCGTTTGGCTGTTGGGAGATTTACAGCACAAAGATATCTTGTTGATTTGAAGCAGTTCCGAGAAAGTCTAGGAATAATCCCCACTTTTCCCTCCTGGCACTTTCCATGTGGGGGATATAGCAGGATGTATATTGTTTTTGAGGACAACTTAATGGACAGTGTAGGGAGAAAAGTTTCCCTGTAGGAGATACCGCAAGACGTTTCTGTATATTGGGCACGGCGCTCTGCAGGGTGTTAGCAGAGACTTTCCCGGGACAGTGAAACCCTATGGTCAGAGACACTGAGAAGAAGCCCCAATGTTCCCTCCAGGCACTTTCAGTGTGGGTGCCTTCTCCACGTGGTTCCTGGTTTCACTGCAGCTCTGAAGAGAATGTTAGCAAAGAGGTCATCGGGACAGTGAAAACAGTACTCAAAGAAGGGAGAGCAAGCTCTACATTACTCTCTTAGCACTTTGGATGTGGGACATACAGCGAGATGTTTGCTGCATTTGCGTTTGGCTGTTGGGAGATTTACAGCACAAAGATATCTAGTTGATTTGAAGCAGTTCCGAGAAAGTCTCTGTATATTGAGCACTGCGCTCTGCAGGGTGTTAGCAGAGACTTTCCCGGGACAGTGAAACCCTATGTCAGAGACACTGAGAAGAAGCCCCAATGTTCCCTCCAGGCACTTTCAGTGTGGGTGCCTTCTCCACGTGGTTCCTGGTTTCACTGCAGCTCTGAAGAGAATGTTAGCAAAGAGGTAACCGGGACAGTGAAAACAGTACTCAAAGACAGGGAGAGCAAGCTCTCCCTTGGCACTTTGGATGTGGGACATACAGCGAGATGTTTGCTGCATTTGCGTTTGGCTGTTGGGAGATTTACAGCACAAAGATATCTAGTTGATTTGAAGCAGTTCCGAGAAAGTCTAAACATAATCCCCAGTTTTCCCTCCTGGCATTTTCCATGTGGGAGATATAGTAGGATGTATATTGGTTTTGAGGACAACTCAATGGATAGTGTAGGGAGAAAAGTTCCTGGCTCCTTGAATGCCGTTCCTGGAGACACTGCGATCAATGTGGGAGATATGTCAAGATGTGTGTTGGTTTTGAGGACGTCTCTCTGGAGAGTCTTAGCAAAGAGGTCACACGGATAATCAGAGCAATTCTCAGAGACACTGAGAACAAGCTCCACAATTCCCTCCTGGCACTTTCCCTGTAGGAGATACCGCAAGACGTTTCTGTATATTGGGCACTGCGCTCTGCAGGGTGTTAGCAGAGACTTTCCCGGGACAGTGAAACCCTATGTCAGAGACACTGAGAAGAAGCCCCAGTGTTCCCTCCAGGCACTTTCAGTGTGGGTGCCTTCTCCACGTGGTTCCTGGTTTCACTGCAGCTCTGAAGAGAATGTTAGCAAAGAGGTAACCGGGACAGTGATAACAGTGCTCAAAGACAGGGAGAGCAAGCTCTCTCTTGGCACTTTGGATGTGGGACATACATTGAGATGTTTGCTGCTTTTACATTTGGCTGTTGGGAGATTTACAGCACAAAGATATCTAGTTGATTTGAAACAGTTCCGAGAAAGTCTAAACATAATCCCCACTTTTCCCTCCTGGCACTTTCCATGTGGGAGATATAGCAGGATGTATATTGGTTTTGAGGACAACTCAATGGACAGTGTAGGGAGAAAAGTTCCTGGCTCCTTGAATGCCGTTCCTGGAGACACTGCGATCAATGTGGGAGATATGTCAAGATGTGTGTTGGTTTTGAGGACGGCTCTCTGGAGAGTCTTAGCAAAGAAGTCACACGGATAATCAGAGCAATTCTCAGAGACACTGAGAACAAGCTCGACAATTCCCTCCTGGCACTTTCCCTGTAGGAGATACCGCAAGACGTTTCTGTATATTGGGCACTGCGCTCTGCAGGGTGTTAGCAGAGACTTTCCCGGGACAGTGAAACCCTATGGTCAGAGACACTGAGAAGAAGCCCCAATGTTCCTTCCAGGCACTTTCAGTGTGGGTGCCTTCTCCACGTGGTTCCTGGTTTCACTGCAGCTCTGAAGAGAATGTTAGCAAAGAGGTCATCGGGACAGTGAAAACAGTACTCAAAGAAGGGAGAGCAAGCTCTACATTACTCTCTTGGCACTTTGGATGTGGGACATACAGTGAGATGTTTGTTGCATTTGCGTTTGGCTGTTGGGAGATTTACAGCACAAAGATATCTAGTTGATTTGAAGCAGTTCCGAGAAAGTCTCTGTATATTGAGCACTGCGCTCCGCAGGGTGTTAGCAGAGACTTTCCCGGGACAGTGAAACCCTATGGTCAGAGACACTGAGAAGAAGCCCCAATGTTCCCTCCAGGCACTTTCAGTGTGGGTGCCTTCTCCACGTGGTTCCTGGTTTCACTGCAGCTCTGAAGAGAATGTTAGCAAAGAGGTCATCGGGACAGTGAAAACAGTACTCAAAGACAGGGAGAGCAAGCTCTCTCTTGGCACTTTGGATGTGGGACATACAGCGAGATGTTTGCTGCATTTGCGATTGGCTGTTGGGAGATTTACAGCACAAAGATATCTAGTTGATTTGAAGCAGTTCCGAGAAAGTCTCTGTATATTGAGCACTGCGCTCTGCAGGGTGTTAGCAGAGACTTTCCCGGGACAGTGAAACCCTATGTCAGAGACACTGAGAAGAAGCCCCAATGTTCCCTCCAGGCACTTTCAGTGTGGGTGCCTTCTCCACGTGGTTCCTGGTTTCACTGCAGCTCTGAAGAGAATGTTAGCAAAGAGGTAACCGGGACAGTGAAAACAGTACTCAAAGACAGGGAGAGCAAGCTCTCTCTTGGCACTTTGGATGTGGGACATACAGCGAGATGTTTGCTGCATTTGCGTTTGGCTGGTGGGAGATTTACAGCACAAAGATATCTAGTTGATTTGAAGCAGTTCCGAGAAAGTCTAAACATAATCCCCACTTTTCCCTCCTGGCATTTTCCATGTGGGAGATATAGCAGGATGTATATTGGTTTTGAGGCCAACTCAATGGACAGTGTAGGGAGAAAAGTTCCTGGCTCCTTGAATGCCGTTCCTGGAGACACTGCGATCAATGTGGGAGATATGTCAAGATGTGTGTTGGTAAAGAGGTCACACGGATAATCAGAGCAATTCTCAGAGACACTGAGAACAAGCTCGACAATTCCCTCCTGGCACTTTCCCTGTAGGAGATACCGCAAGACGTTTCTGTATATTGGGCACTGCGCTCTGCAGGGTGTTAGCAGAGACTTTCCCGGGACAGTGAAACCCTATGTCAGAGACACTGAGAAGAAGCCCCAGTGTTCCCTCCAGGCACTTTCAGTGTGGGTGCCTTCTCCACGTGGTTCCTGGTTTCACTGCAGCTCTGAAGAGAATGTTAGCAAAGAGGTAACCGGGACAGTGAAAACAGTACTCAAAGACAGGGAGAGCAAGCTCTCTCTTGGCACTTTGGATGTGGGACATACAGCGAGATGTTTGCTGCTTTTGCGTTTGGCTGTTGGGAGATTTACAGCACAAAGATATCTTGTTGATTTGAAGCAGTTCCGAGAAAGTCTAGGAATAATCCCCACTTTTCCCTCCTGGCACTTTCCATGTGGGGGATATAGCAGGATGTATATTGTTTTTGAGGACAACTTAATGGACAGTGTAGGGAGAAAAGTTTCCCTGTAGGAGATACCGCAAGACGTTTCTGTATATTGGGCACGGCGCTCTGCAGGGTGTTAGCAGAGACTTTCCCGGGACAGTGAAACCCTATGGTCAGAGACACTGAGAAGAAGCCCCAATGTTCCCTCCAGGCACTTTCAGTGTGGGTGCCTTCTCCACGTGGTTCCTGGTTTCACTGCAGCTCTGAAGAGAATGTTAGCAAAGAGCTCATCGGGACAGTGAAAACAGTACTCAAAGAAGGGAGAGCAAGCTCTACATTACTCTCTTAGCACTTTGGATGTGGGACATACAGCGAGATGTTTGCTGCATTTGCGTTTGGCTGTTGGGAGATTTACAGCACAAAGATATCTAGTTGATTTGAAGCAGTTCCGAGAAAGTCTCTGTATATTGAGCACTGCGCTCTGCAGGGTGTTAGCAGAGACTTTCCCGGGACAGTGAAACCCTATGTCAGAGACACTGAGAAGAAGCCCAAATGTTCCCTCCAGGCACTTTCAGTGTGGGTGCCTTCTCCACGTGGTTCCTGGTTTCTCTGCAGCTCTGAAGAGAATGTTAGCAAAGAGGTAACCGGGACAGTGAAAACAGTACTCAAAGACAGGGAGAGCAAGCTCTCCCTTGGCACTTTGGATGTGGGACATACAGCGAGATGTTTGCTGCATTTGCGTTTGGCTGTTGGGAGATTTACAGCACAAAGATATCTAGTTGATTTGAAGCAGTTCCGAGAAAGTCTAAACATAATCCCCAGTTTTCCCTCCTGGCATTTTCCATGTGGGTGATATAGTAGGATGTATATTGGTTTTGAGGACAACTCAATGGACAGTGTAGGGAGAAAAGTTCCTGGCTCCTTGAATGCCGTTCCTGGAGACACTGCGATCAATGTGGGAGATATGTCAAGATGTGTGTTGGTTTTGAGGACGTCTCTCTGGAGAGTCTTAGCAAAGAGGTCACACGGATAATCAGAGCAATTCTCAGAGACACTGAGAACAAGCTCCACAATTCCCTCCTGGCACTTTCCCTGTAGGAGATACCGCAAGACGTTTCTGTATATTGGGCACTGCGCTCTGCAGGGTGTTAGCAGAGACTTTCCCGGGACAGTGTAACCCTATGTCAGAGACACTGAGAAGAAGCCCCAGTGTTCCCTCCAGGCACTTTCAGTGTGGGTGCCTTCTCCACGTGGTTCCTGGTTTCACTGCAGCTCTGAAGAGAATGTTAGCAAAGAGGTAACCGGGACAGTGATAACAGTGCTCAAAGACAGGGAGAGCAAGCTCTCTCTTGGCACTTTGGATGTGGGACATACATTGAGATGTTTGCTGCTTTTACATTTGGCTGTTGGGAGATTTACAGCACAAAGATATCTAGTTGATTTGAAGCAGTTCCGAGAAAGTCTAAACATAATCCCCACTTTTCCCTCCTGGCACTTTCCATGTGGGAGATATAGCAGGATGTATATTGGTTTTGAGGACAACTCAATGGACAGTGTAGGGAGAAAAGTTCCTGGCTCCTTGAATGCCGTTCCTGGAGACACTGCGATCAATGTGGGAGATATGTCAAGATGTGTGTTGGTTTTGAGGACGGCTCTCTGGAGAGTCTTAGCAAAGAAGTCACACGGATAATCAGAGCAATTCTCAGAGACACTGAGAACAAGCTCGACAATTCCCTCCTGGCACTTTCCCTGTAGGAGATACCGCAAGACGTTTCTGTATATTGGGCACTGCGCTCTGCAGGGTGTTAGCAGAGACTTTCCCGGGACAGTGAAACCCTATGTCAGAGACACTGAGAAGAAGCCCCAATGTTCCTTCCAGGCACTTTCAGTGTGGGTGCCTTCTCCACGTGGTTCCTGGTTTCACTGCAGCTCTGAAGAGAATGTTAGCAAAGAGGTCATCGGGACAGTGAAAACAGTACTCAAAGAAGGGAGAGCAAGCTCTACATTACTCTCTTGGCACTTTGGATGTGGGACATACAGCGAGATGTTTGCTGCATTTGCGATTGGCTGTTGGGAGATTTACAGCACAAAGATATCTAGTTGATTTGAAGCAGTTCCGAGAAAGTCTCTGTATATTGAGCACTGCGCTCTGCAGGGTGTTAGCAGAGACTTTCCCGGGACAGTGAAACCCTATGTCAGAGACACTGAGAAGAAGCCCCAATGTTCCCTCCAGGCACTTTCAGTGTGGGTGCCTTCTCCACGTGGTTCCTGGTTTCACTGCAGCTCTGAAGAGAATGTTAGCAAAGAGGTAACCGGGACAGTGAAAACAGTACTCAAAGACAGGGAGAGCAAGCTCTCTCTTGGCACTTTGGATGTGGGACATACAGCGAGATGTTTGCTGCATTTGCGTTTGGCTGGTGGGAGATTTACAGCACAAAGATATCTAGTTGATTTGAAGCAGTTCCGAGAAAGTCTAAACATAATCCCCACTTTTCCCTCCTGGCATTTTCCATGTGGGAGATATAGCAGGATGTATATTGGTTTTGAGGACAACTCAATGGACAGTGTAGGGAGAAAAGTTCCTGGCTCCTTGAATGCCGTTCCTGGAGACACTGCGATCAATGTGGGAGATATGTCAAGATGTGTGTTGGTTTTGAGGACGGCTCTCTGGAGAGTCTTAGCAAAGAGGTCACACGGATAATCAGAGCAATTCTCAGAGACACTGAGAACAAGCTCGACAATTCCCTCCTGGCACTTTCCCTGTAGGAGATACCGCAAGACGTTTCTGTATATTGGGCACTGCGCTCTGCAGGGTGTTAGCAGAGACTTTCCCGGGACAGTGAAACCCTATGGTCAGAGACAGTGAGAAGAAGCCCCAATGTTCCCTCCAGGCACTTTCAGTGTGGGTGCCTTCTCCACGTGGTTCCTGGTTTCACTGCAGCTCTGAAGAGAATGTTAGCAAAGAGGTCATCGGGACAGTGAAAACAGTACTCAAAGAAGGGAGAGCAAGCTCTACATTACTCTCTTGGCCCTTTGGATGTGGGACATACAGCGAGATGTTTGCTGCATTTGCGTTTGGCTGTTGGGAGATTTACAGCACAAAGATATCTTGTTGATTTGAAGCAGTTCCGAGAAAGTCTAGGAATAATCCCCACTTTTCCCTCCTGGCACTTTCCATGTGGGGGATATAGCAGGATGTATATTGTTTTTGAGGACAACTTAATGGACAGTGTAGGGAGAAAAGTTTCCCTGTAGGAGATACCGCAAGACGTTTCTGTATATTGGGCACGGCGCTCTGCAGGGTGTTAGCAGAGACTTTCCCGGGACAGTGAAACCCTATGGTCAGAGACACTGAGAAGAAGCCCCAATGTTCCCTCCAGGCACTTTCAGTGTGGGTGCCTTCTCCACGTGGTTCCTGGTTTCACTGCAGCTCTGAAGAGAATGTTAGCAAAGAGCTCATCGGGACAGTGAAAACAGTACTCAAAGAAGGGAGAGCAAGCTCTACATTACTCTCTTAGCACTTTGGATGTGGGACATACAGCGAGATGTTTGCTGCATTTGCGTTTGGCTGTTGGGAGATTTACAGCACAAAGATATCTAGTTGATTTGAAGCAGTTCCGAGAAAGTCTCTGTATATTGAGCACTGCGCTCTGCAGGGTGTTAGCAGAGACTTTCCCGGGACAGTGAAACCCTATGTCAGAGACACTGAGAAGAAGCCCCAATGTTCCCTCCAGGCACTTTCAGTGTGGGTGCCTTCTCCACGTGGTTCCTGGTTTCTCTGCAGCTCTGAAGAGAATGTTAGCAAAGAGGTAACCGGGACAGTGAAAACAGTACTCAAAGACAGGGAGAGCAAGCTCTCCCTTGGCACTTTGGATGTGGGACATACAGCGAGATGTTTGCTGCATTTGCGTTTGGCTGTTGGGAGATTTACAGCACAAAGATATCTAGTTGATTTGAAGCAGTTCCGAGAAAGTCTAAACATAATCCCCAGTTTTCCCTCCTGGCATTTTCCATGTGGGAGATATAGTAGGATGTATATTGGTTTTGAGGACAACTCAATGGACAGTGTAGGGAGAAAAGTTCCTGGCTCCTTGAATGCCGTTCCTGGAGACACTGCGATCAATGTGGGAGATATGTCAAGATGTGTGTTGGTTTTGAGGACGTCTCTCTGGAGAGTCTTAGCAAAGAGGTCACACGGATAATCAGAGCAATTCTCAGAGACACTGAGAACAAGCTCCACAATTCCCTCCTGGCACTTTCCCTGTAGGAGATACCGCAAGACGTTTCTGTATATTGGGCACTGCGCTCTGCAGGGTGTTAGCAGAGACTTTCCCGGGACAGTGTAACCCTATGTCAGAGACACTGAGAAGAAGCCCCAGTGTTCCCTCCAGGCACTTTCAGTGTGGGTGCCTTCTCCACGTGGTTCCTGGTTTCACTGCAGCTCTGAAGAGAATGTTAGCAAAGAGGTAACCGGGACAGTGATAACAGTGCTCAAAGACAGGGAGAGCAAGCTCTCTCTTGGCACTTTGGATGTGGGACATACATTGAGATGTTTGCTGCTTTTACATTTGGCTGTTGGGAGATTTACAGCACAAAGATATCTAGTTGATTTGAAGCAGTTCCGAGAAAGTCTAAACATAATCCCCACTTTTCCCTCCTGGCACTTTCCATGTGGGAGATATAGCAGGATGTATATTGGTTTTGAGGACAACTCAATGGACAGTGTAGGGAGAAAAGTTCCTGGCTCCTTGAATGCCGTTCCTGGAGACACTGCGATCAATGTGGGAGATATGTCAAGATGTGTGTTGGTTTTGAGGACGGCTCTCTGGAGAGTCTTAGCAAAGAAGTCACACGGATAATCAGAGCAATTCTCAGAGACACTGAGAACAAGCTCGACAATTCCCTCCTGGCACTTTCCCTGTAGGAGATACCGCAAGACGTTTCTGTATATTGGGCACTGCGCTCTGCAGGGTGTTAGCAGAGACTTTCCCGGGACAGTGAAACCCTATGGTCAGAGACACTGAGAAGAAGCCCCAATGTTCCTTCCAGGCACTTTCAGTGTGGGTGCCTTCTCCACGTGGTTCCTGGTTTCACTGCAGCTCTGAAGAGAATGTTAGCAAAGAGGTCATCGGGACAGTGAAAACAGTACTCAAAGAAGGGAGAGCAAGCTCTACATTACTCTCTTGGCACTTTGGATGTGGGACATACAGCGAGATGTTTGCTGCATTTGCGATTGGCTGTTGGGAGATTTACAGCACAAAGATATCTAGTTGATTTGAAGCAGTTCCGAGAAAGTCTCTGTATATTGAGCACTGCGCTCTGCAGGGTGTTAGCAGAGACTTTCCCGGGACAGTGAAACCCTATGTCAGAGACACTGAGAAGAAGCCCCAATGTTCCCTCCAGGCACTTTCAGTGTGGGTGCCTTCTCCACGTGGTTCCTGGTTTCACTGCAGCTCTGAAGAGAATGTTAGCAAAGAGGTAACCGGGACAGTGAAAACAGTACTCAAAGACAGGGAGAGCAAGCTCTCTCTTGGCACTTTGGATGTGGGACATACAGCGAGATGTTTGCTGCATTTGCGTTTGGCTGGTGGGAGATTTACAGCACAAAGATATCTAGTTGATTTGAAGCAGTTCCGAGAAAGTCTAAACATAATCCCCACTTTTCCCTCCTGGCATTTTCCATGTGGGAGATATAGCAGGATGTATATTGGTTTTGAGGACAACTCAATGGACAGTGTAGGGAGAAAAGTTCCTGGCTCCTTGAATGCCGTTCCTGGAGACACTGCGATCAATGTGGGAGATATGTCAAGATGTGTGTTGGTTTTGAGGACGGCTCTCTGGAGAGTCTTAGCAAAGAGGTCACACGGATAATCAGAGCAATTCTCAGAGACACTGAGAACAAGCTCGACAATTCCCTCCTGGCACTTTCCCTGTAGGAGATACCGCAAGACGTTTCTGTATATTGGGCACTGCGCTCTGCAGGGTGTTAGCAGAGACTTTCCCGGGACAGTGAAACCCTATGGTCAGAGACAGTGAGAAGAAGCCCCAATGTTCCCTCCAGGCACTTTCAGTGTGGGTGCCTTCTCCACGTGGTTCCTGGTTTCACTGCAGCTCTGAAGAGAATGTTAGCAAAGAGGTCATCGGGACAGTGAAAACAGTACTCAAAGAAGGGAGAGCAAGCTCTACATTACTCTCTTGGCCCTTTGGATGTGGGACATACAGCGAGATGTTTGCTGCATTTGCGTTTGGCTGTTGGGAGATTTACAGCACAAAGATATCTAGTTGATTTGAAGCAGTTCCGAGAAAGTCTAAACATAATCCCCACTTTTCCCTCCTGGCATTTTCCATGTGGGAGATATAGCAGGATGTATACTGGTTTTGAGGCCAACTCAATGGACAGTGTAGGGAGAAAAGTTCCTGGCTCCTTGAATGCCGTTCCTGGAGACACTGCGATCAATGTGGGAGATATGTCAAGATGTGTGTTGGTAAAGAGGTCACACGGATAATCAGAGCAATTCTCAGAGATACTGAGAACAAGCTCGACAATTCCCTCCTGGCACTTTCCCTGTAAGAGATACCGCAAGATGTTTCTGTATATTGGGCACTGCGCTCTGCAGGGTGTTAGCAGAGACTTTCCCGGGACAGTGAAACCCTAGGTCAGAGACACTGAGAAGAAGCCCCAATGTTCCCTCCAGGCACTTTCAGTGTGGGTGCCTTCTCCACGTGGTTCCTGGTTTCACTGCAGCTCTGAAGAGAATGTTAGCAAAGAGGTAACCGGGACAGTGAAAACAGTACTCAAAGACAGGGAGAGCAAGCTCTCTCTTGGCACTTTGGATGTGGGACATACAGCGAGATGTTTGCTGCATTTGCGTTTGGCTGTTGGGAGATTTACAGCACAAAGATATCTAGTTGATTTGAAGCAGTTCCGAGAAAGTCTAAACATAATCCCCAGTTTTCCCTCCTGGCATTTTCCATGTGGGAGATATAGTAGGATGTATATTGGTTTTGAGGCCAACTCAATGGACAGTGTAGGGAGAAAAGTTCCTGGCTCCTTGAATGCCGTTCCTGGAGACACTGCGATCAATGTGGGAGATATGTCAAGATGTGTGTTGGTTTTGAGGACGTCTCTCTGGAGAGTCTTAGCAAAGAGGTCACACGGATAATCAGAGCAATTCTCAGAGACACTGAGAACAAGCTCCACAATTCCCTCCTGGCACTTTCCCTGTAGGAGATACCGCAAGACGTTTCTGTATATTGGGCACTGCGCTCTGCAGGGTGTTAGCAGAGACTTTCCCGGGACAGTGAAACCCTATGTGAGAGACACTGAGAAGAAGCCCCAATGTTCCCTCCAGGCACTTTCAGTGTGGGTGCCTTCTCCACGTGGTTCCTGGTTTCACTGCAGCTCTGAAGAGAATGTTAGCAAAGAGGTCATCGGGACAGTGAAAACAGTACTCAAAGACAGGGAGAGCAAGCTCTCTCTTGGCACTTTGTATGTGGGACATACAGCGAGATGTTTGCTGCATTTGCGTTTGGCTGTTGGGAGATTTACAGCACAAAGATATCTAGTTGATTTGAAGCAGTTCCGAGAAAGTCTCTGTATATTGAGCACTGCGCTCCGCAGGGTGTTAGCAGAGACTTTCCCGGGACAGTGAAACCCTATGTCAGAGACACTGAGAAGAAGCCCCAATGTTCCCTCCAGGCACTTTCAGTGTGGGTGCCTTCTCCACGTGGTTCCTGGTTTCACTGCAGCTCTGAAGAGAATGTTAGCAAAGAGGTAACCGGGACAGTGAAAACAGTACTCAAAGACAGGGAGAGCAAGCTCTCTCTTGGCACTTTGGATGTGGGACATACAGCGAGATGTTTGCTGCATTTGCGTTTGGCTGTTGGGAGATTTACAGCACAAAGATATCTAGTTGATTTGAAGCAGTTCTGAGAAAGTCTAAACATAATCCCCACTTTTCCCTCCTGGCATTTTCCATGTGGGAGATATAGCAGGATGTATATTGGTTTTGAGGACAACTCAATGGACAGTGTAGGGAGAAAAGTTCCTGGCTCCTTGAATGCCGTTCCTGGAGACACTGCGATCAATGTGGGAGATATGTCAAGATGTGTGTTGGTTTTGAGGACGTCTCTCTGGAGAGTCTTAGCAAAGAGGTCACACGGATAATCAGAGCAATTCTCAGAGACACTGAGAACAAGCTCCACAATTCCCTCCTGGCACTTTCCCTGTAGGAGATACCGCAAGACGTTTCTGTATATTGGGCACTGCGCTCTGCAGGGTGTTAGCAGAGACTTTCCCGGGACAGTGAAACCCTATGTCAGAGACACTGAGAAGAAGCCCCAATGTTCCCTCCAGGCACTTTCAGTGTGGGTGCCTTCTCCACGTGGTTCCTGGTTTCACTGCAGCTCTGAAGAGAACGTTAGCAAAGAGGTAACCGGGACAGTGAAAACAGTACTCAAAGACAGGGAGAGCAAGCTCTCTCTTGGCACTTTGGATGTGGGACATACAGCGAGATGTTTGCTGCATTTGCGTTTGGCTGTTGGGAGATTTACAGCACAAAGATATCTAGTTGATTTGAAGCAGTTCCGAGAAAGTCTCTGTATATTGAGCACTGCACTCCGCAGGGTGTTAGCAGAGACTTTCCCGGGACAGTGAAACCCTATGTCAGAGACACTGAGAAGAAGCCCCAATGTTCCCTCCAGGCACTTTCAGTGTGGGTGCCTTCTCCACGTGGTTCCTGGTTTCACTGCAGCTCTGAAGAGAATGTTAGCAAAGAGCTCATCGGGACAGTGAAAACAGTACTCAAAGACAGGGAGAGCAAGCTCTACATTACTCTCTTAGCACTTTGGATGTGGGACATACAGCGAGATGTTTGCTGCTTTTGCGTTTGGCTGTTGGGAGATTTACAGCACAAAGATATCTAGTTGATTTGAAGCAGTTCCGAGAAAGTCTAAACATAATCCCCACTTTTCCCTCCTGGCATTTTCCCTGTGGGAGATATAGCGGGATGTATATTGGTTTTGAGGCCAACTCAATGGAAAGTGTATGGGAGAAAAGTTCCTGGCTCCTTGAATGCCGTTCCTGGAGACACTGCGATCAATGTGGGAGATATGTCAAGATGTGTGTTGGTTTTGAGGACGGCTCTCTGGAGAGTCTTAGCAAAGAGGTCACACGGATAATCAGAGCAATTCTCAGAGACACTGAGAACAAGCTCGACAATTCCCTCCTGGCACTTTCCCTGTAGGAGATACCGCAAGACGTTTCTGTATATTGGGCACTGCGCTCTGCAGGGTGTTAGCAGAGACTTTCCCGGGACAGTGAAACCCTACGGTCAGAGACACTGAGAAGAAGCCCCAATGTTCCCTCCAGGCACTTTCAGTGTGGGTGCCTTCTCCACGTGGTTCCTGGTTTCACTGCAGCTCTGAAGAGAATGTTAGCAAAGAGGTAACCGGGACAGTGAAAACAGTACTCAAAGACAGGGAGAGCAAGCTCTCTCTTGGCACTTTGGATGTGGGACATACAGCGACATGTTTGCTGCTTTTACATTTGGCTGTTGGGAGATTTACAGCACAAAGATATCTAGTTGATTTGAAGCAGTTCCGAGAAAGTCTCTGTATATTGAGCACTGCGCTCTGCAGGGTGTTAGCAGAGACTTTCCCGGGACAGTGAAACCCTATGTCAGAGACACTGAGAAGAAGCCCCAATGTTCCCTCCAGGCACTTTCAGTGTGGGTGCCTTCTCCACGTGGTTCCTGGTTTCACTGCAGCTCTGAAGAGAATGTTAGCAAAGAGGTAACCGGGACAGTGAAAACAGTACTCAAAGACAGGGAGAGCAAGCTCTCTCTTGGCACTTTGGATGTGGGACATACAGCGAAATGTTTGCTGCATTTGCGTTTGGCTGTTGGGAGATTTACAGCACAAAGATATCTAGTTGATTTGAAGCAGTTCTGAGAAAGTCTAAACATAATCCCCACTTTTCCCTCCTGGCATTTTCCATGTGGGAGATATAGCAGGATGTATATTGGTTTTGAGGCCAACTCAATGGACAGTGTAGGGAGAAAAGTTCCTGGCTCCTTGAATGCCGTTCCTGGAGACACTGCGATCAATGTGGGAGATATGTCAAGATGTGTGTTGGTTTTGAGGACGGCTCTCTGGAGAGTCTTAGCAAAGAGGTCACACGGATAATCAGAGCAATTCTCAGAGACACTGAGAACAAGCTCGACAATTCCCTCCTGGCACTTTCCCTGTAGGAGATACCGCAAGACGTTTCTGTATATTGGGCACTGCGCTCTGCAGGGTGTTAGCAGAGACTTTCCCGGGACAGTGAAACCCTATGGTCAGAGACACTGAGAAGAAGCCCCAATGTTCCCTCCAGGCACTTTCAGTGTGGGTGACTTCTCCACGTGGTTCCTGGTTTCACTGCAGCTCTGAAGAGAATGTTAGCAAAGAGGTAACCGGGACAGTGAAAACAGTACTCAAAGACAGGGAGAGCAAGCTCTCTCTTGGCACTTTGGATGTGGGACATACAGCGAGATGTTTGCTGCATTTGCGTTTGGCTGTTGGGAGATTTACAGCACAAAGATATCTAGTTGAATTGAAGCAGTTCCGAGAAAGTCTAAACATAATCCCCACTTTTCCCTCCTGGCACTTTCCATGTGGGAGATATAGCAGGATGTATATTGGTTTTGAGGACAACTCAATGGACAGTGTAGGGAGAAAAGTTCCTGGCTCCTTGAATGCCGTTCCTGGAGACACTGCGATCAATGTGGGAGATATGTCAAGATGTGTGTTGGTTTTGAGGACGGCTCTCTGGAGAGTCTTAGCAAAGAAGTCACACGGATAATCAGAGCAATTCTCAGAGACACTGAGAACAAGCTCGACAATTCCCTCCTGGCACTTTCCCTGTAGGAGATACCGCAAGACGTTTCTGTATATTGGGCACTGCGCTCTGCAGGGTGTTAGCAGAGACTTTCCCGGGACAGTGAAACCCTATGGTCAGAGACACTGAGAAGAAGCCCCAATGTTCCTTCCAGGCACTTTCAGTGTGGGTGCCTTCTCCACGTGGTTCCTGGTTTCACTGCAGCTCTGAAGAGAATGTTAGCAAAGAGGTAACCGGGACAGTGAAAACAGTACTCAAAGACAGGGAGAGCAAGCTCTCTCTTGGCACTTTGGATGTGGGACATACAGCGAGATGTTTGCTGCATTTGCGTTTGGCTGTTGGGAGATTTACAGCACAAAGATATCTAGTTGATTTGAAGCAGTTCCGAGAAAGTCTCTGTATATTGAGCACTGCGCTCTGCAGGGTGTTAGCAGAGACTTTCCCGGGACAGTGAAACCCTATGTCAGAGACACTGAGAAGAAGCCCCAATGTTCCCTCCAGGCACTTTCAGTGTGGGTGCCTTCTCCACATGGTTACTGGTTTCACTGCAGCTCTGAAGAGAATGTTAGCAAAGAGGTAACCGGGACAGTGAAAACAGTACTCAAAGACAGGGAGAGCAAGCTCTCTCTTGGCACTTTGGATGTGGGACATACAGTGAGATGTTTGCTGCATTTGCGTTTGGCTGTTGGGAGATTTACAGCACAAAGATATCTAGTTGATTTGAAGCAGTTCCGAGAAAGTCTAAACATAATCCCCACTTTTCCCTCCTGGCATTTTCCATGTGGGAGATATAGCAGGATGTATATTGGTTTTGAGGCCAACTCAATGGACAGTGTAGGGAGAAAAGTTCCTGGCTCCTTGAATGCCGTTCCTGGAGACACTGCGATCAATGTGGGAGATAAGTCAAGATGTGTGTTGGTTTTGAGGACGTCTCTCTGGAGAGTCTTAGCAAAGAGGTCACACGGATAATCAGAGCAATTCTCAGAGACACTGAGAACAAGCTCCACAATTCCCTCCTGGCACTTTCCCTGTAGGAGATACCGCAAGACGTTTCTGTATATTGGGCACTGCGCTCTGCAGGGTGTTAGCAGAGACTTTCCCGGGACAGTGAAACCCTATGTCAGAGACACTGAGAAGAAGCCCCAATGTTCCCTCCAGGCACTTTCAGTGTGGGTGCCTTCTCCACGTGGTTCCTGGTTTCACTGCAGCTCTGAAGAGAATGTTAGCAAAGAGGTCATCGGGACAGTGAAAACAGTACTCAAAGACAGGGAGAGCAAGCTCTCTCTTGGCACTTTGTATGTGGGACATACAGCGAGATGTTTGCTGCATTTGCGTTTGGCTGTTGGGAGATTTACAGCACAAAGATATCTAGTTGATTTGAAGCAGTTCCGAGAAAGTCTCTGTATATTGAGCACTGCGCTCCGCAGGGTGTTAGCAGAGACTTTCCCGGGACAGTGAAACCCTATGTCAGAGACACTGAGAAGAAGCCCCAATGTTCCCTCCAGGCACTTTCAGTGTGGGTGCCTTCTCCACGTGGTTCCTGGTTTCACTGCAGCTCTGAAGAGAATGTTAGCAAAGAGCTCATCGGGACAGTGAAAACAGTACTCAAAGACAGGGAGAGCAAGCTCTACATTACTCTCTTAGCACTTTGGATGTGGGACATACAGCGAGATGTTTGCTGCTTTTGCGTTTGGCTGTTGGGAGATTTACAGCACAAAGATATCTAGTTGATTTGAAGCAGTTCCGAGAAAGTCTAAACATAATCCCCACTTTTCCCTCCTGGCATTTTCCCTGTGGGAGATATAGCGGGATGTATATTGGTTTTGAGGACAACTCAATGGACAGTGTAGGGAGAAAAGTTCCTGGCTCCTTGAATGCCGTTCCTGGAGACACTGCGATCAATGTGGGAGATATGTCAAGATGTGTGTTGGTTTTGGGGACGTCTCTCTGGAGAGTCTTAGCAAAGAGGTCACACGGATAATCAGAGCAATTCTCAGAGACACTGAGAACAAGCTCCACAATTCCCTCCTGGCACTTTCCCTGTAGGAGATACCGCAAGACGTTTCTGTATATTGGGCACTGCGCTCTGCAGGGTGTTAGCAGAGACTTTCCCGGGACAGTGAAACCCTATGTCAGAGACACTGAGAAGAAGCCCCAATGTTCCCTCCAGGCACTTTCAGTGTGGGTGCCTTCTCCACGTGGTTCCTGGTTTCACTGCAGCTCTGAAGAGAATGTTAGCAAAGAGGTAACCGGGACAGTGAAAACAGTACTCAAAGACAGGGAGAGCAAGCTCTCTCTTGGCACTTTGTATGTGGGACATACAGCGAGATGTTTGCTGCATTTGCGTTTGGCTGTTGGGAGATTTACAGCACAAAGATATCTAGTTGATTTGAAGCAGTTCCGAGAAAGTCTCTGTATATTGAGCACTGCGCTCCGCAGGGTGTTAGCAGAGACTTTCCCGGGACAGTGAAACCCTATGTCAGAGACACTGAGAAGAAGCCCCAATGTTCCCTCCAGGCACTTTCAGTGTGGGTGCCTTCTCCACGTGGTTCCTGGTTTCACTGCAGCTCTGAAGAGAATGTTAGCAAAGAGGTAACCGGGACAGTGAAAACAGTACTCAAAGACAGGGAGAGCAAGCTCTACATTACTCTCTTAGCACTTTGGATGTGGGACATACAGCGAGATGTTTGCTGCTTTTGCGTTTGGCTGTTGGGAGATTTACAGCACAAAGATATCTAGTTGATTTGAAGCAGTTCCGAGAAAGTCTAAACATAATCCCCACTTTTCCCTCCTGGCATTTTCCCTGTGGGAGATATAGCGGGATGTATATTGGTTTTGAGGACAACTCAATGGACAGTGTAGGGAGAAAAGTTCCTGGCTCCTTGAATGCCGTTCCTGGAGACACTGCGATCAATGTGGGAGATATGTCAAGATGTGTGTTGGTTTTGAGGACGTCTCTCTGGAGAGTCTTAGCAAAGAGGTCACACGGATAATCAGAGCAATTCTCAGAGACACTGAGAACAAGCTCGACAATTCCCTCCTGGCACTTTCCCTGTAGGAGATACCGCAAGACGTTTCTGTATATTGGGCACTGCGCTCTGCAGGGTGTTAGCAGAGACTTTCCCGGGACAGTGAAACCCTATGTCAGAGACACTGAGAAGAAGCCCCAATGTTCCCTCCAGGCACTTTCAGTGTGGGTGCCTTCTCCACGTGGTTCCTGGTTTCACTGCAGCTCTGAAGAGAATGTTAGCAAAGAGGTAACCGGGACAGTGAAAACAGTACTCAAAGACAGGGAGAGCAAGCTCTCTCTTGGCACTTTGGATGTGGGACATACAGCGAGATGTTTGCTGCTTTTACATTTGGCTGTTGGGAGATTTACAGCACAAAGATATCTAGTTGATTTGAAGCAGTTCCGAGAAAGTCTCTGTATATTGAGCACTGC
Organism: Chroicocephalus ridibundus; assembly: GCF_963924245.1. Classification (NCBI taxonomy): domain Eukaryota; kingdom Metazoa; phylum Chordata; class Aves; order Charadriiformes; family Laridae; genus Chroicocephalus; species Chroicocephalus ridibundus. Next base: position 142,758,338 of record NC_086284.1, read on the forward strand.
GCTCTGCAGGGTGTTAGCAGAGACTTTCCCGGGACAGTGAAACCCTATGTCAGAGACACTGAGAAGAAGCCCCAATGTTCCCTCCAGGCACTTTCAGTGTGGGTGCCTTCTCCACGTGGTTCCTGGTTTCACTGCAGCTCTGAAGAGAATGTTAGCAAAGAGGTAACCGGGACAGTGAAAACAGTACTCAAAGACAGGGAGAGCAAGCTCTCTCTTGGCACTTTGGATGTGGGACATACAGCGAGATGTTTGCTGCATTTGCGTTTGGCTGTTGGGAGATTTACAGCACAAAGATATCTAGTTGATTTGAAGCAGTTCTGAGAAAGTCTAAACATAATCCCCACTTTTCCCTCCTGGCATTTTCCATGTGGGAGATATAGCAGGATGTATATTGGTTTTGAGGACAACTCAATGGACAGTGTAGGGAGAAAAGTTCCTGGCTCCTTGAATGCCGTTCCTGGAGACACTGCGATCAATGTGGGAGATATGTCAAGATGTGTGTTGGTTTTGAGGACGTCTCTCTGGAGAGTCTTAGCAAAGAGGTCACACGGATAATCAGAGCAATTCTCAGAGACACTGAGAACAAGCTCCACAATTCCCTCCTGGCACTTTCCCTGTAGGAGATACCGCAAGACGTTTCTGTATATTGGGCACTGCGCTCTGCAGGGTGTTAGCAGAGACTTTCCCGGGACAGTGAAACCCTATGTCAGAGACACTGAGAAGAAGCCCCAATGTTCCCTCCAGGCACTTTCAGTGTGGGTGCCTTCTCCACGTGGTTCCTGGTTTCACTGCAGCTCTGAAGAGAATGTTAGCAAAGAGGTAACCGGGACAGTGAAAACAGTACTCAAAGACAGGGAGAGCAAGCTCTCTCTTGGCACTTTGTATGTGGGACATACAGCGAGATGTTTGCTGCATTTGCGTTTGGCTGTTGGGAGATTTACAGCACAAAGATATCTAGTTGATTTGAAGCAGTTCCGAGAAAGTCTCTGTATATTGAGCACTGCGCTCCGCAGGGTGTTAGCAGAGACTTTCCCGGGACAGTGAAACCCTATGTCAGAGACACTGAGAAGAAGCCCCAATGTTCCCTCCAGGCACTTTCAGTGTGGGTGCCTTCTCCACGTGGTTCCTGGTTTCACTGCAGCTCTGAAGAGAATGTTAGCAAAGAGCTCATCGGGACAGTGAAAACAGTACTCAAAGACAGGGAGAGCAAGCTCTACATTACTCTCTTAGCACTTTGGATGTGGGACATACAGCGAGATGTTTGCTGCTTTTGCGTTTGGCTGTTGGGAGATTTACAGCACAAAGATATCTAGTTGATTTGAAGCAGTTCCGAGAAAGTCTAAACATAATCCCCACTTTTCCCTCCTGGCATTTTCCCTGTGGGAGATATAGCGGGATGTATATTGGTTTTGAGGACAACTCAATGGACAGTGTAGGGAGAAAAGTTCCTGGCTCCTTGAATGCCGTTCCTGGAGACACTGCGATCAATGTGGGAGATATGTCAAGATGTGTGTTGGTTTTGAGGACGGCTCTCTGGAGAGTCTTAGCAAAGAGGTCACACGGATAATCAGAGCAATTCTCAGAGACACTGAGAACAAGCTCGACAATTCCCTCCTGGCACTTTCCCTGTAGGAGATACCGCAAGACGTTTCTGTATATTGGGCACTGCGCTCTGCAGGGTGTTAGCAGAGACTTTCCCGGGACAGTGAAACCCTATGTCAGAGACACTGAGAAGAAGCCCCAATGTTCCCTCCAGGCACTTTCAGTGTGGGTGCCTTCTCCACGTGGTTCCTGGTTTCACTGCAGCTCTGAAGAGAATGTTAGCAAAGAGGTAACCGGGACAGTGAAAACAGTACTCAAAGACAGGGAGAGCAAGCTCTCTCTTGGCACTTTGGATGTGGGACATACAGCGAGATGTTTGCTGCTTTTACATTTGGCTGTTGGGAGATTTACAGCACAAAGATATCTAGTTGATTTGAAGCAGTTCCGAGAAAGTCTCTGTATATTGAGCACTGCGCTCTGCAGGGTGTTAGCAGAGACTTTCCCGGGACAGTGAAACCCTATGTCAGAGACACTGAGAAGAAGCCCCAATGTTCCCTCCAGGCACTTTCAGTGTGGGTGCCTTCTCCACGTGGTTCCTGGTTTCACTGCAGCTCTGAAGAGAATGTTAGCAAAGAGGTAACCGGGACAGTGAAAACAGTACTCAAAGACAGGGAGAGCAAGCTCTCTCTTGGCACTTTGGATGTGGGACATACAGCGAGATGTTTGCTGCATTTGCGTTTGGCTGTTGGGAGATTTACAGCACAAAGATATCTAGTTGATTTGAAGCAGTTCCGAGAAAGTCTCTGTATATTGAGCACTGCACTCCGCAGGGTGTTAGCAGAGACTTTCCCGGGACAGTGAAACCCTATGTCAGAGACACTGAGAAGAAGCCCCAATGTTCCCTCCAGGCACTTTCAGTGTGGGTGCCTTCTCCACGTGGTTCCTGGTTTCACTGCAGCTCTGAAGAGAATGTTAGCAAAGAGCTCATCGGGACAGTGAAAACAGTACTCAAAGACAGGGAGAGCAAGCTCTACATTACTCTCTTAGCACTTTGGATGTGGGACATACAGCGAGATGTTTGCTGCTTTTGCGTTTGGCTGTTGGGAGATTTACAGCACAAAGATATCTAGTTGATTTGAAGCAGTTCCGAGAAAGTCTAAACATAATCCCCACTTTTCCCTCCTGGCATTTTCCCTGTGGGAGATATAGCGGGATGTATATTGGTTTTGAGGCCAACTCAATGGAAAGTGTATGGGAGAAAAGTTCCTGGCTCCTTGAATGCCGTTCCTGGAGACACTGCGATCAATGTGGGAGATATGTCAAGATGTGTGTTGGTTTTGAGGACGGCTCTCTGGAGAGTCTTAGCAAAGAGGTCACACGGATAATCAGAGCAATTCTCAGAGACACTGAGAACAAGCTCGACAATTCCCTCCTGGCACTTTCCCTGTAGGAGATACCGCAAGACGTTTCTGTATATTGGGCACTGCGCTCTGCAGGGTGTTAGCAGAGACTTTCCCGGGACAGTGAAACCCTACGGTCAGAGACACTGAGAAGAAGCCCCAATGTTCCCTCCAGGCACTTTCAGTGTGGGTGCCTTCTCCACGTGGTTCCTGGTTTCACTGCAGCTCTGAAGAGAATGTTAGCAAAGAGGTAACCGGGACAGTGAAAACAGTACTCAAAGACAGGGAGAGCAAGCTCTCTCTTGGCACTTTGGATGTGGGACATACAGCGACATGTTTGCTGCTTTTACATTTGGCTGTTGGGAGATTTACAGCACAAAGATATCTAGTTGATTTGAAGCAGTTCCGAGAAAGTCTCTGTATATTGAGCACTGCGCTCTGCAGGGTGTTAGCAGAGACTTTCCCGGGACAGTGAAACCCTATGTCAGAGACACTGAGAAGAAGCCCCAATGTTCCCTCCAGGCACTTTCAGTGTGGGTGCCTTCTCCACGTGGTTCCTGGTTTCACTGCAGCTCTGAAGAGAATGTTAGCAAAGAGGTAACCGGGACAGTGAAAACAGTACTCAAAGACAGGGAGAGCAAGCTCTCTCTTGGCACTTTGGATGTGGGACATACAGCGAAATGTTTGCTGCATTTGCGTTTGGCTGTTGGGAGATTTACAGCACAAAGATATCTAGTTGATTTGAAGCAGTTCTGAGAAAGTCTAAACATAATCCCCACTTTTCCCTCCTGGCATTTTCCATGTGGGAGATATAGCAGGATGTATATTGGTTTTGAGGCCAACTCAATGGACAGTGTAGGGAGAAAAGTTCCTGGCTCCTTGAATGCCGTTCCTGGAGACACTGCGATCAATGTGGGAGATATGTCAAGATGTGTGTTGGTTTTGAGGACGTCTCTCTGGAGAGTCTTAGCAAAGAGGTCACACGGATAATCAGAGCAATTCTCAGAGACACTGAGAACAAGCTCCACAATTCCCTCCTGGCACTTTCCCTGTAGGAGATACCGCAAGACGTTTCTGTATATTGGGCACTGCGCTCTGCAGGGTGTTAGCAGAGACTTTCCCGGGACAGTGAAACCCTATGGTCAGAGACACTGAGAAGAAGCCCCAATGTTCCCTCCAGGCACTTTCAGTGTGGGTGACTTCTCCACGTGGTTCCTGGTTTCACTGCAGCTCTGAAGAGAATGTTAGCAAAGAGGTAACCGGGACAGTGAAAACAGTACTCAAAGACAGGGAGAGCAAGCTCTCTCTTGGCACTTTGGATGTGGGACATACAGCGAGATGTTTGCTGCATTTGCGTTTGGCTGTTGGGAGATTTACAGCACAAAGATATCTAGTTGATTTGAAGCAGTTCCGAGAAAGTCTCTGTATATTGAGCACTGCGCTCTGCAGGGTGTTAGCAGAGACTTTCCCGGGACAGTGAAACTCTATGTCAGAGACACTGAGAAGAAGCCCCAATGTTCCCTCCAGGCACTTTCAGTGTGGGTGCCTTCTCCACATGGTTACTGGTTTCACTGCAGCTCTGAAGAGAATGTTAGCAAAGAGGTAACCGGGACAGTGAAAACAGTACTCAAAGACAGGGAGAGCAAGCTCTCTCTTGGCACTTTGGATGTGGGACATACAGTGAGATGTTTGCTGCATTTGCGTTTGGCTGTTGGGAGATTTACAGCACAAAGATATCTAGTTGATTTGAAGCAGTTCCGAGAAAGTCTAAACATAATCCCCACTTTTCCCTCCTGGCATTTTCCATGTGGGAGATATAGCAGGATGTATATTGGTTTTGAGGACAACTCAATGGACAGTGTAGGGAGAAAAGTTCCTGGCTCCTTGAATGCCGTTCCTGGAGACACTGCGATCAATGTGGGAGATAAGTCAAGATGTGTGTTGGTTTTGAGGACGGCTCTCTGGAGAGTCTTAGCAAAGAAGTCACACGGATAATCAGAGCAATTCTCAGAGACACTGAGAACAAGCTCGACAATTCCCTCCTGGCACTTTCCCTGTAGGAGATACCGCAAGACGTTTCTGTATATTGGGCACTGCGCTCTGCAGGGTGTTAGCAGAGACTTTCCCGGGACAGTGAAACCCTATGGTCAGAGACAGTGAGAAGAAGCCCCAATGTTCACTCCAGGCACTTTCAGTGTGGGTGCCTTCTCCACGTGGTTCCTGTTTTCACTGCAGCTCTGAAGAGAATGTTAGCAAAGAGGTCATCGGGACAGTGAAAACAGTACTCAAAGAAGGGAGAGCAAGCTCTACATTACTCTCTTGGCACTTTGGATGTGGGACATACAGCGAGATGTTTGCTGCATTTGCGTTTGGCTGTTGGGAGATTTACAGCACAAAGATATCTAGTTGATTTGAAGCAGTTCCGAGAAAGTCTCTGTATATTGAGCACTGCGCTCCGCAGGGTGTTAGCAGAGACTTTCCCGGGACAGTGAAACCCTATGTCAGAGACACTGAGAAGAAGCCCCAATGTTCCCTCCAGGCACTTTCAGTGTGGGTGCCTTCTCCACGTGGTTCCTGGTTTCACTGCAGCTCTGAAGAGAATGTTAGCAAAGAGGTAACCGGGACAGTGAAAACAGTACTCAAAGACAGGGAGAGCAAGCTCTCTCTTGGCACTTTGGATGTGGGACATACAGCGAGATGTTTGCTGCATTTGCGTTTGGCTGTTGGGAGATTTACAGCACAAAGATATCTAGTTGATTTGAAGCAGTTCCGAGAAAGTCTAAACATAATCCCCACTTTTCCCTCCTGGCATTTTCCATGTGGGAGATATAGCAGGATGTATATTGGTTTTGAGGACAACTCAATGGACAGTGTAGGGAGAAAAGTTCCTGGCTCCTTGAATGCCGTTCCTGGAGACACTGCGATCAATGTGGGAGATATGTCAAGATGTGTGTTGGTTTTGAGGACGGCTCTCTGGAGAGTCTTAGCAAAGAGGTCACACGGATAATCAGAGCAATTCTCAGAGACACTGAGAACAAGCTCGACAATTCCCTCCTGGCACTTTCCCTGTAGGAGATACCGCAAGACGTTTCTGTATATTGGGCACTGCGCTCTGCAGGGTGTTAGCAGAGACTTTCCCGGGACAGTGAAACCCTATGTCAGAGACACTGAGAAGAAGCCCCAATGTTCCCTCCAGGCACTTTCAGTGTGGGTGCCTTCTCCACGTGGTTCCTGGTTTCACTGCAGCTCTGAAGAGAATGTTAGCAAAGAGGTAACCGGGACAGTGAAAACAGTACTCAAAGACAGGGAGAGCAAGCTCTCTCTTGGCCCTTTGGATGGGGGACATACAGCGAGATGTTTGCTGCATTTGCGTTTGGCTGTTGGGAGATTTACAGCACAAAGATATCTAGTTGATTTGAAGCAGTTCCGAGAAAGTCTAAACATAATCCCCACTTTTCCCTCCTGGCATTTTCCATGTGGGAGATATAGCAGGATGTATATTGGTTTTGAGGCCAACTCAATAGACAGTGTAGGGAGAAAAGTTCCTGGTTCCTTGCATGCCGTTCCTGGAGACACTGCGATCAATGTGGGAGATATGTCAAGATGTGTGTTGGTAAAGAGGTCACACGGATAATCAGAGCAATTCTCAGAGACACTGAGAACAAGCTCGACAATTCCCTCCTGGCACTTTCCCTGTAGGAGATACCGCAAGATGTTTCTGTATATTGGGCACTGCGCTCTGCAGGGTGTTAGCAGAGACTTTCCCGGGACAGTGAAACCCTATGTCAGAGACACTGAGAAGAAGCCCCAATGTTCCCTCCAGGCACTTTCAGTGTGGGTGCCTTCTCCACGTGGTTCCTGGTTTCACTGCAGCTCTGAAGAGAATGTTAGCAAAGAGCTCATCGGGACAGTGAAAACAGTACTCAAAGACAGGGAGAGCAAGCTCTCTCTTGGCACTTTGGATGTGGGACATACAGCGAGATGTTTGCTGCATTTGCGTTTGGCTGTTGGGAGATTTACAGCACAAAGATATCTAGTTGATTTGAAGCAGTTCCGAGAAAGTCTCTGTATATTGAGCACTGCGCTCCGCAGGGTGTTAGCAGAGACTTTCCCGGGACAGTGAAACCCTATGTCAGAGACACTGAGAAGAAGCCCCAATGTTCCCTCCAGGCACTTTCAGTGTGGGTGCCTTCTCCACGTGGTTCCTGGTTTCACTGCAGCTCTGAAGAGAATGTTAGCAAAGAGCTCATCGGGACAGTGAAAACAGTACTCAAAGACAGGGAGAGCAAGCTCTACATTACTCTCTTAGCACTTTGGATGTGGGACATACAGCGAGATGTTTGCTGCTTTTGCGTTTGGCTGTTGGGAGATTTACAGCACAAAGATATCTAGTTGATTTGAAGCAGTTCCGAGAAAGTCTAAACATAATCCCCACTTTTCCCTCCTAGCACTTTCCATGTGGGGGATATAGCAGGATGTATATTGGTTTTGAGGACAACTTAATGGACAGTGTAGAGAGAAAAGTTTCCCTGTCGGAGATACCGCAAGACGTTTCTGTATATTGGGCACTGCGCTCTGCAGGGTGTTAGCAGAGACTTTCCCGGGACAGTGAAACCCTATGGTCAGAGACACTGAGAAGCCCCAATGTTCCTTCCAGGCACTTTCAGTGTGGGTGCCTTCTCCACGTGGTTCCTGTTTTCACTGCAGCTCTGAAGAGAATGTTAGCAAAGAGCTCATCGGGACAGTGAAAACAGTACTCAAAGAAGGGAGAGCAAGCTCTACATTACTCTCTTAGCACTTTGGATGTGGGACATACAGCGAGATGTTTGCTGCTTTTGCGTTTGGCTGTTGGGAGATTTACAGCAAAAAGATATCTAGTTGATTTGAAGCAGTTCCGAGAAAGTCTCTGTATATTGAGCACTGCGCTCTGCAGGGTGTTAGCAGAGACTTTCCCGGGACAGTGAAACCCTATGTCAGAGACACTGAGAAGAAGCCCCAATGTTCCCTCCAGGCACTTTCAGTGTGGGTGCCTTCTCCACGTGGTTCCTGGTTTCACTGCAGCTCTGAAGAGAACGTTAGCAAAGAGGTAACCGGGACAGTGAAAACAGTACTCAAAGACAGGGAGAGCAAGCTCTACATTACTCTCTTGGCACTTTGGATGTGGGACATACAGCGAGATGTTTGCTGCATTTGCGTTTGGCTGTTGGGAGATTTACAGCACAAAGATATCTAGTTGATTTGAAGCAGTTCCGAGAAAGTCTCTGTATATTGAGCACTGCGCTCTGCAGGGTGTTAGCAGAGACTTTCCCGGGACAGTGAAACCCTATGGTCAGAGACACTGAGAAGAAGCCCCAATGTTCACTCCAGGCACTTTCAGTGTGGGTGCCTTCTCCACGTGGTTCCTGGTTTCACTGCAGCTCTGAAGAGAACGTTAGCAAAGAGGTAACCGGGACAGTGAAAACAGTACTCAAAGACAGGGAGAGCAAGCTCTCTCTTGGCACTTTGGATGTGGGACATATAGCGAGATGTTTGCTGCATTTGCGTTTGGCTGTTGGGAGATTTACAGCACAAAGATATCTAGTTGATTTGAAGCAGTTCCGAGAAAGTCTCTGTATATTGAGCACTGCGCTCCGCAGGGTGTTAGCAGAGACTTTCCCGGGACAGTGAAACCCTATGTCAGAGACAATGAGAAGAAGCCCCAATGTTCCCTCCAGTCACTTTCAGTGTGGGTGCCTTCTCCACGTGGTTCCTGGTTTCACTGCAGCTCTGAAGAGAATGTTAGCAAAGAGCTCATCGGGACAGTGAAAACAGTACTCAAAGACAGGGAGAGCAAGCTCTACATTACTCTCTTGGCACTTTGGATGTGGGACATACAGCGAGATGTTTGCTGCATTTGCGTTTGGCTGTTGGGAGATTTACAGCACAAAGATATCTAGTTGATTTGAAGCAGTTCCGAGAAAGTCTCTGTATATTGAGCACTGCGCTCTGCAGGGTGTTAGCAGAGACTTTCCCGGGACAGTGAAACCCTATGGTCAGAGACACTGAGAAGAAGCCCCAATGTTCCCTCCAGGCACTTTCAGTGTGGGTGCCTTCTCCACGTGGTTCCTGTTTTCACTGCAGCTCTGAAGAGAATGTTAGCAAAGAGGTAACCGGGACAGTGAAAACAGTACTCAAAGACAGGGAGAGCAAGCTCTCTCTTGGCACTTTGGATGTGGGACATACAGCGAGATGTTTGCTGCTTTTACATTTGGCTGTTGGGAGATTTACAGCACAAAGATATCTTGTTGATTTGAAGCAGTTCCGAGAAAGTCTAGGAATAATCCCCACTTTTCCCTCCTGGCACTTTCCATGTGGGGGATATAGCAGGATGTATAGTGGTTTTGAGGACAACTTAATGGACAGTGTAGGGAGAAAATTTTCCCTGTCGGAGATACCGCAAGACGTTTCTCTATATTGGGCACGGCGCTCTGCAGGGTGTTAGCAGAGACTTTCCCGGGACTGTGAAACCCTATGGTCAGAGACACTGAGAAGAAGCCCCAATGTTCCTTCCAGGCACTTTCAGTGTGGGTGCCTTCTCCACGTGGTTCCTGGGTTCACTGCAGCTCTGAAGAGAATGTTAGCAAAGAGCTCATCGGGACAGTGAAAACAGTACTCAAAGAAGGGAGAGCAAGCTCTACATTACTCTCTTAGCACTTTGGATGTGGGACATACAGAGAGATGTTTGCTGCTTTTGCGTTTGGCTGTTGGGAGATTTACAGCACAAAGATATCTAGTTGATTTGAAGCAGTTCCGAGAAAGTATCTGTATATTGAGCACGGCGCTCTGCAGGGTGTTAGCAGAGACTTTCCCGGGACAGTGAAACCCTATGTCAGAGACGCTGAGAAGAAGCCCCAATGTTCCCTCCAGGCACTTTCAGTGTGGGTGCCTTCTCCACGTGATTCCTGGTTTCACTGCAGCTCTGAAGAGAATGTTAGCAAAGAGCTCATCGGGACAGTGAAAACAGTACTCAAAGACAGGGAGAGCAAGCTCTACATTACTCTCTTGGCACTTTGGATGTGGGACATACAGCGAGATGTTTGCTGCATTTGCGTTTGGCTGTTGGGAGATTTACAGCACAAAGATATCTAGTTGATTTGAAGCAGTTCCGAGAAAGTCTAAACATAATCCCCACTTTTCCCTCCTGGCATTTTCCATGTGGGAGATATAGCAGGATGTATATTGGTTTTGAGGACAACTCAATGGACAGTGTAGGGAGAAAAGTTCCTGGCTCCTTGAATGCCGTTCCTGGAGACACTGCGATCAATGTGGGAGATATGTCAAGATGTGTGTTGGTTTTGAGGACGGCTCTCTGGAGAGTCTTAGCAAAGAGGTCACACGGATAATCAGAGCAATTCTCAGAGACACTGAGAACAAGCTCGACAATTCCCTCCTGGCACTTTCCCTGTAGGAGATACCGCAAGACGTTTCTGTATATTGGGCACTGCGCTCTGCAGGGTGTTAGCAGAGACTTTCCCGGGACAGTGAAACCCTATGGTCAGAGACAGTGAGAAGAAGCCCCAATGTTCCTTCCAGGCACTTTCAGTGTGGGTGCCTTCTCCACGTGGTTCCTGGTTTCACTGCAGCTCTGAAGAGAATGTTAGCAAAGAGGTCATCGGGACAGTGAAAACAGTACTCAAAGAAGGGAGAGCAAGCTCTACATTACTCTCTTAGCACTTTGGATGTGGGACATACAGCGAGATGTTTGCTGCTTTTGCGTTTGGCTGTTGGGAGATTTACAGCACAAAGATATCTAGTTGATTTGAAGCAGTTCCGAGAAAGTCTCTGTATATTGAGCACTGCGCTCTGCAGGGTGTTAGCAGAGACTTTCCCGGGACAGTGAAACCCTATGTCAGAGACACTGAGAAGAAGCCCCAATGTTCCCTCCAGGCACTTTCAGTGTGGGTGCCTTCTCCACGTGGTTCCTGGTTTCACTGCAGCTCTGAAGAGAATGTTAGCAAAGAGGTAACCGGGACAGTGAAAACAGTACTCAAAGACAGGGAGAGCAAGCTCTCTCTTGGCACTTTGTATATGGGACATACAGCGAGATGTTTGCTGCATTTGCGTTTGGCTGTTGGGAGATTTACAGCACAAAGATATCTAGTTGATTTGAAGCAGTTCCGAGAAAGTCTCTGTATATTGAGCACTGCGCTCTGCAGGGTGTTAGCAGAGACTTTCCCGGGACAGTGAAACCCTATGTCAGAGACACTGAGAAGAAGCCCCAATGTTCCCTCCAGGCACTTTCAGTGTGGGTGCCTTCTCCACGTGGTTCCTGTTTTCACTGCAGCTCTGAAGAGAATGTTAGCAAAGAGGTCATCGGGACAGTGAAAACAGTACTCAAAGAAGGGAGAGCAAGCTCTACATTACTCTCTTGGTACTTTGGATGTGGGACATACAGCGAGATGTTTGCTGCATTTGCGTTTGGCTGTTGGGAGATTTACAGCACAAAGATATCTAGTTGATTTGAAGCAGTTCCGAGAAAGTCTAAACATAATCCCCACTTTTCCCTCCTGGCACTTTCCATGTGGGAGATATAGCAGGATGTATATTGGTTTTGAGGCCAACTCAATGGACAGTGTAGGGAGAAAAGTTCCTGGCTCCTTGAATGCCGTTCCTGGAGACACTGCGATCAATGTGGGAGATATGTCAAGATGTGTGTTGGTTTTGAGGACGTCTTCTGGAGAGTCTTAGCAAAGAGGTCACACGGATAATCAGAGCAATTCTCAGAGACACTGAGAACAAGCTCGACAATTCCCTCCTGGCACTTTCCCTGTAGGAGATACCGCAAGACGTTTCTGTATATTGGGCACAGCGCTCTGCAGGGTGTTAGCAGTGACTTTCCCGGGACAGTGAAACCCTATGTCAGAGACACTGAGAAGAAGCCCCAATGTTCCCTCCAGGCACTTTCAGTGTGGGTGCCTTCTCCACGTGGTTCCTGGTTTCACTGCAGCTCTGAAGAGAATGTTAGCAAAGAGGTAACCGGGACAGTGAAAACAGTACTCAAAGACAGGGAGAGCAAGCTCTCTCTTGGCACTATGGATGTGGGACATACAGCGAGATGTTTGCTGCATTTGCGTTTGGCTGTTGGGAGATTTACAGCACAAAGATATCTAGTTGATTTGAAGCAGTTCCGAGAAAGTCTAAACATAATCCCCACTTTTCCCTCCTGGCATTTTCCATGTGGGAGATATAGCAGGATGTATACTGGTTTTGAGGCCAACTCAATGGACAGTGTAGGGAGAAAAGTTCCTGGTTCCTTGAATGCCGCTCCTGGAGACACTGCGATCAATGTGGGAGATATGTCAAGATGTGTGTTGGTTTTGAGGACGTCTCTCTGGAGAGTCTTAGCAAAGAGGTCACACAGATAATCAGAGCAATTCTCAGAGACACTGAGAAGAAGCCCGACAATTCCCTCCTGGCACTTTCCCTGTAGGAGATACGGCAAGACGTTTCTGTATATTGGGCACAGCGCTCTGCAGGGTGTTAGCAGAGACTTTCCCGGGACAGTGAAACCCTATGGTCAGAGACAGTGAGAAGAAGCCCCAATGTTCCCTCCAGGCACTTTCAGTGTGGGTGCCTTCTCCACGTGGTTCCTGGTTTCACTGCAGCTCTGAAGAGAATGTTAGCAAAGAGCTCATCGGGACAGTGAAAACAGTACTCAAAGACAGGGAGAGCAAGCTCTACATTACTCTCTTGGCACTTTGGATGTGGGACATACAGCGAGATGTTTGCTGCATTTCCATTTGGCTGTTGGGAGATTTACAGCACAAAGATATCTAGTTGATTTGAAGCAGTTCCGAGAAAGTCTCTGTATATTGAGCACTGCGCTCTGCAGGGTGTTAGCAGAGACTTTCCCGGGACAGTGAAACCCTATGTCAGAGACACTGAGAAGAAGCCCCAATGTTCCCTCCAGGCACTTTCAGTGTGGGTGCCTTCTCCACGTGGTTCCTGTTTTCACTGCAGCTCTGAAGAGAATGTTAGCAAAGAGGTCATCGGGACAGTGAAAACAGTACTCAAAGAAGGGAGAGCAAGCTCTACATTACTCTCTTGGTACTTTGGATGTGGGACATACAGCGAGATGTTTGCTGCATTTGCGTTTGGCTGTTGGGAGATTTACAGCACAAAGATATCTAGTTGATTTGAAGCAGTTCCGAGAAAGTCTAAACATAATCCCCACTTTTCCCTCCTGGCACTTTCCATGTGGGAGATATAGCAGGATGTATATTGGTTTTGAGGCCAACTCAATGGACAGTGTAGGGAGAAAAGTTCCTGGCTCCTTGAATGCCGTTCCTGGAGACACTGCGATCAATGTGGGAGATATGTCAAGATGTGTGTTGGTTTTGAGGACGTCTTCTGGAGAGTCTTAGCAAAGAGGTCACACGGATAATCAGAGCAATTCTCAGAGACACTGAGAACAAGCTCGACAATTCCCTCCTGGCACTTTCCCTGTAGGAGATACCGCAAGACGTTTCTGTATATTGGGCACAGCGCTCTGCAGGGTGTTAGCAGTGACTTTCCCGGGACAGTGAAACCCTATGTCAGAGACACTGAGAAGAAGCCCCAATGTTCCCTCCAGGCACTTTCAGTGTGGGTGCCTTCTCCACGTGGTTCCTGGTTTCACTGCAGCTCTGAAGAGAATGTTAGCAAAGAGGTAACCGGGACAGTGAAAACAGTACTCAAAGACAGGGAGAGCAAGCTCTCTCTTGGCACTTTGGATGTGGGACATACAGCGAGATGTTTGCTGCATTTGCGTTTGGCTGTTGGGAGATTTACAGCACAAAGATATCTAGTTGATTTGAAGCAGTTCCGAGAAAGTCTAAACATAATCCCCACTTTTCCCTCCTGGCATTTTCCATGTGGGAGATATAGCAGGATGTATACTGGTTTTGAGGCCAACTCAATGGACAGTGTAGGGAGAAAAGTTCCTGGTTCCTTGAATGCCGTTCCTGGAGACACTGCGATCAATGTGGGAGATATGTCAAGATGTGTGTTGGTTTTGAGGACGTCTCTCTGGAGAGTCTTAGCAAAGAGGTCACACGGATAATCAGAGCAATTCTCAGAGACACTGAGAAGAAGCCCGACAATTCCCTCCTGGCACTTTCCCTGTAGGAGATACGGCAAGACGTTTCTGTATATTGGGCACAGCGCTCTGCAGGGTGTTAGCAGAGACTTTCCCGGGACAGTGAAACCCTATGGTCAGAGACAGTGAGAAGAAGCCCCAATGTACCCTCCAGGCACTTTCAGTGTGGGTGCCTTCTCCACGTGGTTCCTGGTTTCACTGCAGCTCTGAAGAGAATGTTAGCAAAGAGCTCATCGGGACAGTGAAAACAGTACTCAAAGACAGGGAGAGCAAGCTCTACATTACTCTCTTGGCACTTTGGATGTGGGACATACAGCGAGATGTTTGCTGCATTTCCATTTGGCTGTTGGGAGATTTACAGCACAAAGATATCTAGTTGATTTGAAGCAGTTCCGAGAAAGTCTCTGTATATTGAGCACTGCGCTCTGCAGGGTGTTAGCAGAGACTTTCCCGGGACAGTGAAACCCTATGTCAGAGACACTGAGAAGAAGCCCCAATGTTCCCTCCAGGCACTTTCAGTGTGGGTGCCTTCTCCACGTGGTTCCTGTTTTCACTGCAGCTCTGAAGAGAATGTTAGCAAAGAGGTCATCGGGACAGTGAAAACAGTACTCAAAGAAGGGAGAGCAAGCTCTACATTACTCTCTTGGTACTTTGGATGTGGGACATACAGCGAGATGTTTGCTGCATTTGCGTTTGGCTGTTGGGAGATTTACAGCACAAAGATATCTAGTTGATTTGAAGCAGTTCCGAGAAAGTCTAAACATAATCCCCACTTTTCCCTCCTGGCACTTTCCATGTGGGAGATATAGCAGGATGTATATTGGTTTTGAGGCCAACTCAATGGACAGTGTAGGGAGAAAAGTTCCTGGCTCCTTGAATGCCGTTCCTGGAGACACTGCGATCAATGTGGGAGATATGTCAAGATGTGTGTTGGTTTTGAGGACGTCTTCTGGAGAGTCTTAGCAAAGAGGTCACACGGATAATCAGAGCAATTCTCAGAGACACTGAGAACAAGCTCGACAATTCCCTCCTGGCACTTTCCCTGTAGGAGATACCGCAAGACGTTTCTGTATATTGGGCACAGCGCTCTGCAGGGTGTTAGCAGTGACTTTCCCGGGACAGTGAAACCCTATGTCAGAGACACTGAGAAGAAGCCCCAATGTTCCCTCCAGGCACTTTCAGTGTGGGTGCCTTCTCCACGTGGTTCCTGGTTTCACTGCAGCTCTGAAGAGAATGTTAGCAAAGAGGTAACCGGGACAGTGAAAACAGTACTCAAAGACAGGGAGAGCAAGCTCTCTCTTGGCACTTTGGATGTGGGACATACAGCGAGATGTTTGCTGCATTTGCGTTTGGCTGTTGGGAGATTTACAGCACAAAGATATCTAGTTGATTTGAAGCAGTTCCGAGAAAGTCTAAACATAATCCCCACTTTTCCCTCCTGGCATTTTCCATGTGGGAGATATAGCAGGATGTATACTGGTTTTGAGGCCAACTCAATGGACAGTGTAGGGAGAAAAGTTCCTGGTTCCTTGAATGCCGTTCCTGGAGACACTGCGATCAATGTGGGAGATATGTCAAGATGTGTGTTGGTTTTGAGGACGTCTCTCTGGAGAGTCTTAGCAAAGAGGTCACACGGATAATCAGAGCAATTCTCAGAGACACTGAGAAGAAGCCCGACAATTCCCTCCTGGCACTTTCCCTGTAGGAGATACGGCAAGACGTTTCTGTATATTGGGCACAGCGCTCTGCAGGGTGTTAGCAGAGACTTTCCCGGGACAGTGAAACCCTATGGTCAGAGACAGTGAGAAGAAGCCCCAATGTACCCTCCAGGCACTTTCAGTGTGGGTGCCTTCTCCACGTGGTTCCTGGTTTCACTGCAGCTCTGAAGAGAATGTTAGCAAAGAGCTCATCGGGACAGTGAAAACAGTACTCAAAGACAGGGAGAGCAAGCTCTACATTACTCTCTTGGCACTTTGGATGTGGGACATACAGCGAGATGTTTGCTGCATTTCCATTTGGCTGTTGGGAGATTTACAGCACAAAGATATCTTGTTGATTTGAAGCAGTTCCGAGAAAGTCTAGGAATAATCCCCACTTTTCCCTCCTGGCACTTTCCATGTGGGGGATATAGCAGGATGTATATTGGTTTTGAGGACAACTTAATGGACAGTGTAGGGAGAAAAGTTTCCCTGTAGGAGTTACCGCAAGACGTTTCTGTATATTGGGCACGGCGCTCTGCAGGCTGTTAGCAGAGACTTTCCCGGGACAGTGAAACCCTATGGTCAGAGACACTGAGAAGAAGCCCCAATGTTCCTTCCAGGCACTTTCAGTGTGGGTGCCTTCTCCACGTGGTTCCTGTTTTCACTGCAGCTCTGAAGAGAATGTTAGCAAAGAGGTCATCGGGACAGTGAAAACAGTACTCAAAGAAGGGAGAGCAAGCTCTACATTACTCTCTTAGCACTTTGGATGTGGGACATACAGCGAGATGTTTGCTGCTTTTGCGTTTGGCTGTTGGGAGATTTACAGCACAAAGATATCTAGTTGATTTGAAGCAGTTCCGAGAAAGTCTCTGTATATTGAGCACTGCGCTCAGCAGGGTGTTAGCAGAGACTTTCCCGGGACAGTGAAACCCTATGTCAGAGACACTGAGAAGAAGCCCCAATGTTCCCTCCAGGCACTTTCAGTGTGGGTGCCTTCTCCACGTGGTTCCTGGTTTCACTGCAGCTCTGAAGAGAATGTTAGCAAAGAGGTAACCGGGACAGTGAAAACAGTACTCAAAGACAGGGAGAGCAAGCTCTCTCTTGGCACTTTGGATGTGGGACATACAGCGAGATGTTTGCTGCATTTGCGTTTGGCTGTTGGGAGATTTACAGCACAAAGATATCTAGTTGATTTGAAGCAGTTCCGAGAAAGTCTCTGTATATTGAGCACTGCGCTCCGCAGGGTGTTAGCAGAGACTTTCCCGGGACAGTGAAACCCTATGTCAGAGACACTGAGAAGAAGCCCCAATGTTCCCTCCAGGCACTTTCAGTGTGGGTGCCTTCTCCACGTGGTTCCTGGTTTCACTGCAGCTCTGAAGAGAATGTTAGCAAAGAGCTCATCGGGACAGTGAAAACAGTACTCAAAGACAGGGAGAGCAAGCTCTACATTACTCTCTTGGCACTTTGTATGTGGGACATACAGCGAGATGTTTGCTGCATTTGCGTTTGGCTGTTGGGAGATTTACAGCACAAAGATATCTAGTTGATTTGAAGCAGTTCCGAGAAAGTCTAAACATAATCCCCACTTTTCCCTCCTGGCATTTTCCATGTGGGAGATAAAGCAGGATGTATATTGGTTTTGAGGCCAACTCAATGGACAGTGTAGGGAGAAAAGTTCCTGGCTCCTTGAATGCCGTTCCTGGAGACACTGCGATCAATGTGGGAGATATGTCAAGATGTGTGTTGGTTTTGAGGACGGCTCTCTGGAGAGTCTTAGCAAAGAAGTCACACGGATAATCAGAGCAATTCTCAGAGACACTGAGAACAAGCTCCACAATTCCCTCCTGGCACTTTCCCTGTAGGAGATACCGCAAGACGTTTCTGTATATTGGGCACGGCGCTCTGCAGGGTGTTAGCAGAGACTTTCCCGGGACAGTGAAACCCTATGGTCAGAGACACTGAGAAGAAGCCCCAATGTTCCTTCCAGGCAGTTTCAGTGTGGGTGCCTTCTCCACGTGGTTCCTGGTTTCACTGCAGCTCTGAAGAGAATGTTAGCAAAGAGGTAACCGGGACAGTGAAGACAGTACTCAAAGACAGGGAGAGCAAGCTCTCTCTTGGCACTTTGTATGTGGGACATACAGCGAGATGTTTGCTGCATTTGCGTTTGGCTGTTGGGAGATTTACAGCACAAAGATATCTAGTTGATTTGAAGCAGTTCCGAGAAAGTCTCTGTATATTGAGCACTGCGCTCCGCAGGGTGTTAGCAGAGACTTTCCCGGGACAGTGAAACCCTATGTCAGAGACACTGAGAAGAAGCCCCAATGTTCCCTCCAGGCACTTTCAGTGTGGGTGCCTTCTCCACGTGGTTCCTGGTTTCACTGCAGCTCTGAAGAGAATGTTAGCAAAGAGCTCATCGGGACAGTGAAAACAGTACTCAAAGACAGGGAGAGCAAGCTCTACATTACTCTCTTGGCACTTTGTATGTGGGACATACAGCGAGATGTTTGCTGCATTTGCGTTTGGCTGTTGGGAGATTTACAGCACAAAGATATCTAGTTGATTTGAAGCAGTTGCGAGAAAGTCTAAACATAATCCCCACTTTTCCCTCCTGGCATTTTCCATGTGGGAGATAAAGCAGGATGTATATTGGTTTTGAGGCCAACTCAATGGACAGTGTAGGGAGAAAAGTTCCTGGCTCCTTGAATGCCGTTCCTGGAGACACTGCGATCAATGTGGGAGATATGTCAAGATGTGTGTTGGTTTTGAGGACGGCTCTCTGGAGAGTCTTAGCAAAGAAGTCACACGGATAATCAGAGCAATTCTCAGAGACACTGAGAAGAAGCCCGACAATTCCCTCCTGGCACTTTCCCTGTAGGAGATACCGCAAGACGTTTCTGTATATTGGGCACGGCGCTCTGCAGGGTGTTAGCAGAGACTTTCCCGGGACAGTGAAACCCTATGGTCAGAGACACTGAGAAGAAGCCCCAATGTTCCCTCCAGGCACTTTCAGTGTGGGTGCCTTCTCCACGTGGTTCCTGGTTTCACTGCAGCTCTGAAGAGAATGTTAGCAAAGAGGTAACCGGGACAGTGAAAACAGTACTCAAAGAAGGGAGAGCAAGCTCTACATTACTCTCTTAGCACTTTGGATGTGGGACATACAGCGAGATGTTTGCTGCTTTTGCGTTTGGCTGTTGGGAGATTTACAGCACAAAGATATCTAGTTGATTTGAAGCAGTTCCGAGAAAGTCTCTGTATATTGAGCACTGCGCTCTGCAGGGTGTTAGCAGAGACTTTCCCGGGACAGTGAAACCCTATGTCAGAGACACTGAGAAGAAGCCCCAATGTTCCCTCCAGGCACTTTCAGTGTGGGTGCCTTCTCCACGTGGTTCCTGGTTTCACTGCAGCTCTGAAGAGAACGTTAGCAAAGAGGTAACCGGGACAGTGAAAACAGTACTCAAAGACAGGGAGAGCAAGCTCTCTCTTGGCACTTTGGATGTGGGACATACAGCGAGATGTTTGCTGCATTTGCGTTTGGCTGTTGGGAGATTTACAGCACAAAGATATCTAGTTGATTTGAAGCAGTTCCGAGAAAGTCTAAACATAATCCCCACTTTTCCCTCCTGGCACTTTCCATGTGGGAGATATAGCAGGATGTATATTGGTTTTGAGGACAACTCAATGGACAGTGTAGGGAGAAAAGTTCCTGGCTCCTTGAATGCCGTTCCTGGAGACACTGCGATCAATGTGGGAGATATGTCAAGATGTGTGTTGGTTTTGAGGACGGCTCTCTGGAGAGT